>NC_073700.1:101314547-102595271 GCF_023634085.1 Falco cherrug
AGATCCTTTTTATAGCCAAATGGCTTCCTCCTCCTCTTCTCCCTCTTTTCCCTTCCATCCCCCACCCCAGAGTGCATTTCTAGTGCTCAGGCTTCAGCTGCTGCCTGGATACTGGCTACATCTGTCTTGTTTAGATGGTCCTAAGGAAAAACAGCACAGAATGTGACCGGAGGGCCAACAACAAGATATGTTTCTTTTCAAATTTGAAAGGAAGCACTGCACTTGCTTCTGCCTGTTTCCCTAAACTTTTTAAATCAATCATGGCTAGGGCTGGTAAATGCCTTCTTTTCCCTCCCTCCCTGAAATGGTCAAAATCCAAAACATTTGAACAGGCTAACGAGTTAAATATGGTGGTGTTCACAGGAGTGTTTCCCCTTGTACAACTTCGAGTTTGATGAAATAAACTCTTTTATGGGCTCTTGCTTTGAGACAGCCATTGGGAAACCTTTCAAAGAGGATAGTGTTGCTCTGGGTGGAATTTGGAGGTTTGCAACTCCATAAAAATGCTTGGACTGACAGCAGACTGGGCTTTTGTATTCACATTAAAAGGGACGGCATTAAAAACTGATTCTGGGTCTGAGCAGTGCTTGGTGTTTTGTGGGGATTGTGGTGCAAAAGATGGTGACTGTCAAGGAAAGAGTAATTATGCGGGGCAGATAAAGGACAGTGTAGTTCCTATTTTGGGGGGGGGATTTTCTGATGTTTTTTAAAATGCAGGATGAAGGCTGGAACAATGACAATCTATGCCAGTCAAGAATGGGGTTGTAAACTTGTGGGGTGGTGGTTCTGTTTTTTAAAGGTTTAACAGCTTGGGGGGAGCAATGCAACCTGATCCTGTTCATGAAATTTAGCTATAGTTGAAATGGTTTTGCCCTTGTGACAGTATCTTGTTACGCACAAAATAGGAGGAGACTGTCTTAAAACATCAGCATGTTCTCATGCATTTGCATCGCAACCTGTGTGTGTGTGGCTGGAGGTGCTAGCTTTTGGTTAGCAGTCCCTTCACCACCCCCCACCCTGGATAATGTGTATTATAATGAACTGTAGGGAACAGAGGAGAAAAAATTAGCAGCAGAAGAAATAGCTCTTGTAAGAGCTCATGTTAACCCATGTTTTAATAGTTACTGCTACCTTTATCTGTTCAAGAGCTTATTAGCCATTTCATTTTTAATATACTTATATCGCAGTGAATAGGTGCGTGGGCTCTATTCTGTTGTTCATTGTGTTATTTCAGCATCATAAGGACAAAATAAATATGTAGGCTTAGGAGATGCAGCCTAAATAGTTTGCATGTTACTGATGTGAGAGGTGTCTGTTAAATTTTGTGGAAGCCCTGCTAGAGTGTGACTCTGGGTTTCATTTCAGCATTTCCTCTGTAGTAACAGTGCTTGAACTTTGGAATCCACTTTCCTGGCTTTTGTGTGGGGAGGCAGAGCAAAATGGATGTTTGCACTGAACTGGGCACGTGCACTGAGCTTCAGATAACAATTATTTGGCTTTTTAACATCCTTACATTTGGCATGTTGAACCAGCCACACAGGGTTGTCCTACATATTCACGCACAAGGTGCAGAAATTAACCTGGTCAGCTTGCAAGAGCCTTAGTTTTCATTAAACCACGTGTTGCTGAAGATTGGCTTGTGATTCTGTGCAGAGATGTATACTCTAACCCCGCTCTGAGGCTGCTTTGGCTTGTGTTGGGGAACAAAGATTCTGAAGCGTGTGTCTAGGATGTGTTAAAAGGGCAGTCTCTCTTTCCCGATACATGTTGCAGAATATGTTGTAGAATGGGTAGCTTAGGCCTGGCCTAAAACGTAAGGAATGCTTTTAAAATGTGTTTCCTTTGGATTGAATAGGGAAATGGACTTGCAAAAAGTGAATTCAGTAACTGACTCTCTGTCTTCCAGACTTGAAGGGGTAAATTTCAGTTTTGTTCACTGATTTAATAAAAATTAGTGGCCTGACATCTGTTGATTCTCAGCAGACCTGAAAGAGGTCACAAACTAGAGTAGGCTGTGCCTGCTAAACTGTGCCTATACTGATGGGATTTTAAGTGCTGGCATAAACTGACATGTACGCTAGCTGGATTTTGTCTTAACGCAAAGAGCTGTGGAGCCCCCCGAGTCCAAACACGCTTGTAAATAAACTAGCTTTGTCTTCAGACTGCCCTTGAGGTGTGGATTTTCCTGGCTGAAATGACTTCCTAATGCCAAAGACGTCCCTGTTTTAAAACCTGTGTACTGTTTTACAGTCTGTGCCTTTCCCCTGCAGAAAAATGAGGGGTGGGGGAGGGGAGTGCAGATCAATATATTAAAAAGAAATCAAGGGCCCATAACTTGCAATTTAGTAAAAGTTGAGAGACTTCGAGTTTCTGACTTGGCGTGCTGTGAGGATTGGTCTTGCTGCCAAAATCCTGCACTTGGGCCATAGCTCTGTGTGCAGCCCTCTCCCTCTTCCTCCGGCGTGGGGTGGGAGGAGGTGCTCAATGCCCAGGTTGCTGGCGAGGTGGACCTGAAGGATAAATACTCACTATACACAGAAGCAGCATGGGATGGACGGGGGGGAACGCTGCAGGCATTAACAATACCTTGTGTTGGAATGTGCTAATACAAATCTGCCTTTTTTTTTTTTTTTAAATTCCTGGTCATTGGAAGCTGATGTTTGGCCGCTCCAGGCTGCCCTGAACACCTCCAGCTCCTCAAAATGGAGGCTGTTTGCTGATACAAAGGCAATCGCAATGCTGCCGGAGGGCGTTCCCTCCCCACCACTTTGCTCCTTCAGGCTGTGGTTCTGCAGTGGCCCCAGCGAGCGAAGTGCATGCTGCTGCAGGGAGGAGGGGCAGGCTGACCCCTCTTGCTCTCCAGCTGACTGCTTCTACCACTTGCTTTTGCATCAGCTTTTACACCTGTAGTAGTATGCCTATCACTTCCCCACCATTGGTACAACGAGCCGTATTGGGGAACCAAGCTGACTTGAGAGCAACTTCATTCTTTATAGATTATGGACAAGTTCAGCATAGTCTTCAGCCAGATCAGTTCTCTGATGGCACTGCAAAGTGCTAACGCTTGCACGAGGGAGCTGACTAAACTGGGGGGATGCAGATGGGGTGACGGCTCTCTAACAGGAGAGTTTGCCTGAGTCAGCTTTAAAGCAGTTGTTGCTGCATATTTGCAAACGTAAATCTGTAATGTCATATTACAGGTTGCATCATGGAATTGATAAAATGCTTTTTATAAATTCATAATCTTTTTTGGAAGTAGAACTGACTTTCCCTGACTGCTTCCACAGTGCAGCCCCGGAGACTTGTAATGCGGACGAAACTAGAGGGAAGAAATGGTGTGGGGTCGGGGTAATTGCCTGAAGCTGAGAATCTCTCAGGATGGCATTGCTTCTGTTTAACACTGTGAAACCACAGTACTGAACAGCTATCTCTTGCAGTAAACTGTGAACCACATGTGCCTTCAAGTCCAAAGTATTGCCTGCAGTGAATTCGCTTGCTCTTTTTTTGTTCAGCACGTTAAACTATGCTGCTAACAGAAGAGCAGTCTTTATCTAGAAGAGGCGTTGGCTCCACTGCATGAGCTGAACACAAAGTCAGTGTTAGAACTGAAATCTGTAGTAGTGGGTTCTTCCCTTGTTCCTCAGTTTACTGAAGCCTTCTGCAAATACCGTCTTAGAATGGAGCTCTTGACACTTTCAGAGCTGTTAAATTGTGATCTTTCAGATGTGCTGTTTGTGTCTGGCACCACAACTTTTCACCTGTCTTCTAATTCAACACTTGTTTTTTGAATCTGGCTTTAGTGAGCAAATGTAACTTTGGGTTAAGGGAAGAATATTAATATACAGTGTAACTGGGGCTTCTGTTCACTGTAAGGGTCTTTTGACCTGCTTATTAGTGGGGGCATTGTTCTGGTAAGCCATTCCAGGACCCATCCTGCCAGTCTTCTGCACAGGATTAATCATTTCCTCTTGACCTCCTGCTCTCTTTTCCTAACATGTTGCATTGATCAGAATCCTTAACTTGCAAGTTTGCTCCTGTTTTTTAAAAATGGGAGGAAAAGGAGGGGGGAAGGAATGCAAAGAAATTAGATATAATGTCTGCTGTTAACATTTTTAGTAAGCTTTTTCCCCTTTTTCCTTCTCGACTCCTCCCTTCTCCCAAGAAAAGGAATCCCTTCCTGGTATGTATTAGCTCCAGATCTCGAGCATCTTGAGTGCCTCTTTTTCACTGGAGTTACTTTTTTTTGAGCGTGCAACTTCCTGCAAGATCAGCTTTGCTTATAAAGGTCATATTTAACGCTTTACCTAGCTGAGGCTTTCAGCTACTGATCTATCTACCAGATTAGAGCACTATATTAATCTTCTCAGTCTGCACTGTTTCTGTCATAGGTAAGGCAGTGTCAAGAATACTGTATGGGAGTCTTAATTTCCCTCTTTCTTCTCTGCCAGCAGAGGAAGGTATTTGTGAGATCTTACAGGGTGCTTCCTAATAGAAAAAACTCGGTGTTTGTCTTTGCTGACATCTTTGTTATGCCTTTAAGGGAGCTGTTGACTTTAAGGTACAAGGTCCTGCTGCCAGCCAGTCTTAGATTATATCAGTAGCAGAAAGGAATACTTGTTCTGTTCAAAGCACCCAGCGGTCCTTGTGTTCCCTACTGCCTCTGGCTGGCAGCTGACCCAAACTTCCACAAGCAGACCTCCCTACACTTCAAATTTCTCTTCTGAGATAGTTGTCCTGACCCACCATGTCTAAGCATGAATCTGGCTTTTGAGAAGGCTGCTGTGGCTTTGCACTTCCTTTTCTAAGGTGTTAATGGCAGCTCCAAGGGAGAGTTAAGCTGAAGAAAGCCAACAGCATAAAAACAAAAGTCTGTTTCCTCTTCTCATAGAACCTCTTTCTGTAAGGCTGCATGTCAGAGGTAGTCTTCCACTCTTGGCCCTTGCTTTTCTCCAAGCAAGAAGGAAACCAGTGGGAGGACTTAACAGCCCCTGGAAGTGATCATTTAACCTGCCTTGTGTCTGAACAGAGTGATCACCTTGCTCAGATCAGGGGAATGCTGCATGTTTGCGCCTGTTCCCAGGAGCACTTTGTGCTACTCCAGGCTACCTGGGGATTCATTGTTGCACCCCAGTTTAGGCTTGGAATGGCTCCAGAGGGGACTGAACCATGTGACTGACAAAGCACAGACCTGAACCACACGCTTCTGAATAGCAGAAATGGCAAAGCTGGAAGTAGACCATGAGCTGGAAAGTAAAAATCGATGAAGTTCTCATATCGGAAGCAAATGGATTAGAAGCTCTGCCTCTAGTGAAACTCATAGTCCCATGGAGTGAGAGCCCTGACTAGAAAGCCCATCCACTAAGTCCATGGATTGGGAGGCACAATAGCCCTTTGTTCTTGGAACTGTTTGGGTTAGCTTTTGTTAACTACTGGTTTTGGAGGAATCTCCAAATTACATTTTGTTTCCTGCCCTGAGGTAGGGTTATGGGATCATCCTCCCAGTAAGAAAACTGATGGCTGGTAATATCTTCTCATTTCCCAGAGCAGCATGTTAGGACCAAGCAAAAAGACCACATCACAACCCCCCCACCCCCATCCCCTTTTGTTGCTTTGTGTGCATCACAAAGATTTGGAAGTAAAGAGGACCTTTTAACCAGAACACCTCTGTGGAGATGGAAGTGGGCCTGTTGCCTGCTGGTAATAGACAAAGTAAACAGACCACCTGCACGGACCTGAAGGAGGGTTCTGGCACTATGCATAGCAGGCCTGGGGGTAGGTGAGAGGATCAATTAATCTTTCGTGCTTCTCCTCTCAAAGTACTATGGGGTGGGGGTGTTTTCAGCCATGCCCAAGACTTTACATTAAGTGGTTGTTTTTAGCTGCTGTTGGCCACCACACCCGAACACCCAGGCTATTGACCCTGGCTTCTACTTGCTGGCTGTTGTGCTCTCCACTGGCTCCACTAGCATCTGGCTGTAGTGATAAGAGACTTAATAGCAAAGATGAGGAGGAACATGCAGTCCAGAAGGGGGCCTCTTGGTTGCCCCTAGTCTAACTCCCAAAAGCCTGTCTTCCTTCTCCCTAACCTTCATTGTAGAAGGCTGCAAGATCCCTTGCTGTCGTTAGGTGATATCAAATGGACCCCTTCAGTTGGGGTGCAGAAGGGGATAGTTGCGTGACATTTTACCCTGTTCGTGTGTTATATTGATTGTGGCAATTATTACCCTATTCAATAAAAAGGCCTATTGACCAGATGCTTGCAAAAATAATTGTTAATGATACTTTAGGAGTTTATTGTGAATGGTTTCTAGGTCTAGAGTGTGTTTTTTTTTTTTTTAATACTGTAAGCTTGAAGTCCTGGCTCTAGTCCATTTACAGAGATGAGAACAGAGGTCTAATGTAACTTTTTTTTTTTTAGCAGAGAAAGTATTTTTCAGTTACGCATGGCAGCCAGAATAGGGCTGAGTCAAGACCCCAGGGCTAGTCAGTCAACTGGATGATTCCCATCTTGTTTCCCTTCCATGCTGTCTTACCTTGAAGAGCAAATGACTACCTGTAAGGCTGGTCCAGCATTTGGCTGCAGGTTATGGTCCAGAGAGTATATTTAGAGCCTCTGAAGAGCTCTAGGGCATAGTTGTAGCTCAAGCAATAAACAGAACTGTCTTTTCTGAAAAAAAGATGAAATCCAGGTACTGATATAAGTTTTTTGTGGCAGAAGCTGTGTCACTGCAGTATCCAATTCCAGAATACCAGTTCTGGAAATAGGCTTATTATCCAGTCGAAAACCTATGTAATTTAGTGACTGGCCTTTTTGAGAACTATTTTTTAAAACAAAAAAAGTGAGGAATAGCTATTTCTATACATCTTACACCACCTGTCTCAGGACCATTGAATGTAGTGTAACAACAGCCATAAGAGTTAACTCAAGTTGTAGCTTGCAGACTTGATGAAAGCTTTGGCCTTTCTCTCTCTTGGAGGGAAGTTTGCAGTGGTAGAACATACTCTCTATCTAGGAAACAGGATACACGCAGGCTGCACAAAGTGAGGGTAACACTTCCATAGTGGTTCAGTAGCAAATTTGAGCTGCTGCTAATGTGAATAAACCAGAATGTTAGCTAATCAGTTTGGTGGTTTTTTTTCTCTCTGAAAGATTTTGATGAATAGCGTGTGTGTATGTCCAAGTCTCTGTAATAGAAAGGTTCTGGCTACTTGTTTTGCTCCTTCAGTGTTACCCAAACTGGGTACCTGCAGAAGGGATTAAGATCAGCTGACCATCTGTACCCCTTAATTTGCCAGCCGGATGTACTTTGAAGCTGCTTCCTCTAAGAAAATTACCAGTGTGGTCTTTCAGTGTTCTGCTTTGGTGTAGTATTTGCTATTAAAGCAGACTTAGATAATATTTCACTGGTTTGAGCCTTATAGCATAAGGTTCTTTTGAGAGGTCTTGCTTCCTGTTAGCTCTGTGACCTGTATATAACAGTCTGTATGTTCAGAATGTGTTATGTTCGTATTGGCTGTGTGATCATGAAACCTTTCCTAGAAAGAAAGGGTGTGGGAAGAGGCTGTTCTGCTCATCCTTGGTAAGGTACTCGTTAAGGGTGGTGAGCTTTTCACCTTGCCAGTGAAAATACTGGTTGTATTTTTTTTTTAAAAAAAAAATCCAACATATCTGGGTGGCTAGTCCTTAATTGCAATTTTCTGAAAATACACCTGCTTCCCACTTGTGCATTAGGGTTTGTGGAGCTATGACTCGTATTCCATACCTAAAGGTGCTACTGTGACTTAGTTTCTCTTGTAAAGAGCTTGTAGTGACTCAGTGGCTCATCCTGGAACTGGGCATAGGATGGAGGGGGGGGGGGGGCGCTCTTTGTGTTCTGTTCAGACAACTTGGTGCTCCCTAAAATGCAAAGGAAAGTAATAGCTTTACATTTTATCACTCTTAAAATAAAGTGTTGGCTGGCTGACCGTTTTTTTTTTATACTGAGAAAATGGCTTGAAATTGCTTAAAATATGCATGTCTTAAATTTCTTAAACATAGACATCTCTTAACAGCTGATTGCATGAAAACTGGTTTTGCATGTGTGTGCACGTGCTCAGCTGCTAATGGAGGATCAAACATGCTCTTCAAATGTACCTTGGTTGTGTCGGAAAGCCCTTTGATACCTGTGCTGCTCCGTGCCAAGCAGCAGTAAAACCAACTCCTTTCTAGGAACTTGAAGCAGCCAGGCCAGAGAACTCTGCATGTACAACGCAGACATTCAGCAGGGCAGTTTATAAGGACCAGTTGGGAACTATTACCAGAGAGGGCAGTCCCAGATGAAATTTAAGATCGTGGAAGTTAAGGGAAAGACAAAACAAGAAACTGGCCTTTGCTTTCGATCTTTGCTACCTCAGCTATGTTTAAAAACAAACAAACAAAACCAACAAAACCCCAAAACACCCCGTGATCATTAATGGAGATACAAGTAGACAAAATGCAGTGTTCTGGTCCTTCTCAGTCTGAAGAAGCATGATCTCTCTCAGATACATTGTTTTAAAAACATGCAACTAAGTAAATGGCTTTCAACTAATTTCTGAAAACTTAAATCCTTACAGGAAACATGTACAATATTCTAATATTCTCTAAAGTGCATTCACTAGGTTCTTAAATTCTACTTGCTCTCCCAGCTAGATGAATAAAAGCTACTTGAGTGATTCAAATGCTTGAGGGTCTTTGCTTTAAAGTTTGAATAACTTCATAATTTGCGTTTACAGCTTCACAGTGCAAATTTGGTCTGGGGAGATTAAAGAGTTAGTTTAATCTTTGCCTGCAAGAGCTTAAACTCCTCTTGCCTTCCCACCCATCCCTTTCAAGGATAATATTCCACTGTGCCAGATTGCCCATATTGCCACCAGAAAATTGCTTGGACCACTTCTTACAAAATCAAAGGTCACCTCCATGCCTTGGTGGCAGCTGGGAAACTAATGATTTAATGCTGCTCTGACCTTTGGCTTCCTAGTCCGTTTGAGTCTGACCCAATGTTTTAATTTTCCAATACTGCTGGGCAGTTGGCTTTTGTCTGTTTCCAGATGTAACTTGCATATTGAGGCCTGTTACTGAAGTGAGAACAAAACAACAAAACATCTTGGCCTACAAGGGGAAGGAAAAACAACAGCACCTAAATGTTTTCATGCTACAAAAATCAGCTGTCTAGTGAGATTGACTCTTACACAGCTAACAAGGTCAGGTTTAGAATAACAAAATGTGAATATTTGTCCAGTGTTTACATCTAGACTTGAAGTGTTTTAGTGGCAGTCTTTTGCTGAAATGCTGCTTTTTTTACAGGTCTGGAAGAAGTAACAGTGAAAACGTAACAGAGTGAAAACGGTAGCTCTTCTCCCCTTCTGCCCTAAACCTCTCCAAATCATTGTTTGGGGTTTTTTTTTTTGTCTTGGAAGAAAAGTCAGTGTTTGATCTGATACTGGGAAGCATCAGAAAAATAACCAGTTGGTTCCTGAAAATGTATGTGCTTGCTGTTGGTGGGGGCATAGAAGGCTAAATTGAGATGGAAAGCAGTTGTGACCTGGGCTTTCAGCATGATTAGGAAGTTCCTGTTGTGTTTTTTTTTTTTTAAACCACTGCAACATTTGATCAAGAGTACTTTGTCATGGACTTTTGGTGTGTCTATTCACCAAAAGGTGAATATTGCATTAGGATTTTGCAGTACCGGTAATCTTGCAGCCGTTGCCAATACAGTTTGGATTTGCTAGTAATGGTATGATAATGGTGGGGAAAGCACCCTAAGGTAGCCAGCCTTTTCTCAGTGATTGTTTGGAAAGATTCCCCTTGAGTACTGATGCATATGGAAACCCCTCTTTGCCTGAAAGTGCAAATAGCTTGTTTTGTCTGGTCTATCTGCCCATCACAAGTACCAATCAGGCTTGATTCCTGCCTGAACTACACTGCAGCTCTCAAAGGTCAGCTCCTACCCGGGCTTGTGTGCAAGAGGTTAGTTTTGCAGAGCAGATGGGCTCCTAAAACTTTTATGGTCTCCAGTCAAATCACCTCAAGCTGTAATCTCATTAAATCTTAAGTGAATCAGTGGGTCTGGTTATAACTTGAAAGCAGTGTTACAGGAAGCGATGGTCCTGATGCAGTAGGTCTGTCTTGGTTGTAAGCTACCAGAGGTACTTGCCTGTGTGTGGCTCTTAAAGCTGCTCTGTTACTTTGATAGCAAAGGTGGTATGCGGGGTGCAGCAAGTTAACCTTTTGGTTAAGGTTAGGTGGTAGAGATGTAGTTTTTCCTGAAATACTTACTGTGTGAACTTAAGGAGTTTTAATTCTTCCTTGCACTCTTGATCACACGTGCCCATTACACTGTCCCAGTAAGCCATTCGTGTCATAGAATAAATTAACCTAATAATCTATTTAGGAAACTTAGCAGTGTGCTTAGCACGGTGCACGCAGTTGCTGAAAGAACTGCATGATGACACTGTCCAAATACCTGGCCTTTTTATTTCAGCATAAATGTTTTGAGGAGTTCCTGCGCTAGAAAACACTAGAAGAATATGCTAGAGACAGGCAAGTAGCTTCCTTGAAATAAAAGTCTTTTGGCCAAGCAGGCTTGACTCAATAGGTTTAATTGTCTTGAGCTTGGCAGTCTGGTTAATCGTGTTTTGTTCTTCTGCCTGGATTGCTGAATATATATATATTTTTTTTAAAGAGAGAATAAATCTAATCTATGGCCTCAAACTTCTTAGCAGGCAGGGGACGTGTAGGACTAGTTTGGCAATACCTAAAAAAAATTAATGATCATGGCTTAACATGCAAGACTTGAGTGTACACAAGAATGTTCATAAACACTTCCTCCTGATTGTGCAGAGATAATAAACATTTCTTCTGCCTTGCCTACCTGCTTCCTCCCTCAGGGGTGTGTGTGTGTGTGTTGAGGAACTATCCTTGTGCAAACTCAAGCTTTTTGGTGACTTGGTGTACCTAAACTGCAGTCAGATTCCTGCTGGTGCTTGCCAGAAACAGTGTATTTCTAATGACAGTGTTCTTGGTGCACCTTCACATACTTTCACTGTAAGAATGGTCTCTTCCTTAGAATATATATATATATATATATATATAAAGACTTGTATTATATAAAACCAGACAGAAGACAGTGTAGATTTTATCATAAAATAGCTTTTTTGTATTAAGGCTAGTGCATGTTTTTCTCTTGAAGAATTCGGCAATGGTTTAACTTTCTTAGCCACCCTGTCTCCTTCGTTTGGTAAAGTGAGTCACATTTGACACTTCCCCTTTAGTTCAGCCTGGTTAGCCTTTCTTCCTTTCACTGATGATTGAGCACGCCTTATATTTGTATTTATCCTGACTTAAAGCTCAAACAAGGCTACGGTTAAAGCTTAGGGTAAGATTAACTTGCCTGCACAGTACAAAGTGACGTAAAGCTAGTGTTACATGGAACAGTTGATGCTGCTGTTGAAAAGGATGGTGCTTTCACTGAATGATTCAAAGTATTTAAGAATTTTAAAAACTCTAAATGCTTTCCAGTTATTAAAAGGCCCTTGAAGTGAACCATAACAGGGTGGCACCAAACCACTACAGTTTGGTTAGACCAAAACTGTAATGCTCCAAATCAGAATTTATTTTATGAATACATACCGTCATATACTTCACGCATGGGAGCCTCTTGGAGCCGGTTAAAAATAGAGTGTGTGTATCAATTGTGACTTAAACCTTGACTGGGATGGAATATTGTCCTAATTCTCCGAAAACTGAACCTGCTGCTTAATAAATGGTGTCTTTGGCATGATGACTAAGTACAACTACTAGTATTTCTTATTGACTGTAAGCACCTCAAATCTACCCTGCAGTTTGAAGGAGTAGTAATTCTACTCTCCTTCAGTTTTCACTTAAGCATTCCTGAATGAATATTCAATTATCTTCCCACCTCTCCCAAGTTCCAAAGGAAAGCTATCTTAAGTAGCTTTCATGAGTAGTAGTGTCCATGAGGAAAGGGTTATTATAGTAGGATGCTGTGCAGCACTTAAATCTATGATGGAAAGGCAGAAAATACTTCTATTCAGGCCAAAACCAAAAACCAACAAAAAAGGCCACTTTATTGGAGGGGGGGGGGGGGGGGGGGTGCGGGGTGCGGGGCGGTGGGGAAGAGCAGGGAGACACATAGGCTTTAAACTTGCTTGTACCTGTGTTTCACCCATATGGAGATAAGGGTGAGGCAGGTAAGTGATTACTTTAGGAGTTCTGAAGCTTATGAAGTCTTGCTTCTGCTCTGTTGCTGGAGAGGCAAACAGCTAGAGAAATATGAAGACATACTTAAATTGTCCATCAGGACTTGTCTTAAATCTTCAGAAATAAAAATGTCTCTTATTTCGTGTTAATGGCTTGTAAACAAAGGCTTATCTGTTCTTACTATGCTATAGTGATGGAGAAAAAATTATTCTGAGTAAATACTTCTGACTTCCTGGAACAGATATCCTTATTCTTAGATGTTTTTCTTTTATGATTTACAGTACCTTTTTGGCAGTAACTGCAGCGCTGTGTCATTATATGATAGATGGACAAGAATTTACTCATTCACTCGCAAGGGATTAAAGAGTAACCTGCAGTAGTGTTTGTTATATGATTATTGAAATGCCCTGTGGCTGTTAAGACAGCTAGGTCTTCCAAAACAAACATTAAATACTAGAGTTCAGTTGGAAGTAATAGTGCACTAGCACCCATAGGATAACACTGTCATGAGGAGTCTTTCACAAAATGTGATTGTTTAATCCTCCTTAAAATTAAGAGGAATTGTAACAAGCGTATTAATCTGACAAATTTGGTCTGGCAATCTACTACAAGCAGCAAAGCTTTGATCCTCAAGGACAACATTGTTTCTCTGAATAAGATACTTCAGGGTATGTGCCAAGTCCTGTGCTGGGAACAGATAATGATTATTTTTGACATGGATGGTACAATTTGATGGTGTTAGCTGAGGAACCCTGATACAGTGTGTACATATAATATACTTTTAGAGACTACTGCCTGCGTCTGGAGCAAACCAATTTTTTTCTTTCAGTGCAATCCAAATTTGTTTTTGCTTAATTAAGATTTCTCATTTATGAGGAATCCCAACTGAAACCTCAACATGTTGTAATTTTTCTTCCTGCTCTGAAACATGTGTACTTTAAGCTAGTAAAAATTTTACACTTGCATATTTTTAGTGTGTGAGCACTTGAGAGGATGATGGTATAGAGGGAGAGCTTGAATGCTTTTTGAAAAGATACCTTCCAAATGTTCATGTTGGCCATTTTTTTAATTTCGGTGATGAGAAGTTCCTTCGAAGGCCTTATTTTGTAAGGACTTGTTGTGTGGGTATATAGTAATTGTAAAAATAGTGTTTGAGGCTGAGTAAAGCAAAGAACAGAGTGGGCCAATTCAGTGCAGCCTTTGTGCTTTCCAGAAAACCTGTTCCACATAAGCAGTAACTAAAAACATTGCAGTATAAAACACTTGGTATGGGTTTATATGTCAGTTTTCCCAGACAACAGTCTTGCCTGTATTTCCTAATAAAGGCTATAGTTGGTCACATTCACTTTGACCTGAGCTTGATGTGCACATGGCATTGGTGGTAACTGGGCTTGTTTAATAGGCATGGATTGTTTCACAATTAAAGAAGAAAAAAAAATTAACAGCTCCTGCTGTGATTCAGTACCATGGCTGCTGCTGTTACAGCTTTCCTCTGAAAGCAGAAGCGGTGCAAAGCAGAAAGGGGAGGAACAGCAGAACCACGTTGTTCATCAGACACCCAGGCTGTTGTAGTAGCCAATACCTAATGCTGGGGTGGTGGAGGGAGGAGAGAAGGATGGTGCTTTCTTCCCCCTTCCATGTCTGTCTCATGCTTGGCCAACTGGGCTGTTTCCCACTGAGAAAATGTGTGAGGGAGGAATTCCTTCCTCTTGATATCACAGGTGACCAGCTTATGCCCTAAATGCATAAATTCGTGTTGCTGTTATTTGTTCCACTCCGTAGTTCAAATTACCGTAGGATCACTATGGTTCTGTTTCTAAATTTAAACTAATAAAAGTATTTAATTTTTTGTGTACATAAGAGTCTGAGCCTTACCACAAGGAGTCATGCAAGCAGCCTAATCCCTTCAGTAATTGCTATCTCTGTAGTAATATTAGCTTGCCTAACACTAGGTAAATCTCTGTTGAAAAGCTGATACTGGAAACGGGGGGAGGGGCAGTATCTTGTACAAGTATGTGGACTGATTTTGCCTACCAGGCTGTTACTCAAACTGGAATTACCTGAGTCTAGTGATTGTGGTGTTAGGTATCTGAATCACTTCATTTTGTTAAGTGTATGTTAACGACCCTCTTTGTTAAAAGGACTTTGAATTCCTTAGTCTAAAAGTTGATGTATTTTTTCCTTCATCCTAACACAAATAATTCTTTTTTTTTAAAAAAAAGGTATGAAGAGATGCTTTTTTAAATTTCATAGAGAATATGTAATTAAAATTACTTTAAATGAATGGTAGAGACAAATCTTCCCCAAATAGATTATGCACTTGAAGATAGAAACTGAAGATGTTGAGCTGCCTCAGACTTGTGATATCCTGTGGATGGTACTTCCATATAAAAATGGCTTTATCTGAAACTTACTGCTTTTTGAACACTGTTGTTGCTCATTGAGCTACTAGTTGTTTTGACTCTGGTTGGGTTTTGCGCTCTTCCCCCATTATTGGCAGTAAGGCCATACAAGCAAGGGGGAACAACTAGACAATCAAGGTGCAAAGTAGGTTCAGAATTCATAATTGCTTAGTTTTCTAGTATTTAGCTTTCTAGTGTTCTCTAGTTACTGCGGTCAGAATTACAGTTTAAATTCACGTGGTGGTTCAACTGGGAGTTTTCAAATTGCACTTTCAATCTTTTGTAGCAAATACGTACTAGATGATGTAATTAAGCATTAACACTGGTGAAAGAATAAGTGCAAACTCATGTTCTAAAGAATACTTTTCTAAGCCAAGATTTCTAGTACTGTTTAAAATAAAAGACGAAGAAGCAAAATGCAAAAACCTACCAATCAAAAAAAACCCCACATGGAAAAAAACTACAGAAGAACCTATCACGAAGTTAAAATAGGCAAAGGCACAGTTTCTTTGGGTAGACATGTTCTTTCTCCTTATACTCAGTTTTCCCCTAACAATTGAGCATTTTGCATTTAAAATGTCTAGCTAGTCTGGTAGGCTTTCTGATCCACCTAGAGAAGCCCTCTAAAAACAGTAATGGGAACCTGTTGCACCAAAGTAAATATTCTTCAGTAGTGGTGGTTTAACTGCAGCCTAGCTCTAGAAGAAAATTAATCTTACAAAAGACCTGTTTGTGCTGGGATCAGGAAACCTCTCTGGCAAGCTGCACGAGGCCCATCTGCTTCAATTGTTTCACAATTACCTTGTCTTCAGCACGGGGACTAGCTGGCCCTTGAGTAGAATCTGAGAATTTTAGGGTTGTTTTCTCTTCCCACTCCCTTCCCCCATCAAATAAAAAAGAATAAGGTTTGTTTCCAGTATATTAAAAGACAAAAATGTTTCCTAGCTATTAGTGAGGCATATAATAGCATCCTTGCCATCAGCTTTTCTTGTGAAGGTCAACGGGTGCCAAGGACCTGAATGGAGGTAGTGTTCTCTGTAGTGGTGTAGGGACAGCATGGAGTTGAGGAACATAGACTTTGAGAGCTGAGGCCTGTACTGATGTTAGTCACAGAGCTGGATGCAGGAGCCTTGTGCGTATGCTGATTCCTAGCCTAACCCCTCCTGTGCACAGAAGGAAAAAATTCAAGAGCTCTAGCGCTGAGCTGTGCAGGAAAGGGGAAAATGTACTGGTTTGTAAAGACATTGAAGTTTGGTTCTCTCTAAAAAACAAAATACCATGTGCAGTAGCAAAGCAGTTGTCAACTCATTACAGTTTACAGCATCACTGAAGTCTTGGCCAAGCTTTGGCTGAGAGCTTCAGGACACTAGCTTTCAGAGAGCTGAAGAGTTAGGGAGGTGCACTGAAGGATTTGCAGGGACTTACAGCAGTGACTTGGACAGATGGGCCTGAAAGTAGAACTGGGTCTGCTCTAATGTCTGCTTCCACAGCAGGCTATTTGCTAGCTTGAACTGTTGAATATTTAGATCCACCCACTGTCCCCTGTGCCAAGACCACCCTGCTGCTACTCGTGTCATGTAGATTTGGCACAGAAAGCTGCATTTAAACGGCTAATGAGTTGTGTGTTGAAGCACAGGCTGGTCCTCCCCTATTGACATCTGTAAAAGAGCTGACTTAGCACTGGCTGAGCAGTCTACTAGCTGCTGATACTGTTGCATCTTTCCATAGACGGGCTGCTTTACCTGCTTTAGTGCTGAAGCAGATGCTGTGACTTTTTTAAAAAAACAAAAGAAATTCAGATGTTTCTTAACCTAAACAATTCCTGTTAAAAATTGCAGTTTGTAGACGTACCATTATGCAGTAGTTAAAGGATAGACCACTGTGGGATAACTATACCTGTGCCACCTCAATATTAATGTTAAAGAAGACTATTATGCCCTGCTTATGCCTATTTAGGAAGAACTGGAGCGGTAAGTTAAGGTGGGTGTGAGATGTTCTTTCCAGTCCATTGGTGACTGAAATGTTGAAGTAATGCGTTAGATCACCTGGCCAAGTTACTTTGCACCCAAGTGCTTTTAGAAAGCTAGCTGATGAGATGGGTGAAATCCAGGTGAGTGTTGTAGTGCTCCCTCCATATTTAGAGTGGATGAACGGGGTGGGTGGGGTGGGGGTACTGGAGCTGGCAGAGATGCTGCTGAGAGAAGTGTTTTGGATGCTGCGGTTCCAGGTGGGTGGCTGTAACCAGGAGCTACAGTCATCACGTGAAGTTTTGTTTATAAGATTTTAACTCAGGATACAATTTTATAGCATGCTGGAGCCAGCAGGTCCTTAAACCAGCTTTGTCAAAGGTGTGACTTCCTGTCTCCTACCTCTAGTTTGTGTAGCCTGTTGGCCATGTGATGATGTGGCCTTGAGTGAAGTGGACCTTGATTGTCACTTCTAACCCATCCTTCTGAATTGGCAAATGCTGTTTGCAAATGGTCTCTGTTCCACTCAGTTGTTAATACCCACTGGGTTTTCTAAACTCGATTAATGGAGCTATGTGTCTTTCAAAAAACCTTTGCTTTTAACCTAGATGATTTGACTGACCCAGTGTTGTCACATCACCACTCTCTTAAATATGCAGCTGTTTTTAATGGCTTCATGACATCACAGCAGGATCAAAGAACATAAACATTAAGAATTTTAAGGAGTATGGTAGTCTGTTTGGTTTAACAGCTTATCTGACTTGATTTGGGTTGGATACTCCAGTTCATCTCCAGTTAAAACTTGAGATGAACACTGTCGATGAGAAGATTTACACAGATTTCCAGCTGTGAGGTTGGTGAATTACCAGCGCTGAACCATGCAGCTTAGTATTATGGATCAGCTGATATTTAATAGATAGTTGTCGTCAGAGGTCTCAGTGTTCTTAGTTGTGGGTTCTTTTTCTTCCCTTGTGCGGGCCCTACTGCTATTCTGATCCCAGGGTCAGTTGATAGAAAGTAGTTTATTCAAAAACTAACTTTCTGCTGTTTCTGTTTGTTCTGGAAGAGGATCCCCAAATATCTTCACTAAGATTGGAGGGGTAGTGAAGAGGGGAAGAAAGGAGGGAGGCAGGAGGTACAGGGCTCCCTTGTAGCACAGATGGCAGTTTCTGTGAGGTGAAATGGCAGCCTGGAGCTGTGTGTGGTTTCACAGAGGGAGCAGTGCTGGTTAGATTGGGCTTTTCATTAGTGAGCTTCCTTCCCCCTCACGTGCTGGGCTGGAAGATACCTGTGTTGGCTGAGAAGCTGGGACAAGGAACCAAACCCACTGGGGGCATCAGGGCAAGGAAGGGTATTGACAGTAGCGCTGGAAAAATTGCATGTGCAATTACAGCTTTATTTCCTACAAACAGACTTGCATGAGTCTGAAAGTCATCTGTTAGCTGGGCTTTTATTATTCCAGGTGGGGTAAGGAAATAAAGCTGAATTTAACAGAAGGGCTGAATCATCCTCTTGCACTTGATGAACTTGTAAATGGACCAGAACTGATCTCTGTTCATCCAAGTGGCAAAAGACGGCAATAAATAGTAAACTGATTTCACTAATCATACTTGGTACAACTTTCTTTGTGTGCTGTATGCCCTGTCTAGTGTAGGGCTGTAATGCTTCAAGATGCCCATATTTTTACAGAAGTTTTGTTCAAATATTGGCCTGAACTTGAATTAACTCTTCTGCTGTGGAGACCTTGTGGAGTTGGTGTACCATTTCCCGTTACCACTGGATGCAGCAAGGAAAATTGGTCTTAAGCCAGTCTCTCCTATGCCAGAACATTAGGTCAAAATACAGATTTGAAGAGTAATTTGATCATTAACTGGTACAGAGAAACATGAAGTTTTTAAGTATCTCTGAAAGCAAAATGTTTCTGGTATACTGGGAAATAGCCTGTAGTTCTGATGTGTATCACATGGCTTGCTGGTATCTTCGGTGTTTATATTTAGTATTTAAATTTAATGTTATATTGGTGCAGAAATAAAGGTTCCTGAAAATATTACTCTGATGATGGTATGAAGAAGTTAATTGTCACAAATTGCTATTAAAATGGAAACTAAGGACCAGCTTCCTACAAAGTAAAAAATATTACCTGTTTCCACTTAAATTTGCAACAATTATCTGAATCAGCCATCCTGGGTGGTGTATTTATATGCTGTTAAAAAAAAAATAATTGCTGCATGCATGATGCAGGGAGGCAGCTTTTTCTCCAGTTTGGGGGCGGCCATGGAAAGCAAAAAAGCAAACCACATTGCTGAGGAAGGAGGACCAAAATTCCTTGGAAAATTAGTTTATACTAAATTCATAGTCATCTAAGCTTTACACACTACCTAACAAAGCCCCTGGTGTTTGAGTTATTGTCAAGGGAACTAGATAATAAAACACCTTCAGTAATGGAAAATTTTAAAACTGACTATGGGAAGTATTTTCTTTTTTTTTGGTCATAAACTCAAACTAAGTTAACTTTCAAATATTGTTCTGAAACTTCTCCAAAAGGTGGAAACCAAAAGGCTACTGTTCATAAGCTTTTTTATTGTTAAGGTTACAAGGTAGCTTTTAGAGCATCAGGCTTATATTTTAAAATAATGTGACCTTATGTGTGGCTGCCTTGTACAAACTGTTAACACTCTAGGCTTAAATGGTATCATTAAAAGACACTGAAATGTCACGACAGAAAACAAATGCTTAAACGTGGCTAGATTCCACGAGCTTTATTGGCAACGGCATGCATGTTTGCTCTTAAATGTGCTCTGAAATGAGAGAAATCGAGTGTTTGCAAGCTGAGAGGAAAAGGGCACTGTGAGTATTGCTGGAAGAACACTTATTTAAACACAGGTTAAGGACAAGCCTCCTCAGATGCTGTTTCTGCTGAGTTCTCCTCTGTCATGGTGCCTACTACATTCCATTGCTTTTGTCTGGGCTTGGTATTTGGGAAATTTTGGTGAGGGCTGGAAGGTGGAGGGGGGGGGGGAGGGGGGGCATGCTGGAAGCTGGTCAGCAGTAAGGAGAGGAGAGCTGGTGTGGGAATTGTGGAGTGGGGTCAGGGTTTAACTTTAGTGGCCATTCATCAGATGATGATTGATTGCTGTGCAGTCCCAGGGGACATTTAACAACATCTCCGCCCATCCCCCTGCCCCCTTTGAAAGCAGATGGACCAAAAAATGGGGAGAGCGACACCCAGGAATTCCTGCTGTTGTAAAATGTTTTTACGGTGCACTGTACAGCCTTTCCTGAAGCAATCACATTTATGGCCTTGCTGTTGTATTTCTTGGGCTGCTGTGGCTGTAAAAGATGAATAGCCCTGTAATATGGTTCACTGATTCTGTTTAAATTGAAGTAGGCTCCCTTTATTGTTTTGTGTCTAAAATTGTATGCCACCAATTCAGGAAATATTTCCTGTTTGGGAAATAATCAACCCATAGCTGATTTATTTTAAAATAAATCACTTTTAACTATCTCTCTAAAACTGTTCCCCTCTTGCTTCTGACTTCTTCCTTTATTTTTGGTGGAAATTCTAAAATACTAATTAATTAAGAAGCAGTTCTTAAAAAAAACCACAAAACCAAAACCCCCCACATTACTAAACTTGCTTATGAATCTATTTTCCCTTACTAGATTAACAAAATGGGAGTTGGAAAGGCACCAGTTTTTATCTTAAACAATTGTATATTTACTTACATAAAAATGCAATTGTTTTTAATTACTACAGAAAGAAAGAATTAATTAAATGCAATTTACACAACACTGAATTTCTTTGAAAGGAGAAATCTGTCTCTGCTTTCTAATTTCTTTCTTCCTGCCTATCAGAATGTTTGTGTGGCTTGGAAAAAACAGCAGGTTTGAAGGTTTTTGCGTATAAACCAGGTTTTGATACACTTGGGGAAACAGTGAAATTAACAGGACAATAGTTACTGCACAGCTTGATGGATCTCTTGACTGTATCATCTCTGCCTCTTCAGGTAAGGTAGAGGGGGGCAAATTTTAGGACTCTTCTCTAAGTACTGTGGGGTGTGTTAGTGTGTGGGGTTTTTTAGTCAAGTATCGTAAGCTGATCTCTGTTATGGAAGACTTAGTATTACTGTTGCCTTCCTTCCCACTGCCCCTGCTTATCCGTGGTTCAAGACCAGTCTTGTTATTTGTCATATAATGATCACAGAAGGAGCAATATGTGACTATTCTAACAGTGCAACTGAAATGTGGGACAGCCTTTTCACATTGCTGAAATTGGAAGCTCTGCCAGCCTTTTAGGTACACTACAAGTGCATCAGATCTGAACTGAGAACACACTTGTGCATTGTACTACTTTTGTCTGTATGTGTTTTTGCAGGCGGTAGCCTGCTGATGGGGGTGGGGTGCAGGTTTGGCTTATTTTCTCTCCTTTCTACTTAGAAATAGGCATAGAAACTTAAAACGTAGCAGTACGTGACCTTTGTGGCCATGACCTAGGGACTGGGATGTGAGCAGGCTTGAGCTTAACAACGAATGCCTGGTTGTGGTTACAAGCACAGGCAAGCTGGATGCTGTGCTGCAAGCTGGGTTAGCTGGGCTGGCACAAATCCCCCTTGCTGTGGCACCCTGCGCAGCCGAGTGCTTTCCAGTTCAGTTCTCTGGGAGCATGGCCCCACTGCTGGGTAGAGCTGATGTACAGCCTCTTGGGTGCTCCTGACGGTGAGTATGTGAGATTGACCACAGGAGGGGAATTGCCCTTGTACCTCTTTAAAGTTTGGGGGGGGTTTATTGTAGTTTGCGTCCAGAAGGGAGTTTCTGGGGAGTTGCTAGTTCATCTTGAAGCTGGCTGACTCTTGCAGTTGTCATCTGGTGGCTAGCTCCCCCACCGAGAGCAGTAGGGGTTACACATTTGTGTGTTCTCCTGTGTGTGTAGTAAATGACAGTGCAATGATGGAGATAAGTCCACTGCTTTCTACTTTTCACCCAAGCCTGGTAACTCTTTTGCTCTCAGATTTAAATCTAGGTTGTTTTTGCCATTTTGTCTATTAAGAAACAAATACGAGGCTTTATCAATGGCTCTGTAGTATTCACCCAAGACTTTCCGGTGCCCTACATGTCCTACGTAACTTGCATATTTCTGAAATGAGATTATGGCTCTTTTCTCCATTCTAAATTCAGGAGTGATGTTTTCCACCACATTGTGGTGGGTGGCAAGAGGCCAACTGGACAGCTTAAACTTAGTTTCTCTTCGGTTTGAATGGCTGGATGACTTTTTATCACTGGATGCTGACTTGCAGCAGGAGTGCTTGGGTGATAGGACTGATGATCTGTGGTGTTTTACTGAGCTTTTGCTTCTAGTGTTGACTATTTTGGAGGACTAATAACAGATTTAACTTGCTTCTGGACTTCTGTTCATATGGTCACCATTTTCCTTTCAGCTGCTGTGCTTGATTGAGGCCCCAAATCCCTGCTGTATGTTTTAAAAGTGTAGCTGATTCATATGACTTAACTTGATACCCTGTCTTGGTTTTCATTCACTCTCAACTTCTCAGTTGTTTAAGTGGAGTCATTCAGCAACATGTAGTAAACATTCCCTGTAATTTCAACAGCAAAATTACAGAACTGCATGAGTAAGTGAACATTGTATACAGATTTAGACAACCGCAGCATAAAGACAAGGAACCCTAGTCTAGCTGAGGAAGATGATGCATTTGAACAATGAGTTTCAGAGCCAAGGCAGCTTTTTACTTAGAAAAGACAGAGCATGAGAGATACTGCTTGAGAGTTTTAATATTTGAACAGAAGCAAAACGTAAGTGTTCCAGTTTCTCTACAGCAAAACTTCACTTCTTAAAAAAAAAAAAAGGGGGGGGGGGAGGGGGGCAGTGTTAGTACAATCTGACACGTGTGCACAAACACACCACACAGGCCTTTTGAGAACTTAATCCATCTACCATTTCAGCTGTTGTGCTTATAGGAGCTTAAAACGTCACTTCATGCAGCACAGGCAATCTGAGGGAATCACCTGTCCTGTCCTCCCCCTTTCCTTTTCAGGGAGAAGGGAAAGGGGGATGTTATGCACCATATCGTGAACCGTTAGCTGGAATTGGGAGTGGCTGTATGACAGCTGTGAGAAGACAGGCATATCAAACATTTGTCTAATCTTTGTTCTGTTCTTGCTGCTTTCTGTGAGGTAGATTTCAAATAGCTGACGATGGAGAAATTGTTTGTGGTTTGAAACCTTGTTTGCCATTGTATAGTGGATTGTTGGCTCTTCTGTGGTAATCTAGATTTTCTAACATCACGCTCTTAACAAAAATAGTGTATGCAGCTAAGGGCAAGACTTTGAATACAGAACTTGTGTTCAAGTGTTGCACTTCACTTGCATCTTTGAAAACAAAACAGCTGATTCTGCATCTAAGAAAGCAGGCTTCCATGGAAGACGCTATTTCTATGTGCTGCTTCCCTCTACTGGGTGGAATGGGAGCAGTTATGGCTGATGAATAGATCCCACTTCCTAGGCTAACATCTTGCTGTAAGACTTCACTATGATTTGAATATAGGGGTTTTAGGGTACTTTGTGAATAAATGGAGTTTTATTGGTTATCCCCAGGTCACTGTAGCATTCAAATACTCTGATGGGCATGCTAATGTTCCAGTCTTGTTTTCCAACTCGAGCATCTCTAAGTATCACTAGCCTCGAAACACTATGTCATAGCAAAGGTTTTTTGCTTTGCTGTTGGGAGTGGCAGGAGGGAGTCTTAGTCTTGCCTGATACTGTTACTACCCTGAACACAAGAGGCTTGCATATGTTGAGAACACAGAGGTTGCTTCTCAGCACGCATAATGTGTTTTCCCCTTCTGGGGGGTGGGTGTGCTGGTGCTGCAGCTCTCCAGTGCATTGATTATTAAATGACCCACTTAAGAGAATGCAGGATTTGTGTATGCAGGAAAAGTCTTCACCTGAAGCTTGCCATAGATGGCATCTCCAGTCTGCAAGCGTTGGCAGATGGCTTCCGCTCTTAAGAGAGGCGATGTGGACACTCTTCCTAGTATTGTATTGCAAAGAAAACAATGACACTTCCATCTAACCGTTAGAGTATGATTTGGAGCTTACTGGTAAGGATAGTTCTTCCTCTGTGGAGAAACAATTGTGAAGTTTTTGCCTATTGCTACTGCTTGTAACAATCTTTATAGTTGAGCTGTTAAATTTTTATTTACCTTTTTTTTTTTTTACATCCTGGCTCTGTTTTGTCTTCAATTCTTCATTAGATAGTGATATAGATATTTTTTTCCCCCTCTTTTCTAGGTACTGCATTTCTACTGTGATACTTGTTCTGTCCCCATATGTCGGGAATGTACCATGGGGCGACATGTGGGTCACAGCTTTATCTACCTCCAAGATGCCCTACAGGATTCCAGGACACTCACCATTCAGCTCCTGGCAGATGCTCAGCAAGGACGACAAGCTATTCAAGTAAGATACTCCCAACTCGAGTACTTTATTTCTACTGCCCCCCTTCCTCCCCGCAGCTTGTCTGTTACAGGGCAAGGTGTCAAGGCAAAAAGCTCTCTGCTTCTGCTGTCAGTCTTCTCACCCCTTCTGTTCTCTCAGATCTCTGACAGAAGTGGCTGTGAAGTTGCAAACAAAGTGCTGTTATGAGTTTTGCATTCTTGCAGCATAATGCTGTCATGTAAATCACAATATATATGAAGCTCTTTACAAATGCACTTGAGCATGAAGCATTTTGAAGAAAGTTCTGGTCTTGTATAGCAGTGTCAAGCCTGGCTTTGTTTTTACAACTGAGACTTAGTTTCAGATGTCTGCTAGAAGCTGTACAGTCAAGACTCTTAACTACCCATGACTCTTGTTATGTCTTCGGTGTTGTCACCAAATGTAAAATATTAATCAGCTGTTGGATTTGTATGAAATTTCTACCCTGCCTGTGCAGAGGATCTGAAGTTATCTGCATACAAAGATTACTCTACACACACAGATGCATAATATTAGCTGCCTAACCTCAGCTATGTTTTATAATGCAAATATAAATACCTGGTGAGGACTGAAAGGCAGGTAGTAGTATGGTGCTTCAAACAAACCACAGAAGGAACTTACATAGGGCAATAACCTGCAGGGATATGTAGATAGTTAACTTTTGCTGAGTAATACCTAGTAGTAACTATTGTATGATATTAGCAGTAGTTTTGCCTGTATAAAGAGACTTTGAATGGGGAAAGCATATTGGGAAGCTTCACACTGCTATCTTGTAGCTTTGTTAGCCTCAAATGCTCTAGATGTGAGCTGGATATTCTAAAACTCAACACTTAGGATTTAACTAACAGGATTTTTTTGAGTAAACATTGGTAGAATGCCATAGATAGGAAGTAAACTTACTTTCTGAATTGGGTGTGCTTTCCTGGCACATGCATGGTGCAAACAATAATAATTAAAAAAAACCCCAAACAAACAAACCTTTTGTCCACCCATCATTGCTTGTTTTTAGTAGATGAGGAAGTAAGCTTGTTCAGTGGGACAGCAGCAGCTAACTTTCTCTGTAACTTGTTAAAACAGAACCACAAACGCCAAGCTTTTGGAGCTGAATAGCTAATTTAAAACTGCTTCTTAAGACAGAATCCTGCAAACCATAGCTTCTTCCAAGATTTGTTTTAAATTGGATCATAAGGCGCTTCAGCATCCATACTGAAACATTTCACATCCCCAAAATGAGCAAGAAGGAAAGGATTATACTAGTTTAAAGAACCTCACTGGTGCAGTATTATGAATTTCTCCAGGCTGTCCTAGACAAGGGCTTGTCTGTTAGTAATTCAATTACTGCTTTTGACCTCTAGGGCTCTAAATCATCTAACTGGTGCGGATAAATCATCTAAGAAGGGGCTGTCTCTTGGGGTAGAATCTAGCAGAATATCATTGAGTACCACTCTGCTACTATTGCATGAATGCTTTTGTGCCTGGTTGCTTCCTACTGGGTTTAGTTTGCTGATTCCTCCCCCACTTTCTCCTGGCTTTTATGTTGGAGGCTCCTGCCATTGTGGTGAGCCGACTGCTTTATGATGGTACAGGTTAAAGGTGGGTGGTCCTGGCTATGCTCATGTAACTTGGAACAAGCAGCTCAACTGAACTTAGTTTGTGTAGTTTTGCCCTCGTCTAACTACAGCCCATCCAGGTTAAGAGACTATCTTGGAAGTGTTAACTGGGGGGCAGCTTGTGTAAAGTTTCTGTAAAATGAGCTATGTTTTTCAAGAATCAAGTAGTTTTATTGGTTTAGTGGGCTTTTTAATCTGGACCACTGTATAGAAAGAGGGTAGTAAATGAGCAGATCAGTGATGAAGTTGAGGAGGTGGTAATCTGGGGGAAGAAAACGGGAAGACTATACAACTCAAGACAGCTCTACTACCTGAGCAATATCAGCAACAACTGGAAGAGCGTGTGGTGCAGTGGAAAAGTTGATGCAGTGAGCCTGCTGCATAAGAAAGTTTTCACAGAGCAGAGCTTTCCTTGTTCTTGGGGTGACAGGGCTGTGAAGCTATATATTTATCCTAGGGAGGAGACAGCATGTCAGCATGAATTTAAAACAAACTGTAAAGTAACTAGACTCTAAATTAAAAGCAATTGGCTTGAGTGCTTTTCTTAAAGTTTGGAAATGGTCAACAGAGAATTAAATGCTGTTACAAGCTGCAATATGAGGAAAGTAGACTGGAGCTCTAAGAGGCTTGAAAAGTAATATGGTGTAGTAACACAAGTGGGACTGATTCGTGCTGCAGTACTAGTAACTCTTAATAGGCTGGCAAAGTGATAGCTCTCTGACATGAGATGTTGAGGTGGATGAGGACGGGTAGTTGAGAATAAAGGGGAAAAGGTGGAATTTGAAGGGTGTTGCAGGAGAGGGGAAATCAAGCCATGAATCAACTGGCTGGAGAGTATCTGGTTAACCAAAGTTGAAGGCTTTTAGGAAGAAATGTTTATTTAAACTCTTCCTGCAGCTTTGGAGGAAAGATTGTTTTTCAGACTTTAAAAAAAAAAAAAAATAAAAAAAAATGCTGTGAGTTGGGATACATTTCAGCCTCTTGATCCACTGAAGCCTGACATTGTCACTCCTGAAAAGTCCAAACCTCACTTTTCAAAAGGACTTGAAGTCCTCTGTAAAAAATAATAATCCTGGCAGCAAGAGGATTGATTTTTTTTTTTTTAAATTATTTTTTATTATTATTATCCCCCCCTCTGCCCTCAGTGGGGTCCTGCAGCAATGGAAAGCTTCCCTGTGCTGTGCTGGTCCTGGCCTGGATCATGTGTTTCTAAGCCTGACCCTAACACAAGAACTTGTGCTTGTGTGCCAGAGTGAGCTGATCCAGCTGAAAGGGTAATCTTTTTGTGGGATTACTTTTTGGCTGGGTCAGTCCCCTGGCTGGTTCACTGCAGTGCTACAAGGATTATTAATGATGCCAGGGAATGGAGCAGAAATGCCCAACACTGTTGCTTATAGGACCTCTTTCTTGTCTCAGTGGAAAGGTATCTTCCTTGCTGGAATACTTTTTTAGCCTTTCCCAGGGACTTGAATTGGTTCACAGGATGATATGAACGCCAAAGTTGACATGGGATTAATGGGGTAAGGGGACGCGGGACCTGATACCTTCCTATATGGGGAGCTTGTCCTGCTGCCATGTTTTACCTCATAAAAGTGCACATTTAGCTGTCTTCTTTCAGAATTTTTTCCAAGGACTGGCCACAAACTGAACATAAATCTCTTATGATGAAAGATAGATGGCTTCTTCAAAATGTCATGTTCTTAAAATACATCTATACATGTGTAATTGTATATATGTATGTATGTGTGTGTGTAATCTAATGCACTTGCATAACAGTAAAGCATTGAGCGCTCATTCCCATTTAGGGTCGATTTCCAGGTGAACATGTTAAAATACAGTTTGATCTGTTCGTGTCAGTTGTCTTAAAAGTGATTTTATTGGAAAACAAACATTCTTTCCCAGCCAAACCTATAGTTGTTTTTGGGATGTTTGACAGCGCAGGCTTCTGCATGTAAATTAATGCAGTGAGACTGGTCATGCCCAGCTCATAGAGGGAGCCACTCGCCTACAAGCATGAAAGGCTTGGGGGGGGTGATGGTGGGGCGGTGGGGCAGGTCAGCCCTTAAAGGCAATGCCTCTTCTCCCAAATTGTGGGGGAGGTGGAATGAAGTAGACCAACACCTTTGTTCTAGAGAAGTGGGGGAGGGAGGTACTGTAGGAAACTTGGCCAGCCAGAGGAAGAAGCTGATCTCTTGCCTTGAGCCTCTGCCCTTCAGTGGAGGCTTCCCGGTGGGTTGCCATGTGGATCTGTGCTGCCCGGGAGGTCGATACCTGAGAAGGATGGCACCGCTGTGCTGCAGGGGATCATTCTGGGCTTGTCACGTTGAGTTAGCTCAGGCACCCTTGTGTGTGGCTTTGAAGTCGGGCTGGCAGGTTTTTGAGAATCTGAAATGAAGCTTTATAAACGAAATGGAGTTAATTGTGCTTTTTTGAAGTCTAGGATTTATATCAAGAGACTGAATTTCTTTGTACTTCTAGATATTGTTTTGTGTTGTGTTTTAGTGGGTTCCTTAGTGTAACACATGAGCAGATGGTTATTGGAGAAGAAGGATTTGACATGTGTCACTGTCCAAGCTACTGTTCTGCCTAGAACTGTAAGCAAAAAGTCTGTTCTTGCAGTACAAACCAGAGTGAGTGAGTGTTGGTTTCTGACATGAGTTAACATGGCTTCTTAGCTCTCCCTCCATCAAAAGTTACTTTAAAATTCTCTTTACGTCAGAATTTTTCTTTTAAGTGAGAATTTTTTTAGTGTTACACTTTCTAGGCTGAAGCCTTAAATTGGTCCAATTACAGTGATTTGTGCTATAGCTGTACTCTAGTATTACTGCAAAGCCACTGCTAAACCTGTTAATCTTGGTCTCTTTACTGCAACTATACTTTATAGGAACTTCCAGTTAATTTTTCTAGTATAAGAACATTAGAAAGTTTATATCCAGTTCTTGTTGCTGGAAAAAGCTGGTTGTTATATGTCCTGGTTGTTATATCCTCATCTGAAATAGTGATAACTGGAAAATTTATGTGAAACAAACTCTCTGTATCTTAGTTACCATACAGAACTGAAAACAAGCTATGGATGGCACACCTTCCACTTGGTGGAAGAGGGCTAACTTGAGATACATGGAAGGGATTCCTTAAGATTTTTGTATTTAATGTGCTTTTAAAAGCTAGAGACGGGTTTGCTAGAGAGTGTGCATCTCAAAGCTTTTTTTTTTTTTCTTCTCTTAACCTCTGGAGAGGAATTTCAAACTTTGCACCTTCACTGGAGAACTTAAACTAGCACACTGAAATACGGGAATAAATGTCTGAAAAATGAGACCTCCCTTCTATCTTTGGATGGATGGAATTAAAAATCCCAAGGACCTTTTAAAAAATGCTTATGCAAGGTAGTGTTGATGAGTTGCAGTATAGCTAGCATAAGCAGCTTTTATGTGTCTCATGGTGTTGCCTCAGTGGTGAGCTGTGCTGCAGTTTGTTCAAATGGGTAACTTTCTGAACGGAATTGATAGAATCTAACATTGTGGCTCAGCATTTGGATTTAACAGGCTCTGCTGTTTCAGAGATCTAAGTTAGCCTCTTTAAATAACTGTGTGCAGCGTGGATATATCTGGACATACTGATTTAATTTCAGTATCAGACTGCAGAAACCATGCAGTGAGGGCATCAGCACCTTTACAGTAGCTCTGCGGTTCTTGTTAGTAGTCCATCAGAACACATACTTTGCAATGTTTTTTCTTTCTCCTGGAGTCATTATGTGCTTCTGATCATAATTTTTCATTTAAAAAAGCAGCACTAGTGAAAACTTTGGAGTAGTGGTATTTCTAGAACACAACATTTAATTACTCCGTAGGAATAGTTAAGTAAAGATAAAACGGTAAAAAGGTTTTTTGTTAACTTGAGGCTTCAGTTCTTAATGTCCAGTGGAAGACAGGAAATGTGAAAAATGGCTGAAAACCACCATTCTGCAAAATGGCAAATATGATTTGGTCCCCCCTGTAGTCAGCCCAGATACCCAGAAGCGCAGCCAAAGGTACTGCTTTGTTACTTCTGGCTCTTGCAGTCTGTTTCTTCATAGCTTTGTGTTGTAGCATCAGTGGCTGTGTCAGAGCCACTGTAGCAATAGCATGTTACTACTTTTCACCTCAAGTGGTTAAATGTAGCTAAAGGGGAGCTCAGAGAGGTGCCCACCTAAAAGGGGGCTCACAAAGGACTCCGGGGGTCCAATACAACCGTCGCCTTTTACTCAAAACTGGCTGGAGCATGTTAGCGACTGGCCAGGCATGCCTGGCTCTGCTGTCTTGTCCTGGAGAGGAGTGTTTGGTTTGGCTTGTCGTACGTAGGCGCTGGCACCCTGGGTGCCAGGTCTAGTAAGATGTAAAGCACTGTATGAATCACAGGAATAGCAGATGTATTAACAAAGTAGCCTTTTCTGTTTGTACAAAATATGCAGAGAACAAAAACTGAGACCTGCACATTTAATAATCCTCGTTAAATACTTTGAAATCTCAAAGTAGAAGTAATACTGCATGCCATTATCTTCTGCTGAAGTGTGTTTTGAATGTTGTTTGTTGCTATTTAGATAGGCTTACAGACAGTAGCAAGAAATTCTGAAATGTGCTGGTAGCAGTAGCCTAGTTAATGATGGATGTCTGCATTGCTTTCCTTCACGAAAGCATGCTTGTCTGCACCACTGGAAGCTCTATGTGGCAGGTTTTCTTTTGTTGGAGACTTTTGGAACATAACACCTACACAAACACTGTTGTTACTTTAAATTTTACTCTGAGGAATTGGAGTACTTTCAACCCTAAAGTTTACAAGATACATTGCAAAGTCCCTTTTTTTTCTAAACACAAGACACTGATGACACCTCTATAAGTATGGGGAGTGGTACTGGCCATCTTTGGAACCCTGAGAAGCCACGAGTGAATAGGTACAGCTGCAAATAAGTGATTTACTGTATCAGCCAACAGCAGGAGACGAAGTAGTTCTCCATCTCAAATTCAGTAACCCAATGCGATTCTTTGCTAAACACAGGGTCTTGTCTTCTGTTTTCCAAGCATGTGAACTGGCTGACCGTCTCGTTCACTAGCACTGGAATAATTATGGCATACCATAAGGAGAGTGCATCATAAAAGCTGCTTTCCTTTAAAAGGATTTGTTGTTAAAAAGATTGTGTGGTGTCTGACCAGAACAAGAAATGCTGCCGCTTAACATGTTTCCTAAAATGTTGACCTCTCTGAGACAAGTTCTGCACAGGAAATGCCTGCAGAACAGCAGGAGGGAGTTATCATGGCAGAGCTGTGGTATCTTACAGTAATCAAAGAGAACAAGGGATTTCCATGTCAAGAAGGCTTCCAGAAGTTGTACTTTAAGCTTTTGGCTTTTGCTTTGGGTAGATAACTTGCCTGTTGCTGTTTCACCCCCCACCATACCTCTGCCTGCTGCTGTGTGTTTGATGCTGGTTGGCCTCCCAGGCTGTTCTAGCCTGTGTTGGCAGACTGCAGGATCATGTGAATTTTACCAAAACCTTACCAATATCCTGGACAATATCAGAGCCCCTTAGTGTTTTGGGCATCCTTTACACTAATCTGATCTGTTCAGGCTCAGGCAAGTAGAAATAAGTCCAGTTGATGACAGGAGTTGTTGGTAGACAACCTTGTGCTATTCAGTATGGCTACTTGCCCTACCATAACTGGTTCCTACAGATGAAAGATCACAGCATCCACAGGGAGTTAACACCTCTCCTGCTATGACAGAGTTCTTGAAAGGTAGACTGTTTTTAGTGAAGAATCGTGAGGGAAGTTTGGATTGCTTTTAGCTGTGGAGTATGAGGAAAGCATACACACAGATCATGTCGTTGTCCTAATGGGTACTGCTGTACCAAAAGCTCAAACAAGTAAAACAAAGACTTCCCTGCTTTCTCAGACATGCTTGCTAGAATTGGAATATGAGTGGATAGTGTTGTTTCCCTAACACTTCTCAAGGAGATACCCATTTCTCTTGCAAGAGGAGGGTGTTTTGCTGTTCTTGACAAGAATCTGTTTTTGAGGAAATGCTACCTTTTCCCTGCAGTGGAAGCTGCTTGTGTATTTGAATGATGATGTAGAGGTGGCAGAGGCACAGTATTCTTACGCGTGAATCCTTCCAGCTAGGACTGAGACTTACTGGCATTTATGAAGCCTTAATCTGTGGCCACTTGTGACTTCATGTCTGCTTTGCCAATTGTTGCGGTGAAACTTTTCACTTTCTGTCAACTTGAAGTGTTGAGTGAAACTCATCTGCCAGAAGCTTTGTGTGAAGGCAGGTGAGGTCTGCCTCCAGTGGGGCTGGGGTATTTGGGCTGTCCACGAGTCTGAAGACATTCCCTGTTAAAAACGTAGTGAAGGTGACTCTGGCCTGGGAGTTGCATGAAGAAGGGATAGCTGAAAGGCATGCTTGATCTTACTGAGCCCTGTGCTGCAGGGCTGCCAAGTAGCACTCCTGTTTTCCCCTGCCAGTTTGCAAGAGTTCTCCGGATTAAAGATCAGAAACATTGCCGTATTTCCTCAGGGTTGTCTTCATCTTGTCTCTGGAGACTGACCACCTGACCAAGTTAGTCTTCCTTTTCCTTGCAGTTCTCTATTCCTGGGTGACCTGGAAGAATACATCTAATTCAAACTAGTTGTCTTGAACTACCTGGAATAAAAATGTCCCAAGTAACAGTACACTTGTGTTTTCATGGTGTAGCTTTCCCATTGTTGGCATAAACTAGATGCTGTTGAACTTGCTAGATCAGAGTTTGAAAATACTAATTCCATGAAAGATAACAAAAAGGCCCTGTCTGACTTTCTAGACAAAGCTGGATCACATTGGGTAGTTCATAGATTGTTGCATCCAGATGGTTCTTAGATTGGTACACACATACAGAATTAAACTAAGGATATCTTCCATACGGCCCTGAATGTACAGTAAAGCCTTTAAATTACATTGGTACCCACTTCTATCAGGTCTGCGTTTCTGAAGATGTTTTCTGCCAGAGCATTCCTGGCTACCCTGTCTGAAACAGCTCAACTTTTGAAGTGGATCAGTTGCTCAGAGCAGAGTGAGGGAAAGATGGTGTAAAATCTATCTAAAATGCTGTATTTAAAAGCAAATACCCATAGCTATTTCCATGGCTTTCAGTATGTAATGTGGAAAACAAAGGTGAGTTTGAATAACTGTTCTCAGCTGTCAGCAGCTTGTTGAGCTACTACAGCCATGTGTAGTGTGTTGGTAGGGATTTAGATGTTTTCTGTATGTTGTTTAGTATTAAAATCTTATAAATAAAATACTGTGATGTACCAAGCTTATGAAAAGAGAAAAAAGTAACTGCTTGATGGTACAGTCACAGAATCACAAGATGGTTGAGGTTGCAAGGGGCTGCTGGAGGTCTTGTCCAACCCCCTGCTGAAGCAGGGCCACCTAGAGCCAGTTGCCCAGGACTATGTTCAGGTGATTTGAGTACTCCCAAAGATGGAGACTCCACAGCCTCTGAGCAACCTGTGCCAGTGCTCAGTCACATTCACAGTGGGAAAAAAAAAAAGTTTTCCTGATGTTCAGAGGGAACCCCCCATTGCCTCTGGGCCTGTCACTGGGCACCACTGGAAGGAGCCTGGCTCCATCCCCTTTGCACCCTCCCTTCAGGTATTTGTATACATTGGCAAGATTCCCCCATAGCTTTCATTTTTCTAGGCTGAAATACCTTCAAATATTGTCATTTTGTTCTAGAATTTTGTAACTACCAAACTAGTATCTTTTTAATATCTTAAAGGTTCATGATGTCATCTGCATGTTAATGCTGGTTCACTGTATGACAAAGGTGCTGAAAAGATTCTGTTAACTGATGTTAATGAACCTTTTCCATTGGGAGCTGTGATCCTTCAGATTTGGCTGCTTTTAATCGTATTTGGTTTTTATGCCCTTTTCTGTAATATCTTGTGAAACTGGGAGCAGTTTGGGGAGGATTTTTCAAGGAAACATTTTTTTTTTCTTTGAGGGGAGAAGAGAAGTGTTTCTTCCAGATGCATTCTGCATATTTGCAGAATACCGTTGCAGAATGTTTTTAAAATACTAGTGTTACAAGGCTATATTAGAAAGAATTTGGTGTCTATCCAAGGAGTGAATAACTACATGAATGCTGTTTAATGATAACAATCTAATCTTTGTGTTTTTTTTTTTTTTTTAAATTGATTAACTTCATATTCTGCTAGGGTGTTCCTGCACAGCTCAGATGCATAGATACACCAGTGTTTCCTACAGCAGCCTTTCTTACTAAGGGCAGAGCCATCACACAAGAACAGTTTTGAAACATTTTGAGGGACAAGACAAACTGGGTTTTCTGTATCTAGGAAAACACAAGTACGAATCGCTGTGCAAGTCTCTGGTTTAAGTTCATACTAGCTGCTTGCTGGAATTGCACAGGGAATCAGTCATGTGGTGTTGGTGCAGTGAAGGCATTAAATTCCGTGTAATGGATGTATTTAAAAAAAAAAGAGGTCTGTTTTCAGGCTCTGATGTATGAAATGGGCAAAGGCCTGTTAAAAACCCAAGAACTGTCATTTTGTGCCTTCACCTGAAGGTGTAGTGAAATGTAAGCTGCGGTCCTCTGGTGCTCTGATGTGTTTCTAATTGTTTTGGTTGAGCCTTAAGTGTGTTGTCTTTTTTTTTTCCTCTTTTTTTCTCCTCCCCAGCTGAGTATTGAACAAGCCCAGGCTGTGGCAGAGCAGGTTGAGATGAAGGCGAAGGTGGTACAATCTGAAGTCAAAGTAGTGACTACTAGACATAAGAAGGCCTTGGAAGAGCGCGAGTGTGAGCTGCTGTGGAAGGTATGCACCTTACATCTGTGGTTTGAACTGCTGGCAAGTGCCTTTCCGAACTGAGAACGGGCTTTTTTAATTAGCCCGTGGCCAGTTTTAGATGTCCTCCCAAGGAACACTGAATCGAAACGCTAGGTTACTGTTTTCTGTAGGTAGCAGGATGCTGGATGCTGGCGGGGTTTGCGCAGGAGGTGGTACCTCACCTCTCACCCGAGGCGGCGGTGGGGCTCCGGGGTGTGCTGTACCCCGCCGGTGGGGCGGGCACGCCCCCTGCTGGCCAGCGGCCGCGGCACCGCGCGTCCCAGTGCTGAGCGCGGAGCACATGGCCTCCAGGCGCCGGCTTTAAGGAGCGTCTTCAAAACCTCTGTAATATATTGCTGTAGAATTAGGTATGTAGTGTGTGGGTTTCCTTACACAATCCACTGCTCATAAACAAAGGGAAGGAGCAAAGCTATATACGCTCTGTCCTTTTCTAGAAAGGCTAGTCGCAATTGTGTGAGACTTTTAATCATCCCCACGCCTAAAAAACTTTACTTGACTCTCAAGTTAATGTCCCTCGGATTTATTATGGGGGTTTTTTACCAGTAAAAAAGAATACTCTCCAGCAAGAGTATCTGTACAATCCCAAACTCCTGCACTCACTTCAGCTGTGATCCTTGTGTGGTATTTTGAGAGAGGAAAGGAAGAAGGAGCAAAGTTTCTTATTGTAGAAAGGTAACTAATATATGTTGCCAGCAAAGTGGCCAGTGGTAAGAGTTTATTGTTTGGAACTATTCTAGCTACCGTGAAACTAATCCCCTGGAAGAGAAGTTATTTTTTCTATAGTTCTTTTATAAGTGTCAGTGGCAAGATTAAAAATGTACTTTATATGGTTACTGTACTTCTAATGCTGCTTTTTCTGAGGTATTTGGATTGAGGGAAATGAGTTCCCCTTGTACTGTTAGCCTTCCCCAAGAAGCTTGGCAGCTTTTGAGGTATTCCTAGTACAGGAGAAATAAAAGCTGCCACTAAGCTATTTGTATCCCAAGAGGCTGTATAAATGCATTTGATTGGAATGTCTGCACTGTGAGCGCGTTCTCGTCAGGTTACAAAACATTATTTTAAGAAGGAAACTAGGCAATGATGGTAAATCATTTTGGCAAAAAAAGCTGAGGCCAAGGATTAAGCTGAGACCGAAGATGAGTAGTCTTTTGGAAATCTACTGGAAGAAGCATCTCTGACTTTTTTTTTTAAGTCTGGAAAAACCTGCATGCCTCAAATAATAGCTGAAATAGCGTGTTTGTACATCTGTTATCTAGTCGGTGTATAACCAGGGAGCCTTCAGACAGAGTTGTCCATCATTAAAATACATTGCTGGTATTGTTCTGCAGCCAAGCAGGTATTAAGACTTAAGGAAATGTATTTTTACAACAATAAAGCAATTACATGTTTCATTAGTTTTACAAGACAGGTGTCTTTGCCAGATGGTCTAAAGTGTTTTTTCACAAGTAAAGATAAGCATAGGCTTGTTTAAAATAGTTACGAACAAACCATTTTTGCTTGAGCTTCAGTCCCCCAAGGAAGGACTGGCAGCAACCTTCTGTGTCATTTGAAGTGACATGATAAAGCATCCTGTTGTAAAGCACTAGCTCAGCGTGACTGCCAGCGTTTGCAAGAAAATATTAAGATAATTGGACCTTAAAAATCCCTGGAGATAGGCATCTGGTATTACCCAGTCACATGAAAACAGTTCTGGCAGGCAGGGGAACAAGAAGAACCCATGTGTGTGAGCTGATGCAGACTGCTAGCCTTAGCTTTGTGTGATAACAGCCTACTTCTGAAATTGGTTTTGAGTCTGGCTAGAGAAGCCTCTTCTCTCTCTCGGGCCTGCAGTAATCTCTGTCCTCCCTGGAGTCTAAGTAAGGCATAGATTTGGATGATCCGTCAAGTACCTTGCGACTAGAACACAGAACAGCATTTGAGGAAGCAAATCATTATTAGTGAGGAGGCGACTCTTCCTTTCAAATGGCGCTGATGCAGCAGGCCTGCAGAGCAAGAATGTATGATTTTGGCTGGGGGGTGGGAGAGAATAATAATCCTGAATTTGGATAAATAATTAACTTTTCCTCACTTCTGTCTGCATCACGGCTTTTAGAGGCTTGTTCTGCAGTTGTGTGTTAACGGGCTGCAACAACTGCACGGCAGTTTTTATGTAGAAGGGTGACATTAGGAAATGTTTGTGTTATGCATTGTCTTCCCTCACGTAAATGTGCTTTCTCTCTCCGCCCTGTCCCCCACAAGGTGGAAAAGATTCGTCAAGTCAAGGCTAAGTCGCTCTACTTGCAAGTTGAAAAGTTACGTCAGAACCTAAATAAGCTGGACAACACCATCAGTGCTGTTCAGCAGGTCCTGGAGGAGGGTCGTACCATGGATATTCTTTTGGCTCGGGACCGCATGCTGGCTCAGGTGCAGGAGCTGAAGAATGTGAGAGGCCTTCTCCAGCCACAGGAAGACGACAGGATCATGTTCACCCCCCCTGACCAGGCATTGTATATGGCCATTAAATCAATGGGCTTTGTCAGCAGCGGGGCTTTCGCTCCTCTGACCAAAGCCACTGGGGAAGGCCTCAAGCGTGCGCTGCAAGGCAAGGTGGCCTCGTTCACAGTGATAGGCTATGACCATGACGGTGAGCCTCGCCTCTCAGGAGGTGACATGATCTCTGCAGTAGTGATGGGCCCAGATGGAAACCTTTTCGGGGCAGATGTCAGCGATCAGCAGAATGGGACCTACCTGGTCAGCTACCGTCCACAGCTAGAGGGAGAGCACCTGGTGTCCGTGATGATGTGCAACCAACACATTGAGAACAGCCCCTTCAAAGTTGTGGTGAAATCTGGGCGCAGCTACATAGGCATTGGGCTGCCGGGGCTCTCCTTTGGCAGCGAGGGAGACAGCGATGGCAAACTCTGCCGCCCCTGGGGGGTTAGCGTAGACAAAGAAGGCTACATCATTGTTGCTGACCGCAGTAATAACCGCATCCAGGTGTTCAAGCCATGCGGGACCTTCCATCACAAGTTCGGCACGCTGGGCTCCCGGCCGGGCCAGTTCGACCGCCCTGCTGGTGTGGCCTGTGACATCTCGCGTAGGATTGTTGTGGCTGACAAGGACAATCATCGCATCCAGATCTTCACGTTCGAGGGGCAGTTCATTCTGAAGTTTGGAGAGAAAGGAACAAAGAACGGGCAATTCAATTACCCATGGGATGTGGCCGTCAACGCAGAGGGCAAGATCCTGGTCTCTGACACAAGGAACCATCGTGTTCAGCTGTTCGGGCCTGACGGCGTGTTCCTTAACAAGTATGGCTTCGAAGGGGCACTCTGGAAGCACTTTGATTCCCCCAGAGGTGTGACTTTCAATCACGAGGGCCACTTGGTAGTGACAGACTTCAACAACCATCGCCTTCTGGTCATCCATCCAGACTGCCAGTCAGCACGCTTTCTGGGCTCGGAGGGCACCGGCAACGGCCAGTTCCTGCGCCCGCAGGGAGTGGCAGTGGATCAGGAGGGGCGCATCATCGTGGCCGATTCCAGGAACCACCGGGTGCAGATATTCGAGTCAAATGGTAGCTTTTTATGCAAGTTTGGCACTCAGGGAAGCAGCTTTGGTCAGATGGACCGTCCTTCAGGTATAGCTGTCACCCCTGATGGCATGATTGTTGTGGTCGACTTTGGAAACAATCGAATTCTCGTCTTCTAATCTGTGTTTGAATTAGGAAGAAACTGTCTCAGGGAAATTCTTCTAAGAGAAAATGAAAAAAAATACAACGTTAATTCAAACCTACCTCATCTTTAATTTTTTTACAGATGAATGTACTTATCTTTTCCGCAGGGAGTGAGCCTGTAAAGTTAAATTCTATCTACCTCATTGTCCTCCCTTCCCTCCCCAGTTTCTCGCCCTCCTCCCCATCCCCACACACTCACAGTTCAGAACGTTTTACCTCTCCCCCCCGCATGGGGTTTCATGCACAAACAAGTGTTGCTGTGCACATTAGGTGGTTTGTGTGATGAGTTCTGTAGACTAAGCAAAAAAAGAAAAAAAAAGGCTCTATGTAACTTTTTTAAACAGAGAAAATGGTAGTAGGTGTTTGTAGAGAAATTTGTGTTCTTGACCGTACTGCAGTTCTGTGGGTGGGGACATGGGAGGGGGGACTTTTGTTTTTTGAATTGCTGCTGCAGCAGAGAACTTTTTCCTGTTCTCCTTTTTATACCTCAGTGTGTTTGATTTACTGGTGAGCACAGCGTCTTGTTCCCAGACGGCTTTGAACGTTTTGTGAAAGTGAGTGGGATTCACTCGCCGGGAAGAGCAAGTTTGCATCTTTTTGGCATTTCTGTGTATTTTTTTCTGAAACACAGTAATCCAACAGCACAAAGTGAAGCTGATGAAAATGCACAAAAACTCTTTAAGTTTAAACCAAATTGTTCAGTTTAGTGGTTTAGTGGGATTGTTGTAAAGTTTAGATGAGAAAAGCAAGGCTTCCTTTAATGTATCCTGTCATTGAGTATTTTTTACCCTTTTCACCTAAAAGCTAAATTAGTTTTTTAAAAGTTACTGTTTCTTTTATCAGTGCACCTAATCTGGATAACAGAAGAGGTTACAAGGAGCATTGAAACAGGGAAAATCAATCCCTTTTGATTTACTTTCTTGTGAAATGACTAGCTTTTTTTGCCCCTCCCCATAGAGAGACTTTAAGGGAATAATGTTTGATGGATTTGTTAGAACAGAAGTGGTACCTTTTTCCAAAAGTAAGAAATAAGCACAGCTTTGGAGATTCAGGGTGCGTTTTGGAGAATTCAACAGTTTTTTGTGTTTAAAGAGGATTGCAATAACCCTATCAGTGACAAAAATGTATTTATGGGGTTTTTTTTCATCATCTGGCTTCCCCAAAGAGCTGGACTGAAAAATTTAGGCAGGTCTACTGTAGTTTTTAGGGCGGGGTGGGCCTGTAGCACCGTGTATCTCTTGCGACAGATCCAAGTGAAACGTTACCAGTACCAGCATAAGGCAAACTGCATCAAGTTGAAACTTTGCTGCTTTTTTTCCAGGGCAGTACCAAAGAATTCTTCGTAAAAGTAAAATGTATATGATTCCTAAAAGCTTGGAGGCAGGGAGAAGTTAGCTCTTTCAGGGGATATAAAAAACAGCTTTTCTGAGAAGCAGAAACTTTTTGGGAGACTAGAGATAGATCTCTTTAGCAAAATGTGACTTTGAGTCCCTGGAAGTATTTTGTTTTGTTCTTCAACTTCTTGCATTCCATTTTAGCTGTTAATGCAGATAGATACAGTCTCTACAGAGCTGTTGCTTCACCCTCTGAATAAGGCCTTTGGTGGCAAATGAGTGGTTAAGATAGGGAGCAGAGGGCTTTTCTGTCTCTTTTGCAATGGAAAAATTAATGTAGTAGGCTTGAAAATGCCATGGGATTTGATTTACCTTACTGTTTGCAAGAGAAGGTCTCTGAAACATAAACATGGTTATCAAAAAGTCTGAAGAGCCTTAACCATCCTCCAAGGAAAGGGTTCATCTCTATGCCATCTACCATGCACAAAAGTGACCTGAGATTGAAAGGCTCTTTACAAGTTTGTGAGAAATCACAAGGTGCACTTTCCTTCTTGCTGCTTTTCCCCAAGGAGCGTTAACTTTCTGGGTTTTGTAGAAATCCTGATGATGTGTGCAGACAGATAGCTACCACTTCAGAGGAGGCTTTAAACTAAAGGACCAGAAAGACACAGATTCATGAGATGGCAAAACCTCTTTTTAAAGAAGGGTGAGAAAAAACCACCTAAATTAAACAGGATGAAATAACTGTGCTGCCTTTCAGCCTAAGCCTCAAGGAAGCAAACTCTTCAAAGCAGTGTGTTTCGGTTAGGCTTAATCTTTAGGATAGCATGGTTTAAAAATAGTCTTTAAAGGATAATCTTTTATATGGATATCTGTCATTAAATTTCTGTGGCCACTCAAAACATGGATATGAGAGAAAGCTAGTTTTACCTTCGACTTTTTCAAGTTCTGCTTGTGTACATGCCTCCCTTCTTGGGCGGCCTACAGTTGTGACAGATGTCTATGTGTGTCTTGTATTATTCAATCCAAGAATTATTTGCAACTTGGGCTGTGGAAACTAATAGCCTGCAAGATCTAGATACCAAAGAAAACTGGTTTAAAAAGCTTTAACGTTTAGTTTGCAGTGTCCTTGCATTTATCCTATCATGTCTTAATGAAAATGCCAGGTCTCTTGATACCTTGACCAGAGTTGCTGACAGTGTTGGAGCGTGCTAGAGACGCTCCTGTGCTTCAATGCTTGTTGGGTTCTCCCTTTCTCTGGGGCTGAAAGGGAGTTGTTCTCCAGGCATTAAAAAAACAAAGTTGTGTGCTTTCAGGATTGTGTTGAACTGCAGAAACCTTTTTGCCCCTCTCCAGGGGCACCGTGTTGAAGGTGACAGACGCTGGAGCTGCCCTTTGCTGTTTTGTGTGGAGCCGTTGCACAAACCCCCAGTCCAGCTCTGTCAGGAGGACTGACTGTAACTCTTTTTCGGTTGCTGTCTACTTAATTCAGTGGGATTTGCTTACAAACCAAACCTCTCGAGTGTTTGACCTCAATGTGTTGGGGAGCTTTTTCGTTTTAAAAACACTACTGTTTAGCTACCCGAAATAATTCCTTATCTTTGTCATAGATAGTGCTAAGCACGCTTGGTCTCATTGAAAAGTGGTAGTGTAGCTTATAAAATGGAGTGTTTCATATGCAATGAAATTAAGTAGCGGTAATACACAATGCCAACATCAGATGCCTCAGTAGGGGCTTTTATAAAAGTAATACTTAAATGAGATTCAAACCTCGCTCGGTTTTTCCATGCATGTTCTCAGGCTATGCATGTTCTCAGGTTAATGCCCCAGCATCATAACGTACACGCGTGCAGAGAGAAAAAGCAAGGCTTTGAAGCTGGATTGCAAACTGAACATTCAGACTAGTTTTAACTAGTGGAAATGGCCTGGAGAAGGGTGAGGTGAGCGGTGCCTCTTAGCTCTGACATTGGGGAACAACGGAATGCAGGTGGCAGACCTGTCTACTAGAACTCCCAAAGGAATTTCGCTGTGCCAGCTTAAACCAGTGGCTCTCCGTAAACTTTTTGCGTGACAAAACATATCAGCAGTCAGTATGGCTAGTTTGAGTTTAGCCTGTGAAGCAATCTTGTCCTTTCTCATACCTCTTTAAGCAGGAACTTCAGTAGCAAACTGAAGCAGACTCAGTACTTAATAATGCAGGTCCTTCAGATAATTCAGTCCTTTTTATTTAGTAACCTTTTAAATATAACTTACTTAAGGAAGCCCATAAACCTTAAATGTGTGAAGAAAGTGAAGGAAGGAAGACAACACCTGAAAAGTAGTGTATTTTGGGGCCAGATGTAACCAAGTTGGGAGAAAGAACCAAGGCACTTGGATGTGGCATTCCCTTGGAGCTGCAGGAAAATGGGCACAGTCTGTTACGTTACAGTTAAATTAATTTTTGAAGAGAGCAGGCTTGTAGGCTTATCTTGCCATGACTTTGATCGTAAGATTTCTTTGTTCAGTTCTGGTTTAAAAAAAATAAATAAAAATTGTGCCAAAGTGTTTTGTTTATTTTTTTAAAGGAGTGTAAGCCAAATGGTGCCAAAAGGTAATAGGGTATTTAAAAGTAGAGATTTAGAGAAACAGTTTGGAGCTGTATAAAAAACAAACACTGGTACTTGCGTTAGACAAATATTGTACCTTTGGTCTTTGAGTCCTTGGGAGTTTGAAACCCAGTTTGCTGTGGTACAAAATGCACAACTAGAGATGCCACTATCTTTTTCTTGAAGTTCTACCTCACTTTGCAGAAGTAAATCATCTACCTCAATTTTAGCATCAGACAGGTTTGAGAAATAATTGAGAATCTGCCTGGGGGAAGGATTCATCCTGCCTGTTGGACAAGCATTTTAACCGAAAGGGGAGATAGTAAGTGTGTACAATGTGGTGACTGCTTGTTTTTGTTTGCTTTTTTGCTGCCTGCCCATGGAAATGCTAAGCTGCCCTTACTAGAGAATCTGTAAATAAACCTGAATATTCAGGCAAACTGGACTGATACCTGAAACACTTTGTTCTGTTTTCAGAAGTATGGAGATGTAAACTTTTCTCAGTATTATGACACTACTAGCTGACATGACATACTTCATGTTCATTTGCAGTGTTCTTATGTCTGTAAGGCCTTTAGGTCTTTTCTCTACAAGAGAAAAACTTTTATGCATGCCTACAAATATATCCTGTTTGGGAAGACTAAAGTTACGATTGCTGTAAACACAATGCTATACCAAATGCTTGAAGGGAATAAGATCCTGATTTTTTTTGACTTGGTGATTGTATTGGTTAGCTTTCTTGACTCAATGGGATTTTTTCCACCATGACAAAGCAACCGTGTTCCTATTCCTGGAGGGCAGTTTAGGTTCAGACATTCTCAGGAGAGGCAGTTTAAAACCAGTTTGTTGGGGGGTTTATGCAACTTTATAGCGACATGCAACATGCCCCTTGTTTTACCTGTGGAGTACAGTTGCAGAAGCACATTTTCAGATTACTATATTGAAAAAAATCTTTTTTCCTCTCCTGCTCATATTAGGGGGTGACACAAGTGGGTACAGGAGACCCCTAATAATGATAGGCTGTATTGGGTTTGGTAAATGTTATGGTGGAAAAACGTACATTGATGTCTCTAAGTGATCTTACGGGTTAACGAGCCAGACTGGCATCTTTTTCCATCATTGTTTAACCAATAATGGTTCTAAAAATGCTTTGTGTACCTGCATGGTCTTAGACCTTCTATTAATGATTGTATCAACGTACAAACTCAGGTAGATAATTTTTTAAGCTCTTCTCGTAGAGCCTTACTGACTGAATGTTAAGTGTCCGTGTAGTGATGTAGTTAAGTAACTTCCTTTTGAACGACCAGACTAGTTTAAAAAAAAAAAAAAAGTCCTTTTATAGGTTTGTAGAGTACTTTTCGGACAATGTAGTAGTTTTTCCTTCAGAGGGAGAGATGTCTGTTTTTGGGTTTTGTTTTTAGTTTCTTTTCTAAAATGACTAAAAAGTTTTTAACTAGTTTGTAAGGTGTGCTTAGTCACCTGAGTTGGTGGGGGTTTCTTACTGTATGTGACTCTTGTTTATACTGTGCATTACCTGTCATGCACTGCTTGGTTCGTGCACAATTTGTTGGAGTAGTGAGGGTGTTGAACGTGCCTGCAATTTAAGTCGGATAGAAACTGGAAGCCTTGAAGAAAGTGGAGGTCAGCCACATGAAACCATTGTCAAACATGCGTTTTTCCTCCCCTCATTTAATTGACTGTAGATGTATGGCCTTGTCCTATAAAACTTCATTACTGGTGTATTAAGTAGTGTTGCCTCGGTGCAGGTTTGCATCAGGGTCTAGAATGATTTTGTCAGTCTTTGGATGTTGGGCATCTTGAGTCAATTTGGTTTTGTAGTTTCCTCTTCTGTTGCAGCTGTTTCTTTTCTACTTTAGTGATTAATCATGCTGTTCTCCTAATAATAATAATAAAAATGTCTCAGCAGGACAGACAGTATTCTACTTATAATGAGCTGCTCAGAGCTTTTCTATCTAATTCATAATGAGACAGGCTGTGACAAGAACTTCCATGCTCCAAAAAGGACATCACATTTCTACTTGAACAAGAAGTGACATAACTTTTAGATGTCAGATGTTGAGTACTGCAGAGAAGAAAGCATGACAGGTTATGTGCAAACTTTTACGTAGAATAAGTGAGCAAAATGTTAGAACCCTTGTGTTAATGGAGGCTTCTGAATGTATCTTTGTGGTCCATAGGGAAGGCTGAAGGATGTAGCAAGGAGACGATGTATCAGCTACTGGCAGCCTTAAAACAAAGTCAGTGTCTCTCTGGACTTTAAAATGTTCCTATGCAGTTTATTTTATTTTTGTTTAATCGAATAAATGTGAGGTTTTTTTCATGGCAAATCTGTGTATGTGTGTTTCTGTTATTACCCAGACAAAGCCTTCTCCTCTGTCAGAATGCAAAAAAGAAAAAGGTCTGAATTTGAACCTGGTTGCCTCCAGATGACGACTACTGACAACTTTAGCTAGAGGCACCTGCTTTGAAAGGAGAGGAGAAATGCTGGGCTGCTATGGAGAGAAGTGTTGTTTGTTGGTGGGGTTTTTTTTGTTGTTTGTGTGTTTTTGTTTTGGTGGGTTTTTTTTTAAGTTTTGATGCAGTGTCAGACTTCTAGTTCTCTGGTCTATTAAAACAGCCTCACTGTCATGACTGGAGGAAATGGCTTTGATACTGAACTCTCCACCTGTACTCCATGCAGTTTTTCCAGTATTTTGTCAAGAGTTCCTGGTTTAACCTTGGTCCATTTCCAGGTTTCAATTTCTTCACCTTTGCAGCTGTCAAAGTAATGCTTGTTCTGAGTGGCAATGTAAAGCAAAGCCACGAGAGCATTTAATAATGACCTGGCATCTCGCCGAGCGGACTGCCAGCCCAAGTTGGGTAAGCAGAAAAGGTGGTCTCTTTCCCTCACTACTTTGGAAAAGGTTTGAAAAGAAGTGGTGAGCATGGGAAGATGCTCTTCAAGTGAGGTTTGAGAATTAAGGCCACCGACTGCATGGGTAGCAGCAGAGGTGATTTCAAGCTGAGATACTCTCTGGCCCCAGCTGTGTACAACCATAGGACTACTCAGCACCATGCTGTGTGCTATCCATCAAAATCCTTGAGCAGATGTCATTCTTCCTTTGTGCTGGAGCAGCTGGCAACATGTCAACAGTAGAGATCACTTCACATTGAAAGGGGGGAGAAGACCCTGTGAAGGAGCAGGAAAAGGCTGTTGAGGTGAGTTTCAAGACTACTAACTTGGCCAGCTGTGTGTAGTGCTCTGTATTTGCTTTGCTTCTCTGTGCCTCTCCCTGTAGACAACCAGAACCTGGAAGCTTATTGAGCATGTGAGGTGGCTCTGGACACTGCTGAACAAGTGCTGCACAGTTCTTGTACCATGGCTGTGGTCCTCTTCTTCACTTTCTTGCCGACACCTTTAGCTTTGGGCCCGCACCAGCATGTGGCCAAGGAGGCTGAGATAGCAACGGGGGTTGTAGTGCTTCGGGGGGACTGGCAGTGCAACCCCTTCCTCCTGCTGCGGGTGAGATCCTGAAGGCAAGGAGAGGGCAGGAAAAAGGGGCAGGCACACTGCCTTTACTACAGCACAGCTTGCACTTTTTTACCCAACTGTCACTTCTTTTGCTATCAGAGCCTAAAAGCACCTGGGGGGACAAGTAAGTGGACTGTGACTCTACAGCAATGCCAGAGAGGAGACAGGTCTTTGACAATTTGCTTCCGTGATGTGTTTTGATATTTATTTTTCCTGTTAATGGTAAAACTATGAAACCCAACAGCTGGAAGTCACCACTGCTCACCCCTGTCTTCAAGCAGCAGTGCTACAGGCACGGGGGAAAAAAAACCCAGAGCTCCTTTGGCCAGTGCAGGCACCCTGGGGTAGAAGAGCAGTCATTGTTAGGGGCTAGCTGCGCCTGAATGCTGCTGCTCACATGCAAATGCAGCCGTGATAAGATGTGCAGTATCTGGGGAACAACAACTGCATCCTTCATGGAGCCCCGAGGGGAGTGCTGGGTGCCCCCGGGTGGAGCTGGGCACTGCTGAAGCAAGGCATTAGCATCCTTTGCATCTGAATACTCTGCATTCCTGGGGGGGTGGGGAAGGGCAGAGAAGAATCTTCTCTATTCAGGGCCTGGGACCACACAGCGAGCATCTTTAACCTTTTTGTATTTAATCAGTCAATCTACTTTGACCTCAGGGATGTATCAGCTCCCTTTCTCCCTTCTTTCAGAAAGGTGATCACTGTATAAGTTTTCCCCGATTTTTTTTAAATTTTTTTTATTCCTAGTACTTCTTAACTGCTTGTCCCCCTGCATAAGGACAGGGTGGGTGTCACCTACAGCAATAGAGAAGTTACTGGGGAAGTCAGCTACTTCACTGCTACTCTGAAAGCCTTGAGAAGTGGCAAAGCCAGTTACCTGACAAGAGGGAGAGCAGCAGGGCTCAAGCTTTCTGCTGTACTGCTTCATGATACCCAGCTTCCCGCTGAAAGGACACATGCTTGTACAACTACTCCCAGCTGAAAAGCAAGAGTGGGCACCAGTGCTGGTCCCTCCAGTGCACCCAGTACCTGCTGCAGCCATTGTCCTCCCACCCAGCAGCTGTACTGGGTTTTGTCTTTGCTGACCACCTTTTCCTTTTTGGCAAACTGCCTTTTGGCGCCTACCACTGCTCAAGCTGAAGAAGCGGGCAGAGCCCCTCTGGTTTATGGTAGGGAACAACTGCAGCCTGCAAGCAGCACAAGAGGCTGCTTACTAAGCTCAGTCCCACCACTGCACTTCTTTTTGGTAAGTAAACTGCTGCTCGTATTCAAAATGGATACCAACCTCTCTTCCTTTAAGAAATAACCTTTACAGACACCTCTAAGCATGCCTTTGTTTATCTGTTTTATTAAAAATTTACATAAATGAACACACTCCAGCAAATGGGGTATGCAGGTGTCCTAGGTTAAAAAAAAAATATACAAAAGCCCAAGCCCTCACGGGCAGGGCAGCAGCAGGCTGAAGCACAACCTCACTTCCTTTGAACAGTGGTGAAAGCTGGCATCTGAATGGGCTGGATTGAGTGGACTGGCTGAAAAACAGGCTTCTTCCGCATGTCGGAGAGTGTTTTCACAGAAGGGAGAAGCTGGTTTCTCTTGATGATCTGCAGTGCCAGCTGCGTGTTACCTACAAGACAACTTTCGATTAGACAAAGGTACTTTCTTTTTTAACTTACAAATCACTGTTCTCAGCACAGAACTGCCAAGCCAACCCTGGGCCCAGGCCATGTACACCCAACGGTTCCCCGATTCAGTGAAATGCTGACACGGACATGAAAAGCATTAGACAAAAGTTAGTTTCAGAAAATAGTATTGCTTGATTCTACCTACTCTGAGCTGAAGACATCAGGCTTTTACCTCAGAGCTGGAAGATGCCAGAGCACCTTCTACATTTCTGAAGGGCACCTCTTCTCTCTCCTGTCTGCACAGTGAGGCTCTAGCTTTCACACCAAATGCGCTCACACTGACATTACAGACAGTAATGCAAATGTCAAGGGTGCGTATAACATTTGTAAAAGAAGAAATCTGATTTTTCAACTGACGGCCCATCATTTAATGGCCTATCAAATAAACAATATAAATGGAAAACTTAACATCTCTCCCTCTTATCAAATACTTCTCTTCCACTGAAGTTTTAGTTTTAAAAGAGATGCATTGGTTTGTTGCCATTTATAGAACAAAAAAATGTCTCTAGTCCTTTTGGTTATGTATTTTGAAGGGTGTGAGAGATGTAAATCCAACTTTCCCCTCTCTTCTGCTCCGTGCTACTGTGTTGCAGAAAGAAAGGTTTCCAAAATTCCAACCTAGAAACGTTTTTGTAAGAAAAGCATTGTAGAAGTCTCAATTCTGAATACCGACGCTCAAGTCCTTGGCCTGCCTGCAGTGCAAGACAACTGAAGGGCAACAAGCACATGGACCGTTTCACAACACTGGGGTATTAAGTCAGTCCTGAAGGGCACAGGTCCACAACCATGACAGCTGCAGGCTGCTCACGCTGCAGAATTCAAGTGTAATCCTTCCTGTTTCCCATTATGTAGAGTTTTGTTCCCAAGCAAACACAGTGAACCTTCAAAGGGAAGGATTTTGGAAGACAGAGTTATCAATATTACAAGTTTTGTTGCAGTACTTGCTACATAGGCCTTGACATGGCTTCTCTGGGAAACTGGGATTGCAGTTGTCTTGTAAGGAAAAGCCTTTCAAACCCTCTTCAGAATATAAACCTCAGCAAGGGTTTTACTGAGCCTGTCCAAGACTGCCGACTTCTGCACAAAGTATAGAAGATTGCAGCTCAGACAGGATGGCAATAAACTACAGAAATGAAGGTGTGGATACACAGATCCATAGCAGTGTAAAATGAAGTACCATCCAAAATACTGGCACGACTCTAAAGACCAGGAAGGATGACTACCACCCTCTCCCCCTTCTATCCCAAATCTAGGTTGACAGAACATTTCAAAACTTACCATTCTGTAATTCAAGATACACAGCCAGCAGAATAGCCTCTGGAGGGATCTCTTTGGGGTGGATCAGTGAAGCAGCCTTATTGAAAAAGAAGAGGGTGGGGGAAAAAAGTGCTTAAGAGAAACATCCAGCTCAAAGAAAGATTAGTTCCAATCCAGCTTGACAAGATTGTTACCGCCATCTTAGCTAACAAAAACAAGTAATTCACAAATTAAGAAGACTTTTTTCAAACTAATACATTCCATCAGGTTTATGCATGCAAGGAGAGACTAAATGATTATCTGCATCTTGTTTCACACTAATTAGCAGGACCATCTGCTCTGTTTATGTTAATATAAATCTGAAATTCTTGGGCCAGTCTACTGTGGTTTCCTAGTGAGATGACAGGTGAAGAAGGTAACTTCCACTGTTCCAAAGTTCAGAATACAAAGTTGACAAGTATCATTTATTAGCTTTCCATATACAAACATTTTTCAGCTATGAAGTCAATTAATTTAGTGTAGATGCAGGAGACCTGCTATACGTTACATCCACAGATGGCCTTCCACTCCTTTGGGCTTTACACATGTGCTGCGGAGCCCATGCACAGGCACCTACCCACTCCTAAGAGGCCTTGGGAGGAAAATAAGCAAAACAAGTGCCTGAAGCGGTTAAGAACCTCACAGAATTTGAACTTGTTCACCTACACAACTACTATGAAGTAATTTGGAAGACTGCTGTTTCAGTTTGCAGCTCAACAAAAACGCATCCGAGTAGTTTTTCTGACAGATAGGAATGGCTGCGAAAAAGAGACTAACATCATCATGGAAAGACTTTGGTCCCAGCCATAAGAAATAGCAAATGACACAGGCTAAGCGAAGACAGAGTTTCAAAAGCAGTACTTGAGAATTCTTGGGACAAGAAGCAGGTAAGGACCCTACCACCAGCAGAAGTGCGGTTTGTTCTCATGAACCTAAAGTTAATAGCTTAGATGGTGAGTTATTAACTGATAAGAGGGAAGTAAACTCAAGGTCCTCAAGAACTTTTTCCTCTGAAATAGAACCATTACTAGTGGACCATTTAAAAATACAAACACAAACAAAGCAATAAACCCCCCACCAAAACAACTTAGAAAAACTGAAAAGGCTTCCTAATCATATTCCATTGTTTTGGTATGATCTAAGGAAAAAAACCAATAATGCTTCCCATAGTGGTACTGAACTATTTACACAAGAAATATGGAATTCTTCATTTTACGTTACTAATAGAGATTGGTTCATAAAGGGAAGAGAGCTGCCTTCTGAGCAAAGTCTGCAAATAAACCTGCCTATGAAATCACCAGGATTTGCTGTGGTACAAATGACACTCTGAAAGAAGTACGTTTGTCCCTAAAGCTGTCTTGAGTTTTGTTTTTCATACCTGATGAAGACATTTTCGAGCTTTGTCATATTCACTCCTCAAACAGTAAGCACTTCCAAGGTTAAATAACATCATTGTCCGTGCAGATGTGACTGAACTGGGGTAACACTGTGGGGTCTGCTTGCCAGCTGAAATAAAATAATAATAATAAAAAAAGTCTCTTTTTCTTCTTACACTTTTATTCCGAACTGGCCGAGTAAGTTCCTGTACTCTGCTGAGTACAACGGCTGGTACTTACAAGATTCCATTGCCTCATTCTCTCCTTTGTCAGACCCTGCAAAGAAAAAAAACAAACACAAAACCCATCATGTTCTGTGAGCTTTTTAAAAGCTTGTTACAAAAATAATACAAAGATACAAACTCACTTCTTTCTTCACAGTCTGACATTAAAGAGGAAAACCATAACAGTTTGCTCAAGAGTTAACATCACTTAAGACTTCCTATCTCTAATGTTTTGCTTTTACATTTGTGGATGAATGCAGTGAAGTTTAAATTGCAGACATAACTGACATCAGAGCTGCTGTAGACTTGACTATACAGATGGGCTCTGAAGTATTTTTCTGTTACAGAATAACACTCCCAATTGGAAGCACTGCAAGAAGATTAAGATACAGATTAACTAAATTCTTCCCACTCTTATCTCTCACTAAATGCAATTTTATCTTCAAACAAACCAGAAGGCTAGAATATTCAATTCCATTTATGTTACAGAATTAGCCACTTCAAAGGAACACAAACACACAAAAGACAAACCAAACACAAAGTAGGAACGAAGGCAAGGAAAACAAAAACACGGCAACAGAAACACAAACAAAAAAGCCCCGAACAACCGATGGTGTTAAAACAAGATGTCTTCATCATCATTATATTTGTATATAGAAAGTTACAGCAGGAAGGCAGCTGAAAGCACAACCAGTTGTAATGAAGTGTAGATTCATTAACCTTGATCCTGCTCATTTGAAGAGATCCCGAGGGAAACATCAGTGACGTTCTCGGGGTTCAAGTGAGTGATGGCATCAGATATTCTGTCTAGAGAGATGAGAGCCTCCGCTGCATACAAATGCCCAAGAAACCTACAACAGCAAAGAGTTAGGTACAAATGTCAGCCTAACAACCCCCACAATTTCTTATACATGACAAACCAAATGTAGTTTTTAATGCAAACACTTGGAAACTATTACTTGAAATACTTGCATGGAAGTTAGCTTGCTTATGAAGTACTGTCCTAATACCCGGTTCTGCCATTTGCTGCTTTTAGGCACTAATGTTGTCAAAAAATATGCATCCGAGTAATGACAATTCATTCATACACAGGAATTGCTGTTCCAGAAAGACAGTACCTTGGTATGGCTTTTATCTTGGAGACTTCAAAAAGGAATCCTTACAAAAACACCGCAGGATACAGATACATCTACAATTTGCGGTGTTAAGTGACTTTATGCTCAAAAGCTAATTCTGTAAGGTAGCTGCATTTCTAAGGACAGCAACTCTAGAGGCCTGTCCATGGGGCACAAACACGTTCCCAACTGCAGATTTTGCAAAAGAATTAAGCAAGTCTGATGTTTGGCACTGGTAGTTCAGCTCAGCTAATCAGCAGCTTTCCTTTTCAACTCTGGAACAGAAGGAATCCTGTTGATCCAGAGTGTGTAGTTAGGTCACAAATATTTATTCTGAAACAAAAGTTGAGCAAAAAGAGTTCATGCTTGTTCTGTGCAGCTGTATACAGTACACTTCAAACTGACTGTACAGTTTGCAACAGATTACAAAACATCAGGTAAAGGATCAGTCGGTTATCCAAAATAATTTCTGCAATTCAGATCCAATACAGCAAACTTAACTTTCTACATGCAATTTATTTCACTTAACAGGAGCAGTTCAATATTGCTGATCTGCGCAAAAGCCTAGTTTCCTGGGACTGAGGACCATGGCTCCTTATCTTTGTAAAAACCTGTCTTCTGGCATTTCTTGCATTACATAATGGTAACACTGCCCTCATAAAATTATGTGTTACCTTGTAAACTCCTCTAAAATCTTGCTTATACAATGACTGCGTAAAAAGATGAGCTTCTGCAGTAGTCTGCAGCGTGGGAGCCAAAGAATTTCATTGGCATGGGCTATTACGGAGTATACTGCCAGCATATAAAATAAGCACAAGTTAGCTTACTTCCCACAAGGACATTACCAGTTTTGAAAAATATTACTGCTTTAAAAGTCTGCTGTATTTTATCCTGTATATGACATAGGAATTAAATGCACAAACAAGGTCAGAAGGATGAAGCTAAGCTGGGTTTTTTGAATTTGCACAGCTGTATGAGAATTGGTGGGTAAAAATGGAATGAGCTTTAAATATCCTTCCAAAAAATACAGTGCCAAATGAGACCTGGAAAAGAGAAACTGAAGAATGGAACCTATATAAGCTACAGTAGCAGGTGAAGTGACAGTCCTGCACACCCAAGACCTGGAACCCTACTGACTGAGCAAACCTTCCCCTCCAGGGCTGTAGTTTCCTAAGTGAACTTTCAGCAGCACGTTGGTTTGGGCCACCGGCTACCCCCAGCTGCTCGTTCCTGCCCTCTGTGCTGTGCCAACACAAGCACGTGCAGCCCCACAGTGAATCAGGACAGAGACCTGACAGCCATGCCACTGCATGGCAACCCGTAGCTGGAGGTTAACAAATAGCAACAAAAAGCAGCAATAGGTTCCAGATTACATGGAAGTCACACACAAAGGAGGGGACTCACGTTCCTGCGTGTCAATGAACATTTAGGTAGGGCTTCGACAAGAACAGGAGCGGGCCAAGCAATTCTTTGCATCAGATACAGAATTGGCAAGCAGCTACAGACATTGGAAGCTTCAACTCAGAACTCTCCAGCAAAAAGCAGGGCTGAGAAAGAAGAAATGACCGTATCAGACTTACTTAAGAGACCCTGACAGCTTTGGTTGCTGAAGAAGTTTATCTGCATGATTCAACGCCATAAGGTTATCACCCAAAGCCAGAGCCACGTAAGCACTACACGCAAGTATTGAGCACCTGGAGGAAGGGGAGAAAAAAAAAAAAAAAAAGAAAAACAAAAGGGAAGGGGGAAAGCCAATGTTAAACAGAGAATTCCGTGATTCCAAATGCAGCTGTTAAATTTCTTTCAAGTGCTGAAGAAACAAATCATAAACTTTCAATAATATCTTTGCATCAAGGCACGAAGTAAAGGAGCTAGTGTTTCATAATCTATGGCCTCAATCCTATTCACTGAATTAGGAAATATACACATTGTGCTCTACAAGTGTAAACCAAGGATGACCATGGCATGCTCAGCAAGATTTTGCAATTTTGACCACAAATAACAGATGAAAAAAAGATGGATGTCGCCACGTTTCATTTTTCTCATGGACAGTTTCCCTTTCTCCCCCTCTTGTTATGCATTTTGCCTTGGACTCTCATCTGTACTTCCCTGCCTTCCCCCGCTTCTGCTGCAGCAAAGGGCAGCAGATTTGTGGATTGTACCTTACAGAAATCTACAGACACACAGTAGCAATCAGTTAAGTTGTAACATGTTTCACTCTCGTACTGTACAACGTTTGCACACAGGGAGACAATAAACACTGGAGAATTTGGTGCTTCCAGTTTTGTGTTCAACAGAGAGCTGTAACCCGCTGCCAGAGACTCCGACTGATCTGTGGCATTTTGTTGCTGTCACAGGCTTTCTTATCTTTCCAAACCCACAAAATCTCTGACAGTTCCTGTAATGAAATCTGAACTACTCGGATTTTCCATCTTCAAACAATAACCCCACGTCAGGATGGCATCATTAGGCCCGGCTTTATACTTTGTAATAACTCCCCACCCCTCCCCAAACACGGCACTCGGGGAGGGGATATTTTCCACTTCACAAGACATTAGTCAGTGCAGGCTGCCTTGTCCTCGGGGCACAAGCCTCTGCCCACCATGCCTTGCTGTAAGCACGGAGTCTGTCCTTCTCCAGGGAGGAAGAGCAGATCCTCTTGGTTGGGAGCGACGGGAGGAAAGCCTCCGACTCTCCCGACAGTAGGTGGGCTATTACCATGCCAACCTTCTGGCAACTGTCAAGCCCACTTTCAGTCCAGCAGTAAGTCATGTAATTCATGGCAGGACCTGGGGTGCCTTTATTCCCCTTTCCCAGGAGGCATGCTCCTTAATTATGCGCAAGAAGGATAAGAAACTCCTCCAGTGTTTCTCCCTACCCCCCACTTCCTCTCCACCGTGCCCAGATGTCACATCAAATCTGAACACATACAAAAGCTTGAGAGAGGGAGAGGAAAGCTTCCCCAGCTCAAGTCCCAAACCTAAAATATTTCTGAAAGGTTACGGCTGGGGAGGGGGAGGGAACAGGGGTAAAAAAAAAAAAAAACCCAAGAAAAAACAGCCCCCCCCCCCGTAATAACAGCCTGCTTCTAACCAGTCTCTTCTCATCTCTGCCTCAAAGTAAGCAGAGATGCTCAGCATCACCAGCTAAACACCCTTAGACAAAAGTCAAGGCCTGCAGAGCTGGCTGCTACTGCCCCTTACAATAATAGGAGGCTTCTATTTCCCACAACTTCTATAAAGCCTATTTTTATTTCTGAATGTTCAAACACAAGATGCACTCTGATCACACAATAGGTAAGTCCAGCAAAAACGGAAACCTGCTCTGCTCTCAGGACTCGTCACTGTTTAAGCCATGTAAGAGCTGGGAAGATTCCTCAGCCACAGCCACCTAAAGAGGAAAATATTCAGGTTTTCTTCCCTGCAGTACTGTTCTCGCACATTTGGATCCATTGTTGAGCTGGCTAAACCAAACGCTCAGGAGACCTGACAGCTAACCGGAGCAGAAGAATTGCACCACAAGGGAAAAGACAAACTAGTTTTTCACCCCGGTCAGGATTCTGACAAAACTCCACAGGTCGCCTTTGAGCACGGCAGACTTCCAGCATCACTGAGCCTCCGCATGCCCTAAATAAAACTGCCTTTGCACTAGGAAAAAGAAAAATGTTTTTTTAAACTGCCAGATTATGTCAAACAGCCTCTTGCATAGGTTCAGGCAACAAGATTTGTCAGCCCACACAGACTGCAAGTTTACAGAACCCAAACTGCACATCTGACTTGGCTTATTTCTCAGGCAAAGGGTGAGCCAGGGCAAATCCAGTTCTTCAACACTTAAGATGAAGGCACCAAAAATGGCACTTCTAAATCATTTAGAGAACATCACCAATCTCAAATAATTTCAAATAGCTAACTAAGCACAACAGTGGAGATAAACCATCTACTTTTTAACTTTCAACGCATGCAAAACAATCCAAAACATTAAAAAATACAGAACGCAAATGGTGCTTACCCTGTGGGGAAATTCAGCACCAGCAAAGGGGAGATGGGGACTAACTATGCAGTGGCTGAGAGTGAGGAAGAAGAAACTGCTTGGGGGATAATCACTGCAAGCTTCCATTATCAGCACAGGGCCAAACAGACCGCCGAAACCTTTAAGTGGATAAACGAGGCAAAACTGGGTAGGTGTGGAGAAGAGGCAAGGTATATTGGTGGGCAATGGTGGTCCTTACAGTACTGTGAAATTATCAGCAATGCTCTTGGAATACCATATACAATACTAGGATATGCACACTTCAAAAATATGTAAGTAAATAGAATAAAGCCAGCCTAATAAGGGACTAGAGATGGCCAACAGAAAAGTCAAATGAAAGGAAAAAAAAAGTAAAATTGGTTCACATGCCTTATAGCAAAGCCTTGCAGTTTAAATCTGTTCAGGACAAAGCAGGTGATCCATCTATTCCTTTATTTCTAGCTGCTTTGAAGGGAAAAATTTACATTCCCACACAAAATTGTTCAATATAGGGAGAAAAAAGCTACAACAAGATCTGTGGCTATCCATCTCAACTTTTACAATAAAATCCACACAATTTTCCCAACGTAGTACTGTGGTCTACCAGAACTCCTTTACTTTTGATGTATCCTAACAGTGTTGGGTCGTTCCGGCACACTGAAACATACCACAGGCTGAAGCGCACGGTAAGGGATGCGGCTTCTCAGAGGACGAGAAGTGAGGAGCAGAATTGTTTAGAAGAAACTCAGAAGAAAAAACTGGAGTTTCCACTACCTATGCATAAATTCTTAGCAATATTTGGTGTCCTCAGACTTCTGCTTGTCGTTTTTAAAACCTTGCAATTGAATTACTGCTTATTGTGAGAACAGTCTGCTCAACTAATTTGTGCACAAGTACCAAACTATACGTATGATTAAAAATACCGTCTAGAAAAGGCTTATTTTAAGAACTATTTAGGGGCACAGTTGATCAGTTATTTTAAACTTGTATTAGGATGTGCAACTGTACAAAAGCATGCAAAAAAAGCATTTAAATTGCCCATTTCAGGTCTAGAAGTAATCCAGTGACTTAACAGGGAAAGTTACTGAATACAATACTGAATTGAACTGAGGCCTATTCCTCAGAATAGTCCTTGCCAATATTCACAACTTTTTTCTAAATTTTCCCTGAATAGACAAGAATTTTAGTTTCCTCACTTAGCTCCTTAGTGAGCAAGACTACTGAAATATACTAACACTTGAGTGCGATGTACTTTGCTTTTCACAGCTATGTGCAGAAACTTTGAAGAAGTTTTAGCAGGACCACTCCCTAGGGGTGTTTCGTCCTCTGGATTTAACCACCAAATCAAGTACTGCAAAAAAATAAACCAATGCTTTTCCTTTCCTTATATTGTGTTCTTTACCAGAAGCAGTGTAATTCTTGCTAAACTGCTAAGTTTTTCCTGACATGTTGTCAGGCTTCATCAGCAGATAACAACAACTGATTGTGAAAGACTACATTTTTTTTTTAAAAAAAATTTAAAAAAAAAAATCACAAAGTGACACCACATACTTTTGACATGTGGCAACCACATTTTCAACAGTTAGGGGGAAAAAATAAACCCACCAGCAAAACCCAAAAACCCAACCAAGCCAGATCACTGCTTTTAATTCAGTGCTTTCTATTTTTGAGTAGCATACTCTTGTACCACTTGAGAATAAATAATCAAGGTCTCAGTAACATCTCCTAACAGATTCCTGCTAAACAGCTTTTAAATGAATACAAGTACATTTGCTACACATAGTGGAGCAAAGTAAAGGTTAAACTGGTCATTATAAAACACAGGTTACCTGGGGTTAGGCTGGAACAGAGTATTTACCCAAGAGTTTAAGTGGGAAATTACTGTATGCTTTGTCCATAATGGAAACTTAAAACAGATCTCTTTTTTCTGAGCAGGTGCAAGCTTTACAGTAAGGGAGATTTTCAACAGGCTGGCAGCCACCTGAAATAATTAACATTGCCAGCAAATGATAACCTTGTTGGGGAAAAGTAAAGAGATTCCAGATAACGTGATACTTACTTAGACACATGTGAGTTATTCTGTTTGGAAAGCACTCAGACTGCTGAACAAGTAGTTTAAGGATCTTTGAGAACAGGAAAAAAATCTACAGTCACATTTCACCTGTGTTCTTCCATGGGGAGGAAGTCAAATGCCTGGACAAAGGCAATTTTTCTTTCTATTTTAAGCGAACTACAGATTTATTCCTGCTGAAAGGAGGACCGTTCTCATTTGAAAGCAGCATAGCTGCTTTTACAGCTTTCGTATTTTTTCCCCATCCAACAAGCATATAATGTTGTGGGAGCTGAATCAAGGCCTTAAAGGGCAAAGGTACCACACAGTAGTTTCCACCCCTTCCCCAATCACAACAATCAGGTTTTTTGCTTTGTCATTTATGGGGCTTGATTTTTTTAGTTTTGCCCAAGATATTAATAATGGGATCAAACAGACTGATCTACCTTCTGAACTGAAATTCTGGATTGTTTCTATTTGTTCTGAATCAAAGCCCAGAAGAAAGGAAGCACACATATTTGAAAAAAGGCATCCTTAGATTAACAGCTACAATTCAATGTTGCAAGCGCCTAAAAAAAAAGAACTAGGAATGACACCAGCATCATAGCACAGTTTAAGAGGGGGCTCATTTAGTGGTGAATATTTTGTATTATTTACTTGCCTTAAATTTTCTAATTCCTGTTTCTTCAAAGGTGAAGAAGGTGGAGCTGCAATGAATTTATCCCCTTCATGACTTTTATTGCTAGAATAAAAAAAGTGTATTAATTATAAGGAGCTACTATAAATAATTTAAGTTATTAGTGTAATAATCATTGACATTTACTCACTCCATTTAAAAGGACAGCAAAAATTCTATAGCCTAAATACCAGGGAAATGGTGCTATGCAGAAACTGAGGCACATGCTCTTATCCTAACTGTCTATTTGAGAAGGAAGAATGAGGACATTTGTGACTGATAGACCAAACAACCCACACCACTCTCCACAGCCTTGAGTTATTTTTGAAGTTTGGTGTAGGACAAGAACTTTCAATTGGAGATACACAAACCTCACTGCATTTGTAGCTTCTCTTCTTTTAGCCTGTAAGAAAATCAGTAAACTAGTTCTCTCCTTAGACAATTTAGAAACATAAATATTACAAAAATATTCTAGAAAAATAACCCAAAGTGCTACAGCTTCCTTTAGACTTCTAGCTACTTCTTACTTTTATTTATTTCTTTTTTTTTTTTTTTTTTTTTTTTCACTAAAATTCCACTTTAAGATTACATTTGGCTTTTTTTCGGGGAGCAAGTATTCACTCTATTTAAAAAGTATGCAACTTTGCTCTCCAGTCAGCTGAAAGAATCTTCTTCTGGAACGAGAACTGAAGAGACGGCTGACAGCTGCACCTTGGCAGAGAGAGACACTAAGGTTTAGAAATAGATTAAAAAACCCAGAATTGAAACTGAGTCTGCCTGCTTAACAAGGACTTTTGAATTGATGTATTTTTGAATCTGTTTATTAGAAACAGGGAAGGTAACTCTGACTTAGACCTTCAAAACAGATAGCAACAGACTCCAAGGAAACCTGTATTCAATACTGTTGCAGCATATATACTTCATGCCTTTGCCAAAAATTAGATTAAAAAAATACCCTTAACCACTGAAAGTATTCAGTGTTTTCTTGTCAACAAGAGAAGAATCTGCTTCACAGTCAGCCTGCTCAATTAGTGGGATTTGCTTCAAAACCATCCTGTTCAATTAGTGTGATTTTCTTCAAATGCCTTATATGTTTTACTGTTCTCTCACAGAGGGTCCCTTATCAGAAGGAACAAATCCTTAGAGAACCTTTCAGAACGTGACACACAAATTCATGAACAGCCTGCCTTGTTGCCAGATATTTTGAAATTGGCAATGACCACTGGGAGACACAAGGGGGTCTTCTAAAAAAATTTTTTTTTTTTAACCTGAAGAAGCATCTGGTTTCGAAAACAGAAGGTATTAAAGGATCTTCCCATACAGGGCATGTTTTCCTTTCCTCACTCCTACAAAAACGCCCACCACGCCCCCACCCCCCCCAACCAAAACAAAAAAGGAGGTCTTGTCTGAGTAAGACCTATCATTTTGTTTTCATCACTGCCCTTTCATGGGTCTCATAAGCTTAAAACTGAAGTCACATTTAAACCAGAGGAGTTTCGTCTCAATGGGCTGCTTACAGCTTACCAGGGGAAGTTAGTTCACAACCTCTGACTTCAGAAAGGTAAAAAGAAAAAAAGCGCATGCACACACACACATGCACGCACATGACTTTTATAAATCATTTGGTCACTTGACATGAAAGATTGTCATTGGGTAAAAAGGGTTGCAGAGAAAAGCCTTCAAATATGGCTGTAGCAGTAACAGCCACAGACCCCCAGCCCTAGTCTATCTCCAGGCAACCTCAGAATATGTGAGGATGCACCTTGTGCCCATGCAACACAGCACACGTGCAGTAAATCCTGCCATGTGACAAATGAATCTTACCTTCTTAAAATTTATCTATACTTGGGTCTGACAAAAACATATTTTTTCATTACTCTTCAAGTAGTTCAAGTTCTAACATAGCCACTTTTTCCAGAACAGTTATTGTAACTCTTCCCTTCTCAAAATGGTCATTAAATGAAAGCAGAGGCTATGGCCAACAAAGCTTAGAACGTATCAGGATCAACACAAAAAAATTAAAACACCTTCCTGCTATTTAACGTTTAACATACATTGTATACAAGTTACTTTTTCTGAAGCTTTAAGGAGAAAAAAGATGATTTTTCTTAAACTTTTTTTTTTTTTAAAGTGTGATTTATTAAGCAATAGCCCCATGCTGCTTTCCTACTTCTCTTCTAAATCTTGTTTTAGACTTGAAATGGGAAACTAACACAACAAAGCGTACTAAGGCTGATGAATGTCAAATCTGATTACGGGGAAAAGTTTACAACTGAGTTGCTGGGCGTTTATATATTGGATCAAGTATATGGCACACGTGCGCACACACACAAAATCACTGTAACGTGAAACTTCACTTACAATTAGAGAAATACCAATATGCATGGTGGGAGGGTGTGGGAAAAGATAACATTTGCAGCACCAAAAGAAAGATGGCCAGTGAAAAGAAGAATTTCAGTGTCTAGCTTAAAGTTGTTAGGAATGGTAGGAATCAACTCAGTATTTTATTCTTAAATTAGCATACTAGCAATTAGTGTAATGAGCTGTCAAACAATTTCCTTAGATATCCCACCACTGCTAAAAGAATTTACAAATGTGTTATTTTTCTCTGCTGGCCAAACAGGACAGGTAGCAGACACAGACTGTCAGCCCAGACTTACTGTGGACAAAAGGTTTATATGCAATTCCGTTTACCTGCATGCTTCACTGCTTTCGCTGTTTTCTGTATTTCCCCCCAGCTGATTACTAGTTTTAGATCCATTTTCCTGCTTTGGCTCCTGCTGATCTTCTGGCAGTAGCAGCAAGGCATTTCTTAGACAAATTGCTGCAAATTCCATACTGGCTACAGGTATTGCTGAGGACTGCCCATCACTTAAAGAGACACAGAAGTTAACTAGTGAGTAGCAATCCCACTAAATTAAAAAAATAAAAGCAGAGCTCTACAAAGATCTGAATGCAGAGAAAAAATTATCCTAAAAAAGTTGAATTGTGTTTAATACAACACATTTAATTTAAGAAAATATATGTATCAAGCTTGCTGTTCTTATCTATGGAAAGCACACCACAATGCCCAAATAGAGTGGACAGATTCAACCACATAATTACAAGAAGTTCTCTTGTTCTTCTTGACTTCACTTCTTGAAGTTTTATGGCAGACCAACTAGGTTCTTCCTGCACTTTTCTGAAGCAGATTACTGAAAATACATACTTTTAAGTGAGAAAAATAAGGACAGATGTAGCTAACTGGAAATATAAATTTCAGATAAATCAGTTTTGAGCTTTAATGCCCTTCTTAGTTACAATGAATACACAGTTAAGCCCTCTGCCGGACACCATAGATGAGACATCCAAATGATTAAGTAGGACTCCTCAAGCACTTTAGCATGTCTCTCTTTTCACTGCATTAGTAATGCCAAAATAAACAGCAATCCCACTACAGTTTTAAAGACTCCTGATGAAAAGATACTATCCTTAACAAAGCTACGATAAAAAAAAATAAATGAATAGCCCATGGAAAACATACTTACTTATAAACAACATTCTGTATTGACTGGGACGCTAGGACTATCTTACGGTGATAGCCTTGACCTACTATAGATTGCACAATTCCCTTTTTGCTGGGAAGACCTTTAGTCTCTTGTTCTGATGTCTAAAAGGAGAAAGAAAAAAAAAAAAGCAGCCAAAACTGAAATATCAAGGCTGTTAAATGAGAGCTTGACAAAATAAGTGAAAGCTGGAAGACGACTTTGAACCCTGCTAAAATGTCAGAATTAATAGTTTATATGGGTACAATTTTAAATCTTAAGTACCATGAAGGATCAGGCACCTTCTATTGTCTTTTGTTGCAGAGGGATTTTACTGCAGTGTAACCACAGATTAGTTCTGACAGCTTGTCTGATAGCCTACTGACCTAGTTTCTCCTCTGTTTTGAGAGCAAAAGAACAATGAACCAAGTCGTATTAGAAGAACTGCTAGGATACCTAAAAAGAAATCATATGATCTGCCAAATAATATTCAGAGTTGGCACTCTTAACGCTTGCCATCTTCTCTCCCTGCTTACACAGCATTCAAAGCGCTCTCTGAAATAGCTGCTCTCAAACTGTTCCATGGGGAGCATGAAGCAGAACCACAACACATGCAAAGCTACATTACATTAACTTGTTTAACAGACTGTTGAGTATACAGGCATTAAGGAGGTCAAACAAACTCAAAGCACCCTAATTGTCAGCCCCAAGAATTACCTCTACAACATTTAATGGGGTTTATTTAGCTGTTTTACCATGAGTCATCTTAACAATTTTGTTGGTAAGTGAAGTTAGTGATGAAGAGTCGCACTTGTAAGGAAAAATTATCCTAAATCTGTATTTTGAATAGCTATCAATTTTCAGAAAATGTATCAGAATCTATCATGAAGAAGGATATTGACATTATAATAGCATTTACTGTCAAATAAAAAAATACATACTGTGAGTTTGGATACGAAACATGTTTCTGCAAAGGTGTGAAAAGAACTGTAGAAAGGGAATCATCTTCCTTCTATATTTTATAAATTAAAATACTAAAATGGGTGAAAATAGCTTTTTAAAAATTGTTTTACTTTTCTATATGGTGTTCAGAGCATAAATGTGAACCCATACTTAGATATCAAGGAATATTATTGCAAATAGAGTTACAATGTCAAATTAAACACACTTGATTTTAGGGCCTCACTTGTTATGTTTCAAATCCCTTGCATAATTTATAGACACTTCCACCTTACCTTTAACATTAACAACATCCAAAGCTAATTTTCTTCTTGTAAGATTACAAATTTAGGAAACAGCAGACTGTTTTTGTGACAAGAAATCAAGCTGTCTGGTACACCACACAACATAACAACCGTAGCAGGAAGAAAGCCAGGCTTCAGGAGCCTGGCATAACCTCCTGCTTTGGCTTGTCTGCAGTAAACAAGGAATTGCCCGATAAGGGTCTGTATTTCCCTTTTCTAGACTGCAAAACACCATCCTCATAAACAGAATTAGCTTTGGTTTTTGCCAGAAAACCTATTCTAACCCAGTCTCTCATACCCAGCTTTCCACTAGAGATGATCAGCTGTGTCTTCTTTATCTACGTGTGACTTGAAACAAGTAGTATAGACACAGAAAACTGCAAACTTAGTATGAAGAAAGCTGTTCTTCCTGCATTTTCTCTGCTTTATAAAAGTAAGTACTCAGAACTATCTGACAACAGCTATCATACACAATATAAGTCAGTCCATCTTGGACCGAAGACTCTTGAAACCTCTATGCTGTGCCTACGAAATGGGGATACTAGCAAACCTCTCCTATAAAGCTATAAAGCCATTAATATCTTTCTTAAAAGTTCTGAAGTAGAGATACCAAAATAACGAGCACCATTGAAATTCACAAGGTAAAATTTATGAATATTGTATTGTGAAGGATTTGGCTAGGGTGTAGTAAATAAAAGTGCAGAGGCCACTCCGAGAGGGAAAACAATGAGAATTTGGGGGGCAGTGGGATAAAGTGAATATAGCCATTTGTTCAATTGATCCCACCCATCCCATGCACCGAGCGAAATGGGCACACTGTGGAAACTACTGCACAGGATCATGCAATCATAGATCGCATCGTCACGCCCACACACACGAGGGGTGAATTACAGTTTCACAAGGAAACAAGTACAGCGTCTCTTAATTTCACAAACATACGATTTTAGTGCAGTTTTCTGTTCAAAGAAAAAACAATCCTGTCCCCACCCCTCTGTATTTTAACATATTCATGTTTAACAATAACGGGCTTATCCTAAACAGACATGAATCAACAGGTTGAAACCAAGAAGCCCCAGAGGACATTCAATACCATCTGCTGTCAGTACGCTTCCACAGACTTTGGCTATGATCACCATAGCTTCAGGATGGAGAAGGCTGATCTCTGCTTCCTCAGCCTCTGCCCCCTCCGGGCTAGCCACACTACACTCTCACCCCTCTCGGCCTCTAGCGGCATCTGAGCGAGGAAATAATGAAACTTTAGATGAGTTCTGGCTGTATGATGACAAGGAAGATCACATGCAAAGATTTCAGTGGAAATCAGAGCACATCTTGTTACCTTCATCCACTTTAGTCCTACAAAATGAAGCCATGTCTGAATTTGCATAATGGATTTACAGTAGACAGAATTTAAACAAGAAGTTTAAGGACTTTATATTACTTTTACACAAAGGCATAATTAATAACATCCCAGGAAGGAAGGAAGCTTCTCTTTAACCAAATACCTTTAGTAGTCCTCTACAAGAGTCTTCGCATCTTCCAATAAAGTTCTAGGACACAGTGCTACATTTCGGTTTTAAGTAAGATTATTCACCAGTCTCATCCAATAACCATATTCATTAAAAACATCAAAATAACAACCTTATAGCCTACTAAAACTGTAGTAACATACTTTCAGTCATACCTTTTACACCACAGTATGTAGCCTTGAAATAGAGACAAAGGATCTCTATTTTCTTCTACTTCTCCAGCTACAATTTAAGCTAGAACCTCACTGTTTCAGAAGCGTAATGCAATTCCTAGAGTCTAAACGTAAAAATCCAAGATGTTTCAGACAAAAATTTTCCAAAAAGAACAACCACCCTTCCACCTCAAAGTATCAGCAATAAAAGTTATCAAAGTTTTTTCTGTGCATCAAGCCTCCAAGTTAATATCAAATCTCCAAGAGCAGCTACAAAAATTTTCCTTCCTCGGATACCAGAAATGGTCACTGACTCCAGTCTCACCTTGTTATTTCTGCCACCCAGGAACAGAAATCCTTGGGAGGTACAGAACTTGGTACAGAGAGAAGATCTTGAGCAAGTTTAATTCTTCCATTCACACACAAAAAGAGACAGAATTAGCTGTGGGGTTGGGGTTTTTTTGGTTTTGTTTTCAATATATATACCATGTATTATTTTATATGGGGTTTATGTATACATAAACATACACACACCCCAAGATTTTGCAACCAATGTGAAATGAGTGTGGAAAGCTGAGGCATCATAAGATATCCATAAATAGCAAGTTAAACTATTTGTCAGTATCTACCTTTTAAGCAGAGAGCATTCACCACAGAAAGAACATACTGCTTCCTGTTATAAAGTGATGCCTCCAAGAGTAATACAAGTTTCTTTCCAAATAATATCTTCACGTTTATTTCTCAATTATTTCAAGACAAAGGAAGGTAAACCATCAGATGACTTGGAGAAAACTAACATGCTTCAAATCAACTCAGGATTACCCATTATGAGCTGGAACACCAAAGGGGTGTGCGATGGTGAATTGCCAAAACAAAATCATGCTTAACCAGTCTCTCCAGCAAAAAACTTGTAACTTCATAGAAGAGCAGCTCCAACAGACACTTGCGTGGTTTTGCTTCATCTCACGCCAATTTTTTGAATTGTTTACACAAATTCTTCTGATCTTAGAAAAGCCAATTAAATACTAGGTCTCAAGACATTGTTTCTATGGTGGTTTTCTTCCACCTGTTGCAGTTTCAGATTAACCGCACAAACACACATATACAGAAAAACAATTATTTTGGACTTACACAGAGGTGTTCAACATTAGGCCTTAAAAACGCATAGTTTAACTCAGGGCTATATTTCTTCCTTCCTGTGATCACATGTATTTCATAACTACAATCAAAATAAGGAATTTGCAAATCTACTTACCCCTTTATTGGCAGCAATGCAGCATTCTGCTATTCTCAGCCAAAGACGAGGGTTTGAGTGATAAACCTGGACTGCCTCAATCAGGCATTCAAAGGCAGCTAAGGGCCTCCCAATATGCAAGAGCTGAATTCCACAATTGTAGAGCAACTCATACCTTTTGTTAGTCAGTAGCGTACACATGGGTCTCCCTGAAAATTTTTTACCTGCAGAAAAAAAAGATTACATTGTACTGGATGTTCAGCTCAGGAAAGCAGAAAATATAACTGGGAAGAGGAAGCAAGCTGTGGGACACACCCAAGAACTACCACAAATCCCTTTCATGGCAGAAATTCACTAGCCTCCCCATGTAAATAAATTCCTTCCACATGAAAGCTGACGATAAAGACAAATTAACTGTGTTAGAACCATAGAATGGGTTGGGTTGGAAGGGGCCTTAAAGATATCTAGTTCCAACCCCTCTCCCGTGGGCAGGGACACCTTCTACTAGACCAGGTTGTTCAATATTCTTATTACCTTTATTCTATATTCTTCATAAAGATTCAAGTACATTAAATGCTAACCACTTAAGCTCCTTGTTACTCAAGCTAAATGTTAAATAATAATATCGAATCTCAAGTTTGTGAGAATACACATCTTTGTACACATATAAATTCTAGAAGAAAACCACCTTGCTGTTAACAAGCGTAAAACATTTTCTGTTTTCACGCTGGTACCTAAGACTGCACTGAGGTACAGGGCCAGGGGAGGGATAGGGAAAACAATAAAACGTGTGATCATAACTAGATTTTAAAGAAAACAAGAAATGAAAAAAATTATCACTTCATCATGAAATCATTTACTTGGAAGAGAAAAAACCCTTAGGTATTATTAATCAAAGCAAGAAAACTTACTATAATGTTTATTTTCTGTCTTTTGTATACTTACTACAAAAACAGATGAGTAAAACTAAACATAAAATGAAACAATGAACATTTCTCCTACAAGTCTGGGAATTGTTCAGTAAGAAAGTTTGAGAAAAACACCATCTTCCAAATGTTAATTTAACAGTATTTCACTCCACATTTTCTATGTCTTTGAAGTTAAAAAAACCCCAAAACAAAAACATCCACATCCTTCAAGTTCTGATGATTGCACCCACTGTCAGCAGGACTATAAATAATACCTTTAACGATGCATAATAGGTCACAGACTTTATTTTGTCATATCTCCCTGACTGATGGCCAAAGACTATATAAACAAGAGAGAAGTAATTGCCCAAGCCCCATAGCACGTCAAAGAAAACCACAAAAAAGAGAACATATTTCATCATCATTATTTCTGGCAACTGCAACTATACTTTGAAATCAAGCTACAATCAAAATTCTCACCCTCCTTATGCTCCTCTGCAAAGAGACGGAACATGAGTTTTGCTGATAATTACTGAAAGTTTCTATCCTCTATTTTCTTGATTCACTCACCCCTCTTCCACCAACTATTTTGATCTCTTAAAAGTCTTACCTGGATCTGTGCTGCCCGTTCCTAGCTGTGCGCATGCATTATCGTTTTCTTGCAAGGCTTTTTTAAAGTAAAAAATTCCTAAATTGTGCTTTCCCATTGCAAAGTGGATGCAGCCAAGATTATTCCAGAACATACACCTTAAGCATTCACCTGAGAGAAGAGCAAATGACCATTTTCATAAACTGAAAAATGTTACTGAACCCATTAAATACTCCTACCACTCTCTCATGGGTCAGCATACTATGGTAGTCTATTATTAAACATGTTCTTCAGTGAGATGTTCATGGATTATGCAGTTATGTCCCTGCCTCACAAGCATTTTAATAACTTACATTTCTGCATACCATTCTATTTCTCTTGGACAGTTGACCTGAAATGCCCTATATATAAACAGCCACAGATTTCCAGGTTTTGTGCACCATATTATAGAAGAGCCAGTGGTAAAGCCAATTTCGACAGACTGCGAGTTGAAGTAAGTTCACCTGGAGGATTTCATAGAACTGAGCATGCAGGCACTCCAAGTTTCCTAACAGATGGCTCTTGTAAAAAGGAAATTCTCAAATGATTTTACCTGCCTACGTTTTATAAAATAAACAAATATGTCAACCTAATCATACAAGCAGGAAATACACCCTCCTTCCTAAACATATCATGTTCAGGTAACACTGTAAGAAGTTCCTTCTAAAAAATAAAGGACAGAAAATTAAACTTTTGACTTATCTGCTGGTAACTGAAGCTTTACAGGGTTACTATTGATAAAAAAAAAAAAAAAAAAAAGAAAAAACCCCCCACCCTAAAAGTCCAAACCACCAAGAAACAGACCATTAACAAATTAGCCAGACATTATTTTAATTGTAACCTAGGATGTCTGTCAAGTGAACATTCTACTGTGCAAAAAAGTTACATGAAAGTAAAACTTCCCAGAATAATTTAAGTTATAAAGAGAACTTTAGGCATATAAGCTGTCAGATATAGAAGTTACAGTAAATTCTAAAAGAAGTGTGAGAATATGCCAGAATAGGTATTATGGCAAGTATTCTGAATGTTTTCTATGAAACTTACCTGTAAACACAGAAGTTTAAAAAATTTACTCAGAGGGCCAACTCTATGACTTCTAATTCCAATCTATGCTGCAATATCTACTAGGTAAAAGATCTTACAGCACAAGAAATTAGGAATACTATCAAAAAAAACCCCAACATTGAACAAAGTAGTAAAGAAATTCTGTAGTTTTACAGTACAAGTATTTTTTGAAATCCTAACTCCCTACTGACACAAGACAAAGGGTTCTTGTGTACAGGTTCTCTCTGTACTTTTCAGCTAATGTTTTAAACAGTCAACTAAAATCTCAAATATATTTAAATAACACCATATACAGTGTATATATACACAGCATATATATTTATAGTATATTAATGTATCTAAAAAGTTATACACACTTTTGTGCTGTTACATTTCTGTGCATGTCTACACACATATACCTTCAAGACATAAAAGTAACTTAAAATGGCATACAAGTCACACTTTAACACTTCATGAAACATTCACATTTCTCCTACAAACATCGTTACAACTGCTGTAGTCTCCTCTGAGTACAGCCTGAAATCTCATTCCTAGATCTAGTATGTTGCCTTTTGTTTCATGTCTCGATTTACAGACCCAAATATGAGCCTTGCAAACATTACATTTACACTTTCACAAATCCGCTTTCAGACAAGTGCTGCATTGTCTAGAACAACATTAAATGAAAAACTCAACAGTGTTATGTGAAGAAGCACAACAAGAACGACGTATTCAGCATATAAACCATGACATTCAGGGTCTCCTCCATCAAGTAATCATTAAAATGCTTAAAATTAAGATCAACAAGTAGTCCTATTATACTATACATTTAAGCACTTGCAGGATAAAGGTTTTTTTTTCTATTTTACCTGTTTTCATGAAGCCTGGATGTTCAGCAATGTTTGCACTGTTTAAAAGTTTGACCGCTTTACGGTAATTGCCCCTCAAATATTCAAAATTGCTCTTAAGAAAGAGAGAAGGAGCTGACTGTGAAGGAGAAAATAATAGTTAATAATCTCTTGTTTTACGATTTCTACCGCTAGTGTTAAATCACTCAAACAGCTTGCCTCTGCTGTCATTTTAAAAATACATGGGCTAGGCCCTAATACTTTCAAGAAGCAGCATTTCTTTGGTGAGCACGTGATTAACATTCACCTCCTCTGAACTACAAAACTACACATACTTCGTTACCGCTCAAACCCCCAGCGTTCTTCTAGAGAACTCTGTCATGGCAATGGCTAAGTGCAGAGGATCTCCTTTGCGTTTAAGAGGATCTTTCTCCAACCTGTCTTCTATTACACTCCTCCCCAAGCTTCCCTCCCTGTGGAGTTCAACAACTGCCTCCTGGGCTGCGATCTTCCGGTCTGCCAAGACAGCTCATGATCCAGAAGGATTTCTGCCAAACTAGTGGCTGTCAAGACTGGCAACAAAAAGGGAAGTGCTCTCCTCCCATTCCCCCTGCTCCTCAGTTAATGTAAAAATTATCTGGGATGTTAGACACAATTCTGAGTTGAGTACTCCTATATATAAAAAAAGAAACTGCTTTCTAGCAAGAGGTAAGCCTCCAAAAAACTTCAGCAAAAAGGAAAACCCAAAAAACCTGCATATCCCAGAATTAATCTTTTATGAACCCATTTAAACCACCAATGACATCAGAAATTTTAATAGAGAACATATCTGGACTAGAAAAACAACAGCCTTTAGAATACTTACATTCCCAGCTGTATTCATAACAGACTTGATCTCCCTTTTGCAAGCTTTTAGTGACTTCATCTGGATATAGGCTCTCACCTTATACTGTTAAAAAATTAAATTGCTTAAATTAAAAAACAGTAACTTGTGCAGGTTTGCAAGATGAACCATACATCTAGAGATTTATTACAGAATATTTTATATACATCTTAAAAATAGGTAGTAAAAAGCTGTTCAAAAAGCCTTCCCAAGAAAGAAATTCTATTCAGACTTGCAACAGCAAATCTATAGGCTTCGTATTTACAGCAAGCAGATGCACATTTTGTTCAGTGGTCAACAGCTACTCTATATTTAAACAGATACTAGCAATTAAAATGACAATTAAAATAACCTAACCTCTTAATCCCAGACATTTACCTACTAAACTGAAAATGCCAGTAAGTGAATGCTGATAGAGAAGCACTTCGTTTCTTCACATATTCTTCCACAGAACAGTACAGTTGCCCTGGTTTCAGCTGGGATACAGTTAATTTTCTTCTTAGCAGCTGGTGCAGCGCTGTGTTTTAGATTTGGTGTGAGAATAACGATGATAACACACTGACATTTTTAGCTGTTGCTAGGTTATGTTTATACTAAGTCAAGGACTTCTCAGTTTCTTATGCCCTGCCAGTGAAAGGGCTGGAGGGGCACAAGAAATTAAGATGGGACACAGCCAGGACAGCTGACCTGAACTAGCCAAAGGGATATTCCATACCATGGAACGTGACGCTGAGTATATAAGCTGGGAGAAGAAGGAGGAAGGGGAGGGACATTCAGAGTGATGGCACTTGTCTTCCTAAGTAACCGTTACACGTGATGAAGTCCTGCCTTCCTGGCGACGGCTGAATACTGGCCTGCTGATGGGAAGCAGCGAATGAATTCCTTGTTTTGCTTTGCTTGCATGCATAACTTTTGCTTTACTTCCTAAACTGTCTTTATCTAACTCATGAGTCTTCTCACTTTCACTCTTCCGATTCTCTCCCCCATCCTGACAGGGGAGCAAGTGAGTGGCTGCATGGTGCTTAGTTGCTGGCTGGGGTTAAACCACAACAGTGAAATAAAACCTCGGCTCATTTAGACTGTTGGAGGTCTAACAGATAAAAGGTCAATGCAGCTAATTGCAGTTTAAAAAAATTATGATGAACTGCAGAGACTGAAACAGGTGGGGGGGGGGGTTCTGTTAGGTCAGTTTTTGCTGTACAAAAAGGAAGAGTTAAATAAATTCCCTCTCTTGCTTTGCAACATGAAATTCAAGGAGAGACACGGTATGACAATTCATGCCAAACTAAATTTGAAGGAGACGGTACTCAGTTTTAAGAAAAACTTGAACTACTGTTCTTACATAAATAATATGCAGACACCTACCTGATGTATCTTAGATTTAGCAACTTCTATCAAAGCTCCACTTTCAGCTTTTTGATTTGAGGAATCTTTATTTGTATTATTACCTGACTGTCAAACAAAAAAAGGAAGTGTTATTAGTAGTCACCTCTTAAATTCAGTTTACACATTCCTTCATAAGCTATTTTTATCAATCTCACATAAAGAAGTATTTAATAGTCAAAAAATACACATCCCACCAAATACTGTAACTTGTAACAATCAAAATCCATTAACAACCATACCAGCCTATGAAGAGCATTTTATATTAACATTAGTGTTATGCTGTGTTGCTCTGCAGTTGAGGTATTTTAAGAATTCTCTCATCCAGAAGGATGATATGTGCTTTCTAGAGACACTAATATTTTTTCCAGTAGAATTATGATATACTTAAAGATAAAATGTTTCATCGGAAGTGTGACATCCCATCAACAGGAAAAGACTGAAGTGTCTTTTTCCCCCACTTCCAAGCCACTACTTGTTCTACTGATTTTTACAGAAGACACGTAGAAAAAAAATATAATTTGAAAGAATGCCTCATACTTTCGTATACTATGTAAAAAAGATGCTTGATTTCCTATACTATGGTATGCAATTGCAATCCCTCTCTGACATCAACTTCCCTTTCAAATTTAGGGTCACATATGGTCATAAACCAAGGCAAACAAGTTAAAAAAAAATAAAATATATTTGACTCTGAAGACAACTGTTTTTCCAATGCAAGTCTCTGACTCAAGAAACACTTCTTAGCTCCCTGGGAGTAAGAGAAAAGTGTGAAAGAGCGGGAATAAACTGCTGCTGTATACAATTACCTCAGTTACTAACATGTATAAGTTGCCGTCTGAAGTTACAGGTGATATAACATAGTTCTATAATTCAAGAGTATTTTAAAAGAGTAAATTTGGATTCAGTGAAAGCATACTTCTGGTGAAGACTTAGTGGCATTCATATGATTTGAAGCTTACCTCATTTTTTCCATTCTTGCTGTTATTATTGCCCTGTGAAATCATTTTTTCCAGAACAGCAAGCAGATGCAAGGCTTTCTCAGCTTGGTAAGTTAGAAGGTATAAGTCTACAAGCAAGAAGCACACAGCCTGGGCAAACTTCTCTTCTGTATAAAGCAAAGAAGTAAAAGTGGTTTTACAGCTCTAGTACCAGTCTTTCCAAACATGACCGAAGGAAAAAAAAAAAAAAAATTGACTGTGAAGTGCATCTACGCAACATTATGAGAAAAAATAATATATTTCATAAGAAAAAAACACAGACATCTACACAACATAGATAAGTACATATACTTTAAAAAAAAGGTAATTAATTCAAACAGCACCAGCATAAAAGCATAGACTAAAACCAGCTTAACATGTATTTTATGTTTATAGACTTCGAAAGTTGGTCTAAGCAGATCAGCACCCAAGATTCAGCATCTAAACAGACAGAGCCATATGCATAAGTAGAATCCCATAGAACTTGAAAGGATTCCATATAAACACATCTCTGCTTGGCTGGCTTCACAGAATAAGCTCCAAATAGGCATACTGAAAACCAAGAGGAATTGAAGGAGAAATACAGTAGCATTTATTTAATTTATTGAGACACATACATCTTTCAGCCTTACCACTTCTAACTTTGTAAGCTTTGTCGAATTTTATTTCATACAGGTATGGCAATTCCACTACATGGGCTGCCATAGCTCATAAAAGCTGCAGACTTTATATTCAGATATGAGCACATATCATTACATATGACCTAATGAAGGTATTTAAAAATGTGAGTGCCCTGACAAATACATACCCACCTATGAAATTGTATGATGGCTCAAAATACTAGATTTTAAATAATTTCATTAGCTTGTACATATTATTTACAGAAATACCTTTTAAAGTTGTTAAAAACCCATTTGTTTTATTACACTTGTCTGCTAAATGTCTCTGAAATACCTTCCCCCCAAATTCAATTATTGGTCTTAATACAAATAAAAGCATTTTACTTACTGAAAACTCACTTTTTCAGAACCGTATTAGGCAAATTACGAATCACTTGTCTGACAGTGAGAAAGACTGAATGATCTTTCTGTAGTTATTGCATGAGCAAAACTCTTCTTTTTGTCTACATACCAAAAGGCTCTATGAACTGGTACAACTTCTCCCCAACTGATATAGCCTCAGTATACTGACGCAGATGATACAAAATAACAGCTTGATTGTAGTACAGCATACTATTCTCAACGTCATCTAGACCATCCATTTCTTCAACAACAGAGTGAACCTGAAAGAAAACCCACTTGTTTCATTAAACTTTCAATACCTATGATTTTAAACAGTGTCCAGTTTGGTTTTTTTAATCCAAAGGTATTAATCTGTCTAAAGATAGGTCAGTAAGAGTTATAAGCTAATAAACTTCATTGTTGTTCCACATAAATCCAGAAAAGAAAAAAAGACAATGAAATCGCTCTGAAATTGAGTAGTAAAGTAACATTTTCACTTTTTTATCATTTCACAAACTATTTCAGGTTAAGGAACCTTCTATTGAAGAAATGTAACAGGTCTTTCTACAGTTATAATCTCTGAAACATTTCAGCTTCAGCTCAATTTCAACAATAACTACAAACGTAACTATAAAATCAGCACCCTAAATGATTAAACAGACTCAGAGGTTTAAAAGCAATGCTACTTATCTTATTCCTTTATTAAATCTAGGGGACAAGGGGCAGAACCTGTTTCACTGGAAGATCTCGCCACCGTTCACAGTACTCAAAAATACCATGCTGATATGTTTGCATTACCTGGTTCTTCAGCTGGTTAAGGGTTTGCCTCAAATTATCTGTTGTAGTCTGGTTACTTTTACAGAACTCGGCAACAGCAGTATTCAAAGTTATTTTGTAGTCATCTTTGTTTATGTCTTGAAGGGTATTTAGGTGTTGTAAACAAGTATCATAGTTCCCAGCCTGGAAATCGCACACATACCAAAAACATGCATTAGAAGATAAAAGGTTTAAACTAGCAGGCTACTAAGTTTTAAAGCCTGTATCCTCTTTAAGTTTAGAGAGCAAAGTAGTACTCCCTTTACCAGCAGCAAGTGAAGCAAACTAAATGTCTACACCCATACTTCACTGTTTATGGCGATTAATATGTATGAGATGTTAACTCTAAAAGTTGCAGTCATATCCAAACTTCAAAAAGCATTTTGTGGAGGAAGGACAAATGAAGTAGGTGATGAAATCCCATGAAGTGTTAATCTGATTTCTCTTCATCATATTATTTTGAGTTTCAAGATTCTTTACTTCCTCCGTTTTTGTAATCTTTCCCCATCACATGTACACTGAGTGGCTGCGGTTGCTCGCGTAAGTCCCAGCCCATCATTTTATATTTATTCTTCATCTGGAGTGGTTGCTCACATAAGTCCCAGCCCATCATTTTATATTTATTCTTCATCTGGAGAGACTATGAGTTGCAATTTAGCCTGTGGAAGTCAGCTTAAGACAAGTTGGAAAAAGAAGGTGTCATTTTCCCAGCACGGCTTTAAATAGTACCTTTTACGAGCTTTACCTGTTGAATGAAGTATTCAATCACCTAGGCATGCCTAAATAGAAACTAGGATCCAAACATGATGCTCCTCTGAGATGCGATTTAATCATCAAATCCCTTTCTTTGACCCCAGGAATAAGCAAGGACTTCAGAATGGCTCACCTCTTTCTGCTTTCAGTTTTAGTCTTTTCTGTGTTTGTGCAGGAGGAATTTAGTGGCATCAAGGAACGAAAGAGAACTCCAGGCTCTTTCAGCTATGTTAAGCCTAAATGATCCTTCATTTTCTACTGTTCAATTCCCATACAGAAATAATCACCTTCACCACTTTCATACCAGGGTTACTTCCTATCCGGTCAGTCATGTAAGCATATTAATTTCTAACTTCCTTTATTAAGGGAAGAATTAAAACAGAGAAAGCTTCTGTAGTCCTTCTGTTCTTCCCCAGAAAGCTACCATTCTGCAGATACTTTCAACAGAACTATCCCAGTTCCTTCAGTCTCCCGTGTAAGCACAGTTACACAGTTTACAGAGGGAGGTAGCAGGACATTGACACGCATATTTCCATAAATCATCAACGTGTAACAACAGCATGGATCGCCTAGTGATCATAAACACAGGGTCTTGCAGCTCAACTGTTGGCATACTCTTTAACTGAGACACTTCATCTCCCAATGATTTTCTTCATGCATTCACACTCAGAGCTTCTCTTCTAACAGGAGTAGCTTTCAGATCACAGCCACAAGGCTTCTGACCACAGCTGGAGTAAAAGCCTTCAACCCCCTTAAATGCTCAGCTTATTTTGTGATGTTTTTCCTCAGCTGAAAGTCCTTTACACCACTCTACTAGACAAGATCTAGAATATAATATACAATTTTACAGTAATTCTATCAAGACTGAAATTGAAAGTGCAGTATAATAAAGCAGTGTGCAAGGCAGTCCACAAAGCTATTTACAGCAGCTCAACAGCAAGCAAAATTGGCAAACAAGGTACCAAATTAATTCTGCTCACATATGTCACCACCTCACAACTCTGTGAATTTAGGGAGCTCTTAAAGCAAGAAAAAACAAGATACACTGGACCAGTATAAAACTAAAAGATGAAGTCGTCAGCAGATCAAAAGTATTTTTGGCATGTAGATCTTCGGGCAAAGCAGAAATCAGATGACCCTTTCATGTGCCTTCAGTTCTCAGGATCAAATGCCAATGAGCAAAAAAGTTATTGAAAAAGAGTGAGCCAGAAAGCACTGAAGATGCCATCAGTGAACATCATCAGCTGCTGTCAGCTTAAGGACCAACTACATGCACTTCTTGTAACAACACTCCAGACAAAACAAAAGTAATGAGGGAAACATACAAGCAGGTATCTCAAAAGGCACATCCAAAACTGAATTATGTAAGGCATTGTGGAGACAGAGATACAACAACTGAAAGGAAAAGCAATTATCATTCCTGTCACTTGCTGCACTAAATAAAATTAGGAGACACTACAAAGACAGAAGTAAACAGAAACACTGGTACCTGAATTCTAACACACAGACAAAAAAAATTTACAAAAATCTTCCAAGAAACTCAAAACAGGTAATAAATAATGCCTGTAGGTTTTATGCATTGAAGAATATATTTTAATGCAATGTGACAGAACAGTATACAATGCTTTTCGTGAAAGAACACAGCAAGATGCTAAAATAAAGTTTGTTTGGCTGGTGCTTTTTAAATACATGTTGTTCTTTTAAACCCTTTAACACATTTTTACCTTCAAGAGATTAATTCTTCAGAGAGATCACGCATTTCCAATGCTGACACAGAAAAGCAGCCTGCTTCTTCTAATTAACTCATTATACAGCTTTTAAGGCTGTGAAGTTTTGAGAATCAAGATTAAACACACTCACTCTTGCATGCTATATTTAAGTACCCCTTTCAGTTTTCTCAGATCAGAGCAGATAGAAAATGTACATGCTGGCTTTATAACACAACTAGCACTACTTTTGCTGTATCATCCTGTTAATACATTTGCAACTGGGCTTATACAATTATTTTTCCTGTTTTAGCACACTTAGCAGTTATGTGGTAAATTAGATGCCTCAACATTTGGCTTTGTCTTACCAGAAAAGCTTGTAACGCACTGCTCGACAATTCCTTTTCCTGATCAGTAATCCCAGAAGTACCTGCTCCTTCATGTTTCTCAGTACCTTGATCTGTAAAGTGGACAGAAGATTACAAGAAAGTTTGCAGATGGATGACACCTATTCAGCTTTAAAATTTTGTTTCTTCCCATTTTCAAGATCCTCCTGCCAGTACAAGTAACCTTCCAGACAACTGCAGCACTGCCTCCCTACTACACTAAAACACCTCAGGTTTCACCTACTAAATTTCACCTGGTGAATTTCTCTCCATAACACACAAATACAAATAACCCTAGGTATATTACTGTGCTCAACCAATAACCAAAGTCCTGCAAGTTAAATCTAAAATGCATTGCCAATTCTCTTTGAAGCTGCAATCACATACTAGGATTGTCTTTATTTGCACAAAAATTACCAGTGAAGGCCACACATCATAAAATAAGTACCACACTGCGTTAAATAATAACCCATGCATCCTGTATGCTGCTTCCTAAACAACAAGCAAGGGATGCTTTAGGGAACAACATAAAACCCACAATAAACACTGGAACTTCCACCCCGCTCCCTGCTTTGGGAGAGCAAATCTCCCTAAATAAGAGGCTGCATTCGAACCATCATTGTTAATAATCACTGACAGACCTGATATATTTTTTTAAAGCTCTCTATACTTTGATACTCTTCAATATACTCCATCAAACGCTCTCTAGTGATTACACCGCAAGACATGAAAAAATGCTGCCTATTCACCTTTTCAGCCTCACTCCTGATCGTACAGAGCTTTCTTTGAATCATCTCTCTTCTGAGGTAAGCAGACACAGTTTATTCTGCATCTTCCTCATGTTTTTCCCCAGAATCTTCTCCAATTCTACTATGTCCTTTTCCAGATTAAGACAGGAAGAGCATGTAGCAATTACGACAGTGCATTTATACAGCAGTATAATAAGGTTTTAATTATCTTCAATTTCTGTTACATAGAATTCCTAACATTTTACCTTTCAGTCACTATTGAGCATATTTTTCAGAAAGGAGCCTACTGAAACCTTCTGTCATCACGTAATTAAGAATTCGGTGAAGTTGCATTAAAAACCACAGTACAGACACTGCATGTCAAAGCAGCTGACAAAAATCCCACAAGACGCTTCCTTGTACTGAACACAAACTACTAGAGGGGAAAAAAAAAAAAAATCCAAAACACCACACAACCACAACACCAGAGAGTTTATTTCTAGAAGCATTAACTCATGTACCAGAACATACAAAAATCATTTAATGTTTTTGAAACAAAGCCTTTTTTATACTAGCAATGCTTTTCACTCCTACAGAAAATTATTTCTTGAATTTCACAGTGGAAACTTTGCTCTAACCTACCTTTTGCTATCTTAATAGTTGTAAATTCAATGCCTTCTTTCTCTTCCCTAGAATTCACAGATGTCATAAACTCTGCTAATTTTGTTTTCACTTTGAACAAATGAAAACACTTATCTGTGAGCCCCATTGCAAAAACCATTCCCCATCATCACCAATATAACTGTATCATCTGCTAATGACTAGGAAAATTTACAAGTATAAGATAAACAACAACAGTAAGGGGCAACCAAACCTCAGAAGATTCATCAATTAACATTCACAGTAAGAATAAAGCAGACTTAGTAATCTATTCATAGTTTGTGCTTGTGTTTTGCTGACTGACTGGATACCAAGCAAAAATGGACTCCAAATCAAATACAAGAGTAAATGCAGTTGATTATATTACAACAAGGGGAAAACAGCATGCAGTATGACAAAAAGAAACAGTTATTATGCACAATACAATAAAAGACTAATAGCAGCGAAGCATCAAATCGTTACTGCAAAGTGTTACAGAGACTAGGAAAAGGACACACCACCAGTTACTGCTTCAATAACACCATCCAGGCCCAAACTCTGGCTGGGAAGCCTGTGCCAGGAGTCTCTCAGTAACTGGGAGATTCCTGTGCGCTGCATCCACCCATAGGTGAGGCTGCTGGCCCAGTCCCGCAGCCTGCCCATCTTTATACTCAGTGAGAAACAAAACCAGTTTACATACCTAGTGTATGCAAACTTTTAAGTTTATGCCAAGTGCAGACATGCACTGTCTCATGACTTGTAAGCTTCACACACGCCAGGGATGTCAGCCAGATGCCAAGCATGGTGAAGTTACTGTCATGACAGAGCTGCACACAGTACTTATTGTCTGGATGGTCCTGCCCACACCTTGCATATTCAGGGGGCTCAGGATAAACACCACCTGTTCGCTACAGTTGTCCTTGAGCTCCCTGTCCAAGTTAAAACAATTCCTAATTAAAGACTTCTTCATAAGCAGTAATCAATCTAATAAGCTTTTACCACAGATTGTTTCTGGGAAGACAGCGAGATCCCTTCCATTGCCCTATGCAATAACACATTTGAGCAAGAGCTGTAAAGACTATCATCCTGCATCAAGATGCCGACAAAATCGAGATTTTACAATCTCAACAATCTTACACCTTACACCTACAAGTCAAAGTAACCCACTGTGATTTAGATAAAATTCAGGATTCAGCAATTTTAGTACTCAGGAGGGGTGGATACTCAGGGGCTACAGAACAGCACGCACCTGCTATAAACTCTGGCTGCGCATGAGGCATTGATCAACACCACCTGCACTGCCTTTTCCTCGAAAGGGAAAGCCAGGAGAGAAAATAAAAACACAAAAAAGCTCAGAAAATTTTTGATGTGCCAAGGTTTTCCACAGCAAGAGGAAAGGAGCAAGCATCATCTCTCCTTCAAGCTAAATATAGACTAGATCTGATTCCTGCTCTAAATCTTGTGGTTGTACAGCTGAACAGCAAGCTATCACCCTCCAAGCACCTCTAGAACAGCAGCAAATAAGCAAACACGCCTTCCCTCAAACTTTGACACTGTTACGTTACCTGCCTTACTTGCTCAGCGTGCCTTTCAGATTATGTTAGTAAAAGTAACCATAGTGGAGAGACTTGAGACTCTAGAACTTTTGAAGTTGATAACACTCAACCTGGTCAAGAAGTCCCTCATGTACAGGCTTGCCTAGCTCAGTGCCAGCAGCTACCGAGTGCATTACTGAGGACTGCCATTGTACGCAAGTTTGTAAAACAAGCATCTCCAATGAATCTGGGGCTTATGGAAGCCTGACTCCTGAAGTAAAACATCTTCAGTTGAAGGACAACAGTCTCTTTGGTTTACCTAAGTTGTGTAATAAAAGCACTACTTACATAGCTGTTTGATATACTTCTAGGGAAACATCAGGACAAGTCCACAGATTTCACTGTCTCTAAGTCTGCTGGTACATTAAAAAAACCCAAAATTAAACTGGGGATGATAGGCGAAAACAGAGCTGTTCCTTCTCCTATAAAGCCAGTTTTAGGGCTGCAACCTGATTAACTGCAACTACTATGACTCAACAAACAAAGCAGATTTGCAAAACCTGAGCTGGAAGTTTATCAAGAAAGAATAAAACTAAAGTTCAGCTGACAGTTCACAGCATAGCCCTTTCCTTTGGGGAAAAAAAAATGCTTTGGCTACTCTGTCCTTTTTGCTCAAACACACTTGAAACCTGTCGAAGAGCTAAAGGTCTTTCTAATCTACTGCAATTCTGCCACTCTTGTTTCGACTAGGATCTACTGCTTCAGCTGATCTTTATTATCAAGAGATTTCACAGACAGGAGTCATCTAAAAGCTGGCTGGCACAAGGTATTGAAACGACCCTCCAATTCCACTTAAATGGGGGGGAGGAAAAAAGTGCTCTTGCTCTCTTGGCTGCAAATAGACATCAGGTGCTTGCAAGTAAAGTATTATTTCCATATTTCCTGAGGCATTTGAAAATTAAACAGGTAGGTGCATTGTTTCCTGGCAAAAAATACAGCGTGCCACTTGTTCACTCAAATCTAGTGATCTTCAGCATTCTTGGCAGAAGCATGTGGTATGGATAACACATGGCACACCAGTCACTACCGATGTGCTCCTATCCGTACAGTAGCTACCATCATCAGCTGAAATATCTGAAACGGTGCAGATTCTCTGCTTTACAAATGACAGGACTCAACTTCTCTCTGTAAACTGCACTTACACATGGATCTGTTTATTTAACTTCTCATTTTGTCCAACTTTCACAAGTACAGAACAACTCTAAAACTAATATTTGTCAGGCTAGCGATGAAGGGCAAAAGGGGCAACCTGGAAAAGGATGTAAAAATCAGCTGCTCAGATTTTGATCTGGAGGAAGCTGTTGCACTGAGTTTGAAGCTAAAGCAGCAAGGCAGGAAATTATCTTCCTAGTTAGCAATCCTGAGGCTGAGCAGCAGAAACACAATGTCATGGAAGCTTGTTTGGTTTGCACAAGCAGGCAGTTGTTCCTGCTGGAGAAGTTACATCACGGTGACGAGCAGAACTTTGGGAAAACGGGCTCTATGAGAGGAGAACAAGTAAAAGCATGGGTCTGCCACCTGAAAAGGGAGATTGCTCTCCTCATCGGGTTGCTGCCACAATACCATGTAAGCAACAAGAAGCCAAATCTCTCACATACACATACCTGAAGATACCTAGAGAGTGACTGCAATCATTAGCCTTCTCATACCTGTTCTCTGTATCTCCAAGGACTGCTGTTCCCGAGCTCTTTTGCTTCTAGGCCCCATATTACATTATGCATGAACTGTGCTGTTGAATACCACAGCATCTCTGGAATTATTTTTTATTTCCAAACTCTGCAGGCAGGGGGATAATCTATTCCTTGGAAGGGGAAGAACACATCACATGACTCTTGCTCCAAAAGCATCTTGAAGGGTATGAAGACCAGTCAGTATTCACCCTTTATAAGACAATGACAGTTTGTGGCACCAAGACTACATTTTTCTATGAAGCACTCCACTACTAGTATAAATACACTAGACTTCTTTAACACCGTACAATAAAAAGCAAACACTTCTCAGGGGAAAGTTATTTATAACTCACCGCTACAAACAAGTACAGTATGTAGAATATCTTCCCATAGCTCCCATCTTTGTTTCATCTGGGCACATACTTTTCTTTTAACAAAGTACAACTGAAAAGTTCCTTCAGCACTTCCAGGAACAATAGCAAAAACTATAAAAAACTTAATGCCGTTTTTTTTCACATCGTTTAGGAGACGCTCACAGGGCTTATAAACAAACCCAGGATAGTTTACTACACGCCATTCAGTGCACTACAGCAATTTTTCCCACAATCTTTTCCAGATGCGGATGAGTTTCATATTTAGCATCTGGAGAAAAATGCTTACGGCAGTTTTAAATAATGCTCCCACCATGTAAAAACAAGGTGGGCTGAGGGAGACCAGCACAGGCAGATCCCCTTGGCTTCCCCTCAGGCCACCCTGCTCCCCATCCCCGAGGAGGGGACCCCTGCACGCAGGGCTTCTGCCCCCCGGGCAGGCTGCGGGAGGGGCCAGCAGCAGCTTACAAACGCTAATGAGTTACGCTGCAACTGCACTTGAGATTTATTTCGGGTGTTTACCAGAAAATGATTTATTTTGTAATCTCGTCGGTTTCTCTCTACAGTGTCTTTTCAGGCCCGAGGTTAGGGACGGCCCACTCATCCCCCGAAACCAAAGCGGCAGCTCAGCGGGAATCAGACCGAACTCTGGCGCGCAAGCAGCCGGGCGAAGCGCTCGGATCTCCCCAGCGCCTTCCGAGAGCCCCGGTTTAACGGATCAACCCAGAAGTTCAACTTGCGGTGTGGTGCGTCGGCGGTGGGAGACACCCCCCCCCGCAACAGCGCCCGCGCAGGCCAGGCGGCTGTAACCGCTCAGCGCCCCCGGCCGCAGCAGGCCCCGGCCCCGCACGGCCCACCCGGTGACCCGCCAGCACGCAGGCTCACGGGCGGCGGGCCCCGCCAGCGCCTCGGCCCCGGCCGCCCCGGCCCGCAGCTCTGCCCTGTCGCCGCGGGGGCACTACTTCCTTGGCGGAAGGGAAGAGCACCGAGCAGGCTGCCATGCCTCCCCCCTTCCGCCCGGGACGTGCCGGCACTCATCGCCCCCCGCGGGAGCGTATTCCTCCGCGCCAGGCGGCCCAGGCCTGAGGCGTAGACGGCGGCGCGCGGCGGTTTAGCTCGCACTCACCCGCTGCCTTGTCCGCCGCCATCTCCCCCGCCGCGCGGTACCGCCGCGCAGTCCGAGCGCGCCGCTAGGGCCGAGCCTCCCCTCGCTATGCCGAGTGCGGGCCGCGCCACCGCAGACCGGCCGCTGCCTCCCGGGACTACTTTGCCGCCGCCGCCACCGCCCTCCGCGGGCCGAGCCCGCCCCTCTGACTGCGCCGCTCGCTCCTATTGGCCCGCCGCTTCCGGGTTCCCGGCGGCCTCGCGACCGCCGGCCGTTGCCGGGGGACCGCGCATCTGACGTCAGGACGCCGCCGAGCTCCCCGGCGGGGCGCATGCGCGGCGGGACCTGTCCGGGGCCGGCGGGGCGGGGGCGCCATCTTGCCGCCGGCCGCCCGTCGAGGGGCTGGGGTCGCGGCGGCGGCTTGCGGGAGGGCGCGGGCCGTTCCCGTGTGGATGCTTCCCGGTTTTCCGCCGCACTGAGCGGACTGGCAGGCGTCGGCCGCTGTCTCTAGTGTGTTTTGCCTTCACCCCAGGGGCAGCCCGTGCTGGAGGCCGTGACCCGCCGGCTCCCTGCAGCTCTCCCCAGCCGGTGCCGCGGCAGCCGGCAGAATACGGCCTGTCAGCCCAGCGGGAGCGGCGGGGCGGTGCTCGGCGCCCCAGCAGCAGCCGCCGGCGGGGGGCCTGGTGGCCGCGCTCCTCGCTAAGGGTCCCTGGAGCGCCGGTGGGGCAGCCCGGTCTCACACCGCGAGGTCTGCACCGTCCTGGCGACCCGGTGCGCTGGGGCCAAAGGCACCCTCCTCAGGCTGAGGAGTCCAACTGGCACTTGTTGTGTTGTCGTCTTTGTCATTAAAATACCAGACATGGGATAACTGACATTGGCAGCATCATACCTATTAAACATTCTTAAATGTTTATAATGACTTGGATACCCTATATATAGTATTTGAGTGTTCACCTTTGCTAAGACGTATCTTTGTAGGCTCGGCAGCCATATATTGTTCTGACTGTTGGGTAGGGATTCTGCGGGTGAATCTGGGGGAGCCACCTTCTCCTTGGAACCCCCGGTGTTATATACAGTGGGAGGCGGGATGAGGTGAGGAGAAGGGGCCCCTGGGGCGTTCCGACTGGGGCACCAGCAGGCTCCCTGTGTTTCTGTCCCTCGGAGTCAAGCTCCTGAGGCGCAGGGACAGCTACCCTTAATTGCCACTCTGTGAATGTGAGCTTTCATCATCGGTGCTCTCTGTCTGCTTCCCCTGTGTCACAGCGGGGTTCCTGTAAGACACTGCTTCCACAGTTGTGCCATCTGTTAATAGGAGAACACTTTCTTGTATTGTTTCTCCAGATGTGGTTCTCTTAAGACTTCCCCCCTTCTTCATTTATTTCTGCTAAACATTGACTTGTTTTTCTGCTTGGGACAGTAACTGTGAATATACCCAATTCCGATTAACAGGTTTTACATTACATGATTTTGACCTTGTTGCCAGTGGACAATGTTTGTCGAGAAAGTCCAGAGTATCTCAAGCATACTGCAGCTGTTGCATGCCTCTTGTGCATTAGGTAACAATTTGAGGATGAAAATTTGTCCTTGGGGAAGTCGATGGCAGAAGTGATTGTGTGGAAGCAGGATTTCCTACTAGTCCTCTGGCAGTAGGATCCAGCTGCTAGTGCAATCCAGCTACAATGTTTTCCCTAACTCTACTGTCAGCACCTGGGAGAGGTAAGGCTTGTGAGGAAAGCTGATACTTTGTTTAATGGAGAGATACAGTTGGAAAGAAAGAAACACATTGTTGCCACACCAGCTCTGAACACCTTTAAACCACCACCGCTTTTAACGAGCCAGGCCCTGTAAAATGAAAGATTCTGAAAACGCTGCTGCAGGAATTTCAAGATCAGGATCATTCTTTTTTATTTTGTAATTGAAATTCTGAATATTCCAAATTATGTGTAATGACTTCTATTAATCGTAACTTCTCTAATTCCCATTCACTAAACTCTGATCTTCAGACTTCCTTTTACACACACACATATATAAGAGAATCCTGCAATCCTTATGAATAAGTATCTTATTCCAAGTCTCTGAATTTGTTGTATTTTCTTTTGTAAGAAATAGCTGCTGGCCCAGACCATTAGGCCATATCTGCATCAGAGAATTGTTGTGGTTTAACCCCAGTCACCAACTAAGCACCACGCAGCCACTCACTCACTCCCTGCCCCAGTGGGATGGGGGAGAGAATCAGAAGAGTACAAGTGAGAAGACTCACGGGCTGAGATAAAGACAGTTTAATAAGTAAAGAAAAAGCCACGCACAAGCAAAACAAAACAAGGAATTCATTCACCACTCCCCATGGGCAGGCAGGTGTTCAGCCATCACCAAGAAGGCAGGGCTCTGTCACACAAAAAGGTTACTTGAGAAGACAAGCGCCATCACTCGGAGTATCTCCCCCCTCCTTCTTCCCCTAGCTTTATATACTGATCGTGGTATGGAATATCCCCTTGGCTAGTTCAGGTCAGACATCTTGGCTGTGTTCCCTCCAGCTCGCTTGCTGGAGGGGCCCAAGAAACTGAAAAGTCCTTGACTTAGTATAAACATCACCCAGCAACAACTGAAAGCATCAGTGTGCTATCAACATTATTGTCACACCAAATCCAAAACACAGCACTGCACCAGCTACTGAGAAAACCACTAACTGTATCCCAGCCAAAACCAGGACAAGAATATTTGCCAATAAAGTTGTAATATCAAGTCCTCCTAATATGTATATATTTACTAGTGTCTTTATTTATGCTGGCATTTCATTTATTTACACGTGTATTTATACACACACACACACACATATATATAAACCATGCTTCTTTGGTAAACCATTGAACCCTATAAAGGCAAAAGCACTGTACTACTAGTGTAACTGCACATTGTCTCTGACTTTTATCAAAACAAGAAAGTCACCAAAAATCCACCCTGAGTGATGGAGCAAGAATGTCTAATGCAGTTCTGATGTGAATGTACATCTCCCTCTCTCTCAGGCTTGGTACAGTGTTTATTGCCAGTACCTAAGCAGGAGTCTGCTTGTTCTGGCACATTCGGCATCAAGATGAGCACCACAATGAATTTACTATTCCCTACTGCATCTTTTCTTTAACAATCTTGTCAAAGCTCATTCAGCTTCAAGTATGGCAGCCCTGGATCCAGCTCCTCAACTCTTCTTCATCAAAACATCTAGAGGACAGTCATAAGAGTCTGCTTCACATGTCGTGCTGTGATTGTACTTCAGGGCTTGTTTACCTGAGGGGTACTTACAGCAATCTTTGGTATATCTTCCAGCATCATTTTGCCATGTTTGTGGCTTGTGGTTCCAAAATATTTTTTTTTCTATTTCTAAGAGAAAAACAAAGCATTTTTTTCTCAGCTGGCCTTTTAATTTTTTTCAGTATGGATGATTTCGAAAAGGAACTTAACACAAAATCAGGTCTTGCCCCCCTTCTTGTTAATAATAAAATCTTGCTTACTGAGGAAAGGGAAAAGACACCTGCCCTTTATTACAGTTCAAGCATTCAGTCATGCAATCAAAAATGTTGACTTTTTCCCTCAAAAATTTTGTGATAATATTGCTACCTTCCTCTAAGGACAGGGGAGAGAGTTTCTGGACTAAGTGTACGTACAATTTACATTTCTGCCTGAGGCATAGTAGATCTTGCCAAGTGAGCAGATCACAGAAAGAGCCTCTGGTCACAGTGAGGCAGGTACGCCATCTGCTGTGGAAGACAGAATAAAATCAGATGCCCTTTGAGAGAGTAAGTGTGTGAAAAAAACACTTCTAAAATATTACCTCTCCTGGAGTTTTAGTTTTTCAGGAAAGAAATTACCACAAGTCAGGTTTTTAGCCCAAAACTCATTTTGAAAAAACAAACATGGTACAGAGATGGGCAGATTTTTCTAGGTTTCTTTTTGCCCATTCCTAGGCCAAATAAAAAGCCAAAAGGAGCGACCGTGATTTGTGCTATGCAGGGGGTGGAAAGTTTCAGGAGGAATGAAGCGTATCTGTTCACAGACAGAGAGTACTCCCAGCATCTCATTCCTCCCCCATACAGCACCTTCCTTTAGTAGACTTGAGTAAGCAGAAGTAGGCTAGGGTTTCCTCTCTGATTTTGTCCTCACAAAGCAAACTTTTCAAGGCTGTTTTATGTTCTTGCAGACACAAACCCAGCAAGACAGCAATCTCATACCCAGTCTTGCAGCAGCAGACGTAGATAACCTCTCCACTGGTCATATGAGCAGACCTGGCTGGTAGAGGAGAAAATCAGGATTTGTGACATCCCCAACCACTGCCAGACTACAGAAGAGAGAGAAGAGTATGGCCAGCTCCAGAAGGAACTGTGAAATTTATAGTTCTTTTTCCAGACACAACAGTATGGAAATCTCAGTAGCACTTTGTTAGCCTAGTAAATTCAAAATACTAATGATTTAATGTAAGAAATACTTTCTCTGCTATTAATAGGGCTTCCTGTTCTTTGCCACTGTACAGTTTAAAAGCTTGTACTTTAAAGTACCCCTAGGTGGCACTACACAACAAACTGAGGCGTGTGTAAGTACTGTTTTCCCCCTACAGATGGAGTTCTTATTTGAAATGTAAACTAGTGTAAATTGGAGTATGTTGAATGCAGCTATTAGTCTCAGCTTGGTAATCCTCTTTTTCTGAATCTGTCTCTCAAAGTCAATAAAATATACTGCTGTGAATCTCATTTACATACAGTATTTTTGCTTTCTGAGTGCTATGGAATATATTTTCCTGGAAAATTACGGTGCATCACAAACTACTTTATTTTTCTTTCTCTCTGTGAGCAGTGAATAAACCAGCACAGGCTGTTTGCTCTGGCAATTCACTTGGAGCAGCAGCAGACTGACAGCTCTAAATGGCTGGTGCTGAGGTCCCTCACATCTCCAGTACATTCTCACACAGAGGTTATTTTGCATCAGGTGGGAATTGGTCCAGTACCACACATCCCTGTTACACATTCTGAAACTCCCTGAAGTAAAGCTACCTCACAAAACTTACCTAACCACATCTAGAAAGCAGCAAGTTCCCCTTTCACCTGTCCCACACAAATACGTTTCACACCAGCCTCCACTGTGGAAGGAAGTCCTCTGATTTTTCTTACTCTTGCAGTTCCCAAATGACACTGTTTTACTTGTTTCAGATCATGCTCTTCGCTCTGATGCTGGAATGCGCATTGCTTGGTGGCGCAGGGGAGAGGTATTAGCCTTCACCCTGCAGCCACAGTAGCAGTGCCAGGAAAATACCTTGAGTAAGGCCTTCTTCCACCTTGCTTTCACAGAAAAAAACCAGAGAGGCAGAATATCTTTCTGACAGCACTTACCACTGTGACAGCTTTGCTCACAGTCAAATACAGATGCTGAGCCTGGGAGAAATGCCTAGACAGACAGGACCTTTGGAATCACAGAAGCATTTAAGTTGGGAAAGACCCTTAAGATCATCAAGTCCAACCAGTAACCCAGGACTGCCAAGCTCACCACTAAACCAAATCCCTAAGTGCCACAAGCACCACATCTACACGTCTGTTAAATACCTCCAGTAACTCTATCACTCTTCCTGGGGCAGCCTGTTCCAATGCTTGACCACCCTTTCAGTGAAGAAATTTTCCCTAATATGCAAAGTCAACCTCTCCTGGCGCACCTTGAGGCTATTTCCTCTCTTCCTAACACTTGTTACTTGGGAGAAGAGATCAACCCCCACCTCGCTACAGCCTCCTGTCAGGTAGTTATAGAGCGATAAGGTCTCCCCTCAGCCTCCTCTTCTCCAGGCTAAACAACCCTGGTTCCCTCAGCCACTCCTCGTAAGTTTTGTTGACATTGTGCCTACAACTTCTATATAAATCATTCTACAAAGATCATTATATCATGCTTCATAAAGCAGCTTAGAGGTGTTGATATAAAAACCCAAATCTGGTAATGAATCCACTCACTTAAAATAAATCAAAAAACCCCAATCAAACTACCTATCACAGACTGAATTTACTGAATTTAAAACTGAGGGGAAAGTTTGGTGGGTTTGGGGTTTTTTTGCTATTAACTTCACTGAAGAAAGGATTTTACCCATTGCCTTCCACCAGTTTTCTCCCTCCTGTTCAAAGACTGAAATTACTTAAATTCTAAGCAAGTTGCTCTAAGGATGCAGTTCAGCTTTTACGACAGCTATAATTGTGTGATTCACAGAGAAATCACAATTTCCAGTATTTCATATAAATTATCCCACAAAATACAGTAATGCTGTAAACACATGCCTATCATAATAAACAAGTCTATTCGCTTTGACTGGCAAAAAAAGACCTCATCAACATTGGGATGTGGAAAGAGAGTAAGTGGGTGCAAAGCTTCTGAGTGCAGGATGGTACCACCGAGAAAGAGAGAGAGCAATGGAGCATAAGGGATTTAGAGGAATGATGCCACAATATCCTCAATAAATTTCTACAATTCCCCTCCTGAAAAGAGGTGCTCATCTTTTCCTTATATTATAGTACCTGATAAATAACTCCTTCATGGCATCACTTACTTCCCCCTTCCCACATTCTAGATCTGCACTGATTTTGCTGGTATATGGTACCGTTATGATTTTCTCTCCATTTGGCTCTCATAATAGCACCATTATCTTTTCTGTTAATGGGTTCAATTTCAGGGATCACCCAAATTGTGCCATGTAAGGCTTTCCTAGGATAAGAAACAAAAAATGGGTTTACATAATCTTTGTCATTTTTCATTTCCAGTGTCATCCAGAAGAAATTTGCGCACCCAATTACAATTACTGTGGAAATCAAGGTGGTTGTGGAAGAAAAAACATACACATATCACCATACATTTTGGTTTGTTTACCTTCCTGTAGAGGCTAGCCTAAAGTTTATGCAACTTTGGTTTCCATTTAAACACTCAACAGAATGGCCTTTATTTCAACAGAAATATACTAAAGTCCAATGATTAATTTGCAGAGGGGCAAAATTTCCAGTGTTACAGTTAAGAGCAAAAGGATCAGGTATCTAAAATATTTTGTGATTACATCAGTGCCTTTTAGCACAAGCAGAAACTGATTTATTCATAACAGTAGGATGTCTGCATGACATATGTGTTTATGCCTAACGTGTCAAGCACCGCCTTATGCCCTTCTATATTGCAGAGTGCTTTGACCCTTTCTGAGATGCAGAAATTGAAAGCGAATGTACCTGTGTCAAATCAGAGGCATTGAGTAAACATTGGTTCTTTCAACCCAATCTTAAGAATTCTTCCTGTGCTGGCCTAAGCTGATACATACACTGTAAGGAAGTCTAATGCTTGATGTCCTTGGTATTGCAACAGTTAGGAAGCTGGAGTTTATTGAGAAATTGTTACGTCTCCAGGTGGGAATTACAAATCTGAAAAGAAAATAAAAAGTAAATTCTTACTAATTATTTATGGTAGTTATTTCCACTATTTCTCCAGGCATTCAGAAAGAGGTGGTTTCTCTCCTGAGAAGTATAAAGCAATTATTTTTTCACTAAAGATACAAATTAAGTGTTTTGCTGATAAAGCCTATATGAGATGGTGCTAAAGCCAAAGAATGTGTTCAGTACAGGGTTTTTTTAGCTTCACAGTGCAGTAGAATCTTTACGTATGTTCTCATTATGTTTCCTTTTTAAAAAAAGTTCTTAGAGGCATTTAAGTAAATTTAAAGTCTTTTTTCCTCCAAAACTTTTAGGAACTTAAGAACATAGGATTGAATGTATTTTGTGTGACACACAAAATACTGATCAATATACTGTCATACAAAATGCTGAAAGATGTTAAGACCATTCTGATGGAGTTGTTTTTTTGAGATAGGAGGTTTGTTTATCTAATATTTGCCTAAAATAGTAGGCTTCTGTAAACCTCACATCTAAATGCTTTCATACTGCACATCTGCAGATCATATGAAGACTTCACATTTTTTTGTTGGTTTGTTGTGAAAACCAACAGGAAACACTGTTGGCAGCTACCATTGTTCTCTGTGTGAGAGACAAAGGTTTTGACTCAAGTGGTCTCCAGTTCAAGTCAAAATCTCAAAATTTAATGATACGTGATTAAAGACAAAGGTTTTCTCTTTCTTCAGATTACAGTTTAACTTGCTGTGTTATATACCAGGAATAAAATATAGTATATGATCCCAGATGAATCCAGGACAAAAATCCCAACCCATGTAATGTTTTCTTTACTTATAAAGATCAATGTAGATTTAATTTTGTTTCAATAGTTCATGTTGGCTCTTCAAGTTCCAAATATATTTGACTATAGTAGTAATCTCTGAAAGCTATTTTATTATTATTATTATGAAAGCTTCTTTTAATTAGTCCTTTCTGCCTAATCTCAGTTGTAAATACATGTGGCTTCATAGGAAGGAGGAAAAAAGCATAATGACAATAGTCAGATGTTCCAAAATGTTAAAAAGATGGAAAGCTATTTAAAGAACTAAACATGTCTCAGGAGCTAGAGAATCACTGTGGACTGACATATGGTAATCGTATGTCAGCATATGCCTGTGCTGCATCTACAGTATATATCCATTTGCTAAATTCTATTTGTGTCCAAAGCTGTAGCAAGATCAGGTTTAAACGCAGCTAGAAAAATGTAGAAGCATAATATGTTTACTTTCTCATTTTCTGTAGAAGCCATCTTGCACATTATTTATTCTTTCCTTATCTTTTCTTTGACCTCAGAGACCGTTCTGACACTTAAAATTAATTTGCTCACCTTAGCCCATGTTAAATTTTAGTGTCAGGAAAGATGGGACCAACACTAAGATTAACTAGAAAACAGGCACTACAGACTTCTGGAAGTTTTTACTTTTTTTTGGCCTCTGTGTGAGAGCAAAACTCCAATCTCTTCAAGCTGCAGGGGGAAAAGATTCAAAAGATGCAGTGCATGCAAACACGTGGAATTAGGAGAGAGGAAACAGTTTCAGCTCCCTACTCCAAATCTAATAATGTAATAACCTAAGCACTGAGTCATTGTGTGTATTTATTTCTAGAACAGAAATCCCACTCTAAACCTGAGAAATCACCCTTTGGAAAACTTTACTGAAGTTAATACAATTTTAGTTTCAATGAAATAGAAATATTAGAAAAGTGCTGGGAAATTTCCAATGCTAGTCAGCTGCAAACTAGCTGCAAGATATGAGCTAACCCCAACTCTCATGTTGTTTCCCAAGAAAACATTCCTTCCCCCATTCCAAAATTGAGGACAGCTGTTTGTTCCAGTTTTAGAGCCCATACTAGAACTGATAAACTGTATGTTTGACTATTCTGACAACTAGAAAAGTAGGTTATTATGAGCTGCAAATAACATTGACAATTAACAGTGATAATACTGAATATTGTGTAAAACTTGATGGTCTAAAATTTCTTGCATTACTCAAGTGTAAATGGAAAGCGAGCATTCTAATTGAAGTTACTGCATAACTGGGAAATAGGTTTGAGTGACAAGAGAGACAAAGCTGTAGAACTTCCAGGTGTAATATAGCATTGTCTGAGTTACATAGGTAAAGGAAATGCAGTATGTATTTCCTTTCTATGCAGAAACATGCAGTGAAGAACTTAGATTTCTAGTCAGAAGGTCAGGGAATGGATTCTATGCTCAAGATAAATCCAAAATAATTTTGCGAAGAGTTTCATTAGATTTACACTGCTATACTAGAGATGGGAAATTCACTCATATTTTTGAGTCTGAAGTACAAACGAATGCAGCAGACCAGTGAAGCAACCATTTAATTGTTTGGTTTCATTAAATGGGAACCAGAATAACTACATGTGTCAGGAGCTAGAAAAAGGAAAACCACTTTTAACACGCATAGGTCCTGGGACTAGGCAATCACCAGCATTTCTGCCTGAGGATTATTGCCCTGAAATCTACTGAAGGTTATTATCATAACCAACTGTGGTGGTGGTTGAGGAGAGGCTGCGTAATGTTAACTGCGGTTTCTGCTTCACTGCATTACCTTCTAATGACATTAGCACATCTCTTACATTCTGTAAGAGGAATGCTTCCCTCCTCTCTGCTGCTTAGAAACAGTGAAGAGATGAGATCTGACACTTGAAAATACTATAGTGCTGTGACCTTGTCAGGGTATAAGATGGTCTCAGTGGATGCAGAAAATTCAGCTGCCCACAGTATTTTTGCATTGTCCAGCTGGTGTCCTACCATCTCCAGTACAATCTAAAATACAAAGCCGCTTCCAGACAGCATTGCTTTGTTATTCACTTGACTTTACTAGACTTGTCAGAGTTAATTGGATTTGTGACATGGTCAGATGTTTATTTCTTGATTCTGTTGTCCCCTGCCTTACAGGACACATATGCCAGGGCAAACTACAGTACATCTAGCAAATACTAAAAATATGAAGAGATACATGGACATGCTGGTCAAAATTTTTAGCAATGAAAACTTAACTTAAGGAAATGTATGCTTAATACTTATTTTTTTAATTCTATTCTATTCTATCCCAATATTGTCACTTAGCTCCTGATTTATCAAGATAATTAGAGCACTTACAAATCTTTTTACTTAAATATATCCATAGCTCTCTAGACAGTCTAATAGCACTCTCATTAGTTTGGTCAGGCATAAATGCCCAACTAAAATCTTATTGTAGATGAATGCTATTCTGTGGAAGAATATACATAAATCACAGAAATATGAGGTTACACTTCTGGTAAAATCTCTTAGCTTTTTAAATATTAGAAAACCTATATTGTTTGTTAAAGCCACTGCCTACAGCCGTAATTTTATTACGAATTCCTTTGTGTAATAACTGTTATGTTTTGTATATGAGGTGACAGTCTCAGGCTATAAAATAGCTTTTATGTAATTCACTTTCTAAATCTTTGGTACTATTACTATTACAGTATTACTATATTACGAATGCAGTATTTTGCTGTAAACCTTTTTAAAAACAATGAAAATCGGTATCAATAACTGTGATAAACATCAAGTGATTTAAATCAAAAGCCACAAAAGAAGATTACTTCATTTATATCTACTGCAAAAAGCATAAATTTGGGAGCAAATTCACTACAAAGGATTTATTCTGAAATGCAGGCTATCTGACTACAGAAGTTTTGGTTAGGCAAAAGGCCCATACATTGTTTTTGAGAACAGATACACACACATGCTCACACCCCGTAACACTATGGAAGTCACAGAGGATACAGTCTTCGGGCTTGGAACAAAAGTAAATCAACCACCTTTTTGGGTACAAGGAACATATAGAAACAATTAAAGAATCATTCATATATTGGCATGAACCAAATTTCATAGATTTTATATTATATTAGTAGCAACAAGATAGACAGATTGACAAAGCAGTTAGTTGAGCATGGGCTTAACTTTAAGTTTGTATCTAATCCTCAGGAAGTCAACAGCTATGCAGTTGGAACTATGCCAGTATGTAGCTGAAGATATAACCATCATAGGCTATTTTATATAAGCATGTTACTACTAACTTTGTAAGCAAAAATGGAATTAGGCAAATACTTTTAACCTGTAAATGTTGTGAAAAACATGTTAACAAAATTTTTATATTACTGGTGCAAAAGAAGAATAAAATCAAAGAGAAACTACTTGTCACCATTTCAGCAAGAAACTGTATAATTTATCTTTGTTTCATTCCGATTTTATTATTAGCATAGCTCCAATGCTTCCAATACACATAGAGCTGCAGCAGCACAGAGACAAACCAATTGAGCTTGGTTTCATTTCAGACAGCTCATTGGAAGCACCTGCTAAATGTACAACAAGGCCAACCTTCTGGATATTTTTTAATTTTAAATAGCGCTGCCATCCTTTGTACTGATTTTGATGAGCCATTGGTCTAATCAAAGGCAGCAATGTTTGTTTCTTCAGTTCTTGCACTGCTAGATAACACTGCATAACTAAAAGATTATCCACCTAGATTCTGAAACCATTATTCTACCTGAGTAGGAACTGCAGGAATGGACTTACTAACTTTAGTGGGACAAGATATGAAGTAAAGGTACTAAGAAAAGTTGCTGAAAAAGTTACTAAGCTGGAGAAAAATCTATCAGAATGTCATCCTTTATAGCATCATTGTTTCTATTTGACAAATTAATGATAAGAAATATTAACTAACTTATGCTCTAGTGTATTATGTTAATTAAAAATTCTTCATTACATTTCCTTGAGGTAATTATATATATATAAAAAGTATCATCAGGCAACAGTTTGTAAAATATTTGGTGTATCAGAGTTGCTTTGTTACATTAACATGTCTCTTTCAATAGCATTATTTAAGTCCAGTAAAAGAGATTCATTTATTTATTTATATGGCATCTAGCAGCAATCTACAAGCAATAGCTGGAGCAGAAAAAGTAGTTCTTCTCCAATCATACCTACTACTGTAGAATTGATTTACTGTTGGGAGTAGAACTCCATTAGGAAAGACAAGTTTTCTAACAAGCTATTTAAAACGCATGAACTATTCAAGATTTATCAGAAAAAGAAAGTGAAATTCCTTTGAGTGCTTTTATTATTTATTAAACCATTTGAGTAATGGTTAGCACTTACTTTTATACAAATGTGAAGAGTTACTATCCCCAAAATTTCACTGGTGTTGCTCTATGGTATTCAATTGTACTGTTCTCAGCACAAAAAAGATGGGAGAAAAAACATTAAGGTCAACACCCATGTACACATTGACGTAAAATTTATCAGCTTTTACTTATTATTGCAGTCCTTCCACAATACATTATTAATACCGAGGGTGTATTAACTAACATGAATGTTTAACTGATTCAAAAATTGCACATTAGTCCTCAAGATATGGCTGCGGTCTGACTGAATCTAAAATAAGATATTTGTAGGAGAAACAGTAACATCTGTCAAGATAAAAAGAAAACCCCAAAACCCAACAAAACCTAATGCTCTGTTAGAAGCCAAATTCCAACTCAAAAAGCAACATTCCTCTAGACATGCTTTTGCATTTTGTGTCATTTCTACATGAACCTTGGAAGCAGCACTACTACGATGTGTTAAATGCATACATCTCCTTTTGCAGACAAAAGGTCTTCCTTAGTGACAGAAATAGGATGTCCACTTATAAAACAGTTTCTTAGAAAACTATTAAAAGCTGGCACAAGATAAAACAACTCCAGACCTGAAAGTTCCTCAGCCTACCACCCTGCTGGGAGGCCATCTGCACAGCACATCACCCCACGATGATGGTGACCCTTTGGGTGGTACCTGAGAGGAAGTCCATCTGGCTGCCCGCTCTGGAGCCTACGGGCCTGGAAGTGCTGCCATCCTTGACGCAGAGGCAGCTGCAGCTTTTGGAAGGCTGGGCAGCCTGCCAGGTGGATGGGTAGATGAGCTGGCAGCAAACCAGCAAGTTTCCGGAAAAAATCTGATAAGCTTGGGTTCCACAACATTTCTCATTTAAAACATAAGAATGATAGCTTCTATTCAAACCACAGTACTAAATAGTTTCTATTAGGAAATGCACCTGTAAAAGTTCATTTTCTCCCTCCAAAATACACACTGAGTAAAATTTAACCTGACAGTTTTTCATGAAGTTGAGGTAAAAACACACATTAAGCAATATATGCCTAATCAGAAAAATTAGCATTGAAATAGGTAGAACCATATAATCTACCTGGTAAGTCTGTGTCATCTAGCGCCTGTATAGTGCATTGCAAAAATTCCGCAACTAGTTCTAAGAGACATCGCTGAAATATCACAAGCAATGTCTCTGCTTAACTGTGGCAATTCCTCAAGTAGGCTAAGGACATGATAGGGCAGTCATTGACTATAAAAATAGTTTAAAATGTTATCACTCTCCTAAGTTTTTGTTGACTTCCCTTAGCTGGATCTAATAAAAAGGATAGTGTGATCTCCCGATTTAGCTCAGCATGAAGTTGCCTCAGCAACTTTAATTAGTGTTCAAAAATGTTTTAGACAAAGTAGTACATATTAATGTTAATGGAGTTATATTGCTTATTGTATCCCAGCTAGAACTTTCAGCTTGGATTGTGCAGAGTTTGCTTACATACTTGGAAGAGCAGGAAAATCTACAGGCCTTCCACAGCCAAACAGCATAATAATTAAGTAACTAAGTAACAACCACTTAGCTCTTGGAGTAGCTAAACTCTGAAGAAGTTTAGCAGCCTTTCTGTGTAAAACACTATTTGGGGACTGAAGATTGAATCCACACTGATGAATCCAATTTTCCTTCTGTATTTGTGTCAATGCTTTACACTCGGATGAGGTGGCTGGCAAGTCAAGACCCAAGTACCACGTATGTACTGCTTTACGGTCAGGGGTTTATTACAAGCAATGATGACAGTTGCCCCCTGTAAGTACCTACACCTCACTGCATTTAGTTTTCAATGTTCCTCCTTCATCATTTCAGAATAAACGAAGGATTCATGCACCTGCCTAAGTATTACTCAGCCTGAGGCCTATCACTTGGCAGCGAAGTAGCTTTATGCCATGTTCCTTCAGCTCTTAAAACTGCTAGAACACTTTCAGCTTTTACGTACACTCTAACTTCTGGTTTTCTGCAGAAACCTATAGAATCTGTTAAGGAAGGTAGGAATCACTGTAACAAAGAAGGATCCACATCAAGTATTCCGTCATTTACCAACAAGAAAATACCAGCATGTACGACACCCTTTTGCAACTTGGAATTTCTGTTGTATCAGTACAAGACTTCAGAGAGAAAATACCACAGAATCATAGAACGGTTTGGGTTGGAAGGGACCTTGAAAGATCACCCAGTTCCAACCCCCCTGCCATGGGCAGGGACACCTTCCACTAGACCAGGTTGCTCAAAGCCCCATCCAGCCTGGCCTGGAACATTTCCAGCGATGAGGCATCCACAGCTTCTCTGGGCAACCTGTTCCAGTGTCTCGCCACCTCACTTCACAGTGAAGAATTTCTCCCTCATACCTAACCTAAAACTACCCTTTCAGTTTAAAGTCATTACCCGTTGTCCTTTACTACACACCTTTGTAAAAAGTCCTTCTCCAGCTTTCCTGTAAGCCCCCTCTAGGTGCTGGAGGGCTGCTATAAGGTCTCCCCAGAGCCTTTGCTTCTGCAGGCTGAACAACCCCCAACTCTGTCAGCCTCTCCACAGGAGGCATGCTCCAGCCCTCTGATCATCTTCAGGGCCCTCCTCTGGACTCATTGCAACAGGTCCATGTTCTTCTTATGTTGGGGGCCCCAAGAGCTGAACGCAGTACTCCAGGTGGGCGTCTCACGAGAGTGGAGCTGCTGGACATAGAGCTTAGACAGACCATCCTGTAGTTACCCCGGTCTTTCTGCACACACACACCTTTAAAAATGGGGGTTATGTTTCTCCTTTTCCAGTCTGTGGGAACTTCACCAGACTGCCAGGACTTCTCAAATATGATGGGTAGTGACTTAGCCACTTCACCCACAGATACATCTCATCAGATCCCATGAATGGAAAAAGACAATGAAAAGTGAAAAGCCTTGTCTCAACATTTCCATCTTATATATTCCACAATTTAACTTCTTTGACCAAGGAAGCAGGTGAAGGCCAACCCTTCTTCCCTGATAGGCAGCAGGAATAATAGGGCATAGAGGTAGTCCATGCACATTGTAATGTACTGCTGTCTCATGCACCCTCTGGAGCACCAAGAGAAACTGCACATTCCTTGTAAGGCTTCCACTACAATGAATGTCATCTGTTTGGCTCCTTCCTAATAATACCCAGCAGCATCAAGCATACATGCTCATACTGTATTAGAATATAACAGTATCTGTTATATATATAACAGAATATAACAGTAATCTGTAAATATGGAAAAGATCCACATTTTCCAACTGCAGCTAGCAAAAGTCGTATCATAAAGAACTGCACTGCAGGAAGTGGTCAGATCACCTTATGTAAGTCACAGCCTTTTCTACAGAGGAGGATACCTGTATTTCATGCATTGGTATTAAGCTGAACTTGGGTTTCCACCTTGTGCCCTTGGTCACTGGCATTTTTCACAAAACAAAGCAAATGCTGACACTTTATGGGCTGTAAGGGAAAACAGCTGCTAGTGATAACAAGGGTTTCAAGAGCACTTGGTCAACCAATCTTCATAGAACGTTTAAGTACCTCCAGACTGTATCACATCTGTCAAAAGCAGCAAAACCAACATGAAATGTAGAGTAGGTCCAATTTTTAGTGTGTCAGTAGAATCAGTCTGCAGTTATTTTTAACTGCCTTGGAAAGCTCAGCAGGCAGATACAGTTAATCCTTTAAAGGATTTGCAGGTATTCATAGCTTAATAAGTAAGCATAGTGGATTAAGCCAACAGAAGATTGTAGACAGTCAAAGACAACCTTTACGTGCTAACATTCAAAAAATAAACAGAGTAGTTTCTTTTTCCTGACAATCACTCTCAATTGTTGATACCTGTCAGAATCCCATACTTCAATTAAATAAAAATGTTAATTAGAGCCATTAAACTTCAACATGTAATAATGAAATAATCAAGTAGTAGTGAATTTCTGTTGTCTCCTTTTCCCATTATCCTATGAACCCTTTTTGAAAAGCTGAACTACATAATGAAAATGGATTAAAACTGCATCTACTTATGCAATAAATAAACAATGAAACAAAAATGGTAAAAATTCATTTTAGGAAGAAGAAAAAAAGGATAAGTGATTTTTATAGATCAGAGTTTATATTGCTTGTATTCTTTGCTTCATAACAAAAATATTCACACTAAGGAAGTATCAGGATTCACTGACATAGGCTCAACTGAGAGATCTGGGCCCTTCAATATATTCATAAACAATGTGGAAAAGTATACATGTAGTAGGACAAAGAAAAAAAAATAATCAGATGACACAAAAGCTGAGGAAATTAAAACTGGCCATGAAAAGCTTCAGAGGACAGTTCAATACTGAATGGGTGATAAAATGCCAGAGGCTATTCGGTGTCAGTAAGTGTAATGCACATCAAGAGAGGAAGGGAAAACACACATATATACATACATACACAGAGTGTTAGTCAGAATCACCAGGAAAGCAATCTGAAAACACTTGCTGCTTTAAAAACATAACAGAAACTTAGGAATTATTTAAAAATTAACAAAGAACAAATGTGAAAGGTCTGCCCTGTATACCTTCAGGCCACAGACACGTTATAAATACTGTATGCAGTTTTGGTCATTCCATTATCAAAAAGGTTGTGGTAGAATTAGAGAAATATCTGAAGAAGGATAGGATAGAGATGCATTACGTCATGAATTTTATGAAAAAGGTGAGTTGGAAACAGTTACTCACTAGTTTTCATAACATAAATACTGGAAGGCATGCACATTTTTTGGTAATAATAAACTAAACTAATTTTCATTAGATATTGCAAGGCCCAAACTGTACATGGATCCAAAAAATCATGACTTAATGAATTAAGCAGTTCTGTTCAGTAGGTCAGCAGCAACTATTAAACAAAAGAGTCTCCTAGCCACTGAAGGCTAGAAGAGCATGACGGAAAAACCCCTGTAAGCACGACTGCCTCCGTACAGCTTTTCCAAAAGTTTCTACTTATTAAGACAGGATATGAGGTTAGGTGGACTTTTCATCTGGCTGAATTCAACAGTTCTCAATACTCATGACAAGAATGACTGAAATCATGATGCAAAAATACACCAAACAATGTATGAGAAATTAGACCAGGACCTCCCTGGTTCCATCACCGTTATTTAAAAAGAATCAAGATTAAACAAAACTGTTTCATTAACTGTACAACTGGAGAAGCCAAATTCCCTAGACATTTTTCAGGATATATACTCTGGCTACCAGAGAACCCATTCCTTTCACCCCTCAACTCTGCTAACTGAAATATATACACAATAGTTGAAATATATGCACAAAGATAAGAGCAGATTATCACTCCACAAGGTTGTAATTAGGATCTTGCTCTTCCCAGATCATTCAATAGCGGAATTTATTCGTGGCTCTGTCACTTCAACAGAATTGTGAGAGTAGGAGTATAGGACTAGAAGGGAACTCATGAATCACTGCAAATGATCCACTCTTACATTCGCAGTCGTATCACTTAATCCCTTTCAGAAACTGATCAAATCCCCTTTTATAACTACTTGATCAGGTAGATGGCAGTCTCAAAGCTTCTCTGCCCTGGCAGGAAACTCTTTTTGATTTTTAGATTCAATATATCCCTAGCCAGTCAATGACACATGCTCTCCTACTAACACTGTCCATTAGTTTAAGCAGAGTTTTACTTCTCTGGTGGTACACTCAGAGAAAGAAATCCTATCTTCTGTTAATACATGTTTTGCCTGGCTAACAAAGTCAAGCTCTCTGACAGCACGTCTATCTCACAACACGGCATGCAACGTGAAGAGGTTCAAGCCGACTGGGACACCATGCCAGTCACTGCAGCACACTGCAACACTCTATACCCACATGCCCCTGGTTCTAAGACCTGTATAGATATGCTAGCACATTCCTTTCAAGCCGATGTGCCCCGTCACCAAGATGGCCAGCTTTCCTCAATATGTATTCGATGCCGAACTAATATGGCTGTACTAATTCACTTCTGGAAATAGTTTAGTGGTGATTAGATCATTTATTTCTATACCATACTTCACCGTGCAGTGTAATTATGCTCCTAATCTCACACTGTACAATTCTAATCCCATTGATCACCATACCTTTTCTCCTAACAGACTCTGTACTCGTTTGCCTTTGTGGAATGCAGAATTTCCATAGAAAAGACTCCCATTTTTTCATACACATCAAAGTCTGTGATAATCTTTGACATGCAAACTGAAAAGATTTCCAGAGTTTGCAATGACAGCTTGGCTGGAGTACCTAGCCCTAAAAGTTATCACAATGACTCTGAAGTTTAGTGACAACTCTATTATGAGAATGACATCGCTTTTTGGAAGAAACATCTCCTTAATATAGTAATGGCAGAAAACTGGTATCATCATCAGAGATCCTAAGAGACACCTGGAAGGGAAGAAATGCAGTTTAAAGAGTAGGACATGAAGACTGATAGAGCACTTGACAATGATTCTGCACTTTTTTGCCTTTTTAAGAACAGTCTGTCTTAACTTCTCACACATTCCAGTGTTTCCCCTGTACAACCAAATTTGCCTAGCTAGCCTGGACATCTTTAATTCTTTGTGGTTTTTCTGGCTCTGTTCCATACTGCAGATTTGTTACTGCAAGTCACTCTTACTAACAGACACTGCACAGAGAATGTGGTTCCAGGAAATCTACCACTTATCCGACTAAATTCTTCACTGTCATATTAGTTAGCACTTCTTTTGAACTGAGGAAGGGCAGGGCTTTAGGAATGGGAATGAGAGCAACTGCTTGGACAGTGGACTCCATCCTGACACAAGCATGAAGGGAAGACCAACACAAAGATCAATATAAATCTTAAAAAAGGATCTGAGGGCTGAAAAGGGCTCAAAAACACAGGGTTGTAGGAAGAGCTTTATCACAAAGCAAAGAAAACACGAGAAGCTCCAGGACCCTAATGTCCCAGAGTGACTTGGTGGATGAGGGGCATTCATGTTCTATAGATGAATTAGAAATGGTGAGAGGAAAAGAGCTGTGAAAGACACAATGGATTAAGAGAAACAACATACCAAAAAACATTTAACACTGAGAATTTTTTTAAAAACGTGTGGCCTTCTGCACAAATTTATATTTAGTTATTGAATATAACCACACAACAATAACAGCTGTATATGCATATTTAGTAATATTTTGCCTTGCTTTCATAAGAAAAAAGTCAAATATACAGACTATATGTATTTACCACAATATGAAACAACAAAATGTTTATTTCAAAGTAACGTATACTTTAACATAAATTTTGGAAATCTGTAACGCTGTCCTGGTTTCAGCCAGGATAGAGTTAATTTTCTTTTTAGTAGCTGATGCAGTGCTGTGTTTTGGATTTAGTATGAGAATAATGTTGATAACACGCTGATGTTTTAGTTGTTGCTAAGTAGGGCTTTCTCTAAATCAAGGACTTTTCCAGTTTCCCGTGCTCTGCCAGTGAGCAGGTGCACAAGAAGCTGGGAGAGAACAGAGCCAGGACAGCTGACCCAAACTAGCCAAAGGGATATTCCATACCACAGGACGTCATGCTCAGCATATAAACTGGGGGGAGTTGGTTGGGCTCTGCCAGTTGTTGCTTGGGAACTGGCTGGGCATCAGTCAGGTGAGCAATTATACTGTGCATCACTTGCATTTTTTCCCCTGTGTTTTTATTCCATTCTCCCTCTCCATCACAATTATTACTGTTATTGGGGGTGAGGGGGTGTTGTTTGGTTTGTGGGTTTTCTTTATTTCAATTACTAAACTGTTCTTATCTCAACCCACAGGTTTTACCATTTTCTGATTCTCCTCTCCATCCCACCAGGGGCAGAGGGATGTTGAGTGAGTGGCTGTGTGATACTTAGTTGCTGGCTGGGATGAAACCACCACAAACATATATCTGAAATCCCAAGATGTAATTAGAGAGAGAGCTGTATTTGCTTAGCAGAGGAGGCAGGGCAATGGTACTTCCTCACCCCCTTTTCTGCCATCACCATAGAGGTCCTATTGCCACGGTACCTGGCTCCTGTGTTCTTCACATGCTGAGGAAACAGCTTGCAGAAAGCCTCTGTGCCTGACTATCTCTCATACTCATTCTATGCTGCCGCAGTACCTCTGGCTTAAGAGAGATTTCACTTGATTTAGTTCAAGTTAAGAGAAGAACCAGCCCCAAAACACACCTCCCCACCACTGAATCCATATACCTATGCAACAAGCCCTTAACATTCCTGACTAGCATTTTGAATGTCTGTCCAAAGGCAAAACAAAGCAACCAGAGACTTAGATGCAATTTGCCTGTAATGTGACGTGAACCAGACAACAAATTCTTCAACTGAAGTGCCACTGTTAATCTCTTTCCAAAACATGGAACACTGCATTAATAAATATCAATACTCATTTCAAAGCCTTCAGAGTACCTAACTAAAATACTTTTACTGTATTCCTACAGTCAAGGATCAGCAAGCTTCCACCATAAGTCATCATCTTAACGACAGATACTACACTGGCAGTTTGCAAAGAATTTGAAGAAAACATTCAACCAAACCCAGCAACCCCCAATGAGAAACAGAATGCTGGACAACTATCAATAAACACTTTTTTGACAAAAAAAGTATCTGAGTTTCTCATAAAATACACCATGTTGAATAAAACAATAATCTTTCTTTCCTTTATATTTCATTTGGTGCTTTTACTCACTCAGGTATTCTTGCTGTGAATGTTTCATAGCACAGTACTTCCCTGAAGTAAGATTTGATCCTTTTTCCTTACCCTGACAAGATTCTTACCAAAGTAATGAGAAATTGCTTTTATTAGCCATGAGGTGCAAGATTTATTCCTTTATTGTGAACATATAAATCTAGAAAATATTCTGGTTTTTTGTTTGGTTTTTTTTTTATATATATATATATAAAAGCCTGGATCACATACTTTTAAATGCAGATAAAATTAACATTATTTTAAAAGATCAGTTAATCCTCAGCTACATCCATGGACCTGCTCCCTTCACATAGGGATTAAGAATTAAACAGAGGCTTTTCACTGAGAAAAGGGCAGGGATAAGAACCTGGGAGGCTGCTGTGAAAGGGACAAGAATGCAGCACCTGCTCCTGTATGGATTTTTCACTCCTCCTATACATTAAAGGGAGATATGTATATGAAGTGTGTACAGTGTTTATTTTTAGTCAGTCAGGCAAAGGGCCATCACATGGCCCTGTCCCATTACTCTGTTTATCTCGAGGACAGCTACAAATGCCTGGTGCTGAGATCTGATTTTCTCCACTCATGATTTGAGGTTTCTCCCCCCACCCTTTTTAAACATTGCCTTATATGTTGAAATGTGTCTGGACAATACATCTTCTTGGCACTCTGGGTACAGGTCTGCTAATTGTTTTTGCACTTAGCATCTCTTACTACAACAAGGATAGATTTTGTCAGGAGTTAAATAAAAGCCAACCTCCCCCCCCAAAAAAAAAACAACAAACCAAACCCAACAACAGGCCTCCTTCCACTCTAAATAACCTTTGTAATTCTGTTTACTGAATATACTATTTCTTTAAGGTTTGCTTTCAAGTGAGAACTCCTACCACCAGTATTTCCCCTCTCATCACATTAGTAACTTTTTTCTTAAAAAAAACACCATCAACAACAAACATTCTAAGACACTATGAGGCTATTCTAAAACAATTCTCCACATTGCCAAATTTTTATTTTTCTGTTTGGGCTACATTTTTCTATCAATTCACAGAAAGTAAAGTACAGGTTGGTCTTATATTCATAACTTGATTATACTTACCAAAGTCATCCATTTATGCATTTCTTGAGGATGCTTTTAACAGGCAGTTTTACTGGAAAGAACATAATCCTTACCAGAGATACTACTTGCAATTCAGAAAGAGAAATGTGGAAAAGAATATCCTCCTCCAACATATGAAACAACACATCACTTAGTTAAAAACAGCAATTTCTGTTTGTGTGTGTGTGTATATATATTTTAAAAAGAACTCTGTAGACCTTTAATGACTAGAAATTTAAAGGGAAAAATGGAGGGAATCACATGAGTTTGTGTAAGTAAATAAAACACATTCCAAAGTTTTTGCTTTGGAAACAGAGATGTCTTTTGGCAAGTAAAAAAACTAAGTAATCTCTCCTGTGCAGGATAAAATGGGAGTAGGTCTCAAGATCATTAAGCTGCTGAAATGATGAAAACATAAACCCAATATATTTAATACAACACTCACATAACTAGACTATTTTTTTCCAAGCTAAGCACTCTAGAATGCTTACTTAAGTGGCAGCTAAAAACACTCAGTGTCTTCCAAGGAGGGCTCCAGGTTTTGAAACATTGCCCCCTTTTAAAGTTTTTATAAATAGTTTTGGAAATACCACCCAAGGACTGGGCCAGAGGGAAACGATCAATTAGAAACCAAGTCCTGTACAAGAGATTCTCAGAGCACACAACAGAGCAGTTGGGTGACAGCTTGGCAGCCCCTGCTTAGAAGGGCTTGTTTATATAAATTATTGCAAGGTAGCCTGAGTACAAGTTTACACATTTTTAGCTATTCTGCAGTAATTGTTTCCATGAGCACTCTTATTTTACAGTAAATGGAAGATATCTTACCTTATTCCTACTGAAGACAGAGGAAATACACGTTCCTTCACAGATACCTGGAGACAACATTGACCAAGTAGCTACCACTCCAAAATATCCTTCCTTGTTTTATGGTAACCTATCCAAGCAGCCATGCCATGTGACAACCAAAAACCAGCATAAAGCAAACCAGCTACATAAGAAGCAGCCACTCGGCTCCCTGAGGTAAAGAACTGACTAAAAAAGCAGAATTGTAAATAATGCACAAGGAAGTGCCTGCTGCTGACTGCCTCTAGAGCAACCAGAGAAATTATTCATTTGTATATTTTTTTTGAACAAACAGCACTGCATTAAAAAAAACACAACCATATAAGACATTTCTCTCTTTAAGGAAACCATACTGCTCAAACTAAAGGAACAATCATACTTATACCATGTGGCCCTGAAAGAGCTGAATGTGCCCTGAGAGGGCATATACCTGGTCTCCCAATGGAAAGTAAGGGCATTCAGCTCTCAGCTGCTCAGATCCTGCATAGTTATCTTCTATAAATGCATAGAAAGCACATATCAGCCAGACATAATCACCAGCCAGATATGTAAAGCACATTTTAAATCCCATTGATTCCAAGTAAATTTAAGGGTGTACTTAAATATGTTTAAGGTGCTGCGCTGCACCTGCTGCAGAATGGTAACAAATTTAGATTAAAGTAGTAAAGCATTGTCTCTGTGAAATAAAACAGTATTTGTCCCTTCTGCAGCAGGCCATAATACTCTGCTTCATAAAATTAGTTAGCCCTGCACATTCTTAAAAATTGACAGTGCAGTATGTAGAAAATAAATTTACAAGTGACACATTGCTGCATGGTCTGCAGAGCTTATATTACCAACCAGCAAAAAACAGAACTGGATGAGTAACAAGACTTATATTCAAACAAACGAAAAACAGAATTGTGATTCTATGATTCTAACTGGTCAGTCATAGTCTAATTAATGGGATGAATCCATAAGAAATTAAGTCTCCTAAAATGTATTTGTTATTCCTAAGTATTATCCATACAGTTTATATTAACAAATTTCAGCATACAGATTGAAATACAAATTATGTTGAAATTATCCATTTGCAATTTGTGCTACTGTCAACTACTGAGCAAAGTCATACATTATTTTTCCATTTCCTGACAGAATAACTTGAGCATTGTAAACAAGAAAACAATCAGTAATTCACTTTCAAGATTGTTTCAGATGACTAGCTGTTAATACTACAATAAAGGCACTTTCAAAATCATTACCATCTTCACGAATGCTTTCTGAATATTAATGGCACACAAATTCAGATCAACAAATAATGACAAATCACCTTGTCTTTCTTTCTTTAAGGTTTAGTACCATACTCTTTAATAAACTACAGCCAAAGGCAACAAAACATCTTGTCAGAAATTGTATGTATTCCATTTCTTCATTGCTGCCTTTTCAAAGAAGTGCTTTCTGCACAGTGAACTACTAGTCCATATTGAGCTCTGTGACCTTTATGATTTTGGTTTCAATGAGGTCAACATCTCTAAGAAGCCAGGTTTGCCTTAAAGGCAAAACCTCTGTAACAACCCAAAACGGATCTTTTAAATGTAATTGAACTATAAAAATTCATTTCCATAGGCTTATGGGAAAAATGCCTTCTAAATTTGTAACCAATTTTATAGTATTTGGCCACTGACAATAGATGCAGACAAAGAAGCTGGCCTGTTACTTTCTGGTTTTCATACAACACTAATTCAGACAAAAGTTTTTATGTGAAGAGAGAGCCAACAAAGATACCTATGCTAAAAACAAGCACAGAAGTACAGAATAATCGAAGCATATCGGAAACTGAAAAGGTACAGAATATGAGAGAAACCAAGACTCCACTCCTGCGATCACTAACCAGCAGTGTGCAGTCCCTGGTCAGCACAGCACAGCTAGCTCGCAGCTACGCAACTGAATGACTCCACGTCAGGGCCTGCACTTTGGCATCACCCCAGGGCAGCTCACAGAGGAATGCAGATCTTACCTATATTAGGAAATGACATTATTTTGCTGATGAGGTGTTGTCCAAGTTTGCCCTTATGTATGCACATAGTTAAGCCATTTGCAATGCTTTTTCAAGTTAAAACTGTTGCTAACAATCAACAGCTGAAACTTATTTCTCATCATATTTGATAGACCTGATTCTTCATTATCTTCCTTTGTCTTGTATAGTCATACCCACCTCTGCAAGTGTAACAGTGACTGGGTATAAGATACTATCAGATCAGAATGGTAGCTTTAAGTAAGAAAACATACTTGAAACCTTACAATTTGATAGTCAGGGAGGACCTTACGTTTAATGTGCCTGGATAAACAGCTACAGGTTGGGTGAGGTAGGAGAAAATAAGGCTTATATGTTTGCTAGGCGTCATTAACACCAGTTCCTGTTCACAGTTACCTTTTGGAAAAGGCTGTATGGAATGGTTGTTCCCATACATTTACAAGATCATTTTGCCAGATAGAAACGTATTTCACCATGGAGGAAAGGAAATAACATCATATCAATCCCCTCCCCCCCACCGCTCCCCCCCCCCCCCAATTTCTGTGGTTGCCTCATTACAGGCTTTTCCTAAATTTCAATTTCCTTTCTATCCTGCTGCACAGCTAACTATGAATAATGTAACTGGGATATTGTATTAGCATACTGCAGTTGACAACTTGATTGATTCTCTCAACATTTTTGTTTCCATCTTTTTTTTTTTTAACTCTAACCTGGAAGTATGATGACCAAGCATTTCCATTTTCACCTTCTCTGCAGCTCCCAAGACAGAAATAAAATGGAGAGGAGGCAGAATAGGAGGGAGGGATTACTTCTGGTAAAGGTAGCAAATATACCACACAACCATTATCAGAACTGTTCAGGTCTGACAATTTGTTAAGTGAATCCTCAGAGAATTTTGATTGTACACATCTCTTCCAAAGGAACGCAGCAAAATCCTCCATAACTAGAGGATGAGACAGTGAAAGCCACCTTAAAAAGACTCCAGAGTGAACGGATGTCAGGGGAAGGAGGAGGCGAGAAAGAAAAAGAGGTGGTCTCTCCTTGACTGTGAATAATCTCTGGTAGATTTACAATCACCAGATATTTTTTTTTTCCTCAGCTAGCAACATTAGCCTCTAGAAAAGCAGAAAAATTGCACTGTCTTTTCTCAGCATCACTACATTCCCTACCCAGCACAAAACAATATGCTCTTATTATCATTCTTCCATGTAGCTTTTTATTTTCCACTGTTTTCACATATTTAAATATTACTTGCTGTCATACACATACTGGTTTCAAAAAACTCCTAGGGGAATATCATACCTCAATTTAATATAGATCACATGTGAACAACATGATATGAAACATCATTTAAAATAATGAGCAACATTCATGAGGGTTAAAACTACTTATTTTCAGTGCCTTTGTAAGAGAGATGTTAAAAGCTAATTCCTTGAATTCTAGACACTTTCCACTTTTTAGCAAAGCTTCACAAAAATCTCAGGACCACACACCAAGATAAATAGCCATCTGTTTGTCAAATTGTGTTAAAACCAATGTTATCCCCTTTGTCTGAAGCAGGTCACTGAAGTTTGGACTCTTAGAAGTTGTTTCAGTTAGGAATTTGTTGGAGGGGGTTCCTTTGTTTTTTTCCGTTCTCTCAGAACTGCAACTTGACCTGCAGCTGAGCTGACCTAACTGTTTACTGTCACTGAAAGGGCATTCTCATCCCACTATTTCCAAATTCAAACTCTTGTCTTTCTTCTGCTCTTCCTTCTCTCCTTATTCTCTGGTCAGTTCTGTTCCCCACCCTTTGTTCTAGTTCTGTGACTTATCAAACCCTTTCCACAAGCTAGTTCAACTCACTAAACAGGAAGAGCTCTTCCACCGTTCTAGTAATACATTTTCTCCTATTTCAGTGATTTAAATCAGTTGACCCAACACTATTGAATACCAGAGCTAACAGAAGAAGGGAATTCATAGCAGGCCAGAAGGAGGCCTTGTGGGTCATGCAGCAAGTGTTTTTTCTTGGTGGCTTTTCAGCAGCATTCCTCTATTCAGCCATCACTGTTTACTGAATGACACATCTCCACCAAAACATTGCCAGTTTTCTGCATCTGCATTCTGTCCACAACAAAATACTTCTGACCAATAACTGTCCATCTGTTATGACAAATACCTGTAATTCATTATATGGCTACCATCATTTCACCTATTTTATACCTAAAGGACCTTACCGAAATTTACTTTCATGAATGGTGACCTACAGGTGCCAACACTTGATCTCTGCTAAAAAAACACCTGCATCTGTAGTTTTGGCTGCAAAATGAAATTAAGCCACGGAAACAAATGGATTAAAAAAAAAAAAGTGTTTATTTTTCCTGTTTTAAAATACTAGTTAAAAAGCAGTCTTTTCTGGGGAAAATAAAATTTCAACACAGCAGCAAGAAAAAAACTTAAGTTCAAACTGCTGACATACATAAGTTGCTAATGTTGCCACTACCTTTCTGTGCATCCAGAGGCTCTGGGAATGTGCATCCTTTGCTTGAAAGAGGTACACAAGGAAACATCCCCGTGTAAGGTTTTCTCCAAATCGAATTGGCCAAACTCGCCCATCGAATTTTTATAGACTGAAAGCCATTCGCGCGTTACCATAGCAAACGCTATCTCTGTAAACTGCGGGAAGAGAGCCGACGTGCTCGCTTGTTTCTTTTGCACCTTCCAGCAAGCGCTGAGTTGTGAAAGTGCTGGCGATTTGACCCGTCTTTCTGGGACTCCGCAGCGGTGCCCGTGAGAGCACACGTAACAGGGAGGCCTCTCGGAGAAGACAGGCCCACCCTGTCCTCCCCAGAAGACCCGTCTCCCCCCTACCGCACTTACGTTTCTGGGGTGCAAGGTGCTTCCTTCAGGGCTGGGGCTGCCTGCGGAGCCAAGGGCCCGCGCCCCGCGGCAGCACCTCGCGGCGGTAACCGGCCCAAAGGCAGACGACGGCCGCTTCACCTCACCTCAGCGGGGCAGCCCCGTCTGCGGGGCTGGGACCCGCGCCGGAGGCACTCCGAACGGAAGGGCACTTGCTCCCCCGCTCACGGCCTCCCGCTCCTCTCCCGGGGCGGCTGACAAAGCTTTGAGCAGCGGGCGGGAGCGCCGGGCCACCCCCGGCGGGCGGGCAGGCAGGCGGCTGGGCGAGCGAGCGCGGCGCCCTCCGCGGCACCGCTGAGGGGACTCGCCCGCGCGCGGGACACCGGCAGCCCCCGCCGCGCGCCCCCGCCCCGGGCCCCGCCCCCCCGGCCTCCCAACATCCGGGTTCCTGCCAGCCGCCGCCGCGCCGCCGCCCGCGCCGTGTCTCGGGGAGGCGGCGGGGCAGGGCGGAGGCAGTGAAGATGGCGGCGGCGGGGAGAGCCGGTTCTTTCGGCTCCTCTTCTTCTGGGCTCGGTTCGGCTGCTGGTTTTCCTTCTTCGCCCGCCGCTACGGCCACGACCAACAACAATGTGGAGCTGCGGGCAGGCGGCGATGAGGACGATGGGCAGAACCTCTGGTAACGGCCCGCCCCGCGGCCGGGGAGCCGGGCTCGCTGGCCGTTACCGCCCTCGCAGCGGCTACCTCGCCTTGCAGGGGGGTGAGGGGCGGGAGGGCTGGCTAATCCCCCCTTCCTGGCCTTCGGTCCCTCGCGGTCAGCCAGCGGGGGGGGAGGGGAGCGCTCCTCTTGGCGGTGGGACTCCCGCCCTGCCCCCGTGCGCTCCCCCGCCGTAGTGGGGGTGGGGGGTGGGGGGCCGGGGTTGAGCGGGAGCCCCCGCCCCCCCTAAGCGCTGTCGTTTCTCCGCGCCAGGTCCTGCATCCTCAGCGAGGTGTCCACGCGCTCCCGCTCTAAGCTGCCTTCGGGGAAGAACGTCCTCCTGCTGGGTGAGGAGAGCATCCCGACCCTGCCCGCCGCACCCGGGCGCGCCGCCGGACCCTCCCCTGCGCGCCCGGAGCTTCCCCCGCGTAGTGCCGGGGCGGGCGCGGGCGCGCGTGTGGATGGTGGCGTGGGGCTGGCCTGACTCTCGCGTCTTCCCTTGCGTGGTTTGGCTCCGTTCTGTATATCCGATATCTGGAGATGCTGTAGGTATCCCCCTCACCGTTAGGTACCTCGCCATAATACCCGTACTCTCTTCCCCCCACCCTAGTCCCTCAGGTAGAGGTGGCGTGCAGGAGTGGTTTTCATTGTCATTCTCCCCGGTGAGTGCTGACTTCGGGGCGGGGGCGGGTCCTTCAGCCTTTGCCGAAGCCTCCTGCGTTCGTGCCTTGCTGGTCCTTACGGGCTGTGCGTCTTACGAACTCGAAAATCGCTTCCGTGGCCCGAGCGGCATCGCGGAGGCTGCGCCCTGCGGGCCGGAGGGCGGGGTAGGCTGCGGGCTGGGGCTGCGGCTGCGGCCTGCCCACACGCACCGCGCTTGTCAGCAGCCGTGCCACGGGCAGCGCGGCATCCTGCGCTGCTGCTGCCGCCTTCCCTTGTGTTATCTCCACCCAGTGCATTAGTCCAACCTTGCGGCTGGCAAGGGTCAGGAGTTACGGAATGGAACTTTGACAGGGCGTTAGTGAGAGACCCAGCTATTACGTGGTGTTGAGGCAAAGAAGGACAACGATACGTCGAGCAAAATTTAAAACTTCATGTGGGAGGGGGAGAAATGGGTGTGCTCAAGTGTGTGTGTGTCTACATATTGCTGCTATTATTAGTGGTAGGGGGGGTTGGCTGAGAGACTATTAAATACAATTACTAGTAGACAAATCTTAATGAGTCTAAGCAGATGGATTTGTTAACTAGCTGCTTCTTCCCCCCTTTGACAACCTACCAGTCCCCAGAAGGATCTGTGGGTTAGTATTTGGAAACGTGGTTAAAACCCAGTAAAGATATTCATGTGGACTCTGTGCACACTGTGTTTCTATGTAGACTTATGGTTTGGCCTTTCTTGAGGTTTTTCAGCTTGTTGTTTTTCCTCCATAGTCCTAAAGCAATCACTGTGACCCTTGTTTTCCTGTTTTGATAAGCAGAGTGGTGACTAACTATGAAGGAGAAAACTGCAAAGATGATGGGATGGTCTAGTGAACCTTTTAAAAGGCTTCCTGCTCTTTAGTTTGTTGCTTTTTGTGTTATGTAATTAAGTAGGATATTGAGACTGGAAGTTCTGTTGATATTAAAGAAAGATTTCATAATGATTGACAGCTTCTAATGTGATACTTTAAAATTAAATTGGACAGCTATCCTTGTTGAAGCTGGAAGATTCTTGGTCAAGCTGTGGTCCTTGTCAGGAAGACTACGCTCTTGTTTTTCCTCCCTTCATAGCCAGGCAATCCTTAGTATTCAGTAACTGAAGACTGCTTTCTTCGGAACTAGAGAGAGCATGACAGAATGCTTCCAAATGCTCATTTAGTTTGTGATGTTTAATTTGTTGTATAGAAATTTTCTCTTTTACCTGTTTATGTAGAGCTTATAGAATGACGTAACACTTCTCTTTTTTGACTGATGCATATTTTAAGATGTGCAGATTTGTAGAAGAAATCCTAGTTCTTTCTTAGGAATTGTGTTTTCTACAAGGCCATGGTCCAAGGAAAAAGAAAGTTTGGCATGCGTTTAGGGAAAAGAGGATCAGATCTGAGGGCTGGCCATTGAGGACCATGGCCATGTTCTTTGAGAATATCTAATCCATGCATTACACTTTGCTGCTCACTTCTAAGTCGTGATGCTCCTTCTGAAGCACACAAGTACAGGAAAAGGAGAGGTCTTCTCTATTCTGTATTGGATGATGTCTGTAAAGTTCTGTCTCTACAGATTCTTGAGCAGTGTGTTTCCAGTTTCTCTGTTATCTCATATTTCCTCTATTTTTAAGCTTTATTTCTTTAACTAGTTTTGTACTTGCTTCTGTTGTTAATACAGATCAGGTCTTGCCATGACTATTGTCAGTTTCATACTTCTTTGAAGACTTAAAGAGGGAGTTGTAAAGCTGACCAGGGTCTTGATGGTTTTCACTCATTTTGTGGTAGGCAAATATTTGCAGTATAAACAATTATATTGGTTAAAACTTCCTAGCTGAAACATGATATAAAGTGACAAATGAATGCTTATTTTCAATACAAAACTGCATTAAAAAAAATAATCCGCTGACGACACCACCACCACCTCCCTCCTCCCTCTAAAAAAAAAAAACAACCAACCAACCACCCACGGTAAAACCCACCACTTAGTGTTCTTTTGTTTGCTAGGACAAGTTTTCTAACTTGCCTACAGCATTTATATTTTTCAAACATTGCATATATTTGTATGCCTAGCTGTTTCGGGAACCTGGCTATGTCTGGCATGCTAATTCTGCTATTTCAGTATTTATTTTCACCTATGCTAACATCTCAGTTTTAAGAACCTGGAAAGCAGTTCAAGACAATCACAGAAATAACTAAAGGAAACTGGAATGCCAAATGTTAATCTCTAGATATGGCACATAGTTTTGTGAATTGAAGGTTAATATATCATACTGGTAATTCTCTGCTCAAAATCAGCCCCCAAAAGAATTAAATAATAATTAATGAATGTAGAGCTTTACTTCTCCAAAGCTGTTTCACTTACGGACATTTTTTTTTCTCCAGTAACTATTTTTCTGTGAAGACTTCAAATTTTGATTGGCACCACATGTAGCATAAAAGCATTTTTCTGTTCTTGTATAAACAAATAATAAAAATGTAAGCTTTCCTAAACTTTTCTGTAAGGCAGTATGTGCTGATTCCTAGGTAGCTCTGTCATAGTGACCGTAGATATCTCATTTAGAGAACCGGACCAGCAGAAAATGAAGGATGTCCCTGCTTTCTTAAGGATATTAAGTCCTCTTGGTAACGTTTCTAGCTACTTTTTGCAGATAGCCAAAGGAGCGTGTTGTTGGCTTTTTTTTTTGTTGTTGTTTTTGTTTGTTTGTTTCTCCCCCTCTCCTGGACTGTCTCTTCTACTTACTTGTGTAATAAAGGTAGCTGATCAGAGGAGATGCTGTTTGTCGAGTATGGTGAGACAACTGATGCTTTTAACTGGGAGCTCTGTTGTTCATTCCCTTCCCAATGTAATTATATTTGAACCAGCATAGTGGAATAGAGGGAGCAGCTAAGAAGTCACCATTGCAGGTTACAGAGGGAATTCATAGTGGTTTAGAATGTGTGAAGGCTTGGATTCGGAGACTTAAACTAATCATTTATCCAATAAACAGCAGCATTCATTAAAGCAGTAATGTTCACAATCATTCCAGGATGCACAAGAAAACAGGCCTCAAGCTTGCAAGTGAACTGAATAGTTGCTTTCTATCTGGCTTCATATTTCATACATTCTTCTGTCTCTGAAGCATAGTAGATCCTTTGCCTGCAGTTCTAACAATGCCAAACCATCTGGTGACACATGGGCACCTCGCTCCAAGTGTGTATTGCACACTTAATGCTTCCGCTGAATCAGTAGCATTTGGTTTTCTTTATGCATTTTACCCCACTTGATGATAAAGGCTTTGAGTTTAGTGGACTGTGAGTGTACAGCTGCCTTATGTCCACATTTTCTCTTTACCCCAGACATCTCACTTTTCAGGGCTAGGCCTGTTTGTTTGAATTTGTGAGCTCTGCTTCTGTCCAGTGGCTGTCAGGATGCTTGAGAAGAAGTTTCCACAGTGTACAGCTAATTTACAGGTACACTTTTCTGTGTGTACGTGTATTGGGAGTGGCTGTTACTGTAGAAAATGGTACATCTTGCAGAGCAGTTTTAGCTTGCTACTTCCTTTTAGTGGACCCATGGAATATAGTGAACTTCAAAATTAAGTTCTGATACAGCAAATTGTCATGAGAGTATATAAAATATAAAATGTGCTTACTTAAATTTGTACTCAACACTATAAAAATTATTCTTCCACTTTATTTTTTCCTATTCAAATAGCTGAAAGTTTTGCTGTGATCACTTCATCATTACAATTGACGAAATACTGCTTGTTGATACTGTTAATGTTGTTCATCTCAGATGTTTCTTGATTCTCTAATGCTGCTGAAGTTAAATCTGGTAGCTTCTTTTCCTCCTCTCCTTGCAACTTTTTCACCTTTTACAGGCTGGGAAAGACTTTTGAAGGTAGCAAAGTTTTGTTTCAATCAGTAGAGTTATACTTCTGAAGTGTCAGTTGTTTTGGTGGGGTGGGACATTGACCTAGATAAAGTTCTAACTGCTTGTTTGCAGCTATGGTTTTTTTAGAACTTCTTTGTAGTGTCCTTCCTGCTGTAATACCTTTCCAAAAAGCTGGAATCACATGGATGCAGTAAAACTTATTTAGAACAGCACAGGAAGTTCTGAAATTCTTGAATTGCATTTAATTTATCTTATCTCTGCTTTGGCAGAGGTACTGCTGATTACTGGATCTGTCTTGGAAATGGCTCCAAAAGTGAGGAAAGTGAATGGAGTTGTACTTCTGTGTTTTTCAGGCAGGTTAGTGGCAGGAGTACTGAGAAAGATGTCCATTTGATAGTAATACGGGATTATTCTATTTTGGTAGTGAACCTGGGTAAAATATACTAGATGACTTACTGCTGTGTTAAAGGAGAAGGCTTGCATTAGAGATGTATGCCATTCATGTTCACTATAGAATTCTCTGCAATATTGGCTTTCTCTAATTGGCTTTCTCCAAGCATAAGTAACAGTATTACTGCTGTACCTGTTTCCACAGTCAGGCTGTGTATTCTTGCGGTGCAGGACTTGACAAAAGGCATGCTGAAACAGTTTGTCTGCAATCTGCTTTCTATCATGCTGTAATGCAGAAGTGCAGTTGAGGTGCTCCTCAGAAGTTATTTAATTTTTCACTGCCACAAAGATACCAAATACAGTGTATGTGAGGAGAAAGACTTATCTGGTCAAGTAAAACAAACTCAGAAGTTTTTTGTCCAATGAGTAAATCGTAATTTACTGGCAAGTTATTTGAAGACTTGGTATGGCCTACTTATTGTGAACTTCCATGTTGTTTTGAGGGATCCTGGAGAAGGATCTCATCAGCATAATTAATTTTGTTCTTCAGTTCTCTGAAAGCAAACTAAGTTTGGCTTATACTGATTATTTTGGTCTTGTTCTGCAAAAGGCATTCTTCAATTAGTATGTGTAAACAAGTCTTTTCACTGATATGTGGCTGTGGAAAAGGCAGTTATTAGCTTGTGAGAAATACTTTATCTTGAAAATAGTGATAGTACATGTGCACTTAGTTCTAGTAGGAGGAAGACTGCTATGTCTCCATTCCACTGTATTACAATTCAGACATTCCACACACTGTGGAACAGAGATTGCTCTGTGATTCTGGGAAGGCATCTGTGCCCTGTTTGGTAACTTTGTTCTAGCATATTTAAGTGAGGTGGGGGTTTTCTATTAACAAAAGTATTTAGTATTTTATGTTAGAATACTTGATGTTGTGCATTCTTCTACCCAGAATCTGTCTTTTGTTTTGTAAAAAGTATAAAGCTAGTTCACAAAAATACGCCTCTGGGGGTGTGTGGGGTGTGTGGAAGGGGTTCATTAGGACCGTTGTCTCTAGTTTTGCTCGGCCTTGCTTGAACATGTGTTTTAGAGATGAGTTGTATAATTCCGATACGAAGCTGTGTTTTAATTGATGGTTTTGAAAAGCAAACAAAAAATCTCCGTCAAGGAACCAGTAGGATTATATATTATACACAGTAAAGTGCATCCAGGGCTTCTTGAAGAACTGTTGAAAAAAAATAATAATATCAGAAGCCTGGATGGAAGTGAGGCAGCAACAATGCTGATGACACACACAAAAAATCCCATTCACTTCTTGCTTCTTTGCCTTGCCATATTTTAAACATACATGGCACTTTACAGTGGAGAAACAATTTAAACAAAGTCACAAGTCCTGTCTGTTCTGGAGGTAACATGTAGATTGCTCTTCCACATACAGACTTCTTTCAGAAGTAAGAAATGTCTTGTTTTAAGAAAAGTGAAAATCTACTTCCGATTTCATTTTCTAAACTGAAAGAAATGTGGAAATACCATGAATAGTAAATATTAATTTTAAAATGTTTACTTGTCACTTCAGAGAAGTTCTGTAATAGAGAACCCAAGTTCTCTCTAACGTGGTAGTTTATGGTTGAACAGTTTAAGTAGTAGTTTATAGATAAGCGCCTGCTTGCCTGCATTCACAGATGGCAATTTAGTCACCTCGTTGCCCATCCTTCCCATTTATGGGTGACTGCTCTGCTAAATTTTGTATTTTAGCAGAACATTTAGTGATACTCCATTTTCTGCTCAATAAGCATGCTTTTCTTGCTTGAAGTAGTGAGAAGGGAAGAGGCTGGGCTGGGTTTTATATTATGGCTTTTTATCTCTTTGAGGGCAGCAACAAGAAGGATGTCATCAAACTCTGTAGACAGAGTAGCACCTTGGACAGAGAAGCTTTGAGGAGCACAAACCCAAAATTGAGCTCAGCAGAGGAGTGAAGTGTAGCAGTGTGGCGATAAAAATGAAATGGTTTTACTTCAGTTGAGTATAAGACTTACCATTTTGTTAACAAGATGGTGAAATACTGTGCGTAAGTAGATTGGTTTGGCTTTGTTTCAACTGCTTCCTAGCCTGACTCTTCTGCAAAATTAAATCTGTTGTCCCTCTTTTACGTGTGTTCAGCTTTGATGTATACCACTGCTTGCTAGTAGCACCACTTCTGTTTCCTCACTGTAGTATTAATATGTGTAGGTGCAGTTTGATGTAATGGAGAATTTTAGTTCTTTAGGATTTACTCTGGAAAAGGAGGACCTTTCATGTTGTTTGCAAAAGCAGGATGCAAAAATCTTAAATTTGCAGCAATCTACCTGATTTTTATTGTACCTTGAAATTGTGTATTGGAAATGTTTTGCTCTGTGAGCTTACCTATAGATGTCACTTGTTAATTTGATTATCACACAGTCAGAAATGAAGAAGCTAAAGGATTTTCCATCTCAATATTTTGGAGGGAAGAGGAGGAAGGTGCATGAGGTTCTGTTTTATGTATTGCTTCCATAGCAGTTTAAAAAAAAATATTTCATAATACTAATGTGCAATGAATCTGAGGAATACGACATTTCCCTTTTGTCTGAAACTAGCAGCATTACTTTTTCAAATACTTCAGAGATATCCAGAAACAACAAAATATGCTTAAATGTCTTACAGTTTGTAATTTCAAATGCCATATAATGCGTGTATATATATGTATTCTTACTGAGGAAAAAAAAAATTTAGGCATATGTACTTTTATATATGTCCCTGGTAGTACTTAATGCTAATTGCATTACTAAGCTGTACATTCTCTATCAAACCTAAAATACCTTACAGACTTTAATTTCCTCACAAATGTTTCCCCCCGTCCTCGTGAAGAGAAGCTTCTATACATACTAAAGGTATTACAATGAAATGTTTGAGTATTGAGAAGTCTTAAAAGCTAGCATTGCGTGCACTTAGAATTAATTTGCTAATGAGATTTGTAATAACTATTCAGGAGTTCTAGATAAGCACTGGTTTAAGCTTGATTTGTATTCTTATGTTCTTGTTGGCGAGTAACTACAAAGCAAAATTATACTGCTGCTCTTTCCCAGCATAACTCAACACATTTGAAGTATGTTGACTTTTCAGGTGTTTTATATTGAAGGCTTTAGGTTGGAAAAAAATAATTAACAACTAGGATAAAACTACATTTGCAGCTGTCACAATTCTAAAAGATAGGCAACAATGCTAAAACCAGAAAGTAGAGGTAAATTGAACCTCAGTCTTAGCACGTGCTCTTGGCCCAGGCCATCTTTTCCTAACTTTTTATGATGAACTGCGTGGGCACAAAGAAGGAAGACATTATGTCACATATAATGGTCCTGGTTTTACTTTCTGACTTCTTCTTCCATAACATTGACTCTAATTTGATTTAAAACGATTGAAAACTCTGGATCTCCTGTGGAATAGGGCACATTCAGCCAGGCAGCTACCTTGCACCCTTGCAAGTGAGTCGTCCTATTTGTAGACTAGTTGGTTTGTGCATTGCTAACTTGTTTGGACCACTTATCAGTATTGCTTCTAACCCTTTTCTCCCCAGATCTTTTAGTTTCTCTTATATCATCTGCAAACTGTACTATTCTCTTCATTTACCTGAGTAATTAAAGGAGTATCAGTCCCTTCAAACTTAATTGATGCATCATTCTGGTGTTCTAGTGAATGATGAGCACTACTCTTTGCATGCAGTAACTTGTATAATACAATTATGTATGTCAGTGATCCACCTACCTGATCTTGGTGTTTTGAGATGGGTGGTTATTTGCTGAGGAGAAGGGAGTAGAGAATCTTCTTTGCAGAACAGATTGAATGTAATTCTGTGACAGAAAGCTGAAATGACTACTGTGTGTGCATGTGTGTCCAAAGGTACTAATTTTAAATCAAATCAACTTGTCTTATGCTATACTGATAAAGTTTTTTCTGTGTAGGGTTTGAATGTAATTACTGGAAAACTTAAGAAGATAAAATAAAATTCCAGCTCTTATTTTGCCATAAAACACTAAACTTAACAGTACTGAACTTCAGGTTTTCAAGAATTTGGAAATACGGGGGTGGGGAGGAAGTGACACAACACAGCCATGATAAACAAGGGGCTTGTGGGACATATATTTCAAGTTTGCCTATATTGTTTAGCATGCACTTTTGAACAATAAAGTTGCACAGATACTAGCATTTGCATAAGTATGTTTTAGTTTAGACTGCTTAAGTGTATCTTTTGTCATTTTTAGAACTTCTCATAACCACAGGTATTCCTTACACTTAAGTTACAGCCACTTTTGTTAAGTACTGGTAGATGTACTTTGCAGGAGATAGTAAATTTTCCCAATGCAAACAAGTTGTAATCTTTATTGCCACTTAGGTGAAACAAACTAGTACACAAGAGCACCTAGCTGGAAGTCAACTGTTCTGAGAAACTAAGAAAGCCGTAAAGTGCATCCACTCTTTAAAAGGCATACCAAATGTTGTTTTGTCCTACCTTTTGAGACTTCTGCTGGCACAAATTAATTGAAGCTGCCTATTGAAGAGGGTAAAATAACAGAATGAATCACAGAAACTGTTGGCAAAAGTAATAGCATCTTCAGCAGCATAACATGTCAGTGCAGCAGCTCTGAAATTTGTCATCTACAAGTAACTGGGGAGACTATTAAGAAGCCTGGATAAGTACTGGAGTGAGGGCAGAGGAGGAATTGTAATTAATCTCTGGTGACAAAGCTTGAACTCTTCGCTTCTTGGGTAGAATTTTTATTTAAAAGAATATTCTCACAAGAGGAAAAGCTTGATGTATGAATAGCAGATAGCTGTGCTTTCTAATGTTTAAAACAAGCTATGATTTTTTTCTTAGGCGCGTCTTGATTTAATATAGCTAAGGAAATAGCAAACAAACTCTTAAATGTTGAAAAAGTTAAAATGACATCATTTTTCACTTCTCTATACTTAAGGAGACCTTTAAACTTCAGTTCTGATCTTGTATTTCTCTCCCCGTCCCCCCCGCCTTTTTTTTTTGACTTACTAAAAAAAAGCCTTTTCATTCCATTGGGAAAAATTCGCTGGGCTACTTAGAGTAAACAGTCTTATGCTTTCTGGTAGCTTCTAGACTATTAGTGAAATCTGAGAATAAAGTTGAATTCTAAATTTAAGGCTTCATGCAGTAATCTCGGGAATGATATACTGAGTAAATCCAAAATCAGTCTATCAAAGTATGATTTTTCTGCTCTTCTCTGTGGTTATATCTGTAGTTTTTTTAATGTAGCCATAATATTGTCTGTAAGATGTCGGTCAGTTCCCTTTTAAAGGGAAAACTTCATTATGTTTAGCAGTGAAAATTACTGTCCTTGAGCTTTTCTCTTTGTTACGTAGTTGAAAGCAAGTGTTTATACTCTCTCTGTGTAGGAGAGACTTTGGGGAAAAAAAAAGTTTAGCACAAAACAGATAAGGTACTTCTTAGGAACCTGGTTTTAATCTCAATTTTATAACCTGTGAAGCGAGTTCCAAGAATTTCCTAATGTCTAACTGTTATGTACCTATTGTACTACCAAATCGGTGCCAAAGCCCACTTTGTGCCAAAATTCAGCTTGGTTCCTCTTTCAAACTGGAAAAACTGCAGTTTTCCAGCTCTGGGACATACGGCTAGAAACAGAATTTTTTCGAGAATTGTCTCTGGCAATAGTTGAGGTGTTTACACTGTGCTTATGCTCTAAGGTTCACTGGTTATCCAAGCTCCCTTTGGAGTGGAGAGAGCAGGAGTGCATGGATCTGGATTGCAGGCTTGTCACTGTGTGTACCCAAATACATATATACTGTAAGGTAGCGGGCTTACTGTTTGTCACCTCTTTCAAAGGTTTCTTTAGACAGGTAATAGAGAGAAGGTTCAAAGAAACAAAACCGTAAAAACTAAGGAAACAGATTTGCCTTACTCAGCTGTTGTTGTGTGCTGTTTGGTATGAGTGTTCTAAATTTTATTCTTCTGATTGTAAGATGAGCTTACTGTGACTTGAACTGTACTTGAGTAGAGTTCAACTAAGTTGCATTTATCAATAATTAGAAATAAGATTTGAAGCCGAAGCATGCACTTTGAACAGATGGGTGAGTTGGGTAAAGCCCCCTATGTTTCAAAACTGTAATGAGGTCAGTCACCCTGTTAGTATATGGATTCCTTCTTGCCCCAGGTGTTTTTTAGTATGTAACTGTGATAAAAGATTGAGCAGTATCTAACTTCTGTCTCTCCAGGTGAAGATGGAGCAGGTAAAACTAGCTTAATAGGAAAAATCCAAGGAATAGAGGAGTACAAAAAAGGAAGAGGAATGGAGTATTTGTATTTAAATGTGCATGATGAAGATCGAGATGGTAAGTTTGTATTTCTGATAGTACCTTAAACCAATTTGAAAGCAGTGGTTCAGTAGTGTGATATTTGGAATGACAGTGGGATATTTTTCTTTGTAATTTGCAGGAGTCCATCTTAGGCCATGGGTGATCTGTATCATAAGAAAATTTCTCTGTGTAATTCCTTCAGTAGGTATTGTGAATGACCACTTAAGTAGCAGAGGAGGAGAAGAACCAGTCAAAAGAAAAGGCTGAAAAGAAAAGACCAGGGAAATAGTCTTAGCTGCAACATTCTGAACGGATGTGCATTCCTCAGGCCTAGAGGAAAAGGTGCCTAGGCAGGAAAATGTGCACAGTACTAAAGGAGGTTTTAAAAACAACAAAAAACCCCACCAACAACCCAAAAATTGGAGGAAGGAGAAGTAAAATAGAAGCTGCGTTTCAACTGGTTTGAGTTGGCTTATGGCTAGAATGTTAAAAAGATGTTTTAAGATCCAGACCCCAAATACCTGCAGTTATGGAATCAGTAACTGATGCTTATATATGGGGAGACAAGGGAAGGAGTATGACCAGGTACTGTAGAGGTGTGATGAATTATCTAGAGGCAACACTTAAAGGGAGTGGGGTGTGAATAAGGACATACTGGGAGCTCTGGGGAAAAATGGGAACTCTTGTCTATGCTATAAAAACAAATACAGATAGAAGGAGAACCAGAAGAAATTGGCCCTCCCCCCCCCCCCCCCCCCCTTTTTTTTTTTTCTAAAATCATCTGCTTTCCTGACTTCCATGTATGGCTGTTGGTCTCAAAGATGACTTGACCAGGGTTAAGAGGATTGATAGTTTGATCTAAATGTTTTCCTCAGAACTTCTGTAACAAGTAATAAAAACTTACTGGAATGCAAAATGTAATTTATATTAAGCTATCTAATTTTGCATCAACAGCTCTTCATTTACTGCGGAAGTGCCTCTGAATATTGGATTATGGTGTTTTTTGGGGAAAAAAACAGTGGCATGGTCTGTTTGTATGGTGATTGCCCCTTTGCAAATCTGAAGAATAACTTTCTTGTCGATTAAGTCCACCCAAGTCATTAAAAACTTGCAGTTCTGCTCCAGCTTTCTGAAGGGCCAAGGTACATTCTGGGCTTTAAGAGTTACAGGCATATCACATCAGCGTTTGGAAGGGGAGGTGGCAGTCCTTGAGAGCTAAGCCTTGAACCCAAAAGCTGAGAAGGGATGGCTGAATTCACCTAATTCCCTCTTTCTAAGTTGCATCTTGAAGAAAATATTTTCCCTCTCTAAAATTGTGAATGTCAATTTCGGAAGTGTTGAATGCTCTCTCTGGATTCTCACTTTCAGATAATGTATTTCAGATCTTTAGTTGTCAGCCATTAAACATCAGGGTTTGGAAGAGGAGGGGCTTGTCTCCTCGAGCTGCAGTTTGTGTTATGTACTTGTATGATTGAGTGTTAAAATATGTCATCTGCTTTCTGCCTTGTATTTTACATGTCTGAAGAAGATTTAATAGCAGTTATGTAGTGAACTGTTTCAAGTAAGTCTCATAAAATCTTCTTCCTTTTTTTGTAGACCAAACAAGATGTAATGTATGGATTTTGGATGGTGATCTCTATCACAAAGGTCTTCTTAAATTTGCAATGGAGGCAAGCTCTCTAAAGGACACTCTAATTATGTTGGTAGTAGACATGTCTAGGCCTTGGACTGCACTGGATTCTTTACAAAAATGGGCAAGTGTTGTAAGAGAACATATTGACAAGTTAAAAATACCTCCTGAAGAAATGAAAGAAATGGAGCAAAAGTGTGAGTATTCCACAAATGCGTAGGAATCCATTTAAACCAAATACACGTAATGCTTCCTGCACCATTTGATCTCACCATTGCGGTCTTTTTCATTCTTTGGAAATGTTACTTAAAACTAGGAGTTATCAAGTAAGTCAAGCTTCAGATAAGTCTCAAGTAGCTGTATGAAACAAAACTTGTGTTTCTTTCTAACAGAAATACCTTAATTTAGGAAAAAAAAATACCAGAATGAACACAGCTGAATTTACAGTCTTGCTTCTTGCAGATTTTTATAGGTAAGATTGTCCAAGCAAAAAAACTTCTTAGCTTTCAGTTTCTTATTTTATTTATTTTAAAGGCAAGTCACTACATCAGCTTAACTGTTCCTGTAATTAGTCAGTCTAGAGAGTCTGTGGCCTGTTCCCTGCCTACCAAAAGTGTTAAATGTTGAGAGGATTCATGACAGCATGGTAATGTCTGGGCTCTTCCTAGGTGAAGAGCTTTATCATAATTATTATTGACACTAATGCAGCTATATGTTTGGTATGGATATGATACAGCTCTGTCAGTGTCTTGTCCTTTTAGTTTTAAACGTGCAGAACACAAAGATTTTGCAGGATTCCTTAAGCGATCTGACTGAACTCACTAACGTTATAGCTCCCAATTACTTTTGGGCAACCATTGTATTTCCTTTGGGATACTAGAACATGAGTCCTTCCCATTCATTTCTCAGTGAATTACTACAAGGAAGAGCATTTGAGAAAACTGTGTGGTAACGTCAAATAGCATGATTAAACTTTGTTTCCAAGTCTGAAGTTGCTCTCTGGAACTGTTGCATTCTTAAGCAACCAACAACTGCCAGACTGCTGAATAGTTTTTTCAGAAACGTGGGTTGTAGCTGTGTTGTGGTGAAGTATCCCATAAGGTGACAGTTGTAGGTACTCTGTGGGGAGGGGTGTTGGTTGTTTTGTTTATTCTTTTGAGAGGGGTTCTTCTGAAGGAAGCATCATCCTTGAGTATCCCGTGTTCCATAGCAAGAACTTGTTTAGGAGGGAGGAGCTCAGCTCTTTTGGATCTGTTTTTTGGTTTGGTGTTGTTTTAGGGGAGTAGTGTTAGTACGTGTGTATTAAACACACCCCAACAGTTTCAGCTTAAGATTTTACTGGGTGAAAGTATTAAGGATGTAGTATCTCTGATATCAAGAATGTGTAGCTCATGGTTTTGCCTCTTCATTGACGAAGTGAACAGAACAGGAAAACTCTACAAAATCCAGAAAATTCAAGTGATTGAGTCAAAAAAAGCTACTTATTAAAAGCCTTGTCTGCTCTCATATTCTTTTATCATCTTCACCAATATCTGTAATAATTGGACGTCTGCATGTTGGGTATAACAGAAGCCCTGGACACAGTTCAGACATGACTGGAAGCTGGTTTTGTTTTGAACCTCCTGTGATGTGGCCACATGAATTGCTAGGCAGGCAGCAGCTTGATGCTGCCAAAAGGAGGAGCGAGGAATCTTGCTTGCCAGACTCCTGGCTACATGGTCCTACTTTATTCTTGTGGCAGGCTCAGTGTTCCTGAGAGGCTCTTGTGAGCTGACTTAACTTGCTAACAGGACTGAAATCTCCTGAGGGTTTGCATGTGTAGCTCTCTGGAGGTGTGCTGCTGTGTTTGTCTTCCAGTTTTAGCAACATAACCGCTCAAAGATGGACCCTGTGAGGACTAAAACCGGAGGCATTAGGGGACGTAGCAGCTGTGTGTGAAGGGTTGGAATAGCTCTTCTGTTACTGAGTTCATCTGTGTCTAATGAGGCCTTGTGGCCTGGTCACTTTAATTATGTCTCTAAGGGACACCTGAGATTGTATTTGAGCTGTGATATACTACATCAGTCCTTCTTTTTATTGTTTGCTGTACTTGTATAAAGTTTAGTATGTAGTGATCATACGTGGGAATTCTAGGAATCCATTGAGGACTTCTAGTACTGAAGTAGTGTGATTTTTATTTTAGCATCCAGTTATCCCAGAACAGACAGGATGCTGTGAAGGAAAGACTCCCTTGAGTGGCTGGCATATCTTGGTGAAACCTCTGGGTTTAAAACACAGTCAGTTTGGGAGGCTCTTGGAAGCTCTTAGACCAGACTGAAGTAGCAGCATTCCCTGAGTAAGAGCCCAAGTTGACTGTTCAAGTAGAGATGATAATCTGTGCATGTGCTGCTTGTTACTGTGAACTCCTGGATCGGTAGAAAAGTTGAATAAACTTGGCCTAATACCTTTTTTTTTTTTTTTTTTTTGTCTCTAGAGTGTTGAAATAAGTCTTCCTCTTTTAATTAAACTAATGGTTTTCTAGGTATTTTCTTCAGTCAGTTTAGTGAAGCTAGTGGTGGATCAACATAAATCAGGACAAAGCAGTGAGAAGGTACTGGAGTAGTTAGTGGCAAGTGTGTGTGATGCAGCTGAATTTTTGCTGCTTGATTATTTTTTTTGGCTGAATCAGAATGTGCTATTCATGGAAAAGTCATTAGTGGTGGGGTTTGGTAGAATCCTGTTCTGCTGTGTGATGTGAAAGGTACAGACATTTTATCCCTAATATCGCATCCCTGACTTAAGAGTAGTAAGTGACCATGTAATTAGAGGCTTGGGTGTATGCATCGGAACCTGACGAGACTCACAAGTATAACTTTATCTTTTTTCTAATTCTTGTTAGATTCTGACTTACCCTCCTTGCTAAATCTTAAAGTAGTTATCTGATCTATTGTAAAAGCATACCAAATATTTAATATGCTATAAACTAATTATAAAGCTAGTTAATACCTAATGTTTGTGTAGTCTATTGTTTTTGTTTATTACTACTGTAGATGCACCGTACAGAGAGAAGTGTGGGCAAAGGGTTCTTAGGTAAATCTTGTTATATGGTAGCAGCTAAGCAATGTGTATAAGGCTTAATTCTGTTCTAACAAACTGTTCCACTAATTTTGCCAAGAAGAATGCAAGGAAACTTACGTCCTTTAGGAAACATACTGAACAATAATAGTTAATAGCAACTGCCCATGGTTCCACGGTGAGAAAATAAAACTGGTTTTATGTTGTCCTTATGGACAGTTTTATCTGGGCATGTCCTTGCAGCCGCTGATCAAGCGGGTCTCAGACTCGCTAGTTCTCTCTTGTGGTCTGTAAAGCAAACAAGTAGTCAGCGCTTAACTGTGTATGCTGAATTTTTTTCAACATAAAGAAGCAGAAGTACTATACAATCAACAGTGGTAGAGATCAATGACAGTGGAAATCATTGTTGAAATAATGAAGTAGCTGATCTTATAACTTTTTTTACTTTCAGTGGTAAGAGACTTCCAGGAGTATATAGAACCAGGCGAGGATTTTCCAGCTTCTCCACAGAGAAGAAATACTTCATTACAGGAAGACAAAGATGACAGTGTGATTTTACCCCTGGGTGCAGATACACTAACATGTAACTTAGGCATTCCAGTAGTAGTAGTTTGTACAAAGGTTTGTTTCACATTTTAGGTTTTTTGCATATTTTATTTAAGCAACTCTGTCAATTGTGGATTTGGGGTGGGAAGCACATGGTTATTAAGTCATTCTGAATACCTTGAATAAGAATTCTTTTAAAATGTTTAATGTCAAAGTTGGTTATCTTCTGGAAGCCCTCACTGCACGTTATTATGGGGTTAGTTTTTCCTTTAGTTGTATCAGTTTTCAAGGAATTGAGGAAAACCTTAGACCTGGTTTAGCTCATAAAAGTGAGCTAGTCAGTAAGCAGCTAGAATTCCCTTGATCTCCACAGTCGTCCTTATTCTGCGACTAGTGTTTTAGCATGGTTTTTTATTATAGCTGGTATTTCTTCTGAAGATAAATATATTTAAGGGTTCTAGTTAGAAAAGTGCTGTTCTATTAATTTTCCTCAGTTCTTAGGGTGTTTATGTGATCTGTCTTGGTTTCTGTAGGTATGTAGCCATATTCCTAGTCTAAAGAAAAAACGATGTGGTTCTCTTGTGGCTGTTTTTTTGGTTTTGACTTCCCCACCCCCCCCCCTCCCTGGCTCTTCAGTTCTCACTGGCATTAAGCATACTGCATCTGCAGCCTCTGCTAGCCTACACTGAAAGACTAAACCTTCTGATGCGTATGCTGTTCCTTCACTGGAAGGCTAACCCTCTTATTTGAAAAGCACCTTTTTTTCTCGTCTGCTAGGTCTCTGTTATTCTTCTCCCTCCCTCTTCCCCTTCCCCCTTTTTTTCTGCTTCCACATTTCTTGCTTTTGCCTCCATTTGCAAAGGGCTAGTTAGTAACTGGACAAAAAACAGTGTCTTGTAATATCACAGTGTGTAAACAAAAAAAACCCAACCCAAAACAAAAAAAAAAGGGGGTAGAAAATGGTGGTGTCATTCAGCGGGTCAGTCTTCAATAGAGACTGAATTATTGCACTGGCAGGGGGGAATGAGTGAAAAATGGCAATCGCTTTAACTCCAAGTTAGTGCTGACCACAGTATATTCTATGATTCTATACATAGCAATTATGCTTCTAAACTATCTTAGCAGCCTTTTTGTTTTTTTTTCTGTCCCGCCCACCCTACTCCATCCCTGTTGCCCAGTTGTGAACTGGATGTGTAGCAGCACTGCTATTTCAACACATACATGAAAGCAGTATATTAATTTTGTGTTTATTTTGACAGTGTGATGCCATCAGCGTTCTGGAAAAAGAGCATGACTACAGAGATGAACACTTTGACTTCATTCAGTCACATATCAGACGGTTCTGCTTACAATATATCCTTTAACGTGTCATAAAGATGATAATGATTCAATTAAATATTTGCATTAATTATGATAAGCTTAGAAGAATATTTGCATCTGTGCCGAAGTAGGATGCATCTCCTTTACTGTAACTGGCAGTCTGCTTCAGCTACCCCTACAGGCAATGCTGAATTAAACTTGTCTGGGTTTTTTTCTTGTTTTTTTCTTTTGTTTTACAGAGCTGCAAGAGTCTAGTATATCCCCTTACCATGAATTTCTTTACTTGCCTTCATTTCCATATATAGGGGTCAGTTTGCATATTAGCACATCTTAGCTGGCAAGCTCCTTAAAATAACAAGATAATTCATTTAAAGTATGATCTTGCTTCAGATACATGTAAACGCATGTTATTCTTTTTCACCCAAATATGCAGTCTCTTCAGTGTTCAGTAATTCCACAGGATGAGGTGATGAGGGAAGGAAAGAAGTATGAATTGCTGTAGGCAAGATCCACTGGCTTCTGTGTTGGTACAGAGACAATGCACACAAGCTGTTGCTGCGCTATTACTATTTTTAAACTTAACTTTTTAAAAAAGAAGCATATAAAATACTGTTTAGTCAGCTAGATGTGCTGAGATCTAGATTTAAAGGCCAGCAGTGTACCTACGTTGTGTCATCATAGCTTGTGCTGTGGTAAAGGGAAGTTTAAATGCTATTGGAGGGACCACAATTAACAGATGAAAAGAATGAATTCAAGAACCTGAGACCATAGTTGAGTACCAAGATGGCACTTCCTTCAAAGGGCTTCCAATTTTTCAAAATGGAGTTATGGGCAATTGTAGTAAGTCTTGCCGATGGAGGAACAATACAAAATACTAGTAGGAATTAGTCTCTGTGATTGTATATGCCATATATGACTTGGAATTCTATTCTAAACTTCACGGCATGGGACTGGGACCCCATTATATAACTTTCATCTAGAATTTTGAATTGCATGCATGTAGAAGTAAATTAGGGGGTTGGCATTTTTATAATCCCAAAGTAAAAATTACTCAAAACTTCCCTGGTTGCTTTATTAATTCTGTGTGTAAGCTGCTTTAATTGGATACTGAACCATGCTGAAATACTGTGCGCTCCCTTGGTCTTTTAGTAACTGATATATAGCACAACTCATTTGCCGCCTTTTTGGTCAAAAGCAGGCACTGTATAATGTAAGAACTTGCTCCCCTAATTTAAAAACCCAGATGGGGAAGCAGAAGATCTTGGCATTTTAGAAGCTACTAGTGTTAATGCTGTAGTGTCTGTGTCGCAGGATGGGATAATGACAAGATACAAGGATGTGGCATGAAAATTTTTGTTCACTAAAAGCAGAAGGCAGTTTAAGGCATCATAGTGAAACTGCTGGTATTGTGAGCTTTGAAAATGAGAAGAGCCTGTACTTTCTCTAAAAGCAGTAGCTGAGCTGGCATAAAAGGAATGAAGAAAGTAAGATTTAAATTACTAAATAGATTATGTAAAAAAATAAGTGTTGGCCATCATTTGACCTGTTTGTATTCCCCCTCTAAATTCTACAAAGTAGTTGACCCCTTTCTGTTAGTTTAAAGGTTACTTGAGTATCTCTTACTAGCCACTAAACTGAGTTTTCTTTAACAAGTTTATTCAGATGGTGCAGCACTTATTTACACTTCAGTAAAGGAGAACAAAAACATTGATTTAGTGTATAAATATATAGTCCAGAAGTTGTATGGATTTCCTTTCAATGTTCCAGCTGTTGTTGTGGAAAAAGACGCAGTATTTATGTAAGTTATCTGCATTATTACGTGTATATGACTACAAACTGTATTTGTGCCAGACTGTAAGACAGCATTCAGAGCTTTTTTGTTTATGCTTTTTCAAGTCCCATTTAACATTCTTATGAGTTGGACTTTGGTGAATGCCAGTAGATTGAGATCATAAATGCTCACTGCCCCAAAGAAAAGTGTTAAACCCAGAGATTTTGCTCTTCTGTTATGGTGATTCAATGAACCAGTCTCTTAACTAGTTGTACTAATCAGTAAGTGGCTTGCACAGGAGAATGGGAGCTATGAATACTTTCCTGGCTTTCAGGTCTGTACAGTTCAGGCTTGCATACAAGAATAACCTGATGTAACAATAGAATTTAAAGCCAAATAATCCTTCATCTAGTCCTGCAGGTTGGGATAATGACAAGAAGATAGGAATATTGCACGAGAACTTTCAGACACTAAAAGCAGAAGACAATTTTGAAGATATCATAACAAAACCACCAGTCAGAAAGGTAAATTGAGATGGTCTGACATTCAACTTCATATCTGTTTATTCACCTGTCAGTTTTTTGACTGTTTCTCTTTCTTTGAGACTTTGATTCTAGTTTATCATGAGTGTGATAAACCATGTGGAGTTTTTTCTTATTTTATCTTTTAATTTTGTGTTTGAAGTGCTTTAGTTAGCAAAATATCATTATGTATTTCCATTCTGTATAGCTCTTCTCCAGCATACGCTGTTTTTCTTTCTGCCACTGTTGGCGTTGTTCAAGACTACAAATATACCTGTTTGCTTTCGTTCCCAAATATATATTAAAAACCCGTAAGTGTCGTGTAACTGTTGGTCAGGTTGAGTTAGTATTTTAAGAACACTCCATTTTGCTCTGTTGCTGATAACTTCATAATGCTTTCTGTTTCTCTTGGGAGTATTTAAAATAACAAAGCTTGAGGCAGTGTAGAAGAAAAAAACGTGAAAATGGATTCTGCATATATTCAGTATATTTTCTCTCTCATACTATTTAACAAAAGGCTTTGAGAAAACTACATGAAAACGTGTAAGGTTGTTGAACAAAATAGTAGCAGCGGACCCCATGTGTACTGAAGTTATTGGAGACAAATATTTCTATAGCTTTTCTTAACAAAGCTAAGAATTTGAGACTGATCATATTTCCAAGTGTGACTCATTTTAGCTGATAAAACTAGTACTATATCCTTTCTTCAATCTTTAGGGGGAAAAATCAAGACATATGTAGTAGTGTGTTTTAAGTGTCCAAGGAAAATCTGACAGGTTTTTTTGCGTGCTTTCAAACTTCAGGCCTGGATTACAAACTTTGATATTTACCGTGCTTGTTCTGGCAAAGTTCTTGTGGTGAGCTTATTTGGAGGGAGAGTGCCTGTGATCTGATACGTAGAACTGGGATCCAAGATGTCTTTGTCCAGTTCCTATACCAGTCTAATGCAATGCAGTTGAAGACTTACTTTTCCTATCCTTATCTATAAAAATAATAGCCATGTGAGGCTTCCAAGTTATTAGAGATGTGAACATGCCGCAGAGCGTGTGCGTCTGTGAATGTTTCTTACTGATCCTGAGACCCCTGAGTGTGCCTTGTAACAGTTTACTTCATTCCTCTTTTACGGAACACTTTAATGAACTTTTTAATGAGTCTTTCTACAAGTACATCTAAAGACTTGTGCCTGCCAGGTCAAAGGAGATAATTAGAAGTGAAATAGAAGTATCATTAACTTAGCTTAAATGGAATCGTGAGGTAGCAGTTTTAAATATAGAAAATGTGGTCTGCAGTCAACATAGCATTTTACACATTTATTGCATTACTGAATACCTTGGTCATACTCACCAAGGTATTTGACTGACTTTTTAGTCAAAATGATGGTAATGTTTTTGTATTGCAGTTTGTTCACGAAAAAGAAATTGTAGCAGAAGATGACCAAGTGTTTCTTATGAAGCAGCAGGTAACTCTTTGTCTATGAAACAAGCAGCCTGTGTTTCATTTAACAACATTCTCAATACAAATTTGGGTTTGTGTTCTTGGTCACTGCAATATCTAACAGTATACGGATTTGTTTGTTTTTTGCAGTCACAGCTGGCGAAACAACCACCTACTGCTGCAGGAAGGCCAGTGGTTAGTAATAAAAATTTTAAATATCATTACGTGAAAATTACTCACTTTCATGTCTTTAGAGGGTCGCTTAATTGCGCTATTGAATACTCTTTGATCTATTTTTTAAAAACTACGTAATATTTACAGTCTACATTGTATACGGCTCTAAAATTGTGACACTTCACAGCTAATTGTGACAACTTGTATTGATGGCAAGGGCTAAATGTCATGCCTTTTACTTTTCATATGTTAGAATGCATCTAAGCAGTTAATTGGCTCTCCTTTCTGTCCCAAGAGTGCACCAGGGAGTAAACTATGTTGGCTGAATTGTCTTTAAGCTTTATATTCTAAATTTGGCACTATCTCTCTAGGAATGTTAACACTGGCATAAAATTAAGGTCAAGTGAAAACTATGATCTACATTTAAAATAAAAATAAGTAAAAATAACACAAATTTAATGGGGAGCATGTGATCTTTTAAAGATAGCTTTACCTCTTTAGATGAACTGCAAACATTACTTGTTATCCTTGGAGTAATGAATACTTTTTTTTTTTTTCTCCTGAGCTGTGTTTAGTCCTTTTCACAGTGTTGGTGGTATGTGTGGTCTTCCCAAGAAATTCAGTGTAGTTCCTCTATGATCTAATCAGTACAGTTTTCACTACAGTCAGGCGGTACTGAGTAACAGATGGATTTTCAGGTTTCTCATGGGGATAAAATAAAAAGCTTCACAAGTGCTTTAGTTGCACCAGAGTTGATATTTTTAAGAATTTTACACGAGCGTGAAAAAACTGGTACACAATCAGCAAAATCTAATCCTGTGTCATTTCAGTTGCATAGGATAGTACATTATATTACAAAAAAAAATAATTAATAATTAGGAGCAGTGATCTTATATTGCATGATTCAATTTTGTGGAAGATTGACCAGTTCAGCTTTCCTTTTTTTTTTTTTTTTTTTTTTTTTAATAGGATGCTTCTCCAAGAGTTCCTGGTGGATCTCCTAGAACACCAAATAGATCCGTAACATCAAACGTTGCCAGTGTTACACCTATCCCTACTGGGTCAAAAAAAATTGATCCCAATATGAAAGGTACCTTTTCTGTGAGGGCGCAAATGCAGTTGGGGAAGTAAAGTGGCTGCTTTGCCTCTTTCTTTAATATGCTTATTTAGACCGATTAACACACTAAATCAGTATTTACTTAGAAAATCTGTTTTGTTTTGATTTTGTGTTGTGGGGTTTTTTTTCCTCCCTCCCCTTGTAGCTGGAGCTACTAGCGAAGGAGTCCTGGCTAACTTCTTCAATAGTCTCCTGAGCAAGAAAACTGGTTCCCCTGGTGGTCCTGGTGGTGTTGGTGGCAGTCCAGGAGGAGGCGGCACTGGAGGTGCTGGCAGCAACCTGCCATCATCAGCAAAAAAGTCAGGTATGATTAATGATAAAAGATCAACTCAATCTAAATTGAAAGTGGTGGATCATTCTTAGAATAGTTTATCAGACATATGAACACTGCTATATTTAACCGAATGTTTTACTGGGTATGGTTTTTGCTTTTGTTTTGACAGCAGTTGAGTACTGCCTTTTTAATGGTTCTCAAAGGAAAGCTTCTCATGTAGTCGTTTAAGCATGAATTGTGTCCACATGAGGTAGTCTTTTTTTTTCCTTTGTTCCCCACCATCCAAATAAAATGGCTTATGCTATAAGCCACTTCTAATATTATTCAGATATATTGGGACTGGATTTCAACTTTATATTTTTTTAACAATACAGTCGGTGTTAAAATAATGTTATCTTTTGCTAGTGATGTAGCTCTGTGATAAAGGCTTTGATGGAGTTATGTTGCCTATAAAAATACTTACGTATTTTCTGCTGATAGCTTTTTTTAATGATGGATTAATAATTAGTATTAATATAAAAATGTCTAATAGAGACTGCTCTAAAGCTAGACGCAAAACTACTCTGGTGCTTCTTGCTATTTCAGATTAACATGTTTCTGTATTATTTAAGAACATACCTATACAGACATCTTCCCTCCTCACTTCCCCAGAGGTTAGTAATGCTGCGCTTAGGTGAGAATGCTGGTGTTTCATTGGTACTGGACATGAGCATTTACTTTTATGTAGTAAGAGAAAAGAAAACGCATCCCACTAACGTTTTGTGTAGACTGACCCTGAAAACCTTTTTACATGTGTGCACTTCCCTTTCGTACATGCAGAGCTCAGCTGGCTGGGCAAAGTTTACAAGTACTTTCTAATCTGCTGCAGGCAGAGTCAGCAGTGCTGGTTTGGACGGCATATGGAGACTGTTCCAATGAATGCCGCTGACGCGATATGAGGTGCAGAGAGCACCCACTGAAAAATCCTGTGGGGACTGGCCAGCAGTGGGTTTGGGTGATGCCAGGCAGAAAAGTGTTGTGTCCGGGGCTGTGGCAGAAACTTCAAGGATGAAACTACTAAGGAGCAAAAATGTTCTCAGAAATTTCCTAATATACAGCAGATGAAGGGTTAGGGTGTAGCCAGTTCAACATTGCAAAGGACGAGGTTTTCAAGAAATTACCATAAAAACAAATAAGTTTGGCTTAGATGTGGTCCCTTCAACTTCCTCGGTATTTGCTGTCTTGTGTATAGGGTTATTTATGGCACTCTTCAAATTGGAAAATTGGATAAAATGGTAGTTTGGGATTTGAGAATTACTTTTCCTCTCAGCAGCTATGGGAAATGCCTCTGCTTATTAGTTGGAATATTAGCTGCTTTGATTCTGATACAGTATTGGCTTTTGTTAAATTATTTGAAGAGCATCATAGTACATCTAGCAAAAATTAGCTTTGTGGATAGTTCCTGTTAATTTGCATTTTCAGAAGGGATGCTGGGGCACTGCTAATAGAACATGTGTGTCAGCATTTTCCTTTACAATCTGAGATAATATGCATGCTTGTCATGGCTTTAGACTAATATTCTGCACTGCCTTTTCCCATATTGTCTCCTCCACTCTTGTGATAGAACATGGCAGGACAGAAACATAGACAGGGGAGTAAGAGTTAGGAGTAGAATGCTGGGGGGAAGAATGGTGTGAATTAAGCTTGGATCAGGTCTGAGTGTGACTGCACAAATGTTTGTGCCATTCTAAGTCAGGGAGAGGGTAAGTGCGTGAGGAGAGAAAGGCATTTGCCATCTGCAGGTCTGTGCATCCATGAGCAGTGGAGTCAGGTTTGTGCTGACCAAGTATGTAAAACTGATTTCATTGGTTTGTGTGAAACCGCTGATTTACATTCAGAATTCTTTAAAATACATGTGATGTAGAAAATTGTGTAAAGTATTCATAATTGCTAGCTATAATAGACTTTCCTGTATTTTATACTTTAGCTCTTCATATGCTGACTATTAATACGTAATTATGGAAGCTTCTTTGAGAAATCAGAAATATAGAAGGATATGACTTTCTGTCTACTGTTCCCTTTCTGTTTCTTTTGAGTTTTGGCCTTATGCCTTCACTCTGCACCCAAAGGGTACAGTAACAGTTTTCAGGATTTGTCTGATTTGAGAAGTAAATATACTATAGGCTTTCCCAAAATGTTTCATAAACATGACTGAATGATACACATTTACTTTGCAGGTCAGAAGCCAGTTTTAACAGATGTTCAGGCAGAATTGGACAGAATTTCACGAAAACCTGAAATGGTCTCTCCTACAACACCTACATCTCCCACAGAAGGTGAAGCATCTTGAAGACACCAAATAAAACCAATTGTTCAGTTTTCTGGGATAATTCAAACTTGCCTCTGCCTCTTCCTTCAGTGACTGGAACTAAAGAACTGAAATATCTTTCAGAACACAGTTGATGTCTCTTTCTTTCATATGTGTTGCCCAACTTTACAAAAGGGAGCTGTACAGATGGAAAACAGTTATCACATCATGTAGGGGCACTGTTCACAGTGCAAGAATAGTAGAGTAATATTTTTTTTTCTGGGTTTTGCAGTGTAATCCTGCAAAATTGCAGATATGTCCACTTAAGTGATAGGGGTTGCTTAGAGCAGGAAAACTGATACACACCACAGGCACTTCATTTATATTGATTTCCCAACCATTAAGCAAGTTTAATACCACCTTAAATAGATTAACCTCTACAGGAGAGAACAACTGCTAGGTTTTGGAAGAGAAAATTTGGAAGAGAAAATACAGCACAAAGCTGTAACAACAACAACAACAAACTCTCAATTATACTTGAACACTTGATTTGGAGCATGATTAAAAAAATCTGTTTGATCTCCACTGAGATTTAGACTGCATTCAAAAACCCATGCAAAAATTAATTCTAGTAAAGACTCAATTAGTTGCCAGTTTTTTGGTTTTCTCTCTGATTAATTTCAGACACTGAATAAACGATGTATAAAGAAAAAGCAGAGGTTAAATGTACAGATTATCAGTATCCAGATTTGTCTATATATATATATATGGCTCAGCCTTAATGCCCCCCACTGTTTCCCACGTTAGTTATAGTTTAAAATTGGTCATCAAAACTAATCAGTTAATAAAGTATTCTCTGCATTCAAATTTAAATAACTTTCACTGAAGCCATGGTGTTCTTGTTTGTTTACAGTTAAATCTAAGGATGTGGTGTAAAAGTTTTAAAACATGTTTTTATATTTTACTTCTCGGTGAATAATATCGCTGGTAGAGACTTAAACTTCCTTAAAGCATTGTTTCTGAAAGGAAGGGGGTAAGTCTGCAGTGTTTGTTCCTAGGAGTAAAACTAGCTTATCTGACTTGGGTGGTTTCTGCTGTAATGTGTTTTAAAAGCACACTGGTTAACACTAAGGATCCTGCTGCTGACTCCAGTATGTTGTTTAAGAAGTAGCTAACGGAGGTTGGGACTTTACTTGAGCTTTCAGTACACAAATGTTGAGCATCACTTTACTGTTCTGTGTGAAGTTTGTGGTTGCTTTCTACTGATAGTCACAGAATAGGAAGTGTAAAAAGCATACCCTGATCAAATGATTGCCAAGAGACAACTTTGAGTTCAGATTATCTGGTTTCTTAAATCAACAAATCTTAGGTTAATTTCTCTGATTATTTAGAAGACTTCTGAAACACTGAAGAGGAGAGGGTAAATCTTCATTTTGAACATGGTGGTACTGGTCTCCTCCACCTCCTGCATTCTGTAGGAGTTCTAGTGAATTACCTCTGTGTTTTCAAAATACTTAAATTTACTTAAGAATAACGTATGGGGCTTTGTGCATTGAACTCTCTAAAGTTAAGCATACTTGTTAAAATTTACTCTGAATATTGAATTGTGGACTGACAAGTTTCAGTAGAGGTTCTTAACTATGTATCAATTGTTCAAACTGGAGTCCTTAAAATTTTGCTTGTGGCAGCGATTCAGTAAAGGTGGCATATGGGGAAATGCATGGCCTGCTGATGAACAACTGTATAGAATAAATTATGTCTTGAAGAAAAAAAATTAAGTTTCCAATCATGGATGCATGGCATGCATCAGTATCAGAACAATTCTCTAGATTCTGTATGTAAACTTCTTGAAACAGAATTTGAAGTGTGCTTGAGAGAATGGGTCCTGCTTGTAATAATCACCAGTACGCTTCCTTGTACAACCGCAGTGCTATGGGCTGCCCCAAAATTCAAAAGTTTCACCCTACCAACATGTTAAACTAGCTGGCACTGTCCAGGTTTTTGAAAGAAAACTTGAGCTCCTGCAATCTTTCATTTAGTTCACTTGAGCATCTGCCAAAGAACAACACCCTTGCTATAGCTGGAAAGCTAGAAGAGCTATTGCACTAGGTGCCCTGATTTTTGTGGAGGCTGGGACAGGGGAAAACCTTGGTAACTCCTCATTATAATTTCACTTAAGACAGAGTTGGCAAAATGTCACTTCTGCATATTTAAAGATAGTAAATTTTTCTTCCCTAAACTAAGACAGCTGTTTTGTTGATTTTTTTTTTTTTTTTTTTTTAATTACAAAAAAGCTGTCTCCCTACCACACCTTTTCATTCTGTAAGACTAGGGTAGCCTGCTTCCCTCAAGGTTCAGATTCTCTTAATACTGCTGTCACTATCTATCTACAGTCTGTTCATGCTGTTTGGGGGGTGGGGGGGGAGGGGGGAAAAAAAAGACTTTTAAGATGTCATTACTACACTGTGAAAGGAAAACACATGAGAATGTGTTTCGGTGTAACCTCATGGCTTTGGCTTCTTGTTTCCCCCTGAGACCGAGACTGCTGGGCTGGTTGCTTTGTCCTCTTGAGTTGCAATTCCCCTGACTACTGCTTTGGTAAGAGTAGACAATTAACATGGGATTTCACAGAACTATCATGCAAAATGACTTTCTGTGACAGAAAGCCCTTTTCACAAAACGTAGCGCCAGTAAATCCTTCTCGCTGTTCTCCTTCACCGTCGAGTTAGGCACCAAAACTAAATAATAAATTGGGTAAAGCAGTAAAGCTCATTTGGCAACAATACTTTTTCATAATCCTTTATTGTGCTTTTGTGCCCTAAGCTGTAGATGGGTTAGGTTTGCGATGACCCTAATTTTAAAAGAACACCATGAATAACTTCAATTTTGCTTCTAATCGCTCTTGTGTGCCTTTAATACTTTAGTGTCAATTGGTACGAAGTTTCAGTCTAGTACACAAGATGCAGCAAAGAGGTAATACAAGAGCTACAGGGGATGATTTTTGATAAAGAATAATTCATGCTTTGTGGTAAGAGTACTGCAAAAACACTACAAAATAAACGAAAATTCTTTTAGACTTTCAGGGCTAGTTCTATGTAGACAAGGAGCTGATTTGTTTCAAACGAAACGGGAATTTTATTAATTCCTTCCTTGTCTCTACCATGTTCCTACATTAGCTCTTTAAGTATACCGTTTGTAACAAAGCTGGTCTGCAGATTTTAAGCTTGAAACCTTTGAGTAAATAGCCACTTTATTTCCAGAAAGTGCATAGTTTTCAGCTGAAACTGGAAATCTCTGAAATGTATATGTGACTTTTAGGTTATATGAACTACCATATTATACTAACCTTAAATGTCTAGTGCTACGTCTGAAATGCAAATACCAGTCTGTTTGGCTGCAGCGTCTTTTTGCAGGGCAAACTTAATTTGCAGCAGGACAACTGCAGAGCCATTGCCTATTGAATACCTCATAGCTTTATGCTTCTCTGTGCCATGCAGGTGTATGCAGAAAACCACTGACAAGAGTTGGCTTAACCCTGCATTTGGGAAATGTGGAGAGTTGAGCGGGGATTTTTTCTCTTGTGCCATAAGGGATATGCAGAAATGGCTGTTAAACATGCTAATTCTTCATCTTCAGCTGTTTAAAAATCACACGTTCTAGCATGTTAGTATGGTGATCGGGGTTTGTGAAGTTCAGCTGCAATACTGAGGCCAAAAATAGAACCTCAAAGAGCTGAAGAAGCTTCAGTAGATGCAATATGTTGAAGTCTCTTTTTTTGAGCTTTTAGTCGCAGTACTCGGAAGGTTCCATTTGCTAGCTAGTCATCCTGTATTTACTCCATGTATCACATGGGACTAGAGTCGTGAACAAAAGCTGTTGAGATTTTCCCCAGGAACACCAGAACAGAGACCAGGGGGAGAGCTGTGCTTCTGACTGGCTGGCTTCGGTGGAGCTTCCTGAATTGTGTAGCAGCACTAAGCCTCACCACCCTTCGAATGAAACTTGAGTCCAGCTCCTTCACCGGTTTGGGCTTTTAAGCTGCTTTCTCATTCTTCTACTTCCTTCTCCTTTGCCCTCTGAGAAGAAAAGCAAAAAAATACCCAAACCCACAATGGCATTTAGGAACATGGAAAAAGGAGAATATCCATTCGTGAGGTCAGTGGAGCCCTGCTGCTGATTGTGAGCACGAGGGACTTGGGCTTTAGCATCATACTGTAGTGTCAAAGAGCCACCAGGGCATCACTTTATGAAAACAGTAATGCAGCCCTGGCCTGTATCCACCTTATTCCAGTGGCTGCATTTACTCGACTGCTTCAAGGAGCTTCAGTCACACTTTTTCATAAATTATTTCAACGTCGGCAAGGAGTGGTAGCTGTCGTACAGCAACACTGTGTACACTGTATTCTCTCCTAATGAGGTGGCTTTCTCAACTTCATTGGTATTGCTTTTTGGTCACTATGGTGGGTATCTTTGGAGAAGATGTAATGAGGGAGAAAACTAGGTCACTCATCACTAATTTGCTTCCACCACTCTCCCACTCTGCCTGGCTGGCTGGAGATGTTACCAGCAGCTCACAATCTAACTCCAGGGCTGCTTCTCTGCCACCATGTCCTGCCTTTAGCTCTGGTCCCATCATTCCAGCAGAGGCCGTGGAAGGGCTAAGAAAGGCTTCTCCCTTTGGAAAACTTTGTTAAGCGTCGCACATAAACAGAAGGAAATGAATAGATGTGCATCTGGAATGGGATTTCCATTACATCACAGTCAGCTAATGACAGTTATTTGCGTTAAACAGGGTTGTTATTTATTGTAACTATTGTTCTGATTTGCATTCCTTCTTCAAAGGAGAGATACTATACCTGAAAGGCAGTGCTGATGAGAAGGGTGAAGAACACCTGCAGCTTGTGTGAGTAGCAGCATTTCTATGTTTCAACACAATGTTTGATGTTTCTTTAAGCTATTAGGTCCTGTGCTGTTGCCCAGTTTTCATTCCTTCTCCGTCACAAGATCTTACCGTTACAGTAGCATTACTGTTGTTTTGCTTTTCCTGCACCTCTTTATAAATAAGTAAATAAAGTGGCCCAAATAAGTTACGCTTTAAATGGCAAGCTAGCCTTTATAATTCACACATCATTGATATGTATTTCCTGGAGAAGGCCTGAACAGGAGAAAACAACTCTCGAAGACAGCAGTAACTAGAAAAAGGCTGCCATACATTTTATGTTTTGTAGGCTTGTCTTGTGTTTCTGTGACACCTTGAAGAGCAACCTCTCCTCAAGACAGTTGTCTTTAGCACTAACATCTGTGTTCATAATCTAGCAATGCTGCGTTAAGACGTCAGTGAAGATTAAAAAGGGGACAACTATGAAATAGCCTTAGATGCTACCAAACACCTTGAACTGACGATTGCTTCTGCCTCCGTTAATTCAGACCACAGCAGAGCCAAGTCAGACACTTTGTGGCTTTGGAGTTATTCAGCCAGTTTTGAGATGTTATCAAGGAAGGAAGCAAAACAAAAAGGGAATTTCCTTCAGAAGAGAGATGCCAGCCTCTGTTCTGTAAACTTATTTATAATGTATTAATGTAAAAAAAAAAAACGTTATGAAGGCACTGAGGACTTGTACGTGGTACTAGTAACATTACTGACTACACCTGCCTGCTCAGTCCTGCAGCCTGGGATGCTGCCAGCAGGAGCCATGTCAGACTTGTCATTCCAACCCTGGGCAGCAGCTGGGGCACACCCATGTCGACACCTTACTCAAGCGCAAACTCACATGTCTTAGGAATTATGGAACTTGCCCTACTCCTTTGCCTCTCAAGCAGATTCCTGCAGCCAAACATCGGTTATGGCACAGACAAGTCCGTACCATCCTGCCCAGCTACCCCGCATGTTCCCTGGTTCATGCTGTCTTACCAGGAGAGGTTACATGTGGCCCGTTGGTACGTGCTCAGCACAGAGCATGGCCTGACTGCTTATCAGGCCCGTACTGCTCCGTCTGTCCAGTGAATGGTGGCCCTTGGTGGAGTTAAAAACGGTGCCTGGCTCGCGGGTCCCTGCAGCGTGGCTCCAAGGCAGCATGGCCACTCTGCTCCCTCAGCGTGCAGTGCGCAGGTGAGGGAAGCAAATCCCCACCTTGTCTGTCCGTAGATTGCATTCAACCGAACTGAAGCAGGCGAGGTATACCTAACTTGACTATGAAGGACCATAGTTCTTGTGTAGATACTACGTTAATAATATTAAAGTGCACACAACGCACCTTTGCTCACACACAACAGGCCCAATCTGTGCTTATGCAGGTGCCAAAACCGGTGGCTTGCTCTGGGCTGGCCATGGCAGTGGGGCCCGGGGCGCTCGTCTTTTCCCTCGCTGACAGCAGGGCATGGAAGCTTTGCCTTAAAAAATCCTTCTGATGTCGTAACCTCGTGTGACGACGGGAAAGCGAATTCCCTTGTAAACCCTCCTGAACGCGCGGCCCTCACGGCGCCGAGACCGGCCCCGGGGCTGAGGCGGCCCCGCCGCCCCTCAGCGCCCCCGCCCCGCCGCCGGGGGTGGTGCTCGCCGCAGGAAGCGCCTCGGTCCCGGCGGGGCCGCTGCCCTCCCCTCCCCTCCCTTCCCCTTCCCTTTCCCGCCGCCGCCCTTTTGCTTTCGCTTTCCCGCTGCGGGCAGCTGGCGCGGCCATGGAGAACGGCGCCGTCTACAACGCGACCACCGAGCCGCAGACCAAGCCGTCCCGCTGCCCCTTCAGCTGCAGCCTGCAGCACCTGCGGGGATGGCGGCTGCCGACCAAAGCGCTACAGGCGGTGAGTGCTCTCCTCTCTCCTCAGCGCGGCGGGGAGCGCGGCCGGGGCGGCCGTTGCCGACTGACCGCCCGCCCGCCTCCGCAGGCCCCCACAGGCCGTGTCCCCCCGCCGCCGGGGCCTGGGCCGTGGCTCCCCACAGGCCGGGGCCGTGTCCCCCCGCCGCCGGGGCCGTGGCGGGCCGTGCGCGGAGCCAGCACCCCCGGGCAGAGCGGCGGCCCCGAGGGGGCGGGAGAGGCCGCGCGTCCAGCGACAGCCGCCCGCCGGCTTTACAGGTGTCCCCGCTTGTCAGAAGCGCAGCGTCGGTGTGGAAACGGGCGTGTGAAGGTGACCGCCGGCGTTAGGGCAGCCCCCCCCCCCCCCCCGCCCCGCCGCTTACTGAACTGCTGCTTGGCAGAGCGCGGGCGGGGTCGCGGCGGCCCGCAGCCGTGAGGGGAGCTCCTCGGGCCGCGGGGAGCCCGGCCCAGCCTGGCTGTCGGGCACGGAACTACTCGGGTGGAAGGCACACACACACGGTGTCTTATAACGCCGTCGTCTCTACAGGTTCAGACCATTTTGTGGTGGGGAAGTAACAGGCTTGTGCCTTTTTCACGTGGCAGTTACCAGAGCAGGTGCTGGCATCCGACGACCGTGTGCATCGTGCCACCGAGGTTGGGTGCTGAACCAGCCTGGATTAGCAGCCTGCTGGCGTTGGGGTTGTAAATCAGAGGGAAACCTCACGGAAAGCTTCCTGTTTTCTTCTGAGGGCCACGGTGGATGAAAGCGGGAGGTAGCAGCTGAGCCTCAGGGTAGAGGCAGGAGAACAGGGAAGGGCTTGCTGGGTTATCAGATCTGGACCTGCCTCTCCTGCGGCCCATCTGTAAGGTGGTCACGCCGCACTGTCTGTGCCGAAATCAGGCTCGTTTCTCCTGTCATTCATGTTAGAAAATTGCGCCAGAAACATGCGGTGTTGGTGGTGGCCCATTGCACGAGACGTCACATTGCATCGCTTTATGTTGGACAGTCCTGTGCCCACCAGGAAATAAAAGGCTTATATTCTGCTTGCTTTTTGCTATCTGTAATGTTACTCCTGAACACATTCAGCAGCTGGGCACATGGTTCAGGCTTCTGCTCTGTGCTCAGTGGTGGGCTTTTCCGAAATGTGCCTGTGTGACTGCTGATAGGGACACGAGGAGCATCATGTAAGTACTGGCAGGGAGGTAGTGAAACAGACACTGGGAAAGGACAGCTGACTGTAAATATCTGTCAGGGTACATTTTTTTCAGCCAACAAAGTGGCTTTTTAGTCAGATGTCTCATGCTCATGGGGATTGTAGGTGATTTCCAACCCTTTCTTATGAGTTCAGCATTGCAGAAAAGAGAACATTTGGGTTTTAAACTTGGCCTTGTGCACAGTCAAGACCCTCAACCAAAAATGCAAGATTCTTGAGTGCTGGCAAAGGTAATAGTAATGCTGCCAAAAAATATGTTTTCTAACAGTGTATAAATAGTAAGTAAGTAAGTAAATAAATATAACAGGACATAAACTTTTATTTCATCTACTGGAGATCAATAAAGTAAGATCTGCTGGCTGTTGCTCCCAGACAAGCAGATGGTTTATGTAAGCAGGTTCACTGACTAAAATAAGCTTTTTCATATGCAAATTTAATGGTGTACCAATGTCTTAAACTACTTACCTGAACAGAAGCATTATTTTAAAAGCTTTCCAGGTAGGGAAGGAAAATTATGATTATCCTAAATAGGATGGACAGCTGCTTGATATGCTCCTAAAGAATTAGAAGTTTATGGCCTGTACCTATTCTTCAACAAAACAGAAGGAGCTTTGGCTGTTTCATATAAGCCTGTAGAGGTCTGCATTTATCCCAGGACTAACACTGATGGATGAAGTGGGATCTCTGGCAGAACAATTCTTGGGAAACTGAACGAAATGTGGAGTCTCCTGGCTTGTTTAAAGTGGCTCATGCATTTATACTGTATCTAATAGCGGGATGTTACTAAAATGCAGATGAATAATAGAGATGATAATCTTCTGACTAATACCAGAAATAACTAGAGAAAATTGAATATTGACTTGGACGAGTCCCACATAGGATTCCACTTGGTAAATTTCATTTACTTGATACTGAACCCTTTATAGCTACTCTTTGAGTGGGATTTCTTTCTGCTCCTTTGTATACTCAGGGTTTGTTTTTTTTAGTTACTTAGATCATACTATGGTTATCTGGGCTTATAAATTCTTTTCAGGGCAGGTTTATTTTCTGTTCTGTTTCAGCCCAGGTGAAAGTGATGGCATTCAGTTTTCAGTGCTGATAAAAGAGAGCTAGAACACTGCATGAAAACATACGCTTTAGCTGACCTTGTGAAAAATGCAAAATTAAAAGTCATTGGACGCAGCTGTAGGCAAATCTTTTGAAATGCCAAAAAATACTTGAAAATTGGAAGTTCAGAGTTCAAAACATTCCTTTGGACAGCCATTGTAGTCACAATTTTAGGTGCGAAGGCTGCTGAGAAGTTTGCCTTGCCAGCTGCTGTGGGAGAGAAGGGAAGTATGTGGAAGCCTGATAGTAATACTGTGTTTCCCAGCTCGGGTTCTTTCCCTTTCTGAGATCCTGTTTACTTTATATGATTGCAGCGTTTTCAAAATATGATGCTTGGAAGTGCCCTTCTGAGGTCTGGCTTAGTGGGGGGAATTTACAGTTCCCACATGCTAAATTGTTGTTCTTAGTTTTACTGTCAGAAAACTGAAACCTGAGGCTGATGGTTATTTTCCAAGAGCAATTCTGAATTTTATAGGGGTTTTTTAAACTAATTTTTTTTAAAGAAGAACTGTCAACCTAATTATTGCCCATATACTCTTACCAAAAATATGATCATAATCCTTACATCAGTCTTCATTTTATGATGGAGCCTGATTCCTACAATGGTTTTGTTTTAATTTGGTGAACTCCTTACTACAAGGATCTATAATGCTGTGTCAATTTTAAGGGATGAAGGAAACTATCAAGAAGTGGCCAAAATGAGAAAATGTATAAATAAAGCAATATTCTTTTTTGTACAATATAACAGTGGAAAGTCCAGCAGCAGATGTATGGTGACTGTACAGGAATTAATTCACGTTCGTTCCTCAAAATATACTGTAGCAGAAGGTGAACATAAGCTTCTGCGTAGATTAAACACTGTCCAACATGGCTTAAACATAGTTTAACGTTTTGGTTCCTACAAGTACAGCTGAGCTCCTGTTGTTACCGGGTCATAAGCACTTGAGGCATTAGCTATATCCTCTTTCTCTGAAGCTTTATTGAAGGAGGTAACGTCAGCTGTAAATTTTCAGGGAGGGAGCCGACTGTGTCAATGCCATCCAGTTTCCCCCTCTACCCTGAACCCAAACTCATTTAAAATTAAGTGCAATTGTAAGCAGTAAGCAATAGCATTTTTGCTCGCTCTGAGCAGTATGTGTCTCCACGCTGCCTGCTTTGTCTGCTTCCAACTGGCAAGTGCACAAAACCACAAATTGGGAATCTTGTCTGTCTAATCAAGAAGCCTGTATTTGGCGGTGAGTGCTCAGCTTACCTAAGCGTAGTTTATTGACGAACTTTAACAGCAAGTGTAAACTGTGTCACTATATAATTATTTCTGCCTGTAAGAAAACAGTGTAGAATTTTACCAAGTTCTTTGTAGATTGAAGATTTTTGCTACAGCTGTCTTTATTAATGTTCTTATCAGGCATGGCTGTTTCCTGAAGATGTTAGAGACTGATCCAACTCAAGCGTGTTATTTCTTTGCAGATTCTCTCTCTTCTGGCTGTTATTTTTGAAGAAATTGTGCAGAATTGCATCATGTGTGGTGGACTTTACTTCTTTGAATTCGTAAGCTGCAGTGCCTTTCTTTTGAGCCTCGTGATCCTGTGTGTGTATTGCACTAATATATATGAAACACTTGGGAAAGATAAAGTACGGAGAGGGGTAAGGAATTTTTTTTTTTAAAACCTTTTCTCGTAAGTGCTTAAAGACTACTGTGGAGTAAAAAGGCTGTGCAGAATGAATCACCTTTTCTTCTTTATTTAAAGGGTAGATTATAGTTTAAAAATGTGTCAACTTTGAGAGTCCCTTTTATATTGACAACTTTTCCAAAATTGTCATTTGGTTACCTGCAGGATTTTAGGACTTGTGTCAAAGTCCTTCACGCAGACTAATACTACTGCGTAGTCATTGCATATATTACCTATATGGAATGCAGTTTACTGCCAGAATGATACTTGTAACTTGCCTGATTAAGCTATCTTTTCCTACTGGGTGTAGCCTACCTCCTTTTTGGTAATACACTCGTTACAGTTCATGCTTTTATATTTCAGAAGATCCAGGAGTAGCACAAAGTTGCCCTGTAAAGTCAGTAAGAATATTGTACTGTCTTAGTGTCCCTTCCTATTTGTCTTCAGAGCAAACAGTAAGTTTTTTACATGAAGGTACAGATAAGGGAGTGTAGTAAGAGATTTGCATAAGCACATTTAGTTAAAGGTTTCTGATTTTCCAGATGCTTTACATAGGGAATAACGTTAGCGTGGTTGACCTGAGCTTGAATTTGATAGTGAAAAAAGTCGGGTGAAATGAATGAAATATTTAAAGAAGACAAAACCAGGGAAGTATGTAATGCAGACTCTTTTAAATAGTTGACAAAGTTGAGTGTTGTTTGGAATGCAGTTGTGAAATGTATTTCCTGAAGCTTCCATTAGCATCAGAGTTTCAAAGCATAAATTCACTGGCAGATTAACTCAGCTGCTGTTGTCATACTTGTTCTTTTTCAGGTAGCATATCTACAATTCTGTAACATTCACTTTTTTATATTTGCAGAATTTGTGGGCCATGCCAGCCATAGGTTTCTGTTTTTTGTTAGCATCAATAGTGCTTGCTGCAACCAGCTCTGGGTCTGCTGTTGAAAAAGTCGCATGTGTAAGTTTTAAAATTGCATGATTTATTTTGTATTTATTTTGTATGTTAATTTCTCCTCTCTTTAAACTCAACTTGCAGGGAAGAAACTGGGCAGGGAATAGAACTCAGTGCGTTGCAGCGTTTTAGGAGGAATTAGCTATTTCAGACCTTGCAGAAACTTACTGTAGGAAACCCAAAGAGCAGGCATTCCTCAGGATTGGTGGAAAGCTCTGCGCGCACTTCCAGCTCGCGAGCATTTGCAGCTTGCTTCTGGGGTCCTCAGACTTCACTCCCTTGGCTCTTTATTTTTCCCTGTCATCTGTCACTGTTGCGACGTTGCCGTCTCTCACAGCTTCCCTAGTTCTCCGATACCTTATGTCTGAAATGCCTATTTCTTTCCTCAATTGTCCTTTCATAATACCACCCCCTCACAAAGTCAGCAAGAAACCATGTCTTTTGCCAGACATTACAAAGCATATGTGGAGAAAGCTGACTTGCAAAGGCTGCAGTAAGAGGAGCGGTTTCCTCAGTGACAGAAATAGTTAGAAGAGCAACAGGGCATCCATCACCCAGGGAACACTGAAGAGGCTCAGGGTAAGGTGCTGAAGAGGCTTTGGGATGCTGTGGATGTGATAATTCTTCACTCATTTGGCACTTCTTTTGAATAACATTTGAATGCTGAATATATTAGTTTGAAAGATCAAATTTTGATTTTATTCTCGATTGAGGAAAAAATGAGTCAGAAAAGACACAAAATAATTCTGTTCCACAGGCGGTGTGAGCTATTACAGATACACACTTTTGTGTAGTCATCTTCTGTGATGCTGATATATTCAGACCTAATAGTCTTGAGTATAAAGTCTTTCGGGTTTTTTCCTGGAGCTGGAAAAACAACAACTATTGTGATTTAAGACTTACTAGTGTCAAATTGCTTTGGGGCAAACCAGTCATGTAAAATTTAGGTAGAAGTTAGAATAATGCATGTGTTTATTTCCTTGCGTGAAAAGAGCTGCTAAAAAAACCCTTCTCCTTACCACTGTCTTGCCATGACTAATAATGAAACGTGTTTAACAAAATGTCCTTCCATCCCCCCTTGCTGACACAGTAAGGACTTGCTTAGGCTCTGCAGATCTTCTCTCCCTTCACCTTCCATGTGTTATTCTTCTTCACTTACTTCCTTTAATCAGCAGCCATCTCTCGGATAAATACTCGGCTATACCACCAGTGCCATGCTTCTTTAATAATTAATTTCTGCAATAAAATTAATATACTTCTACTGTTAAGGGCTTCTTGGAACATATAAGGTTCACACTTGATTAAGGAATGAAAACTGTAAAAACTTTTGCATTACTTGTGCTAGAATTATGATTTCTGATCTGTTTCTAATGTAAAGGGAACTATTGATTTAAGGAGGACTGTAATCTCAATATGTAAGCGTTAACATACATAAATAGTCCAGCAAATCTCTCTAAACAATGTTAGCATACTGTTAATATTTGTACATTTTAAAATCATACATTCCTTTCACTTTCACAGGTGTTTGGATTTCTTGCAAGTGGTGCATTTTTAGCTGAAATGGTTATAGAGCGTTTTCACAGACAGAAAAAAACCGCCAGTGGAAGCTCTGAAAATCCTGGCAACACTCAGAGTGCCACAGAAAATCAGCCATTGAATAAACAAAGCTAACTTTTTGGAATTTTTTTTCTTTTGAATGGAGCAAACTAAAATGAACTTTCAGTGCACTGTAGGTAACACCTTCTGTCTCTCCTTCTAATGTTGTATGCATTGCTCATCACAATTTTTTACGGATCCTTAGGTCAAGTAATGGCATCTTGAGCATCATGTTCTGAGGTAACTGGACCTGCTTATTAACTGGTCCTGCCACCTCTCCAGGTGACATACACTAAATAAGTGGCGTCTAAGTAGAATAACACAAGGACAAGCGTGGCAATTTGATTTTGACAGTTGATACTAAAGGTTAATGTGTGATGCATAAATTCTGAGCTATACCCTGAAGATACATACTTTCTGTATAAATGGACCAAATACTTCTGTTAGGAGTTATAAATCAGTACTGCAGGATTCATTTTCGTACTTGCCAGTCAAAACTGTGAATGTAAAAGGGATACCTAACTGGAGCCTTACAGAAACTCTTATCCTCATCCAAGGGGTTTTGGTTTTTTTTCACTATTCGTATGTCTCAGTTCTGTCTCTGGAGATCAGCTTAATGGAATAGTGAGTGCAGGGGTTTTATGGGGAGGGTAATGTAATGGTATATTAAGGAGACAGTTTTGTACCCCATGATTGTCAAAGTTTGGACTTGTATGCCAGAATCTTCTTTCAGATTGTTTTGAAAGCTATAAAAGTTGCAGGAAGAAACGTGAAAAGCCAGCTGTGAGAGAAAAAAGATGAAGAATAAATATTTTCATGAAGCAACCCCAAAAGCAGCAATCTGAACATCAATGGGAAAAATGTTACAGCATGTTGGTACTATTCTGGTGAATATTGCTTGCAAGGTTCATACCACATGCAGCTTGTTTATGCATAGATAATGGTAAGTTTTGCCAGAATGGTTATGGACCCCAACATTTCTGTTTATAAATATGGCACGAGCTTAAGATTTCTTGCTGCTGACTATCTTAGTGGGTAAACAGGTAAATAAGCACTTGTACCCTTGATTTGGCTTAAAAGTGACAGGCTGTAGGACTGCAAGAAATACTACTGATGCAACACGTATCACACAAGTGATGGACGTATCAGACCAGATGTTGATGGCTGTAAAAGAAATTAAGCGGTGAAAAGGCATTTTTCAGGTGTCTGAGCTAGAAGCAAGACTGCTAGACCTTGCTTAAGAGGAACGCCTTCAAAAGTAGAGCAAATTGCTGTAAGCCAGATGTTCCAAAATACCAAAACAAATGAGAAGCAGCCGATTATGCAAAAACAATTCTAGTCTGAGTACTCATGACATTTGCTGTGTCTTCCAGGCATTAACTCCTTTTCATCAATACCCTAGTCTGTCAGATGTATTGTCCTGTAACCTATTGTGGCAACACTGAGACTAAGCCCTCCAGAAACTGGCTGAGCAGGCTGTAATTGGAAAAGGATGAGGAAGCTGTTGTAAGACAAAGGACTGTAAAAGAAGGTCAGAGGTTTTTTTCCTGTGCTGCCAATTTCTGATGAACGTGAGTTTGATCTTCTCTCTCTAAGGTCTGGGCTTAACCGTAACACTACACTTTGCTTGGAGGATGTAAAATTTTGACAGGTGTTGCGAAGCATCATGTTTAAGCTGTAGCTTGTTTTCAGAGCCATGCATTAAGAGACATAGTTTCCTTTATAGAATTTCCTGCTTTGTGAAGCAGAAAGGCTCTTTGGACTGGCTTTTTTCCCCTCTGTATTTATTAGTGTCCATTTGCACTAAAACCTGATCTCAGTCTAGGTGTACAGAGCTTGCTGTAGCTGTGTCTGGAAACGGGCTAGATTACAGTCATTTTGTTTACAGGCGATGTTACTGGTGATACAACACTTACCTGAATGAGGAGCAACCCTGCTATGATTTGTAGGGTCTTACTTCAAGGATTGTCTCCATATCTGCGATTTAACATTCTAAGGGTGGGTTGTTTGTTGTTTGGTTTTTATTGCTCAGGATTCTACTAAATTTTTTTTCACATCAAAACGTCTGTAGTTTCTAAATCTTGACCTATAATTAAAAGCTGTAAATATAGTGTAACGCTGCTGCTGCTATCTATTAAGCAATGCAGCACCATGACAGGGCTTTTATCTTGAGGTAATTTTTCTCACTTGAACATATGTGAATAGAGTTCTGGGGTTTGGTTGCTTTTTCTGTAGGTATTTCCCCACCTAAGTGCTTTGTTGTTGGTGTCCATTCCTGAACTGAAGATACTGGTACCGAAAGGGATCTGGAAAGTCATCTCTCTGCCTTGGCCTATCTGTGATATTTACTGCTGATACTTTGGAGAGAAACTGAAATACAGAGCAAGTTATTTTTATGAAAGCGTGCCACAAGGAGTTGGTGTCAGAAGTTACTCTGACTGAGATCTTCTGACTCCCATGATCTGACTGTTAAGCCTTTTGAAACAAATGCTACCAAACTTTACAGAATGGTTTGATGGATTCTCCTGCTACATCCATGTTGGCAACCCTGGCATGTTTCAGGTTGTTAGAGTGAAGGGGTTTTGGCATGTTTTTTCATTTTCATTTTAGCCGTTCCAAGTAGGTAGTTATTCTCTCACCGACTGACTGATCCACGTATAGATTTGAGGATCAGATCCCATCTCTGACTGAAAGGGATGCAAGCGTTGCCATCAGCTAATGAAAATGACAAATGGTAGTTCTTGGGAAACCTGTTAGTTGTTTTCCCATATGTTACAGGAGCCTACTAATAGGAAGAGTCCTGCTGTTCTTTACAACAACACATATTGTTCCACTTCAGATCCTATTTAGCTACAAGCAAGTCATGCACTGGTTATAGGTTTAAGGCAATTGCTAATTGTTGCTTCCAAACTCTGTTGGCTAACAGTCTCTGCATGGTGGTACTATTAATGCAAGGCTTACAAGTATGAGGTGTTCTTTTTGTTCTGTTTAAAAATAGCTGAGAAGCAGGTTTGCTAGTGTGTATGTTGCTCTCAGCCTCTGTGAGGTCATTTCCTTAACTGCTTCATCAGCTTGCTAAGAGAAAGGGGCAGGTGTGTGTACCTCCTAGCTCTTCTGCCCTCCCAGGCGAGGTGGGGGAGAGGCTTCCTTGCTGCTGTGGCTGAGCAGACTGGTCTCCTGCAGTCTTGACATGCCCCCTTTGATGCTTCTGGTGTCAGATCCAGGCTTTGAGTATCTGTCTTTTGACGGATCCCAGCGAACAGTTTTGGAGCTAGATTAAATGTCGGGTTTTGCAGGAGCTCTGCGCGTGTGGCTGGATGTCTCTTACCCCTCCTGTGCTCCGTCAGCAAAGTGGTCTGCTTGTTTCCCAGCCTGCTTCTGATGAAATCAGCCTTTAAACCAGCTTAAACTTTATTTAAACCAGCTATTAAAATTACTTACGTTAAGGTGGCTGCTTTATACTGAAGTGGGTTAGGGTTTAAGGAGAGTGGTGGGAGCCCTGGCAGAAGTGCTGTTACAAGCAACCGTCTTTAAATTTCTTCTGTTTGCAAAGTAACCGTCTCTGTACAGTCTCAACTGGTAGTAAAACCTGTGGAAAGAAGCAGCTGGCCCAGTATACCTATCTGGGGATTGTCTTCTCCCTTCCACAGTGCTTGGCAGTGGTGTTGCAAGCCTGCTCAGACACATTAAAAGCTTTTGTCTTTTCCAGCTGAGTCCATCCAAAAATATTTTAAAGGCTCTGCACCCACTTTCAGGCTTTGTTTACAGTGCCTTGAGAATCGGTGGAGAGGGTTCTCCAGGACGTGTGAGGACTTGTTGTTAAGTGGCTGGACTGTGAGTTTCTGCTCTGAAAAACTGCACTGGCATTGTGTAGATTGTGAATGTTAATGTTTGTGTTTGGTGTTTAGCACACGTTAAAATCACAATGCTACCAGTGTCCTTTGGGTTCTGAATATGTGAAGAAATTGTGCCTTACTGCTTGCACTCTGTGCTTAAAAATAGCAGGGAAGGGTTGTGGTCTACTGCAATAACAGTCCTACCTTTGCACCCTCCAACTTCAAAAAGCAGTTAAGCCATCTCACACAATTCTCAGAGCTCTGCACAAGACATTTTTGCATAATGGCCATCGTGGTGATCCTCGTTCAGATTTGTGCAATAAAAATACCAAGCTTTCTACACTGAAGGGAAATCTTTGTGAAATTTTTGAAAGGTTATATAAATTTGTAATGACTCAAGATGCTGGTAGTGCTTTTAAGATGGAAATTCATCTTTTTAGTCTATTGCTGTAAACATAAGCAGTTCTCTAGATAGTAAATTTTATGCTGTTCAGAACTATATCACTTTTAATATCTTTGAGAATTTAAGTGACTTTTAATGATTATTAAATCAGGATGATAGTGCAGCAGGGTTTTGTATAAAAATTTTATACAGTTTTGTTGCCAGTGTTGCCTTGAATTTCCTTTTAAATAATTTTGAAATGCTTAAATATTTTTCCATTCTAAACCTGTGGTCTTTTTAAATGTATTATGCTTTTTTGGTCTTAAGAACTTTCTAAAATATTTTGTAATCACTTTTTAAATAAAATAGTAGTAAATAACTTCAGTGGTTTTTGTTTCTGCTGCTATGATTTGGTGTCGCCATGTAGCTCTCCCAGAGCCAGCCACAGGAAATAACATCATTCTTTGTTTGGGGTTTGGAGGAAGGAGCTTGCAATGTGTTTGCCCGTTACTGAGGAAGAGGGTCCAACTTGCAAAGCTGGATATTCTCGCTGAAGTGTTTCCAGGAAGAAAGGTCCGACAAGGTCAGTACTGCCTCTTATCACCGGGTCCAACCAAACTAGTTTGCAATAGCCTTGACACCTACTTCGGTCTACGGGTTACTGTAACAAGCCTAATTCAAGTGCTGCTTTCCTATTGTCTTGATTACAGTGGAACTGGAAAAAATAAAAGTGCCAGATTTGTTAAAGGAATGAGCACAAACTAGCAAAAGGTGTTAAGAGCAAATAATTTCTTCTGGTGTAGAAAAATGCAGGTGACCGAGTTACTGGGTCGAAGGGGAGCAGCTGTCTGATTATCAGTGGTAGGGGGCGAGGAAAAGGAAATAAACCTGCATGGTTTCTGGCAGGGCTGCTTTTTTGTTTCATAATCCTACAGATTGCTCATTATCTGGTGGTTGTCTTGTAAACAGGAGAAGAACAGCACTTTCTGCATTGCCGGCACTGAAGTTGGAATGCCGTGGTGTATTTTATTTATATTGTAACGTTAAAGGGAAATTGTCTCTGATGAAGCTGCCAGAGATGAGTGTAACCATAAGGATTCATAAGGAACAAAGGTCTCTAGGGCTTTTAATTACATGTGAAAACTAGTGGCAAGAAAATGATTGAGACAAAATGTTGTATTAAAAGGCTAGATCAGTGGTGGATTTACACAGCATGAGAAAATAACTCGGAAGTCCTAAGAAAGGTTAATAAACGTTTAATAATTTGGAGCATGACCACATAGTTTAAGTCATGTTATTGCTAGAACGATGGCAACTCCTTTCTCAGTAGCATAATCCAAGTTAGTTTACTGTAGATGACCAGAATAGTGCAGCAGGGCAGCGTATCTCATAGGCTGGCAGTGTGCAGCTGTCTGTCGTGAGCGCACAAGGCACCACCTGGTCGCTGCTGTCTGCGCATCCATAGTTCAAGGCACGTCTGTGTTTCCTTGCTTTCAGGTGGGCCTCCTCCTCGCAGCAAGGAGCACGGCCGGCCGCTTGCTTTTGCTTCGTCACACAGCCTCCGTGCTGTCGGGCAGGAGCCGAGCAAGGGTAACTGCTTGGCGGGGCTTTGGCTTTGACTTATTTTTGGATTCAGAATAGCTATGCTTTGCCTGCTAAAGGAAGCACACGGAAGGCCAGCGACGTTTTTCGCATTCTGTTGGTGCAGTCTGCGCAGCCATCTGCCGAGAAGCTGCAGGAGAGAAGTTTGCCCACAAGAGGGCAAAGATGATCGTGTGATTGAAATTACTTGGTCTTGGACGACTTCACCCGCTTCCCACCTGTATTTTCAGTGGACTTAAAACCCCCCTTGCCCTCTTCTGTCAGTGTGGCTATAAATCGAAGGGTGCAATTTAGTGATACTGCATCCAGTCATTTGCTTACTTCTCAAAATACAGCCTGAAGGCTTTTTCATAATATAATCAGATAGATATTGTCTCAAGGAGATATTTTACCTGAGCAGTTTGAAAGGGTTCTTCATTTTACTCCTTTGGTTTTGTAACCTGTCAAGAGATGTTTTTAAAAATTCAAGTTTCAGCTGCATGACTACACCTGCACCTATAACTCTGTAGTATGGCTTTGAAGATTTTTGTGGTCTGTACTATGCCGTGGCTTTCAATGAAAGGTCTGTGGATCATGGATGAGAGGACAAGGGAATGGGGAATACCTGAGCATTTCCCGGACTCCGGGGAAGTTAAATGAGAGCAGCTTATTATCCAAAAATGCAAATTATACATGCTGGGAAAAAATCAGGGTCCACAAACAGAAATGTTGGCAAACATGTGAAGCGTGCCAGACAGGGCTTCTTGCAATTCCAGTCCTCTCCAGGCACCCCAGCGAAACTTGCTTTGACCAGCCCACATGTCATGATCACTCATTCAGTTTTGTTTCTTATGACCTATTATCTCTTGGCTGAATATTTGAACAGGACTGGGAAAATAAACCAGACTTGGCTGTTTTGAAGTTGGTAAGCCCCGAGGTCAGAGTCAGGGCTTCACAAGGAGGTGACAGTATAAGAACATTCTTCTGTAGCATGATTCATGTGCAGGCAGGCCAGCAGATACCCAGTCAGGTATCTGTTGCTAGACGTGCTGCATGAAAGGATGGAGTATTCTGCAGTGCTAAACCTGGGGTGTACGTCAGAATTCTCTTTTCAGTCCTCACTTGGACTTACTGAAAGCCTAATATTGTAAGACAAAAGCATGAGAAGTATTTTATTACCGTATGCCCTGCCCTTGCTTAGAGTATGGTTTAATGTTGCTCAAAATAATGCAAGTCTGTCTGCACCACAGCCCTCCTTTTAACTATTTCCTTTGCACCAGCTGTCACTCTTCCGAAAATATCAGTGCTGGCACGATTCTGAAATCTCTGTTAATGTTGAGCTGTAGGTACGGAAGGAGGCAAGTTAACTGTTCTGTTGTGTCTGCACCCCACTAACCAAAGACATGGAGCTTAACCCTGGCGTGAGCAACAAGGCACCCTCAGAAAGGAGGACAGACTCTCGCCACTTCTATTTTTATTGCTAACACCACCCGTTTTCACTCTCCTGTGCCTGTCTGCTCCATTTCAAAGGCTGCAGATCACTGGTTATTGATACCTGCGTTGTTGAAGCCCTGCTTCCCATTCCTGTCCCTCAAATCTAAACTAAACCTATCAGTGCAATTCAGAGCGAGGACAGCTTTGGCTAAAGTTCTGCCTACTAGTTTCCCAGAACAGCTGGGATAAAGCAGCTATGGAGGTCTGTCTGAGGGGGTACAATACAGCCTTAGAAACAACTGGCTCATTAATGTCAGTCTGTCTTCTGCCTCATAGTCCTCTTGTTCAGAAAGGCTTGTTTTATGAATGAAAAAATGTTGTCCTTGACTTGATACAGGTTTGCTTTTTTTAATTGTAAATGCTTGTTTCTGGCAATTGTGCCTCTTATTTGAGGGTAACAAGGGCATAATTATTCAGCTGTCGTGCACCACAAACTGCTGAGCATGAGGTATTAATGGAGTGCTGTGCTGCCACCATAGCTTAATAGCTACAGCTGCAGCATGGTGCTCTTGTTTGGCTGGGGTTCATGAAAAAGGGGGATGCAGATCATTAAGTTTTATGTTAAGAGTGATTTACAGATGTAGAAATAACAGTAGGCTGTGCTAGATGGACAAAGCACTCTGATTTAAAAAGAGCCGTTATGCCACCAGAGCTGTGATTTGTACTCGGGGGGGGGTACAGAGAGCCACCAGCAGCACCGGTCTACCTCATACAACCCCCAGTGCTCTCAATAAAAGAAACTGGTGTAATTGTGTGTGCTGGCAGGGCTGTACGCGGGGAGGGAGGGAATCATAGCCTACCACCACAGCTGGCTAGCAGATACAATAAAAGGAAGCTGCAAATGGATGCTTTTGGCTACAGGCTTTGAGGTGATACACAACTCCTAGCCTGGTCTCTTCCCACCCCACAGCTATGATATTAGGAGATGCAAGTGCTGGAATTAGGAGGTCGGTGTTGCCCCAGCTCTGCATGGGAAAGTAAAGGGGGTATCTCCTCAGCCCCACCCTGAGGGGTTCCAGCTGGGAGCCCAAGCTCCCCTGGTAGCTGATGGAGGAAGAGGGTGAATCAGAGGGGGAAGAGTAACTCCTGTGCTCCTGTGACACACTGCTGCTGTGATTCACTCTTGTCCCTTTTTCTCCTTTAACTACACAAAGAGAATGGCTGGGTATTAAGGCTAGTCCCATGCAAATAGCCTCCAAGACACACTGTGCTTTTCCCTGGGAGAATTTACTCTCTTTGGGCTGTAAAAACAGGTGCAGGATGAGTGCTGTCTCTAATTTCTCAGTCTGTCCTTGTATGCCTAAAGGTTAGGTGCCTGCAAGTCTACTCCTGTGGGGTTTCTTTTCCCTCAAGGTTTCTAGCGTCTTGCTACAATTCCTCCTAAGCCAAGAAGGCTGCTTGTCTGCTGTTGCCTTTCCTGCACAAGTGCAAACATGTAAGGAAAGAACAAATGGCTCAGACATACTTAATTTAGCAATGACTCTACATTAGCAGCTTGGGGATATTCACCCCCGCAGGGGAGAAATGCCCCACCACTCTGCTCGGACTTTACCACGTCCTACACACACACATCGGCTCCACTTCAAAATCTGACATCTTGTCTTTCTGGTAGCCCCTTCATCAGCCGCAGAAACGTGCAGGTGTTTGCTTCGCCACCACACATTACTTTTTTCTAAACATACCCACACGTGCAAAGCACAGAGCACTTGGTCTGTTCCTTATCTTCTGTTCTATTCCCTCTTTTTTCCAGGCGGTGCGTTTGCCACATCGCTACCGGTCTCCTTTGCAGGGTGTCCCAGCCTGCGGGCACGCCTCTCTAGAGCCACAGGCGAGGGGCTCTGAAGGCGGTATACATGGCAGTGCCCTGCGCCAGGCACGGCTGAACGCATTTCGGGGCCAGAGTAACCTGGGGGCTTTGTAGCACTGAGCGTTGGCACCAGGACACCTGTGCCTTCCTGTGACCCTCCACACTGCTGGCTGAATTCCCTGTCGCAGTGAGGGGGGCAGGACTGCTGCTCTCTTGCTAATGCTTCAGAGGTTGTAGTTTATTCCTTTCAAACGGTTTGCTTTGTGCATTGCTGTTATTCTACGCCTGTAAACGTCTAAAGAGTGATATATGAAATTACATCATCTTGGGCATTTTTAATTTAACTTGGTTCAAGCCAGGATGCACAAAAAAATGCATTTTAATTGATGTAATTTTATCTGTGTCCTAATCCTTCTGCTTCAAAAGCTCCGGCCTTCATGGCTGGCTGGTGCTCCGAAGGACATACTCTGTCGAACACAAGTCTCATCTGAGAACCAATTAGCACTTACCCAGTGACAAAACAGCTCTTGAAAATGTTTACCTTATGCACCTTTCCGTAAAGCTGCAGCTTAGCAAAATGCAAAAGCCAGGTGCTGCTGGAGGCACTCTGAAAACATTAACGCGAGGCCCAGCACTGTTCTGAGCACCTTGCTCAGGAAGTGGCGGGTAGTGCTGCTGCTCTGTAGAGGTCCCCTGACTTCAGCTTCTTCCTCTGCACTCACTTTTCTAGGGCCACCCTCCTTATTTCCCACCACCCCAAAAGGCAAGGTCCCTCCCAGCCTCCTTTTTATGAGCCCCCGCTGTTGTACTACCGCCCCCCACCCCAGCACATAAGCAGCCACAGCATCGTGCCTTTGAAGCCAAGCTGTCACAGCACTAAACCAGAACAACGTCAAAGATTTCAGTACCTAAATTCTGCCTTCATGTAAAACTGAAACCTTGTGACTGGCAACCATCTCGCCCTTGAGAAAGCTCCTGTGGTGCTGCAACTCTTTTTTTTTTTTTTCTTTCGTCTTTTAAGCTTCCTACCTGCTCGAAGTGCTGCTTCTGGGCATGGCCAGACAGCTTCACTGTCAGAGCAGCTCAAACAGAAGTTTGGCAGACGGAAAAAAGCAGAGATTTATATTTATTTTTTTTGCCAACTGCCCCAAGGCAGAGGGGCTGGTCCAGGCAGGTAATGAGAGCTTGTTCAGTACTTAATAAATTGGCAAGTCATTAACCCAGTAAACCAGTGCAGATATAAGAGGATAAAGCTACTCTTCATCAGTTGTTTACAAAGATGGCCTTTTTTTTTTTTTTTTTTTTTTAATGCAAGCTCCTGGATGGTGGGAACCCACTGTATAGTGGTCAGTCCCTAGTAATAAACAATGGTGCATACTTACCATGAGAAAACAGAGTGCTGACCCAGGGGACTGGCCGAGGCTGATGGGCTCTGGGCTCAAGGACAGGCAGAACAGAAACAAACTCTGCGGCAGCCAGCTGTGGGTGACCAGTGACCTCTAGAAGGGGGACAGGCATAGGAAGGAGCAGCCAACAGCACTTACAGCTTTTCCTGTTATCCAGCTGTCGTGCTGGAAAAAAGTAGTCATCCTTCTCCAGGAGAGGAATAGGACAAGCACCACTGCGACTTTCTGACCTGCTTCCATGTAGCGGGGTCAAACAAGCCCTGGGACCAGAGACCAAAACCAAGAGCTGACTGTTCCTCAGACTGGCTGCCCAAGCGTGCAGCCCTGCACACCTGCAGAGGAGCAAAAGGTAAGCCAAGGGCACGGTGCCTGCACCTGTGCTCCAGTCCAAAACCTGAGACGGCCTAAACGGGAGGGTTGCTTAAGAATACCCTAGAGCTTTGTAATGAGGTCTCTCTCCTGCCACCTGGGAGGAGATCTCTGCAGGCAGAAGGAACAGGACATGGGCTTCCCACAGACCCTTTCTCTTACCCGCTTCTCCCCACCTCACACAAACAGCTGCACCACCAGGATGCCAGCCCAGTGTCAAGCCCATCAGCTGGGCTAGCAACGCGCAGCTCCAGCCTTCCCTGGCTTTCAGATGACAGTCTACAAGCAGGTCTGCACCGCTGCCCCTAGCCGCAGGGCTGGCCAAGGCCACCGGCCAGCGCACAGCCTCCCACACTCAGCAGCAGCATTTTGGCCATGCTGTCTCTAAGCGCAGCAGAGCCCAGAGCAATTGTTAAGTTCAGCAGGGCAGAACATGCGGCACCTTGATGCCATGTTCTGCAGCCTCTGGGTCAGGTTTAGTGCCCTCCTTCTGGAGCTTCAGCAGAACGTGAAAATCCCAGACATGGGGTATGAAGCGTGCATAGCAGGCCAGCAGAAAAGAGACTTTTCTATCACTCCAGGTAGGTCTGCCCTTTAAGTACGGACAGCCAGAAACTGTGGGTATCCGCCGCATTTCCATTAGTGCATAATGTGCTCACATTAGTTTCTCTTTCACAAGCTTTCTACCAATGTTGACACCTGCTCACTCTTGTCTCCTGCTCCTCTTTGACCTGATAAGCTCTTAGTCCTCTTCCCTGGAGCATTACTCACAACACAACACCTCCCCAATTCATTAGAAGTTATTATTTTCATAGGGTCTTGCTATCCCCTCTGTACCCCACAGTGATTTGTTCCCGAAGCCTTTTCAGGAGCAAAGAACTTATTCCTTCCTAGTTCACACAATGCACAACACCACAATTTCAGAGCAACAGAAGAAAGTGCAAGCTGTCACATAACCTGCAGTGTCTTCACCTAGCACTGCAGTCCTCAAGCTTTTCAAAGCCACCCTTCCTCTTTTTTTAAGGAAGTTTTTTTTCCCCTTCTTGTCTTCCCAGATTGTACCTGACAAAAGCACTACCCACTCTCTTAACTTACCTTAAGGCCCCAGAGCTCAAACGTCAGGGTTTGGGGTTTTCTGCAATATGAAACTGTTTGTACTATTTTCTTCTCCCAAGGTTTACATACTAATTTTCAGTAAGACTGAACACAAAACTCTACCTGTGTTGGCTCAAAGGATATACTACACTCATCTTGGAGCTGAAGAGGATGGACAGCTTTTGGGTGGGATAGCCAGAGACCAGCAATCTAAACACAACAGCAGGGGAACAGGTATTTCCATGGCTCCTGCCTCTTGTCCTCCAGCTACAGGATATATTCTGAAAGTCCCCAGAGAGGTCACTGCTCTAGTAGAGGAAGGAAAAAAATGAACAAGACAACAATCTGATTCTCAAAGCTCTTACATCATCCAAATAGCAAACATAGTTAATTTCTATAACAGCTGGAATCCCATATTTGACAAAGCTGCAGACAGATGGAGCTTTCAGAACCAGGCTGACACTGAAGGAAACTTAAAATACTTTTGCTGGCAGAGCTACAGTAGTGAGGTGCCAAAGTCCCTGCCAGACGGAGCTGTCATTCAAAGACCCCTGGTAGAGCTGGTGATTACAGCAAAACCTGTGCTTTCCTTGGTAGACGTTTCGCAAGGAGAATCTGAGGGAAGTGAGGAAGCTTTGGCAGCAGACATGTCAGTTTTCCAGCCTGAAAACATACTGCATTAAGAGCATCTGGTGGGTCTACGGACCCAGCGCTGTCGTAACAGCCAAACCTGCAGGCATACCTTAGACCTGTCGATAGGCACAAAAACCAAAAGGGAACTTGTAATTTACTTCTCTTGATCCAGTATAAACAAGTGCACTCGCAGTAAAACATATTATTTGGGTGACCACAGAGCATGGTTCAGAAATTCTTTGGTTGTCAGACTACATGCAATTTCCCTGATACTTTTTTCCCCTGCGTGGTGACAAGCGACAGAGTGATGTGGGAGGCTGAAAAAAAGGTGCCAGTGGAGTGCCAGGAGACTGGGCACGATTCCAGCAGAGTGGAAACAGCCTTTTCTTCAGAGCAAGCTCAGGCTCCAGCCCCAATCCTTAGCAGGTGCTTCTCCCCATGCCACCGCAGCGCTGAGGTCTCGGCTGCATTCATGCTGTGTGCAGCAGAACATTGGTTTCCCACTGGATTGCCAAGAGAGGTTAAAGCTTGTAGGAATGTGCCTACTACCTGAGGTGGTATCTCAGGAGGCGAAGGAGAAGTAGAGCACTTCTCTTTCCTCTGGGGGAACAGAAGAAGTTGTATCCTTAAGTATCTTACCACGTCAGTCCAAATTAAAGTCAGAGTGCTGGTTTCTAAAAACTCGAGTTAAGTTAGCCTTGGCAGGGGAACTGGTGATCAAGCACCCTTGCTGCAAAAAAATACATACAGGGTGTGGGGGGGTGTACCTTCTTCTGCAAGTATTTTCATTCAAAGTGCCCAGAATGAAGTCCCTTGTCATGTATGTCCTTTGGACCAGTCCTGTGCTGGCAGGGCAAGGAAGCCTGAACCATCACTGACGCTGCAGACAGTGGTCTTGTAGCTGAGAAAGAGGTCTGTTAAGCCAGAGAGCCTTTGAGGCATGCTCAGTTCAGGTCATTTAAAAGAAAAAAGCAACCCATTTCCAACCAAACACGAAATACATCTTCTGAAAGCATGGGGCAGAAAAGCAGGCCAAAGTTGGACATTGAAAAGAAATAAATAAAAGACAGTCAATGTGAAATTAATAACATTATAACTGCCTGCTATATAGTTTTATTTGAATAATCCTCTATATTAACATCAAAGCAGTTTATCTTGGGAGAGAATGTATCTTAATCCACAAAGAGCAGACTTTTGCACTTTCAAATTATTTCCTGCTCTATGTTGCTGTAAATAGGGCACTTACGAAAAGGAACAGCGAGAAGAATCACAGAAATCGTGCACTGTGTGGTGGGGTATTTCTACCTTTCCAGGTTATCTGTTTAGTTACTTTCATCTACTTACTCAAAATTTTTGACATTTAGCAGTTGGCTGATTTCTCTTGTCCAAGAGGGGTGGGGGGGTGGGGGCGGAGCCGGGGGGAAAGCCAAGCAAAGATACATATATTATGGTGACAGAAAAAAATAAGGTGGCAAAAAATGGCAATGTATGATGACCTGCTAATGGGGCACAAAAAGACTTTTCTGAGAGGACCACTATATAGCAGTATTGGCACAGAATTTCAAACAGAAAAATGCATAGCTGGCAGAAAATGTTTGTTTACCTCCAGACTGGACCCGGTAAACTGTATAAATCCTACTTCTTGCAGAAACCTGCTGCATTCTCATGCGGTTGTCCTGACAGAAGAGACCAACTTACAAGGAAAAGTCCTACTTCACAGCTAGACGTGAAAGGGGAAGCACCAAGGAAGAGGGGCCTGCACTTCCCTTTTTCCTGCAAAGAATTTCCAGCTCACCAGAGGGACTGCAAAAGGACAGAAAGACAAAGGTGCCAAGAAGGCAGAAGCTCAGCCTCAAAGTCACGTAGAACTTCATGACACTAACAGGTTGGACAAAACTCAACTGTTCTGCCTGTCCAGGCTCCCGGCAGAGTCTCCAAAAGCATGGATCCCAGCAGAGGCAGGGACAAGCTGCATGTGAGAGAGAGAAAGCAGCGCATTGCTCCATTCACAATGGGCTTCCAATAAACACCGTTAGACTCCAAAGAGGAGGAATGTGTCTAGCATTTTATAGGAAATGCACCAAAATTTTCTAAAGAGCAGGTCTCAAATATACCCATTTTAGAAAGAAGTATTTGTGAAAAGGAAAAAAAAACACAAAACATTAAGCATATATTCTTGGGTATGTATTTTCCTGTGTTTAGCAGAGTGAAGTTTTCAAGAATAATCTTTGATTGTTAATAACCTGTAAAAATTCATGGAGAAAACCCCCCGATTTCATCATGTAGTATTAGGGCTAGGAAGGAGTGTTCGCAGTGATGTATTCAAGTTGCAGTTCATAATTTTTGATGCTGGCTGAGCTGATGTTAGACAAAGTCCACCTTTCTGATAAAGAGGTAACAAAGACTTGGGTCAGCTTATCCAGGCACAAATCAGTTTGTAGCAGTTCCTTTGTTAAACAAATCACCCTTGAAAGTTAAGAATCAGGTAGGAATTCACAGGATTTCCTTTCTGTAAACAGATGGAGGAAATCAAAAGCAATTTTTCCATCCCTCTCAAAGGAGAACCAAATGGCTCTCCAAATAAGTTTTAAATGCACTTATTGCAAACAGCTAGAAATGACCACAGCCCAGCTTATGAGACAGAAGTTGTCTATCTCTGTAAAGCTCATAAAAAGCAGGCTCTCCATTATAAACTTCTTGCACTGGGGAGGTGGGGGAGCAAACAAACTTTGGTTCACAACATTGTTTAGCATAGGCATTCAAGTAGATCTTCAGAAGTTACCGGGTCTCCAGGCTAGTAACAAAATACCCATGCTCTCTCTTCAGTAGTGCACACTCCTCTTTGGTATCCTTTTTTGTAAGGCAGATGTCTTGCAGAGATGAAGGAGTCATACAGATGCATCTTTGAAAAAGAAGACAGCGTCACTTGCGTTGCCACAAACAAATTCAACTACTTGAAGGAACACACAGGAAACCTTCTTTTGGTAGGGGTTAGGGTAGAAGAGAAAGCACTAACATTTACTATTTGCTACAAGCAAGTTATTTTGCTCTTGTAGTTAGTTGTTAGCAGCCGTCAAGAGCTGTAATTTGTCTGTGTTGACAGAAAATACGGAATTATTGCTTTGTGAGTAATTCTGAGTAACAAGTAACAGGATGTTAATAAATCCTTCCAGGTAAACACAGCAGAAAATATAAATATTCATTCTGGAAAACAAATTTTCTGTGGCAGAAAATATAAATATTCATTTTGGGAAGCATTCTGGCAGTTACTAAGCACGAAACTTACTTGTTGACTGCGTGATGCATGAAACCTTGTAGGATGACCATATGCTTAAAACACAAAGGATCGTAGCTAGGAACCCGAAAGTCTGGATGAGAAAACAAACAAACCACAAATACTTCCAGAACATTAGATGACACATATTCCATGAATGTATGGACAGTCTTTGTATATCCAGCTACATATTTTACGATGTTAACAGAACGAAAAAAGTTGTATTTCACTCCATTCTGCCAATATACTAAAAATTTAAAAATTTCTGTAGTATAATAGCAGCTTATGTCTTGTCAAAACAATGACTGAAAGACAGAGTGAGTCATATACAAGGAAGGAGGAAAAGCTGGACAGCAGCATAGTCTCACCTTCGAGACTTCTCGCTAGGATTCTGCCAGAAAGAAAAGACTTTTCCTAACACCTCTGATGACTGCTCTTTCACTGCCCCATTCAAACAAGTCTTTCCCTGCCATCTGCCAATAAACAAGTCAGGTAAATCTTCTAGTCTGTTTGCATCATCAGGACTAAGTTTCTGAAAGTAATTCTTTACTCGGGAGGAATTGTAATTCAAGTCCTGCTGCTGTGAAAATATTGCTGCCCACACTCAGAAGTCATGCCTCCCTCTCTAAAGCCCTCCAGCCAACAGAGGCAGAGAGTATCTTCCACGAAGTCAGCCCAGGACTCCAGCGGGTTTTTTCAAGTAATTATCTTGAACAGGGCTCTGCTCAGGAGCAGAAGGCATCAAAAGCCACAGACTGGGGTGAAATCCTTTAGACAACTTCTAGCTGCTACAACAGCCATTTGTCAGAACTGAATTGTCTTAAATCTTCCCCTGAACACATCAGTTCCTATGAGTTAAAGCAGGAGCCTTTGGTTTCAGCTCTCTGACAGGACAAATACCTACTTTAGTGGTGAGTCTGGAGTCTCACTACAGAATATTTTTGTTGGCAGTGTGTTATAGAACATTCACTGAAATGAGCTAGAATGTAGTTTACCCAACCCAGACACAAGCAAGGCAAGTCTGTACGAAAATAAAATTACAAGTAATAGATTTCCAATGCCCTATTTAATATATATATTGCAATTAAAAAAGTGTCGGGGCTAATAAGCACAGTCTTACCGCTCCAGCCACAAGCCCAGACAAATTGTAACTCTTGGATGCTGCTACAATCGATGCAATGAGAAGCAGAATTGTGCCAATTAAATAATGAAGAAACTCCTGTAAAGACAAGCACAGCCTGCATCAGAAGGGAAACTTATCAGGAAAGCATTTAAATATGCCTTAGAATGAAAACAAGTTGGCAGACATTACTCAAACCCAGTGGGCAAAACACCAAGTCAAAAAAAAAAAAAAAAAAAGCTAAAAATAAGTAAGAGAGAGAGAAAAAGAGAAAAAAAACACCTTATGGGTGGATTTTGTACCATACCTGACTTTACATTCGAAAAAGGAGAGGGCCAATCTTCAGATCTACTAATGTCACTGGAATAAGATCTGCTTACTGCCTACAGACACAATCCCTTCACTTCAACATAGTACATTACGGAGAGTGAAAAATGTCTCTTTACTGCATGAAATACGGACCTTACTTAAAGAGACAGTTCTGGAGGAAGGAAGAAGCCTTAAGGGCATATTTCTGTAGCCTATATGAAATGGCAATAAATGGCAGCAAACAGCATAAATGGAAAATCAAATGCTCCTACTTCTGATAGTCTTAGAAAGGAAGCAGTGGATCTACTGCTAGATTTACTAACAACTTATATCAACCAAGACTGGAAACAGGAGGGAAGCCCCGAAAAGCACAATCATGCAGACAATGATAACCAACACCTAGGCTCCTAAGTCTGTAAGGGTGGCTACAGCTGTCCTGTGGTAAAACATGATGCCACGAGTTTTTCTGACAGAGCACCACATTTAAGCTGTTCTCTAGTGTCACGAGTATCAGTCCAGGGGTCAATTCTACCTTGTTATAAGGATTTATATGTGGATTTAGATTTTGTATCCTCACAAACCTTATGGCAGCTAATACAGGTGTTTGCAAACTGAACACAGGCTGTTTCTTTTGCATGGTGGGGTGGGCGGGAGGGTATTATTCTGCTTACTTTATCTGCATTGCACTACCAGCATGAGCCAAGCAAATGCCCTGCATAAGGGAGAGGAGGGATTGTCTCAAACCAAAGCAGAGAGAATGCAGCCCCAAAAGGAGATTGTTCAAAGAAATCCCAAAAGAGAAATACTCTATGATAACATACCATGGTTTCCTTCTGCTCAGGTGTTTACCGAGCAGCTGAGGAGGACCTCTGCCACCAAGTGTGCTCTGAGACTGCAACTCATGTACCCTTGTTCAAGTAATCAAGATCTCAACCCTTGCTTTTGCCAGAATAAATTATTTCTGTAAGGAGGCTTCTCTGGCTAGTCCGTGATGCAGCAGGAAGTCCCTCGTGCCAGTGCCTCCTTAGAGACACCAACTATAGCAGTGTACGCAGGCCACTACTTCACAGGAATCTGAGGGATGGGCCAAAGTGCAAAAGAATCAAAGACTAAATTAGGTGGCCTGGAGAGTGCCCCTCTGGAGAAATACTTCCCGGCTTTAAAAGGTGTCAGTGCTGAACAACCTCTTGAACCCCTGCAACTTCACTGACTGCAAATCACACCCCTGGCTGCAATGTAGAGAACCTGCCAGGAAACTCAGCCCAACACTAGCTGTAGTTTCCCAAAGTCTCCTACAGGTCTTCTTCCTATTCTGTTCTAAAGATACTTAAATATGTGAACCTCCCAAAAAGGAGGTGGGTTGTAAAAGAGCAGCAGTGTTCAAGCATCACATCCCATAAAGCTATCTGAAGCAGAGCAGCCACCAGCTGCAGTGCCTTGAACTCACTAGTGACTCTGCAACATTTAGGAATGACTAAACACACAATAAAAAGCAAAAGCAGCCTATGTAGAGGTCAAAATGGCATAGTCCTGTTACAGCAATGCATACATTAAACGCTGCTTTGGAAAACTGTCATTTATTACCTTATTTCAATCCCTTATTTCAATCCCTGCATCTGTGTTATCTCTGGATAAGGAAGTACTTTCTAGAGACACATAGTGGCAGTACACATTTAAAAAAATAAGAAGGGGCGCAAGACTAACCATATTCTTCAGCTAAAAAAAATGTAATTTTTTCTTTCTGGTTAGAAGTGGATGGATGGACAAACCTTTATCTTAGATCTGTAAACTACTTGCATAGTTTCCATTAAACTCCATCCCAACCACTTCTTGGATTTCAGAATTCGTCTGTATCTCTGCAGCTGGTTTTCTCCATCCCTTTGGTCCTTCCTCTGTGGAACTAACATGTCACTATGCATAAGGGAGACAACCCAAGGTGTTATTAAAATCTGTCATCCCACCCTAGGATGCAGAACTCTTCTGTTAGCTGACCTGACCCAAAGCTACTGAGGAAGTTCGGGTCTCACATTTTCTGTGCTGCTTGTTAATTCTCTGCTAGGACGTAAGAGATGGATGTGCAGGGGAAACGCAGGAATGAGGCAGGAACATCCTGCAGGATATCCCAGGAACGGCCAGGCTATGGCAATCAGGCTGAGGCTCCTATTTCTTGCTATTGTTTAAGTTACCTATAAACGTACCAAAACCAGACACATTTGACTTAAATAGCACTCACAGACTTTATTTTGGGACAGGATGTAGGACATCAATTCTAATGCTATGATCTGGTTGGCAGTCTAGCAATCCCTTAGCTGCTATAAATGACCTGAGCTAGGATCCATCTGCTGAAGACTTGGTCATCGGTACCTTCTTTTCAATTGTCTCAGAATAATGCTATTGCATTCCCTGGAGTAAATCTGGATTTGTATCTGTGTAAAGGAGGGCAGGATCAGATCCAAATCAGCTAAAAAAAATTACAATTGCAGCATCTGCTGAAATAAATACTAATAACAAAAGCAACAGAAGGATTTGCATACAAGGCAAAAAAGAATTACGTGAAAGGCAGCCTATCATTTTGTGTCCAAGGAAATGGACTAAGTAATCAAGACATCAACGCACAAGAGAGACAAGGAACCCAGACCATCTAACAGGCTTACCGCAAGTGGCCAGCTAACGCAAGTGAGCTTCCTGTAGATTCTGAAAATGTGGATAATGTAGAAGAACAAAATCATAACCAAGTCGCACATGGTGACAATCTGAAAGTAGCTGTATGCACTGTAATCCGTCCATGGAGAATTATTTACACTGATGAATCCAATCAGCAATGAGATCTGAAAGGCAAAACGCACATTAAAGATTTTTACAATGGTGCTCAGAGGGCCGTGCAGATAATTTTAACCACAACAAAATGGCACTTAGAACCAAAAGACAAATATCTAATGTATATTGGATGGTCCCAACAAAACGGAGGACAAAGTAACGAGCACGGTAATAATGTTTTAAAATTTGCTGTTAAATGAGCTAAAACAGCCATTAAGAGCGGGAAAGAGCCAGCTGCTAGAAGGGAAGCAGCAGCTTCAGCCTGAAGAATCCAACCTGAAGAAGCCGCTATGTACAATACAGTATGTCTCAAACACAGAAGAGGCACTGAATGCCTGAAGTTGCACCGTTAACTGAAGCATCTAAATCCCACGGGACCTTCAGAAGGAAATCATAGAACTCTGTAACAATGAAGGTGCCCATGAACACATGTACCTTTACTTCCACTTAGTGAGATTTCTGACGTGCAAAATCGGAGGACCTGGCTGCAACCGAGCTAAACGTTTTACCCTTCCTTTTCTATCACCTACAGAGCAGGAGTATTAGCAGACTGTAAGGTAGAATCATAGCAAATAACATAAACACTGGAGGAATTTATTAATTCACCCCATCCCCAATACAACATTCATGAAGCTTTAATATGTTATCATTGTCACATAAAACTACAAAGCATTATTGTACAAGTTTTTTCAGTTGTAGGCTTGCAAAGGACAAAAGCTATTTTATTTTTTTAATCTAAAGCTATTTGTTTATTTTACTGATCTTGCTGCTTCTAACAGCCTGGCTAGCCTGGGTTATAAAAAAAAAATATTCTACCAAGGATATACTCAAATATTTTCTTATTACAGACTTTGCCAATGCGTGCTTTCAGACACTCTAAGTCAGCCAGCAGCAGTAATGATTCATATTTTAAGTGTTTCTCCAAGACATTAAAAAACTATCCAAGGAAGCCAGCACTTCAAGACTGCACCATCCTTTCCTGCACACTCACCTTTCAAACTCCTAACTAACTGCATCCATTATCAGAGTAATTTCCTTAAGATTAAAAGGGGGAAAAAATCCCAACACCCAAACAACATAGCTTAGATTTTCCCTGCTGTAATTTTAACTGCTTTTCACCCCTTAGTTCTAAGTTGACAGGCTAAACACATGCATCCTCAAGGGTGACCAAAAGCCCTATACACACAAGAACTTCACAAGAACTTGTCAGCTTTGCCAAATTCCATCCAAACAGTCACATCAGTGTCAGGTCAGTGAACCACCTCAAAAAGGTGGTTCCAAAGAGAAAAGTCAGTGCTACAGGATCCTTTCCCACACAAGTGGCTGAGCTGTTGTTAGATCTGGTCCAGGTCCGTTATTTTTACTACGGTAGCCCCAGTAGTTGACATTAGCATTTTAAGTGATGCTCAGTCCAAGCCGGTGACAGGCTTCTACACTAGAGTAAGCTACATCTCGTCTCACCTTTGAAATAGATACAGGGTAGTAAAGGTAGCACTGTGAAGTGCAGGGCTAGAGCATGCTCAGTGCTTCTCGGAAACGGAGGTTACACGTGCCTTTGAAAATGTGTGATATTGCTCAGTCCCTGTCTCTTCAGACATCTTCCTGCCCTCTGGTTTGGCAGTGCAATATCATAGCAGCATCCTGCACGTTTAGTGCTTCTGTCCGTTCCGTACCTGTCTTCCGAGTCTCACGACCTAGCCACTAGGGAATCCTAAATGCACAAAGTCTTGCATCTTGTTCATGGCAGAGCTTTATGAGATGCTACATTTCTCAGAAGACAACAAAGCAATCCTCTCTGCAATTCAGCATTTAAAGACCTCTGCCCCAGTTCTTCAATTCTGAGATAATTTTAATGAAGTTTTGCCCAATCTGTGTCTACATATACCAAGTCCACATCAAGCTGTGGTTTCATGAGGGGCCTTTGTCACCTCCTTCTCACTCTGATTTCACTCCATGTCATGTGCTGGCTTCTACACTCATCTGTGCCGAGCCACCTCAGTGTACTAAGCCAGCAGAAAAGTGAACTACTAAGAAAAGCAAATAGCTTTACTCTGATTCCACCGTCACACAAGGCAGGTTCAGGTGAGCAAGGGAGTGTGAGGGAGAAGCTAGGACTGCAATGGGAAGGATAGAAAGGACTGAGCAGGCAGGATGGCAAGAGCCAGTAACCATGCTGGCTCAGGCTGCCATCCACCTCCCTTCCTTGAATCTTAATATCAGTTAAACAAGGAATTGTCTCACTTAACTGTTGAATAACTTGAACAATCAGGAGATTGGCAGGTCATTTACCCTATAATCTAGGAGAACACCTGAAGTGATGCAAGAAACACAGCTATTATTTTCATGAGAATATGAAAACTAAATTTAATGACATTTCATTCTATAGGAAGACTCAACAAGAAGTCACAGCAAGCATTGAATCTTGCTCTTGGACAAAGGTGAGGTGAGGACAACCCTTCTCTAACCATCAAAAGCTAAAACGGGTCTCCCTTATTCAGGTGTCTTCACAATAACCAGTTCTCAGTTTCAATTACACTAGAAGGAAGTGTTAAGTCACAGATATTAAATCTGCCTATTGGCTCATTTCATGTCTGAACCATTGACTTCAGCAACTTTTTTACTGTGTACAAAGGATAAGGAGGACTGGATCCTTGCAAGTACAACCACCAACTAAATAATAAGCAGTGGTAAAAAAAGCTTAATTTAAACTAGACTCAGTTCTTTCAACTTCATGGAAGCACAGAAGTATTTTTTTTCAGTTAAAAGGTACAAAAAATTGAGAATAAGTATAAAGAAGAATGTGAGCCACCCAAGGACAAGGTCAGAAAATGTAACTGAGGTGTTCTAGTCCTCAGAAATTAGAAGATACGGGTACCAACCAGGCAGCGAAGAATCTGCTCAGCTCCTAAGAACAGGGAAGAAATGCGGATTTGAACAAACATGCTTTCCATTTCAAGTGTACTTCAAAATTAAAATAACTCCAATAAAAATTAGTAAAGACTCTCCCTTCTTTGATTTTAGATGTGCCTCAGCACACAGGTAGGAAGAAATCACTGTGTGGTAAAGGTATTTCACAACATGAGATTTACATGGAATTTCTAAAGAGGGTTCTCTGATCAGAGGCAAGTAATACCATTTCACAGGACCGGTGCAAAGGGGACTACATCACCATTTCATATAAAGCTATACCATGTTTGCCACTCTATACTGCCTGCAGGGTTAGCGGGTACAGTCAGAGTTTAAAACTCACCTGTTGAAAAAGAACAGTAACAAATGTAGAAAATAAAGCCGCATAATATTATTTGTCCTTTAAAAGTGACAAATACCAAAGTTCCTTCACCAGATATTGGTTTATCATGATATACTGGGTGATGACTGTATTTTTTTTCCCTGCCGGAATTCCTGTTTCCAGAGAACTTGAAATTGAGCGATAAAATGATTAACATGTAACTGTTTGGGATACAGTTCAACATATATCTTGGAATTCAGTTTGTGGCACAGACAGAGAGAGAGAAATGAATGGCAAAGCACTAAAATGATCGAGTGTTACGAGTGTTCTTTATGCATCTGTGCTCAGGGGAGCAGGTTAATACATCCTGAAAATAAAAACTAGAGGCACAAAAAAATTAGGGCACTGCCACTTCCATTTCAGTATAGTATTTCACAGACTGTGAGAGCTGCGGACAGGTAACCCATAGCCAGCAAGCCAGTCAGACCAGAAGTACAGGTCAAACGATAGTCATTAGAAGATTTCAATGTGCTCCACAAAAATATATCCAAGCTTCAGACCTGCATTACAAAAGGGGCGAGGGACACATTGCAGGACACTACCGTTTAAGGGCTTTCTGGTTTCTGAAGAGCAAAACAAAAGAACATATGCATCAATCAACTCCAAAGAAGGATTTCTGGATTTAAATGAAGTTCTGCATTATTACTCTGTTTCACAGAAGTTGATCAGCTTAAACTAATCCACTTCTTGATTTTCCATTGGACCAGATATTTGAAGTGTGTTTGGGAACACTGGTTTGTATCAGGAACTATTTCACAGTGAAGCCAATGTGAACTAAAGGCAGTCAGCAATTGCCAGGAGGCACTCAACACCTTACCAGATGGAACAGACATCATAAAAGGAAGATGGTCAGTCTGCATTCTCTTCTCTATTTTGAGCTGGAGACGAGGCAACTACATCCTCTGTGGAAAATGCTGGCTCTTGAATAACACTGATGCAGGCTCCCAACCCTAAGGTCCATTTTGATTTGAAGTGAGCACAGCTCTACCAAAAATGAAACGTAATTTGCTCTTTCTTGATATGGTCTTCCTTCCAAAGCCAACCCATGGCCTTTAAAAAAAGGGTGAACAAGCACTGATCTTTCAAGGATGTTAATGGGAGATGGGAGAGGGGCTGGGATATCTGATCTTCACAACAAAGAAGGGCCAACAAAGCTGCTGGCTTTAAGTGATGAGGGCAAGGCCTCAAGGCCCTTTTCCCCCTGTACTATGACACCACTCACTCAATGTTCCAGGCATGGCCCTGGTCAACCAGCTACACCTGATCACCACCTTCTCCTTCATGTGTTTGGAAATGCTTTTCAGGAGGATTTTCTTCATCACCTTCTGAGTGCCTGAGGTGAGGCTGACCAACCTGTCGTTCCCTGGATCTTCCTTCCTGCCCACGGAGATGACATCAATCTGTTCAGAATGGCACGCCTTCCTTCTGTACCTCTCAGGCTAGAGAGGCTACAGAAGGGCCGCACAAGAGTGACAAGTTCTCTTTCCCTGTGCTATAAAATGCTGCTTGAAGTGCTCCCTGGAAATGCTGTTCCTTTCTAAAAATCAGCTTTTTTCCTCCCTGTTTCTTCTTGTCCCTGTCAAAGAACGAGCATCTGAAGTCCACTGGTTGCTGATTACACCTAGTAAAAACCAAGGAAAACGTGTACCAAGACTTCAAGGAAGTCAGTCTTCCGCTGCAGGAAAATTCAACACCTTCTTAAGGAGTGGAGCGGAATCGTGCCTTTGTGTTATGAAAAGACTGTATACAGGAGGAAAATCTGACTTCCAGTTACTCCTAAGGCAAATGCACAGTGGAGAAAAGGCGCACGGCACTAGGCCCAGGTGCCATTGTAGTCCCGATTTCAGATGGTCTGAATTCCACCTAACTCCCTGCAGTTACTCTTGGCTGACTGCCGTTCCGCAGGTGTGATTAGGTTGCAGAGAAAGCTCAGCTCCAAACATCCTAGCATCACACGAGTGGGCTGGGCATGGTGCTGGGACCAAGAGCAAGCCAGCCACACGATCCTCAGCCTCTCTGGTCCTAGATCCTCCTGCTGTTTCCAGTCCTGTTGTCAGACACATGGGCCACCATGAAACTGCCCGAGTGCTGCCTGCATCTCGGGGCAACAGCCTGGACTCTCCCTCACTAACACAATCGTGCTGGAGTGTACCAGCAAAGACGGAAGAGCCCGGGCCAAGCCAGCAAGTGCAAAGCAGCTTAATAGAGAACCATCTGTTCCAAAGAAGGGGAAGGCAGAACTGCATGCCCACCAGTCAAGATACTAGATACAATTTCCCTCATCATTCATTACCTAAGGGTAATGAAGGAACCGTAGCACAAGAAAGGACTTGTCTTGCTCTCCACGTACCCTCAGGCCAGCTGGCACCACCAAGCATTTTCTGATCATGTGGTAGAAGACTGCAGTTTATCTGACCACAGAACAATTTTACAACCCAGGAATCAACCTGTGCAGGTGCCTTTGTATGATCTTTTTCTGCTGTCCTGTTTTAATGGATGTAATAAATAAAGCTCTGGCTTTATTACCAGTACTTAATTATTTTGTAACATTTGAAGGGAACTCAATTTTCCTCAGACAGAGGTACCTGCACAAACATAAATGCAGCACGATCTCCAATAGACAAGAACTTACTCCAAAGGAAAGGCTCATGTTCTGAGCGTTACAGACACATTTCCACAGACAAACACTGACACAAGAAGGGAGGAATCTGAATGTCACTGGCTCTTGAATTCTGACCTCAGTTTTGTAACGCTCTTACTGTCTGAACTTCACTATCATGTACTTCACTGCTACAACTCCCCCATTCGCCAGATGAGTACTAATAAATGACTTCATATGCATTGTACTAAATTTTTTTCACCTTCAGAACACTTCAGACATGTAAACAAAGGCAAAAAATGCTGAGCACCACTAATAAACCTCTAGGTCAAGGTGACTGTTTTCCTTTATAGTGTGAATGACAATAGATACCTGCTAAAAAAACAGAAGCCCAAATCAACAATCAACAGATGACAGATGTAACAGACAAGCATGGGTGAAAATATGTGCGGGAATGACCCTAAAAGTTTGGTCTTTTAGGGGTTGCTTTTTGGTTGATTGCTGCCACACCACACAAGATAAACAAAAATGAGCGTCCCAGCTCACTGTAAAATGGGAATTGGTATTTATTTCCTGAGTGTCACTTATTTACTTACAATAGACTTTCTTTATCACGTGTTGCAAAACGACAACACACAAGACTGTGTTGCAGTTTGCAATTTATTTGCAAGAAATTTGCAATTTATTATTGCAAATAAACTGCTTCCTGACTGGAAGCATCGCCTTTAAAGCTAAGGCTACTTCACTATTCATCCTCTTGACCATTCCTGACTGTTTTGTACTGTACATTATCACTCACCTGTATCCAGCTGTTCTTTCACAATTCTATTAATGACTGCAAAGCAAGGGTTACCCTTCCCCCTGTGCCTGTGCAACACCCTGCAGAGCGTGATGTACTGGGTGCGGTCAGGAGAGACAATTGTCTTCACAGCAGCTCATACGGTGCTGTGTTTGCATTTGTGGTAAAAACAGTGTTGGTAACACATGAATCTTTTGGCTGCTGCTGAACAGTGCTTGCACAGCAGCAAAGCTTTCTTTTGCGCTTCTCCCTCTATTCACCCCCAAAGCAAGTAGGCTTGCAAGTGGCCAAGATGTTAGGAAGCGACACTGCCAGGACAGCTGCCTCCTACTGACCAGGGGGATATTTCAGACCATGTGATATTGTGTTTAGCGATAACAGCTCAAGAAAAGAAGGTATAAGGGGAAACGTTTGAGGCTATGGCATTTGTCTTCCGAAGCAACCCTTACACATGCTGCGGTCCTGCTTTCCGGGAAGTGGCTAATCACCTGCCTGCTGATGGGGAGTAACAAATGAATTCCTCTTTTTGCTTTGCTTTCATGTGCAGCTTTCTCTTGCCTTATGAAACTGTAATTATCTCAATCCATGGGTCTTTTTGCCTTCCGTTTTCTTCCCATTCTGCAGGAGAGAGGAGTGAGTGAGAGGCTGGGTGGGTGTCTGGCTGCTGACTGGGGTTAACCCAATGCAGGTGGCCCACTCCTTGCCTGGGCCTTCTGGCTGCTGCAGTAATACAAAGAATGATATTAAAAATCTTCATTGCAGAAAGGAACTGAAAGTGGTTTTTGCAAATCCCAAGATCATATACTGAACTGACAGGCTGAAACTGCTGTCTTACAGTGTAACTATGAATAATAAATTTTCTTTTTCTATATAGAAACAATACGCGAGATGCCAGCTCAAGTACAGGGATGAAAGATAATGTCAATAAGAAGCAAAACTGCCTCAAGGTGCTCAGTGCCATAGAAACACTGTAACTCTTATCCCAAAGATAATGCACATATACTCAATACTGTGACACACATATTGTCATGTATAATCCGCCCAGCACTGCATTAACTTTTCATTGAATTATTTTTCCATGCAATGTACAAACCCATTCTTGTTTTTCTCAGGGTATTTTCTTTTCTTTCGTGACTGCACTCCCCTCTGCTACTCTTTCCTGTAAGAAGTTGTACGATGACTTTTTGTCTCCAATACCTCCTTTCCTTTTTTTCTGCTCTTCATACCCCTTTCCTCTTTTTTCCTCGGCATTAGACTCCATATTTCTTCTCCTTTATATCTCTCATTGTCTCTCATCCAGATTTCCCTCTATACACATGAATGCACCATAATTCCCTCTTTTAATGTTTCCTAGCTATCTTCCCCAGTCCCTTGCACCAGGACATGCATTGCCATTAGCTAACCAAAACTTAGCACCGTTCAGGGAAAAAAGGACAGGCGACAGGATTCAGCATAGTACTATACCTGTACAAAGACTGTAGGCAGCAGCTCTGGTTTACCAGTGTACAGTTGGCAGCTGGCAATACCTGAAACGGCTTTTTCTTTCCATCCTTCTCTAACAATTTAATGCTCTAGCAGACAGAAACAGCTTTGGGGTTTTTTTCCCTGGATGCTGTAAAACAGCGTTGAGAAGAGATCTCCATTGCACTTGCTGGAGCACTGATGAACATTGGTACTGCCTTAATGTCCCTCCTCCTGAATCTGAAAAGAGGACCCTGAGAACTGTCCATGAAAATGATAAAAACCGGTGATTTCCACTCTCTTCAGAACTCACCCCAGTTCTAGTGCAAGTGATAGTACAGAAACTGTCTGTCTACAGATCTGGAGCAAGGGACAGCACTGACTCATATCCAGTTTTATCACAGCCTTTAAAAAAACCCAATATAGTAAGAGCTAAATGCTTTTGTATTTGAATGAAAAAAAGTCAAAGTTTCCAGCTTGTGACACCAGCCAAGATAGTAAGTGGAATTTTCCATCCCTAGGGGAGCCAATCGGGATAACCATGCCCCAGAAAAATGTCACTGACTGCAGCTGTACATTTCCGAATGTTACACCTCAACACAGCGAAGCAACACCCATGTATTAAGTACATATTTCTGGACAGCATAAAACAAATTTTTTTAACAGCTTCCCAAAACAGAAAGATGAGTGAAGCACCAGCCAAGGTTACCACTGTAGTTCATGCAAGACTGGTTCAGCTAATTTAAGCAACAACGTTGACTGCTGCTGTAATCGAGATTTCCTTCTTCCAGGGCGGTGTTGGAAATGCGAGCTGTAACAGCCAAATCCCTACTAGAAAAAGAAGATAAAAAACCCAGTCCATTTAAAACTTCACTAATGACAGATGAAATCAGCTGCCTCCAGCTGCATGGTTCTGTGAAGCAGTCAGTCTTTGGTTGCACAATAATCGCTCAGCCTCTGCGTCTGAGCAGATTTCCTTCTTGTCTGGCTGCTTTGCTAAAATGAGGAAGCTGTCTGGCCTCTGATAAGTGATTTCTCTTGTGCACCACCATCCACAGGCTATTTATGGAAGATAAAAATTGTGGGAGGGCAAGAAACGGTGAAATAATCTTATTCAGACCCTCTATATCTCAGAGAAGAGGACAATTCTAAGTACGACCAAGTGGTATTCTTTATCTACTAATAAGAAGTTATCTATCTGCTCAGACACAGGCCTCAGTGGTAGAAAAGGATGTGGGGCAATCACAGAACCAGCATATGAATGACTAAAGATTACTAAAGAGCCCTTGTTACAGGGTGTTAGCCATGATCATGAAAAAGGCAATTCTTTGTGAGGACTAGCTACAATTAAGTCCTGCCTACCAGTGATCACAGTGTGCAATACTTCAACCCCACCACCGCCAGTTTAACTAGCTCCTTACTTTAATCCCCATAGCTACCTAGGCCACCATTGCACCACACTGAAAGAAACTATACAATCCCGTATGTTGTTAACTGAAAGCTAAGGAGTTTACAGCTATATGACAAAGAATATATCATATTCTTATCAGGTAGTGAATTAAAAAAACCCACAAAACCCAAACCACAATACAAGCCTGTTGCAACCAACAACCTCATAATTTTGTTTCTTCTCTCTCCAATCCAATATTAACATTGGATTGTTTTAAACATCAACTTTCAATTTAAAACATTTCAACTGAAAAAGCATTATCAGTAAGTTTTTCCAATCTACATTAAAGATGCACACAACACTCAAAATACTGCAGTAATTGAGTAACGTTGCACAAGTACCATATTCAAGTCACAGACAATTCCCAAACTCACTGCAAACTCAAAACTCATTGCAAAACAGTATTAAAGGCACAGCTGACTGTTGGCATGTCTGCAAAGGACAGCAACAGCATCTTAAACAAAGCAAATGTCCTTGCAGAGTTTTAACTCTGGGAAACACAGCTGCTTTCTCTCTAACTCTCAAGGGGGTGTTTATATCTTTCTAGACACCTGCAGGGACTGAAGGTATTACTCTGGACAAAGCCAGGAGACCCTTTACGCTTTGTAAGCATGTAGCTTGTCCATTATTAATAAGGAATGACTCCTCTGTACAGGCAACAGTCCCCACGTAACAGCTAGCCTGCCACCCACTCCAGTGGTCTCTCCCATCTCAAATCAAGTCATAATCCCCAAATCATGGATGAACCTGCTGTTTCAGGTAAAAGCAGGGACACATCCCCTGTAATTAGTTTTCTCTGCAGATGCACAGATACAATCACTGGCTCAGCCTGTGCTCTGTCCCCTCCTCCCAGGTAAGGTATTGGTTGTGGTGCTCATTGGGAACCTGTCCCCCACACCACCAAGCCAACTGCCCATTTAGAAAAATACTACCCGATTGCTGCAAAAAGCGTGCATGCATGTGGCTCCTGCTGTAATTCACTCCACTGTAGAAGACCATGCACCTTGCATGGTAGGGAGAATCCCTGTATCACAACTCAGATCACGGTAAGTAAAAACATTGTAACATCGCAAAAGCAGCAACAGAACTCACCAGCCTTGACTCTGGAGAGGGAGCCCTCCTTGGGAGCAAGAGCTGGCCCACCTCACCTGCCATACCTCCTTTTAGGTGACTGGGAAGAAGAGCTCCTCGTCAGAGCAAGGCACCTCTGAAACCACTGCTCGGAACCATTCTCAGATACATTGTTTGGGTTCTTTATATTGTTTGCCCTTTAAATAGTCAATAAAGTCTCATATTGTCAGTAATACACAATATAGAAAGAGCTTAACCCTTACTTGCGAGCTATAGAGCTCTTACAGGTAAAGTTCACGGCTGTCTAAAAATGGATTTACCAACCATGCAAGGTAATACCACCTACAGAGAAGGAGCCCACGCTGGCTGACCAGCCAAGCCTGGCTCAGACTGGCTGGCTGCTTGAAGCCCAGGGTACACACTGTTTGTTATTAAAAAACACCCACAAACTGCACAGCAAGCTGCAAAGTTACTCCCTTGCCCTGGCTATCCAATACATATCCAACAGCATACAGCTACTTAAAACTCAAACAGGAACATAAAACGTAAAACCAGTGCCTCATGGCAACAATCATTCTAGTAGCCTATCAAATTAGATGCACAAAAATTAAAAAGCATGCAATCTCATCTTCCTGAAAGTTGTTACTGAGATAAGCAGCACCTTGTGAACTGCTCAGTGAAGTCTCAATGCCTATGCCTGCTAACCCTCAGCAAGCAATCTGTTCAGTCACTCACCCTCACACATGCTGCTCACACTTGTTCTCACTGTCTGAGGCATTTACGGCTTGACTGATTCAAATCTTCAGTTAACACCTGCCCTATCTCTCCCCGCCCCAGAGAACACCACACTGACATCTGGCAGTCGCACAGACAGCAGTTAAAAAGTTTGTATCTGTCATCTCCAGCAAAGGCTTTGTCATTCATGGCAACAGAGCCTTGAGCAAGGTCTCCTCAAATAAGATGACTTGTTTACATCACCGAAGTCCATGTTGTTAGCTGTGGGGGCACATCACAATTCCTATCAGGAAAAAACAGGTGAGAGTTCCCCAAAATGCTAAACATCATGACAGTTTCCAGACCAACTGGCATCATCCCGACCTGGTCGCTGGACCAGACCAGGTCTCAGCATACAAAAGAACGACCTTTTCTAAAGGCAACGCCTGACGCTTGGCAAGGTGCCAGAGGAGTGAAGGGTGATGAATGAGGGGGGAAAATGAGAACAGATGAGATTCCCCAGTGGCACTGTGGCAGCTGACAGCTTTCGCTGACTGCCTGGAGGCTGGCAGGCCTCTCAGACACGCTGGGACAACACCCCTGTTTCTACTGGGAAGCTTCACTCAAGCAATCTACAAAAGGCTCGGTTAGCCAGCGGGTGACAAGCGGCAACTGGGGACTGTGTTTTTCCCAAAGAGATACGAAAGCTCTCAAAGTGGCCTTCCCAGCGTGTGATTACAGACTGGCAGGAAAGTATGCTGATGTTCTGTAGTTCTGCAGCTGCTGCTGGTCACCTCAGGTTAACAGCATACTTCTCCCCCAGCAGTCTGTACTTCTTTCTTGAACTCACTAATGGCATTTAAAAAAAAACACAAACAAACAAACAAGAAACCACCAAAAACATTCTAAGAAAATTGCCCCTTGAAGCAGCTTCTCAATCTCGCCATCACTGCATTTCCATTTTCCATAAGGGAAGCTGTGAGCAAGAGGGGAAGCTGTAAGCATTGCAGCTGCTGCTATCGTTGCAAGAACAGCAGCCAAATTTGCTTTGGCTTCGAAAGCTGCAGTCACCTAGCTTTGACCAGTCAGGCGCACCTGTACTCACCATTACATTCATCTGATCACCAGCACTGCAGTGCAGGGAGTTGTTTCATGACGATCCCTCAAGAATCAGAGTTATGCAAAAAAGAATAAGCTCACAGGTGGGTGAAAAGAAATCACAGCAATTTTCTGTGTACAGAAAGTAGCAATTTCTGCCTGCTGTATACTTTACACCTCACCACAAAACAGGAGGACAAGACCACAGCGGACATGACATGACAACAACGCAAAGGAGACAACTCAGCCGCAGTACTGAATGAGTACCTCACAAAGCCTCCCCAGGGAGGGGAGCGGCGGAAGCGCCCATAGTAAGCAAATACTGTCTGGCTCTGGGGGGCAATACTCCGTTCCCCCGGTTATGCCGAGCAGGTACCCAACACAGCCTCATGGTCAGGCATGCTGCCTTCACTGAGGTACCGCCACAGCTCGTACTGGATCATAGTGAGACACAACATGTTCCAGCATCTACAGCCCTGACCCAGGGAAGGATGCTTGGCATGATGGTCTTTATCATGTACAGGCTCTGAGCAGATGGAGACCGCGCTTAGAAAGAACTGATCCCCAGGTTTCGGTTTCTCTGTGGCAGGAGAGGACGTTCAAAGGGATAGCATCTCCAATGGGAGTGAAGACAGGGAATACACCGCACTTGCACATCTTAAAGAAAAGTTACAGAGCAGTAAGAATCCACACTTCACCCCATCTTATTATTGTGGACACCATGCACATCCGATTAAAACTTTAAAAAGGTGTTTGCAAATTTAACTTTCTGTAAAGCAAACGTGCAGGACACCACTGCCAATACTTCACTCTGCTCTTTCAAGCATACTAAACATGTCTCAAGAGATACGGTAAATTTCTAGGCTTCATTTCCTTTTTTTTTTTTTTTTTTTTTGTTTTGTTTCAGAAAATGTATTTGCTAACCCTTGTTCAACCACCTCTATAGAAAGAGCACTACATGCACTCAGGTTGCCAATGAATGTATTGCAACAAATTGTAATGGACGGGTCAGATGAGCAATGAAAAACAGCTCCAACTATGTGCTTTTAGGAAGCCTCTTTTAGGATATAAATAAAACATTCACTGACACATTCAAAGCAGAAACTCCCTGGTGTTTAACAATGACTATAACCGCCTTTTTACAAAATGTAATGGAGTTGATTTTTCAGCCTTCTAGAGCAGTTTCAACATCAAGAGAAATCACTAGTTTCTTTTTTGCTGAAAGAGACAGAAATTGAAACAGATGGTACGAAACCTTCCCCTGACCAAGAGAAAAAAGGACTACATTCTCAGCTTGTGGTTTGAAGCACATGGAACCACTTCAGGCTTATGTAGTTCCTGCCCTTATATGCCAGGCACTTGCTCTTGATGACAGCACTCTCTATGGCTGCACTGTTCTCTAAAAACTCTTAGGGAAAAAGAAAACTGAAGGAGAGCTGAAGTAAAGCTGCATCAGTTCCCTTGTTTGGTTTACCACGTAACCTTGTGAACAGCTGCATCACTGCAGCTGAGAACGGCTGCATGGAGGCAAGGCAGAAATGTAAAATTCCTTAAACTGGTGTTGCTTGTGAAGTTTTGTCTCATCAAATGAAACTGTGTCAGCCTACCACCAAGCACTTCTTGGTTAACACACAGAGAACATACTGTTTGCTCCCAGCTCTTACGCAAATACCTGGGCAGAAACTGTAAAATGGCCACGCAGAGCAGAGGCATGGAAAAAATACAACTGGCCAGGACACCCTGTTTCAGTGATCTCAAAGTGGAAATAACAGGATTTCCCAGACCTGTTGGTTTTAATTACTAGGCTTGGACATTCCTCACTCAAAGTGTTCCTGCTTACTTTGGAGCCATCTAAGATAATTTTTTTTCTCTCTTTTCTCAGCATCCCAAGCAAGGTCCTTTTACCGCAGCTTCCAGCGGAACAACAAAAATAATGAGCAGCTACCACACATAGCTTTGACTTTGGCATGAAAATAACTATGTTGCTAAAAAACATGTCCCATTTCTTATTGCTTAGCCAGTAGTTTATCACAGAGTTGCAGACTGCAGACACCTGCACATTCTTGGGGTGGTTTTCCTCAATTATTATTTTCTTTGGAAACGTAAAAGCCTCCTGCAAGCTCAAAATAAGAGATCTTGTATAGTATACCATGACATCACTGACAGCTATTACAGCATTATCTTTCATGTTTGCTGTTATCAGCCAGTTGAAAAGTCAAGCAGAACACAAAACTGTTTGACTCTAAGCTTTGTAGTTTAGCATACAGCAGCTTCCACCAAGCTTGTTGCTTCTGGTTGCTATTTTCCTTTGGAAGAACTATAAACAGAGTGAAAGTAGAGGAAAGTTGAAAGCACAGTCTACACGGGACCCAGAGACATGCTTACAGTTCAGCATTTCTGCACATCACCAGAATCCCTCTCTTCTGACTGAGCAGCATTATTACCATACAGGCAAAATCATGCATCACTGATGCATGCTGCAAACAATTAGATGTTTTTCTTCAATCACCTCCATGGACACAAAGACATTTCAGGCTCAAGATCAAGTTAGAAGATTGAGTAGCTCTCAAGTCATTCCAAGCATAATTTGCCTTTGTGAATTTCCTTTTCCTGTATCAATGGTTTTGATTAGGAATCGTTTTCTTCCACTAACAGATTTTGATTTCTTTTCATATTTTAACTTCTTCTGAATTTAGCTCCCCAGTAAATTTGCTTGGTATCATCCAACACATTCAGAAATTGATCTTGGCTCCAGCAACCCAACTACCAGAATTTTCCAGCTTTCCACGTTAGACATTAATATTCTCTTGAATACTATTATTTAACCACACATTAGTATACAAATAACCCAGAGGGGTTTCAGCACACTTCAAAGTTACTCAGAATTACAGACTGTCTTGTTGGCGATTCACTTGTAAAGTATGTAATTGCTTTTGTCAAGAAATACTTTGGAAATTAAATATATACTCAGCAGAAAAGCTTAAACTATTGCCTTTGCATTTTTAACAAGTTAAAATGATGTTAAGTCAACTTTTATTGAGTTTAGCCTTTTTTACCTTGCAGTTGTTTGTAAGTACTTTCTTCAGCCTTGAGAAGATAATTCTGATTTTCGTCTTTTCTGCATGGAGGAACTACTCTTTCCTGGTTCGTAATGAGCTGAAAGAATCAGCGCTGTTTTCAGCTTAAAACACCTTGTATTCTGAGGCTGCGCTTACTGTGCCGGAACTATCGTCCTCTCAGTAACAACAGTGTTACCTGTTGTGTGAACAATCGCCTTCAGTCTGAACCGTGGTCAAAGTTAGCTTGGCCCAACCTAAAGGAGGTGAAAGAGGGGCAAAAAAGGCCATGGGCCACCTCTGACCCTCTCAAGAGTCCAGAAACATGGAAGAGTCCAAGAGTTTGAGAAGCCTGAGAGAACTCGCCAAGCTAAGTAAAACAGGATCCTAGAAAGCCCTACAATAAAACAAGCCAGCAGTAGCACGGACACAGAGCAAACGTGCTTCAGATGAAATCAGCACAGTTAGTGTGGCATACCGAAGATTGCCTCGCGTGTTGATTTTGCCAAGCTGGCTAAAATTCAAGTTATTTAGCTTCTCTGGTGCACGCTGATACACACCCACTCACACACTTACTTAGTACACTGCTGCTATAGAACCAAGATGGACACAATGGGATCCTGCATCTATCCCCGAGAATATAAGAGATCTTGGCAAAACTGCAAATACAAAAAAAAAAAAAAAAAAGAAGAAGAAAAAAAAAAGGAAAAGTTATATTAAGCACCATCAAGTTAAACCAGTTGAAGCGGGTTAGATGTTGAAGATACTTCATAACTTCCTGTTAAAATCACAGCATCAATTCAGACTAGATTTTGGAAATGAAGCCCCTACTAACGTTAGTAATACTCACGCATAAAAAAACAGCTTTCAAACCATCTTACTGCCATGTAAAATCCACAAATCACAGAACTATGTTTTCTCCTCCATTTTATTATCAAAATATTTACAGACCATTCTTTAAACATTAGAAAGCCAGGATCTCAATGCATAAAATGCTTTATCTTTTCAAAGCTATAGTCATTTTGTAAGATTAAAGAAATTTTCCTGCAAAAGAGTAGAGGAATTTGTGTAGGTTTACAGGGAAGAAACACATTTTTTGCATCCTAATTTCATTCTATGCCAGACACCACAGCACCCAGAACTTGAAGAGAAAGCACTGGCAGCATTTAGATATCAGCAACAATTCAGCAATCACCAGATTGTAGACAACCTCTTCATCTTGTCCAAGACTGCTGAATTTAGTCCTTGTGTTACAATCTTTCTTACAGAATAACAGCTATAACATTATCTTTCACTTCCCTCTGTATGATTTTCATGGCGCACGGCTGTCAACCATTAGAACTATTTCATGCGCATACAATTATTTTTTTTTAGCTTGCAAACACTGCAAACAGCCCTTAACGTTACAGGAAATTCCTTCTTGTTCTCCCTCACATCCTTTACTTCTTGGTAAAAGGAATTAAGGAAGAAAGAGAAAACAGGAACAGTAATGTTCCCTCTTCGCAACAACCACAATTCAGAGGCCCAGTACGCAATTTAGCACGATACATGCCTAACCCAGAAGACCTTACCTTTGTCCTCTGCCAGCACAATGGTTCTCCTTCTTAGTAAGACTGCAGTCCCACCAGCCACCTTAACACTAACGCAGGAATGTCTACAGATGTAGCATAAAGAATTCTTTCCTAAAAGATACCGCAAACATTTCTTACTAGGAGAACTAAATAGTAATACAAATGGACCGATGGGTATAGTGGAAATACTGTGTAAAAAGAGATAAAGGAGAACTACAAAAATATTTAGCTCTCCATATTTTATTGGGTGCACAAATTAATCTAGAACTAGCCTATTCTGGTTATTCCTACACATCGCAGCACAAACATTTACTTTTCTTAGGGTGTTATTCAAGAAGACAACACTATTGTGACACCATATTAAACGAAGTTCATTTGCCCAAAGTTCCTTGGATACCTGAGATAACTTCTACTGATGTTATCTGCAGGCAAGCTGGAAAGCAGAAAAATGTAAGAAGGTGAAGGTGAAAGAGTGCTAGGGGAACTAATTTACATGATTTTAACTTCTGTTAAAAGTGACTGCAGAAAGCCACTAGCTTGAATTCTGACGAATTTGATATTTAACAGCATTGCTAAAATATTCTTTTATATAAAGCATGTGAATTATTATGTAAGCTATGGAGATTTACACACACTACATAAAAAATGTAAAGTACACAAACACACTTCATATGTGCATCAAAACCTGAAACTTCAGCACAAATAAGCACGGCTGTGCTAGCTGTAAGAGTCACACATCATAGCTGCAAGGACACCACAGCAGGATGGGCAGCAGAGAGGACTAGGTATTTCTAGACCATAAAAGGAACTGTTCCTTCCACACTGGTGAAAGCAAAAGGGTAAGAGCTGATCAGCAAAGGACAATGCAGACACATGCTCCAAAAAAAAAAATTGTCTTCTGAGAAGTTACTCCAGGTCCACACGATAGCTTGGGAACAACCCAAGAGAAGGCAGCAGACAACTCTTCGTACCGCTGCTGACCAGAACTCATACTGAGGGGCAGCTGCGGGGTCTGAGGAGCACGGTGCAGCAGCTCCGCGGGTGCAGGCAGCCATGCCCAGCGCACCGGTGCATCTCTCCTACCCAGCCTCACCTCTGAGGTCACCTGATGGCTGTCAGTGAAGCAGAAGAAACTGGGTGGCTTTTAAACTTTAGGAAAACATCATTCCTAACTTCTAATGTCAGTTTAGGGCTCTGGATGCTAATAACTGACACAAGTTTTTTAAAAAAAATTACTAAACAAATAAAGGCGGGGGGAAAACAAGGCACTGGGGTTTATAAAAAATGAAGGCAACGACTCCAGCACAAATTATTGTCAGGGGCCAAGTTTTTGTGGGATGAGAACGCATGTGAGGAGGTATCGCCACAAGTTGTCTTCCTTGCTCTTCCCTAGGCACTGTTCACTGCCGCCACTGGGATTAAGCTGACAAATCACTCTGTGTGCCACAGCAATGACAGCGCGCTTATCCACCCGTCAACCTCCGCATCTGGATGGAACAAAATTTCCCGCACCGCGTCAAGTTAAGGTATCGGCTCCAAACCTGGCAGCGCTCCACTACTGATCGCTTTCGAGTTTCTGCCTTTCGGCCACACATCTCCCACATCCCCGGGGTCAGCGCCTGGCGGTCCCCGACGGGCAGGGCGCGGCCCCCGCCCCCCGTACTAGGCCAGCGCTGTCCCCGGGAACTTACCCGTGCTGAGGAACGCGGTGCTCCACCGGAGCGCCATGTGCCTTCGCACCACGGTGTGCCCGTTGTTATTAGCAGCAAAGTTGTTGTCAATGCTCACCGGCACCGGCACCGGGGTGCTGCTACCACGCAGGGCGCGGAGCGAGCCGGGGCGCCCGCCGCCGCCTCAGGAACGCGCCCAGGCAGCCCCCGGCGGCGCGGCCCGTCCCCGCACCCTGCCCCGCACCCTGCCCCGGAGCGAAGCCCCGGCGGCCCGAGCCGGACCCCCGCACCCCCCGACGACGCCCGTCAGGCCCGCCCAGCGGCGGTGAGCGCGGCGCCCCCGCGGGCCGAGGGTCCCAACGGTCCTAACGGCCGCCCCCGCCCCGCTCGCCCCTTACCATCTGGGCCACCTTCAGCATGCCGGCGCAGGAGCGGAAATAGGCGCCGTCCATGAGCTCCGCGTCCGAGCCCGCTGAGGAGGCGGCGGTGGCGGCCGGCGGGGCCGCGGGCCCCCCGCTGTTCACCCCGGTGCGGATCACCCGCGCCCCGTGAGACATGGCTCCCTCCCGCGCTGCCCTCGCCGCCGCCCGGCCCGGGACAGGGGGACGGGGGCGGGACGCCGAGCGGCGGCGCCCCGGGGCCGACGGGGGCCGGGCGGAGCGCGGCGCCTCCCCGCCCGCCCTCGCTCCCCGGCTGGCGCGGCCGCGGGGCGGGGGCCGCGGGGGGGGGGCGCGGCGAGGCCGCGGGGCTTTCCCGCCGGGGGACGCGCCCGCGCGCGGGGGAAGCGGGCCCGGGGCCGCGCTCGGGCAGGCAGAGGGTGGCCGTGCCGCCGCCCCCCGGCGCTCCCCCCGCACCCTCCCGCAGCGGGACGCCCGGCCGTGCCCGCGTTGCGGCTGGGTTGCGCGAAGACGGGGGCCGAGGCGAACGTTCCCCGGCGGGGCGCGGGGCGCCCGGCTGCCGTGCGGGTCCCGGGAGGGGAGCGCCGCGCTGCACCCGGGCCGCCGCGGCGGGCGGCTCCGCTCGGGGGCGGGAGAGCCCTCGGCGCGCCGGGGTGCCGGTGACAGTCTCGGCGGGGGTCCAGCTGCCGACAGCGTCTGCCCACACAACGTTTATTCTCCCCCCACAACCCCAAAGCGTCTGGTTCGTGATCTCGTAAAAGATAAAACATTCGCGTTAAATGGGCTGCGACGGGTAAAACTGTAACGACCGCCTCACGGCCTCGGCCCCGTTGTTTGAATTACATCATGCAGCGATGCTAACAAAACTCTGCAAAGGAAGCAATGCATTTCCTCGAGTTTAAAAATAACTTGTTTTGCTTTCTGACAAGTGAGGTAACAGCAGGCCTCCGGGCTGGGCACGTGCTGCTTCTGTACATTAGAGCAGTGACCCCATCTGCTGCTCTGTTCTGCAGTCAGGATGCGCATTCTCTTCAGATTCAGTATTTAATAGCACCTTCAGCAACTAAAATTGTCTTAGGAGGGGAGACGGGTAAGTTTGAATGACCTCCAACACAAATAAGGGGCCAGCATAAGCCATTTACGTGAGCAAGACGGGTCATTGCCAACACTGGCAATCACCATTACAGACTAAGCAGTACCTGGTTTTGGGCTTCTATTAAGCCAGCTAGTAGCTAGTAGTTACAATATAATGTTACCTGTCCCACCACATTTTATCTCATGTTATTAGATGTCAAAGCTACAATATTGAACACTAGCTGCTGAAAAAGAGTTTTTGTTGGGTTGTGGTTTAGTTTTGTGGGTTTTTTTTTAAACAGCTGCTCCCCCCCACACACACACTTCTTACAGTTCAAGTTCAGAGGCATGCACGTTTAAAGGTTTCTTGCAAGCCCTGTGGAGGAAATTTCTAGTAACTTCTGTACTTCCTTGTTAAGAAATAATTTTTTCTTACTGATTCAGCTCCTTCAGTTCTTCTGGAAGTGTGTATGTGCTTGGGGCCCTGCTGATCTGAGTTCAGCCCAGTGAAATATAAATACCTTCAAATTAATACAAGTCGAAGTTGTATTTTCTGCTCAGAAATACAGGCAGCTTCTGTAAACTACTGGCACAAAGTCAGGCTAAACCACTGCTGAATGTGAAGTTTTTATTACAGTTCTCATGCTATTTACTTCATCTTAAGTGCACCATGTATAATGATGATAAGAGGTACTGACAACTGCTTAATAAATGAAATTTGATGGCCGCAAGTTGACATCAGGTACCTTTATGTACGTGGGTGACAAATTTTTGAGAGACTGTTTGTCTGAAACAAGTTATTTATACTGTCAAATACCTTCATTTTGCAAGTCGATTAGCATTTTGGGTTTTATTCTAAATATCTGTATTAAGAATTTCACTACGGATTTCATCACTTACCAGTTGTTCTTTTAAAGAAGGCTTCTTCCAGTCTTATGAAAGCCAAGCAATACCTGTAGCCACAACTCTTGTTTTAATTGTTATATGATAAACCACACCCATCTTTTACCTTCTCTATCAATATTAGAATATACAAAGGCGTAAGTGATAGCTTTCAAATCAGTATTGAAAATTAATGCACTGGAAGAAACAGATAACCTTTTGGTTGCTTATGCCTTTCTTCCAAGCCTGAAATAGGAGTAAACTTCAGAAGTAACTCTCAGCTTGTACAGATTCATCCAATTTTAACTAGATATTCATTCAGAACACTTGGAAAACAAGACAGTTGGTGCCTGGGCAACAGATGAGAGAAATGAGACAGATGAGAAAGATCATGGGAAGCAAGGTAATTATCTTCCTAAAAGGAAAGAGCAAAGGAGGTAAATTAAGATTTGGGGGAGGGGGGGGGAAAAGCAAGGCCAAGCATAAAGTAAATTCTGCCTAGTATGTAATTTTTTTGAAATTCAGAATTAAGGATTCAACTGACAGATTTGCCTTTGGAAGCCATTTCACGTATCTTCCCTTGAGGATCACCACTGAAGACTCAGAGAGGTGCTAGGTATTTTGCCAGAATCATTCTTTATCTGATAATAGTGTGGTTTTGTCCTTCGTTAGTGAGTTTATTCTGACATGTTACACAGTTCCCACAACAGTTTTTGGTGAACTGTATGAAATGTGTTACTCTCTCTCAGCCCTACTTCCTCTTACAACCCCTATCCACAAAAGTTGTCTGGGTTATGACTTTAGACCAGACCATCGCAATTACCACAAAGTCATGGAACATTTGTGCAAACATAGCCACATTCTTTGAACTTAAAATAGGTACATCAAGTATCATTTAAGAAAGAATTCCTCTTACTACTAAAGCATTTTTATTAGTGAGAAATCACAGATGAGATTTTAATTCTGATTATATTTCTAGTCATGTTTTATCAGTTGACATTTGGATCATTTTTATCCCTTTGATTTTTTTCCAGCAATGGAAAAGAGCATATGGGATTTTAATGACACATTTTATCTGTGTAGATAAATGCATAGCTGGTAGCCCTTCTTCCTTCTCACAACTGGATAATTTTAGCAAGCAGCAGACAGGCTGACCTTTGTTGTGCAGGCCAGATGCAACTTGCAGACAAATATAGGTTTTCAAATAATATCTTGGCTTCCCTTACACTGAAACCCTGTGACTTCAACAGATAATCAAGAACAACACAATGTGATAGAGAACAGAATTAGCTGGCTGCTGATACATCTTCTTTGCTCCCAGGCATGCACATAAGTAAGCACACACCATTTAGTTACAGGGAGAAAATAAAGAAGTTTTTTTAAGCAGTAAGATTTCTCTACTACCATATATAATCCTCTAAGCAAGTTTTAGAAGACTGGAAGAGAGTCCAAACCTTCTTAACCCAGGAATAAAAAAAAAAAATAAATATACCAGTAGTTTTAGATGAGGAAAACTTTAAATAATACCACAAAACAACCATGACCTTACACTCTCCACATAATTCCTGGAAAAAATTCCCTAGGTAATTTGTATTTGAAAGTGATTTTCAAAAGTATCTGTTTTGAAGGTCATAATCTTCTGTCATACTTCTGCTTGACTCAAAGAGATTTAAATGAGCATAAAATTAAAAACTTCATTTGTTAAACTAACAACTGACAGATGATGCCAACAGACAGGAAAGGAAGGAGCAAATTCTTTGTTTCTAGCACTGGCATCTTGACAATTCTATGGATTTAACATTTATATCGTTTAATAAGATTTAGAAGCCCAGATTTTAACTAGGACAGATTAATGGCCTAATCTGAGGAGAAGGGAGAAAAACACGGTCCTCATCCTCCCCCCAACCCAAATGTATTACCTTTAGTAGGTGTTTTGTGATATTCTCAATAGGTTAAACACTGAGCACTTAAGGGACTGTTGTCTAGCCTTATGCCTTGGAGCCTGCTGGATTGAGAAACCTGTTCAGATAATTCGTTTCAGGTACAACATTCCCTCAGTGAGCTTCAGACCTACAGTAACAGGTTCCAAAAGCAATCGCATGACTGTGAGAAGCTGTTACGACAAGCAAACAGACAGGATCATCAGAATTCTTAGCAAGATATATTTCACTCTGAAAAAGAAATTTAAAAAGCAACCTTCTACTCCCAGTTTACAAACCATGCACAGTTGGGTCATTTTTTATTTATTTTTAAAGTTTTGGGTGGTTTTTTTCTGCACAATGTCACTTTTTGTACATAATAATGAGAGAATATCAATCTTAGTTTTGCTTTGTAGCATTCAGTATCAAAAGTATACCTGTAACATTTAAAAAGTTACATTTACAAAATTGGCACCTTGTCCTAGTAAGATTTATTAAAGCTTTAGCAATAACATCTATACAATGCCTAGAAAAATACCATGTTAATTTTAAAAGAAACAGTATGAAATTTTATTATACAGTATAAAATCAGTGTTAGATGTCTCTAAAGATGGTACTGTATTATAAATAATCATTTAATCTCAGCTTACAATATATTGTGTCAATTCTAACAGAAATGTTCAAAAAGACCTCGATTCCTCTTCCAAGCTTTTGTCGAGTATAATCCTCAAGATATTTTATACTACAGAATTCATTTTAACAGAATATTTACTGCAATGTTCGTGATCGCCAAGATATAAAGCTAAAATACGTATTTCCAGCATAGCAGGAGGTAACCACGAAGGCAAAGAACTGTAGAGAGAGGGGGAAAAAAATATATTAGGAAAAAAAATATATTTGAGACCACTGTCCGTTCTATGAAAAAAAGTTAGGGGATTTGGAAAAAGGAGAATAACAGGCTGACTAAAATGGCACTCTTCTACCTCCTTGTACTTGCGAGGTCATCACAGACAACACTGTAAGCAAGCTTGTATCATGCGTAGAAATAATGTGCCTAGAGGCATATAAAACATGGCATATTTCAGCTCATAATTCCACATCGTACTGCCTCAGTATGAACTCAGTATGGACTCCCGTCAGTCCTATACTTGCTGCTTTTAACATCAACTGCTGGTAAAGACTGAGGGAGGGACAGTGCATGGGACAGTCTGAGCTCTAGCTAACACTCCTGCACTATTGTTCCAGGATTTGCCTACAGCCCACCCCGTACCTCAGTACGGCACACCGTGCATCAAAATAGTTTGTTTACAGAGAAAACTTAAGATTCAAAGGTAGACCCAGACATGTTTTCGAACAGCAGTACTGATTAGGTCACCAATTCCAGAGGTCCTCTACTGATGTATAGAGGTATTCCTCGCTGCAAATAACATGTCACTGTTACATCAACCACGCTAAGATATTACTGCTTTGTCAGAAATTGATTACAGAATAAGCCTTCTACAGCAGGCTAGATTTATTGTACATTTGAAGATTAAAACTACACAGTATCAGTGGCGTTGTACAGCATACGTACACAGAAACCAAAGAACAGCTGTGAACTATTTCAGTTGTACTGATAAAGTCCAATTCAGTGCCAGTGGTTAAGTTCCTGTTAATCACTGCATGTTGTTCAAAATAGACAATGTTCAAAATGGTCTCATGATAAAGACCAGAATATTCTGTGCTGGTAACTGAACCAAATAAAGCTGACACTGCAAACAGGATTAACACTACTTTTCTCAGAGGTGAGCAATGATAGGACAAGAGGGAACAAATGCAAGTTACAAGAAGGGAAATTTCAATTCAATTCAATAGCCCTTCCAGCCTAAAAATGTTTTATGATTCTACCAATGTTTCTTGCTTATATATTCATCAGCCTGAGTAGGCACTTCAGCTCTGAGAGCAGGGCACTACTAAGTATGCATATAGGCAGTAAATCTAAACCCTCAAACTGAGGGCTCTTGGTGAGTCTTGTCTAATGTAAATTTAATCTGTGGTACCAAAAGTTGTAGACAATGAGGTAAAATATTATTACAATACAAAAGAGTAGCATTCTTCTTTTCCAATAATGTTGTTTCTTATGAAATAAAAGCTCCACCTAAAGTCTTTCTAACAGAGAATGACTGTGGATGATTTGCTAAATCCTCACAAACATCTATCCATGAAACTCTTAATGGATTCAGAAAGCAAGAATCTACATTTAATAGTTTATTTAGACAGTGCATTAGATAAACACTATTAGGAGGTATTAGAAGAGATTCCAAACATCCCATGAGACACTGAGCATTCATGCATTTTGCATAAAACCTGCATCAGCATGGAAGCTGATCTAGCAGCAAGAAAGTTCCTGTCAACAGCAGTGGCTGAGTAAGAGATTGGTAGTTACAAACTGCCAAGGGGATAAGACCCTGAACACCACTGAAATGACAGAGACGTAGCTATCCAATTCCCCAAGACAAAAACAGAGCAGGTGTTCAAGTCTCTGTGTTCATGGCCATATATAATAAGCTTCAGACAGAAGACAGAATCTGTGAATAAAGCTGAGAGGACAACTGCAGAAGCATGAACAGTCAGCAAAGTAGCTGTAATTAGGCATTACTGTATACAATTGAATTTGACTACTGTTGCCATAAAGTGCAAAAAGTTATTTTACAACTCCCTTAGCTAAAGAATGCATTCATCTACTCAGAAAGTGACAAGGCTCTTTAAAAAAAAAAAAAGATTTTTTACCCACTTTGACTGACTGCTTTGGACTTCCAAATTTAAATAATAAGACAGTAATGTCAAACTAATTAATGATTTGTACCCACTTTAAAACATTGGTAAGTTGATTTTCAGGCATTGCCCACCCAACTCATAAGAAAGATTATAAAAAGCTGAGGCTGTATCAGGAAGATCACAGTAGAAATGACATTACCACTTCAGGACCTTGCCAAAGGTGCTGTGTATATGGCTCAGCCAACAAAAAGCTGAATGCATCTGATTCAGAGTCATGCAAAGTTAGCCAAGTTTAAACATTTTTGAAGTTGTCCAAGTGCACTGAGCTGACTTGGTGCTCACACAATCTGTTTTGTCTACTCTGATGCACAGGTTATAACCTCTGCCAGAGAGCTAGTAACACATGGTGGCAGGCGAGGGGAAAAGCAGCATGATCATAAAAGCATTACAGCCTTATCCGACATAACTGTCATCTCCTTGTGGCATTTCTAGTCATCTTCAAAAACTATGAACCAAATTACAGCTACCTATAGGTTACGTGTGTGAGCTTCTGTATCAGTCTGCAGCTTTTCAAAATCCAGAACTCGTGCATTTCAACCCACACTTCCAGCAAACCTTCTTTTGATATAACTTTACTGGACAAAGAATTGATGTAAACAAAAAATGAACTCACTGAAGAAGCTGCCCAGCTGTTGTAATTGTGACTATCCAGTTCTTTGGTAACTGAAGATGCATCCACAATGGCAGCAATGAGGTACAAAACAAAGGCACTCCCATTAAAACACAGACCCTGTTGAAAAACCAAACATAACTCATTAACATGCACATGCTTTTGTTACCATTTTCTATTCCAACACTACAAAACTCTCCTCTGAAATATAATGTACACAAGAAATGTGATCCTTAACTATTTTTACCTTCTTCCAAGTTTCTCTCCGTAAGATTATAATTTAACTGCTTATTTTGAAGAGTCATAAACATTAAAGCACATCTTGGACAAACTGTTCTCTCTGTCACCAAATCCAGGAAAGTCTAAAAGCTAGTATGCTGTGACTTTCCAAAAGTGAAAATAAGGATACAGTTCAGTTATCACGATCTAAGTGTTAAGCAGTAAGAGTATGACACTATGTGAAAATAATAAAACAAAACTGAAATTTGATTACATTTCTCATCTACACAAAGATACACTGTAGGAATCAGTAACTCATGGCATATGAACAATATTTATAAAGCTTCTAAAACTTTTTTTTCCTCCGCTTTTGAAGGAGACAAAGAAGGTATATTTTTTTCAGTTGTATTCTTCCATTTTTCAGTACCTTTCCCTTCTGCCTGCTTTTGAGAGGAGAAAGAAACAGATAAAACCAAGGAGAAGATCAGTCTGAACGGACCACATGGGTCACCTAGACTCATCCATGGCAGATGCTGCATTGTCTCTTCCAAGGAGCAGAGTTTATGTCTCAGGGTATCTACGTTCATTACTAAGAAAGACGCAAAGCAGGTAACATTGGTCTCGCATAACACTACAGAGAATAAACAAAACCAGTTTGTTTGGGGTTTGCATAAAAAGGTATAAGGATTTTTTTTTAAAGTATGTAATTTTAATACTGTGTTCTTTACTCACTACTTGGTTGTGGATATAGGAAGATCATCCTTATTTTTAAAAAAATCTTCGAAAACTCTACCCTGCTACTTGTCTCAGGCATATGAATTTGGCCATGAAATACACTTCTTGTTCACTGGTGCCATGTTTCAGTGGAATACCCATGACATGATTTGCACCTAGTTACAACTGCAGGAATTGGTAACTCAATTTAGTCCAGGTCCTAGTGTTATAAATGATCTGCTCCCTTCAGCTTCTGGCCCCGTGTTCGCACTCCAGAATGTCACACAAATATCATAACCCTTAACTGTTGGCGCAGTTGTCTCTAAATGATGCCATATTGGTGCAGCTCCAAGTTATTTATTTCCATGGTGTGACCCAGTGGATGCTAGGAATGCAAGTCAATTATTCACCATTTCATTCACTAGTCACCAACTCTGGTAGAATCTAAAAAAAGAGGTGCAGCCCAACAGGAGAAGTTCAGAAGGCAGCAACAACAGCTGTATCCACATCAGCAACTCCCTCAGCGCACCGAAGCCTAGATCAACAGCTTGAAGTGGTTGGTATGGAAGCTCCTCACATCTATCTCCAGGACGCTTGGTTCTGGCAGAGTTTACTTCAGACTCGGTAGAGTCTGGCCCACTGCCGCACACTCCCGTGACACACAGGGTTCAAAACTTTCTGGAGGGAAGCCACTCCCCAGACACACACTTTCTGAAGCCCCTCCAGAGAGCAGTGTGCTGTGCTGTCATCTGTCAACATGTCAGTCCAGGTCACCACTGCCTGTATAAGATTTCCCATGCAAAAAGCCTTACAGTTTTCAGAGCATACTGAAGGGCACGTACATCCTGCTGTGGTTCCCAAGTCCTTGCAACTTCAGGGCACTTAGAAAAAAGCCACCTACAACACCTTTCCCCAGGGAACTGTCGGCAGTGCCTCAGCACTCAGATCGAGTCCAAGGCCTGGCACTTGGTGTTTAATTCATACATTTATAAATGAGTGGGGTTCATCTCACCTCTGTCAGTTGATCTGATAAAAGGTCTCTATCTACAGATCTCACCTCTCTTGTTTTATCTGGGCATTACAGTAATAAAGTATCAGTCGATTTTAGGATAAAATGCCAACAATTGCCAGGTTCAGGTGAACTTTGGTAAAGCGCTGATTTTCAAACTCTGAAATTTGATTGCCTAGAGTATTTGTTGTTGTTATTTTTAGATTTCCTGTTCCAAAAAGACTCAATTACCCTGGAAAGCTACAAATCCCTGCAGTATCTTGTCATGTAGAAAAGAAAAAAGCACATAATTTTTGAGAAGTGCTGCTCTGGGAAATAACACTGTTGGGGAAGATGGAATGCAATGCAAGCTGATTGGGCCTTTACTGCCAATATATTACTCAAACCAAATGGTTCATGCTAAATTACCATCTGCTTCTTAAATTCAAATCTACCAGATTTTAAAAGCTTCCACTGATTGTTTTAGCAAAGAACTTGCACTATTAAGGAGAGTTAGTTTTGAAGCACATCCTTTGGGTTAATTTGCAGTAAAAATAACTGCATCTTAAGCAATTTGGTAATGTGCTTAACCTGCAAAAAGTGAATTTATGACAGAGAAGTCCATATGTAATTTTGGAGACTGCATACAATAGGCACAATTTGAGCTAACTGTTGCCTAAACAGGCAGAGCAATAACTAGCACAGACTGAAATTCAGGATACTTCAGAGAATAAGGGGATGGTGGGCATAAGCTTCCTCACTCAAAAAGGTGTGTGCATCATGCTCCCTTGAACGAAGACATTAACAACATCTCTCTGAAGGGACCCAACATTCCTCTTGGCCAGCCAGGAGTGGCAGAAGTCCAATTCAAAGGCTGTTCCCAACAGCTCTCTTAATACCTTACAGCAAAACAAGTTGGAATGCAAGCATCTTTTATTTTGCATTGATTTTCTCTTCATATTACCCTTTACTATAAATGGAGACTACCTTTTGGACCTACATTTATGTGATCTTATCTACAATATGTTTGTAACTCACAGCAAGAAATACATTCAATATGAAGTAGAAACAAATTAAATACTCCAGCTTGCCTACCACATAGATCAGGGACAACTCATTTATGTGCAGTTGTTGTCTGATAATAAGTGTTAAACTGATAAAAGAGGGCTAATGACTAAAGCTGTAGCCAAACGGATACAAAGATGCCTTCCCTTTGAATGTACTTCACTTACATCTAATGCAATGAGGGGGGAAAAAAAACCCCAACACACGTTTAAATGGACCCAGACACATTACTGCTGTAACTGAAATAATACAACATTTCTATAGCACTGTTATATCCTTAATGGTAATTGCTGGTCATGAAACTTGAAAACAGAGAAGCTATCTGAATGTGATCCTGGTGGTTCTTATTAGTAATTGCTATAGCTAGCTATTTATAACAGCAGTAAATGGGAAGAGTGAAAGAAAGAGAGTATTCAATTTTGGTCACATACACGATATAGCTGATAACAAGTGGTTTACAACACAGAAGTCAAATATGCTTTATCATAAAAATAACAGAATTATTGTCAATAACTTTTATCTAGTGGAAAAAAAAAAGAAAAAAGAACAGTATCTCACTGTATCAGATAAATGCAAAGCTAACATTTATAATCATTCCTGGATGGGCCACAAATAGCCAGGTGGCTGAGATGACAATGACTTTTAGGATCTGTTACCCTGTACACCAGCCTGTTATAAAAATAATGTAAAAATATAGTGTTGAGAGGTACAGCTAGCCAGGCTTGTTCAAACCACAAAAACTGGATCTGAATTTTAAGTGCCTGTGAAATTTTTCTGTAATTACATTAGCTGTTTATCTGATTTCCATTAAGTCTTGAGCTAAAAGCAAAGGATTACATGGCACATATTTTACATATATATAACACTAATTTTCAGCATCATTTTCACAGTAGGCTATATATGGATTGCCAGACTGTTGCTACCTCTGAACCATCTTTGCATTTAGTTTAACAGACGAAGACTCATGTTTTAAGAGCCAGGGTCCCACTTCCAATTCATGGTGTTGATTCAGGTAGGGATTTCTGCTGTTTAAGCCATATGGCCAGGTCTGTTAGCTCAGAGGCAGCAACACACATATTCTTCATGGGATGTAATCACTAAACGGAGAAAAAGAGGCCACTGTGCATAAATATCAGTCACACAGACATTATTAAAAATCAAGTCACTACATCAACTGCTGAACAAAACAGTGAAACATCACAGGAAAAGTGTTTTAGAAGTGTCTAGGTAGTATGAAGGTTAAACGCGGCAGGTATGCAGCCACACAGTAATAGGGAAAAATGTGCAAAAAGCACAAGTACTGTTGGTTAACCACATCTACAGAATGCATCAATATTTTATTCTTTTCATAACTCAGCAAACCTGAAAAAAACAAACAATGGGTATATTTACCACCGTGGTCCATGGCACCTGGGGGATCCTGGTGTACGTCATAGTCATGTAGATGATCAGAAAGAAGACTGTGAGAACCCAGTAAAACACAGCTACAAACATCACCCAGCCAAAAGCTGGATATAGAAAGTATTCTGTTCCAGCAATCAGGGTCCACACCAGCAGCCCCAATACCTGCAAAAGTTACGGAGAAGAAACAAAACTGTTACAGTCTTAGACCTCATACATTTGTTCTAGTTCAAGGATCCCCACCACTGCCATTCACATAACCACTTAATGAGCTGAGTTGAGATGCTACACTGACAGAATACCAATCTAACAAAAAAGGAGAACATATAAAACTCGTTTTGCTGTGGCAGGGTGTCACAAAGGGAAAGGTAGAATGAGGCATCTCAGTGTTGATTTAGCTTACTTTTAACTATTATGGAGCCACACTTGTAGTGGTCTTACAGCTAGCTCTCAAAAGGATTGCTTATTTTCGCCTATTAGCTTATGTGCATGAAGGTAAATATTTTGCAGTCAGCAAAGTCACTTTAGAAACAGAACCTGTGAAGGGCCACTGGGATCTTCAGGTCCCATCTGCCACTGTCACGAAAACTCAGCAGCTGGGGTCTAGTCCACCTGCCCTGTGGACTGGCAGGCACAAAACAACTCCCGGGACCTTATTATAAAAGGTCAACAAAAGATCAACAGACAGCACCACTGTGACACGCTGCTGGACCAGAGTGGGTCAGGTTCAGAATGTTATATTCCACTGTTCTTAAAACATCTCTAAAGTGACCTGATCCTGAGTAGTAGATAAGAAATCACACTCAAGCCAAGTCCTCAAGCAAACCAATCTGGGGGAAAAAACTTTCTCCTCATCTTGAATCTGGCAATCTGTTCGTATCTAAGACATGAAGAATTACATGAACCAAGATTTTAACATACTCTTCTCCAGTTTTCTCTAGTGTTAGGTGATCTCCAATGCATTAAGAGATATGAGGAGCAAACAAAATATAAGCCACAGGAAGAAAAGTTGTGTGTTTCACAAGTTGTCCAGCAATTAGAAAAATCTTAATTATGAAAATAAAGGGCTATTTTATTCCTTAAAAACAAGAAAGCAGAAAATACAAATCCCACCACACACACTTTACTGGAGTCAGATGTGGGAATTAAAATTCTTATATTTGAGACAAGACTTATCTCCTTCTGCTATATGGACTACGGTGAAACTGCCTGGCAGTAAGAAATTGAAGGAAGACAAAATTAAAGCACATAGTAACACACTTATTTAACAGACAACAGCCATATCTGGACAATCTAAAGAACCTTCTAACCCAATATTAGTCTTCAGCAGTGGTTAATAACAAATGTCCAAAGAAATATATTAAGAATAGATCATGCAATATTAATGTTTCCTTGGACTACCTTCCTCAGCTCTCAGGAATGTGCAGTAGAGGGACTTCCTGAGCCTACGGTGGCATCTTTGTAATCAATAGCTCCTGACAGAAGATGACAGTCTTGCTATAGCTTCATTTGCGCAAAAGCTAATCCTGTTCCCATGCAAGTTGTTGTCCATGGTCCCATTTACTTTTCTATTGCAGAACTGAATATGTAAATATTAATGATAAAGCTCTAAATATTACATACATGACAAAACTCTAGTGTTAAACAAAAGTGTATTGTAATTGGTCCTGCTAACTTTCAGCAGTGTCCTGGTATATGTTTATTTTGCCTTCAATTCATCCTCCTGCCACCCAAACTTAATTCAGCCTTCTGTTATCTTGCACGTTCAGAGTATATTTCTGTACATTATCTGTACATTCATCCACATCCGCAAAAGCACCACACAAATGTCTGTTCCACTTTTCCTTTTTTTTGGTCTTGTAATAGAGAAGGCACATAATGGTCTTTCTAAGAGTATTCTTCCACCGTTTTCACCAATTCAGGATTTTCTCTCTTAACAGGAAGCCCTAGAACTTGCTCAGACTGGGATAAAAATTCCTACTTTCCACAGCATGCCAGGGGAGGGCAGTATTGCCTCACAAGAACAGTTCCAATAGCATTAACTGGGTAGTTTAAACATACACTATTCTTAAATGCAAAGTTACCAGTTCAGCAATGCTTCTCGTAGTTCATTTAAATTCTAATTCCAACAACATTTAGCAATTCAGTTAATAATGCCTCAAAATGCATGAACTACCCATGATTAGATTGAAAACCAACTCAGTTCCAGTGTTCCAACAGCTTTAAGATTCAACAATCTTGATAGACTGTTTAGCTAACAAAATACCATTTTCTTAGGATACAAAGTTGCTTTTCGTTGTTTCCATCCACTTTAATCCAAATTTAAATTCATAATTCAGAAATTATACCAATGAATAACCGGTCTCGTGCTTGATAAATAATTATTAAGGACAGATTTATCCTAGATATCAACATCTAGTAAAATACCAAGAACAGAAACGTCAAAGATGAGACAAAGAAAACAAATACAATTATAAATCATTAAACACTATAGCCTACTGACAACAGTGCTGGTTTTTAGAAAGCTTTTAAAAATAGAAGTATACTTTCTCATAAAAAGCACAAGACTATGAGAAATGCTTAATACTACATTAAACACAAATAAGGTTGATAAGGACACCTCAGCTTATATAATGGATTATATCTGGTCACAAGCAGTGAATTAGTAACATTAAAAAGGAAAATTTTGAGATTACATGAGACCACTGATCTTACATTACCAGACAACAAAGCTAGCAAGACATTAACTACTGCACTGGTATCCTCACTGGTCACTGCTATTTCCAGTAACATTCTACCCTGGCATTATTACCCCTCTTTCAATCTAATTTTAAATATTTAAGTGGCTGTACTTCTTACATTCCAAATTCCAAATGAATTGCTTTCAATGAATGTTTTTAGCTAGTCCATATCAATGGCAGAACAATTTATCTAAGCAATTGAGATGCGCCACAGATATTACAGATTTATATTCTTAACTAGTTCTTGGTTCGTATGCATCATAACTTTGAAGGGTTGCATATTAAAGTGCATCTGACATTTTCAGTTAGATCCAGACACTCTTACTGCATATTACTGGAGCTGACAGGCTGAAATAATATTTCAGATTTCTTGATTAGACCTGAAAAGGCCAGATCAGCTCATAGTAAACTATTCACTGTGTGCAGTTAAATGATATGGCAAATGGTTTTATTGCATATGTAAACATACGCAATAAATTGATTTAACGTTCACACTGGCTGTCAGCATCCACAAAGTAACTAAAGAGTCAAAGGAACATAGACATCTAGACAAGTTTTCTGTGATTAGCTTGTCTTCTCAGCATATTAATACTGGGATAGCTTCTGCAGTGTTAAAAGCCTGTCTCATAATATTCTAACTGTCCCTTACATTACAGTTTGCTGCTCAACAGATCAGTTCAAACTGGATGACACTTGTGCATCTGCTGGAGCAGCGAATGACTTTTCCTGCTGATTTGGTAACAAACCTCCCCACTGGGAATAACTGGACTATATTCAAATGCCATCTCAATGAGCATCCAGTGTACAGAACCTGGCAAGTGAGTAATAAGTATGTGATACCGTAAAGCAAAGACCAGCAACCGCAACACCTGGGGAGCGCCCATAGTGATTCAGCATGTAGAAAGTACACAGCTACCTTCAGTGCTTCAGGTCAGCTGAAAGACAAGGGAGAAAGTAACTGGGAAAGGCCTCTATCTCATTATAACCAGGTATGCTGAAGTGTACTAGTAATAGCTAAGTATTATATTTTAATTTATGAGCAAGTCAAAATATGCCTATTTAGAATTACAGGAACATACCAGAATCCTGTCAAAAATCACTCTAAGAAAGGAAGGAAAAAGCATCAAGAATGAAGAAAATAATGCACGTGGTAGTCAATGAGAGGGGGTGCTAGGTCCTGAGATTCTAAGGGCTCCACCAACTGGGTCCAGTTTTTCAAGTCAAATGGGAGATAAGGATTTCACTTGCCAGCACATGATAAAGGCAAGCAGTTTGCCCTTGTTTACTGCAATCTCTGATTTCACCTCAGACATCTATTTCGCAATTGTCTGGCTGCTGCTTGATCAGGTATCTCCATTACTAGAATACATTAATATATCAAATGTACTAATGCATACTTCAGCAGTTGGCAGATACCATAAAAAAGAAATAAATTTGTAGCAAAATCCAACATTATTGAGCGTGCAGGTTTAAGATTAGATGCTTAATTGCATATACAAACCCTTAAATAAGTGCCATAATTTTTCCACAGTGCCAAGAATTTCAAAAACATCTGACTATTTAGTTACTGAAAAAAAAATACTTTGTTGCCTAGTAGATGAGACACCTTGTCTCATGTCCCCTTACAGGTCAGTGGGTACGAAAACAGATGTGAGTTTGAATCTGTGTATCCAGTTTTGCTTTCTGAAGCAGCTTAAAAACTGCAGAACTGAATTTGTACTTGCAAACTGTATTTACATAACCTGTGACTCCTCTCCAGTGACACAAGCATTACAAACTCTGTAGCATTCATCTTTACTGGTTAACCCTGCCACACAGTTAAAAACGTTTATGCATCCCTTTCAAAGGAGAAAGAATCTCATTGTGGCAGAATTGACAGGGAGAAAACGCCAAGGCTCATCCAGTTTCATGAAATAAAAAACTCACACCAAAACAACAAAAAAACCCAACTACCTGGCATGTTTGCCTAAAGCTTTTCCTATTCTTTAACCTAGAGATGCTTCATAGGACTGTTTCAGTTCTCTGTATGCGTAACTACTGTAGGATTTATGCAGAGTTGCTGCTGGCACAGATGGAAATGATTGCAGGAGACTAGAAGAGTTCAGCATATGCAGCAACAGTTGTCTCCTGTATTCAAGCCACCTAAACATGGACAGAATCCAGCAAGTGGAAAGCATGACATCTTGCTTCTCCTTCCCAAGAAAGGAAATTTACAACTAGTAGAAAGAAAGACCATTCTAAATTACTGCACATCATTATTTCACCACTAAATCACGAGTTAGAAGTTACCTCAGCAGCAGTACAAGCAGTCTATGAATGTCTCAGCCTCCAACCTTTTCTTCCCTTGGCAACTCCCTGCAGGCAAAAAAAACCCCATGGAATCTCCTGTGGGCAGTGAGAAGATGAGCATTTCTCATGCCTGCTCCCTAGTTTGTTATCTCACCTTTCATGGCTTTCAGGGAAGACAAGGCTGGAGATGCATCAGGCACTAAGACGGTAAGCAAGGATCCCCGAGGGCAGCAAAACTTGCAGTTCAGCACTACAGGGCTCCCCTTATTTTATGTTGATTAGTCAACCACCCCTTGTGGATTTGTAAGCATTTGGTAAGATTCACATTCTTCCAGACCTGACATGAGATGGATCACACACCAAAATGCAGAATCTTATAATGTGAATCATTACCGGGGTGGGTGGATGGGTGGGATTGTATTTAAAGAGAAAAAAAAAGGAGAGGAAAAAAAAAGGGCATTCCTCCTCTATTGTCCCTGTAAGACAAGCCCAGGACAGTCAGTCGTAAGAACAGGCAGATTTAATCGTCTTACATTTGACAGGTACAGAATGATTATTTTTTCCTTGCAGCTATGGCTGGAAGTGGAGTAAATGTTTGCCGTGCACTTAAACAACGTCTTTAAATCAGAGGTTTTGTGCTCTCATAAACGATCTATGAAGCAACATGCAACAATTCCCCTTCTGCCACTAGAGAGAGCACAATCATTGCTGGTTTTAGGAAGCTGCTTTAGACGGGGGCAGTTGGGCAGACTTCAGCTGCCCAGCAGAAACATCGAAGGGGCAATTTGTATACCGTGCCAAACCCCTGCAGACTGAAAGGGAATGCTCGATATAAGCGATACATATAAAGAAATCTTTCACAAGGGTGATGCTAAGTTAGAGTGTCTGCACAAAGCAACTTTGACAGGTTCAATTCCATACTGGGTATAACAGTAACATCAAATGTAGGGTTTTCCACAAACTACTGGAAATGAGGAGTATTTATTGTTTTACTTACAACAACAAAACCAAAACAAACTCCACCAAAAGCAAATAAAAACAAAACAAAATAAACAAAACCACAAAATTCTTCCCCACTATTTAGAAAACTGTATTTTAATGTCCATGGAGGAAAAATGCCTAAGAAAAAGTAAGGTAAAAGCCTGCAAGTACTAGATAAATCAAGTATCAGCCCAGACCAAATTACAAATCATAAAAATCTTGTTTGTGCTGCAGTCAGAAAAAAAAGTTGCTAAAAATATTTTTAAAACTTTGCTTTTAAAACTGGAAGGATCCAGTTTGATTCAGAAATCAAAGACTTCTATTAACACTGAGTAAAGATACAAACACAAGGAAAATCAAAAACATCTTTCAGCTACATGTTTTAGAGAGATGGGATCCTTGCTTAAGTATCTTTGAAACGTCAAGGTCCGTGTTAACGTACTCTGCAACGATCTATTCAATACACTGCCTTAGCCTACTGCATCTCTTTCCCATTCCCAAATACTTTAACACAGAACATTACAATGAGTTGACACCAGCGAATACGACCGCCGCCGCCGCCCCCCCCCCCCCCACTAGTGACAGTACTGTACTTCACAAGCATTCGGTGTCAGCAGCCATTGGAAGCATTGATTTTGCCAAGAGCTCCTCAGTGGAGGAAAGCTTCGTGATTCACCCTGCCCGTTCGCCTGGTGAGACAATCCTGCAGAAGAGAACTCTGACTCTACATACATGCAGGGAAAACATCCTTTGAGTTCTGCATGTTTTTGCAGGTTGTACACCAAATAAAAGAAAAGGCTAGTGTTTTTGCTGAAACTTTTCAGTGCTTTGCCTTCCTAGCAAAATTTAAAAATCCACAGTGCTCACAAAAAAATGCCAGTGGTCATAACGGATATACAATAAAGTATTTTATCATTAATACAGTACAACTCTTAGTACCAAACTGAGCAGCAGCTACAGATCTCAAGTCTCTCCTACCTTTGAAAACATTCCTATTTGTAATAAAATTGTGCAAAATTCAGTCTCTTTTACTTTCACAGTATTTCTAAAAATTATCTGAATACCTTTTAAGTTATTTTCAAGCAACCAGTTTCAGTGTTGAATCTTCCCACAAGTCTTCAAACTTTCTGTCATGCTATTGGCTCCATGGCAGCACCAGACCAAATGCAAATGCAAGGGCTCAAAATACTGGCAATACTAAACATCACTTGAAAAAACTCTGCCGCCGCCACTCCCCACCCCAGTTTTTACACCAGATTTCCTAAGAAAACTATTGGAAGCAGCTATGCTCCAGAAGTACATCTTCACTAAAGAGTGAACTATCTTACTCAAGAATTTAGTCCAAATCCTATTACAAGCCACACAGTAAAACCTCCTGACCCAGGCTGGAAAATAGTCAAGGCCTGCTGGCAGACATTTCATTCAATAGGGAGTACACCTATTCTGGAGTGAGAATTCAGCCCAACAGCTGACACATATCTAGTGCCTTTCCCACAGCTCCACAGAGCAGGGAAGTCCTCCCACACATCCCCCAGTTCCCCAGGAAAGAGTCCAAGAGTGCCTTCACCTAAAAAACTGGGGACCAGACCTCCTTACACCTGAGCCAGTAAAGAAGGGCTAGTCCTGATGTTCAGACCTGACACTCATGATCCAGATCAGCCACGCAGCAAGGATGCACTGAACTGGCCACGTCATGCGTAAATAAGGGTATCGGCTTGCACTTACAAAAGGATTCACACTGAGAGGCAGAGCCAGTTTGCAGGAGTGCCCAAGAAACTATAAAGTCTCATTGGGAAAAGCAGACAGAGGGAGGCAGTCAGCGGCTGGCATGCAAGCAGGAAACTTATTTTTCTGACCAGGATGGGTATTGCCACACTGCAGTGCTGCCTAGGCATAAAGACAATAGTACCTGAGCAAAATGCAGTAGCACACCCCAATTTCATGTCACCTTAAGGAATCTACTGCCTACTAAAATGAATGAATCACAATGGTACTCCTCTAGCCTTCACCGTTGACTCCACTGACTGCACTGCAACTCATGCATGAATCTTCTGCGATACGATGCTCCAGCTCCCTGCAACTGACAGCTGAGAAAAACAACTTGGGGGTAGGAAAGAGTAAGGAAACCATACTGTCCGTTCCAGTAGTGTATTACAATACTCAAGTGTTGCTTCACCTGAGAAATATGCATGGAATGTGTGAGACCAGAGCTAATACAAGTAACGCAGACCAAAAGGAGGTAGCGTAAATTAAAGAAGCAAAAGATGTTTTCTGGAAAACACAGACCACCCCATCTCCCATCAAAACTGTGACATTATTACAAAAGAGTTTATTTCTTACAGTTTCTCAGCAAGTTTTGTCTGAAAAAATAACTAGAGGTAGGGTAATGAATATTCAGAAGGCAAACAAGAAATAATACTGTGTTTGGGTTGTAAATTTTGTTCCATGTGACCTAAAATGTCACAATGGAAAATTAGAAACTGTTAGGAAAGGAATAAAATCATAAAAAACCTCACCAAACAGAACATATCACAGTGCTTTATAAATCAATGGCGTACCCATGCACTGAATATATTTTGTTCATCCCTTTCCCATTTCTAACATTATTCAGCTGGATTATGCAAGGCACAGAGAAGGGCTCCTGCACAAAAAGTAAGTTAAAGTTGGAAAACAGATGAATCTATTCCTTCAGTCTATCGAAGGCTGAAGGAGGATAATACAGAAGTCTGCAGAATGGCAAGTAGCATGAAGAAGGGAACAAGGACTGGATTAGGAATCATAACACACGCATCCAGCTAAATTATCAGGCAGAAAGTTGAAAACCAGAGAGAAGTAAGTGGTATTAAAAAAAAACCAAAAAAACCTCAAGAAGGAAAAAACCAATACATAACCAAATCACAGAATTCATTGCCACAGGATGCATCATACACACTCCTGAAAGACAGGTCAGCCCTGTCTGTATATATTGCCTATATAAACAATAGACAAGATGCAACCTTCAGCTCTGGAAATTCCAAAGTGTGCAGTTTGCTAGAAGCTAGAAAACTACAGCAGAGAATCATCTTGCTGTATGTGCTCGTTCTTACATTCCTCCCTAAGTTTTCAGTTATCAGTCATTATCAGAGACTGAATACCAGACCCAACAGACCACTGACCAGATCCATTCCAACCGCTGTTAGTAACTTCTGGTTTTAATTTGCCCTACTTTCCTGCAGGGGACCCTGACAATCAAGTACTGAAGGCTGCAAAAGTGTTGATAGAATAGGATGGGATGGCTACATGCCACATCAATAGACCATTTGTTCTAAAGTAGAATTATGAGGAATAATCTCAAGCAGCGGTGAAGAAGCTGGCTTGAATTATATCATCATAAAATCTATCTTCTTTGCAGAGCAGTGGTTGATCATTAACAGATCATTAAAATGTGTACAAAGCATAAAAATTGGTCCTTGTCCCAGGGCACTTTCCACATTAAATGCTTTAAGGTTTGAGGGCTGCATTCAGGAGCACACTACTGTTTACTGATGCCTGTAAATTCTAAATTAATGCTTGTGTTTTGCCTGAGGATCTGCACACACGAGACATTTATATAGGTTACTGTGCACTATGCATATATTAACTTATGCACCCTTGCTAAGACAGTGCTACCCATCATTTAATCCACACAGCTGCAGCAGAAGATCCAGCCTGATCTTTGCCCATAATGTTCTATTATTCCACTAAAGTACTTTTTTATGCAGAATACTGTGCAACAAACCCATTCCAGGTCAGTCACGCTCAGAGCTGCTGCAGCTCGCTGGAAATGCACTGGCTGCTGTTATCATTGGCTCCATCGGGGCCACAGTTTAATAGAAAAATAAAGAGGGGTGGTGCGAAGTGCTACCAAAGACAAACAGCTTGTCCTAAAAAGCACTTACCTTTCCGGAAGGGCACTCAGTTGGAAGGCAATGACCTCCACGGTGCTTAATCTCTAAATGTGACCTCAACGCAAGGAGACGCCTGGCCTCTTATCTACGGATCAAGACGGATGCGAGTAAAAGGAATGCTGCTGCTCCCTTTTCCTTCCACTTCAGCAAGACCTGGCTGCAGCAGGGATTACTCCCACCACCTAGCAGCTCCCCAAAAGAAACACCTTGCTGTTGCGCAGCAGTGCTGTTGATTTAAAATTCACTGTCCACAGATTCCTAACAGAGTTGGGAGAAGTGGTTCTGCTACAGCAAACATCGTGGTAACATGAAGCTGGGAATTACTGAAATTCCTGCTACGTTTTACTCTTCAGCAGTGAAAAAAATGTAATAGTATATTAGATCCCTTAGATCTGTCTTTTCAGTTACTTTCTGAGAAAATTTTCACTTAATGCTGTTTTCAAGTATGAATTATAAAACAGACAAAAATTACAAAGCAAAATAGTCACACAGACACACACGGCACAGGGTACATATTTCTTTGTTTTCTAATGGTTGTTTTGTGCAGCCTCCAGAGGTGGTGTTTCTTGGGGGAAAAAACTTGGAAGACTTGGTTCAAACACCTTCTGATTTAAAACTAGCAAATAATCTAATCATTTTTTCTTTTCAAAAGCTTGGTTATAAATCATCAAGACAGGTGATACAAAGTTTAATGGTTTTGTATTTAACATTCAAATATTAATGCATTTTGGAGCTCCGAGTAAAGTAGCTGATTTCTTCAAGAAATGACATTCACAAGTTGGCCCTCTAAATCCGGTCCCTGTACAGGCAGTAGAGAAACAAAAATACATCCTATATGACCCACATGAAATGCAGAGGTTATTTATTGAGTTGATTTGTGATGAGTCCTATCAACAAATTCATACAATGCTATATGATTTCACTGATTTCACTTTTAAAAGATCTTTATACTACAAAATTACGTGCAGATTTGAGAGCTCATATTCATAGGGAACATTAACTACTTGGTCGAAGGACTTTAAAAGGGCTTGCAGTGCTCCTTTGCAGCAATTTAAATATTTTTAAAAAAAAAAAACCAACATACTGGTAGGCTTTTTGAATTCTGATTTTGAGACTTGAAGCCAAGATTTGGACAGAAGACGTTTCCTCACATTTAAACAAGCATTTCAGTTGATGATGAATTTCATATCTCCTCTCAAGACAGAAATGATTTCAGGAGTGCAGCTGCAGCTTAACTGTGAGATAGGGTCTGGCCCCCCCCCCCCCCCCCCCCCAGTTTAGAGTTTTGGGGGGAGTTTCTTGGGTGGGGCAAATGACAAGCTTAACATCAGGGGTCCTCAGACTTTTTAACCAGGGGGCCGGCGCGCAGATGAAGTGGCAGGCAGTCATCTGCGGCTGCTTGGTTTCCCCCCCCCAACCCTGGCAGGGGGGTCTGTAAATACCGGGGGCCAGATTGAGGACAGGACCCTGGGGGGCTGTATCTGGGCAGAGGGCCCTAGTTTGAGGACCCCTGCTTAACATACTACCTTTTATTTGCACAGATGTAGGCCCTGGTTCACACACATAGGAGTTTTTCTGAGAAGGCTCACAGGCTTTCAAGTCAAGTAGTAGAGATGTATTTCTAGAGATAAAGACCATGGTATAGCCTTTGTGCTCTGAATACAACTTCTCCTTTATAAAGCACACCTACAAACTGCGAGTGCACAAGTTTAACCTGCTGCATACACTGAATACGTGTTTGTTTTCTTACTTTTGGGAAGTGTGTGAGGGAATTATTTCCCTTGCGCAGAAAAATTAGAAAAAAAGACTATTAGCTTCAGTCATGTCTAACTGTCCGGAAAAGCTCAGAGGTAGATTCTGATTCAAAAGATACAGGGTCTTATGTGTCTGTCTGAATCTGTCTTCCCCAATATGGCTATTTATTATTATTTTTATTACTACAACTACCACGTTAATGGAACATGATGGTAGGAAGGGTTTGATACTCTGTTCTAATAAACTCATGTAAAGTGAAAAGTGCTCTTGTACCTCAATCCTGCCTCTTCTATCTAAACAGATTTTTGCTTTGGAGGAAGTTTTATAGCACTCTATCTTCCTTTCTTCCATCTTCACGGAAGGAATACAGCTTCTGATGGTAGATGAATACCAGCTTCCCAATAAATGGCAACGATTTGTGTCATTTACTTACAACATTTGGTGTATGTGTCCATGTAAAATACTCACACCTACAAAGAAAGTCATTCTGCCATCATTTGTACGTTAATAAAGTGAACTATTTTTAAAAGAGAATTCCTAACAATGGTTACTTATGAATTATGACTGATTATTTATGTAGTCTACTTTAAATGGTGTCTATGTTCTTCAAGAGAACAATGCTGTATACAGCTGCTTTATTAATGTCACTGGCTCTTTGTTGCTATTTTTACATCTCCATCTTCCTGTTAGACTGTGTAAATAGAGATGCCTATAATTAGCGGACGCACTGCATTGTTCCACAAATCTTAGCAGCTACATTAAAATAGAAAGCTTATTACTTCTTTGGGAATAACTTTTATTTTATTTTGCCCTATAGTTAAGAGACACAGTTGTAGAGCCAGATAGAATGCAATGGAAAAATCAGAGAGCACCTGCTAAGAAAGCTATTGCTGTATTCTACATCCATTTAAACATAAGGAAAATGTTAGCTGCTCATTCAAAAAATATTTTTTATATTTTTATAATTAAAGTATCTTTTAATTTCCATCTGACCACCACAGAAACTGGTGTTATACAATACAGATTTTTTTTCTTGCTGTGAGACAAAATCCTCTAGTCTTCAAAGGCTGAAACAGTTCCCCTTGCCTGACCAACAGAAGACATGAAAAAATAAGTCTGCATCCAGATCTGCTGTTGCCTGCCTGTCTAGAAGCTTATTGTACCTCTTGACTAATTCTGTATCAAGTCCCAAATACAAAAGTCTGACCCCATGAACCATTATCCATAGTTTTGGGTAAAGATTAAGGTACAAAGACTGATCCACACGTTGTAGAAGTATCTCACTGAAAAATTTTCTTCCTTCTCTTGCAAAATTTTCTTTCCTGAATACATTTTGCATTAACAATGTAGAAGAACAGCATGCCTATAAATATTTAATACCTGCATATGCTTTACTGGAGGCATTTGTGTTCAGACTTCACAGTCAGAAAGGAGCATTTTGGCCATGTGGGCAATGGTATAAAGATTTCACCCTACAACATTATTTTTGGAAAGAGATGATGTCTTGGCATAGACATTGCAGTGATAGGATTCATCTTGTCGCTAAATAAGCTGCTATAATGCCTACAACTCTCATTGTTGAAAAACTTCACCCCCACTTCTCATCTGAATTTGTCTGAAGTCAGTTTCCAAGCATGTCCTTTTCTGAAATCTCCGTCACTTTGATATCAGAGATAACTTTGTACTAAGAGCTGTAGTTAAAATTGTTGACAAGACACAACTGAACAAGAGATAATCACAAATACTAACATTGCTTCTGACAACAATCTATGCCTTCCCCCCCCCCCCCCCCCATTTGTTTTCTTTTCTTTCTCCTATTTCTTTTCATGCTAGTAGTAGAAAGAGTTTACTTTGAAGGAATCAGCAACAGGGAAAATCCAGAATTAAGTTTTCAATAGAGACCTATTTAAAAGTTGTTACCACTGTCCAACAATTAATGTTTACAAAGAAGCCTAGGGTACAAAGATGAAGAATGATATGCAGGTGAAAATATTAATGCCAAAGGAAAAGAATTATTTGGGCAAACATGTAAAAAGATAATGCAGATCAGTCATGCTTTTAGAGAAGTCCTTGTTACCATGCTCCATAACTTTAATTTTAAGGTTCTGAAGAAAAAGTCCACAACCCTGAAGGTTTTCCCACAGCCTGCCTGCTCTCCATAATAAATACGCAAGCGGTGCATGCAGCATAAGAGAACAAAGTAAAATGCTCCGTGGGATACCTAACACTTGAAATTCAAACTACCAAAGTAATAAATTAAGTATATGTCCTGGTGAGTGAGGCAGGGTATAATGTTCTCCAACTGCTTTAATGGGCCTTGGGTAAACAAAAGAACAGAACAACTAGCTACAAATGCCAGCTTTTTAGTGCAAGGGGGCCAACACAGGAAAAAAATTTCAGGGCCCGAAGACATTGGCTTATTCAGATTTAAATAAATGAGCAGAAATGACTTGATCTCCCTCAGATGTCTGCTCTGCTTTTCTGCCAGAAGTTGCTGCCCTGTGAGGGTGACTGCACACAAAGCTGCACCTGGAATTACTGCACTCCACCACACAGTATATCTGAGGTAAACAACTTGCTGGTTTGGGGTATCACCATATACTACTGAACTCTGAACTGCAGTGAACAGCAAGGCATGGAGACCTTTTCAGCTGTCTGCATTTAAAAGCCACCAACTCAAATTCAGAACTTCTGCATTTACCTCTTGTAGTACACAAACACAGAAAAGTCAAGAAATAAGCAGGAACTCTTGCTGCATGCACTTATGCTTCACTGTCTCCACAATACAGCTAATAGATTTTGGGTTTTCAAGCATACTCAGTTCCATTTCTCCAAATCTGATTTTCCGATACAGTTCACAGATGTCAGAACTGCTGCAAACTACAGGGATTACTATGGATTAGTGGATCTCCCATGCCTGCAAGAGAGGTGTTTAGAGCAATTACACCTCATACTGGAAAGGTATTGCCCACACATTCTTCTAGCCCCTCTCTGCAAGCATAGCTACCACTTTGCTCTGGGAGACAATCATGTTACCAGACTGAAAACTGGTACAACCCTCAAACATACCTAGCAAAGTGTATCCACAGTCCTAGCACAGGCTAGAATTTTGTCCTAAAATTCAGGAAACCTCCTTACCACGAGGTCAAAAAATTTGTCTAAAATATAAGCTCTGCTTGCACTCCATCCTATCCAACCTCCCTCCATCCCTTGCATTACAGAAGTCAAGTCAACAGATCAGGGCACCAGCTCTACCTCAGGGCATGGTCTCACGCACAGGCAGACTGAATTGTGAGAATGGAGAACAAGGCTACTACACCATCAACCACTGGCAGGTAAGTAAGGCAGATAACTAGAGGGCAGTTACCTTGCCAGCCTTCAGCACCAAATTTGCAACTGCTTACCAGTTAGCTGCCTCTGCAGCACTCAGGCCACAGTTCATCGTGGTTTAAGGCAATGGGAACTGTGCTTGGGTCAGCTGCTGGTTCAGTGGAGGTGGCCACGACCTGACCCAGCAGGCAGCTGGCAGTACCAATATTGAAAAACGCAGCAAGCGACTTTGTTAAAGGCTATCTGCATCCGCACTGCAATTTGTTAGCAGCAAGTGATGCAGCACACACACCAAAGTTATAAGGAGGAGAACTCTAGGTAAGTAACAAAAGCCAGGCAGCTGAGTGAGGGGTTCCAGGCTGAGGGTATGCTCTGAGCTGGCAGCAGGCTCCCTTCCCACCCAAGTGGTTCTTCTGAAAAACCCAAGCCTTTTCCTGTAGTTCTGTTTATATTACACCATCCCAATATACACAACCAACTAAATTATATTTACTTCGCTAACTTCCACACCTTTTCCTCTTTCTCTTTCCTCAGATTTGGATCACAGCTTTCTTCTGCCCAGTATTTTCTTCCCTAGAATGACAAAGATGCAGATACAATAAAGAGGTGTCACCAGCCTTTGTTCAAATACCCTTTGTTGAGTATCTCAGCTATTTACCTCCCACTCAGAAGTTCCTGTTTTCCCACTGAGTGGGGGAAGGGAAAGCTGTAAACCTGTATAGTGTTATGGTGGCTTTTTTGTTTAAAAAGTCTATGTGCAGTCAGAGATATTTAGTATGTTCCCGCCCCCCCCCCCCCCCCCGCCAGCATAATATTACTAGTTTCAAACCAAAGGGACAATTCATATCAAAGAGGGAAAATTCTTTAGAGAACTAAAAAAAAAACCCACCAAAACTGACTACAAAAGCAGTATTTTGCTGGTACCCCTTTCTTCAAGTTGCCAACTATTGTTATATTAAAATGCTCAAATCCACACACACTGAAAACTCGGCCCTCTATCACAAACTGTGCACAAACACAGAGGCATATAATGTAATCCCCTTCTGCTGACAATATTAGAGCTCTTAGCAAATAAAACCAAGAAAGCAGAAAGGAATTAGGCCACTGAAAGACATCACTAGCTGGGAGCTTTGCTAGTTCACACAAAGGGAAAAGGAAGAACACAGCATGCATAGTGATTTGCCTTTGACACAGGAGAAGCCATATGTGATAATCCAGTGATGAAGCAGGAAAGCTGTAAGACACACTTGTTTGCTGGACTGAAGAAACATGTTTAGATCAACATTTGTGATGCCGAGTTGTTTTGACACTTAGAATTTAATAGAACCATGAGGGTATGGTGATGACTACAAAATGACCAATGCTTCATCATGAAGTAAGATAGCTCCTTGTACTGTGTGATACATGACTATAGGGAGCTTTAAAGAAATATGTAAATTAGACATCTGGGTTATTAAAGGGCATGTCCAAGGAATGGATCTGCACAGCTTCCCCTTTTATCATCTATCAGCTACCCTGTTTAAGACAAAGAAAATGTACATATGAAACTGGTAGACAAACTGGTAGCGCTGACAGCAGTTTGTAGGAATTTGGGGGGGGAGGGGGGGAAATCTTGGTAACAAGTGGTTTAATTATGCCTTTCATTTTCCCAAAGTCAATTTTAGCTCAGTGATCAACACAAAAAAAAAAAAAGGTAAGAAGCGTTAATTAGTCTCCTCCTAATCTCCATCTAATTTGACAGCAAGGAGTATTGGAGAGGAAAGGTCTTCAGGGAGGTGATCTCTGTTATTAGACTAATCCACAGTGCTGGGGAAAAAAAAAAAGCGGGGAAAGTTCCTGGGCATACACTTTTCTTCAGCACCAGACGGAAGGAACAACAGAGCCGCCCCTTTACCAAATGCTAACAAGTGGATAGGAAACGACTATCGGAAAGGAGGTGCTGATCTTTAAGAGCCCGACAAACAATATAAGCACCAATTAGTGTGTACAGCCTTTGCGGTTGGTAGGCTTTCATGTTGTTTTCATTTCATCTGCGGATATGTCAGGATGACTGAAGTCAATGGGAAATGTGCAACAAGTTTTAATAGCATCAAGAACTGGTTCACTATAACCTTCTCTTCATAACAATATTGTTTGTGTACATTAGATCTTAATCTGATTCTGTCCCATCAATGCATCTAGACTCTATTTGCACCTCTTCTCAGGGTCTTCTTGTGTACATTGCTGTTTCTGTAAAATTACATAGACAACCACCACACGTCAAAATTAAGTGCTCTTTTAGAATGCACTTCACTTTTTTTTTTTTTTTAACCGAGACCTAAATTGCAGAGGCATTTTGAAATAAAGCTCAGTTTCTTAAGTGAAAATTACTTCAGGCATAGTTTGGATTGGGTTGGTTTCAGTTTGGGGTGTGTGTGGGTGGGTTTGGGTTTTTTTTTCTGAGGCTACCATTCCACTGTTCAACTTAATAAGAAAGTAAAAATTAGATGTAACCAAGCTTAGAGAATTCCATCTCATTTATTGCTATTTACTCAGTTTAATTTTAACTTGAGCTAGTAAAACACTTTCCAAGAGACCTCACCTCACCTTTAACACTTTATCTTGACTTGCTTACTTCAGGCAAACATTTGCTAGATATTTCCCTGTTACTGTATTAAAGAGAATGTCAAGTTCTTTGTACAAGTGTCTGGTCATTTTTCATGATTGCCAAAGTCTAGAAAAAAACCAAGTTTGAACAAAATGTTTGGAAACCTTATTCTCCTGGCTAAGATTCCTACCTTTTTTGCTGAGAAAATAAACAGGGAAAATTCTTTAAATATAATGAATGGAACAATGAAGGTATAACTGATAACTTTAAAAGTTATCATTATTCCACTCTTGTTAAGTCTCATCATTCAGTCATAATTCTATAGGCTGTGTCGTATGTTCAAGGCAGGTATTATCCATCTTCAGATGGACGTCATAATTCAAATACAAAACAAGAGCCATCTCTTCAAGCAGGTAATTTCTTTCTTCTTGCACACTGCCTTTTAAAGTTAAGTCCCATTAATGCAAGAATCTACTCAAAAGAGTAATATAAGGATTGTGGTTTTTCAAAACTAAATATAGTAGTTTCCCAATGACAACTGTCTTTCTGTCCAGTACAAAATTTATTTGACATCCAGACTCACTCCTGTGCATTAGAAGAAGAAAGAACACTAATAATGTATTCATTTGTACTGTGCTATATCTTAGTAACACCACATGCAAGGAGAAATATTTTCATCTTGGAGGTCAACTGGCAAGCCACAATACTAAATAACTGTTGTAACTGTATTGCCAGTCCAATGAACATGGCTTCAATGAACACAGCAAGGCTTCAGACTAGCAATCAGAAATCCCAACAGAGATCCTGCTTTTCTTCAATATAAGAAGTCTGGGATGCATAGAACTTTTCAGCCTTCTTCTAAAAATCCTTCACAAAGGTCATCACAAGATTGTGGTAGGTTTGACAAAACCCACGTCTCTCCAACCTGCTCTATGCCTATGGCTCAGTCAGAAGCATTTGTTTATTGAAAAGAAAGCACCTTCCACAATGCAGGAACGAAACATGTCACAACATTAACCAATAACCTCCTAAATCACTGTATCACTATCAGTATTTCTAACATAGTTCTAAAATACTACAGTGTTTTTCATAGTTTTGTCCACTTACAGCTTTATGAAACCATTAAAGATGGATGTGTCATATTGAGCAGAGCCTGTTCTTTCAGCGGCCTCACACCTCCTCTCCTAAAACTCCATTTTACCAAATTCTTACGATAGGCACTGCATCTTCTATGTTGATTATCTGTGTCAAGTGAAGTGCAGCAGACTGGATGAAGATCGTGCAAAGCAGGCCTTCAGCAAATTGCCCTGAGCAGCTGGGCAAGAAGACTTGAAGGAATGAAATGACAAAAAAAAAAAAACAAACCACAAAACCAAAAACCAAACCCCCAAACAAAAACAAAAACAAAAAAACCAAAACCAAGCCAACCAGAAAACACACCAAAAGAGTTGGAAAATTAGGACTTGGGATGAAGAAGTAGAAAAGTGGACAAGAGACAGGTACAAACATATGCTGAACTACTTTCAATTAAGTATGCAACACTGCTGGAAGTTCTTCACACATCTTAATTCTGTCATTACTTAAGTATACCTTATGGTATAGTCTGTAATTTAATGACCACATACTTTCCCCTTCTCCACAAAACCACCTGCATGCAGCAACAGAAGGGAGAGTCTTCTTCAGAACTAACACCTTCCACTTTGTTTTCTTCTTGTTTACTTGTGTGGTCTGCAGACTTGCTCCCTGCATGCAACTCAGAGCTTTGTATCTGCCTGGGCTCTTTAGAAGTACTTTGTTACCTGAATTATCTCAGAAGTCATCAGTAAACTATTACACACATCTCTGTGAGATAAAGAAATATGGTATCCCAGTTTTACAGACAGTGAGTGCACTAAAATTAAGGTCAAAAGTACTTCTTGCCAAATTTCACTGGAAAATTCTTTTCTCCCACAGCACTTAATATGGTACTGCATTTTACCTCTTCAGAACATAGCTCATACTGACTTCAGCTACAACTGTGAATAATCATTTCTTTCACATCTCAGACCCAAATTTGGGGATCCAGGAAAAAAAGGAAAAAAGTGAGCACACTGAAGTGTAAGTTTCACTTGCCTTATCTAGTATCCCAGAGGAACACTGTGGTGCAAGCAGAAGTCAAATTTTCCAAGGAAAGCAATTAGCCAGGAGACCATCCTTTCTCTCTGAATAATCCTTTTCCTTACTCATAACATGCCTTCCTCCAATGCTGTATACACAATATCCCAGTCACTCCCAGAAAAGCTCTCTTGTGCAACAACCATGACAGAAGTTTCTCAATAAAAATAACATGATTGTGCAGAATTTCACTGGATTCCAGTGTCTGCACACAATCCAATACCAAACCAACACTGCTGGAGTGAACATCAATTCTGGCACTTCTTAATTTCCAAGACCTTTGGCTATAATAGTATTTCTTCAATGGTTTTGTATGTGCCTATACACATGCAAGCTCTTTGAAACGGCACATCATGTTACTGGTAGCAAGGTACATCGTGATTTAGAAATTAAACTAAAACCAAATCAATGCAGACGCTGTCATTTTGGGGTAGCTTTTTCCCCTCCAAGGATTGAACAAAAGCACCACCCTCCCCAACAGGTATCACAGCTGTGCTCAGAGCCCATAGAGGACAATTGTGCATTTGTTTATGCTTTCTGATCTACAGCAGTGGTAACAGGCATCCAGCCACGGATTCACCCTCACCTCACCCGATCCTTGTCAGTCTGCCATACAGTGGCTGTCTCCAGTTGGAGACAACCAAGGCTGATAGTATCAGCTGAAGTGTCATTTTAAAGGTACCTCACAGAGGTTTTCCTTTTCTTGAAGGCTTTTTTGCCCATTCCTCCTGCCCTTCAGTGTTTAATTCCTGCATGCAACACTGTGCCTCTATTTGTAAGTTTCTCCTAGGGATCCTCATACTTTCCTCAAAACTGCGCTGCCACATTCAGCTACTACCTGCTGCAGGAGCTGCAGCCTTGGGAATAGCACTACTGTTGAATGAAGAGAACAGATGCTAAAATATGTATTAAAGGGACTCTTTCATGTAATCGCTACACACACTGAGTGGCTGTACAACTTCCAGGCTAAATAAATGCAGTCTGCATGAAACAGTGTCACCCGGACATAGCAGTTACATTTAAAGCTGGTGATACAAACTAGTCTTGTTTTCAGTTATGAAGCACAGGTTCTTGACAGGTTTCCTTTCAAGTTGTGCACATCAGACTATCACCTAAACACAAGCAGCAATTACCGGAGTAGGATCAGAGAGGCTGCTTTCCCCACATGGCCTCTTTCCAGTCCCACCTTGGATTTTTCACTATATTTATTCTTTGTAACTAGATTATGATATCTCCAAAGACTGGCAACATCTAGCTGATTATTACCATGCTTACTTAGTTTGCCTCAGTTCTACAAACTCTGATTTTGACGCATCTCATATCAGACCAGAAACATCGCAGCTGCCCAGAACAAACTGCTGGGACAACAGCCCCCTAATGAGACCAATTTGTTGATTTTTTTTTGTTGTTTTGCTTTGATGATTTTTGTCTCAGCAAACTTGCTGTTGCATCAGCATCTTCTGTGCACCCATACCTTGCAAAAAGGAACAGTGTGAACATTCAGTATTGTGCTCCAATTTGGCAAAAATGCAGTCATGCCCAGGGGTGATCCAAATCTGTGTAGCAAAGTGATCTGGCAAAGCCTGCATTCAGTATTAAAGAATGTGGAACCAAGACTCCAGCCTCTTTCAGTTCACTAACGTAAGCTTAACACCAAACCTCCCCTGAGCCAGACCCAGCTCGCACTGAAAGCGGTGGGGCTTGATTCTTTCCTTATTCAGTCCCTCCTTCACTGGAGTTTTACCAGTCTTATACCTGAGCTGCTCTTTTCAGAGGCAGGTGAATCAGTGTCAGCAGCTTCCACAGGAACTGGCTCATGCCACATGAAGACAACTACCTTGCCAAAGGTCTGATGGACACTAAAATATATTTGCTATTTGACGCTAGAAAAGAGGGCTTGGTCCTCTCCTCAACAACACACTTGCTACCGCTTTTCTGAACTCAAAAGAGGAGCAAGTGCAGACATATCAGACTGTTACAATACGGAATTTATCCAAAAGAAAAATCAAACTAAAAAAAATACATACCTATGGTTTTTTGTATATATATATAGATAGATAGATAGGACCATTAGAAACTAAATATATGGCACTGTTATTCCCAGGAGAGAACAGGAAAGAACTGCAGGCTGAATGAGAAGGCACTCACCAAACATGAGCAATACATCGTAATTGTCTCTACACTTCCCATTCAGAAGGGTTCAGAGTCCCCAAGAGAATTTTTCTGTGGTTTTGAGAATACAATTTTAAAGAAGAATCCTTGAGCCACCACTGCTCTAACCCTGCTTGTTGCTGCTACGCAGTCAGTGCAGGACATAGGACAGGGCAGACACATGTGCAGGCTCTCCAGGCACACAGCAGCGCTCCCAGCATCCTAGGGCTGGGAGTGAAAGGACCGAAAGGCATCTAGCACTTAATGGTTCTAGGAGTCAGAAACTGGGGGGCCATTTCTGATTTTGCAAGAGTCCTGTGTGACTCAGTCAATTAACCTTTTTGTCTGTACCCTTTCCCTGCTCACATTCTTACTACGCTGCCAGCAAATATATCTCTTCATCACACATGGCATGAAAAATGTTTAAGATAAGCATATACTACTTTAAGATCCTCTAATTTGAGGTCTTAACAGTGTGTAATAAACCATTCCAAGGAGAAGGCAGGAATCCTACTGCAGAAAGAATATAAAAATATAACACAAGGGGAGGAAAAAAAACCACAAACAAACCCAACAAAAACAAGTCCAGGATTTGCATTCATTTTAGGGCAAAACCCAGCACCAAGTATCTCCATCATTTGCTGTATCTAACAATACCAGTGGTCTTCACAAGCAACTCAGCTCGCATAGTACGGTTAGCCAGGGATGCAGCTTCCACAATAATTTTTATCGGACCAGCTGGCATAGCTGGTAAACGGCAGTTTTCACAGATACAGTCCCAATCTCTTTCCAGCCAGATTATCAGCCTTTGTCCTCAGACCATGATGTTTTTAGCCTCAGCACTCACCCTCATGAGTCAAACACCCAGCCGCAGCATCACACTAAAGCTAAGCACCTAGGAAGCTGCACCTATTCCATTAGGAATAATGGGTGGACTGCACATTTCACCAACACACAGACACAGGCTGCTGAAGGCCAAAAATTATTTCAAATTAGCTTTGGGCTGCATAAGGATTTTAGTAGGTACAAAACAAAGAAATTGTTTACTAGAAGGAAATATATTTTATTCACTACACATTCAAGAACAAGGCTGATGTTTAAGTATGCCTTTCAAGCATTCTTCTTATGAAGAAATAATGACATTTCATACATTTTCTACCTTAACCTTGAGATACAAAAAATATTTAGCATTTTTTACATTTTATAAAATATCTGCATTCAGCCTGAGAGACATCTCCACCCTCTTACCATGTCAATCCTTATAACTGTTTCTGTCTACATTTGAAGTATGTTCCAGACAACACTTTCCAAAGCTTCTGTTTTCTTGTGTCCCCCAGTTTTCTCCTCCCAAGGAAACACCCTGATCTTGTCCAACAAACCAAAGACCTTTAAGGAAACAGGACGTTAAGCAACAATATGATCTAGAGGAAGACGCAAATCACATAGATGCATGTATTCACTACACTAGGGATAGTTACACTAAGGGTTAGCAGTGGAACAACAGCACCTGAAGAAAAGGAGAACTGCAACCTGACTTCTGAGAGAGTTTTGTCCCATCGAGAGCAAAGAGCTTAGACTTTATGTCTTCTTATACATGCACAGGAAGATGAAGCTACTGGATGAAGTAACTGACTAGTAGAGAATCCACTCAGTAATTCAAAGTGAATCATTTTAAGACCATGCTTACGTACATCTCCTCTAGGCAAAGCACTTGTTCAACACGTCAGGAAGTGCCTCAGCATTGTCAACTACATACAAGCAGACACACTATGACTGGAGTAAAAGTTGCTTTGTAAGGAAAAAAAAAAACCCCACCACCAACAGAAAAATTCTCTGCTGTTCCTGATGTAAGAGAAAATCTTGCTGCTCCTACTCAGGTGAGTAAAGAGGCTTCATCAAACTCCCTCTGTGCTTCTGAGGGCTGTTCCAAGATCTGGGGGTGCAGAAGGAACATGGGATCTATAAATAAAACTCGGAGCTGCAGTCAGAAAGGGCATAAGACTAAAAGAAAAAGCTGTGTGCAAGGAGAGCTTTAAAAAGATGTAGTACAATTTTTGTTTCACTCTATTACTTCTGCTTTTCTTAACATTTATATGATTCTATTGCTAACATAATTCAGAACTTGAATATCTGGAGGCGATTTTGATGCATCTCTTGGGGGGGAAAAAAAGGGGGCAAAAGCCTATTGAACAAACATTTGGACATGTCCAGTTGTTCTCGTTTTGGTAACTTCAATATCTTAAATCTGACATAACTTTCAATATCTATTTAATATTCTGAGGCTCACCACTCTACTAGAATAAAGAAACTCAACAAGATTTCTTTTCTGAATTAAGCCTTCAAAGGTCTTACATTTGAAGAATAATAAAAACGTTATCAAAATTATTTTTATTGTCCAGAAATGTAAATTTGAACCACAATTTTATGTGGTGCCATTAATGTAACCTCCTATCAGGCTTCTATATTTCAAGTACATATCTTATTCTGCGCATTTGACTCAAAGAATAATCTGCATAGAATAGCATGAAGAAATGCAACTGCAATTACAACTTACTAAAATTTACACCATCACAAGATTTCACTTGCAGTAGCAGTGTAACAACCTTCCAAACCTTTTCAAGCTATGTAGTGTTTGGTTTTGTAAACAACAAATGGCCATCACAAGCCTTAAAATTAGTAGGGCAAGTTTTACAAGAGACTGCAACCAGCAACACACTCGTGTGAAGCCACAGTCTGAAGGAATCAATGTCATCATGCTAGAAAGTAAATATTTTTATAACTACACCCACAGCAACCACAAAACTCCATTTCTCCAAAGTGATCCATAATGCCTGATGTGAGAAACCAATTTAAAGCTCTGAGGAGGTATCACTAGCCATCATTTATCTCGGCCATAAAACTCTCAGGAAGACAAATATACAGTCTTTCTGGGCCATCATTGTACAGAAAAGAAACACTCAAAAGACATCTCTGGAAATCACTATACTTGCTTCTTTTGAAACTAGAAATCCTCCTGAGGGGTATGTTAGACTATAGGTAATATCAATTATCTTCTACAGGATGTATTTTTACTGCAGTGTCAACCCAGGTGATTGACATCTGAATTAAAGACTTTCTGTAACAGTGCTTACATCTTACATGCTACTTTTCACCAACAGTTCTCAATGTGTCTTACAAAGATTTGTATCCATATTCCATGAACAGATAAGGCATTCAGAGAAGTAAAAGAAATGCACATGAACTCATTGTCAGTAGTCACTGGCCAGCTAAGGCCTGTGAATCCAAGTCTCCCAAGTCAGAAGCCCCTGCCCTGGTCAGCAAGCATCATTACTTCTGTATGTAACTAATTTGGATGAGCTTCCACACGCCAAAGCTGTGCTCTATGCCAGTTCCCAAAGACCTCTCAGAAATCCAGTGGCATTTCCTATTTCACTCTTTACGCTGAAATAAACTGACCCCAGTTCTTTCCCACTGAGTGGCAGGAAACCTTGTATGCTCTCTCATCAGGGAGGCAGATGTAGAAGGCAATGGAAATCTGTCAGCACCGGGTAATTTAGCCTACACTTCAGGCTGCACTTCTGTTTTCATTCATACTAGATGTATGCAGTGCTAGACCAAACAGCATTACAAAATTAAACTGAACCAGGTTTGGGTACATGACTTCAATACTGCTGAATACGCAGAGTCTATCTCATCCCTGATTTATACTGGCTTTAAAGCAGCTACGTAAAGGACATGTAATACTTGATCCATCATAAAACCTGTCTTTATAAAGCTAACTCATTTTGAACAAATTGGAAACAGCAGACCGAGTTAATAGCAGACCAGTGTTTTGCAACACTGCAAAGAATCTCTTAGTAGTAGATGTTAAGCTGAATTTACTGTGCCATTAAACCTCAGCCTCAGTGCAGATGTAGGCTGGCTACCAACACACATGGAAATCCACACAGCAGTAAATTCATCTCCAGAGCATTCAAATTAGGGAAGGAGGAGCAAAACCTGATCAAGATCCTTTATTTAAGGGAGTGGAAGACTTAATTTATGTGGTAACTTCCTGCTTTTCCCTTGTCTTTGGTTGAAGAATAACACAGATTTGCCCTTTGCCTATACAGAGAAGAGAGCTCCAGTTACAGAGCCAGGAATCACAGACTGCACTCTTGCTGCATGCATGTTGCTGACAGCTGCAATAATCAAATATTTATGCAGCCCCACAGCACAAACTCTTCAAACATTTAGCACTGTTGTTTAACACCCCTAGCTTAGTGTTAATGTAGTATCCTAATGAACACTGGATCTGGCAGATGAGTAGCTACAGCGATGAAAGATCCTACTAAAAACATTCCTCTTCCCTGTCCATCTCATAGGTGTCTCCAGAGCAGAGACAGCAGAAGCAAAGGCAGCTCTTACCACAGCTGCTGCACTTCAGAACTTGCTGCTTCAACTGAAAAGATCTATCAGGCTGCAACTCCTGTAACTGAAATACATAAGAGTTTGTCCCATTTACAGGTTTGCAAATCCTTAGCAGAAGGATCACACTATGAGCTGGGGAATCAGTACAGAGGGTCAGAAATATCCTAAAAAGGTAATCTGTGCAGGCAAGCTATAACTTTTATATATATAGGATGATCAGAACAGGCAGGGACTGACTGATTTATGGTATACAACTCCATTACTGCAGAATATGCGTGGCCAATTTTGAAATAGAAATCTTGCATAAAGCTAGTCATGCTCTCTCAAAGCACATTTTCTCTCAGAAAAAACAAAGAACATACAGAACTGGTGGGAAAAATTTGACCAAAAACCAATGCCAAACATGTGTGCGTATGTATATATATATACACACACATACACACATACAAACTCACTGGATTTTAATAACTGGTTTATTTCAGTTAATTCTGTATCACAGTATTCACTAATGCGTTTTCCTTTCACTTCACAGAAGAGGAGCTACTCTACCTGCTTTAAAATCAGTGGGGTTAAGAACCAGTAGTTATTTCCTCAAAGGCAGTATCTAGCAATATCCTACTACTGTAGGACCTGCCTTATCGCTTTCAACTTCATATTAAAACTGTTCTCCAGTGTCTCAAATACATCATCACAAACCAGTGTAAGTTCATCTACATTAGAGAGTTCTATCGGCTCCTTCAAGTTGACCAGACTGCATATCTTCATACTGCTGATCAGTAAAAATACGTATGTGAAAGCCTGCAGTGCAGACACAACTACACTAGGCTACAAAGTCAGGTAGCACTGAGGTTCTTTCTGAAACTGGTAAATGTACTTACAAAACTTAAACCAAAGCTGGCTCTAAATGTCAGTATTAATGGACTCAAGCATGTCAGAGTGGTGGCTGAAGAATCGTAACTATTCCAAGAGTCATGAATGGCTGACAGGAAACAAAAGTCGCCCCCCAAAAAGCATCAGCACTCTGTTTAGAAAGGTAAGCTACACAAATACAATCACCTGTCAACACAAACTAGAAAGCACACTTCCAACAAAGAGTAAGAGCCTGTCCATGCCCTGCGGCTATGTAGCTCAACTTAAGCGCAGCTGATGCAGTATTCAAAGCCAGGCTGAATATATGACATTCCAGTAGGGCCTGGGAAAAGCCTTGGGCACCTCTCTAACAATCGATCACTCTTCTGATAAAGTAGAAGAAAGGTCTGTAATTCTGTTGTAATTGGAAATGGAAAAAGAGTGGGAAAGAAAGCAGCTTTTCTTTCAAAAACTAAGGCTTCTTTATTCACAGACCTACCACAATTCTGACAATGAAGCATCCCCTGTATTTAACAGCTGAAGCAAGACTACAATCGCCTACCTACTGAAGACCACCAGAATTCCCAACCACACCAGCATACAAGGTGCCAGCTGGTAGCAGGCACTGACTTCTCACCCTCAAGCCCTACTTGCCCGTGCAGCAGCTGGCATCTCAACGCGCATCCTCTCCCCGACGGCACTGCTCCTGCCAGAGGTCCTACAACACACATCAGTCTGAAGCTTCCCTTGGCTACTTTAACTTTGAAGTCAGCAAAACCCACAGTCATTCCACTGCCGTGGTGGAGCACAATGTTTTTCAACCCTTGAAGATTAATCTGACCAGATACATTAACCCTTCCAGCATCATCAAAGCAAAAACATCACACAGGAAACTCAAAAACTTAGTTGGGGCAACCAGGCCTTCAAGTTCCTTAACTATTAATAACGTAGATGAGCCGAGCGGCTACGGCCTAACACCGGGAGCGCAGGCGGGCCCGCAGCGGGACACCAGCGCTGCGCTGCTCGCTGCCCATCACCGAGCCACCGACCACAGGCCACACTGCCGGGCCACCTGCGCTGTCTGCTTAAACCTCACCGCGTTTCTGCAAAAAATAAAATCACGACCAAAACCAAAAGGTGTTAGATCGTACCCCACCCTGTGCAGGCGTAGCTGACCACTAAAAGCATAAGGAAATGGATTTCTATTGACCTACAAAACGAAGGTAAGGTGCCTAATTAACTCTCGGGGCAGGGTTACCTGTGTGCTATGAGGTACAAGGTGTGTACAGCCAATGCAGTTAAAGGAAAGCCTCCCCAGATGGGCTCCCGATCTACCCCCAGTCATTTTCCCGCTACGCGAGGCGATGCCGCGGCAGACGCTGCGGGGCACCAAGCTGCCTGCGTGCGCGCGGTGTCACCGCTGCTTGCGCCGGCCGCCCCGCGGCGGGAGGGCTGCGCCCCCGCCGAGCCGCCCTTCACCTGCCGGGACGGACCCGCCCGAGCCGCGGCAGGTGGCGGGCTGAGGGGAAACGTCCCAACCGGCAAAGGGCGGCGGGAACTCTCCACAGCGGAGACCCGACGGGCTGCTGAGCGCCCCGCGCCGGGCAGACGCTCCCCCCCACCGCTGGGCAGAGCCCCGCGGCGCACCCCCCGCCCGGCTCCCCCATGGCCGCCGTCCGCCCGGGGCCACTCACGATCTCGGTCACCATGAGGAGCCCGGGCGGGGTCCGCAGGAACTCCCTGTCGTAGGCGAGGGTGCTGGAGCTGGCCGACAGGTTGGCGGTGAAGGAGCTGCTGGTGGTGGTGACGGTGTGGGACCGAGGGCGCGGCGGCTGCTCCTGAGGCGGCGGTGCCGGTGGCTCCATCTTCGGCGCCGCGGGGCTGCCCGAGCCGGCCGGCCGGCCCCGGGCCCGGCGGCGGGGCGGGGCGGGGCGGGGGCGGCTGCCGCCTGACGGGTGGCGGGAAAGGCGCCGCCGCGCGCCGCTTTGTGTGGCCCCGGCGCCGCGGGCAGCCCCTCGGCTCAGCGCCCCCCGGCGCCGCGGGGGAGGCGGCCCGGCGCCCGGGCCCAAGCAGAGAGGCGGGTCCGGGGGCCGCCCGCCCCGCCCGTAGCTGCCCCGCGGGGCGGGAGCGGGGCTGCCGCATCACGGGGCGGGCGGCAGTGCGCTGAGGGGGGGCGGCGGGGGACCGGCCGGTATAGGGGTCGGGGAGGGGTTGGTGCGAGGGATCCCCAGCGCTAGAGAAGGGCCCTCCGAGGGGGCAACGCAGGGCCCCTCTGAAGCCATTTCCGGGCCTCCCGGGCTCCTGTGTCCCCCACAGCGGCCTTGGGACAAGGAGCCAAGCTCAGCCACCTGCGCTCTGGAAGAACGTGGCGGGAAGCCATTGCCCTAAGCTCCTGGTTGCGCACGGTTTGAGGTGTCCGACCCCTGCCGCCTGCCATCATCATCTGTCTGGACTGTCACCCCTGGCTCCATGGGCAGCAGCCATCAACAGGAGATGTGCTTTTGCGGTGGGTTGTTGTCCCCGCTGGCTGCCATCGCTCATCAGCCTCACGCTGTTGGGAGAGGAACCACCACAGGGTGCCACGGGCGGGCAGGGAACAAGAGGCTAGGAGATGGCACAGCCCTCTCGGAGCTGGAAATGGGGATTTAGCTGGGAGCTGAAACCAACCAGGAGTCTCCGCAATGCAAAAGACTTTTTAAAAGCCATGAAAACTATGGGAAGTATGAGGTCATTATTGGCCTACTACCTGACAGTGTCAAGCTGTTCCGTAACCTATACTTCTTAGCACTTTCCCAAAGTGTCACATTAAAAAAAATATTTTTTCTGGGTCATTTAAGAGCTGGTAAAGTAATCTTCCATGCCACAAAACATACGGTGTTTCAACAACAAGAAAGCAGGTTATAGTCTTTTTTAATGCTCAGGAATTCTCATTAGCAAAGCATTTGCATGTCGCAGCTTAGTAAAAATGAAGTGTTTTCCATATGTCTGGTGGCTATTGTCCTCAGATTGTTTACTGCTGCTCTCCTACTGGCTAACAAAGAATGGATTTTGCAGTATTACTTTTCAGCAAGGGACTGAATTGGCTGGGAAGGGAGGAGGAGGATGGCAGAGTTTCTCCCAGAAATACAGGAAACATTAATTACCCAAAGAAACTGGTTCTTGTGCATGATTGTGCCTCCACTCACAGTGTGAGTGTGTTGCAGCACAGGCTGCAGGGGCTTCTTGCAATGTGTGTCTTGGCTTGGGCTCTGTGGAGCCTCTGCATACTCACAGGCACTGGTGAATTTTTTGTTTAAGATAGCAGAAGAAATGTGACAGAGTTTTGCAAACATGAACTGCAGGTCATCAGAACGAGATACCAGCTACTCAGAACGAGATACCAGCTACTCAGCATGATATGATATACAAAACATGTAATTTCTTGGGGGGGGGGGGGGGAGACTTAGCAAACCACACACTCAAACCATTTAACGCAACACCACAACCATGAATGAGGAATGTTACACTTTTTGGCAAAACCGTCATTTTTTGTGGTTACCAGCCATTCTGTATTGGTTGCATTCCTGTTTTATCCCCTTCTCTTAAGTAAGAGCTGAGATTTTAAAGGCACAGAACATATCTGTGCACTGGTTTGTTTAGAGACCTGCTCCAACTGGCTTGCAACTAAAAAGTGCTTTATCTGATTGTTCAGCACTGCCAGGCTTCCTTCCAATGCCAGAGCTGTTTTGAGATGCCCCTGTTGCTGTTCATGAGGCTCCGTTGTAACAGCATTGATTTTCTCCTCTGAAAGACTCCTGTCTTTTCAGTTTCCCACCTAGAAGATCAGTAAGCAAAGGTGAGTAAAGGTGGGGCTAAATTTCACAACAATAGTAAAATTAACAAATTTCAAAATGGTTTGAGTCATTCACATCACTTTTCCTTTGACAGCTGATTTATTTTACACTGGATGTATATTCTCACCATGTTTCCAGGATGTTATTCAGTGATCCCAGGTTTGATGCATAATTCTAAAACTCTGTATTAATTTTGCTCCCTAAAATTCTGGAGGTCAGCGTTGTATCTCTTTCAACCATCACAATCAGAGCAGTAAGTTTCACTGCTTTTGGTCTGCACATCTATCATTTGAGCATCCCAGGTCCTGTGGAGGGGAAAAAAAAAAGAAAAAGTAAACCAAAGACACAGATCATGAAACACTTGTTCCATTACAACTACTATCTGTTTCAACAACAATCTATTAACATAGCATATGTTTTCAATGTCTGTTGTAGAGGTCTAGTATCATGACTAATTCAACAACAACTGGATGGCTACGTTTCTGGGTAATTTCTCTGAACACTGGCTGCCACTCTGACTTCCTTAGCACATATTTCTCCAAACATAGTCAAAGAATGAGTTTCACTAAAAAAAGGGCAAATGCTCCAGAAGGTTATCTATATCACTGATATTCTGGGAAGCAAATTTCATTCTTTAACTTGACAACATAATACTTTATATTTTGAATGCTAACTGTGAGGCTCTGATGTTTTATTTTGCATCCTTGCACTGAAGGCTAGAACTGGAAGGCCTGCAGGGACCATCTGAGTTTAGCTAGATTTTTTTACATGTAGATAGCATCAGAAGCAAAATAATTGAATGCTGCTGCTGGAACAATCAACCTTTTATATACAGAACTACCAAGAGAGAAGAAGGTGGCCCATTTTCTCTATTTTAAATTAACCTTTCAATGGAAGGATTGGAGAGACTTTTAAACACCAGTCAAGATCGTAACCTCTTTCAACTATTATAATGAAGAAAACTGTAGTTAGAAAAATAACTTGGTGAAGGCTTTCAGTGTAAACGTTTTAGTAAAAGCAAAATAGCCCGTACAAGTATCATCAGGTTTCTAAGTAAAGGGTTTATTCCTGAACGTCTAGATATCTGATTAGCAGATTCTTCCATTTAAACTGGTCTGGTTCTCAAATCCTGAGGTATCAACATTTTTGAGATTACTGATCGAGCTCTCTAGAACTACTGCCTTAGCAACAATCTGGACAACTGGAAGTGCTAATTAAAGTAGACTCACAGGCCCAAGGAGCAGAGCTGACTGGAATTTCCTGAACTGGTTTTCTGTTTTTGAAATACAGCTTCCCTTCTCCCCTCCCAAATCCTAGAATTTTCAAATGTCAAAGTTATTTGGACTTTTTTTTTAAGTAAAAGAAGTAAACATATAAAAGGAAAGGTGATTGAGATTTTTCACTGGTCATCAGCAAGCTTTCAGTCAACAACAAAAACTTCCTGTTTTTAAACCACCTAGGAACGATCTAAGAAAGTTAAGGGAACTTACTCTGCAGAGGGAAAGAAAGGAATTGTACTTCCTGTGGAACCCAGGTCATACATAAGGAACATGGATTCTTGTCGAATGTCCAGAACAAATATTCTCACCCTTGACATCCCACCGTGCTAACCTGAGGATGAGATATTTTTAGTTAGCATTAAATCAAAAAATGTTTGGAGTATTTCCTAATGGCTTTTTGGAATCTGCAAAGTGTAGGCTTTGAGCTACAAACATATTTAAGTAAATAATTAATAACATATATTACTCTTTGATGGCTTACAACTGTACAGAAAAGCTGATTTATACTAACCCAAACCAGAAATACTTGATTTGTACTTTGGTAGTGACATGAGCTATAGGCATGCCTAATGATCAGTCAAGGCAAATGACTCTGTATGAACCAGTATTTTGCAAAGTAAAGATGGTTTTCATGATTGAGATACTTAGATCTTCCAATGTTGCTGCAACAAAGAGAAAACAGATGAGATGCCTATACTTTCAAAACTGCTGTTCTTCTGCAAATCTGTAGAGGATCTATGTTTGTACGTGGAGTTATTGAACACGAGGCTTGTTTGGTTTTGCAGCTTGGGCGCCCCAAAACCAACAAACTTAATATCAATACCAATTGAAACTACAGTCCAAGTAATGACAGTGCATGGGATTTGATCATCAGATATGTAAGGTACTACCCTAATGCTAGAAAATACAAAATTTAGCTGTTTATGTTCTGTACTCCTTTTCTCACAAGTATTTCTTTCTTTATGTGAAGTTTACTTGAATTATATGGACAAAGGCCTGACTGTACACATGCAGACATTTTACCTGCCAAAAAGCTGTCTCAGAACATATACACTGCCACACAGAGAACTGACTCCATGCTGCGAACAGTAATATACTGACTTTAAGGTTTTTTAAAAACTCCTTTTTCCCAGTTTTGAAACCCATTATCATGACAATAAGGAAACGGCTGCGATCCTGCTAAGAAGTGAAATCACAAAGTACGTAAGCCATGTATTTTCCGTGGATTAGCCTTTCACCAGCTGTTTTATCTGCTCTGGGAATCTAAAAATCCTTCCCAGCCCTGAAACGCAACCGTGTCTTCGGTGTTGTGCTGAAGAAAAATTGCTTACTTCCTCCAGAGCCGATTTGTACTTAGAGCACTGTCCCTGCATGCTGTACACATATGCTTAACTTCAGGGCAGAGAGTACACCTACTCAAATTAAGGGAGGAGTTCGTAGTGAGAAGTCTACGTACAAATCTCAGAACGGGGGTTGTGGTTTTCAGGCTTTGGGGTCAAGGACCTAAAATCTGTAATGCACCTGCAAGACTATGCCCATATCGTATTTCACAGGCTGCTCCTCAGCTGCCTGCCTTTAGGGCAAGCCTGCAAGCACAGCTCCAAGCACAGCTGGTGGCCATGCCTTCTCACACATGCAAATCACCGGCCACCCGAATAGTCGAGAGTATCCGGTGTCATGCGACCCGAGGAAGGAGTTTATTCTGCCTCTGGGCATGTCCAGACGGGCTGTCCTAGAGGCACACTCATAAATACTTTAATTGGGGTCATCAATCCTCCATAGACCTTTAAATATTACTATGGTACAAACACATCCTGGTGATCACAGTGCTTCAGAATACAGTCATTTCCACTGAAGACATGTAGGTTTTTACTCATTAAGGATGGTGCTTGCCTAAGTGTTTATGTAAATCACAGCAGGTAATGTTTATACAGCACTCAAGCCCAGTGCAAAACAGCTGGAGGAAAAGATCACCTTCAAAATTGTCAATGCTCTATTTGTTTTTAGATAGCTAATGAAAGACCGAACAATTTCATTGTGGTTTCATCACAGCATCATCCATGTTTAAGGAGAGAGTTTACAGCTACCTCATAACTTCTGCCATCAGCTTGCTTGCAGGCTTTATTAACAGACAGCTATCATGCTCTGCTGTGGTTGGGAGAAGAACCTGACACATGCCTGAGACCAGAAGTGCACCTTATATTATGCTAAAATGTTAGGAGGTGACTTGAGCTTGCTGTGTATATATACACACAAATATACACAGAGAGAAGGCATCCAGTAGCTGGCAGGCAAAAACCTAACCAGATACCACAGCTGGAAGCTGAAGCTGAACAAATTCAGACTGAAAATTAAAAAAAAACAAACACACCATTGCTGTTTGGGTTTTTTTAACTTATGTTTTTAATACAGCCTAATTGGATATTTGAATAATTTATTAAGTAAAGCAGTAGACTCTTCATCATTTTAAATCTATAATTCAAAGCTATGGATTTATTTAAAAGATACGCTTTACCAAGCTTACACTGACCAATTTTGTGGTCTGTATTACATAGAACATGACAAGAGATGACCCAGGTGATTTGAAAAACCATTGAAATGAATTCCAATTAATTCCATAAAGCATAATCTTGCTAATGCTCTGGTCACCCAGCTGTACAATATACATGCAGTACCAATGCCCAGCACATCACCTCCTTGTCCTGAAGCAGTAGCAGAATAAAGGTTTTCATGAATCTCACTGGCTGGGCTGTGCCTGGCCCATGGCAGGGCGATGCTGTACAGGGAGAATGAATCAGTTTTATGCAGGTGGGCTGCAAGGTTTAAGGGTGGAAATATTCATCCAGTGAAAGAAAAAAAGGCCAGTGGGCTGAGTGCAGGATCTGCTGAGAAAGGCCGGAGCTGGCTGGGGCGAGGTACAGGAGTGCGCACGCCCTGCTGTAGGGGGCTGAAGGGCAGGAGAGGGGAGCTGGGAGCCTGGCAGAGCACCGACCTGTGCCTTGGAGAACGCAACAGTGGAAGGTATGGAAGCATTAGTACGGGATAAAGACATTCAGCATCTATCCGTTAACAGGAGGAGAGCAAAATGTTAACAGAGAAACACATTATACCATGTAATGGTCTGAAGTCTCCAAGTGACTGACTGATATGCTATCGCTATTTTCAAATCAGCAATTTATCTTTGTAATTAGACCAGTGCCAAAAGACTTCTGTGAACACGAAAGAACAAAATGACCTCGATATTTTTATTCATAGAACAGTCTTAGTCCTGAAACAAAACAAAACTCCCTAGCACAAAACACACCCAAGTTCAACTCAAAGCAGGACACAGAGATGCAGGCACCAGTGTTTTAGAGTAGACAGAACACTTCTCATGACTATAAATAATTACTGGATGCTTTCGTAGCATTAGTGTTACAGATATGCACAAAACCAGCATGCAAAGCTGCTGATACCTGGTAAATCTTGCATCAGTGCATGAAAAAATAGCTGCAGTGATGCAAAGCACTTAGTGCGTTCATCAGTTCCAGGTTCCTGAAAATAACTATTGCAAGAGAAATAGGAGCCCGGAGAAACAGGAAATAAAATAGAAGAGAGAATGATTTTTCTATTGTGGCTGCATGTATTTACAGGGAACAGAGTGTGTCGTCTGTTGCCAGTCTAGAAAAACCTGCTGGGATTTTAAAATGAATCAGAAAGCCAAATTTTGTTAAATTGCTCAATTCACTTAGTCTGCCTTAAAAACTGCAGGCTTTGGGCTACATGAGAACAGTGCATGGTATCAAACTATAGAGCGGTCAAGGGGTGGATGATGGGCTGCCTTTTGAAGGGACCAGGATTTTTTCAGAACAAAGGCTTATCCTATTTATGACACGTCTTGAGAAAGTTTATCCCGTCAAGTCATTTATCACCCTACTAACTAGCTACTGAGCATGGATAATGCTTCTTTGCTAGATCGTTGAAGGAAAAGAGAATTGCAGAAGAAAGGAAGATTTTCATTTGGGGATTTCAGGAGATTGGGGAGAAGAGCTGACAGGAGTTAGCCTGTCTAAGCTCTTTGAACCAGGAGAAAAACATACCAAGAAGGATTTTACTAAATGCTCATAGTGCAGCTTAAATACAGCCTTTTCTACTGAGAGCAACCTCATTATATAGGTATTTCAATTATGCGAATTGGCACAGCCCTGTGGTTTGCAGTATTAGATCTGGACTAAGCAGAGGATGCTTTGAGATGGATGCGGCTCTAATTACTAATATTGAGGTGAATTAAGTCCAACATATATTTGTGAATGTCTGGCTTAATGCTAACTATGAGACAATTCTGACATGAGGTTTGTTATAACACAGGTGCCCCCTTAAGACCCACAACTGTAAAGCCTTGTTTCCTATGAACTTTGAGGTTGGCTCACTTTAGTGTTCAAGAAAGTTCAGACTCCATTGGAAGTGCTCACTGCAGTGGGGTGTTTGTAGGGTCAGTCTACTCCATGTAGCTTTTTTCTACTAAGAGTGTATCCTCAGTTAGCAATTTTCTTGGCATTTGCAAGAATTTGACATCTTTTGTACTCTTCCACTTTGTCACATTCAGTTGAATTGACCAATAGGTTAAAAGACGACGAAGGAAGATGAGGACGGGTAGAGTGATAGCTTAACCTTCATCTCCTCACCACATCAGAAAACTGGTTTTATATATACATAAATATAGATATACACACACACACACGAGGATACACAGACATATTTATACAATTAAAAGAATGTCTCCTAGATCCAGACTATTATTTTTTTTTTAAAAAAGTAGTCATAAATATATCAAATATATGATCTTACAAAAGCGGTGTGGTTCTCCAAATATGCCAATCAAGTAATTTCTTCCTTGCCTTCCTCACAAGGATTCAATCAGAGGCTCAGGAAACAAGCTGTATCAGTGTGTACAAATGAAGGTCATGCATCAAACTGTGCTTTTTTTAAAAGTGATGTTACAATTACTATTTCAGTGAAGTACTAATCAAGGAGGCCGTATTTTAGTGATTCATTGTTCAAGCAGGCAGTACAAAGGAAGATCATCAAAGTTAGCAAGATATATTCAAACCAGGTGTTACTTCAATGAAATCTGAGATTATTTCTTGCACATAAGCATCCCTCTTGTGCTAGAAGCTTACATTTATGGGCTGTCTGAATTCACTAGTGAAGGATTTCTGGATGTAATTCACAAGTAAGAGAAACACAAGGTAAGGGGATTACTTAAGTTCATCAGTGCTGAAATTCAGGATTTAATAAATTATCTTCATAAATAGCAATGAACAATACTGGGATATTTTAAGGAGTATTTCAAGGTATTTTTCTAATGGGAAGATGAATTATAGGTGACATCTCCCAGCCTGCAAAAGTACTCCCATCTGCAAAGCAACTGTGTGTAAGGCAACCAGCAAGAAAAAAAAAAAAATCACACACAGAAAAGGAGAATAAAAAACAGAAGATGCTGGTGAAGGCACCTCTACTACAAAACCAAGTATTCAATCATGTCTTCCTATAAGAGCACAGAAAAGGAGCCCGAGGACACATGACAACTGCCTCTCCCAGGAGTGGGGAACAGAGAGGTTGCAGATCCAGTCTACCTCATCTGAGCATGAGTGATACAATTCAAGTTCACCTCTAAATCTGGGGAAGTGAAGAAAAGGCAGCACTTGGAGGACTACATCCCCTACATACTTGCTCTATATGCGTCCTTGCCTTGAAAAAGAAACCATTATTTTACACTATTTCATTGATGTGATTAAAAATAACTTTTAGCAAGCTGTGAGATGAGTGACAGAGAGGCATACTCTCTGCTAGCACTACACAGTGAACCCTGTGTGTGTGGGGCAGTGAATCCCCTGACATAACTTGTGCCAAAAAAAGCCACCAATGCATTATAATTAGTCAACAATACTGGACTAAAGCAGATTCAGAAAGCTCTGTTTGCTCAAAGGCAGTACAGAAAATAAAAAAAATTGCCAACCCGAATGACCACCAACCCCAAACACTCCAAATCTGTATTAAAATGCGTATGAAGATCAGCTGTTTCTTGAGATCTGCCTACTGGATTTCAATATATTTTACTAATCATCTCAAGCCAAATAATGCTTTTGAAAGTGAAATAATCTTTCCAAAACTCTATCTAGCTACACAAAGACTTGTGACTAGGTAAGCCCGAGAAAACTGCATTGAATAGAGATAAATCTTACATTAACACTAATACTTCAGAACTGAAAGCAGACTTGAAAATCAGGCAGCTCTCCTGTTCAAGTGTTGCCTGTGTGCATGCATGCATTTTCTTTACAACACCGGAATTTAACACACAGAGGGGCAAGCAGACAGCAAGCAGTCCTGGGGTATGAAGTCACCAGTTCCTTAGGATGTGTTCAGCACAGCCTGCAATCCCACGAACTTCCTTGTAACAGCCCAGTTGAAATGCTTTCATCCAGACTCAAGCAGGCTGCCTTGAATAGTTTAGGATTGCTGCTTATTTACCCTGTAACTCCTGCGACAACAAACCACACTGTCATTTTTAGTGATGCATTCAAGAGGGACTATCTGAGGCCTGATTGTCTGGTGTGGAGTTCCCAGTCATCATAACATAATGAGTTTTAAATCAGTCTAGTCCATCTCAGTAACTATAACAAGGTACCTGGAGCTGTGCTTCTCAAATTTTACAGTACCGGGCTTTTCCAATCTGTTTTCTAAAATCCATCTTTCTATCCCGTCTGGGCATAACTACTGTCCCCACATCAGAATAACAGGGATGTTCAAGCCTCCCAATACCTGCTTACCACTCATTAGATGCTCCTGTGACTCGGCCCACGTGCTGACATAACAGGTTCTATCTAAATGCAATCAGTTCACAGCAGTGCTTCTTGTGCCCCCACCACCATAATATTTGCTAATTTTCAAATCACGTAAACCAAGTCCTCTGTTTTTCATTTCAGGACTGATTACAGTAGCAATGAGAAAACCAGTGATGCTGGCTTTGTGCTAGGGGAGAGCTTGTACACAACACGCACAAGTTCTCAGGTGGAAGGAACCAGCAAGATTTCCTGCCCACTTGTGGGTCAGGACCTATTTTAGATGGATAAAGATGCATCAGCAGTCAGGAGTGTCCCTGGAGCGTTCTTGCTCAATTTCTCTCATTTAACCTCAACCTCTGGTAACATCAGGCCACAGCTGCTGGTAGCATTATAATTAATTGGGTTTTAAGATCACATAAAAACCTTAATAGCCAGGGTTATGGGTACCTTGCTATTACTAGGACTCCCATTTCCAGCTCTGAATCTGCAATTGCAAGAGGGAAGGAAGAACATCTTGAGGAGCTTTGCTTTGAGGGCTTATATCTGACTACTTAGTCAGACCTAATCCTGCTTGGTTTAGCTCTGAGAAAAATCATAAACTGATGAAGAGGTAGTCAACACTTCTGATTATTTCTTACTTGTTAAATGCAGCATGTCCAAGAAAATGGTGGTCTTCACCTCAAGGAGGTTGCAATTATTTCTTTTTCCAGCCTTTGTTACAATGATCAGTGCATTTTTCTGAACTCTCAAGATGCCACTGCAGAGTAAAGTGCATATTTGCTCTGCATAAGCTGTCTAGAGTGCATAAACAGCATATTTTTCTCATCTCATAGTTCTCCATCTCTTGTTTGGAGAGTGATACATGCAAGAGAAGGGAAACTTCAATAGTAGTTGTTATATCTCAGTGCATTTTGATAATGTGAAATGTCTCTTCCATTTGAGCAATGGCTTAAGTTCTCTGAGAAGACATTTCCAAAGTTTTGGTTTTGAACAGAACATAGCTGCACCAGGCTGTCACCGTGAAGCCGTGCCTGCTACAGAATGACAGGCCAAAAGGTGCTCAAAAGGAGCTTTGTCCTCACTCCTCCTGTGCATGTTTAATGAATGTGTTTTAGCGCATGTCCTTGCATTTCCAGCTCTTGCACTGGTTAGAACGAGACTTGGTCACACTCCCTTTTTCCAACAAGTGCAATACTTTGAATTCTGTTCCCTCTTTTTTTCCACACATAATATATACAAATTACACTTAAAACAATTTACCTGTAGGGTAGGCAGTCCAACCCCATTCCCCTCATTTCTAAAGTGAATGCTTTCAGAAAGCTAATTTTACCTGCTAGGCAACACCTCTGCTACTCTACAGTGCCCAGCACTGTCAAGCCAACCACATTGTATTTTGGAACAAAATTACTGGGTAGCTGTGCATTCCCCTGCCAAATAGTTACAAGCAGCTGAATTACAAGTTTTAGAATATATCATTGAATAACGTATAGTCACAGATAAGTTGGAGACAAAATTTCCAGGGGGGGCGGAATATTACTTAAATTAGTATGGTAACTAAGTATTATTAAACATTAAGTTTAGGATACTATGGCTCTAGAGTAGAATCAAGCAGCTTTTATTACAAAGTGTAATACTCTGGCTGGGTGAAGATCGTTCCTAGCTACCAAAATTTTGGTGTGATCACATATTCTAGAGACTTAGAGTAGCCTGAGCAACTGTACCAGGGAATACCACCAAGAAAAAATTTGAGCTTCTGCTGCTTTAAAACAGTGAATATAGGAATAAAGATGCAAGTGGCAGAAGTATATACACAACAGTATGAAAGTTTGGAAGATCTTATTCCACACTTAACCTCTTTACTGGGCAACAAACATAAGACGAGGCTAAATGCATATAGCAGCATGCTTACCTTTTTTCACTGTGCTGGCTAAAGCTCTGGGAGTAATGAAAGGTATTCTTTCTCTGTAGTAGCCTACAGCCTGAAAAAAAGATGCAGATGAAGAAAACTGGGGGATAAAACTAAACGCAGACAAGGGAACGCTGACATGACGAAGTGCTACTGCAATTAGCACCTGAGGCTTGAAAAAAACCCACACTATGCTGATGAAGTCTACGTTAAAAACACAAAACCACCACCACCCCCAGAACAAAGCATCTCTGTCACCTTCAAATGCAAGTCTGCATAGTAAGTGGAAGTTCGAAATATCTGTAATCTGGGTTTAAATACGCCACTAAAAACTCTCGTACAAAACTTGGGCTTTAATCCAAAACACAAGCATAGCCAAGGCTGGCTTTGCTCAGCTATCACAATACAGAGCAGCTTGCTTTGAGCTCACTTTGCTAAAACGCATTCAAGTGAGTATTTAAAGCCTTCAAAATCATGTATCACATTGACACATTTTGGTTTATCTCTTGATGCAACAATATAGGAAGAATAGCATATTAAAAAAACCACAGACAGCTTACAGTTACTGAGAAGCTGTGATGCAAGTACTTGTGTTAGAAGTTTGCATTTTAAATACTAGCTAATGCTTTATAAATGTCTCTATATTACTCTTTACATAGCTCAGGAATCCAGCCAGTGCTGGCTAACAGATTTGGCTTGCTTTCCAGTTCTCTCCAGCCTTCAACAAGCAAAAAAGCAAACTAAAAATCCCCAAGGCTCTAATTTCTGAGCCTATCACACACCTGTGCTCAGTAATCATCAAACAAAGATAATCACCGAGTCCTCAAAACACAAACTATTCAGAAAGAATCTATCACACTGAGACCTGAAGAATGTCCTATGACAAGAATGTGATGCAATTTTTTAAATGGGAGTTCATAATGAACCTGGATTTGGAGAAAGAAAGGGCAAACTAGTTCAATTAATGTCATTATTATTTTCACCTAAACATGTGATATGCACTATTTTTTTTTACAAACATGGCATTTCAGAGCTTCAATGACCAGTAGTGTAGATGTGACGCCCTTCCCCTAAAATAGTAGCAATGCCCCCAATTAACCCAAGCTGACTTACTGCCATCCCAGACACCGTAGGATGGTCTGGAAGGGATCTGTACACCAGCTTCAGAGCCAAACAGCTTTAAATAAATGCATGGATATAGCTAGTGCAACGTCAGCTGAACATTGGTCCTCTCGGTGGCCTCGCCAGAAGCCTGTGCAAAATTCTCAGCCCCTTACACAGCTTACTTGTGCACACAAATGTTTAATACGAGGTAGGTAAGAGCTTACCTGTATAAATAAGCATATGCATGTGCACGTACATCCACCTTTTGAGATGAAGAATGCTTCTTAAGGCTTGCTACAAAGTAGCACATAAAGGTGTGTCTACGTAAAGATGAGAGGGAAGCTGGAAGAAATATGAAAAAAAGCTGTAGGGTGAAAGACTCCCATCCAGTTGAGAAAGTGAAATGTGGTGTAGCAACAAGAAGGAGCGCTAACATCACAGAGTGAGGTATGAATCATACTGAGCAGACTTTGGCAGTTATCCCCACCTAACCAGTCAAGACTGCTCACAGGTCAGAGGGGTGCTTTATTTATTATTCACTAGTTCCTTAGTGTGAGTTACAAGGAAACACGTTCAAAAGCAGCAATTCATGCTGTTTCTAGTAACTTACTGAAATAATCAACATATGGTTCCAAGTATTCCCTACAATTACCCTTCACAACATCTCTCTAAAACAGATCCTGTAGGTAATAGGTAAATATAACAAACAGGTAAATTCAATTTAGACAAGGGGAACTCCAACAGATACACCGTTCTGCTGGGCGTCACCCTACTGTTCTCTTAAAATCCAGTTCTGCACTTGCTTTCAGTAAGAGCAAGACTAGACTGATAGATCAAGGGTATCTGAAAGTCCCTACCCAAAGCATATTGGCAGGAATCTGAAATCAAGTTAGACTGATAAGAGAACTAGGTTTCATTTAACCTGAATGCCAAACACCTCTCCTTTGCACATGCTGGGATTGAAGGCAGATACTGGTCTCATCCATTATTCAAAATAAAGTGTTACCTTATAGTGCTCAGATTTATATCAGCTCAGGGCAAATCACAGAAGGAAATTCTGTGCCGCCAAGAGCCAGGCAGAAGAGTAATAGTTAGACATTTTCTAGTAACATGAAGTGCTACATGTTCTGTGACAATTCAGATATCACAGGGACTGGTTACTTTATGTACTTCATTCATACAACTCCAGCCTTACAGTGAAGCTCAGGGTGGGAGCACTATGAAGAAGCGTCAGCACAGGCCACTGGAAACTGACTTCTTGTCTGCCCTTTCCTGTATCTCAGGGCCAGCCTGCGTGTTATTTAGCCAGACACCCAGCCTAGCGAGAAAGCACCGCCCCTTCAGAAGACAGTCCATATGAAAGAAACGTATCTGTCCTAATTCTCTTGTGATAGTTTTTACTTTCCTGTTGACTCAGAGTTACCAGAATTAAAGGCCCATTGGACGGTTATGTTTTAGATACCTACGTATTTATTCTAGTAGGTGATTTCATACACTCTAAACAATTTTGAGCTAAAAATACAAGAAATGATCTAATGGCTGAAACTCTGACTTAGAATTAGGAATAACATGCATCCAGTCACGTTTGCTGTGCAACCACCTTTACCTGACTCAGCACCCCTACTTGTACATGAGGAACTAGGACATCTCTCTTGTTTTATGAAATGCTTTGAGGCTTTCAGGTAGACACTGCATTACGTGATTCACCAAAAAAACCCCATACTTTTTTTACAGTATGCTGCCCCACAACTAAGTACTAGACCTTCCTTTTCCTGGTTAAACACTTGTGATACCTCCCACCCTTTTTGCTGATGTAGAACCTGACAAAACTGAACATGATGTGCTCTCATCATTTTCCAGGCTCTTGCAACTTCAAGATGCAAAAGAAACAAGCATTGCTGGATGCATATTACCTAAGTGATGCTGAAAGATCTCACAGACCACATTGTCCAAGAGCTGAGGTAGTGCCTGTTGCCCTGTTCTGGGAGGTCTTCAGACAACAGGCAAGACAGGGCCTTGGGTGTTTTACAGCAAGTTCCTTCTCTCCCTTCCAGTGGATCCATAACACATGCATCTGGTGCTGAACTATAACCATGTTCAAATACAAGGAACACAGTGTAAGACAGCTGCAGTCTAGTGGAACCTAAAGAAATTCAGAAATAAATGGGAAGAAAAGGAACTGCGGAGCAGGTGGAATTGGTCACTTACCCACTAGTGCCCTCCAGTGGCTCACACAGCAACTCAAGGAATTTAAGAACGTATTTCAGAGGTCAAGACACCACAATTGTTTCACTAATGGACAGAAATGAAAATGCTGACATCTGGATGTCAAATAGCTCTTTTTACAATTTAAGTTCTTGCATGCCAATCTCATATCTGCTATCATTACATGCCACATCCATAAAAACCTATGCTCCATCAAGCGAATAAAATATTAATCACAAGCCATGTAAATGAGACAACAGAAACCAAAGAGATTCCCAAGACAAAAATGTTTATTTGTACTAACTCTTGAAGTGGGTAAACATTCACAACCTTTAAACAAAACCAGTACACATCTAGGGCAAGTTGAGTATATATCATTAGAAGATAATGCCTTCCTTAGTAATTAATATTCATAACTCAAGAATTAGCTACAGATTTACACCCCCTTACAACACCTTACACAGGGGTTATGTTTTCAGTAAGACCATTCCAGTACGAGGCAAAACAGTGTTTGTAGAACAGGATTCTAATTATTCAGTTCTACTGTCCTATCAGTCTTTTAATGAGCAGTATATATTAGTAGGGGAAAAATAACTAGTGCCAAGCTGAACTTTCTCAAGCACTGAAAAGCAAATACAAATGGTGAAGCAGATATAGAAATTTAAATAAATTATTTCAGTTACTGAAACCTCATTTTTTGTCTGAAAAGAACAAGAATATGATTACAAACTGGAGGAAAGAATTCCATAAAAACCTTTTCTCTGGATTTGCCTTAGAATAGGCTTTTGTACAAAACAATTAAGATTTGGGGGTTTCAGTGGTATAATAAAGTGGAATAATAAAGAAATAATTTTAAAATATATATTAATTTACCACATTTAGCTCATATAGCCCTTTATATATCTTACAAAATGCTACTGTTTTACATACTGCATGTAAAAAAAAAGTTTTATATATATGTATATATACACATACAAAGGCAAAGCCAATCAGCTTGGTATTAAAAAAACAACACAAAGCATAAGCAGACACACTGAAAGTTATGCAGTAATGAGAAGTGTATGCTCCACCTGTGCGTTAGTGTAACAGTGCTTCCAATCTTAAAGCATCCTTCTAATTGTCTAAGCAGAGTAGTTACTCTGAGTCAGCAATATCAGTTTATTTCCTCAACTGCCACAAACATTTGATGTTACTTAACTTCTGGCCATCTGTTATATTTAGCACTAAATTAGAAATAAGGCAAAATAACTTTTCACATCCCTGAATATCTGAAGACATTCACAAGATCTTCCAAAAAATTAATACAAAACATTACAGGAGCACAAAAAATGGTACCCCTGAGCTGAAGCAGCTTCCTGTCTATACAAAGCTGCCCCAATGCTCGCCGATTTCCGAGTAATCCAGGCTACTTAAGGAAGTATGACAATTATTCCCAGGTGTCCCCTTTGTTTTAGCAAGTTTTGAATGACGACTTCAAGCTTCAGGATGGGTTTGTGCTTACAACTTCTGGCCTAAAAACATCACTGAGAGCAATAAACCACAGTTCTGATACTGCTCAGAGGTTTGGAGCGGGTATTCAGAGTGGATGGGCATCCTTGTTGAGCTCCATAAATCTCCATGCTAACCCCTGTCTCCCAGCTTCAAGAATGAGTCCACTCTTTATGTGCCTAGTATATATTTTACAAAAAAATTTAGTTTAGTATACAAGAAAAGCAAAATAGTTTTATCTATCTTCTCTTGCATCAATCTCTTTAAAAAAAAAAAAACAAAACCAAAAAACCTAACCAAGCCAGACCCACTCTCAAATTCCATAAAATCACAAATTTTTCAATAAGAAATAAAATTAACCTGTCTGATTAAAGCAAAAGTGCCTTAAAAACCCCTCACTGAGATACCTGGGGAATAAGAGACAGATGCCTTTGAGAAGCTTTCTAGGCGACTGGTCGTAAAGGACTTGATCCAGCACCCATTCAAGTTTTGTCCAGTGAAACAGTAACTTCAGAATTCAACATTTCTCTGGGGAGGCTGGTTCAGGACTACTGTCCAGCTGACATGTCAGCAGGCACTGAAATGAATGCAGTCATTGTACTGGCACATAACACTTTTGACAACACAAATATGATCTACCAGGGAATTCCCCAAACATTCCTGGAGTTGTGTGGAGTGCAACACTTTGTAGCTGATGGTTAAGCTAGAAACACTACACAATAATTCTGAACAGTGGATACTCAAGCGTATCCTTCCTCACCCACCAAACACCACCAGTGAAGAATGAACACAGGTACAACACTAAAATGAATCCCAGGCTCCAGGGTTCAGAAACCTCAGGTCAGTATCCCCCATCTGTTTGAGGAAATAGGTTTCTAGAAGAGTCTAACTCCTGGGAACAGTAAGGGAGAAACAGAGAAATACAAAAATGCCAGGATTAAAAAACAGAAGGGGAGGTAATGATCCCCCTCTAGCACATTCCCTTTAAAACAGTAATTAAAAACTTTAAATTCACTTCGAAATCTGTTTCAAAATAGTCTGACAGTTTAAAGACTTTCAAAAAATCAAAATATTCTTAACCAGAGTTCATTAAAATATCCCTGTAGCCCCCCTAAATAACCGCTACCACTTGTTTTGCATTAATATTGCTTAAACTGGTATAATCATAAGCATGCAAAATGTTAACATTTCACTATGTGCACAGAACAAAACCAAGTTCTAATAGAAAGACTCCTAAAATTTCAAGGCTGTTTACAGGCTTGATTCAGTCTCCATCAAAACCAGTGGGATTCTTCCCACAATGTCCAGTGGATTTTGGACTACGTCTTGATAAGAGACAACAAAACATTGTGTTTTATGGTGTAGGAACACACACAAAGTACACTTGTGTATATACACTAGATATTTAGTGCAACTCTTGCATTGTGTGTCTTAAAACAGTTCTATTTTAGCCAGTAGAATGACAATCATGAAGCCAACACTGCATCCTATGTCAAACTAGGCTGTATAACAAAACCCAATACCCATTCAGAGACATTCATGTTACTGTTGCCTAGTGAGCAGCTTGGAACACAGCTTAACCATACATCCACTTGAATCCAGATACAAATTCGAGAGGCAGAAAACTGCATTAGTGCGGCGGCCTGATTGATTTTATATGTGCTCCGGATGACTTTGAAGGCAGGATATCATCTCTTTGACAGGCTTCCCTTCATAGCAGATTTGATACACAGCAGTGAATAGCGGAAACCTGAGAAAACACAGTGGGGAAAGCAAAGGCAGAGTAACTTTATTCTGTAACATTTTCTTAAGTAGAAGAAAAAAAATGGGGTGAGGAGAGGGAGGGAAAAGAGGCAGGCTGAAAAATCAATTTCTTTTAGCATTTGTCAAGTGCTAATGCTGGGCTGAAAAGCACTGGGTAAATACAGAACCTACATGCATCTCTAAATTGAGTCACTCACAGAAGCCTAGCTAGCTATAATGGAGCCTGCAACATTCATTAAGTATGGCACAACCATTAAGTGATCTAAAAAACTAAAAAATTAAAAACACTCAAATCCTTTCTTGATAATCTTACAGCAGTACTCATCTATGGTTAAAAAGGATGACTGGTACATCAGTCATGTATTATCTCTGAGCAATAATTCAATGATACAATTGCAGAATATGACATAAAGAGACATAAAGAAGAAATTGAAGGTCAAGTTTTTAATAAGAGTCCAAAATTAAACATGGATTTTGAAACGCTAAATTATATCTCTTCTTTTTTAAATTGTCCATGTTTCCAACAACCTCCAAATTATTCAGGCTTCTCTGGTAACCTGAAGGCTCATTACAACCAAGCTGCTTTACAGAAATTTATATTTGCTTTCTGTTCATCCTGGAGCGAGTGAGCCAGACAAGACCAGTTTTCACAGCCTGGTGAATTTCAGGGATTAATTATCTGTTCACCAAAATAAATATGCCGTTTCAGTGTAGCCTTTTATATTGATAAATTCTGACCATACTACATTATTTTGACTGAAATAAAAAATAAGGAGCATTAGAGATGGTGAAGTAGTTAATTTCTCAGTGGTTCAGAACAGATCTGGACTAGGACTTTCTCTTTAGGGAAGTGGTCCCATCAGTCACTCTAAAGCTTTAGCCGTAATGCACAGATATGGTATTGAACAGAAACCCCAACCAGTGCTGAGCACCATACGTGCTTGTCCATACACTCCGCTATCATGTGTTACACTAAGGTAACTCCTGCATTCTCAGGGGCAGATACAGGATTTGTACTTAGCTGAATGCAGTATTTTGCATTACTTGGGGAGCCGGGGGGTGGGGAAGTGGAGTAGATGTGGTTGTGAATTTAGTCCATCATTTCTATAGCTTCTTTTACAAGTGTTCAATTACAAAAATGAAATTCTACATTTTTACCTGAAACATTTTAACGTCCTGCTATGAAACACATGTCCATTTATCTTCATTTATTTTTGTGGAAAACCAGACAAAAATAGCAGCAATAGCAAAAACTATTTCAGGTCAATCCATGCAGGAAAAAAAAAGGTTTTACACAAAGATTTATTAACAAGCTTTAGTTATCACTCTGTATAATATACTGGACTGACAGAGGGGCTGAACTTGTTTTTACCATAAAAACTGAAATGCAGGCACTACAACAAAAATTGTTATTCTTATGTGAGAGGTGGCCACAAAACATGTGAACCTTCCGAAGCAAAAGCAAGTTTCACACAGCTTTAAATACAGTACTGGCAGTTACTTCTCAGTGAAGAGGTACCACTACCACAAACCACATCTTGATACATATGTCTTGCTGTTCATCACAGAGGACGTTACCCTGCTGTGCACGGGTCTGCCACACTTCTCATGGGGAAAGCAGAACCAAGGCCGACTGCAGGCTCAGGGCCAGCAAACTCCAAATGCCTCTTATAGCTGAACACATTAAGAGGGCTAGTTCTACAGCTGCTGAAACGAACAGACAGACTGCACTGTAAGTATCAATAGGCATCAACCCTGCTACGAAGGCTCTTCTGCTAACTTTGACTTTTGCCTATTTTTGTGTAGCCTTGGGACCCTTTGTAGGATGAGAGTATCAGATTTTACTCTTACTAGACTCTTACCTCTTCACTTTGAAACCATGGCTGTTTTACTGAGTTTTGTATTGTAAAGCAAGTTTTTGAAAAAACACTTTGAAAGTTGCTTGCAAAAATCTTGTTAAAGGGGACCTTTTATGAAAAACTGAGACATATATGTTGATAAACAAAACAGAAATTAGCAACTTTGTTTTCATATCTTTCATTAAAAACACAACCTAGAGTCTTCTATAATGCACTCTATTTGTTGTAAGATAGAATCGGGAAAAAAAACACCAGCCAACAAAAAAACCAAACCCCAAAACACAGTATCCTCTCACATTTAGGGAATCACAAACAGCAAAGACTGAAGCCAACATTTTAATTGTTTTTTTCTGCAGTTAATTACTGTACACTGCAGAGAAAGACCTAGGTGTCTTACATCCAAAGATAATGTTAAAAAATAAGTAATTTAATGCAGCTGATCCATGAAAACTAGACTTTAAAAACAGCTTGGGGAAAAAAAAAGTAACAAGGCTTGGCCTTCTGACTGGAAGTAATTTATTTTCTGATTTTACCTTCTCTACAGACAGGAACAGATAGACGCATCCCTTAATCTCACAAAGAGACAACGCTGTGTGGCTTTAGGAATCATACATTCTGACTCAAATACAAATGAGTAAGCCAGGACAACCTGCTTAATTTCACACCACAAAAAAACCCTGACCTACACAAGCAGATAGCATGTTTTATCCTACTGCAAACCGGAAGCCACATTAGGAAGGGAACTGCAGTATCTAAGCTAGAATCCACGTGGATAAAAGCAGCCACTGTATTCAGATGATCACCTATATACAGATACTCAATAACAAAGCTCCTCTCCTTGGAGTTAAGTAATGAATTAGCTAGTATGAAATGAGCTGTAGAGCCTCTTCACAAGTCTCTTCAGGAAGCTCTGCTTCTGTTTTCATGTATTTTATTCTTTTCACATGTTAAAACACACTCACTGTGCTCTTCTGTGATAGCAGAAGGCACTAATACACTCGGCAAACAAGGGCATTCACAAATTTAACATCATACTATTTCTACAGCAATATTATTTAAGGTTCTATTCACTTCTGTGATTTTAACTGGGGATTAAGCTACTATTATTACAGTGATTTTCTTTTTGTCTATTACCTTCATGAAGATATCAATACAAAATATGAAGAAAGAATTACGGAGATAAAAAAGGGGTATGCGGAACTTGCTTTATCTGTTGTCACTTACTTTTCCAGCATTCCTTTCTGCTTGAGGATGCGATACACTTCTGCAGAAGTCTGCGGTCCTTGCAGTTTCTGACCATTCAGCATTTCTTGCTCCAATTCTTCAATAGACTAAACAAGAGGGAAACAAAGAAGGGAAGAAAATGAGAGTTATACTAGTTTTCATAAGCCTGATAACATCATCTGGATGGTAAAAAAAAAAGAATGTTACTGAGGGTTTTCCCTTTCTCAAAAGTTACCTTGAGTGAGCATACATAATATTCTCCTCCTTCAGTCTGCACTCCACACTTTTTATCTCTCCTGTGTTTGGTTTTTTTTTTAATCACCCCTCCTTTAACACTTTTATGCTCATTCTAGCCTTGTAACTCACTCAAAAATGTGAGGAAAGAGAAGGCTGGTCAGTACAGCTAGCATGTCTCAGGTAACTGTACTATTACGCCAACAAACCAGGACTGCTAGTACTTGCAACAATGGATTTCTCCCAGTGAATAAAGGTACCTTTCCAGTTTTAACGAATGCTTCTGCTACACGTCGATTCCGGCCACCATAACATGTTGTGATGAGGTCAGCAACTCCACAGCTTTCCAGGAAAGTGGCAGTAGACACTTGTCCTTTGCAAAAAAGTCTGGCAAAGGCAATCATCTCCATTAGGCCAAGGCGAATAACGGCAGCTTTGGTATTGTCACCACAGCACAGGCCATCACAGAACCCAGCTCCTACAGCTACTATATTCTAACGAGAAGGAAAAAAACCACAAATGGGAAATGAGTCAATTATTGCTTACAGAATCCTAGAAGACCCCAAAAGACAGAGTGCAGATTCATGAAGAACCGGAGTAAGACTAGTTTGTTGGTTTGGCTTTTTTGTTGGTTTTTTGCTTTGGAGATTTTGATGTCTATGGGATAACCTTTAAACAAAAGAAAGAAAGAAAAAAAAAAGATGACAAGTCTTGCGTTACTAAGTATTCCCAAGAATAAAAGCCTAGTTAAAGCTTTGGAACAATCTGCCCCAGAGGCTGTGGAGCTGTTATTATTGACTATCTTTAAGAACAAACAGGTTACCCTATTACTCAAGCAAGGTTTTATCTAGATTGAGCTGTTCTTGTCCTGAAGTAGGAGTAGAGTTAGACTGACATCCCACAGCCCTTTTATCCATATTTTCTTTATGATTAAAGTAATACTGAAGCTAAGAAACACTGACTGACTTCTGTGCTGATATGCTAAGGGACCAAATTCTGCCAAGCTAATAGTATTAAGTATGCAGAGTTCCTATAACAATAATAATTAGTCAAGGATTCCCAGAAGGTTCATGACATGGAAAGACCTGTCCTACGCAAAAAAAGTTCTGGTGTTTTTTGTCCTTAGACCTGGTGACAGCCTTCTACAAAGAATGTGCTGTTTATTCATGAATAATCAGCTATACAGTCCCTTCTTTGGTTTATGAACATTGAAATAAGTTGAGAGGTGTTTCAGTGAAGTGACTATAAAAGCTGTTTTCCAGCCTGGGAGTCAGAGACTAGCCATGGTTAGTTTGTCCCTACCAAAAAAAACCCCAAACAAAACCTACCAAAACCCAAAACACTCCTAAAAGGCGGCATTCTGACTTACTAATGAAACAAATTAAGGAAGCAACTTTTGCATGCAACAGCAGCAGCAGTGACCTTAACAGAAACCACAGGAGAACCAACATTATAGCACCTAATGTAGCACCCAATGCAGGGAAAAAACCCAGCAAACAAAACACACCAACTTTAACTGTTGCTGAAGAAACAGCAACTGCTCGATGTTACTAATGAAAGCAACAAGCTGACTAACAGCTCGGGTTTTGGGGGGTTTCTTGGACTGTAAGAACCAAAACCTGCAGGCAGCCACAGTGCTGTGTGGCCAGCCATAGCTAGGTGACTGAATCAAATAAGGTCGGAGGATGAGCCATTGCTTTTTGAGCAACTAGCTGAGGTCTAAAAGTGACCTTAAAAATTGCAGACATATATCTCAACATCAGACCTGAAGCAGCAAAAGACAATCAAGCTTTTAAAACTGGTAATTCAGATGAAGGTACCTTTTCATCAGATGCCTCTCCCAGAGCAACCTCCAATATTTGTTCATTTGGTGGCAAAGCAAGAGGAAGTCAAACAGGTACTTAAGAAGTTTTCAGATGGGATAACCCATTTAAACTGAATTTACACATACATTAAGTCTGCAAATGTTTAGCACTCAGCTAAAAACAAAAACATTTTTGAACAACCTCTGGGCTTTTTCCATGTACTTGACCGCTCCAGTACTAAAGCTTCCCCTTCCCTCCAACTTTGCCTGCTTTGACTTTCCTTTCCACTTTGAAGCAGCCTACCTTGTCATAATTTACAGTATGATTTTGCCTATGGTAGTTTATTGTCTACTTCTACACTTTTTCAGTGTTTGTCTTTGGAGCAATAGAAGTATTGTTTTAAGCAAGTCATACCAAGGCTAATTACTTCTGAGGAAATGGGGTGGGGGAGAAGGGAAGTTTTGAGCCTTAACTCTAAAACACTAAGCACCTTTTGTACAATGTCCCCATTGTATGTTCTTATACACGGTTTGCAAATAATGAGGAAACAATACGACTGATTATGCTCTAGAACACATACCCATGCCTAGGAGACTGTTCTACATAATGCTTAGGCCACAACTATGAATTTACAAGGTCTACTATCTGGTTTCATTGAAAACCTTGAAGAAGCTATGACAACTCTCTTATGTCTAACAAACTGTAGAGAACTGAGTTTTACCACATTGAAAGTTACACCTTACTGAAAAATGAGCCACTCCTAAAAAACCAACCAAACCGAAACAAAAAATCTCACAAAACTTGAGACTGAGTCATCTTTCAGTCCAAAACAAGGTGAAAACAGGCAGCTTGGTACTTGAAATCCCTGGGTGCAGGCACTAAGCCGAGTTTGTTTCAGGAAGATGCATAAGCAAAACACAGATTAACACGCAAGACCCTAATGGCATTAGCACTACAGCAGTCCTCTGAGAAGCAGACTGGAGGGGGAGAATCACGCATCTATCTGGTGAAGACATCTTTCTGTATCTGATATGGTCGATCCTGAACGCTGCCATTGCCAAAGCTTACACCTGAAGTTACAAGAGTTTCTGCAAATGCAATGGGTATACACACCTGTGCAAGAGGAGAAAGCCCAGATTTCTGTGAGCTCAAAGATGTTTGCACACACAACATGGGGGTCCGAGAGCCCAGTAAGGAAGGACGGTTTTAGCCTGCAGACAAACCTGTGGTTTCAAAGGTTCAAAAATACTGTCACAACAACCCTGAAATGACTGCAACACGATGTTTCTCTTGGCCTGATGGATTCAGAGCTCTCAAAACCACTTCACGGTTGAGCAAACATATTTCCCCCATTTCCACATTAGCAGCTTTTTATATTAAAGCATGCATCCTGTAAGCAAGATGCACAGGGTGTTTTCATATTGCATATGGTCTTAAGCTACTATAATACTTTGCACTAACATGCAAGTCTTTAGCTGGTCTGGTACCCAGAAGCTGGCATTTCCCCCAGTCCTAGTTATTCTAGAACATGAGCAAGGACTGGATTCAGTTATTTTATTACCAGGATAGTGAAGCTATGCTCCAGAAAAGGTATGTTGACACCTGGGAGTGCTCACAGTAAGTGTCAGAATAAATGAGAAAAAGTGCCTTTTACTTGCATGTGACTTGCTGCAAACATGCCAAAGCTCACAAATGCAAGGCCAACAGATGACCCGGAAACCAAGGCTAACTAGTCTGCAGACTTGGCTGACAGATTGTTCTCTTACACAGTCAGTGCTCAGAAATATCCAATTTACAGTCCCATTCTGTTTACACTAAGTTCACGGAGTGCTCATGAGGACAACTTCAGGTGCTATTTCTGAGACAACCATCCCCTCTCCATAATCAAATGGATCATTAGAGAACTAAGCAGAAACGTTAATTCACCTGGGATGCCCAGCCTTCCTTGAGGCAGTGTCACAGCTCAGCACAGCCTGCTTTCCCTCTTGCTTACATGAAGTTGGAGAAGCTCCTTGCTTCATATCATGGGTGAGAGAGGTCAAATGAAGACTTAACAAATCAAAGACAGTATCAGCAGGACTGTCAGAGAGGTTAGGCATAAACTGTTTGCTTGCTCCTGGCAAACTTGGATGTAAATAATGGATTTCATTTCCACTTAATCTCAGGAAAGAGTAATTACCATCATCAGCTTCTACAATACCTAGACTGACTGTCCAACAGTGACTGCCATAAACACACTTTGCAAGTAACAGTGCTAGGTTACATAACCTGGTAAACAATAGATCATCATTATACCTCTTACTTCTTTGCTTAAGGCTAAGCTGGAGCCATAGGATTTAGAGGTGGGCCTGAAGCAACCTGAAAGGTAAGCACAGCTTGCTCTTTCTTCCTACAGTAACTGTTACATCTGTCTTGGTTCTTCCCTGCTGCCACTTGAGGGCTTTTAACTCTCCAGATCCCAGAACATATACCTCAGGCAGCTGGAACATGGCCATTTTGCCATATCCAGAGATAAGATTCTAACTTCTGCATCCCTCACACTAGCCCCAGCACTGCTGCCCTGGGTAAATGATTCCAGTACAGTTTACACCCAAGAATGCAGCTAGCAATGTACACTGCCTCTCAGGCATGCTGCTTGGTTCACGTACCAGCTCAGTCTTGCTTCACATCTGTGCTGTTCGATTGTCAGATCACACACTGACACAGGCGCTAAGGACACCTCAGAGGTGATAACCTTGGGTCTGTCCCACTCTGCAGTATCACATCCATCAGCATCCAGAAGCACATCTATATGTATGCACAGCTGCATGTACTGCTCTTACAGAGGTGTCATAACCTTTAGGCACTTCCTAGGAAGTGCCCCTTCACCACCTGGCAAACGGCTGCTGGAACTTGTAGGTGGCCTTGGGTCAGGCTGGCCATAAAGCCAACCGGACACCTTGAAACTGAACCATCCAAATTTGAAGTTTGTTGATTTCTGACCTCAACCCTTAGAAAAGATCAACAAATAAATGTGAAATGTGCTTTAGTCCTCAAAATAACAAAATCCTGATAGAGAAGAACATGCCAAGGGCTTTTTGTTCCTACAGCCAACAAGTTATTGTAGACAGCAGCTCTTTCTCAGTATCATCAGATTTTATAAAGTGACTGCCATTGCCTATTCAGCCAGTCTCCAAGCTGACACAAGACAGCAGTTCACTGCGCTCATTTCTATATTTCAGTACATCTCCATCAACCCACTGTCACAAAAATAAATACAGTAAATGAAGTGGATATTCAATTTATATATATATATATATAAATAGCAATCAAGCACGTTCTTTCACGATCACACAGCTGCAATACTTACTATTACAGTCTGAATTCAAATATGCTTCACAAAAATTTCAGACCTAAAATTATCAGACCACTCTACGATACCCTTCTGCATTTTTTCCCAGCCTTTAGGCAACCATCCAAATTAAAAACCTTCCCTGCTTAGAAAGGCTTGCAGAAATAAAAAGCAAGGTAAGTACAGCCTTTTAACAAGATCTAGTTTATTATGCTAGTATCCTTTTCCCAAGCTACTATTTATAGAAAAATGCAGAAGCTGTGAGAATATACTATTTCTCATAGCATACTATTTCTCATCCTTTAAATACCAATACAGAAGTTGGCTTTACTAGTTCCACATCCAAAAGTCTGGACTGGCATGTCTGCCTGCTTACTTCTGTCCTCCAAGCTGTAGTTTGCAGTAACACTGCTGACATTTTGAATTGGCACTCCTACAGAAAGAAAGTAGAACCTTTCTTTTTATACCTGTCTGTTCACACAACACAGTACTGTCATCTTCTGAAACTGAAATCTCCTCCTTCCAGCAACTTAATGCTCATTTTTACTATTCTTTCGTGAAGTAACTTTCCAAGTTCAATAAAGTAACTGTCCGCTGACGGAAGCTACACTTTAGATTTTTCCCTAAAAACAATCACATGAAAAGATGCTTATTTTTTACTTTTTTTTAGTTGCAAAGATTATCAGATTAATCATCTAAAGGCACAGTGTTACCCTTAGCAAACAATTCTTCTAATAAGAATGTATGACTTCTAAGAAAAAAAGCTCAAGTTTCACTATTTCACCATTCACACCGGAGCTTTGCATAGGCAATAAAAACATACCCATCAGTTTAATTTTAGCTTCTTAATTTTCTTTCAAAGGCATACATGCTCACAATGCATTAATAAAATTTTACAGTGTTAGAGTTAAAAACAGCTCAGGAAATCATTTACATACTGTCAGCACAACATTTAGAATTAAACTAGAAAGGGTTTTAATTGAAAAATTACTTTTAAAAATACAATTTTAATGAAGTTTTATTTGAGATTAAGGAAGAGTTGCATGTTTCAAAAACATTACCAATACTAGCATGACAGATCTATGCCACTTTATAGCAGTTCGTGCCTTGTAAGCAGTCAAGAAATCCACAGTATTTCTAAACAAATTAATCAATCTTTAATTTGCTTTTTGTTTAGAGCTCATACCATGCATTTCTTTGGAAGTCTCAATCTAGTTAACAAAATACACTGCAATCAAAACCAAATGACCAGAGCACACAGAATGTATACAGCTTTTTAGAAATGCAACTAGAGACTTCAGTCTGCAGAATGAACGATAAGTAAGGAAGCAGGAGGAAGGAACAAAACAAGGCTACAAAGAAAATACACAAGTTTCACCTCAGTATCTTTCCAGGTCAAGAACAACAATTTATTTACTTTCTTCTACACTTCCAAACAGATACTGGTATCTTGTCTGTCTTGGATCTTTACAGTGGAGTTTGAATACTAGCTGCTCAGTTTGATGGGCGCACTCATCTCTAGTGCCCTTTCATGAGATTTGTCTGGAACAAAAATTACCCTGGATAGAACACCTCTGTCAAGCAAGAATTTAAAGCTAGCCAGAAAACATCAGGCTGAGCAGATTTCAAAGAAAAATAAAACTGTAAAACTTTCTGAGTAATTTCATGGGTCTGTACACAGCAATTTATTTCCTGCTAACCTCTCACATAACCACAACGTTTTAAAGCAATGGCTGTGGAGCTCTGCAATCTTGAGAAATTGCTATAAAAACAGTAATTCCAAAGCATGTTACACCAAAGTGTATTCCATTAGCCCAGTGCACAGACCCATGACCTCCTTCTCAGGGCTTCCAGTATGACAGCTCTCAAAAGAAAATTATCAAGAAAAACAGTATGCCAAAAATGGCATTATAGTTATTAAGTTACTTCCCACTGAGCAGGAATCAGAACTCCTTAGCTTAAAGACATAACTCATTGGCGTGGTAGCTTTGCAAGTGAATGGTGTAGTTTACACATAATTTCAAAAGAGAAAACAAAGCAATACAAAATAATTATCCAGAACATAAAAATAAAAGAGCCAAGTTATCTACTAAACCACTACACCCATCAGAAATGCTTCTATGACAGATATCACATGTCAACTATGGTTCTGTTGGCCAGGGTGCCAAGCAACTAATGCCTTCCTTTCACAAACAGCCTGTAAATTAACTTGAAAAAAAATTAGCAGTAAGAACACATTTAAGCTAGGCTTTGCTTCCTGTCAGCATCAGTTTTGTTACCAAAAAAATTCCAGGTGAGTAACTGTCCCAAATAACTTTTTTCCTATCCAGGTCATTTCTCTATGTGGTTATCCACATGAACCTTATGCAGTGTATGTCCACAAAAGATGAAACTTAAGAGTGCTCATGTTGTGCAAGTCAATGAAAAGGGGAATAGTTTTGTCAACAAACACAATCAACTTCCTTCTCCCTTTCTTTTTGTGAACACACTGTTGTAAAAAGAAAAAGGGAACTAAAACAGATTTAGAAATATGTTGACCAGTTAAGATGAAATCAACACTTGTTTCATGACTATATGTAAGCCAAGTATAAGATGTAGAAAGAAGCTGGGAGATGGTGAGACAAGGGTCTAAAAGCCAACTCTCAGAACAAGCTGCTCCCTAATTTCCCATCTGTTTTTTCCGGAAACATTATGTAGCAGTTTTATGTATTATATAAAACACAATAAACTTAATTCTTCAAATGAAAATACCCTTTTTTCTTCAAGGATCACCATTCCAACTGTGTTCCAACTGCAGCCCCTGTTAATCTTACCTTCAGAGCACCACAAAGCTCAACTGTATCTGCATCGTCTACTACAGTTATTCGGAAGTTTGGAGTCTGCAGGAGTTCTTTGAAGAGAAGGCCATTTTCCACGATTTTGCTGCCTGTTGAGAGAGAGAAAGAAAGGCTAAAAAAATATGAATAATTGATGTGGGGTTTATTTAGCCTATCCTGTGCAAGCCAAAATACTTTAAAGCAGAGATAAGGCTGTTCTATCTTCATCCTAAACAGACTCCTGTCCTAAGTTAATAAGGACATGTCTACATCACACTTAAAAGCTCTGCACTGAGTTACTCTGGACTTCTTAATAATTCAGTGTCTGCTCAGCAACACATTCTAAATAACAATTCCATTAAATCTCTCTACTCTCTCTTTCCTTGATCATTCTCTTCAAAAAGAACAGTTAATAATAAAACAAAGGTAAATTCAAACTGTAGCAGGTGGAATTCTACCAATTATTTTAAGGCCTGCATTCCAGAAAAATACCTACTAATAAAGGCAGGTCAAGGATGCTTCATTAATTGAGCATGCTGCCACTGACAAATGTTTCTAAGCACCAAAAGTAATTCAACCATTCAAAAAATGTTCAATGAAAAAGCTACCTATGACAGGTTACAAAGCTAAAAACGCACAAACCTGTAAAAATTAACACTGAAAAAAATAACATGAACTCTTGCTATTATGTATGACTATCTGTATATATACACACATATGCCTATCTAGACACTGTGAAATCCAAGACTAGACACATCTTTGTGCTGCAAAGGTGTGCAGACGTCAACACAGAACTAAAACCACGGCTAGCTTTTGAGGAAACTAATTAATTTAAGAAATTAAAATAAGATATCAATAACTTATAAAAACCCCAAGCAGCCCTAACATGCATAAATACCATCTGTGACCGTAACATCTGAGCTGGAGTACAGGATATTTATCCATATAAAGCCATGCAGACCCAAGAAAAATCTTAGGCACAGTAATAAAATAAAGCAGTTTGTTATGTGGAGGGTGATAAAAAGCATGCTTAGTATTTCACCTGCTTAGGTCACAAGCCTAGCGAGACTAGGTAAAACCACACTCCTGCCTCTCCTTCTATTCCTGGTATTGTCCTAGCACTTCTGGAAGTGTAAACACTTTGGGAAATTCAACATTAAAATAAGAAGAACCTAACAGTTTCTGATAACAGCCAGCTAATGTTGAAAACAAAATTTGAGCTATTTGGTGTGCAACTGTGCGGACAGAAGCATGTTTTAAACAATGTTATTACTTGGAACAGTACCTATTGTGGTTTCACAGAACTTCTCTGCTGCCACCTCATTGGCAATGTTAGCTCCCATCAGCACACTGATGTCTATTCCCATCTTCTCTCGAATAATGTCAGAGATCAGTTTGAGTCCCTCTGGGCCTTCATCTATTCCCTGCAGCCAACATTAAACAGAATTACTAGAGAGTCGTTTGTTAGACACAGTAGAGAAGAAAGCACATGACAATTAGTCTTGTCCAAAGGTGAGCAGTGCAACAAAGCCTATTCAGATAAAGACCAAAGATCACACTACTGGTGAAACCTTTGCTGTTGTGACCTCTCCAAGCTGTCTTCTTTTCAGAGGAGGCAGCACCTTAAGAATTAGGACTAAAGTCTAGATGATGGAAACAGCTGCTATTCCATGTTCAGTCTAAGACCTGATTGTAAGAAGCGCTGAATATTCACCTTTGTTAGTTCAGAATCTCAGTCGCTTATCATCAGTGTATCCTTACTAAACCCACTGAAGCATCACAAATTCATCACTTGTGAATCAGACCTCCACTTGGATTTGAAGTTGCACCAAAACTCACAAAATGGCACCCTAAAAACTTGGTTTGTGAAGAGGTATCTAACTGAAATATCAGAGACTGATTCCTCTGCATATAACATTGACAACAGTTTACACATAGAAACAGTTTAATAATTTTGAATCCTACTATAAATAGAACAGCCGTTCACAGGTATGCAGAAAGCTGAACAACTAAGAAAAAATTAACTTCTAAGGATATTTACAATGCATTCTTTACAAAGTGTGAAAGTAGGGGCAGAAACAGGACCTTAGAAATGATCACCCCAGAGATTAATGCTGCAATGGAGAAGAGAGTCTGGTACCTTGGATTACCTGAACCAAGAACTCCAAATGACACCACTTTCTTCTCACAAAACCCTTTTCTCCTAGCCTGCTAAATGCAGACTACTTTTGAATTTTTTAGAACAGGGGCATGGCGGACAAGCTACTGAATCAGTCTCTTTCCCACAGTATACCAACTTTTATATAGTACTATTTGTTAATGTTGGGGATTTGGTACTTTTGTGGATTGCTAATTTTGAATTATGACTTAAAGGCAAAAAGGCAGTGTGCTCCTCTACTACTTCTAGATACACATATACACACGCTTGGATGTTGCCAGTAGTGACGTTTCAGGCAGGCAGTAATTGGCATTTCCACTGATCAGAGGTGCCCTACCTTGAGCAACGTGGTACAATCAAGAGACATGCAGAAATGCCTGTATAAAACCAGCAGATTAAACTAGCCCTTGCATTTCTGCATTATTTTTCAATCTGTACCACTTAATGCACAGCTCTGTTTTCTCATCTTTAATGAGCCATACAGAAAGAATCTGAAAGTAATCATGCATATACACATTGCATTTTTCCCTCACAGCATCAAAAATGTCCCTGCAAAATAACTGGAAGGTCTTTCTCCCTAAGTAGGCAATTAATAAACAGCAAAGCATGCACACATTGGGAACAACTCCAAAAACGTGAATACGTACACAAAAATTATTCATCAAACTGAAAGATCAGAGAGGCTTAGGTGCAAAATTCAGCTCCAATATGAAACAAATGCAGCTTCTGACAAAGTCAAGGGGACCTGCACCTGCTTCTCATAGAGCTAAATCCAATACTGAATGATAGATGACAAAAGAAAAATCAAACACCCCTCCCTCCCCCTAAAACCAAGACTCCAACATGGGAATTTCCACTGGGAAGCCATGATCCCCAGGCAATGCAAGTCCAATTCTATGTTTTTATCACTTGCATCCTAACGTGCCTGCCAGAGCAATCCCTGGGGCCCATATACAGGTAGATGAAAATGAGGTTGATGTTGAGTCTGCCTGAAGAGTAATTTGAATGACCTCCACCTACTCTGCTTCGTGTGCTCGCTGCCATACCACATTATAAGCTGTATTATAATTCCTCTCCCCACATCCACACAATGGTTTCTTCGGCTTTCATAGACATCAGTGATCAGAACTTATGTAAAGCAACACAGCTGCAAATATTTCAATGGGAATGCAGATTAACCAGTAGACAAACATAGACAAATGTCTTTATTTCCCGAAGACTCAGTTTTATTATCAGATTTTAGTTTCTGCTTGAAGATTAGACTATCAAAAAAAAAAAGATAAAAGAAAAAAACTACAAGATGACACTGCTAACTTGCCAAGCAATTTAGAAATCACAGAAACAAGACGTCCCACTGATGGTATTTTTCAGAGCAGAACTCCACTTTTAACTGCCAAAGTTAATACAAGCCACTTTAACAGCATTACTGTTGAGCATGAGATCACTAAAATTATGACTTTGATGAAAACAGCATGCATAAAGAAACTGCAAAAGTAGAGGAAAGAATGCATTCCTGCCTCTACTACTTTGTTTCATTGCTGTGTTCAATCTCTGCCCTTTCTTCTTAAATTATACTTTTAATGATGCACAGTTAGACCTTTTCATAAAAGCTAACATCTACTTTGCATTCTCCCATACAAAAATTAAGGGGCCCCACACCATTTCTTTTGAAAGACCACCAACTGATGCAGTGTCACAAGGTGACAGTGGGAAGGTGCCTAGGAATCAACTCTGCTTTGTCCGGCAGGTGCCACTATTTTACCTACACTACACTACATGTGGGCTTTTTGTTTTGTTGGGTTTTTTTGTTTGATTTGGGTTTGGATTATTTATTCTTATTAAGATAAGTATCCCCACCCACCTTTTTTTTTTTTTTTTTTTTTTAAACATAGCCCTTAATCAACACTCCATTAAAGCACCAGTAATCAATACCCAGAGCAGTAATCCCAAGGGAATATAGGCCCATACTCTGAATTCAAATATGCTGAGATACATCCTCGTTTACTTCATCGATTTTCTTAGAGTTATTCCTGTCACTAAAGACATGAGAACATAAGCCACATTTAGCAAATTAAAGGAGAATAAAGTTTATCTTGAGCTTACAGAAGTAAGAAGCGTAAGTGTGCAACTTCAAAGCAATAAACTTAAGGGCACCTAGGACAGTTGTCTGGCTTTGATACTATGCATTCAGCTCTTCTACATTGCCTTATTTTACCCTTCTACAATATGAGAATTTTTTTCAAAAAATGGAGCAAGTGCACTTGGGAAGCATTACCTTTTAATACACATCAGCAATATATCAGGTCAGCACTCACAAAACAATACAGATTTGATGGGCTTAGATAGCCAAACTATACAGACAAGTTTGCAGTAAGTAGTGATAGGGTTTTTTTTGTTCTTTCTGAGCACAGATCCATAAACACATCATTTTCCAGAAAGGACAGTAAACAAGTGAAATGCATGCTGAGAAAATGGCCTACTTGCAACCAAGTACAATGCAACAATAAACCAGAGTGTTTCAGACCTTGCGGGAATAGCTTATTCTTTGCAGCTAAACACACAAACAGGGTGCGGGGGAAGCTCATCCACATTTAAAAATTCTCCTGCCACCAAAACTACAAACACTCGAGTGAAAACAATTCCTGCACCTCTGCACTCTCTGATTTCCTATGCTCAAACTGTCTTTTTGGGCCATGCTGAACAAGTTCCTTTGTTGAAACATAATATTTGACATGAACAAGAGCACTATCCTCAGTCACATGAAATTCTCTCAGTTCTTAAAATGATCAACTCTGTGTGTGGGGTGTGGATTAACAATCAAAGCATTATGCTTGTGCTCTGTTCTTCATCTAATGATGTGTTTGGAAACAACAAATCAAAGATTGGAAAGCTTGGTGATGCAAAACATATTCACTCCCACATTCTTTTCAAAAGTCTTGTCAACAGCCTCATTCTCCTCTTCCTGCAAGCACTAGCCTAAAATAAAACACCACATAACAATCCACTAATGACAAATTCCAATCTTACATCTAGAAAGGTTTAATGGAACTATCAAGTGAATAATTCAAAGAGATTTTTCATACCAAACTATCAAGCCATCTTGTTCTAGAAGACCCCATGACACATTCTCAGTTATTAATGCACAGTGTTTATTATACCTTTATGAGTGTTATACCAAGAGCTTTCTTGGGTACTCGTCCTGTGATTTCATCGCAGACTTTATGAATGAACTGATGAGGAATGACAAAAACCAGCAAGTCTGCATCCTGTACAGCTTCGTTAAGGTTTGGAACAGCAACCTGTGTAGTTATGGGAGAGAAAGGCCACATAACTTCTTTAAAATAACACTACAAATAAATGTTATTTAATAAGCAAAAGCACATTTTGGTCTTATACTGAATGCTACAAACTACTGTGCTCAATCACTGAAAATAAGCAGTAACATAAACTTCCCAGAAAAGCAAAATAATTTAAGCTTTCAAACAAGTTATGTCTTGAAAGGGGCATCTTTGCAACCCCCAGCATGGTTAGTGCAACGAAAATTCAAAATGTTCTGTAACATTCAAACAAGTATTCTACTTGAGTAAGAAAATATGAAGTAAGAAGCTGCCTTCTCTTTGATAAAATAACACCACTATTTGATAAATTATTGCATGCACAAGTTTCTTTCCCTAGTTCCTTATACATTCAAATTTCTTCTGCAGGCCACTTACACCTGTTCAGCTTATATTCTCTTTTTCTGTACTCACAGATTTTGTGTACCCTTTAAGAAGGTGACCTACTTTGAAGTCACTTGCCAGACTCCACTTTTCCTAACACTTGATGACCACCTTAAAATAACACTCAGACTTAAAATGCAGCAATAAGCTCAACCTATCGATAAAGAGAACAAATTTGAACATGCAGGTAGTGGACAGCAGAAAGACTACACTTGCTGAAGGCTAGGGAAATGGATTTCAGCATTGTCGTTAAAGAGAAAATTGCAATGCACAGCAATTCACATTTTTTCTGCCCAAAATATCTACTGAATTGTCAGCTGCTGTAGCCTCTTCCTATAATGTTTTTGGGGCAAGAGCCAGCACCTGCCCACCCACCATCATGATACACCAACACAAAATACATGTGGAGTCCCACTGTTCTGCCCTCACAATGCTACATCTAACATGCTGATCTGACTGCACATAGGTGAAATGCAACTGAGAACATAAATTGCACACGGCTTGCAGTCTGCTTGATAAATGCTCAACGCTCTAGTTCTCATCCTGTAATACTTTCTAAGAGTTTCAGAGAACTTGAAATCCCTTCAATTCTCACTGACCAGCCAGCTCCCTTCCAAAGCTGAAGCCAAACCTTTGTTTAATGGGCAGGGCCAGAGCTGTAAATCTGCTCCTCGTTTTCATATTTTCTCTTTGATACAGAACCTTAAGTAACATGAAGACAATGGGGGGGGGGGGGGGGGGGGAGGGGGAAGAGTTAGGAGACTACAGTGTGTTGGACTTACCTACCTGCATAATTGCATAATTTCACTTGTTCAAATCTCTGATCTCATTGGTAAAACAGCATAGTCTGAATTCTTACAAAACCTAAAGATGTTAGGGTTTATAGATTTATAGGTTTCTATAGAAAACAAATTTCTACCTCTGTTCACAGCATGAACAATATATTCCCTTCACTCCATAACTAGAATTTAGCTTCTGAGCCTTACCACATTATCTGGCAGCTTGTATCCAGGGAGATATTTTACATTTTCATGTTCATTATTTATGATATCAGTCAGTTTTCTCCCATTAACGTTCTCCTCGAAGACCCACATCTTCACTGTGGAAGCAAACTTTTGCAATTTTTTTACATTATTGCCTATTATTTTGGCAACTGCAGAACCCCTGCAGGAAAGAAAAAAAAAAATTCTAAAAAAATTATGATTTTGTTCCAGAAGAAAGAGACTGTCTTTAAAAAAAACCAGAAATTCACAGGTTATCGAACCAGTTACGTGTAGCATTTTTGATCTACTAAAACAAGTGGAAAAATATACCAGTCATTCATACCTGCTGATTTCTCTCAAATGTATCTAGAGTAGGTTTGACTGAAGCATTTACTGAAAATGTCCTTACTTATTTTGACTGCTTATTGGCTATCCACTTAAGAGTCTGGGTTATTGTATTTCCAAAATCAAATGGATTAAGAAATGGAATCCTTTCTTAAACAGTGGTAAAAGTGATATACTCAATTTTAAAAAATGGGTAATTTTCACCTTTAAGAAATGGGAAGCTTTCTTTGCTAAGATGACTGACCTATCAATTGCTGTACAATACTGATATGCATTTAAAGCCAAGAAACATTTATATCTTGCATAAGTTATAAACTTCATGGTTATGCTGCCAACATCACAGAACTTAACTGTCGCCAACAGCATCCTCTGAGTTTGTAGGCAGACAATTCCATTACTGTTAGACTCATTTTCTCCCCAAGAGCACACAGTAAAACCTGTAGGATGGTGATCAATTTTACTACTAAAATCTCTAAGCAACAATGAAATTAATCAGAATTACTGAAGTTGCATGCAAGAAGAGGAACAAATGCAACATTGCCTTCCATTCCTAGCCTGAATGCTACGTGGAAGAAAAAGCTGCAATTTTATAAAACCTGTTAAACCTAACTTTCTTTCCTGAGACAAAGAAATAATTACTGATAACCTATGAAGCAGGCAAAAAAAAATATTTAGAAAGATGCAATAAAAATACAAAGTCACTGGTCTGAAGGCATGTGCATGTGTGGAAACTGCACACTTTACTAGGAGGTAAGAACACATCCAGTTATGCTTACTCCCCTAAATTTCTTATGGACATTGCTTGTAATAAAACTCATAGCTGGGAACTAAACCAAATAAGATTCATTCTGCTCCAAGAGCTTTTAATATGGCACAACTCATTGTGCTGCATTGAAGATGTGCTGTCACAGGCCTAAGGTCACTTTTCTAAGTAGTAGCAGGAAAAAACTGCAGTATCCTAAGCAGACCTCTTTCAGTTAAACCACGAAACTATGTCTTAAAAGACTGGAATTTATTTCTCTAACAGCATTTAACACACTACAAAGTCCCCTGGGTTCAGCAGGTGACACAAAAGCCACAATTGTCAGCCATCTCTCATCAAGCTCATATTCTAGATCTGCATGCACACAGAGTGGTTTCCACTACAATGGTAGACAACTCACCAGCTCAACCCCCAAATTTCTGATCCACACAAACAGTATGAATCACAGTCAACACAACACAGGTATGTGTTCCTCAGAAAGTGCTTTGAATTCCTTGAACAAAAGCACATTTACTACTGCAGATACAAGGTCTGGATCCCAGCAAATCACTGTCTTCAGTTCTGAACTTCACTACATATTCTGTGTACTTAGTGTTGAGAGAAAAAGAATAACTGATTCAGCAACTGTCCGTCTGGGATTTTCAAACAGCTTGCCAGCATAAAGTTTGGCAGCATGTACTACTTGAGTGCGACATTAATTCCATTACTATTTAACACTTCAATGCCTTAGCTGTCTTCTTTTTCAGTCTTTGAATGTAGTATTAAAAAAAGTAAAGATCTGCCTATTCTTAGCTCCTGAATTCAAGAAGATTCTCTCAACTGACCTCTCTGGTTCCTCATTCTCTGTCAGATTGCAACAACTGTTGTAGGACTGAATTAAGCAAGGTCAAACTGACACAGTTTAAGATTGCTCCATGCAAGGTGGAATACCAGATCCCACACCTGTTAATCCAACAAGCAAGCCTACATTCTTTTATGTGTCCTAATACAGCTCAGTGTGTACTCTCAAATAACTTAGTGGACTGTCTGGCTCATTTTGTATACTCCTGACACATCACAAGGCAAAGGAATGGGTGTTCTTGCCAATTTATTACCAGCAATAAATGTTCTAGTGTAAGCGAGATAGGTTGCAAGACTTGGTGTCTGCAGCAGCTCAGTTACACAAGAAAAACCACAGTGAAAGATTCCCTCATGAACCTTAACACTGACATGCTCTGAGGGATGGTTAATCCTATTCGAGTCAGACAAGGTAGTTGCATGCCAAGCAGCAGTTCTCTTCCTTGCAATGAGTGTCAAAGGTACGCCCAAATACAATCACACACACTTACTTAACACTTCTGCAGAACTGTATCTGACCCTCACTGAGCAAGAAGCACCCACTTTGTCTCCTACCTTTTACTGTTACACTTATCACAGTGGGTCTGCTTTCCGCTCATCACTTGAAAGGTAAAGCACAAAACATAGAAACTCCTGAACTTGCCCTGATAACAGCATCTGTGGAGGTCACAATATCCAAGGACAAATAATAGTTAACTCTAGCTCTACCACTTGTCCCTGTAAAATCATCTCAGCTATGCCACAAGTTTTACCTCCTATTTTTCTACAGCAAGTTCCTAGCCTTATGTCCTGGTAACTTCCCATTTCTTTACAAACTCTACAGTTTCTGCTCAAGTTGAGCAATCAGATTAATTAACAACTGGTTCTAGCAAAAGAAACAGGGATAAATTCTGGCTGTGCACACCTTGTTAACCTGCCCTGGAAGCACTGTCAGAAAAGCAGTCTATAGTACATATCCAGGGCAACGTTTGCAGCTTTTAACTGAATCTGGGCACTGTCCTTGCAAGGCACGTTCCTAAGGTGTACTCTCTTCACATTCAAGAAAGCTTATTTCATCCCCTATCTTAAAAGATCATAATACTATCACTTATCCCCCAGCTGAGCAACCCTTTAATGGGCAAGGCCAGCGAGGAGTACAGCTCCTGCTCTTTGCTGCCCAGCCATCTGTCCCAGCCCATGATCAGGTGTTGAGTGACCCCTGCCAAGTCAACTTCATTATTAAGGTGACCTTCCTCATAGTAAACTGACAAAACAAGTCTGACTGGAAGTAGTTTATCATCCAAGGTGATTAGCTCAACCCCTCCAATCGGTCAGTGCCAACCTCCTTTAGTGGTGTTTTTTTTCATCCCAGATATAGGTTAAAGGGCTGTGAGAAGGCAAAGGTGTCTGTACAGTTACTGGCACTTGTGGGACAGAATCATCTCACATAGAACCCCAAAACCCCAGTCTCCAAACTTCTAAAAATGCCAAACTCCACTCAATTCAACTACATCTATGCTTACAATTTAGGCGACACCAGTCACAGGCTCTGGTAATTCAGGTTTCAAAAATACATAACCCCAATATATCAGTAAGATGTATATAAATGCTTCAATTTCTTTCTATTTACCTGCTTTTGAGCATTAAATGCTTCCACTTTAGGACCACAGGCCCCAGGTCAAAAAGGCACTTACATACACAGAGGCAGACAAATCAAATTAAGTCCTGTTTAGTTCAATGGCTGCATATATTGTTTAATCACAGTGCTCTTTGCAGTCAGGGTCTGATGTCTGTCACCAGACCATCACTGTTCTTGGACTTTGCGGAAGAACTCACCTACCTCTCCAGGAATTACTGTTTTCAGAAATATTCAGGGGGCTGGGGGGAGAAGACGGGAGAGTGGTTGCACATCAAATCATTCATAATTTACGATTTTTTATTACTCTGGCTTCTGCTTTCCTGCCACAAAAAACCTGCCACCCTGCTATCACATATGAAATAAACAATCAGTTATTTGAATACTTTTACCCCCAAAAGAAAGAATAAAGCTGATGCCCAGTAATAGTATTATCTCTTTCTCTCAGCATCGCAGATATAGGTTATTTTGCCACCCAAATATCCATCGCATTAGGCAGAGGCTTTTCTTGTTATTAAACTGATCCAATGAGGCAAAACCAAAATATATATGCACGTGGTTATTGCTAGTAGGTAATACTTACAAAATCCTTTTGCTTCTGCAAGTATGTTTCACAGTGAACTAAATATAAATGCAGTCAAAACTTTTTTAAAAACTTTTTGCTAGATTTCATGTATGGAATAATAGCAACAATACTCCTAAAAGAGAGGCAGGTCTAACTGCATCATTTCCTTCTGACATATATTGCAATGCACAGTATCTCCCTGTTCATCGTACTAGCAAGCACAAGGAAAGCAAGAGATGCTGCACTGAAACGTCAGCCATTCCCTCAACAGGCCGTCACAAAGAAAAACATAACTTGGCAGTTGCTGATATTTTTAACTATGCAAAAGAGCACCAAAAGCCAATTGCACGGAGGCGGCAGGGGTTGAGCAACAAGTCCAAGATCATCTTGACAAAAGACTGTTAAGTTTTGTTTAAATAAAATGCAGTGCCTTGCCCTACACCAAACTCCCCTGAGTTTAGATTCGATGTCTTAAAACGCATTGTTATCAGAAATAACATAATACTTAGCATTAGTAATTGAAGTGACAAACTGAAGATATATTTACGTAACACACTGTAATTAACTTATTGTAACTAGGGACTGGGGGTAAAAACAGTGATGAGGAACAGCAGAGAAATCAAAGAAGCAAGATGAAGTATTATTAACATGCTACTCCTCTTGGAGAATGATTAGTAAATCTATTGCTTTCAGTGGACACAACAGTAAGTTTATTTAAGTCTAATTATAAACTAGCGATAGATGCAGTGGTAAAACCTTGTCTCAAGCCTTCAGTGTGCCTCAGCATAACCAATTTGAAAAAAGAAAAGGTATCACAAATAACCTAGCGTTTTGCGACTCTTCTTTAACTACTTTGGAAAACAGCTACACAAGAAACCCCGAACAACGCTTTTGGAGAGGAGCGGAGTCGTCAAGGAAGCCTACAGGCAGCGCTTGGCTAGCAATGACCTGCTGAAAAAAAAATTTAAAAAATGTTCAGCATCTTTAATGTCTGTGTCACCTGACATCGGACGAACCACATAACAAATACCAGGTTAAAAATATCTTAAAAACTTCTTCAGAGAACAGACGGATGCCTACAAGCACGCCAAAGCACGGTGCTCGATTCTGCCCCTTCCTCCTCCGTTTCCTTCAGGGCAGCGCCGCCGCCTCCGAGGGAGCCCGAGGGCCGGGGCAGCCCACCCGCACGGCACTGGAACGCCCCCAGAGTCCGCCACAGACCAAGCCCCGCTGGCAGCTGCCGGCGACACTGTGTTTCAACACCCGCACCGGGACCGTGGCCTCCGGGGCGCGGCTGCCCTCACCGCCGCCACCCCTGAGGGGGGAGCGCGGCCACGGCGCCAAACCCTCCGGCTGCGGGCCGGGGGCACGACGGCGCTGCGCGGGCAATCGACAGCAAGGCCCGGCCAGGCACCGCCTCAGGAAATATCAAGCCGGGGCCGCCGCTGAGGTGTTAACCCCCTCAGGGGCTGTCGCCGCACTCACCAGTTCCCCGAGCCCACGATGCAGACCTTGAGGGGCGCCGCGGAGAGCGCCATGGCAGCGCCACCCGCGCCCCGCCAATGGCCGCAGCGATGGGCTCCGTGAGGCGCCCGCCTCACGCTCCCCCGCCTCCGCCGTCAGGGGATCGCCCGCGCCTCCCTCCGCCCCTGCGGCTTGCCGGGAAGTGTAGTTCCGCCCTGAGCCGCTCACCGCTGCCCCTGGGCTGGCTCTGTGGAGGGGCTGAGGGTTAGTTAGCTAAGTTAGCCTCGCCCTCCGTGGCGGGAGCCCTCGGCCAAAATTGGCAGTGCCTCAGACACTGGGCCGTGTTGTTAGTTACCGTTTTCTACCCTAACACTGTACATTTCAGTCATAAGTGGCACGACAAAACTGTTGTGCTGTCTCCTAGGACCAGGGGAGCACCGAAGAGCCTCCCAATAAATCTGTGAAGTGCCCAGACGCGGAGGCACCAATGTATCAAGTAATAAAGCGGCTCAGGCCTCGGGGAGGGGGGGGATCTTAATGAGAGAAATACGAGTCTTGTCAAATATTCTTTTCCCTCAGCCTTTAGCCAAAATCATGTTGTTCCCTCATCCCTCATGCTTCTCCAGAGGGGAAAAAAAATGCAGGTGAGCCGTTGGTTTGGTAAGATGGTTTTGAGTCATTTGTGATACACTTTTTTGCCAAAGGTGTATTTCTACTGACAGCTTTAGCTGTATTTAATAACACCCTGGAGGCATTCAAACACAGTGCTCGGGTCTCTGTAGAACAGGGGTGCCCCCGTCTATTAGAATAAGCCGTGTATGAGGACAGTAACACCCTTTGGAGATTTTCCTTTCAGGGAGCTGTGGCAGACCTTTTCCAAGTGGCCTGGCTGTGTTAGCTGCTCCTGAAATGTTTCTTCAGTGAGAGGCTACATGAGAGGAAAAGTTGGACCAGCGCAGCTGCCTATTCAATCATCGTCGCCGTAGCGGTGTGATGGGTCACTTGGTGTTCTCCTTTCTGTTAAAAGTGGGGTTTTCATTTAGCACACTGGCAGTGTGCTGTCAAATTGAACTAAACCAGAACAGGGAGGGGGAAAAACCCAAAACATGCCCAAATCCAATCTGCTTGCACTAATATCTCAATTTCCACTGGTAGCATTTCCTGATGTGGAGAAAACCCACATCTCATTATTGTTTGAGTCCTGTGAGGGAGTGTTTGGCTCACACTAAGTGCCTTAAGTATCTGAAGACCAGGGCTGATAATATCCAGCCTAGCTTTTGAAGGATTAGTGACAGGGTAGTCCTATAAAATTGAGTAACAAGTGAGTGGAGTCTAAATACTTAATGAAATAGAGAATTAAAATGATGCCAAAAGTGCATCCTTAATGTAAGCACTTCAAGATCATTTTGATGATCGGGACAGATAAGATAGAAGTCTATTCAGCAAAATAAGAAATATGAAAAATACAGCCATATTATGATTTCTGTAGATTTTCTCTTAAGTCTGACAGTTCTTCAACAGTCTAGAAGGCTATGGTCCATCAGACTGCAGCATTTTATGAGGCTGTGTGTGTGTTTTTGTGTTTTACACAGAATTATTACTATCTTATGGGCAGCCTGCAACCAGAACTTTAACATATGTTTTCACCACGAACTAAACTGCTGTCTAGTTAAACAGTTCAAGTTTATACAAACTCTGTTAACAGCCAAAATATAATGTAAACATGTATTCATCTTGAAGAATCCTCAGACGCCTTGCAGAAGCATGTTGCAGAGGCCTACCCATACCATTTCAGAGACTTTAACCTATTAGAACAGAACAGACAATCGCAGTTGGAAGGGACCTATGATGATCATCTAGTTGAACTGCCTCACCAGTTCAGAGCTGACCAAGCTGAAGCATGTTGTTAAGGGCATTGTCCAAATGTTTCTTAAACACTGTCAGGCTTGGGGCATCAACCACCTCTCTAGGAAGCCTGTTCCAGTGTTCGACCACCCTCTCAGTAAAGAAACACTTCCTAATGTCCAGTCTTAAACCTCCCTTGGCACGCTTTTGAGTGATTCCCATGTGTCCTATCACTGGGTATGAGGGAGAAGAGATCAACACCTCCCTTTTCACTTCTCTTCCTCAGGAAGCTGTAAAGAGCAATGAGGTTGCCCCTCAGCTTCCTTTTCTCCAAATTAGACGAGCCCAGAGTCCTTATCTGATCCTTATAGTACATTACTTCCAGCCCTTTACACCAGCATTGTTGCCCTCCTCTAGATGTACTCAAGGACCTTCACATCCTTCTTAAACCGCAGGGCCCAGAACTGCACACAGCGCTCCAGGTGAGACCACACCAACACTGAATACAGTGGGGTAATCACCTCTTTTGACAATCTGGTTACACTGTGTTTAATGCACCCCAGGATGCAGTTTGCCCTTTTGGCTGCCAGGGCAATTAATAAGAGTATTGATTAATTTAAGCCACATCTGACGTAAGTAGTGGCCAATCCTTTAAATAAAAACATTGCAGACAGTGGAGATGAAAGAGCAACAGAGAACCTTTCTACTGTTAAAGTAAGTGCTACCAGATCATTACTATTAGCAAGAACAGAAAAAAATATTCCTCTATGCCTCATCTGCAGACTCAGACAGATGGGTTCAGGCAATCTAGCTGTACCGATTGAAGATACTGTCCTCCCATCCTAGCAGGCTATACCAACCTCAGCTGGAGATTTTAATCTTTTTCTCAAGGTTGGCAGAAGAAATTACTTTTCGTGTCTTAGTGGCTTGGGTTCAGAGTCTGGCATCTTACCTTAAATTTCTTATGATATGGGTTAGGAGCAAAGGCAATCTGAAAGGTAATCTCAGGGAAATCAGAACAGCAGCCTCTCAGAAACCAGCATATCCTCACTGTGTAGCCATGACAGTCCAGGTATAATCAATGAATTGAAGTCACAGATATGAGCATATTCCATTCTTCTGAAGTTTACACTACAATCAGCCAAAGGGAAGCAACAGACAGCTGTGGGTTCTAAAAGATCCAGCCAGACAACCGTTTGCCTGAATTACAGGTCTGAAGACCCTCAGATTCTGGGCTTTATGGAAGCAACCGAGGCAGGAGCACATTCCCTTATGCCAGCAGTATGAGCTCCTCTGACAGGTGAAGCAGGCATCTGGGTTTATTAAACCACCACTAAGACTTAACAGATTTGATCTGTCAACACCTCAAAAGACTAAGTCAGTATCAAATTTATCTAGTGCAAGTCAGAAAGCAGATAGTTTGGTACCTATAATTCCATTACAGGAAAAAGAAAAAAAAAAAAAAAGAGGAAGATTAATGAAACAAAAATACATTCTGGATGGGGGAGAAAGTAATACACAATGAGATCACTGCTCTTGTTTTCCAGTTTTCCTCTGTATTTAAGTGGTTTGTTGATCCAATGTCAATAGAGATAGATCCATTTTTTTCTTCAGTGCTTCATTTGACTTTATACATGCTGATGAAAAAGACACATGGATTAAGCATCCACTAAGAAGAATAAAAACAACTCATATAAGGGCAGTATAAAGCTCTGAGATTCTCTAGTTGCATGTTCTAGACTACTTCTATGCAGAGTCATTGCACTTAACAGCTTAATCTATTGATCTGTTTTAACTGTCCTGGATATTGCTAGGATGCCTGTTCCTCTTTTTCTAGGAAGTTCTCTATTTGTCTGATGTCCAAGCATTTATCAAAACTGGACAAGCTCCTTTCAAAACTCAGAACCCAGAGATAATAAAATATGTCAGTGCTAATCTACAACTGCAAAGAGTCCTGTACAAAGCAGAAACATCTGGCAACTAGAAAATACAGGACAGCCACAGTAGTATAAAATATTTAGCTTTAACTGCAAATTTCTGAAAACAATTCTGACTACCTAGTTAGAAAATTTCCACTTAATATGCTTATTTGAATAGATTATTATAAAAAATAGTTTTCTTAGGATACATTTGAAAGCATTAGACAGCAGTTTCATTTTATTCTTAGTGTTCTCTACAAAAGATAGGAATCTAATTTGTATATAATTAGGTAATTACTGCACTGGAACATATTGAGTTCTTGAAACACATCTTGAGTCATTCTATATTCTGCTGATTTTGTAGGAATTTCTTTTACATACATGCTGTTGTGTGAGTGTGGGACTGGCAAAACTGTGTGACTTACTTTAGTAGTATAAGCTCTTTAGCCTGACTATGGATATGGATTAGTTAGCACAGCTCAGCCTCTCTGAGTAGATGACCTCAAAGGGAAGAAGGCTAAAATATAGTAATTAATATTTTCATAAGACAACTCAGTTTCTAAAGCGTCTTAATTAAAGACAGACATGAGGATGAGGTCCTGCCTAAATTAAACATAGATGTTACTGAATAACAGAATTAAGAAAGCACTCTTCATGTCCCAGAGTCTTTGACTTTTTTGAAGATGTACAGATTGGGAAGGAGTTAGGTTTGGCTTTTAGGTTTTGGGTTTTTATTCCCAGTGACTTGTGGGTAACTTTAAAGTCCCCAGAAAAGAAACACACATGAAGGCCAGGAAACGCTTAGAGGCACAAACATTTTACCTTCCCTCCCACTCAGATTTCCTTCCCTTCAACACCACCGCCTATTCCTCCTCACTCTTTCTTCACATAACCTGTTTTCCCATCCCTTCTCTGTGCTTACTTTGTCAGCTCTCCACACTTTCATTCAAACGTTTCTCTTCTAGTCCCTTTCTTACCTCACACTTCCCGGTCCTGCTCTACTTTGGCTGACTGTTCTGCATTTTTGAGGATAAGATGTTAATGAGAAAAGGAAGGTATTTTGAGGGTTAAAAGCCATTTTACTCTTCCTTACATTGAGACTCACTTTATTTTTAGAGAACTACCCACTTCATGCAAGGTCATCAGGCACCTTCAAAATATGTCAGTCTTCCAAATATATCACCTCTCTGTTCTCAAAGAAAGAATGTTTGCAGCTTTGCTTGGAGATCATATTGCATTTTGGCAGGCCTTACAAGATAAATACAATTTTAATCTAACTGGGAACCTAGGTCAAGTACAAATTATAAAGCTTAATAGATAAGGAGAAATCTGAGGAAAAAAAGTCTCATTTTTCTTCGTAAAGACTTTCTCTATCTTACAGATTCTGCTGATACTGTTTTTTTCCTCTACATGCCCACCATGTTGTACTTCTTTCAGCTATTACTGATGGTAATTTGTTACAAATGATTCCCTTAAGCTTTTATGTTACATCATTATTACTTAGGGTCATAGCATGCCAAACCTTTTGGGTCAGGAAAAAGGCCATCCTCCCCTTTCTGCACTTTCTTCCTCCACCTTGTATTGACACACAAGTTGTTGTTTGTGCAGTCTCTGCAGAAAATCAAATACAAGAATTAGCTGTGTTATCTGTTTTTTGTGGCTTAAAGTGTTTGTTGAACAACTGTCTCAGCCCATAGCATAAGAAGTTAAACATCTGACTAAGCAGTTTACTACTGCTAGATTTGTATTCTGGAATAGAGAGTCCAAATATAAAACAGAGACAGAATTATGTGGGCTGAGGGCAATACACAAAACTGATTTGGGGAAATATGTGTCTGTCAGGTAGGTGTTTCTTGCCTACAACCTTTAGGCAGTAGAGAACTATTTTTAGAAGATTTGCTTGTTATTGCTCTCTCCTCCATAAAAATAGTATTAAAAGATGTTCCCTACAGAAAAAAAATAAAAGCAAGCTTTGCTCTACATATGTGGATTTTTTTTTTCCTTTTTTTGAAGGGCAGGCGGCTTCAGATCATTCTTTTCTTTTCTATCTTCCATTCTTATTGAAACTGAACTCATCTTCATTTCACCTTACCGAATCATTCAGATGGCATGCAGGGAATGCTTGCTTTCTAACCTTTCCTCTGCAAATCAAACAGTTACAAAGACCTTTGTCTTTGGAAGCTAGGAGAATGGTGGTGGTATAAGAACGTAGGCCTAGTTCCCTGCTGTTTAACAGTTGGCTTTGATAAAACACTCAATTTGTAAAGCATAGGTCAGTATCTCTGATGTGACCCTTACAAGCTGCTGAACACTAACCAGTGCCTCCATTCTGGTGCTTATTGCAGCTATGTCCGCTCTGGTTGCTGAGTTCTGCTTTGCAGTAACTCTTGCTTGCACAGTTGCTCTGTCTTCCACACAGTGCAGTGACTGGGTCTCTTACAAAACTCTAAAAAGAGCCTCCTTCTGCTGTACAGCCCTAATCCATGGAACTGTCTTCCTATAGCTTACACAGGGCTACTATCAAGCACATATAGGGTATAACTGAGGTTTTGGAGGAGGGAATTGAAATTACTTACTCTTTATCTCTGTTTCAATGAAATTTTACACAAAAATTTGGCAAAAAGCCCACCTTTTCTTTTTTTGCCAAAACCCCTTTTTCCTACAGTCTATTGATTGCAAGGGGATTATTGGGGGTGAGTGTGGGGATGGTAGAAGCACAATGAAATTAAAATCTGTATCTTTATATAAACTGCACTGGCTAGTGTCCATCTGACATAACTGTTCTCAGCTAGGAACAAAAAGAATACCAGGTCTCTCCCTGCATGTACCATTACCCCAGGGAATGCTGTGAGGAGGAAAACTCTGCTTTAAATGGAGTGGAATAGTTTGTGCCTCTTTGTCTATAACTGTGATGCCACAGACAACTGCAGATCTGCTGTACATTCATTGGTATCATTGCCTCTACATATTAATGTAAGCGAGTTTTGAGTGGGCTTGCAAGCTCTTAACAAGCAACAGTCAGGATTTTCTTAGCATTGCTGTTTACTTCTACTGGTTTCTTGTATTATTAGTGTCGTGTACTAGCATCATGCTGACGCTGGGCAACTCTGGATGGACACCTGGCATCAATACATCATTGCAGTGAAGGATCTGGTAGTGAAGAAGTGTCTGGATTTGGTACTATTTCTAGCTGATCAAGATGTGAAATGACTATCTGGTCAGCTGAATTATGGAATCAGAAGTTCATGGAGGTAACCAACATTCACGTGATGGGAAGCACAGCTAAGTAACTACACGGTTTTCTCACCCATAATGGAGTCTGATGCGCTGTCCAATGATCTGGAATCAGGATAGATCACTTACAGTCTCTCTCTACTGTGCCCCAGTGACTTTTACTACATCTAGAATGAATTTTAATCAGCACACAGCTACACATTCAGATTGAAAGTTTCTGGAAAGACAGTCCCAATGCTTTCACCATGATTTTTTAGTAACACAAGTTATGAAGTTTGGGATTTCCAAAATAAGACTGAGACAGTGAAGGCAGTTGTATTTACATAGCGAATGTTGATCTGGATATGTATGCCTTAATTTCTCTCTGTATATTGGATGTTCAGTCTTATGCAGCCTGAAGAAAACATTCAGATAAAATTATTGTAGAAACATGCATTGACTGATTTTTAGAAATAATTGTGACCAGCAATTCCTGCTAGATTGATGATATGTTTAGCTGATGCTCTCAATAGTTGTGTCTGAAACTCAGTTTGTCACTGTTTGATAGCCTTTACTGACGTAGACTATGTGAAATTGTATGCGGTTCCGTAATTGATTATTTTTTTGTGGCATTCAAATGTCATTGTAATTTTTTGGAACAAATTAATGAACTGCCTTGTCTATCAAGAGAAACAGAGCTGAGAACCATGGAACATGTTTTTTTACAATGTACATGTTGAGAAACAATAAACAATATAAATTCACTGCAAAACAGTCAATGTTAAGTACTAAAATTGGAAAGTAACTATTGGCTAATTTTAAGCAAAATGAGAACCTTGGTGTGTATGGGCTCATGAACATTTGATGTAGTAAGGAGAGTAAGAAATATGAGAAGAGTACTCCATTTTTAAATGGAAATCTATAGCTGAAAAGTTTTTATAAAACATTTTAACTAAGCTACTATCTGGGCCCTCAGTGAGCCCACAGGCTCTAGTTGCCTTGACCCAGCCTGTATCCATCTTTTTCTGTAAGCCCCCTCTGATTTGGAGTAATTTCCCCATCTCCCAGGCTTTGGCTGCCTCTGTTCACAGGCAGCTATGGTGTAGCATAACTGTGTAATTTTGGATCAGACTGCTCCGTGAAGAGCTAGGTCATGAGAAAGCTGTGAGAAACCTCAGATGGGACCAGGATGCACATTTCCATCCATGCACACTCCACCCGTTGGCTCATGAGCTGCATTTCAGCTCAGGCCTTGCTGTCAGTTCCTGCCTGAACTATGTTCCATGTATGTGATGCCTGGCCTCGTACCTTGCCACCTCTGATCTTGCCATCTTGCCTTGTCTCCCAGGGTTGACCTTAGACCTGCCAGGTGTCTGCAGAGTTGTCTGGCCATCAGTGGACTTTTGGTTGAACCTGGTTACTGTCACGAGACCTGCTTTGCTCTTCTTGCTCAGGTGTGTGTGGTTCTACACCCTTGTTAGAAAGGGCATTGCTCCCATCTGCTTGCCATCCTGGCCCATCCTTTTGACTCACCTTCCTTTGCAAAGCAGCTCATTCTTGCTGTTTCCTGACAGCTTAAACCTAGAAACATTTTTCTACATTAGCTTTAAAAGCTGTAATGACACAGGTTTATATAAGATTAACTTTTAGCACAGCAAATGCATAACTGTTTTCTTAGTTATGTGCATGCACCTGTGCCTATCCTGCATTGCTGACAGCAATAAGACTAACAACAGGACAAAGATCAGCTGCACAGAAAGGTAATTTATTTGTGTTCCTCTCTGACTTCACTCATTTGAGCAGCTGCAGAACCAGTTTATTTGAGTAAAGTTACACAGAATTAGGGACTAGGGCCATAAGAAGTAACAAGGAACACATGACTCAGTCATACAAGGAAGGTATATACAAAGAGCAAATTATTCTAGATTAAGAAACTATTTAAGACTGGAAGTGAAAACATCTTATTCCCTTGGTTTAGATTTGGAGCAAATCACTCTATTATTATGGGAGATCATACTAAAAATAAAAAAATCATGTAGGATAAACAAAATCTATATCTATAACATGTTATATCTTAAAAATACACTCTACATGCCAAGCAAAACTAATATGGTATTTAGTAAAAAGTAGCTTAGTAACTCCTCATGCAAAATACAAAAACTTCAGCAGCTATGCCAGCCAATTTTTCATTAATACATAATAGATGCAGAAACGCTGCCTTAACAGATTTTTTGCAGACTTAAATGAATTACCTTATCCCATGCCTCTGCCTGGGCAGCCAGGCTGGTTACTTATTTAGATTTCATCCAACATTCTGGCAATGGGTGGTTCTTCATAGCAGGAAGGAAGGTTGGGAGCCTTTGAGCTGAGTACTAAGCCAGGCTGGTTGTTGATGAAAACAAGGTTGTGGGGTGTCAGTTGTGTAAAGCCATACAATCTGCAGGAGTTCTGTATGGGACTCACAGCGTGCCAGTGATGCCAGGGGAAAAAAAAAAAAGTATAGCCTACAGGAGCAAGAAAGCTAAATTGTACGTGGTAGTTGCACTGGGATAGACATATCATTTCTTAGCCTACCCCTTCTATCTGCTCTGCAGAGACCCTAATTCTCTGTGTGCTGGCATTATGCTGTTTAGCTTGTGCACTGTACAGAACTCTGCCTCATTGCAACATACAGAGACATACCTTACTGCAGGATCTGCACAGGGCGTGTATGTTGCCCTGTGCTTGTCTGCTTCATAAATGGCCACCACATACACTGCAAGAGGGGTCGGTTGTACCTCAGCTTCTGACCTTAAGGCAGCAGAGCAGCTGGTTGTTTCCTGTACTCATTCTTTTCCTAGACAGTAGGTCACAATAAGTGATCCTACAAAGGCTTTTAAAAGCACGTTTTTGGAAATCAGATCACTGTCTAAGTTTTAGAGCATTGTAACAGGAGTTTCTAGGGAGACCTTCTCTGTAAACCCCATTTCCTATTCATTTCCACCCCTGCTGTTAACTGTAGGCTCAGGATGGAGTGCGGGTGTGGCATTGCGGGCTAGCCACCTCTGTGTGATGGACAGCTTCCCTGCTGCCTCTGGTCGCCTCTAATGAGATGCAATTTTATTCCTCACCAGCAGTGGGCTGGGTTTTGCCTTTATCACTTACATTCATGCTGTTCCGTTGCTGTGCATCAGAAAACAATGCAAGCTGTACAGCCCTCGTGTGCAATACTTTGTCAAGTGTGACAATCTCAGTGATGTCTGTGTAGAGTATGTACCATCCAATAGTACCAGCTGCCTCCAAACCTTGTTATTGGCATATCAAGCCAGCATGGAATGTCCTCCATGGAACTGATCTGCTGCAGCAAGTTTGTAACTCAAGGGCATAGGGCTTGCTTTATCTTACTGGCAGAGGATAAAAACTCCCATGAGGGTGTTCCAGCTTTCTGTTTTGAAATTCCATGGTAGTGTCTATGCATATTAACCTCCCAAGCATCAACACCTGGAAAAATTTAGCATCCAGAGTAACTGTGACTGATTTCAGTGTGTTTGTTTAGTTGGAAATCACACACACCATAAATTGTGAAAGGCCAGGGGGTTCTGAAACAGCTTTCAAAGATGGCATCTAGCCAGCTTTAGTGTCAGTCCGATAGGGTCTGAGTATGTAAACCAAAGCTTTTCAGTGTGCTTAACATCATTTGTTTCAAAGAAAAAACCGTCAATGCCTGGCAGTGTTCTAATTTGCAAGCACAGAAATTCTATTAAATTTTTGTGCCTGTTTATACTTGCATTAGCAGATACAACAAAGCCCAGTAACAGACTTCCAAATGCAACTTTATAACAAGAACACAATACCAATCAGCAAAGAATGACTTTCACTGGAGATTAATTGCACTGTACTGTGAATGAGGATGCTCCTTTGGCACTAGAGGGAGTTGCTGTTTCCCGACAATAAACCCTGTTCCACGCAGCTAAAGTTTAAACATATGGGGACTTTTTTTTTGGTTTACAGAGTTTGTATGCAAACTGACTGAACAACAGACCAAGATGGGAGACAAAGAAGGCATTAGACTGAATGTTTCTGAACAAGATGTGACACAAAACAAAGTTTACAGCCAGTTAACATCAATTTTTATTACAAATCTTAAATATATAGTAAATTATTTGAATTAATCTCCTTCTTTGGACCTCATTTGCTCCTCTACCCTTTAAGTTTAAGAAAGACTGGGATCTTCTTCATAGCAATACTAAAAATCTGTAGTTTATGGATAGCTCCATTGATTTTAGCAGCTAGCTTAAGTCCCTGCTCAACAGAGGCATTTCCAAAAGAGCTTTGAGTTCCAAATTCCTGAGTGATGCCTCAGTTGGTTACTTGGGTGTGGGAGGCAACGTAAAAAAAAAAAAATCCCTGCAAGTTTTTAGAAAAATAATTACGAACTATGGGGATGCTAACAATTTCATCACTAGTTTTGATTTTCTTTAATTTTGGATAGAAAAACTTCATTGTTTGTAGTGCTTATGTGTATTAATATGGTATTCAGACCTAAAATAATGTTCTAGAGCCTGAAGTATTCATCCCCTTGGTTGCTGTGGATAGAGTTGTGCAGGTATAAATGATGGGAATATAAGATGCAATCATGTTGATTAAGAAATCGGGTGAAGAAGAGTTGAGTTTTGGTCACTTCTAACAGGAATTAAACCCAGTAAATGTCAGTAGATACCAATGGATATCACCAGATATCAGTAAATATCAACAGATATCTGTCAGTAGAAGAGTTTTAATTTTGAATGTGCACTAGGGATAAAACCACTTTTATTTACATAAATCCACTCTGAGAGTCAACAGCATGCTACAAACTACTGTCTCGAAAAAACCAGCTCTCTTTTTATGTAGAGAGGCTCTAGAATGTTTAATAGTGTAATTTGTATGCATTTGGTTAAAGAGGAAAATTCTTTACAATTATTAGCGCAAAGAGAGTATGCTCCCTACGTTTATCCCCATCTCTGCGAACATGTCTCCTCTGCTCTGATGCTCTAGTATATACCTAATATGTAAGAACGGATACCAAGATGGTGTAAAAAACATTTGGATTGAAGAATAAATTAACACAGTAGATAATGAAGCCTCTTCTCATTTGTATTTATTTTCTCAATTGCTATAAAACTTGCTGCATCTTTTAGAAGAAATATTATCAGTTGTCTTGGAGATTCAGATCTTCATATTTGCTGCTAGTAGAGATGATGCATTGTCTTTCTGTGCACCCATAAACTCCATTGCATGGCTAATTAATCTGCTGTAATAACAGTGAACTTAGTAATGTAGTTTATGGCTTAGCTTTCAAGTTTGCAATAGTATATATCTGAAAGTTTTTAATTGTTTAGTGTGTTGGCCTCGAAGGCACTAAAATTTGCACAACACATGCATGGTTTGACCATTCAAAATTAATCACAGTAATGCAATTAGAAGTCTTCTGAAGTGTGTGAGCTGTCCAAATTATAATGAAATGGAAATTTGACTTTGTAGTCAATAATTACCACATTAACTGAGCGCTTTCTTGCACCTTTAAACCTTGGAGATTTTACTAGAATATTGGACTAAATAAAAATATTATTTAGTCTTTTCTCAAAGGGAAAAGTGAAATACATAAACTTTTCAGGATAGGCTGTTGCAGATGTATTTGAAAGATTTTGAGAATGCATTCAGTGAAAGAAAAATCCTTGGCATCAGCCATGTTCCCTAAGTATTCCTTCCCTTTGAGGAAATGGAACACGTTCCCTTTTTAAATATTTGCTGACTTCTTTGGAATCCATGCCTGAGCAGAATATTTTTTCCATGATGTTTAAATGCGTTTCCTTTTTTGGTTCTTCTGTTTTCCCTCTGACTCCCAAAATAATGCATTCAGGGGTATGTTAGGCCAAGGGGAATTTTCCTGGAGGCATGAAATGTGAAGTGCTTGAACCACTCCAGCTCATTTCTATACTCTGTGAGAACTTTGGTATTCTCTAGGAAGATGTCTTCATAACAACCTGAATTATTTTGTTTTCCCTTTGCCTCTGAGTATGACCTCCTTAGTAAGACCAAGGATGTTAGTTACTTGTAATTAAAAAGTTGGGATTTTTTTTCCTTTGACACTGTTATAATTTACCGAAATATAGCCTAATTAATGTATTATGTCTGTGGGAAAAGCTAACCACTGTGAGATCTAGGTCCTATTGCTTATCTTCTATTATTAGTGGCACTTTATCAGAAAGTGCAGTTCTGGCAATGCGTTAGTTTTAAGCTGGACACTGAGGCACAAAGCAATACATTTCCCATCTGCTTTCTAGCTGACAGTCCATTCATCTCCTGGTACAATTCCTGTGAGGAATTAATCAGACTCAATGATGGCCTCATGATGTCCTTTTTGATGTTGTGCACTCTGCTGGTGCACCCTTGAAAAATGACCTAACAGATTTTTTGCTTCTCTTTCCTAAGTATGCTTTGTGACATGTTTTCCTAGGTTATGTTGGCTATCACAGGCTTCTTGTGTTATTTGCTTGACTTTGATTTTGAGCTTTGTAAGCGTATTCCTTATTACCCTGAGGATGTGAGCTTCATACCTGTGTCGTCCTTTTTACTGGCATTTTCAATTTTTAGTCATTCTGATGAATTAGACTGCCATCCATCTGCTAGAAGCCTTGCTTTGGACTGAGTAGATCTTGAGCTAATTCTAAATAATGTGCCTAGATTTAATTCTAAATCTGCCAGTCTTTTCAGTGCTTTCTGAAGCTTTTCAGCTGTGTCCTAGATTTCAATATTCTTTTACTTCATGAGAAAACAAATTTGATTCTTCAGTATTTATTCAGCCACAGATACTTCTAATGTAACCTTGTACCCTAGATAAAACATTTCTGTGTTTCATTTTATGGCACAGCTATTGTACTTCTTACTTTACTATGCTGCATTTTCACTGCCTCCTTTGACCTATATTAACAGGAGATGCCTAAACTTGCCACGTATTTCAGCACCAGTCACCATAAAAAGGCGACCTTCTCAACTTTTTTTCTTTTAATGGTGCCTATTGCTTTTGTATACATAGTGTAAGTGTTTGAACTTCCTTGCATTGTCTGCTGTATTTCTAGAGAGTTAGAGCTCTGATTGAGCCTTTAGGGTACGTGTTTTAATTATATTTCTGATGTTATGTGACATTAAGTAGACTCTAGGGTGCAGGATGTATAGCAGAGATCAACTATATTAAGTGCTTTGATTCCTGTTGGGCTTGAATTTCTTGATCTTCTCTATTATGTAGCACAAATTTCTCAGAGGTACAGCTCTTCATAATGGGTGCCACTGACGGTACAGACAATGTAGGGGAAGTTCAGAAGCCAGTGAAACAGGAAGGTATGTGCTTCCTGGTCAGTCCTTCCATGAGTGCATTCCTGGGTAGCTAAAAGCAGCATTAGTGAGAAGAAAATAACTATTCTCCAAGGAAGAAACATCAATTGCATTGTACTACAGATTGTAAATTAAAAATGCACTGCCTTGGTTCTGTGCTATAAATGGATATTCATTCCTTTTTTTGTAAAACAATACTGCATATTGCTTGCTGTTTATTTCTACCTCCCCAGCCCAGGTTGAAGCAAACTGCTCTTGGCCAAAGAAAAATAAGTTGGTGACATTAGCTCTTTTGACTTGAATTAAAGTGGAAAATTTTCCTGAGAAAGAGGCTGATGCAAAAGTATTTTTCTACCTTTGCCTCACTTTTGCTTTTTTCCTTTTAGAGAGACTTAAGCCTGAGGACCTGTACTGCATTTAAACAGCTTCACAGAATTAACATTTTTGAGAACTGTGCTAATTTTACACTAGGGAAATGTTAAGGGAAAAAAAAAAGTGGAAAGAAATTACTTTGTGTATTTCTTCCCATATTTATCAATTAATAAGGTCATTAGTACCTCTGAATACATAAACACAGTTCCTATTCTCTGTGAAGAAGATTACTTGAGTGCAAGGAATGTGTCAGAAGTGTTATACACAAAATTTGTGTAGATAGGAGTGTTATTTTCCCTCAAAACTTCTAAACTAAAGAAAAATAATCTTAAAACCTATGGCATCAGGGCATCATTTTACTTTCATGCAGAGAAAGCTTTATTGTTTCCCCTTAAATCCTTCTCTTTTCTTGTGCCATGGCTTGGGTTGGCTTGCTTAGATCTATTTTCCTTTGTAATATTTTCCCAAGATTCAAATTACCCTGAAACGCTTTGTTATCTCTGCCTGTGGTTGATGACCTCTGACTTATTTCTGGTGCACTGCATCATCAAACAACACCAGTTTTCCTTCTGAAGCTTTACGAGAGTAAGAAAATCCTGTGGTTATGTCAGGAGACTTGTCTCCTATTTCTCCCTGGGTTATAAACTTCCTGGCATTTAACTGCCAGGATTTTGACACGGGGTTTATGTGCAGCCTCTGAAGACTGCATCTAACCTAGCCTTTTTTGGCAAACTCCCCATTACGCTCTTAGGCTGACACTGGAGCAGCTCCACCTCCACTCCACTGGGAATTCTAAAGTAGACCAGCCGCCTGTGTTGCTATCAAAGTGTTGTCTAAACTTGGTTAGAACAGATCTCGCTGGCAAAATAAGGTGATAGCAACTGCCAAAGGCCACGCTGGTGCTCCGAATGTGGTGTGACAGTCCTCATTGTTGTTAGCAAAGAAAAACCCTAAAACTCTCTCAAACTGAACGATTCTTGTCTTTGTTTCTGCCTAGAAGTGCCATTTCCCCCCATTAGCAATAGAATTCCATGCCCTTCTCTACTGAAAGCAATATGAATTTGATTTCTGACATGAAAGAATCTGGGATCAGATTAAATTACTGTATGGGCTGTGTTTTCCCTGGTTAAGACTCTATTCCAGTTTATGAAGCACATGCTGTATATGAGTTTATTTATAGCTTTTAGATGATGATTTTGTTCAAGCACTCTTCTAAACAAAAAGAAAAGAGGTGCGCAATCTTTTGAAGACCTGTCCTGTTCCATCTGATATTTATCTCAGATCCTTTTTATTTGTTTTGCATGAAGTGTTTTGAAAATTATGTGGAGGACCTATAGAATTTTTATATCTGACATCAGATTAAGTGAAGTCTAATTTGGATGGGGAAAGTTCTTCCTGAGACCCTTCAAAGATTGGTTATATTGTTTGTTTAAATCATTCTTTCTGATGGCAGTTTCAAATATTTATGAGAAGATGTTTTTTAGAGATCCAATGCCTGTCTTGTCAGTTAGGGGTTGACCTCTCCTGATCAGGATTTCAAGGTCACCCAAAACTGGTCCCTATTTTCCTCCAATAGGATAGTAAGATTAGACATTCCTTCTTCATTTCACACAAACAGGATGCCAGAAAAATTAGAACAAACTTCTCCGTTGTCCTGTGTATCTTATAAAGAAGAAAGAAAATCGTCTGCAAACACATGGATTCTTCCTCTTACTGTCATTGCAGGTTGTTAGTGTCTACAATCTGTTTTAACAACTTTTGTAACTTTAATGCTACCTCATTTTCTGAAAGCATAGCCCTATTTTTAGGCTGTAACACAGTATGACCATAGTAGGGGGAAGTTTATGATTGACTGAAGCTGGCAGAGCTCAGGGTTTAGAATGTTTGAATTTGTGAAACTGCAGCTAAGCAGTGCGTCTGTGGAAAAGACCAAGGTCAGGAGAAGTTAAACTGAAAAATGACAGCTTCCTGAACTTGTGGTTTGACTATTCTAAAAAATTAGCACTTGCTTCTGCCTTTGGAATCACATCAAATACTCTCATATCAAGCCACGTAGGAATGCACATTCAGTTTTGCAGAACAGGCTCTCAAAAGTCAAAGATCAAAGCTGACAGCTGAGTTTTAGGAACCAGAGAGATGGAATCATAATTCAGCTCTATGCATATTTGAGGTTATCTCCACTGGATACTCCTGTCAAGGCTGACTGTGATATGAGAGAGCAAGCATTACAAGCAAATTCACTGGAGAAGAGGGAGAAAAAAATACGGCTGTCTTTTTCTGTCCAGCAACCAGAAGAGGATTAGATAAATGACCTTGTCAGGCTCTTATAAATCTCAGTTTCTGCTGGTTCTTCAGAATCAGTGAAGATAACAGTCAATTCTGTGCTGTGGGGTCCTGCTGAACATAATGTTGCTTATCTGTTATATCAGCATTAAACCTGCAGACCACAAAATAATTAGCCCAGCATTTGCATGAATTAGGCAATGTGCAGAGTACTCCTTTTATGGGGTTTATTTTTTTTTTTGTTTTAACTAATCTTATTTATTGTAATATGTAAGAAATTTTTGGTTCGTGTGTTTTTCACAAGCTATTATAAATTGTCTGTTATCGGCCAAATTAAAATCACTCAGTGGCGGACCCTAGCAAACAAAATGTCATCCCTAGCTTGGGGGGAAAGTTGCACACATCACACATTCTAGAGTTAATCAAAGTATAACCCTCAAGCCTATAAACCCCCAAACTGTAAAAAACCCCAAAGTTTTACTGCCTTTTACTGCTTTTTACACATTTATTGACTGGTTTTATTGGTGAGAGCTAAAATTTAGAACTCAGTGGCAAAATATATTTCAGTAGTTTATTGAATTTACAAGAGATTTATTTTCATGGTAAAAAGCTGTTAGAATATAGGTATCATGATTTGCTATAAGGTTCTTGCATTCTGTGTTAACATTACTCATAGAAAGGTAGGAAGTCTCTATAATCTGCCCAGCTTGTAAAAAATTGTCATGAAAAAGGCAGTGAATATTATGCTTGTTTTAATACAATGTTCCGCAGTTTCAGAAAGTGTTTCAAACATACTGTTGTCATGTCTAAATATTTCAGTCACACACATTGAAATATCTACGAGTATTTTTTATGCAGATCTGTGAAGTAAAAAAGTCAATCATGTTGCATTAGAAAGTTCTATTTGTTTCAAGTATGTTTCTGTAGATGAAACTGCTTGCAGAATGGAGTCTGAAATTAGTAATCTGAAGTACTTTCTGCATAAGTAGTCATTAGAAAGTTTTAACTGAATTTTTGTCCCTTTCTCAGTGCCAAAATGTTAAATGTTTGTGGTTTGTTTGTAATTTCTAGTGCACAGCCCTTTCCTTTTTTTTTTTTCTTTTTTTTTTTTTTTTTAAACTGTTATGCCATTGTGTGGTGGATTCTAATGCTACCTAAATAGTATTTTTAAAGATGATGTGAGTTAGATACAGCTCTGCTGTGGGTGAATAAGGGGATTAGAGATGGGTCCAATTTGAATGAGAGTGGTTCTTAAGCTGTAAGATACTGCAAGCTATTACCAAACAACTACACAAATTGCTGTTGCTGGCGTATGAGATCAGAGCCCAAGTGGCACGAGCTAGCATTATATTATCAATAAATATACACTCTGCAGTACAAGTGCTCTATAGCAATACTTTTAGGATGTGAAAATGTTTTTTCAAATTAGGCATAAGATTCCAGGTGTATAGATAATTCATCTAGAAAGTGGATGGATACTAAGCTGGGTGTTTTCACAGTGACATACAGCCTCGTGTCTTATGAATAATAAATGTTGAAATCTGCCAGATTCCACTGGAACCACTCAGGTCTCCAAAAAGGGGGGATAAAAGAGAGCTTGAGCACTGGTTTGAGATATCACACAGCAGCACTGAATAAACTCAGCCTGATCTTGAATCTGAATTTGACCCTTAGCGAGCTCGTGTGCTTTTCAAATCTCTAAATGTTTAACTATAGAGCTAGAAAAACAGTAGGTAAAAATGCCTGCATGCCGTTAAGATTTGGTATATTGACATTCATCTGAAATTCCACATCAAACCAAAAGGGTTTCTCTTATTCAGCAGGTTATGCTAGATAGTCCCAGTGTTTTCTTCTGGCCTCAGTGTTTGAATGAATCTATTTTAAAGAACTGTATTTGCAACTACCTATAACAACTGTTCATACATTAGCTGGTACAGAATAAGGCTGCTTCCACTATCTAAAATACACAATATATTGTGTCAGTGATATTTAGCTCACTTAGTTTCTTCATGCGCTGGCTTCCTATTTGTCTTCAGCTGCAGTTCAAAGGGTTGATTCTAGCTATGTAGAAAATACCTTCCATCCAGTTGTTGTACACATCACTTCCTCATGCACATTTAATGAAACCTAATGCAAATATATATAACATGCATAATATAAACAAGTATTCTCTCCTGCTAACCATCCCAAAGTTTGTATTCCAGAGGCTCAGACATTTTGATCAAGTTCTGTTTCAACTGGTCTAACCTGCAAATTACAGAGCACTGCAGCATAGCTGAGTAAACAAGCTATGAGAGTCTAGCTGTGCCAGCACAAACCTCAGTCCAAATGAATTTGCAACGCCTTGTGGTAGAGAGTAAGTTATCCTGCACACAAGGCTCTGTTTCCTGAGCTCAATTGTTTCTGGCAGCAAAGGTGGTTTGGGTACTTCTGCTGCATGCCATGCCTCTCTTGACTGTTTCCCTGCCACCAGCTTTAAGTTAAGAGAGGTTTAGGATGATGGTTATGCTGGTGGATGAGAAACCTGGATAAGAAGCTACTGACAACAGGATGAAGTGTGGCAAAGAAGCATGTTTAGCATACGTTGCAGGCTTAAAGGCACCAGGGAGAGAGGATAAGATGCATACTGATTCAGCAAAGCTAATGCTAAAGTTGGCAGATGGCAAAGTTAATGGCAGATTCTCTATGTTCTCAAAATCCTCAGGTCAGAGGTGTTTTACTCATGGACACCATGCTGGTTAAATCTAAGTGAAACCATTATGTAAGATATAACACGGTATTACAATTCATTGCAATACTGTGCTATGGAAAAGGCCAGTTAGAGGGGTCACTGCTTCTTCTAGACCTTAAAGTCCAGGAATCAATGGAACTGGATCTGAGGAAGGACTGGAGGACATACTGCTGCTGCTGTGCACTGTTCTATCTCTGCCACACTCACTCTCTGGCAGTTGCTGTAGACAACTGGGTAAGCATTAGTGAGAGAAGGCTTGGTGTGACCGTGGCATGAACTGAACTTCAGGGTTTGTGTCTGAGTCATTCCAGTGCTGACATCTATAGACAGTGGTGATAGAGGTGCACAGTGGTATGTTTTTGCTCAAAGTATTGCCTGCAGTTTAGTGACAGATGGCTTTAGTCTCCGAAGCTCATGTGAAATGAAGCAGTGTCTCCAGCAGACTCTGTAGGGCAAGAAGGAGATGGTAAAACTGAACAAGCCCTGGGGCATTTCCATGGAACAGAGTCAATGCTTGAATGCAGACCGAGTGGGAGTAATTTCTGTACATCATATAGTTAAGTTCCTTCATATGACTATGATGGTAACAGGTTGTATGGAAATCTGGTGGTGGAAGAAGGTGAAAAAAAATAATTGGAAAGTAATTCAAGAAAGCAGTTTGCTAAGGGAGTGTTAAAAAGGTATAGAGACCCAAACCAAGATGACCAGGAAACAGAAACTGGCAAATGGAACATGAGCTGATCTTGTTCTAGAAGCTAAAACTGTGTAGCTTAGCAAAGGATGGAGAATCATCTCTGTTCCTGATAAGGGCAAACAGTATTGAATTTGTTATCTTGTTGACATTTTGCTTTCTAAAAGGTGGGATAAATAATGAGTTATTTTGATACTTTTGGGCACTTCATGAAAGAGGCAAAATTTTCATTTGGTCAGAGAGTGAAAGTAACATTCTAGAGGAGGACTGTAACAAAGCAGCTGTGTTACCTTGGAAACAGGGAGAACCTTCATTAGCCAGGTTGCTATTAATAATAATTTACAGCTAATTAAGAATACTTGTAACAAAGCATACACCATGCAGAATTGCATCAGACTAAGTCAGTGTGTATTGCCCTGAAGTCTAGCTCTACTGGGACAGACAGCTAGTAAAAAAACTAAATAGAAGCTCAATCATTTTGAAGAACATGAATAACTTAAAATAATTGACGATAGGGGCTCACTGATATCAAGATTGCTATGAAAGGTTGTCCAGCTCTGTTAGATTGCAACAGCATGTACATACTGGGAAGGGGAAAAGGGATGAGAAGAATAACATATTCATTTGCTTAAATACAATCAAAAAGCTGCATAAAGTGCCAGTGTTTGACTCAAAAGGACCTTTGGTTAACGAAGAGGAAAGAGTCCTAAGTACATGAAAAGCTGCACTATAGGTTAAACCAAAGGTCTGTCTACTCCAGTACTTTATTCCTTCCACTAATGGGTGCTTAGAGAAAGGCTCAAGAACAGAGCAGGGATTATTTCATCAATAAACAGTCTTCAAGGAGTCAGAAGTGTAGGGCCTTTCTGAACTTTGAATACATCCAAAACACTTTGATGAACCTTGTTAAAAGGTTCTTAAAAAATAATTGCTTTTTAAAACTTTTGGCATCCCAAACCATCTTGTAATAATGAGTTTTACAAGTACACATCATGTGAAAAAGTGTTTTCTTGTGCTTGTTTTAAACCACCTGTCCCATAGCTCTTGTTTCATGAGAAACAGTGAAGAATCATTCCTATTCGCCTGAACACCATTTTGTACACTGGTTGTTTTTCCAGCTGAAACCCCTGTTCAGTTAGCTCTGTTCTCATAAAAAAGCTGGGGTTTATACCTTTTCTCTTTTGACTCTGTCCTTTTTGAAGGAATATTATAAATGCTGAGTATACAGACACTGGCTGTACTATAGATTTATATACAGCACGCTGTTATTTCTGTTTTCCTAATGAGCTCATCATAGCTGTTTGCTTGATTACCCTTGAACACTGAGATGGGGTTTTCAGATGACTACTTAAAATTATTCCAAGATCTCTTTCCTGAAAGGCTATAGCTAAGTTATAGATCATCACTATGCACGCACAGAAAAAGCTGTTTTCTCCCCACGTGCTTTACTTTGTTTTTTAGCAACATTAAATTTCAGTCACCATTTTATCAGCGATTTAGTCACTACTATGAGATCCTTCTGCTATTTTTTGCACTTGATTCTAGTTTTAACTATAAGTGAATGAAGGGATTTTGATTTAAGAAGATACTGAGTAACATAGATTCCAACTCAGAGTAGTGGTTTCCCTCTATTTGAAAAGTGGCGAAATGTGTTTTTCCTGTTTTGTTTTCCCCCTATTAACTAGTTTATAACCTGTAGGAGGACTTCCTATTGTATCACATCACAGTAATCCTTCTACCAGCAGTGAATAATGTTGTGGGATTTTGTGAAATTCTCCTGGGGCTGTAATATACTTGCAGCCTGTTATCCCTTTCATTTCAGAAACTCCCTGATGAGCACACCATTGTTACTTGAGTTTTACTGTATAGAAAGGTATGGAGAGGCATCTCTATACCTGTGTAAGGCAGCTGCTTTTCCTGGCATAATTATCTTCCAGTAAATTCTATGGAAGGCAGAAAAAATTGCATTCATTACCTATAATGTAGAACATATACAGGTAATGTGTTGCAGCGGCTGACGTGATGATACTGTTATTTCATGAAAGCATTTTGTTCCACTGGTCTGGCCTGTCATTGTAACTGATTAGGAGGAGAAATGAAGGAGTCTCATTCTTACCTCCTGCGAGCAGGGCCCGAGCTTCCTAAAGGAGCATGCCTTGTTCATTCCAATGTCTTTTGAAAACTGGTCATCAGAAGGAGTGGAGCTGAGCCTAAGAATGAAGGTTTTCTGGTTGTGGTCATGGAGTTTCTTTCCATAGTAAACGATTGGGGAGTTTTACATGAGCATCTTAAGCAATAGCTCTGTCTTGGAAAAGTAGTTACTCTAAAATATTTGGTTTTAAGAAATAACTGAGTTCATAATCTTTGTCTGGACTGCAAGAGATGTGCATTAAATGTTCCACCAATGAAACACTAAATTCAAATTCAAGTTTCCAGACTGCAGTGCCTCAGTATTTAGCTACAACATGAGAAGTTTAACCACCCATAATTCAGGATCAGGTTGCCCAACACTTCAGCTACCCAACCACAACACATATGGTAGGATTTTCCAGAGAGAAAACTGGGAGAAGCTGAGTTAGCAGCCCTCCCCTCTGTGCCGATTTATACGGGGACTGTAAACCTCTAACTGTATGTGGGTTCAGATGGTTTCAGTATCTTGTGAGGTGCAGAAGACAGGAGCCAGATGATATTCTGTGCACTCAAAAAGTCTCCAGTACACGGGACCGTAGAACTTTCCAGTGGGTTGAAGCACTGGAGCTAAGCTCAGTTCATGTTTTGCCGTAGACTCTCTGCACCCCTCTATGATTCAGGTCTCCAGTTGTAAAATGACAAGAACAATGATGACATCTCTGGTAACTGTGAAGATACGTATTACAGCCATGGCTAACGCAGTAGGGATGGCCACAGCAGCGATCTGAGGGCGCGTGCCACACAGCTTTGTACCCAGCTGGCTGTACAGGGACCTGCTTAGCTTTTTACGAGGGACCTGCTTAGCTTTTTGCAGTGATCTTGAGGTGACATCCTCTGCCCCCAGAGATGCGACTTGACCCACAGTATCATTTTTCACAAAGTCCGGATGAACGCCATTGCTGTTCGCACGCTGACGCTCGTTACGCGATGCTGCGCGCTGGGCAGGGCGGTTGTGCCCCCGACCGCCGGGCACAGGCCACCCGCCTCTCGATTCCTCCTCACGCGCGGTGCTGCCGGCGGGCTGGCGCGGACCGGCTCCGCGGCGCCACGCTCCGCAGGGGCCCGTCCCCGCCACCGTCCCCGCCGCGGGCCCGTGCGGAGCCCCACGCGTTACAGCCCGGGCACCGCCCGCGCCGGCCTTCGCGCGCGCACCCCGCGTGCGGCCGCGGCTCCCCGTGCCCCGCGCAGGTGCCGTGCCCTCCCCGCCCCCCGCGCTTGCCCCCCTCCGCGCCAGCGTGCGGGGCACCCGCCCGCGCTCAGGGGCCCCCGCGGCTTCCGCGGCGTGGAGCGGCCCCTGGGCCGGGCCGGGCAGGCGGGGCGGCCCCGGCAGCCGAGCCGCCCCGCTCCCCTCCACAACTCGCGCGGGGGCGGCGCGGCCGTTCCCTCGCCCGGCGCGGCCCGGCCCCTTCTCCTCCGGGCGCCGCCCCTCTCCGCGCCGCCTGTGAGTCAGGGCTTTGCCGGGCACGGGCGGCAGCCGCGGCCGGAGCGGGCTGGCAGCCTCCGCTGCGGGGCTCCATGGAGAAGGCGGCGGCGGCGGCGGCGGCGAATGAGGGCGGCGGCAGCAACAGCAGCAGTCGCAGCAGTAGCCGCCCCACGTCGGCGGGCTCGTCCCCCTCGTCCTCCTCCGCCAGCCGCGGGTTGCCGGGCCGGGCGGCGGCCGCGGGGAGGCTGGATGGAGGCGGGGGAGGCGGCGGCAGCAGCCCCGGCTCGGCGGCGGCCAGCCCGGGGGGCACGCAGGCGCCCGGTGGCGGCGGCAGGCGGCGGGAGCCGGTGCTGGAAGGAACGCTCAGCAAATACACCAACCTCCTGCAGGGCTGGCAGAGCAGGTAAACCGCCGGGCCGGCCCCCGACGGTGCTGCGGGGCCGCGTCCTCCCCCAGCGGGCGCCGCTTCTCGCCCCCGTGCGCCCCCAAGATGGTGCCCGGGCCGCTGGCGCCGCCGCCGCGCCCCGACCCCTCCCCGGCCGCCGCGGGCAGGTAGGCCGGGCTGTGCTGCCGGCCCTGCCCCAGGCCACGCTCCTTGCCCTCCGCGCCCGCTTTCCTTCATTTGGCTTCACTCGTCTGTTTTCCCCACCGGAGGAGCGGCTGGGCGTCGGGGCGGCCCGGTGCGGGGGGCGGGCGGCGCGGCCGGAGCGGCGGCCCCCGGGCTGCCGCCGCAGGTGCGGGCGGGGGCGGGCTGGCGCTGCCCGTGCTGCTCTCCCGGCAGCGTGCCGTCCTTCGGCTGCTTCGCTGTCACGTTAGTCTCCCTCTTCGGAGTTATCTCGGGTAACTAAAGCATGAAGACCCGGTGAAAGCCTCCCAAAATAAATGTGAAAAATGCCGAGTTCTGTGGTTGTTACTATTATTTTTTTTCGCTGCGGGGTGGGACAGTGGAACCAGTTACCTGTGTGTTTAGCAAGATCTCTTCTTTTGCTGTGTCCTCCCTGTTTGACAGGTCCTAATTTATGTTGATACTGTGACAGGCCCTGGTCCTGCAATTTGCTGGGTGTGTACAGGCTGATGTGCATCTGTGGAAGTCCCAAGGAAAGTCTGGTTTTGCATCTGGTGTTTCAGTGCAAAATTTTTTAGAGTTGAAGCCAGATGGGAATTAACGATGCTGTATTTGGATCTGTTGAAATCTAGAGAGATTTTTGTTAGGGTTTTACTTCTTGTTATTAAACTTTATCCTCTTCGTGAACAGATGAAGATGAGTATCTTATACTTTTTAATGTAAGGTGGCACAGTGATGGTTTTGCAGAGATGCAAATGCTGTAGAGGGAACACTTAGAGGATTAGTTGGAAACTTTAAAAAAACAACGCCCCTCCTCCCCACCCCAGACCTACTAAAAGCTGTTGGTGCTTCTATTAAGTGGTCCCAAGCAGGAAGAACGTGGGAATGGCTGGGACGTTGATGCTCTGACGCTAATGGTAAAGCATTTGTAAGTGACGGAGTTAAATATGATGCTATGATTCTGATTCCTGTGGGGCTAAATCAGCGGTAGGAGTGCTGTAGCAGTACTTCCTGAAAAGTTTCAGGAGCTGGTCTAATTCCATACACTGGACGGCATGCAGAGGTGCGCTGGCTATGAGTGACAAGACCCTTGGGACAATTTGGATGCACACTCATCTTCATGAAACTAGACCGTTTCAGCGTAGACATAGGGAAGGCCCTTTATTGTCATTTGGTTACTGCAGTTCGGTGCTAGATTCACATTAGACTTGTATGTTTGTTGATTTATGCAGTCCTCCTGTAATTTTGTTTAAAAACCAAATAGACACATTTTGATGACTTAAATGCTCCACTGAAAATGAAAAGCCAACCCTCCACCTTTTTTTTCCCCCTTGACATCTCCATCTCTTTTTGTAGAAACAGTAACTCTTTTTACTGTGAGTGATTTTAAGGTTGCTTTCATGTAATCTGATGAAATTAAAAAATAGAGGTCGTTGCTTACAAATCTTTGTGTCTAGAAGTGCCTGTTTGTTGTATTTGGGAGCAGATTAAATCTTTGCTGACAGCTTGAAATAGTGTGTATGATCAGTGTATGTCCAAGAAACTTTTATCTGAATACATCATGGAAAAAAGAGTTATGTCACTTAAACAATTCCACGATAGCGCTTGGAAATTAATGTCTGTTTATTTTTAGCGGTCTTTTTTTAATGCTGCTTTATCATGCTTTATCAATTGCCAGTTTTCTGTAAATCTGGCTGTTTGAGTAAGTGGTGTATAATGACACAGAGCTCTTAGTCTAAATAGCTTTTTTAGTTCTGTTCACTTATTCCATTCTGTTGATGTATGCATCTGCTGTTTGGGACGGGGAATCTAATACAAGTTCTAAACAGGACTGTTGAAACTTGAGGCTTACAAAAGTTGGTCTTGTTATATAACATGCAATAAATGAGTAGTGATCCATGGGTTTTAGCGTAGTTGCCTGTTTGGCCTTTTGAATGCTTGTTACAGAGTGTGTTTTCTGTGAATTGGTCCTCTATAAAAGCTGTAAGCACTGGTAGGGGACTTCAGCGCTAGCACCTGCAAATTAGTTTAGTACGTATGCTACTGAATGATCATACAAGTTAACTTTGAATTTACTTCCACTGAAAAAACACAAGATTGTTTGACTGCATGATCAATACAGCCAGATGGCATGAATATAAATAAAATGGAAAAATAAAGCAAAAACTGACAGAGTTCAGTGATCATGGATTTGGAATATTCTTTAAAGCTCCTTATCCATTAGCCTAAATAATTTAAATGTACTTAATGTTAGCTTATGCCACGTGGTATTAAAGTTGAAAGGCTTTCCTAGGTTATCCAATACTTAACGTGCAGAGTAGCCTCTGCAAGTCTAAAGAAATTGTTTTCATTTGAATGATGATAAAATAGTGTCACTTTTTTATCAATTATCCTTTGACATGTTGTAAGAGAGTCTTATTTTGGATGAGGCAACTAAGCATGAATACTGAAGCGTAACACTGTGTTTATAATCATTAACTGAAGTAATTGAAGGTCTCAAGTTCAGTCAGTCTGGGGAGCTGGTTGCTTTTTATTTTAAGAGTTTCTGAAGGTTTGTTGTTTGTTACTAAGAAAACCTTTTTGTTCTGCTCTAGCAGGTCAGGAACAACCCAATCTGGAAATGAGTGAGGTTCTTCACCTTTGTGACAAGCAGAAGGAAACATTGTTTTGGTTTTTTTGTTGAGTTGTTCTGAGGCAGGTGTGTGATAAAGGTGTCAAGAGGCCTGGGCATCTAGAGTGTTCCACTGAAGTCTGTAACTTTCTGTGGCTTTACACATGTATGAATGCAGAGAGCAGGCCTTAATCTAAAACTTTAATGTAGGAACACTCTTTGGTCTGAGACACCAGGGCAGCTGATGGTCTTTGCTACAAAATTACAAATAATTATGTTCTCAGAATTGAAGTACTGTTACAAAACGTTTCTATTGGGATTTACTTATTCTATGTGCATGGGTGGTAGCTTGTATTCTAAATGGAAGTTTTGTGGGTTTGATGGACAAATATGTCTTTGTAGAATCATATGTCATGTGAAACCTATTTTGCACGAATTCATTTGATATTGATGAATTACTTATTGCCTGTGGCATTATTATCCTGTTTTTTAATAGATCAGTAAAATGGTGTAAAAAGTCTTAAAACTCCATTTACCCAAAGTAGTGTGAAATTCACTTGTGGACTGTCTCCCCCTCCCCACTTTTTCCTTTTAAAATGTTTTTAGTAGGGTTTTGTCCTTCAAGTGTGCATAAGCCCCTGAATCCATCTGCATTTGAGCTGGGGCTTAAATTTGGATTTGTAACAACAACAAATGGAGCCCAAGATGATGGTTATTATTGCTTTTCTGAGCTGAACTGCTCTGTATAAATTGTTTTGTAGCCCAGATGTTTTCTAAACCTTTAGGTGGGCCTATTCCTGTTTCCTCGCTCAGTTGAGAAACATATCGTGTTACTGGCCTGCATGAATCATGCCCCATGTACTACTTGTGCTTGGGCACCACCAGATTATTTTGGGGATTAGCTATATTCCTTGTATGTCAACAAAAAATGTACTGTGGGGCAATTGGGGTATTTTTTTTGTGCTAAGTCTCTTTGCTGGGTTTCACGATGATGTGGTGCGGTCTCTTTGCTTGCATAGTTGCAGAGAACAGTTGCAATCAGACTGCTGTCACCAAAGAAAGACCTTTCCTTATTTCCAGTGTCCCAAACAGCAGCGGGGATGCTGCCAGGAGAACCAGCAGACTTTAGTGCTACTTCAGAGGCTGGCTTCTTTGGCTCCCAGAGGTTGTGCTGCTCTGACCATAGCTGTTGTGGGAGGGTTGTTTTCTAAGTATGTCAACACTATGTTGTGCTGTGCAACTACAAAAATCTGCTTGTAGGGTGTTTGGGGTTTTTTGTTTGGGTTTTTTTTTGTGTGTGTGTGTTTGTGGAGTTGCTTGCTTGTTTTATTTTTTTTAATTTTGTGTATGTTATAGAGAGTTTGTGACCTCTCAGAAGGGGAACTGATGAAGATACTTAATGCGCAGTAATAATCCCCCTCTCCCTCCTTGTGAATTAGCTAGTCCATCTTTTGTGGAATTTTGGGATTGACAAGTCTGCTTGTGGAGCTTTGGGGTAGTTAGCACCTCTAGTAGTTGCTAGTTCTTCAGTGGTACCAGTCAAGTTGTTCTGGCAATGAATTGTGGCCTTTTTCCAGTGTCAAAAGTGAGTAGATGGTTACTGAACAAGCTATATGACTATAGTTGTATAGGTATACTAATATAGCTGCTGGGAGGGAAGTCTGTCCTATAGGAATAAACTGTTTCTTTGATATAGAATAAACCATACTGTCAGGATTCCAACAGTAGACAGTATCTGAGAAGGAGAAAATAACTGTGTGCTTATTTAATGTTTGTGAAGTTTGCTGAAACAGGATTTTTTTGTGTTCTTACTAGAATCAGATTAACACCAACCCCTCCGTCTTTCTGGCATACCTATACAGGGCTTTGTGTAATATTGTAATACCTTCCAGGATTTTTTGGGAGAGTTTGGGAAGGGGGAGACTTTATTTTAAGGAGCTGGAGTTGCAACCTTCTCTCTTTCTTCTGTTGTTGGAAATCTGCTCCTTAAAATTTGAACCTTGATTATAATTTGTTCGGAATTGTGGAAACTTTAAAATGTCAAGGTATTTTTATAACACTAGGCTAACATTCTATTAAAATTCTTACTTGCAGAATAGATTTTAGTGGAAACTGAGGTGTCCCTTCACATTCTGTTTGTAGTAGGAGGCAATGTGGAAAGGAAGAAAACTACTTAAAGCTGACATATTTTAGTTCTGTTGAACAAATGAACAGGATATTTTCCATGCTGAACCCTCAGGAGTTGCATATCTTGCTATTGAAATTATGATGCATGTCATTAGTTTCAAACAAACTTAGAATTTAAAATGTCAAAAGATCATTTGTTAGTAAAATCTGTTTTGGATTAATGTACTAATCTTTTTTTCTTAGTCCTGAAATCTATAGAGCAAAAATAATCACATTCAAATGTAAGCTTTCTTTTTTTCCTCTTTTCCTTCCTTTACTTTTTGCTGTTGAAACTTTTTCCCTGTCATTCATGCTCACTTTAAAAAGAGAAAACAAACAAACAAAAGGTAAAAAAATATATATGAATCTCTTTAAATGTATATCCTTTATTTATTTGTAGGAAAATAAGAACTTCCACTTAAGATGCACTTTGTCTTTGTTTAGTCAGTGGTTGATTTAGTTTGAATAGCTTTTGCTGTTGCCTTTAAACCAGCTCTGTTGGAGGAATGGAGAAGGCTGTTCAAACAGTGAGTTCAGAGAGAGTTTTAACAAGGTAAGAGAGAGGCTGAGGAATGCATCATTCTCTGCCCTTCAGTAATGCTTACAAGAAACATTTGGAAGAAGACAACTTTGAACCTCAGGCTGAAATTGAAAAGGATGGTCTTGTGGTTAAGAAATTGGTTTGCACTGTAGGGATGTGGATTCTGGTTGGAGAACTGCCATGGACATTTCCCTTGTCCCCAGGCAGGTAACCCAAGTTCTTTGTTCCTGAGCTGCTTGTGTCACATGGTGTCAGGGCTGCTGATGTCTATGCAGAGGAGAAATTCACATAATACATAATAATCTAATGCATAAGATGCTTGATGATAATGGAGGAAAAATCTGTTTAAAACAAATGAGACTTGGGCATTTTCACTCGGGCAGTATATTTGGGATTTGCAAGTGCACTTCAGAGCTGAGCAGCACTCTTGTACCAGAGGGAATGAAGTAACAGGCAAAATAGAGCGTGGTCTTCTTTTTTTCTCAGATGTCACACTTAGCTTTCAGACAGTGAAAAGAAGTGGCAGTTGGCACTAACAGTGGAGCATGCACTTACCCTTATTTGGGTTTTGTTATTACTAGTTCATTTTGCTGCTAGCTTTTTGAATGGTGATTTCTGCTCTTAGCAATATAATGATAAATGTGGTTAGGGGGAGCATACATGCACTTGCTGACTTGTTTAAAAAAAACCCACCAATTTATGAATATGGGTTTTGTTCATGTAGGAGAAGCGTCAGTAAGTTGTTAAACTAAGTAATGTACCTGGAGTCTTTTTATGAGCATATAAGAAAAGTATTAAAAGATTTCCCTGATCATTTTATATTTAAAAATAATTGTTTAATAAGAAGAATGTATTTGGGCTTTAGCTTCTTCTAATATTCTTTCTTTGTTCTTTGATGTATTTAAAAGACTGAACCTTCAAAGTGAAAAGGTTGCTAAAATTGTCATTAACTATTGGTTTTCAATGTAAAATTATATTTGTTAAATATGTATTATAATGAATGATGAAACAAATACTACTGAATTTGGTTCAACTAAAAATGCTGAGTTTGTTTCTTTGGTCCTAATATACTTCCCCAACTTTGTTTTCGAGTGTCTTGGCATTGTGCTTTAGATCTTGCAGGCTTTTGTGGGTAACTTACAGAGATCTTTGATTCCTTTTAGGAACCTAATCCAGGGAGACAAATTTTGCTTAGTATTTAACTGTTCCATATAAAAATGTTCCAGTAAACGCTATCTAAATGCTACCGTGCTTCTCTTTCCAAGACAGCATTTAATTAGTAGGTAATTTAATGTTGAAGGGCATAGGTCTCTAACTACCCAGTTTTGTAGCAAAAGTCATAAATTTGTCATGGTTTCTAGACTTATGTTTCTTTTTGGAGAACCTGAGGATTTTTATTCCAGTGATAGAGGGTTCTTCACCATAGCTATGGGAACAATTTGCCCAGCTTTAATCACTACTTAAAAAATTATCTGGTATTCTTAACACCTCAGCCTTGGACTTCTCATTGAATCTCATTATGCTCGTTGTGTATGAGACTGAAGATACCTCTTATAAAATTTAATTTCTATGTGCAGTCATTTTGGGTGGGCTGGGTTATCTTTTGTCTATATTTGGAGTATCTAGACCAATGGAATTTTCTTAGTGCAGGTCAGATCTCCCAGCAATGTTAGTAATTTATGATAATTTTGATTATTATTTGGCATTTCTATGTTTTTCTTCACATGTGGACACCAGAACTGTGTACAGTTTCAGTTGTGGTTGCACTGGGAATTAAATACAGGGGTAATGCATCCAGTTTCCTCCAACTCAATATTCCGTGCTTAAAAAGTTCAGACTGTTAGCTTTTTAGGTTTCCGTCATTATTTTTTTAAAACTAGGTTGGTCATTTTGCTTTATAAATTTAACTGTTAGTTTAATATACACATGATACTGAGACCTCATGCTTCCTGGTGCTGCCTGAGTTCTCCAGACAGGTATCTTCATACCCACGCTCTTGTTATTTCCTACGTGCTTTACCTAAGCTTGTCAGTGGCATGACACCCTGGTGGTTGTTATGCTGTTTTCTCCTTATATCCAGTATACTTCTTGATCCAGTAACATATGGCATAGTACTACCAAAACGAGTGCCAGAAGTGTCAAAATGAAGAGTAGCACTTAACTATCCTTTTTTGGATGGGAAGGTGATGACAAGGAGTGCAGTGGGAGCTGTCTCCCTGCAGTATGCTCTCTCCATGGTTAGCATGTGTTTGCATATCCTCAGTGATACTTCTTGGGCTTTCTCATGGTGTCTGCATGCCCAGTTTTTTGAGGTGGTAAAAATAGTAGGTAATTATTTGTTTACAGAAGATGATAATTTTAAAATATAGTTGAGGAAACTGATTACTAGTAGGAAGAGTTACTTGGACAAAATAATCAGTAGATTTTCCTTACGCTGAATTTTTATGAATCAATGCTTTTTCAGGTAAATCCTCTATCTTGTGTAATTGTGACTCTTTTGTCACTAGATGTATGGTTTTGTTTTGTCAGTATTGGAATGCACATTGTTTGCTGATGATATCTTATTTTCATGTCATCAGCAATCTTCATGGAAATTTTTCTCCCCATCTAGGTCATTGCTAAACACTCCAAAGCCAAGAACTGATTGCCAAGGAACCCTATTAGAAATACATTGACTCAAAGATCCTAATTTAGTTGTATTTTGAGGCTGGCTTCATCTTTTAAGTGTTTTTCAATGCATTTAATGTCTTGTTAGTTTTCTAAAATTGTACTTAAAACTCAGTGCCGCATGCATTAGAACATCACTTCAATGCTGTTAATATTATGAACCAAACTTGTGGTATCAGAAACCTAGCAGGCTTTCTGGAGGAAATTTGGTTTTAGGAAATGCATACTGATTGGTGTTAATTACCTTGTTTTAAATATCTTTTGTTTGTTTAAAAATATACTTTATCAGCTGTTGCATTATTTTGTTGAGCATTGAATAGGCTGAGAGGCCTATGCAATTAAGTAGGCTGTTCCATGTTTACTTTTAAAAATATTTCCATAGTGTGGTTTCCATCAGTTTGGGAACTTTTCCATTGTTTTTGGTGGAAAGGAGCTGGATGCACCAAGTAATGATGAACCTTTTGCTATACGCTATATTAGTCATTCACTGTATGCTTGGTGAAACCTAACAATTTTGTTTGTAGTATCTTTCTGACAAAATTGCAGTTTAATATCTGGATTACTGTTGTTCAAAATAAGACAGGGCTACACTGGTAAGTAGTGTTAATTGCTGTATGCTTGGTGCTTGTTTCAGGACCCTTCTACAGGCTAAATGTGATGGCTATTGTGTACCTCTTAGTCCAATGCACCTACTGGAGGGTGTTGCACAGCATTTGCCTTAAGGTATTTGATTGAAAAGACTTTAGGCTGTCAGTTGGATGGTTGTAAGCTGAAATCCCTAGATTAATGTTTTTCTGTGGTTTTGAGTAAGTTACTGCTGCAAGTTCGTATGTCAAGTACATATGTCTCAGTGACCTAGGAAACTGCTTTTCTTCAATTACACAGTTTTTTAGAGATTACCTGTTGCAGTACTAAGAGTTGCGTCTTATATAGTGTGCCTTTCATCAGATTCCCAAGATTTTTTTTATACAATAAGTCAGTTGTGATTATTTAATTTGCTTGAGAATGCTAAAAATTGTGATGGGACAACTTGTCTAGGTTGTTCAACAGTGTATTTCCAAGTTGGAGAAAGTGCATACATCACAGCTGGGGCTCTGTGTTGATAAAGCTTCTGTGTTTACCTTATATACAGAATTGTGAACCACACTGTGATTTACAGCTATATTGTTTGTTAGGTCTTTCTTTGAGGTAGGATGATGCTTTTATGTAAGGGACACAAATACACGGTGGGAAAACCTATGCACTGGAGCCAGAGTAGTATGTTTAACTTCACCAGGAGAGAGTGGTGTGTGGTTTTTCTAGCTTTGGAATATGGAGAAAAGCTTCCTAGTAAAAGGAGACTAGTTTAAGCTAGTGCATCCTGCTATTATTCTCCTTAAATCTATAAAATTAAAAAAGAAATGGGGGAAGAGAGGAAACTGCCAATTTCTTATCTGTTGCTGTTAGTTCCTGAGCTGGGAATTGGAGAATAGTTGTGTCAGGTTTCTCTGTACTGCTTTTATCATGGTGATAGGAGAAAGATAAGAACTTGATGATGAAAAAGATACTGAAGTATAGGCAAGATGGGGAAGCAAAACGTGTTATTCATTGCTGCAAGCATTTGGGCATTTTGCACTGGCACAAAAACCCCTCATGAAGGTGGTGGTTTTTGGTTTTTTTCCAGGTGCCTTATCACAGTAAGCTTTTTATAGAAGCTCCTGCTCTTGAAAACAGAATAAAGAGATTTTGTGCTCTTTGGAATGTTTGCCTTCTACACCGTAAGGTGTGGTGTGGGTTTTTCCTTTCTCCTTTTTCTCTAGGCTTTGATTTTGTGGCTGTTGGGTTAATGTGTCAAACTTCTATCTTATTTTTGTTATGCAAATGCAAGGCAGGGGTAGTTTTGCAATAGAACAAGGGAGAAAAGATGTAAAATGGTGGAGAGGTTTAGAAAAGGAGTTAAAGTCTCTGACAGGAGGACTGATATAGAAGGAAGTTGATACTGAGCTGAAGACAGCACAAGGATACACCTTTACTACTTTTAATGGCAGTATTAAAATAAAAAAAAAAAGAATGGCACACAAGAACTAGAGAGGAAAGTAGTATGTTCTAAATTGCAGAATGCGTAGTGCAGTGAGGATTTTTCTGGGTTTGCTTTCTTCCTTCCACTACCTTCTGTAACAGAGCTCAGTTCTGGCTAGTAGATGACTGATGTGAATAGCAGCCAGAGGAAGCTGCTAAGTGTCTGCCTGGATATATATTAACGTGTCAGGCTTACCTTTGCCCTTTTAAAAACAATATTGTTTACCTGGGAATTCAAGCATATGTGACGATGAAACTGTTTTCCTGTTAAAGGTTGTAAATACTGGTTCTTTTTTTGGTTTCAACAAGGATCTGGATTTTTGTAGAACAGTATTTTTAGAAATGTACATATGAACAGCAACCTAATGCATAAAGGTCTTTGTAAGTAATTGTTGCTTGCAAATCTAAATATGCCTTCTTCAGAAAGGTCATGGCTAATACACTGCATATCTCACAACATATTGATGAAGCCACCCTCTCCTGGACTCTGTGGACTCCATACATATGTTCCTAAGAAACAGTGTTGACAAGATACTCTGCTGTGAAGATGGCTGCATATCAACTGTCAGAATAAAGACCAAAGATAGAAATTTAAACTACAACTCTGTCAATGAATTGATAGTCCTAAGCGTAAAGGCAAGGCAAACCCTGTTGGACATCAAAGTATTGGTACAGAAAGCTGAGAAGTTCTCGCTATCTTAAGATAATGCAGCATGTGGGAAAGGTCTGGTTTCTGCAAAGCTTTGTTAGAACTATCTGGGGTGGAGAAGAGGTGGAAATGAGCCAGCATGCTGATCTTGCAAGCCAGATCCTTACTTTGTATATCGGAATTTCTCCCATGTGATGTGTGAAGAAAATACTGCATGGTCCTGGATATGTTAATTCTTTCCAACCAGGAACTTGTAGACTACGGATTGAATTTTTTTTTTGTTTTTAAAGCTAGGAAGGACAAGCAGAAAGGAAAAACATGTAACTGAGAATTAACAAAAATTCCTAAGGCAAGACCTTAGCTTGCCTTTTACATTTTTTTCTTCTATGTAAATACATATTAAAAATATATGCACCTCACAAAAAATGACATTAGTGTAACATAGCTGAGTTCTTTGCCCTTTGTGTATGAGATTGGAATGAAATATTACTTGTTGAACAGGTTCTGTCAGTGAAATAATATTTAAAAAGAAATTTGCAGTTGGGAGAAATGCCTGTGTTCATGTGGTTCAATTTTGAGAACCTGGATGATTAATTATCCGTGTTTTGAAAGTGAAAAATAAGAGCTGCTATGAACACTATTGTAAAAAACAGAACAAATTTAAAACGAGGTGTGTTTTCCATCAACTTGCACAAAAATTACTGTCCAAACAGATGTGTTCAGAAAGCATTTGTCCGCTAAACAGTATCTGGTAGTCCTTCTGTTCACTTAGAATATATCATAATAGTTTGTGTTTGGAACAGCTATAGATAATGTACGCTCATATAAGAAATACAGCGTGGAATGAAGGAGGGATAAAGAACTGGTTTGACGACTGCTGTCTCCTGGCATTATGTATGTCTCCTCTACTTGGAAATTATTGTTAAGATTTTTGTGTTGCTTTCACAGGTCAGAATCAGCTTTTATGTCGTTCTTCCATATAATTTATATGAGTAATGTCCACAAGCCAAAAATAGCTAGATGAACGTGAGGCAGTTATCAGAAAAAATCAGGAAGCCGGATTCTTGAATATAGAAGGTTTGTATTAGCATTACAACTCTGATGACCTAGATTAATGAAGACAAGCACACTTGAGATGAAAAGGTGTTTCAAACTGGTTTACTTCTCTGTCTTGTTAGAAATGTTACTAACACTTCAAATACACTATAAGATATTAAAGAAAAAAAGCCATCAGTGAGCTTGCATCCTTGTCGGTGTTGCAATACATTACTTGGTAAAAACAAAATAGTTACTAAAACTAAGTTTTAGCACAACTGTTATCTTTTTAAAAACTTTTACCACCATATTTTATGGTGATTGTGTTTTCTTTAGGAAATAAACAATTTATTTTTTATTTGAGAATACCATAGGTACTTCACAAAATTTGAACAGGCCTCAGGTACGATGCTTACACTATGAGGTTAGAGAAAGAGGTGCTTGATCATTGCATCATTAAAACCATTGCCAGGTGTAATATATGTTTTTCTTTTCTTGGTGTAAAACTGAGATCTGCAAGTGCCTTTCATTGATTACAAGGTGGTTTTCAAAACTAAACATTAATGCTTCAGTTTACAGAAAGGTTATTATAGCTTGAGGTCTCTTACTCCTTGATGGTTTTCGTTGTGGACTAGAAAATAATACTGAAGAGTTGCTGGTTCCTGGTAATGAGTCTTGCTGAGGACAAGGCATTGCAAAGCAAGGATGAGCTATGAAGGTCTGGCAAAGAAGTCAGTGAAATGACAACCTCTAGAAAACTTTGCTGACTCAAGGCAGCTAATTGAAAATTTATGCTATAATAATGGATGTGGTTATGCTTTGAACCTCATTGGATTGCATTATTGTAACACAGTACAGTCAGTATCTTTCTCTGATATGTTTTTGTTTAAAAGTTGGCTTCAACAAAATAGCTTCTGAATATTGGAAAGATGTCAACTTGAAATATAGTTGATCTAAAAATAAACTAGGAGTAGGTTTGGATATACTTGAAACTTTCTGCCGTTTTTATAAGCATATGATAATATGAACTACTTGTACTTGCCAGTACTTAACATACTTAATACGTTCTGAGGAAAAGAAGTAATTCATACATAGAATGGTAATCTTTACTAATACAGTTACTTCTTGTTGTAGAAGATCTCTCTGTAAATTTTCCATGGATTTATTTTAAATTGACTGTGCAGTTATGTTGTACTTCCCTTCCACCTCCACCCCTCCATTGCCAGAGCCTCTGTTCTCTTTGGTTTGTTCAAGGATTTTTTGGACATCCTAAGGCATTTCTGTAATTCTGTATTGTTTGTAAAAACAACAGCTCTAATTGATCCATGACGTAGCCAGTTAAGTCTATGTATACAGTATGTCTGCAAATGTTCCACGCCCAGTAGGGAATGCAGTTTAGTGTGCCAAGTAAATTTCATCATCAGGGAGATAGTGTAATGCAAGGGATCTGGAGGTTGCTCATCAAATGTGTGGTTCGTATTTTTCTTTTCCTTCTTTTCTCTTTCTGACTGGGAGGGCACCTTAAACGTACTTTTGAGGCTTATTTCAGAATATCTTCTTTTTGTCACGAGTCCCAAATTACACTAGTTATAGGAAATTGGTAATTTTCCCCAGAAGTGAAAGCTGGGGCACCTGACTAGGGGGTGGATCTGTCTATAGCTGGCTCTCTTTGCTCCTGGATGAGAAAAACATGACCAGAGACTGGAATACCAGTAACTCCTAATTCCTTGGTTTTCTTCTGTCGTTAAATAATTTGCTAACAGGACTGCTCGTTTTCCCCTCCAGTTGTTGTATTTTGATAGTAAGAACTCTAGTGAAAATGTAATTATGCTGGGAAAATGACTCAACTTGTACTCTTATCCTTTTTTAATTAAGATACTAATTCAGACTTGAGAGTCGTAAGGAGCTATAAGAACATCCAGTATCTTGATGCAGAGCTCTTAGGTGTGAGTAGAAACATGAGAATCGGTTGCAGGCAGTAAGCAATTGATAACCTGTCAGTTATGACAGCCTTGTTCAGCTGCTCTGTCCTTCCCAGAGGGTCAGAGGTTCAAATTGCAAGTTTCATTCTGCAGCTTTGCAGTAATTCAGTGCTTTTGCAGCTTTTATGACCTTGCATGCCCTGTGCTGCTTGCAAGGGCATAGGCAGGTGATGCCTGCATTTTGGAACACTCTAGAGCGTTTGTTGTGGTGGTTTCTGACAGCTGGCATTGGCTGCCTGCAGCCCTGCTTTGGTCTGCTCAGTTCTACGCGGCCTGGAGTTCATCTGTGCCTGTGAGCTCAGGCTGGTGGTGTTGAGCTACACTGAATTAATTCCCAGCCCCTGGGCCCAATGGCAAAGGAGAGGCTGTAGGTATGGCATAGCTTACTTCATCCAGTCCAGTGGTTAAAATGTTGTTGGCTGAAAGAAATCCTGTAATATATTCTGTATTTTTGCTATACTGTGGACTAAAGGCAGGCTGATTGTTCAAACCTAGGCAGAGCTCAGGGCTCCCTGTAGCACACTGTGCTCCTCAGCATGGGAAAAGCACTGGAAGTGTCTCCCTGTGCATGACCTTTTGTAGAGGGGTCGGATGGCTGTGAAAGCTGGGAGGAGGCTTAGGTGGATGCTCCTTGGGCACAGAGGTTCTGGTGGGAGTCCCTGAGTGCAGGGATGAGCTGTGGGAAGTAGCTGGACCTTCTAAGCAGACTGTAGCAGCTTAGAACTGTTAGTCCCATAACTTAGTGTCCTGGTTTCAGCTGGGATAAAGTTAATTTTCTTCTTGGTAGCTGGTGCAGTGATATGGTTTGGATTTGGTGTGAGAACAATGTTGACAGTACACTGATGGGTTTGCTTGTTGCTGGGTAATGTTTATACTAAGTCAAGGACCTTTCAGTTTCTCGGGCCCTGCCAGCGAGAGGGCTGGAGGGGACACAGCCAGGATGGCTGACCTGAACCGGCCAAGGGGATTTTCCATACCATATGATGTCATGCTGAGTATATATATAAGCTGGAGGAAGAAGGAGGAGGGGGGGACATTCAGCATTATAGTGTTTGTCTGCCTAAGTAACCAGTATGCATGATGGAGCCCGGCTTTCTTGGCTATGGCCGAACACCTGCCTGCTGATGGGGAGTGGTGAATGAATTCCTTGTTTTGCTTTGCTTGCGTGTGTGGCTTTTGCTTTGCCTATTAAACTGTCTTTATCTCAACCGACAAGTTTTCTCACTTTTCTGATTCTCTCCCCCGTCCCACTGTGGTGGGAGTGAGTGAGCGGCTGTGTGGTGCTTAGCTGCCGGCTGGGGTTAAACCACAACACTTGGGTTCTTATCCTTTCTCTATGCTAGTTTTAAATGGCAGAATGAAAGCCTTGAGGAAAACGGCTGAACTGATGCCAGATACAGTCTTGCTCCTTCTTGTGCTGAGCAAACAGGTTGGCGGTTGAATATGAAGCTTTTCTGTGGGATCAGATAAATGGTATGAATCCACCTGTCCTCCTTCCCATGTTCTGAGGTTATCTCTCCTTTCCCATTTATTTGATCTTGCTTTTGATCCTGTGACAGCAAGCGTAGGGGGAGTAGTGCTGTAGTAGATGGAGGGAAGAAAAGATAGGAAAGTAAGGGGATCAGGTATGAAGATGTTGCATGGGGTAAAAATTAGAGATGGATGAGCTGGGACCTCAGGTTCCCAAGAGTGGGCTAATGACATGAAGCCTTTTTGGGTTTTCTTCCCCTTGAGCTTGAAAATTGATTTTTCAGAAGTGGCATTAGAACAGATTGAACACAAGAGGCATGGAATAGGTGTCTCAATTGAGGCAGGTGGAAAGCTTAATGGAACTGTCAGTAGTAATAGAGAAGGCAGCTGGTATAGGAAAAAATATAGTGCAGTTTCTCACAGATTGCTTATTTGAGATGGTGTCGGGACATCAGGAACAGATGTCTGAGATATTGAAAATACCTAGTCTACTCATATTGAGTTTTAACTTTCATTAAATAATTCCCTCAAGTGGATTTAAATATTGGAATGCTGAATTACATGCTTTTTTAAAGGAAAACATCAGAATTCTGAAATTGTAACTTGGTTCTCTGCTTTGGGAATTTATTTATTTATTATCTCTACTTGTTCTATGCCTATGCTTTTGGGTGTGTTTTTTTTTTGTTCCCCTCCCCCCAGCATTGTCATCTATTAGGTACTTGGACAATTGTGATGGGTCTTCTCTGTTTTAAAGAATATGTTACATTATGAGTTGGTTTATTCTACTCCCTTTCTGTATGCATTTGCCAACACTGAGTTCAGAGGTTCTGTTAAGTTGTGTTGCGTTTATACTGCTGCAGGAAAAAATGACCACCGTATTTCTTTCCCTTCAGGGGAAAGAAGTTCTGTTTTTTGAAACCCCTGCTACTGAATTTCTTCCTGAAATTATTTTTCTGCATCATTTCTTGCTCTCTTGTTGTTTCAGGGACTGCATAGTAGGCAAGCTGGCTATTGCAGTTCTAACAGCAAGCATGGGGTTTACTAGAGGAGTCTTAAGGAAACACTTGACATTATCACTGGTAGTTTAATCTATTAAGGACTTCGCTCCAAGTGTATTTAGGTTGTGGGTTTTTTGACATGGTGTTTGGTTTTTGTTATGGTCCTTTTATCATAGTATCATTCTGAGCAGTGACAAGCAGAAAAGAAAAGCAGAGAGGGTGCCTTGTCAAATGGTGCAGTGCAGGACCAGTGTGAGTACTCACATGTGTGGTGAAGACAGGTAGTAGGGTACCAAAGAGCAGTGCAGAGCAGGAGTGACCTTCAAATGCCAAATCTCTGTTAGAAAACAGCACTTGTAGTTTGTGCTCCCTGAGGTGGGGGAGTAGTACTTCATTTCAATGTTTTCTTTTGAGCAATAGTTAAGTTTTTAGAAATGACTCTTAAAAAAAATAACGCTTCTCTCTGTAGTTCCAGTTTTCAGTTGGAACTAAATTTCTTTTGGCATTTCCCCCTACCCCATTTTTTTAGCTTGAGCATTTCTGATTATAATTTGGGTATCTTAGGTACAGTGAGTGGGAGGAGTTATTTTGTTGGGGAAGATGGGGAATAATGTTGTACATTCTGAAGCCCTCAGATCCTACGTTGTCTGTTTGAGGTGCCAGATAAGAGAAACCAGCAGCTAAGGAGCAGCATCTATTAAGACTGTTGGCAAACAGTTGATAACATTTGGGAATAAACTAAAAAAAACAAACCTACAAACAAGTGGTTAAATAGAGAAGTACTTAACACAGAATTGATTTTTACCATAATTAGAGACAAGGAAAAAACCAGAAGGAAGAGCTTTTTGAATGGCACTTGCAGGAAAGACATAAAAATAAATTCTAAGTCATTACTGAAGAGAAGTTAGTGCAGTAGAGTAATTTTGCCTGCTTCTGATTTTTAAAGCTGAAGACTTCTGGTAACTGAAGGAAAACTTCGCCTATAACTGCTAGTTGGGGAAGTGGTTAAGCTGTAGCAACTTGGTCTTTACTACTTCCAAATCTCCCTATAGCATTTTATTATTAGAACTGTGGAGATTCACGAGGGTGTTTGTAATGTAGACTAAATGTTTAGTCACTGAAAAAATGATTTGGGCTGGTGCTAGAACCATTAAACTTCAAGTTTAATTGAAATCTTGCAACTTGATGTGATTTCCCATCATGTGGAAGAAAGTCTACGGTTTCAATGTAATAGTGTTAATGCTGGTTTTACCAAAAAGAGGAGAGCACAAACCTGACCTGAGACAATCTAAAAAAATCTGAAATTGAACTAGAAGCAGACTCTAAAGGTTGTTTTATTTATCTCGTTCATTCATTGTTCCGTGGTTTGATCTTCTACAGGCAGGTGATTCTGCTTTGTGCAGATGATAAACAGTGATGATGTCATCATGTTTAAAAGAAATTAGTTTTGCTATTATATTGTGATTATTGGTGTTATTTCTTTAATACCCATGTACTAGTTTATTGCAAAAGTGAAGAATTTAAACTTCTCCTTCAAAGCTGTTAGTTCAGATGTTCATAACTCAGATGTTCATAATTTCAGTTATGGCAAAGGAGCTCTTTTTCTTTGTGTGGGAGGATGGATTAGATCAGCAGTTTCTGAATTGCTTTTGTAAGTAACATGATTGTAACTATAGGAATGACAACAGAAATTATGTTAAGCTTTTAAAAGGTTACTAGTGAATTTGTGCCTTTTTGTAGAGCAGACCGATTGCTTTTGTATTAAGAATGATGTCAAATTTTATTTAAAAGTACGTACTTGCCAGCTGATCAGCCAATATGACTCTTCTCTGTAATTCGCTAAGGTATAATAAGGGATTTGACAGAAATATATGTAATGTAGGAAGCTCCTGAAAAATACAATTTTTCATAATATTAAAATGGAAAATCATGTAGTACTGAGTACAGTTGAAACTAATTTGGCAGGACTGCTGGTGCTGGGTGACATGAATTGTTCTTAATATCTGTTTTCTTTGTCCATCCAAGTTTTGTATTAGTGAAGTAGTTGTTAGTGTGGGAGAGGTGGTGTTTTCAGCCTAGGAGAAAGTTGTTTCACATAGTTGCATAAAAACTTACTTTCTAGGAGTTTGGAGTAGTTGAAAGTTGATAATGGGGCAGCAAATGAATTTCTGTGTGTTGGACAAGATGTGAAGTCAGGACTGCTATGTGAGATGACTAATATGTGTGACCTTGTTGTGGATGACTGGAATGCATCTCACTCAAAAGAGAAAAGCAGCAATATGTTTTACTGAGGTAAAATAATAATTTGACAGAGTTCATTAAATTTGATGAATTTAACAAAGTTTTACAGTGGTTTAGCAAGGTTCAATAACTTTGATGGCAAGGTTCACCTTACACATTACTGAATGGAAGAAACGTTCAAGGGAAAATTGAGTTAGATTGAGTTAGAATGATTCACACGGAGACTGGAGATGCAAAGACAAAGGAAGATCCTCCTATTGAGTCACAAGGTTCAGAGTGGACCCTCTTGCTTTCTGAACTCCTTATGGAGCTTAGGTGTGGCTAGGTCCAATTGTAGTCTCAGGCCTGGACAACATTTGATGTCTAATGGAGTTGTCTATACAATGTTTATAATAACATTGCATAGCTACATGGATTAGTAATGTTTACTAATTCAGCATACTGTCAATAACTTATTGAGGATCTGTCATGGGTAGGGGATCTCTCTGCCTTGGGTAAGGAAGGATCTCTCCTAATGTCAGGTAAGGAATCTCTGACCCTGAGGGGTGTCCCTGCCCGTGGGGGGGTCACCTGGCATGTTGTCCAGCCGCAGTGCGGGGGGAGCTCCTGCTGGGTCCACCCTGACGGTAGTATTTAGAGTGAAGTAGTTGGCTGCTGGTCAGTGATATAGACAGGATAGATGTCTTCATTTTATTTCTGGTTCTGTACTTTGGTTCTCTCACGTTTCTGGATTTTGAAACCACCTTTCAAAATACTTTTTCTGAGTCATCTTTGCTTCCCTGTACGTGAGCCAGGAGCTTTCCAGCTCGCAGGTTCACCACAGGGTGTGAGGCCTGTTGCTCCTTAAACAGCCTGAACCAAAGTGTGGCTAGGGGTCAAGTGTGTCTGTCACAGGCAGCTGGAGATACTGGCCAGTGGTTTCCATGTAATGCTTGTACCTGCAGAGGAAACGGATCTCTTTCCTGCTTGATGGGTGATGCTGCAAAGTTCCTCATCTACCCAAAGACGGAGCTGGCTGCATTGTTCTTCAGCTAACCACAGCTCTTACCGTATAGGCTATTCTGGGATGCAGGGCCGAGTACTGCTACGGGCCACTGATGGGAACAAAGAAATGAAGATGACAGAGCAGTAGGTCTGACATGACACCAAATAGGGGAAGGCTAGTTCAGCTGAACGAGGTTTTTAACATGTAAATCAGCAATTCTTTCTTAAGGAGGGAGAGTGAGAAATTACAACTGATTTTCACTTGTGTTTTCTAAGGGCAGCTTTTTTCACTTTGCCCAGTTACGTTGATGTAACAATTCATTGAGATTTTTGGGGAACAGTTACTGTTCATTTTGCACCATTGCTGTGGACTGTTGTGTAAACGTGTAAGATATTGTGTTTCTAAAAGTAAGTGATTTAGAGGTTAAAGGACTCTTATCTGATGTTTAAACTTTTTTTTTATTTTTTAATTTACTGGATCATAAAGTAATTGTATGTATTGAGAAGTACCAGAGCTAGTTTATGTATTTTCTTCCATAAAGTAGTTCTGGAATGGAGTTGTTCACACAGACATCCTCTTACAATTGTTTGCATTCTATGCTGATTTCCAAATCTTCATCCATGGAAATGCATCAAGTGTAGATCAGGTTAAATACAATTTTTGGAAGGGTTTTAACTTCCAGAGTCTCACATCAACAACTTGTACAGAATTAAGTATCTTTGACTTTCTTCCAAACAACAATGTTGGAAAAGCAGATTAGGAGAAGAAAATGTAGAAGTTATTGCATAGTTATGAGGAAAAAATGAGCATCACTTATGTATCTTTGTAGGCTTTTATAATGATTTAGTAGTTACAAATTATTTTGCATATTCCAGTTGTCTGCTGATATAATTAGCATGAATGTATCTTGTGGTTTGGGTCGAGCTGGTAGGTGGTGTCTTTTTTGTTTTTGTGGTAGCTTGTACCAGCTGCTTTCATGAGACTTGAAGATAAGCCACTGTTTCACCACCTCACTGCTGAATGGGGGAAGACCCTCTCCCAGCTGGCTGTTCCTTCTATATTTTTTCCCTTGGTCTAGCAAATTAAGTTAGTTCCCGCTGAGTTTGAGCACAAGTTTGAGTACTAGAGAGGACCCAAGGGATGGGTTGTGAGCGTGCAGCAGGGGAGGCAGGGGGGAAGAAGAGAGCAGTGGTGAACCTTAAGTCTGGATGAGGTTTTACAACCAGCCAAGCTGTAGACATGAGGTAAAGTTAACTGTGGTGTTTTGTGAAGGAAATCCAAGATATCCAAAATAATGTAAATGCAGCTCACACTTGGCAACAAGCCTGGCACACCAGTTTCTGAGGAAGAGGGAAGTGATCATTTGTTTCTGATCGCTTCTTTACCACTCATTACCGCTCCTCCTCACTCATTTAACCATTGTAGTAGAGGCTGTGAGTCATTGACATCAGCTGCTGCTGTTCATAATGTGGCATAACTATACGCTATCATCTGCCTTCAGCCCATCAGTTTTAGTTTCACTGAGCAGGACTTTGGTAGAGTTGGTTGGTTGCTGCTCTGCTGGGGTGATGATCCCTAGCAATGGAGGGAAGCAGACAACAGGCAGACGTAACAGATTCTCCTGCTGCACCATGCATTACTGGCGCTTACGATTTGGAGCCTGCAGGTATTCAGTAATAAATGTGACTTCTAATATTTTTAAATGTTACCTGTCAGAAGTTTTTCAAGATACAGGATGCAAAAATATGTTTTGAGAAAGCACACACAGGAGATGGAATGCCTTTACAGACTCATTTAGATTTCTCTGTACTTTTGAATATTTCAAAATATTCTTGCTTGCTCTATGTGAATGAATTTTATTTATTATCTTGTGGTAGTGTTCTGGCATATACTCTTCCAGGAAGACTAGGGAAAGCTGGAACTAGTATCTCGAGGATAATACAACCAGAGGAGAGCTTCCTACGTGTGTCTCATACATCGGGAAGGAACAAAGAGGGTGCTGCTTCTGCCTGCTGGTCACGTTTAAGCATAGCAGGAGTGATATATTATCTATACACAGCATGCCTGAAGGTGTGTAATGTACAGTATATAGTAGATTTGCATTTTCACCTGTAAGTTTACTTTTTCCATATAAATAGGCTTTTATATTAGCAGGTGGTAAGACAGAAGTCAAGAATATGGTCTGAGAAATGAATGAGAAAAAATAGTATTATGGTTATTCCTCTGTAATCGAAAAATAAACCCTAAACCTCAGACCATACACCATCACTTAGAATACTTAGTAGCGTTGGAAATAGAAAAGACTAATGAGAGTAACAGAAGCATCAGAATTATTCTCTGCAGTTTTATCCCTGCTGATAAATATAATGAAGCGCTATGTCATTAAAATAACTCTCAGAGGATATGGTTTAATAAGGTTTCTTTAACTAAATTAAAAGCATGTTGTCAACAAGAGAGACAACCTCCTTGCATGCTCCTCATTGCTTCTCACTCCCTCTTACTTTGCCATTACTCTGATGTCCTGTTGATCACATGGTAATGGAATTCAGCTCATTAAAATGGCAGAAAATTAACCTGGCCAAAAAGGATGAAAGAATCTTAAACTAAGTATATATTGGGTGTTGATGTCTTTCTTTTCAAGTAGTCCAGCTTTGAAGTACTCCAGCTACATCTTTGTTGCTTCCAGTACGTGCTTGCTTAGTCTACTGAAACTATGCAACTAGCAGGAGGAAGTATAATGCTCTGTGTAGCTTAAGAGACGTGATATGAATGTACTGTCAAACTGTGGTCTGATGTTGGGTTTTCTGTCAGTCATCTAATAAACTTTGGAAGAAGTAACCAACTAATTTTTTTCTTTAAGGGTATGTTCAAGATGTTGATGAACTAGTTTTGAAGTAGGGAAAAAAACAGTTTTCACTAACCTAGTAATTAGCTTATAGTACATACGGTCCAGTGCAGGAGAGTGCCCTGGATGGTGGTTGGAAGTCTAGCTAGCAGTGCGCTTTATTCTTGACTGTAATGTCAAATGATTCTTCAGATTTCTGTTTAGTTTTAGGTAAATTTACTGAAAACCTTTTGGCACACCCTGTTGCTGAACTGTTTTGCTTGTCTACTCCTTCATCCCTCTATTTCCTCTGAAGATTGCCCCTCACTTGTTGGCAGCAGAGTGGTCATAATAAAACTGAAGTTCTGTCCCCATAAACCAGGACATGTGACTGTTCTAATTAATTTTCAGCAACATCTTTCTATTGAATACTTTTAGCTTGGTGACATTTTTTTATTAAGAAAGTTTATGAATCCTATCTAGCCTTTTATATTTCATGTGTTATAATTAAAAATGAGAGAAGAGCTAATTAACAGTGAAGATAGTTCAGTGATTTAGCTATTTTGTTCAATAATTACTATATATAAAATAGTGCAGATTTTATAGCATAGAATTTACAATTCAGTTGCATGAATTAAGATACCACCCTTCTGACTTTGGAGTTTTTACAGTCTGTCTTAAAGCAACCTTGTTTTCCAGTAAGCAGTAAAAATGAATTGGAAATAACTCCAAGGGCCAATGTACTTGCATTGACATGTACCACTTTTTATTTATGTGCGGGTCAGCTCCCTGAATTTCTCTGACTTAGCACTACATGCTGTTACTATTGTGCATGGGACCATATCAACCTGTGAGGAACAGACTCATGAGGGTTCACCTATGTAGATAATTTCTCTGGCTTTTAGCTTGGAGACATGCAGCCCAAATACTTTGGGCAGAGATAACAGGCTCCTTTTGGCTGTGTAGCTGGTTCAAGATACCACTTGACTGATACTCCTAATTCCCATTCTCTTGTTAATTGAGTGAAAAGCAGCACTTACAGTAGCTGAACTACTCTACAGCTACTCTAATTGAAGCTAGAGTAGTCTTGCAATTTGAGCTACTTCTATTTGCAGTCTGTTTTGTGGTCTGATTACTTGAACAGTTGGATATTCCCACCTGGAGGTGTTTGGGCCATCTCTTGGTTTGTCATCCAGCAACTGTCTCTTCCTCAGCCTCAGTGTTGTTCAGGGTCACCCTCTGTGCCTTTGTTATTTGTTTCATTAATATTTCAGTCCCTGAAAGTATTTTGTCTCTAGGTGAAATTCTAACTAACTTCAGGTCTGGCATAAAAACTCAGGGTCATATTGGTTGTCTCACAGCTGAGTGCTTTTCTGTATACGGTCTGTAATTCTTGACAGCAAAAGAGAGCTCTAAAAATCTGCAGACGTGTGATGTATGAAGGTGCCTCCCCTAGCTGGAACATAATATGCAATAACAGTAGTGCTGGGTTGAGTTAGGGTTAATTCTTACCAATGAGAACGACAAGTTGTTGGGGAAGAGGGAGGAAGAGTTGAGAGGCACAAGTCAGAGAAACATAAACCAACTTTACCTCTGCAAATAAGGGTTTGATTCATCATTGGTACACCATAAGAGGGAAGTGATATGAAACTTTAGGATGGGGCCAGTGCAAGATTTTGTGTAGTAGACATGGGTTGTGTGTGTGTAAGGGTTTACTGCTTCCTTCCTGCATTTTCTGTCTGTCTAGTAATAGTATCTGTCTGCCTCAATGTAGTTCAGAGGGCAGGCTCTGGTTGCTGAAGGTAAAGGAGAGGGATGTGGGGGTATTTCAACTGAATAGATGGTTTTTGCTCAGCAGTCTTTTTTGGGGATGTGTATGTTTGGGATTGCCATAACTTAGAAGCTGCAAATTGTAGAGAATTTGGATTATGGATAATAGGATTTTGAGATAAAATTGTGGTTCAGACCTGGCTGACTCACACAAATTCAGTGAATGTGGTTTTCTTTAAAGTGTGTTGTGTGATAATGCTGATACAAAGCCAGCAATTCCAGGCTCCCTGTTGAGTGTGTGTTGTGGGGGCATTCTATTAGGTGACTGAATTTGCTACTCTCTCATTATGTTGCATGAGAACCAGGTTTCAAATGGGCATATTTTATTAATTTGTGGATGTTGTAATAGCAAGTATCAGAAGGACAAAGCTAAGGTCACATCTCTTTTCAGTCTGTGAAGTCTTCTGCAGGATATGGTAAGTAGTGGACAGAAATCTCTGTTAAATACTGCCTTTGGTCAAATCTCACTTCATTATTGATCTGTCTTCATATATGACCTTCCTGGAAATGTATTCTCTGTGTGTGTGTGTGTGTGTCCCTACTTAAAATCAAGACTGTTGAAAGAATTGATATATAATGGTGTCAGTCACTGTTGGACTCATTAAAGCTCTGAGCAGCTGTGTTCACGGTGGCTTCATTCAGCGCTGCCTTCTTTTTGATTGCTTTCCTTCAAATAGGTCTGTGAGATGCTTACATTTTCTTAGGGTGTTTAACGTACATGGTATATAGCCTTTGGTTCAGCATTTCAGACTTCCTGAATTTCTCATCCAGCTTGTTGGAGAGTTGTATTTTTGGTAATTTAGGCTATCTTCTAAAATGTTTATTTCATACTGTATTTTGCAAGAACTTTGTGGAAAATGAGTTGATGCTAGACACTAGGCAATTTTTGATGTGAAGCATCCTTGCCAAACCTGTCAAATTTTACAGAACTCGTTGCAGAAAGTGTCAAGCAAAGAAGTGACATGTTTTTATGGAAGGTCAGGTATTTCTGTACCGCTTACAATTCTGGTGTGGTTTTTTGTTACAGAAAAGAATAGGCAATAAGATTCCTGGCATGGCTGACATAGTTTTAGGAGATGTTTAAAACTGTGGCGATGCAGCTGTTTGCTCAGCAGCAGTTTTGACCACTGCTAATGTGACTAGAGAGAATTACAAATATTAATATGGAAAAGCTGATTTCACAAGCCAGACATAATTGAATGTCTCATTTTATTTTCTTTATTTTGGGGAAGAAACTCAAGATTATTTTTTTCCAATTTTTACTTATCCCCCCAATCTTTAGTTACTTTTTTGTAGGTGATTTGTTATGGTAATGAAAGCAAATGTGTCAGGTTTTCTCATTTACTTACTGCTTCTCACTTAGTTTGTTTATAAGTCCTCGTTACAGTTGGATAGACTTAAGGTAGTTTCCAACTAGAATATTCCTTGACTAAGCAAAATTTATGCATCCTTTGCATCCTCTTGGGAAGACTAAGTGATATCTAAACATCTTAATGTAAAACCCACTTTGGCTAGGTTTTGGAAAAACAGAAGAAAATTAAGAGCTTGATTTCTGATAGCTGCCTTGTTTATTGGTGGGGTTTTTTTGGGGGGGGGGTTTGTTTGGTTTTTTGGGTTTTTTTTGTTTTGCTAGTTGGGACAGACAAATACTGCATGAAGACTTGGAGCACAGAAGCAGTTGTCCATACAGGTTCCGAAGCAGTTTTCTGTAATTTTATTTTCTCCGAGGAGCAACGTCTTGCTCCTGGATAAGGGTGGAAAGGTGTCGGGCGATTGAGAGAGGGTAAGCCAGCTAGCTTCCTTTATTTTGGTGCCCAAATGACTGGAAATGACTACACTGTGGACCTGGCTTCAGTGAGAACCAATTTAGCAGCAGTCTTGTGTCATACAGAGCACTGCCTTCCTCTCAGATGGGGAATGGAGTTGTTGTGCGTAATTAGTTGTCTCTGCTAGGTTTCCTGTATCTTGTTTTAGAATCACAGAAAGTGTGTCTTCCTAAAGCTCAATGTTCTTTCATTACATGCAAATTATTAGAAATTACATGGAATTACTCTGTTCTTGTTTTGGTTTAGATCATGGTTATTTTTTTTACAAAAGAAATTTATTTTCCTATCTGGAAGCTCTGTTTTTAATCTGTGACCTGAATCAAGGTGGATAATAACATTGCCAGAATTAAGATTGCACTGGCCTATTTATTCCCCCCCATTATGTCACTGCTAGCCTTTACTGTCTGATCTGCAATACAAAAAATGGAGTCTGCTTAATTATTAAGCAGTAGTGAATTTAGAGCGAACGAATAGGAAGGGTGGCAAGTACTACTAAATGACACGAAGTAGCATTGGGTAGCCAGGTGGCTTGGTGGGCTGTGAGCAGTAAGTGCTCTTTTGGTATCAACCTTAACTGTGTACCTTTTTGTTTATGTGTTTGGCCCTAAATTGCAATAGTTACTCCTCAATGTGGCCATGTTGTGCTAAAGCATAGATTAGTTGGTGGATGTACTTTCCCACAAATCTGTATGAATTTTAAACCTCATGGGTAAAAATGGATACATTGTTTTAAAGCCTATTTTCTCTCCCTGGGTTCTCAGAAGTAACACCTAAGCAGCTCAATTTGAAATCAGAAAAGTAATATTAATACTTATCCTTATTGTAGTCTCTTTTTACTTAAATAAAATTTGGGCAGCATGTCTGTGGCTGACTATATGGAATTTCAGGCTGTTGAGTGTAACTGACATGGCAAGCAGAAGTTGATAAAATGATGAACTGGTTGGTAGCAATTGTAGCTTCTGCAGATGCTGAGGAAGAGGTAACATTTTGGTTTGCAAAGCAGGCTTGCTTGTGAACTTAAAAGACTGACTGGGGCTTGACAAAACAGGAAGGGAGATTTTTCAAGATTTTATTTGTGTGAGAGTTCTGTGGATGTTAAAATCATGGAGGGCATGATGATCAGAAACAAGCAGTCTGTCTATTAGCTGTGGATAACACTTCCTCTATTTCTTACCTCTGTTTTAGATGCGGAACACTAAAAATGTCCAGCAAATTGTTGTTCAGCTTGACTGATAATGCAGAGAAATTACTGTGTGAAAAATACAGTTTTCATTCAGAGATACCCAAAGCTGGTAGAGCTTTTAATGAATACTGCAGTTCTTACATTTTCTTATGTTAGAAAATGATAAATTGAGGAACCTCAATGCATAAAGGATGTTAAGCAGTTACTGAAATGTAAGCATGTTCTCCCAACCACCTGTCTTTAAAGATCATCTCTAAGGTTGTCATTTAATGATAAAATCTTTGACTGTCAAGTATGTATGCCATGCTTTCTTTACTGGCACAAATAATTCCATTAATCTTATGGCTCAAGGTAAAAGGGGAAAAAGAAGAATCAAGTAGTTGCATAAATGTCGTCTCCAAGATGGCCTAATAAGATACAGTTTCCTAAAACAGAAAGTTTCTGTGTGACATTTCATTCAGTTACTGGAACCATAAACTTTGCCTTTCTTTGACACAGTAATTTACTTTCTATCCTATAATTCTTGACTATTTTTTTAATTAAATAAAAAACCAGATAACTATAGAATAATTTGATTCTTTATTCTTGAAGATGTCCTCTTTCTGAGGATTATGGAATCACTAAAAAACATGTCCTGGCAGTGACTGGAGGAAAATTGGAATGGAGCAAAAGGAAAATGTGTTTGGAAACTCAGAAAATATCAAGGAAAAAAGTGATAGAAGGAGAGGGTAGTGTCATTCTTCTGTTGGTGAGCTGCTTCTTGAGCTAATTTGATCCTGAAGTATGTAGTGGAGCATAGTATTTGTCGCATTGTCTGGAATAATAAATTCAGCAGTCTGAGAAGGGGCAATATATGAGTTGTTACTTTTCTGACATGATAGGGAAGGTGATGTTGCCTATCAAGGTTTTAAATCAAGGTGAAGACTGCTGTTTCAAATGAATGTTTTTTTGTCTGAACAGCTTGCATTTTTACGGCTAAAGCAAAAGAAAAAGTAGACCATAAAGTACATGTTGTGAGACTGGTTTGGGAGAAAAGGTGTCTGTGGAAGAGCTGAAGTGTTTAGAGAGAAAAGCTCCTCTGTCCATCGATAAGAAAGTAACTGGGGGGGAAAAACTCCAAAAAGCTGAAACCAGGGCTAGCCTGCTGTAGAAACCCAGAGTGCCTCTCCATCCATCAAATAATGAAAATCATTTTACTGTTTGGAGATTATGGAAAATTCTGTCTTCAGTCAAAGGATTTGTCTATGCTGCTGTGCAGTATTTGGGCATCCATACCAATTTTGAAAAGTTGAGCTCTGGGATAGACACAGTCCAACTATGAAGCGTGGATTCCAATGTAGGCTGGTTTCTGAACCCAAGGAAGTAATCAATACAATGCTACTTTCCAAAAGAGGTGAGTTCTTTAGCAGATTGAGTCCATAGTTAAAGATTTGACTGGGACTGTGGTTGCCCACTTGCAAAAGTCTTAATAGAAAAGATCTCTATCATGTTATGAATTCAAACTGGAAGTTATATAAAACCTGGTCCAGAAAACTGACATAAGGTAGTGGGGAAGGAGGGTGTGGGGAGAGTTCAGATCACTGGGAATACGTTACACAATGGGAAGATTTGGCAGCCCTACCTTGAAAACTTCCTGGGATTACAGAGTAGTGAAGACTTATTTTCAGATAGTTGGCTTCTGAAATGTGTTCAGAATAAGGGAGGAAAAGGAAGTTATTTTAAGACATGTTTTTTCTGCTGGGAACATACTTCTGGGTACATTACAGACTTGCCATCTGAGTGACTGCTTTGATGAGCAGTGTGTCATGTTACGGATGTACAGTTGAATGCCAAAATGCCTAGAAAAGTTTTGGTTGGTTTGTTGGTTTTTTTTTTTTAAGTGTGCATTTCCACTGGACAATATGGACCTAATTTGACTGAAAGTGGGAAAATGATAATTCTTAAATCCAGTGAGGTGAGGAAAATACATGGGAAATGTTTATACTGGGCACTTCTGATATTTTTGGGTGTGTTTTTAAATTTTTTAGATTTTCCTTTTATTGTCTCAAACTGGAATAGTGTTGGAAATGTCAAATTTTCTCTTGAAAAGCCTGTATAGTTGCTGTTCTCTGTTGACGTGCTCTGATGGTAGACAATTTTCATCTCCTACTATACTACCAGCATTTTATCACTTTTTAAACCATAGTCGTCGTTTTTTCTTAAATTCTTCTTGAACGGAGAACTAATACTAAATTGTTGTAACACCATAAATTACTTTAATGTTATAATTATTGCTATAATAAATGCTCATGTCAGTGAATGCAAAATCCAGTTGAAATAACTTATTGGTTCAGTGTTTGACTCTCCTCCAAGAATTCAGAATGCAACATAGTTATGCTTCCTAATATGTCATACTTGTTCTGCTTGACCTTTTTTTTTTTTGTTTTTTGTTTTTTAATGGCTGTTGAGGTGAATGGATAAAGGGAATAGGAATGAAACATGATGAGTGTTTTAATTAAGATAGATAGTTACAGAAATTATAGGACTTAGGGTACTGAGGTTAGCTTCTGAGAGAGTGCTGATTTTGAAATATAGGAAGTAAAATAGAAATAAAATGTCATCAGGCCATATTGACAAACTCCTGAGTAACTTAAAAAAAATTCTGGAGATGTCAGACTGTTGTGTTTTGATCTGTTTTTTTCTTTTTAAATTGACAGAACAGCAATAAAATTCTAGTTCACTGAGTGCAGTTGAATGTTTAATCTTGTAATTGATACCGGTTGGTAAAGTATCTGCATTTGGTTGGAATGGCAGAGGAGAGTATCCTGGTGAATGTCCCGGGAGCTTGAGGGAAGCTGGACCAGAGGAGCAGGAATCCTGTAGTCGCCAAACTAATCTGAGTTTAAAGCGAGAAATCATTGACTAAGGCTTTTCTTTTGTGGAATGGCCTGCTTTCTTACCTGCAATTTTAAAGTCCACTTTGAACAGTGCTTAAGCTGTTAAAAACACTTGAAATGTGTTAAAGCAGTAGTTTTCTAGCTTACCATTGATGAAATCTTTTAGTAAATATTAGTGTAAAAAACCCCACAAATTATGCTTTTGTCCAGTTTTGGAATAATAGAAACATTTAGCTGTCTTTTGGAAGTGTCTGTCACTAAGTTATTTCATCATTTCTGCACAGCACTGACTGTTTGTATGTCTAGTACAACATGACTTGACTCTGCTACCTCCTACCTGACTGTTCTCTAAAGAGTATGTTAGTTTTTGTCAGTGTGAATCTGTAAATTAATTACAGAGATATGATATCATGGGTAAATGTGTGTTCTGTGAGCAAGGCCAGTAGAGAAATACAGGAGAAGGTGGCAAATTAATCTGTTCTAGAGAGGTTAGTGCTGTTGATTCCCTGGTGTGCAGAACAAATGGCTTTTGGAACTCGGGTTAAAAGATATCCCTGTCCTTTTGATACAGTTACATGGGGCTTGTAAAACGGGGCACGTGCCATTCTCTTACTTCTCTTCTGCTTTATATATATAATGCTTTTCCACCCTCAGTTAATGAAAGAATCTGGTCTCCATTTTTAATTCATTTTTGTCATGGTTTGAACTGAGTCTTCATCACTTGGTTTGTGATGCAAGAAAATGTTTTTGAAAGCTGCTTGTGTTTCCTCTGTCTCTTTCTGTTCCTCCTTCCCCTCCTTGTTTGTGTGAAGTCGTGTGCTGCTTGAATTGACATTGAATTCCTTATTCCTTCTCAAGGCTTTTCCTACCCTTTTAACAGTTTTCAAAGTGCATTATCACCCTGCTTTTCTTGTGAGGCTGTAGTTGTCTGTGTCTTTTTCTGTGGCACTACTGTGTGAAAGGTGAATGGGGGAGTTGTGCATAGAACCTTAACACTTGAAAAACAAATACGTGGTTCTGTGTGATATGAGCAGTGTCATGGTCAGGATGCCTGTGAAAAGTTCCTGAACTTTCCAAAGTCGCAGGAAAGCTATTTTGTTGACACAACTAGTTTTTGTTGGACAGTTGGGACTCAGGTTTCTGTAGGTAGTTCTCCTTTCTCTTGTGGCTTTTGAAGTTGGCAGACGTGGAAAAAAACATGGAAATCTGGGACAAGAAAGAAGGCAGGATACTTGGAAGAAGGCAATGCAAAGGCTTGTAAGAACTGGTTACTTCTTTCTCAAGATTACTGCTTGAGTTGTACTGGAAACGTTGAATGCTTTTACAGGCAACTAAGACATCCTCACAAGTACTGAAAACTGAAGGTACAAGGCCAACGATAATGTTCTGTTTTTCTGAGACTGTACATAATATAGGTTATGTTGGCTAGAAAGTCAAGTTAATGCTACTGCTGTAGTGTGTTAACAAGGATGGAAGGATGCTGTCTGATGAAGTATGTGGATTTGCAGAAGTCACTGTTCTTGGATGTCACTATGCTGGTGGAGGTGTATTTGGTACTCAAACGGCTGCTTCCTTCCCTGGGGTAGCTTTATGGCAATGCAAAGCCCATCTTTATGGATCTTAGTCATTCTGGGTGTGCTTTGCTGGCCTAGCATGCAAAGGTTTCTGAGTTGAAGGGCTTGTAGTGTTTATGTAACTCAATAGTTTCTGTTCTAATATATTCAGAGGAACTTTTTTTCCCAAATCGTTTGGTCTTGATAGGAGAAGGAAAGATGATTTTTCTTGCCCCCCCGTTCCCCCCTGTTCCCCCCCGTTGTTCCTCCTTTCATTAATTGCAGAGCTGTACTGCAGTAGCCACAATGATGACTTCCGTGATAGTAACCCATAAAAGATGGCTTGATTGACAAAGGCTACAATAAGTTACTTGTACCTGAACAATAAAAGGACAATGAAGTTATGATGAGGATGGCACAGACTCAGAATTAACATCACTGCATATAAAGCCTAGACCTGTTTCCTAAACCCAAAGAGGTTGCTGAAAACTTGCACTAGCTGTAGGGTCAAGGTGCCGTATCATTTTCTCAGGAGCATGGCATCACTTCTGTCTAGTGCTCTGCTTTTCCTCCTGAATATGTAACAAATATTCCTAAAATGGACAAGGAAAAGTGAGACTGAGTGAAAGTAAAATTTACTATGAAGTGTGCAAGTCTGACTTTTTTTATTGTATGTTTTCCAGTTTTGCTGTTTTCACCTGCAGTAAAGTGCATCATCTTTCCCTACTAAGGACTTTAAGAGGAAAAATGCTTTGTAAGTGGGAGAGCAGTATTGTAAAATCGTTTACTTTCAGACAAAACAGGAAAGTTATTTACTGGTGTAATACAAGTCAATAAGGTAATCTTCTGAAATATTGGCAATTACCATTTGGGTCCTCCTTATTTTTAACTCTACTGTTGAAAACCTTGTGGTTGTTGATACTCAGCTTGCCATTTCTCTAGTCCTTTTCTTTGTAGTGACGAGCAAATTTGGGGTGTACAAAGCTATAGAAGTCTCAATATCACAGCTTCTGAAATATTGTACACAAATTTTTGTGACTTATGCTAATCATATCTAGAAGAACAGTAGCAAGTAGTACGCATTCCCAATGCCGGTGTCAGTGGTGTTAGCCAGATTGTTGGGGCTATATTTTTAGTAGAAACTGAGGGAGTAATTGCATTTGTGTGATCTTCGCTTCTAGTCTATTGGAAGTCATAGCAAACTGTCCTTCATGTGAGCCAGGAGGTTGCTGTCTGTCCCCTCTTGACAAAGAGTTGTAGTGTTGAAATAGTTTTCTAGTTTAATAGCATAGATAATTTCCACAGGAGATCGGATTTAAAATCTGTGCTGCTCTGAAAGATAGGTTTATTGGGCGAAGGGAATTATGTTTCCTGCTCTTGAGACTGGCACACTAAGTGTGAAACATCTTCGTTTTCATGTAGTGCACTTGGACAATGCAATTAGTTTATTTTTGTTTCTATGATCTGGCAGTCCTAGCAGTTGGTTTATTGTGGAATGGCTTGTGTTCGTCTAAAGTTTTTTTTTAATCTTTGTGGCTACTAGATTTTCACTGACTATTTCCTGATCCTAAATATATGATCACCAGTAAAAATGTTACTTCCTTGTTAGAATTTGTTAGCAAAATTGCTAAATAGAATTTAGACTTCACTTCTCTCTTATCCTAATTGTTTTCTTATACATTGGTGTCCATACTTCCTACCTACCTGGGAACAGACTGTTCAATTCCCTTGGCAAGTTTTCAGAATTATACTCAACATCTGTATGTGAAACATTATCACAAAAATGAAAATACCATGGCATCTTTAATTGTGCTCACCCCTCTGCAGAAAAGTGTCCTCTTTTCAAAGACTAGTTTGGGGAATTACCATGTCTTTCAGGGTTACAAATGGAGGAAAAAAAAAGGGAAGGGATCAAGACTCCCCAAAAGAAGCAGTCTTGTACTACTACAGCAGAACCTCTTCAATTAAAAACTCCTTTCCATAATTTTGTCTTGTATGTGAAACTTACCATTAATCTGAAAGAAACATGAGTAAAAGAATAGTTCAGACATGGCCTTGAAAAACCAAACCTAATGATCAAGAGTACCTTATAAAGTTGTGTTATTACAAAAATGTCTTCAACCTCATTGGTTTATTGTCTTGATTTAAGATCAGTCTATGCTGCTCTTTAAATAAATGTGTGAAAGCTCTTAACAGAGATACTATACGCTTGCAATTTCTTTGAACAGGTACTTTGTGCTGGACTTTGAGACAGGGATTCTGCAGTATTTCGTGAATGAGCAAAGTAAAAACCAGAAGCCACGAGGAACCTTGTCTTTAGCTGGAGCTGTGATATTGCCTAGTGATGAAGTGCCACACATGTTGGTAGTCTACTCTGCTAATGGAGAAATGTATAAGCTGAGAGGTACAGTGCTTCCTAAAGAGCCAGCTGAGTCATTCTTCTCTCCCATTTCCACTTCTGCATCTCTTCTCCCATATCTCATTTCTCTTTTACTTCCCTATACTATCAGAAAGTAGTGGTTATACAGCTATATTGTTACATACTATATTATAAAACACTGTGGAAGAGTACTCTGGAGTTAAGTAAGTGTGAATTTAAAATATATAGACTTTCAGGGCTTCAAGATACCTCAAGATGCCTTCTGTAAACTGTTATTGTAGCATTTTGGTTGTATAGTATATCTTGCTTGTTTCCAAAGGCAGAAAAAACTGCTTTCATTGCTGTCCATGGCATAGCATTTAATTTCTAATATTGTTCTCCCCTGCCACCATCCTGCAGTAATGAATCTGCTGATGGGTCAGAGAAGGGAAAAATGCCAGTGGGAGGCTGTTCTTGTGGAAGATACTATGTTCTTGTCAGTCTTGGATTAATTGAATTAACCTTTCACATAAAATTTTACCTTCCCTTGCTCCCAAATGTAAGAAAGAATATAAGTTAGAAGGTGGTGAGGGTGCTGCAAAAAAAAGCAATGTTCTGATTCTAAGATATTTTCAATTGGTCAATTTCATATCAACCTAATTAATAAAAACCCCTGATATTAAGAAAAGGTGACATGTAACACAGTGTAACAAAAGTTTAAATTTATGTTAGTTTTATTCTGACCACAGTTTATCAGTTGTCTAGCAGGACAGAGCATGCAGGACTCCCCTGTGGTACAGTGTGTTGCTGTTTTATACATAGAACTGAAACACAAGAACAATCAGGGAGAGTTTCAGTAAAAATGTTTTGGAATTTGCACAGCTAGAAATCATTACTACTTGTTGTTTCATTATGCTTTTCCAATTACTTGAGATCATTAAATACAGTATGCTGCTTTTAATTTCATGAGATCTATGAATTTGATTCAAATCAGTAAATACTTTTAATGCTGAGTCAGTAACCATTGAAATACTTAACAGCAGAGGAAGTAAGAGAAAATATTTCCTAAAATTACCCACTCTGTATTGGTATTCTTAATTAGGATTACTGTACTGTAGTGGTTTGTTAAAACCAGAACCAAACCTCTCTCTTAAATAGACTTCTAACACTGCACAGGAGCCACCTAATATAGACTGCAGACAACCTTTTCAATAATTTTAAAGCTGTTTTTTAAAGACACATGGGGAAAATTGTGGGTTTTATTCTTGTGTCTTTAAGTTGCATGCCAATGACACAGGTTTAAAGAGAGGTTTAGTTGAATCGCATTAAAACAGAAGTACTTGGGTATTTGGGGAACTGGTAGCTTGTCTAGTAGCTAATGGACAGCCTGAGTGTAGAGGTTTTACTGATTTAAATGCTATGCTGTGGTCCTTGTCCTCCACAAAGAGAGATGAGTAAAACAAAAGTAGATTTAAAATTTAGCAAAAAAAAAAAAAAAAAAAGTAATCTTGAGGTAATTCTGCCTTTAATAACTCTTGGCGGAGATAACTTATGAACATAAGCTTATATCTTCCAACTGGCCACAGCATCTTAAGCTGGGGTTTAGACGTGTTGTACTGAAAAACTTACTTAAATTAAGTGTCACAAATTAGAACTTATAGTGCATCCTAACCAATAAATAATCCCACCCCCCGCAAAAAAAAGAATGTCAATTTATTTGTGATTCTCTCTATTTTCTTGTTTGTTCTAGCTGCTGATGCAAAGGAGAAACAATACTGGATAACTCAGCTTCGATTCTGTGCCATACATCACAGGGAAGGTAATTCTAAGGTAAATAATTAAGCGGGAGAAGTAACTGTTATACTTTGAGCGGTGTGGGTGAAGAGCAGCATGATCTGGGTGATAGACTGGCTGCTGTAGTTAGTGGGCTGACGTTCAGAAGTTTATGAGTAAAAGCAGCAAGCTGTAACTTGTCACTAACTGGAGCAGGCTTAAGTCAATTGGGCAGTCTGAACAAATAACCATTGTCCCATTTATGAGAAGTTAATTTTGGATGCTGTCAATACATGGTTAAGTGAGTGGATGGATCAACAGTTTATTAATAAATATCTGTGTGATGTCCTGATTAGTATTTAAAAGTGTTAACTGATTCTAGTTTTATATAATTTTATAAGATTTAATGGCTTTTATTAGAGAAGCTTCAGGTAGATAGATGTTAGCAGTGGTCACTCTAGCTTCTTTACCAAATCTGAAAGAGGTCATAGTATGAAGATTTATATTGCGTATTTCTCTTTGAAAGTGATGTCAGAATTCTTGTCCTCAAGCAGATAATTATTTTGGACAGGTAAAAAAATGTTTGGACTTTTAAAAACAGCAGAACAATGGGTTGAGGGTGTCTCCTGCCTCTAAGTAGAAATGACATGAGTTTCTTTAAATGAGAATGCACTTTGGAAGTGGGAGATATTAAAAGCAAACAAACAAAAAACTCTATTAGGAAAAAATAAGTATTGTGTTTATTTTATGTATGCTTTTGGTGTTAATACTAACTCACTAAAAATAAAGTTCTTAAGTTCTTTAAGCACTTCTAATGATACCTTCACAAGAACGAAAAAAATTCCTTTCCTCATGACTAATTATTTGCTATATTAAAAAAAAAAGTGCGTGTAACTGCAAGCAGAAAGGATTCCTCCCCTGCCCCAAGATGTTGAAAATATCAGTCTTATGTTAACTGCAGTCGAAGTCATGATCCTGACTGTCTTTGAAAAGATGGAAGGTATTTTGAGGAGGCTGATATTCATTGAATGTGTGAAGTAAAATAAAACCAGTTTTTTGTTCTTTTTTTTTTTTTTTTTGAATGATGTGGACTTGTCAGGAAGAGAAAATCACACTCCTTTTGAAGGAGAATAAGTAACTTCAGTATTTTGGTACTTCTTCAATTCTTCTGCATGGCGATTAATTATGGTTTTTATATAGCTGTGGCCCACTACTATTCAGAAAGGTGCAACTCCACTTGTTCAGGATATGCTTACAGTTGCTGTCGATTTACAGCTCAGGGATTTCCTGCACTAGATAGAGATGGTAACTTTTTACACTCAGTTGCCATCAATGAATTATTCCTCAACAAGTTTTCTAGTCATTTCTTGAACACATGTAAATGTTTAGTACCTGCAATGTAACGTGACAAGGTAGAACTGTTGTTCGGTATGTATAATGTCAGAGACTTGTGCAATGGCATACTGGTTCTTATACTTCTACACTCTACATTTGCTAATATTTCTTAGTAGTGGGTTTGTTTTTTCTCCTTTTGCCTGCTTCTGGTAAATAATTCTGTAGAGATTAATTCTGGAGTGGCAGTAATTGAGTTGAAGCTGATCTTTTTGTAAGTGAAATTTGGATCATTTTTCCTGCTTAGGTAAAAAACTGTTGCATTTAATAATAATTTATGTTCAGAATTTTTCATACTGCCTCTCCATGTTGAGCTCCTGCAGTAGTAGTAGTATCTACATATTTTGATAGGCTCTGAATTAATTAGTATGTCAAGAGAAAAATTGTAGCATTATAACAGTGAAAATGTCTGGCAATTAGTAGTGCTCTAAAAAAAGCAAATAGAATTTTAGGAATTATTGGGAAAGAAGCAGAGAACAAAGGGGAAAATACCGTGACTGCTCTGTTGTATGCTTGTTTCAAATACTTTTATTAGTCCCCTTCCATTTCTGAAACAGAAACACTGGAGTGGGGGAAAGTACTTTTCATCACTTCTGTTGTTATTCTCTACAGAATGAACAGTGTGACAAAACTTGCCTACAGTGGAGTCTTTTTTTTTTTTTATTCCTTTTTTTTTTTTTTATTCTTTTTTTTTTTTATTCTTTTTTTTTCTGATGATGGGATGAGAAGGGGCAAATCAGGGAAGTAGCATGTTAATGAGTGCTCTGGAGTGGCTGAATAGGAATTATTTGCTAGCTGTTAATATCAATATTAACACCTCAAAGAAAATGAGCAGAGAACAGATTCAAAATAAAAGGTGAGAATGAAAAAGAGATTATTATGGGATGCTTTAGATGCCAAAAGTGTGTATAGATTTGAAAAGTATTTGAAAGGGAAAATGTCACTAGAAAGCCTTGACTAAGTGAGTGGGAGGCTATTAAATACAAAGACAGCATCTGTCACAGAAAATCTAACACGCAGCTCTTAAAAACAGGAAGGACTTAGAATGGGGAGCATCTCTCCAGACTTGTTCTCGTACCCTTGCATAGTGACCTACCACTTCTGTGCTTTCTTCTGGTTCCTAGACTTATCGTGCAAGAAAAGAAAAGGATTTCCTTGACTGAGAGGGGGTGGATGGGCATACATAACTGAGGAACCAAACAACCTCTTGTTTCATGCAGCAGGAGTAGCATTACTGCGTTTTTCTTAGAAGACTGATGAGTTACAGAAACTTGGCTTAGGAAGCTGGAGTATAGATGCATTTTGGTTGGTACAGCCAGTCGTACATTTTAGTTAGCTTGCATCCACTTAGAAAAATATTTTCATTTTCTTCAGCATTTCTATTTTATACTAAGTTCTGTGTTACAAGTCTACATGTAAAATCAGACTAGGTCACTTTTCACTTGATATGTTTGTTAGTGAAGCACTCTTAATTCTCCACTTCTGTAAGCCACAGAGCAAATAGAGAATTTATATCTTCTGTATATTTAAGCTTAACAGTCCAGAAAGTAAAATGCTGGGAATTAATGTTCTTTAGATGAGACCACAGGTGAGTCTGCTTCTTACTCCAGAAATGTACTGTACTTGAAGCAATGTCATCCTTACCTGTTCCTAGGGACCTTTCTTTTGACAACCTGTGTCTCTTGTTTTTCAATACACTTTTTTTTCCTTTTTCCCCTTCTGTCTTCTCAGGATTAGAGTATTATCTGAGAGGCAGATTTCCCCTGACTTTAGTGTTGCTTATAGTGCCAACTTGGATTTCATGTACAAGTTTTAAAGCTTCTCTCTGCTTTTCTCTATAAAAGTAGGTGATCAAAAGCTTTAATGCTACAATAATTAGACTTTGGAGATCAGATATTGGTTACAAGGGAGTGGTGTTTCACAAAGATTCCAGAAACTAGAAAAAAATCCATTTCTATAACCTCTTTTTTTCTTCAAAGTTTCTTACTTCAAAACCACTGCCTGGTAGGAGGTAGGAGAAGCAAGAACTGCTGCATTTCTTTTATGATTATTTTTTTTCCTTCTCTTGTAGATGAAGGTGCTTTAATAATTATTCACATGAGAGTGGAAATATTTAATTTAAAATATTTAAAATTTACATGAAATAGCATGCTGTTACCTTAGCAATTTTACTGTTTCTTTTGTGTTGGGGTTAGGGACTGGAATTACGTAGAAAGATCTGTAATGACACAGGGAAGGGTACATGTTTGATTTGCTTTTGCATAATTGAGGACTTGAGAGAAATCTGTATTTTTGGCATTTTGTTAAAATAGCCATACTGTTTGTTGGTAGGACTGTCATGGTGTGATTGGTTACTCTACTGGCAGCAGGACTGGATCTCTCTCCTTCCCCTCTCCCCATACTTCAAGGGTTGTAGTAAGTGATAACTTCAAATGTCTGTGTCTCATAGTGCTGTCAGGAACAGGCAGATAGATACTTGTGTGTTTTAAGCTTTTGGAGCTTGAAAAGAATCCAAGCTCTGTCTCTGCTGAGAACAGGCATGTTTCTGCATCTGGAAATTTGGAGCCTGAGTACTTGCTTCCAGCTGCTTCTACAGCTTAAACTCACCTTTTTCATGGGAAGAACAGGAGGCAGAAATTTCTAGCTATTTTTTAGGAGTCATACACTTGACAAGGAGGTGGAATGGGAAGTGTGAAATATGCAGTGAGAGGTATGTTTTATCTTATGCAAGTCGGATACAGGTTAGTGGGGGAAAAATAATGGGATGACCAGGCGAGCAGTGGGAATGTTCCTAAGAATACCAGTGAAGCAACTCTTAGCTACAGGTCTTTCATACTGGGGAGCAAACGTGTTTTTTGAAATCTTTAGCTTTTATTGGAAGGAGATTCATAGGAAGACATGAGAATTTGGAGAATGTTTTTCAAAGCTGAAGCTGAGTCACTATTTCTATGAAATATTCATAGGACAGTATTCCTTCTAATTGCACTGGATCCAGATCAGCACTGGTTTCCTTTCTTTTTCAGAGCTACTGCCTGCATCAAAATGTTACTGTATGACTTGCTGTTCTCACTGTCTTTAAAGCTTCAGCTGGGGACTGGAGTGGTGGAGGAAACTGAGCAAAGCAGTGATTAAAAAAAAAAAAAAAAAGAAAAAAAAAAAGAAAAAAAGTTGTTTATTAGTGACTAAACTTAGTTGCATCCTAATCAATGGTCCAAAGGTGAGCTGTACAGCTAACAAGTGGGTGTAACAGAAGCTGTCTGTCACTTTGTTTTAATTAAATTTTACATCATAATGATGAAGTACTAAAAGGATAATGTTCTCTGGCAAATAATTCCCATGCTGTAAGGTAGTCTTAATGTTCTTGGTATTCCCATGAAGTCTTGTTTTACTTAATTACAGATTGCTCAACCTCCAGAAGGGCCAAATCACACTGTATTGGAAGAAATCTTTTATGTCTGGGTAGGGTTGCTGGTTTTTTAGACCATTCTAAGTGAATATTATCATACAAGTTTTAATTAAAGCATTAGTCAAGTTTGATGTCTGTGATGTAAAATGCTTCCAATAAGAAGTAGGCTTATGCATAATTTTTCTGGTAACTTCCAAGAATAATTTTATATCCATAATTTGTCACAAGCTTGTTAGATCTTCTGTTTCATATCCCTTTTTTCTTGACTGTTTAATGATGGTGGCTGTAAAAGCACTGCTAGAAACAAACACATGGGTTCTTATACTAGCTCTTAATTCCAATGTGTGGATCAGTTGCTGGATTGGCATATAACCCTTTTGTTTCTCAGTGCATGTCAGGAATGTGGCAGGGAACAGAAACCACTACCTTTTGAACTAGCTTCTGTCTTAAATTGTATTCAGATGGTAGCTTTCAGCTTAGATCTGTGCTAGAATAAGGAGGTAGACTCCCCTTGTTCCAGGTTCTGGTTTGGATCTGCACAGTGAGCTGTTCAAAACTGGATGGTGTGGATTCATGTTTCAGCTGAACTCATTTGTGGGTTCCCTGAGCTGGAAATGGCCTTCCTTCTGCTGCCACCCTTTGTGCAGGCTCTGTTGTGTTTCTGGTTCTGTTACCTTGGGCATCAGAAATGGGAAAAAATGGCATCTTGCTGAAAAGGACTTGGCGCTCTGTCCAGCTCACTGAGGTGTCAGGTGAGCACTGATGTAGGGGAATCTGGCCTCTGCTTCCAGCAGCCCCTGGTGGTGTTAAGGCTCAGCTCTTGTCTTACTCCTGGATGGAGGATGACTGAAATGGATCTGCCCAAAACCTAACCTTTCTCTGTTTTAGCCTGAGGCTTTGTATTTAGAACTGAGCCATCCTGATGACTGCACGCCTCTGTGAGGGACTGTCCTGCTCCCTTTCCCTTCAGGCAGTGCTCCTGATGCCTCTTACAACTATCATCCAGCCCTTTAGAAGGAGTCTGGGGAGCTAAACCAGCAGAAAATTCTGTACGTGTGTCTGTCTTTGTTTCTCTTCCGGTTTAACTCCCTGGAGTGGCTTTCCGTGAGGCCAAATGGGCCTCAGAGCCAGCATGGAGAGATGGTGGAGAAAAAAGTCCAAACATGTCCCTTTCAGTGGCAGCTGCAGTGGCAGTTTAGCTGCAGTGTGGAGCAGCACCTGTAGTAGTGCCTGAAAGTTCAAGGTCAACACTTCTATCAAATCACTATAAGGCAGATAGCATAATTTTCCCCACAGCTGAAAGAATGGCTGTCACGGATCTTTGGTTTTATCAGATTTCTTCTTGCCTTATTAATGAATGGCTGTGGAGATACCTTTAAATTTCTAAATGGATTCTTCACTGGGTATTTTTAACATCTGCATGGTAACTGTTTCCATAAAGCAAATTAGTGAAAGTTTCAAGTCTATGTGAGTGTTGTTTTGGTTATTTTTATGCATGTCAAACCTCTTTTCCTTTTGAGCAAGTTCTCTTCCCTCCTCTGGTATGCTTGTCTGCTTCCCTCTCTCATCACTGGCCTATAAAAGTCTACTAAAAGGATGGTGCTTCTAATTAAAACATGCTTTGCTGAGAAGGAAGCGGTGCTTGGCTGTAGACGTGTGTGTTTGATATCTTTTTTTCCTCCCTTCGGAAGATACATGAAGATAAGAGCTGCTCACAGCTTTCTGCTTTCAAAATCCTGTGGAAATAGAAAAAAATTCCATTTAGGACTGAACATAAGCTCACTCAATTCTTGACGAAGAAAAGATTTTTATGATGGAATGATTATCGTAGTCTCTTGCTTAAAAGCAGATGATGAAGTACTATAATAGTCTGTCAGAAAAGTTAGTACCGTAGATGGTGCTTTTCACAAATGTGCAAAGCGTATCACAAGCTGGTCCCTTTGCAGTGCTGAAGTTTGGATGTTATGTAGATTCAGTCATTTGCATTTTAATATTTGTGAATTATTAGAATGTAAATTAAACAGATCTCTGTCCATATTTTTCTTCTAGCAGTGTTTACTTAGGGTGCATTGGAAAAGAAGTAGATGGGAATTAAAATACTGAACAGTGATGTCTCAAAGTTGTAATTACTTTCTGATAGTGTGTGACTTCTTATTGCTCTAAAGCTGCATGCAGGGGTTGGTTCTGTGCTATATATACGCAGAGGAGTAAAGGAATGTCATTTCAGTATTTATTATTCTGTAGAAAACATCTGTGGCACAGTGCCTGTGAAAAGGATCCTTATCAGCCATAAACAGATATGACAATTCACTTCAGAAATTAGTTTATTGATCTCTGGAAGACACCATTTACTTTCCAAAATAAACAAAACTGTTTGCTTCTGATAAATGGTGAAAAACATTTCAGCTTCTTTGTGAGCAGGTAGGGCAATCCCTAGGCAGAATGAGTCATGAAAACATTAGTATAGTTGGAACTTATTGTTCTACAGTTACATTATATTAATTGTTTGGATTTTTGATATCCAAATGGAAGCATTCATTATAAGTTTTTGGTTTGGGTTTTTTTTTTTTATCTAGGAGATGGACAGTCTACTAAAATAAAGAGCTTAACCCAAATCTATGTTAGCTAAGTATACTTTAGCTAGCTTTAGATCATAAAGCCAAGATGAACGCAAGTTACAAATTAATCTTTTATTAGCTGCTTTATTATTCTTTTACTAGTTTCATTTTATTAGCAGGCAAACTGTTGGAGCAATGGTAAAGTGTAGCCTCAGGAAAGAATATTTGTAATCCTTTTGGGATGCTTCAGCCTGTGGATTTCTTGACTCATTATTAGCACCATGTATTACTAATTGTTGAAAAGCTTATGTCTTCCTTTCATCAGACTTTTCACTATCTTTTATTTATTTGCAAACCAGAAAGTAGTAGGACCAAGAAAATGAGATATGATAATAGTTAGAGGGGCAGATAAGTTGTACCAGTAGCGCTAGGGGGAAGAGCAGGGCATTAGGAATGAAGAAAGATCCATTAGTTACTGTCACTGCTTTAATTTCCTGGGAGTGACTTTAATGACTGTTGTAGTACGATGTGTAATTAGAGTTTTTTTAGCTGCAGAAAATATCACATAGGTTTCAACATTTTAACAACAATGGAAATTTTTCATTTTTGCGCAGTTATGTGTCAGTGCAAGAGATGCTTGTCATTCCCAGTGTTTAAGCTGAAAAAGTTCTGCGAAAGAGGAGTCAAGTATTTGGCTGGGACATAGGTGTTGACAAGGTGTTGTAAAATTGAGAAGTGCCTAAGGGGCTGAGTGTGTAGTTCCTGGAGAGGCCTCTCCTGGCTGTGGCAGGAAGAAGCTGTCAGAAGGAATAAGCTGTCGCCCCCGTCTCCTTGGGCGGCCAGGCTTACTGCTCTGGTGCTGTTTTCTGCGGCACTGTGGAGCGCAGCCCCACTTCAAAAGGTTTTGAGTGGTTGTAGAAACTGCCCCTGCAGACATTCACCTGCACTTTGTGTGTGACTGCTTTTGCAAGTTGTAGGTTGGGATTTTTTACATTTATCATGGGGCCTTGCCTAGGGGTGGCTTCATGGATAGCCAGAGGTCCTGGTGCTGAGCTCATTTAGGGTTTTTATGTTACAAACATTCTCTAAAGAATTATCCCAAATTAGATGCAAAAGGATTTGTGTCGTGGACTGGTGTAGTTTTCTGGCACACTGGTTGGAAACATTGGGTCACTAGATGGATAAAGCGTATAAAGGGACAGAAAATGAAGACATGAGGAAAAGACATGCTTATAGACCTGTGGGAGCCTTTCAAACCGATGTATTTGGCTCTGATACTTGGCACAGACTGTGGCTGTATGTGCTAGCTCAAGATTGGCAATCTTCCTGACTCAGTGAGCTGCGTAGGATTGGTAACTGTCTTGTACTGAGAGGGGAAGGAGAGGACTCTAGGAGAGGCTTACCAGCAGAGGTGAGCTCTTCCTAGAGATCACGTAGCACTACGGTAGGGCAAGGCACGCCGGCACACCAGGCGACACAATATGGTCAGACCTTGCCAGGCTGTGCACTTCCTATGTAGAGCTTTGAGTTTATCTAGTGTCCCTGTAGCAGGACAGCCTTCTTGAGGACCACCCGCTACTGAAACTATAGATGGCCTGTTCTTCTTGATTTTTCGCTCCAGCTCCACTGACTCCCAAACTCGATGCCCTAAATGGCTGTCCACCAACAATTGCTGTGAGCCGCCTTTGTGAGACTTAATGAAAAGCCACCTTAAATGCACTGTGGTCCTGCAGCCTGTTTATTTTGCTTCGAGTCACAGTTTAGAGGTGTAGCTGGTGTGTCCCGGTGACTTGTGATATGAACTAGCCCGGGGATCCTCAAACTTTTTAACCAGGGGGCTGGCGCGTGGCAGGCAGTCATCTGCGGCTGCTTGGTTTTCCCCCCACAACCCCCGGGGGGGGGGGGGGGGCGGAGAGGGCCAGGGGCGTTCTATAAATACCGAGGACCGGATTGAGGACAGGACCCTGGGGGGCTTTATCCAGCCCGTGGGATGTAGTTTGAGGACCCCTGAGCTAGAGCAAATCTTGCAGGGGAAAAAAAAAACAACCCTGGTCTGGATTAAGAGACTCCTAAAATGATGGGCGTATTTGTTTCTTGGAAACTTGTTCATTAATTATTTGTGATACAGAACCAGTTAAAAAAAAAGTAGCTAGCTAGCAGCTTTTGTACTAATAGTTCACTATTAAATTTATAACTCCCAAGTGTAACTGGGGTTTGGTGAAAGGCGTATCATATTAGGTGGCAGGATGAGAGAAAATGTGAGGTGTGAGCTGCAGTCAAGGTGTCTGTTGTGATCCATGGGTTGGCTGCAGATAGTTCATTGCAGTTTGAAACACTGTCTTGAAGAAAAACAGCATTAAGTTGCTAAATACTATCAATGATATAGATATTAACTTAGAATGTACGTGCATTTCGATTTATGAACGTATCTCTCAAAAGTGTGTAGGTTGAATGAGATAATTTTGGCAGCAGTTTTTTCTGAAAGCTAACTCTCTCCTAGAATTCCTTCCTGATTCTGTATTTGAAGAGAAACAGTGCTTGGATTTTTTCCATATTTGTTTTATGTTACTTTTGTAATTTGCAGATCTGTACTTTCATGGTGCTGTCCTGTCCCATATGCCCCCGCGCAAAAAGAAAAAAACAAAAAAAACCCCCAAAAACCAAAACCACAAAACCCAACAAACCACAAACACCCAAACCAAAACAAACAAACCCCAAAACAAAACTATAATCAAATTTCATTTATCACAGAATGATGTTGTCTTTCAAGCAAAACTAATGGCTAAACTTACTGTTTTACATGTGTGCTCTTTATCTTTATGATCAGTTCAGCTAGATGAAGGTAGCAGTGGTGTATTTTTAATATCGTGATTGCATGATACTAGAATGTCAGTGATTCTCGGAAGATTTTATTCTAAAATCAAAATAAATTTTTTAAACTGGAAGTTGATCTTATGCTGAAAACAAAAGAAATTATCTTGTTCTTTGTCTGTACCCTAAATTTAGTTGATAAGTATTCTGATGTCAGTTTAAAAAAGAAACATCACTAAGTTATTCATCAGTAACATATTCTGTTGTTATATACTAAGGTTGGTTTTAGAAAAGGAAATTCAGTTGCCCCCAATTTCCCTCATTCCCTTGTTTTTTCCAAAGACCTTTTCCTCTGGCTCTTATTTTAGCTATGTCTAAGCAATGCTCTTTCAAATGGAAGATGAATTAAAAACCTGGCAAAAGTTCTGTACTCTTCTGACAAGTTCCACCCCCAGTGCTTTTTTTTTTACCTTAGAGTCAAAGCCAGTTTTAATGCAATTGTGAATTATCAGCCAGGATGGATAGTTTTTGAATGTCTGATTCTACAGATGCTTATTATGATAATTTTATTAGTCGTGGTAGTAAAGAATACATTCATTGCAAAAACAGAGCTAGGCCATCGTTCCTGGAAGTGTTTGTAAACATAAATCCAGATCAACGGAATAATGCTTATTTCTATGAGTATAACAGCTCTTTGCACACTGGGAATGTGATAACCCATTTTTTTAAACCTTCAAATACCTCAAAAAGTCTGAAGTCTAGTTTTGTGGGGGGGTGGCAGAGGGATCATGTAACTTACTTTTCCTTCTTTGGCAGATGCCAGATAATCTGCCTTGTCATTTACAGTCAGTGCAGCGGTAACCTGATGCCCAATTTAGACTTTTAATGAAATTACCACAGAATTACAAAGTTTGACCTGTAAAGGATAAGAAGAGAGATTGTACCCAAGTAATATTTTTGTGCACTTGCTGGCAGACCCAACAGTAGTACCTCATGTTGATGGTAACTCTTAGCAATGTTGAAGGCTGCCATCATTACTTGGGTAAAGGTATTTCACCCATAGGGCTGTATATTTAGTTCACTTTCTTACTGCTGTCACTTTCTGAAGTGTTTTGTGTTTTATGTGGTAAGAGTTACTCTGTTTCAGTTTTAACATTACAGATGCAATCAGCAGTTCCAATAGAAGGGAAAAAGCTCTTTTATATTGCACTTTTATTTGTGATGTCCCATGGTGCTCTAGTGCACATCTGAGCCTGATTGAGAATTGCTGCCCTAAAGACCTTCAGGAAAATGCCGGTTTGAGGGCTGCGGGAAACAAACCAAGATGGCAACACTAACAAATGGTTAGATCAGAACAAAGAAAGTTCTTGAATGTTCAGACTGATTTTGTAAGTTATATGTTAAGAATATTCCCACTGCAGATACTGTTGGAGATTTATTTCCGGCCTTTTCTGTATTTAGGGTTTATCCCAAGCTTACTCCAAAACATGTTGACTTTTAAAGCCATGTTTTGTATTAATTGTTAATGTTTTATTGGTGTGTGAGTTGGCCTTACCAAAATTGCAGCTTCTCTAATGTTGTAAACAGCACTGTACTGTTTCAGAAATTTCATCAGGTGAAAGCATTAAGATTTTTTTTTTTCCTTCCTTGCTGTTCACACCAGTTTGGTGACTTAGAGGTCAATGGCTTTATTAAAAAAAAAGAAATTGTGTTGGTATTGCTATTACTCTGTCTGCAAAATCTTCCTAATCTTCTCTAAAAAGCATGGTTGTAAGAATTTAGCAGCATCTTAATTTGTAAGAGTTTGTGAAGCTTTTTGCAAAGGCCAATTTCAGACAATCCAGGAAACAAAGGCAGTAGCCACAGTGTTTCCAAGAGGATCCCTGCTGAGCAATGCAGATGGTCCAGAAGGAATAAATCAGTCCTGAGTACAGTTACACCTCCAGATTTAGGTTTGTGAGGAAAGTAGAACAGCACAAACCTGTAGCCTGAATTGTAAATTATTTCCTTGTGTAAGGGTTGCCAATATCAACATCCCATTGCTTCTTCTAGAGCATTTCATCCTCACGAAGCAGAAGCTCATCTCTGCTGCCGCCTGGGACAGTTAATTCTGCATCTCCTAGTGGCCAGAAACATATGAATCAAAGTGGGCCAACTGTTGTAACCATCACACATCACAAATCACCTGCGGCTGCTCGAAGAGCGAAGAGCCAGCGTTCTGGTCAACTCCATGAAGTCAGAGAGGTAAGAGAGAAAAAATCTGCTGTTTTGCTGTAACTTCTAAATGCTTATTTTGCTTTAGGATAAGCAATTAAGTCTGACAATTTAACAACTCTCTTTGTTTCCTACTTTACGTATGACTGCTTTGTTTTGATCCCCTCGCTGAGAAAAAGGCAGTCTTGAGTTCTGGTTGAGCTTAAAGTCTGGTGTAACCAGGCCTTTTTATGTCAATGTTAAAGTTAGTGTGTGCACATGCTTAAAAGGGGAAGTATATGGGCCACAGCTCCCAGACTTTGCAGTGGTGCTGCAGTACAGGAGGAATATCTTTCTTAAGCTGCATGCAGCAAAACCTTTCAGATTGGAAAGAGGGCCCTGAAGCATTTAAATATAACTAGAAAAAAATGCCATGTAAGTCTGATGAATTAATGTGAAAGAAGGCACAGCTCCCCACACTCAGTGGTTTGTTTCTATATGGCTATAGTTTTAACTTTGTTGTCAAGTTTCTATTGCTGGACAAAGCATTATTCTACCACGGGGCCATATTAAACACATGAAAAGTATGTTTCTTTCAAAATGCCTTTACCAGGGTTTTGCAAGTATAACTTGTATACTGATTTAAGTCTGTCTTCCAGACAACAAAAATAATACAGAGTTTTAAGCTTAAGTAGTATTGGCGGACTTCCACAGAACTCACTTTTATCTTTCTTTCATCCCTTGGTATTTTTGCTTTGTCTGAATTTCTTGCTGTTCTCTAATACTACCTTTGTAGGTCCCCCTCCCACCCCTTCTACAAAAGAAACTGTTGACAGCCTAGCTGTTTTAAAGCATTTTTTTTGTTACATGGGTTCAAAATAGCTACCCCAGTCCCTTATGTTGCAATCTGAAGAGTCTGCTTTTAAGTTTATGCTCCCAAAATGCTTTATAAATAGAGACCTTTCATATTAAGAATGGAGTAAATTCTTAGTGTGTGCTCAGAATGAAACCTCAAATTACACATCCCAGTGAAGAATGCTCGTTTTTATTCTAGTAACATTAAAAGTGAAAACTTCCCTTTTGTATTAATTAATCCTGTATTGTATTAACAACAATCATTCCTTGCTCTGAAGAGACACTGTCTGAATGTCACCCACGTTTTCTTTACATTATAGAAAACACACATCTGTTTGTTTCTCATGAGAATATGTTGTCTTTGCTTACCAATCATCTCCCCCAAGTTGTTTCTACCTTACTAAATGTGTTTGCTCTCATAGGTTGAATTCAGAGTGCGCATTAAACCCATTAGTAAAACAAACAGTAGGAGCTGTTGCAGCTTTGTTAGATGAAGCTGGGTAGGGCTGAAAGGAATGTAAAAGAGAATTAGTGTATGTGCTGATCATAGTAAGTTGGGAAGGGAAGAAGTCAACAGATGCAAAGAACTGCACTTGGGAAGGAATAAATACTAGCCTATAGTAAAACAGAGAATAAGTGGCTAGGTATCATACCTGCAGAAAAGGCCTAGGGGTTGCCAGCTCATTTGTTTGCAGTGTATTGCAATGTGATGTCATTCCAAAAAGGTAAATATTATAGTACTTTAATCTGCAATGGTGGAAGATAATTGTTTTGCTATGTTTGATGTGAGTGATACCTCAGCTGCAGCACCAAATCCTGTGAGAACCACTTAGAGGGCTGTAATAAAAAAATCCTAGATATTGAACATATGGTAGTGATTGAAGGTTGAAAGAAATGAGTGTTTTTCAGGGAGGGGAAAATGGTAATAAGATAAACAGTGCATAAAAAAAAATTATAAGGAGGTGTGTGAACTTTACCTTTTTGTGTATTGAATTTTTTTGTGTGTGTGCGCTGCTGCTTAACAAAGAGCGTATCGATGGAAAAATCGGTCCTCCTGCCCTCCTTCCCAGTCTCATGTAAAAAGTGGCTGCTTCACTGATCTTGTTTCAATCTTATGAAAGGATAAGTCTGTTTTTTCAGGATAAGGAAGCAGGCAGATTTCATTTCAATGGCATGCTCTGTGCTTTTTCTTTTCAGAGTGAATGCAGTGGACTTCGGTATACGCTGCCTGTTTTTTTCAGGGAATATTCTTGTTCCCTATGTGAGTCAACGTTGACTGTTAGATCTACCATCCCTTGTTAAATTTATGAATAAAGACTGGTCTAGAGGCCTCCAGAAAAGTGCACTTAAGTCTGTTCTTGTCCTTTTTTTTTAATCTGAAGCAAGGAGAAATAGGAACTAAAAGTGCAGTAAAAGAGAGTTAATCCTCTTCTCAACACTTAAATCTTCGCTTTTTGTTTGGGAGTTGTTTGGTATGGTTTGGATGAAGGGAAGAGACTGCAAAAGGATTAAAGATCTGTTAGTGTTTCCTTTATAGAATGAAGTTACTGAAGCTTTGACATGCAAATAAGCTTTTTTTTATTGTACTATAAATAGCGCTAAAATATCTTCTAAAATACAGTAGTAGAATCAATGGAAAGACTTTATATGCTTCTGGAAAATGAGAAGCAGGAAGTATTTTTTTTTATTGTTTTAAAACAATGTTATGGTAATACTACTCATATGTAATACGAGACCTGTGAAAAAAGGGAATGCTGCAGAAGGGGCATCCTTTGCTTGGGACGTACAGTCTTCACTAGCTTGGACAACATCCCTGGCAAGTGCTGAACTTGAAATGGCTACTTCAATCTGGACCAGTTTTTCTTGATTTGGCCATGTTATTTGAAAACAGTGAAGTGTATGTGTAACTCCTTGTTGCAAATAGGACAAAATGTACTCCTACATTTGACATCAAGCAATGGTATTTGGTAATATTTGGTTGTTCTTTTTTCTCTTTTTTTCCTTTCATAGTAAGAATAAACAACACATTGTTTCCTCCTGTTGTTTGCTCTGGCTGGGTTTTTTTGTTGGTTTGTTTTTTGGGTTTTTTTTGAGACAGCATAGAGAATTTTAGTGTAAAACAGATTATAGCAGAGAGGTTTATTTAGTACCAAGCTGACATGCAGAGTTCTATAAAGGTTGTAGAATCAACTGTGTAGGTCTCCAAAATGATGCGTATAATAAGTGTTTGTTGTGAAATTAGAACTTCACATTTTAAAAAATGTGTAGGTTAAAATAGAGCATCAATATGGAGCTTTCGGCTGCTATAAAAACTTTTATATACTCAAGCTACTTGCTAATACTACTCAAGCTAATAGCATGGAATTAAAAAGATGCTCAGGAGCATTACTTCCCATCATAATGTAACATTTTTGTTTAAAATAACAATATTCTCTTAAATAGGGTTTTTGCTTATATTAATTTGATGTTAATAGTCCAGTCCATACTGATTTATGGAACGTTATATCAAAACTAAAATTCACCATACATTAATTTGGGAGAGCTGATCTGCTATGTGTTGCATTTTATGTGGTATTATTTGAGATCCTACATCTTTATTTGGGCTATAACTTACCATTAAAGGGGTGTTTCATCTGATTTTTTTAGTAAGAGATTTTATGGTAACCTAAGTGTGTGTGGTCTTGAAATGAAATTCTGTTTTTTAAACTATGAATTTTATTATTGTCTTAGCAATTTATGATAAGAATTATGTTTGCAGAATTCTTTACTGCAGGTGGTTAAAATTAACTGAATGTAAAGCCAAGTGGCCACACCATACTTCGCATTAAATTTTAGCTGTCACTGAACAAAATTATAGTGGCACACTTAATCTTAGAATGGTGTTTATTTTGGCTGAGGATGTCTGACTATTGTATGACCTCTACCACTGTTACCATTGTTCTTAAAGAACCAAGAATGGCGGTATGTTAAGAACCAAGTATGGCGGTATGTGAACATTTTGTAGTAACTTACATTAATTATTTACAGAAGTTTAGAGAAATTAAATTGAGTTAATTGAAAGAAGTCTAGAGAAATAATTTGCCCCCACAAATTTAAAAAGTCGACAAGGGAATTTCTGATCCCTTTGAAATGTGGTGTTTGGTACAGCTTTTGATAGTCTACAGTGGACTAGTCATCAGCATGTGTTTCTGAACATCTGGTACAGTGAGATCCAGATTTCATGTGGCCTCTACCAGTGTGACATCTATATTATGTGCCCATGGGCAGTTCCAGAATTTGGAAAGGACTGATTTTTGGTAAGATGACAGTCCTACTCCTTCTTGCATGTCCTGTGCCATATATAAACGTGGTTACCATTTGATTCCTGCACGAATTATACAACTAGCTGATACTCCCTTACAATATAGGAAAATCTAGGACTTGCACCTAGGGCTTCATGGAGTGAGGTTTACCTGCAATTTTGTGGGGCTGCAATTGTCCAGTTTTATGTGGTTACTAGGAAGAATAGAGGATTCTGAAACACTTTGGGGATTTTCAAGTGAGAAGTGAATGTCTTCAGGTCGCTAATATTTGGATAGCAAAATTAGGAACTGTGGCTAGCTACTGTTAGCGAAAAAGGATACTGTTGTCCATGGAGAACTGTTTTTCTGTAACGGAATTGCAGCACTGCACAGGCAGCATTGTAGGTAAAAAAGCAGATGCAGTACTTGAACGAGTTGGGGAAGCATTCAGACCTGCAGGACTTTCACATATGTGAACAAAGACATAAGCTAAGCTGTGAGTATGTTGATGGTAAAAGTTTAAGCCGACAGTAGGGGAAAACCCGATGATTTTGCTTCGGTGACAAATATTACTTTTCAGCTTTGAAAAAGTCAAGTTTTGCTTTTAATTTCATTTTTTTTCATTCTCCTTTTGTTTCTCTGGAAGTATGTACATAAAAAGAAAGGTCGGTGGATAAGATAATCTAATGCCAGTTCTAGCAAAAAGAATGCTGTAGCACTTCATATTTTTGTATTTTTTGGCATATTATTGTTTGGCATATTATTGAGGTTGTGTGAGGCAGTATGATAAGCACGCATGTAAGAAAATTGATTTGGATCCTTTAACAGGATGTATACAGGATCATGCATAAACAGTGTGAAGTATGCACAAAGAACATTGAAAAGAATACCACTAATCAAGTATTTATGTAAGTGTGTATAATTTTGATTAGTTTGATAAATTTCTAAGTAGGGAGAAATGCTACATACTAGATCTGTCGCTTTCACTTAGAATTCTCATCTTGATTTTGGAGTGTAGGAAGATGAGAGCTAGCTTTGTGACAAAGATGACCTTCAGGACTGTATAGCTAATAAATGAAATATTTGCTTTTAGAAGATGAAACTGGTCTCATCACGTTCATCTAAATAAAAGGTGTAGATGTAGGATGGGCTGCTAAATTATGCTAACTTCAGTCTTTCTGACCTAGTAAGTGTCAGTGCTTTATCAGGGAGAGGCCTGATAACCATGGACTGTAGCTGCACTAGCACTGCTGAAGTCTGTGCTGCTGTGCCTTTGCTAGGCAGATTTAAAAGTAGTTACCTAAAATCATGTCTGGTTTTTCCTTCTAGACATGTTTTAGTATGAGAGGTAGCTTTGTGGTGTTTTCTTTGTGGCAGTTTGTGGTTGATACTTTTAACTAGAGTTTTCCTGTATTTCAAAACTAATATAGTAAATACACTTTATAAATTTCTCAGTTGGCTGACCAAGGAATTTCATCTTGGTAGTTTATAGACACTGTAGAAAGTGTTCATAGTATTTAACTTCTGAAATCTTAGTGTCCTGTGTTCTGTTCATGTGGAGAAATAATAATGGTGGTACAGTGAGCGGCAATTTTGGAAAAGGAAGGGAAAGAACACAGAGGCGGAACCTTTGCTAGTTACAGATCTCCAGTTTTGTCTGGGCTTGTATTTAAATTACCTCACACATGCCCACCCCTCATAATAAATTAAAGGTAAAGGGTCATCCTTTTGATCATCTTTAGTGAGGTGCATCGTATCATATACAAAGTAGGTAGTCTGTAACTATAGACGAATGCTGTTCAGAAAATTAGGTAAGTTACTTAATAGGTTACATCTTAATACCACTACATCTATACTATTTTTGTATTGTATGTATTACATTTTCATTTGTCTGCAAACTCATTGTCATAATTGTTTCATTTTAATTAGCAAGGTGTGCAAAACGGGGACTAACATCTCCACTCTAAAACAGATAATGAAAAAGTGCTTGCAGAAAACTCAAACCAAAACCATAGCTGTTTCTCAGAAAGCAATGATTTCTTCTTGGCTAGTGGCAGCGAAGAAAAGACAGCAGAAAACCTTTGGGGCAGTTCTGTATCCACTGAAGTCAACAGAAAGTGAAAGAGGCCTTAAGTCTTAATTCAGCTTTTGGTATTTATTTGGCATAGAACATGTTTGTGGAAGTTATACTACAGCTACTACTATTTAACTGTGCTTAGAAACACTTTTTGAATTGAGAAGTATCATAATAAAAATTTGTGTTGCAGGTATGTTTGCCAGCTTAGTTGCAGCTGAGCTGGCTGATACTGAAAGGGCAGCTCCCAGCTGTGTGTTAACAGGAGCCATTATAATTTGTTTAGGGGCATTACATTACATCAGCCCTAAATGTAAACAGAGAGCTTTGGCTGGAACTTGGGGGGAAGAAAGGAGAGTTTACCACCTTGGGAAGAAGGGGCAGGCAACTTCGGAGGACTATAAAGATGTTGCTGGGTTATGCAGGGGGCAGATTAGAGAGGCGAAAGCCCAGCTAGAACTCTGGCTGGCCACTGCTGTAAAAGGTAACAAAAAATACTTTTACAAATACATTGGAAACAAAAGGAGGGTCAAGGATAATCTTGCATCCTTTATTGTATGTGGCGGGAAACATTGCCACAAAGGATGAGGAAAAGGCTGAGGTGCTTAATGCTTTCTTTGCCTTGGTCTTTAACAGCAAGCTCTGGGTACTCAGCCCCCTGAGCTGGAAGACAGGGATGAGGAGGAGCAGAATGAAGTCCCCACAGTCCAGGAGGAAATGGTTAGTGACCTGCTGCTCCACTTAAATGTGCACAGATCTATGGGGCTGATGGGATCTCCCCAAAGGGTACTGAGGGAGCTGCCAGAGGAGCTTGCCAAGCAGCTCGCCTTCATTTGTCAACAGTCCTGGCAAACTGGAGAGGTTCCAGAAGATTGCAAGTTAGTGTGACACCCATCTACAAGAGGGGCAGGAAGGAGGATCCAGGCAACTACAGGCCTGTCAGCCTGACCTTGGTGCTTGGGAAGGTTATGGAGCAGATCATCCTGAGTGCCATCAGGCGGCATGTGCAGGACAACCAGGGTATCAGGCCCAGCCGGCATGTGTTTATGAAAGGCCAGTCTTGCTTGACAAACCCAGTCTCCTTCTACGACAAGATGACCTGCCTAGTGGATGAGGGAAAGGCTGTGGATGTTGTCTACCTGGACCTTAGTAAAGCCTTTGACACCATCTCCCACAGTGTTGTCCTGGAGAAACTGGCTATTCATGGCTGGGATGGGTCTACTCTATACTGGGTAAAAACTGGCTGGCTGAGCCCAAAGAGTGGTGGTGAGTGGAGTTACATCCAGCTGGCAGCCCGACACAAGTGGTGTTCCCCAGGGCTCAGTACCGAGGCCAGACCTGTTCAGTATCCTTATTGATGATCTGGATGAGGGGATCGAGTGCACCCTCAGTAAGTTTGCAGACAACACCAAGTTGGGCAGGAGTGTTGATCTGCTGGAGGCCAGGAAGGCTCTGCAGAGGGATCTGGACAGGCTGGACTGATGGGCTGAGGTCAGTTGTATGAGGCTCAACAAGGAGAAGTGCCGGGCCCTGCACTTGGGTCACAGCAACCCCAGGCAGTGCTGCAGGCTTGAGGAAGGGTGGCTGGAAAGCTGCCCAGCAGAGAAGGACCTGGGGATCCTGGTCACAGCAGGCTGAACATGAGCCAGCAGTGTGCCCAGGTGGCCAAGAAGGCCAGCAGCATCCTGGCTTGTATCTGAAACAGTGTGGCCAGCAGGACCCAAGCAGTGACTGTCTCCCTGTACTCGGCACTGGTGAGGCCGCACCCTGAATCCTGTGTTCAGTTTTGGGCCCTTCACTTCAAGAGGGACATTGAGGTGCTGGAGCATGTCCAGAGATGGGCAACAGAGCTGGTGAAGGGTCTAGAGAACAGATCTTAGGAGAAGTGGCTGCTGGAACTGGAGTTGTTTAGTCTGGAAAGGAGGCGGCTGAGGGGAGACCTTATCGCTCTACAACTACGTGACAGGAGGCTGTAGGCAGGTGAGGGTCTGTCTCTTCTCCCAGGTAACAAGCAACAGGACAAGAGGAAACAGCCTCAAGTTACACCAGAGGAGGTTTAGATTGGATGTTAGGAAAAATTTCTTCACGGAAAGGGTGGTCAAGCACTGGAACAGGCTGCCCAGGGAGGTGATGGAATCACCATCCCTGGAGGTCTTTAAAAAAACACATAGATGCAGTGCTTAGGGACATGGTTTAGGGGTGGACTTGGCAGTCTTGGGTTCACAGATGGACTTGATGTCGTCAAAGGTTTGTTCCAACCTAAATGATTCTATTATTAAACCTGTAACAGTATAAACCAGTTTCAAACCTGAGGGCTAAAAGGGGCAGCTGCAGATCTTATCATTGCACTTTCTTCTGAATGGGTATTGGCCCCAGTTCTAGAAATATGTGTTCCTTGTACAGTATAAAAATACCAGCGCAAGCATGCAGTAATGTTCTTCTGGCTGTACAGCAATTTTTGGTGTGATTGGCTGCTCTCCATATCCTTATAGGCAAAAAATGAATTGAGAACATGAAGAACAGATGAAATTATTTGGTATTTTCTGTAGCAGTTCCTTTGGAGGTTCTTTGACTTGGCTATAGAAGCCTCATCTCCTACATCTGTTTATTCTGTCTCAAGTTAGTACTGCGAAGATCAGTAAAAACATGTCTCCTCAGGGGATCCTTGAATCTCTGGGAGTGTCAGTCTAATACATTCCGAAGTAGTAAATGTGTGTGTGCTTATAAAAATTACTCAGTAAGTAGCATTAACTGTCTCACTTTGGTGATGAGGAAATGTAAATTATTCTAATACTATAAACCAATAGTTACTAAATCACATAAACATGAGCTGAATACACTTGTGTTCTGTGAATTTTTACCTTGCCTTTGCAATATCTTTAAGGTCACTAAGAGTGCACCTTGTTCTGTGCATTTGATTTTGTATTTATGCAAACGTTAAGTCATCCTGGATTCCTGATACACAGGCAGGGAGAATTAAGGTTGCTGTGGGAATTGTAGAGCAAATGTTCTACTAAAATTACACTGTCTGTGCAGGTTATGTCAAGAGTGAACTTGGCTCATTATTTCTGATGCCTCCATCTGAAAAATATAAATGATGCAAACATGGTTTCTTTTTATTAAATTGTTTTTCCAGGCTGTAGTTTAATAGTCATTGAGTATTTGCAAAGATGTTAATTTTCAGTCATTTAATAAATGGCAATTTTTAAATTAGGGATAACACAGTGCATATGACAGCTACATTCAGAGACCGCTGTGGCATTCATTTTCTTAAGCAATTGCAGAGAAGCTAAGATTACTCTTTACAGTTATTAAAATATTTCATTAAATTTTAAGTAAGTGGTAGGTTCCCAAAGGAGCTGGAGTGCAGTCGGATTTAAGGGAATTCACTCTCCAGCTTTTGTATACCTTCAAAACAGTCACTTAATTCTACGTGTAAAACAGAATTCAATTGTTCTATTTTATATGCATATATAAAGTTGTGTTCTCTCCTTCCTTTTGCTTCTCTTATTTCTGGTTCTGGGTTGCTGGAAGCAACTTGGGGTGGGGGAAATAACCTTGGCAGCCACTGTCTGCTTTTTCTCTTCTCTGTGGTTTTACCTCAAGATCCCAACACCCCGCTCCCCTTGAATCATCTTTGATAGTAAATAGTAAGTCTCAGTAGGTGACTGTTAATAGGATATGGTTAATATAGCAGGTAGATTAGCAAATGCTGAAGTAAAGAGCTCACGGTGGGGGGAACTTAGCACTTAGTAGTTGTGTTTTAGTACAGCCTTATACTGGTAGCAAATGTCATGGAACTCTTAACGCAACAGGTGAAAAAGAAAATGTCATGTCTCCTGCAATAGACCCTGATCCCCAGACATCTCCCTCCAGTAGCAAAATGACCCGTGCTAGATTGGTACTGATCATTTTGCAGAAAGTGTATAGCCCACTCCCTCTTTGTAGGGAGAAGTAGTGCTTATGGATAGAGTTTGTCTGAACCATGCTTTCATTTGAGTATTTATTATGGCAGCCAGCTCTCACTAAAAAGCTTGTGCAGTATCTCTGTGTAAGACTCTTTAAGATAGCTGACACTATCAGAAGAATTTTATTTTCATCTAGTGTTTTAGTACTTTGGTTTGTTTGTATATCACTCTCTTCTACAGTGAGAAGAACCTGATGTTTATGTTGGTGTGGAAGGGAGAAGTGTTCTCTTCAGATCTTAAGCAGCAAGAAGGAATTCTCAGAGTAACTAGCAAATTTTTGATGATGACAGGAGAAGTAGTGTGGGGCTTTTTTGTTGTTGTTGAGGGGTTTGTTTGGTTTTGGTGTTTGTTTTTTTTTACAGACATAAAATATGAAACCATTCAAGGAAAGCTGAATATCTTAGAGTATTGATTAAGATTAAAAGCATTCTCTAGTTTAGAAAATGCAAAATTGTCCATCTGCTAGAACACTCTGACAGTATTTGAACTCTTCATCCTACTTCAACTCTGTGGACGCAAGGTCTTTTCTGTAATTTCTCTTAACACTGCTCTGCCCCACTCCTTGTTGCCTTTCTGTCATTCACTAACATTTCTCAGGTGGGGAGGACAGATTGAGTACAGAGAGCATGAATTTAACCTTAATTTAACCTTAAGTCTGGAATTGTGGTCATAAAGAAGTGTCATAAGGAGTCTGCCTGAGGTAGCAAAGAGAAGGATCTGATTTCTTTTGGCCTGAAGTAGGTGAGCTGTTTTGCTGAGTTTCTGGAGATATTCTCAGGGGTCCTGCCAGAACTGCTAGAACCTCACTACTAACATGTGTTGCAACGACTGTGAACCTCTCTGATGTCTCTCTATTTGCCTGATGTAAGAAGCAGAATTCTGTAGAAACTCACAGTGGACAGTCAGGTTGTCCTTGGGAGTGTTTTGTATCCAAATAAAATGTCTGTATAAAGTCCCAGAGAACATGGACAATTACAGATGTCATAGCTCTTCAGTATTTGAAGATAGATCTGTCTTTCGTTATTCTGAACAAAGAGATATTTTTGTAAAACAGGTAGTTAATTCAGCTTCTTTTCTTGCTGAGCTTCTGCCTGTTTTGAAGCACTGAAGGAAAGGAGGAGCTTCCTCCCGTATATTTGAGGTGCAACAGACTGAGAATTTCTTGGGAAGGTAGATTACTTTTCCTCCTTTGGTACTGGAAGGAAAATTTAAGACTTCTAAAACCCATCAGCAAAAAAGACCTTTCTTCCCTTTTTCCTCCTTCCCCCAAATCCAACAACCTTATGGGCTAAAGCAATAGTTTGCAGACCTACAAAGTACTAAGTGTGATTATTATAGCTGTGCAACTAACTGCAAGGGAGTTTAGTGGTGAGACTAGTAAGTTACTGGACAGCAGACCAATGAGCAAGTCTGTAGTCCATCAAATGATGAATGAATGTTGTCTTCACAAAACAGAATGATAGTATGTTGTGAGTAATATGCAGCAAGTGTCGAACTTACAGAATTTAAAAATAAAAAATAGGAAATGAATGTGTAAAGAATGGAGCAAAGGATCACATGTATAATAAATTAACTAGCCAATTTAAAAATTGTATGACAGGAGTTGGTAAATAACAGCTTCTCCCTGGCATGTAAATCCTGTGCTGAGGTCCCTGCAGATCTCATAGCCACTGAAGGTGCTGATGGCGACCAATGGAACAGCATCATCATCAATGGAAACAGCAGATTGGAAAGAGTAGCTAAGAGCGGGAAACAATTGAGCTGGACTGCCTCCTCCGCACCTGTTTTTCTCCTGGTTGTCTTAGACTTGGTATTTAGAATCAATCCTAATGACATTTGCTCTCTGTTCTGTAACGTTTTCCTCACAAGGAACCACCCTGTGGAGTGCCGATGAGAAGGCTGAGCAAAAAAAGCCAAAGCAAAACCCCGAAGGAAATAATGGTTTGTTAGCCGAGACAATGAAGATAAGGTAGCAACTTGCTTTTCAGTTGTTCCCTTAACAGACATTATGTGGATTCCTGGTTAGAGAAATGAGAACAAAATAGCAGATGGGGGTGGGGGGAGCTTATTCTCATTCTCCTCCGAGGGAAGAAATAGAATTGTGAAAGCAGAGGCAAGGACTGAAAAGAAAAGAAATGGTGATTAGCTGCCATCCTGATTGTCAGAGGTATAGTTCGGTTTGTTCCGTCACCTTTTGTGTTTCTGTCTGCAAATTAGATGCCAAGTGAAAATTAACTTGCTCCTTTGAAGCTTTATTGCTAGGATGTATGTGTCTAAGCCTTAATAACTATTATATAACAAGTAATTCCAATTTTACTGTTCATTGTTTGCTTCTTTAAAATAATTGAGGTCAAGCCAGCTGCTACCCTGAGGTGACAACAATGGAAAATTAAGTGCTTGTTCTCTGTAATGGGAAGGAAGCAGTAATCAAGAAGGGGCAATTGATATGGATGTCATTATCTGGTTCCATCTTTCCAAGATACTTTCAGAGTATCTCACGTGGTATGTTCTAGGATCCTTTCTTAAAATACTTTTTCTCATTAGCATAGTAATGTTCACAGAGGCTACTGTGGGTCTTGATCCAGACCGAAGCTTTGTGGGTAGAATTTACTTCTGTTTGCAGCTCAGGGAGGTTCTTTTTTTGTCAAAAGACAAGGTTTTATAGTAAGCGAAGTGTACAGATACGTTTCTTGTGAACTCAAGCATGCTTGTGGTCATCTGGTCTTGTACGTGTTTCTACATTACACACTTTTAAGGCTGAAATGCAGAATTCTCTTTATAAGAGATTTGTGTTACATATTGCAGTAACCTTGTGTATATCTCTTTCACTTTAGTTATATATTAAGCTGTAATTTTGCCTTCCTAGCTTGCATGCTGTTGATGGAATCCCATTAAAAGATTTATGGATGTGACTTTACTGAAGAAGAGGGAGAAGTCTATAAATCCTTATCAGAAAACTTATTTTGTCAAGTAGTAACATGCACGTAACAGGTGACCTTGAGTAGTCTGAGAAGACTTTTTGGAAGTTAAGCCAAGGCAAAAATTCTCTTGCTCTGCAGTGGTTAGGTATAAATGCTTAACTCAAAATAAAAATGCATTAAATTGGGGAAATAAAGAAAAGATCACTTTTACTGCAGTTGTAGGATTTACCTTAATTTGTCAGACTTCTCAGTTGGAGAGGTATACCTTTTGAGCTGGTGATTAACAGTATTTGCAGTAGTCTTTTTGCATGTATGTTTATGCTCTTTCCTTTTTCAGAACAAATAGTTGAAAGCAGGGAAGTTTCATGGTAATGCTAAGTGAGAATTGTGAACTTGATCTGAATTGGTAGCTAGTGTGTCAAATTAATGACTAGTATGATTAGTGACAATGGAGTTCCAGGTATCTATATCTCACATTTTGATACATATTTGGTACATGTGTATTTATATATTTTACTTTTACATGTATTGGTTGTCTGGTTTAACTTTTAATTTTTACAATATGACTGTTTGTGGTGGTGTTGATGATATACAGGTCAAGATTGCAATGGGAGTCCTTGCTCAAGGTCAGAATTGATGACTATATTATGTTTAGATGGCAACTCAACGCATTGGGTTTACAATGTCTTCGAAGGTTTTTATTTTTTGTGTGTGGACTTTCTTCTCTGCTTTTGCTTTTAAGAAAAGCCGTGTTTTATGTTACAAGAAAAGAACCAAATCCCTGTGGTATATGCTTGTTTAACGATGAGAACCAAGGTCCTGACTCATACCCCTTATGACTTATTCTAAGGTGGTTTGAAAAGCTGGTCTCGTGTCTTTTTCCAATATCCTTTTGTTTTAGTGCTTTTGTCTAAAACTAATAGTTCCAGAAACTGTATATGTGTATGTAATAGAAAGAGAGAGGGAGATACTGTGTTTTCATATAACAATTAATTTTTAAAAAAACACCAACAAACCAACCAACAAAACCCTCCGAAAGTGAAAAAGCAAACTGGCTATTTCCAAGCCTTTGAAGGCAGTAAACATCTCACAAGGGCAAGCCAACTTAGTAAAAAAGTGATCCATATTGCATTTCTGTTACTATTTAAAAGTCTAAAGCTTTTCCCACACAACTGTTTATTTTTACAGATGCTCTGTTTTTCATATAAGCAGTGTTGTTTATTTTCCCATGTTTTTAATAATTGTGTTCAACTTGCATGCAGTCAGCAATGGAAAGGGTTTAAAAATAAAAATCACTGCATTCAATCTTTCAGAAGAATTGCCTAGAGAGAAGTAGGCAGACAATACGCTGCTAGTGGTGGTGCCCAGAGAATACTACAGCAGAGAAAAAGTGTTATTAACTGATGGAGCCGAATGTCTCCTTGATGAATGATTTCCAGTATGTCACAGAGGAACTTGACAATACAGAATTTCTGTGGGTTCTCAGTGCTAAAAGAATATTTTTCTTTTCCTTTGGAGTGTTTTGGATTTTTTCATACAAATTGGTAGGCGTATCTTAATAGTTAATAATATAAAAGGATTTGAATATGTGTCAAGATCAATACCAAAAAAGAAAAATTCCATATGTTAAAATTTAAATTGCTCATGTGTGTATCAGGTTGTGGCTGGGGAGGTCTGAAGAATCTTCTACAGGTTTTATATTCCAGAAGAAGAGCAGGAAGGTGTGAAGCCATTGATATCATTATACAGAAAGACAGGATTGGTGACATTACTTGTTTTCTTGGCCAGCTCTACAAGGCCTGTATGACAAACGGAGAGTGTCTGCTTGCCCTTTGAGGTAATATGGCTAAAGTCATTCTTCCTGGGCTTCAGGGAGGTGGAAATCACTGTGTCATGGATGATGCCCCTGAAACAGCTGTGGATCAGGTAGTTCGGTATGTGGCTTAACTGTGTTGGTTCAGTGAAATCCTGTAGGATCAGTAATTCTACAGAGAAAGATGTTTTGATTATCATAATAGCTGTCTGGGCTGGACAGACAGACTTAGGCCTGTTAGTCCTGGAGTCTGGATAACAAGAGCATTTCCAGTGTAAATAAAATAATGTCAAAAGTAGTCATGCCCTTCCATTCAGGTGTGGCTATTCAGTTTTCTTCCTTTGAAGTTTCTATTTACCTTTGAGGATGGCAGGACAAATCTTTAACAGAGGGTTCATTCTTATACTTAATAATTGGGAATCTCCCTCTTTCTCATTTCAGAAATAAATTGAAGCCTTAAATAAAAAATGACATTCAAGTTTTTTAAGATTTTTTTTTTCTCTGATGGGAAAGGTTAATATATCATCTAGTATTTTAATAAAATATTGAATTACTGTAGTTTTTTTCTTTTAGCTCAGAAATCAGCACTTCAGGTTTTCATTATTATTTCTTAAATTAATTTCTAACAACTAATTTTTGCTTATTTACTGTATGAAAGAGTGTTGTTTCTTCTTAGTATGTCTGAAATACCCTAGGGTTGCAAAGGAATGTATCTCACAGCTTTTTCTGCCTAACTTTCACGTACTGTGGGGGTGAACCCAAGAACAGAGTAATTTCTTACACGCTTGTTTGGGATGTTGTCTCATAACCGTTTGGTACCATACATCATGATTGGCAGTGGGTTCACAACAGGAGGATCCAGAAGGTGCAATTCCAGCTGTGAAGGAGTATTTAGCAGTTGCTGTGGCAAGCAGGGAAAGCAATCATGCAGGATTTTAAGATCAGCCGGGGAGAGGAGGAAGCAGGCAGCCACAGAAGCCTTGAATTGGCTGTTTTGAAGCACATGGTAGGGAGTGGATGACCTGCTGAGGAAAACATCAGAGATTATTCCCGTTGCATTCTGTCTTCTGTGAGGGTGTCATTGGGTGGCAGGTTTCTTTGAGGGTGGTGTTATTTGGGAGAATTGTATTGGGTTTGCATGGCAAGGTTTTGGTAGTGGGAGGGCTACAGGGGTGGCTTCTATGAGAAGCTGCTAGAAGCTTCCCCCATGTCCCATAGAGCCAATGCCAGCTGGCTCCAAGATGGACCTGCCGCTGGCCAAGGCTGAGCCCGTCAGCAATGGTGGTAGCACCTCTGGAGTTAGGGAGGGGTGGGGGGAAAGTGTTTTAAGGTTTGGTTTTACTTTCTTATTACCCTACTCAGATTTTGATTGGTAATAAAATAAATTAATTTTCCCAAGTCAGGTCTGTTTTGCCCATGATGGTAATTGGTGAGTGATCGCTCCCTGTCCTTATTTTGATTCATGAGCCTTCCGTTGTATGTTTTCTCCCTCTGCCCAGTTGAGGAGGGGGAATGATAGAGCGGCTTGGTGGGCACCTGGCATCCAGCCAAGGTCATCCCACTACAAGAATACGGACAATACCTGAGAATTTCTGGCAGGTTAAAAGGAATGAATCTCCTTCTGGCTTCAGCAGCAGCTCTTAAATAGGGAACACATAACGTGGTGTGCTTGTTCTCCTGGTGAAGGTGGAGAAAGGAGCAAACCATGCATATGAGCTGGTCTCTTCCCAGCCTGAGGCTTCCTCATACTGAACTTTTTGCAGTTAGTTAAATGCAGGCCTACAAGTGCTAGTTATATGCGTGCATATAATTCCTTTTAATACATGTAGTCCTGATATTTCTTTCAGTTTTTCTATTTTATATCTAGCCCAGAGCCATGTTTCTGAAGTTTGAATGCATTTGTGGGTATATATAGTTTCTTTTCCATATTATAAGGAGCTATTTGTAGGTGAAGAGGGGGTACCAAAGCTGAAACAAGAGTGGAAAGATAAGCAGGTTGAGATTTTGTGAGGAAATGGTGACAAATATTCTTCGCTGTTGTAAAACAGACAACACTACTTTGAGCTGTCTGTATTTGCAAATAGGGAGGATGGAGAGCTGTAAGGTATTAAAATAACCATGTGTAAAAGCAAAGTCATTCAAAATTAAGTAAGTTGTTTCTCTTTGAAAAATGAAAGTTACAATTTAACTTTCGCAAAATCAAAGCTTTTCATTCTGATTTTGAAATGAGTTTAGAGTGCTGATAAATCAAGCGCTCTGCCTCATCTCCCCCTGAGACAGGAAAAAGCAGGTCGCAAGTAAGCTAGAGGGTGATGCTGTAGCTGCAAGGCCTAGTGTCTGTCCTTTTAAGGGTTAATGTGTGTAATGAGTTTTGTCTTGCATGGTTTGCTTTTTTTGTGTTAGCTGCTCTTTGATTTACCTTTTTTGGGAGCAACCACACTTAAAACTCTTTTAAAATATTTTGTCAATTACTTAAAAAAAAATATATTGGCAAGCATGTAAAAAAAGTTCCATTATTTCAGTAATATATGTTATTTCCTTCCCCTTTTGCCACAGAGTTGTTCTGTGACGCTTTAGGATAAGGGTAGGTTCTTCCTTTCTGTTCTGTTCATTCAGCACCTTAAACAGAGTGGTGTTGGTCTGTGCTCAAGCAGTAACAAATCAGCAGTTCTAATACTTTGAAACCTACGCAGAAGTTACTGTTCCTGGTGTCTTCTGCTTTGCCAGGTCTGTAGAATAGCTGCTGGTGTCATAGCTATAACATGAAGGAAGCTAGGTAGCACAAAAAGGATGAGTCAAAAAAAGCTGGTTTAAACTGTCTTAAGTCAGCTAGAAAATAGTGAGACTCAAAGCAATACCTTATTTTGGATAAAGGAAGAATAAATCATTGATTTTATTTAAATTTCTCCTAATCTCAGATAGATATAGTTGACGAAAGCCTGTAAAGCTTTGGTCTGGGTGATAGATGCAGACACTCAGTTAATTTTCCAAATGTTTCTTAAGCTCTCCGGTCAGTTTATCTTAGGCTCCTGTCTTAGCTGCAGAAGAATACAGTTGCTCGTTATTAAGGGGGAGGGACAAATGAAAATGTTTGAAGTTTGCAAAGTTTTATTTTGGATTTTATTTCCTATGGAGGCAAACATTTGGAAAGGTAAACTGTTACTCAAAAAAAAAAAAAAAAAAAAAGAAAAAGGAGGGTAGGAAAGCTAGTCACTTAAGTGAAAATAGAACATCTCTGTTAATGTGAAGCATGAGAATATCAAGTTTTTGACTTCACAATCTTATTCAGGATGGGAAAAGGAAAGAAGCAGTTTTCCATGCAATTATAATGTGCAACCTTCCAGGGAGAAGATGATTTTTTTTTTTTTTCCTCTTAGCCGTTCCTTTAATTTGCCTTCCTGAGCTCTTTTCCTGGGGGAGGAATATTTGCGTGAGTGTGTGTCTGTGATGTTTTTGTTTTAGCTTCCAAGCAACCCTCTGTCTGTGCTGTGGAGCTCAGTCACATGGTGTGTGACTTCTTAAAGCAGAGCACTGCCTGGGCTTCTAGCATGTCCCTAAAGCTGCATATTATGGTGGTCTGTGTCACCTTCTGACTGATCTTGTTTTCTGTCAAAGGAAATTAAAATTGTCTGTGGCTTCTGCTGAAGCTTTGGCCTCTGTTTCAAGTGTTGACTATGAAAATGTCATTATTGTAACCTTCAGCAAGACATTTAGCTACATTTCCTTACTAACCTTGCAACAACAGGTTTTCACCTAATTCTACTTAACTTGTGTGCAAGGATGGTTATTTGCATCTTTGAGTTCAGTTTCCTTTCTTGCTTTTCAGTGAACTCAATGTATACTTTTAAAATCAGTTTATTTACCACAGCATAGGGAGGATACAGGAAGCACACCGTACTTTGAAAATAAAATCATGATAATAAAAAAGTCATGAGTTCATAATACATTTTTACAGTATAGTAGCTTGGGCAAATGGAGCTTGAATCTTTGTTGCTTACAAAGTCTTCAGATATTTTTTCTGAAAGCTTTGAATACCTCAAAACTGAACCTTTAAGGTTTTGCAAGAAGTTTTTTGCAAGGTAAGTGTAAGAAAAGAGGCTTGTCATGTGCATGTATAATTTCCTACAGGTTGTAGAAACAGAGAAATTTTAAACATGTCCTTTTTCTTTTGGCTTTAGGAAGGATTTTGGAAGCTTGCCAATTTGTGTTAAAGAACAGCCTGCTCAAATAACGTTGTTGTCTGCTATACAAGCACGCATTTCATCTTCATCTGGATGGTCCAAATCTAGAAACAGATTAACTTTCTCCCTGCAGCTGGTATTCATATCTGATAGTAAATAAGTACTCTAAGTTGCATCCTATGCTAATGTTTGTAAACTTAAAAGTTACCTTATTCTGTAAAAGGAGTTCCTTACTGATGCTTGAGAAATGAAAAATGTCCGTTCTCAAACTGTGATATTTCATGTAGGAAAGGAGGAGGAAGGGAAGCGTTGCTTCCTTGGGTGTCTCAGGTCACATACAAAAAGAAAGAAAATCTAAGCCTAAATAAATAATGGAGAATGAACTAGAATTTTCATACTTTTCTTTACGAAGACTTTGAGAAAGTATGAGTCACACTATTGAACCTACTATTTTAAGAGATGTTCTTCTCTAACATAGTCTTGACATTTTTACAGGCCATTGGTAGTCTCAAGCCCTTCGTTTTTGTAGGTAAGTATATGGTATGTTTGGATCAGAACATTAACATCCATTTGTGGTAGTTCTTCACATTTAGTCACTATATCAACCCATAAGAATTTAACAGCTACATAGTGATATTTCCTATGACAGCAGATGTTTTTGGACTTTTACAGATCATGAGCCAAGTTGAGGGACAACAGAAGAATCTTGTACAAGCCATTGAAGCTCTCCCAAGTTCTGGGCCTCTTTCTGCCTTGGATCAGGACTTGCTGCTTTTAAAAGCTACCTCTGCTGCCACCCTGAGCTGCCTTGGAGAATGCCTGACTCTGTTACAGCAAAGCATGCATCAAGTGGGCCAGCACCATAACAGGACACTGTCATCAGGTGAGCACAAGCTCTCTTTGGTATTATTTAATGTGCTTTAGGATTTTTTATGATGATATTGAAGCAGGCAAAATGAACCATCCTCAGAGAGACAAGTTGAAGTGAGGAGTTTTTAGGCTTCTACAGCCTGAAATATCATAATTTTTTTCTTGGTCTAAAAAAAGTTGCAAAATCTGTTGTCCTAGTTTGGCTGGGATAGAGTTAATTCTCTTTTCAGTAGCTGGTGCAGTGCTGTGTTTTGGATTTAGTATGAGAATAGTGTTGATAACACACTGACGTTTTTAGTTGTTCCTAGGTAGTTTGTACCAAGTCAAGGACTTTTCCATTTCTTGGGTCCTGCCAGCAAGAGGACTGGAGTGGCACAAGAAATTGGGAGGGGACACATCCAGGACAGCTAACCTGAACTAGCCAAAGGGATATTCCATACTATAGAACGTCACGCTGAGTGTAAAAACTAGGGGAGTTGGCCAGGGCCTTGGAATTTGCTGCTCAGGGTCTGCCTGGGCATCAGTCAGTGGGGTGGTGAGCAATTATATTCTGCATCACTGGGGTGTTTTTTTTCCTTTTGGATTTTATTCCTCTCTCCTTCTCTTTCCTTTTCATTACAGTTGTTATTATTATATTTCTTTTTTTTTTAATTATATTAATTAAATTGTCTGAACCCATGAGTTTTGCCTTTTTCCCAATTCTCTTCCCCATCGCACCAAGGGAGGTGGTGGGGAGTGAGTGGCTGTGTGGTGCTTAGCTGCAGGCTGGCATTAAACTGCGACATCTATTAACATCAGAAGAGAGGAGGAAAAGAGGGGGTGTCCAAAGTCTTGTCAGAGAAATCAGGTTTAGAAGACAGCAAGACAAAAAAAAAGGGAGGCATGGAGAACAGGTAGATAAGCTTGTATTAATGCCAGTGCAGAACTGCTTGGTGGTTTTATTCTGCCCACCCCTCCAAGACTGAAATCACAATACAAATTTGTTTGATAAAAATACATCTAATATTATACAATGCTACAGTGAAAATCATATTTCTAGTTTTCTACATGGAAGTATGCTGCTGAGGCAGATTTATTCCAGTCTGGTTTTCTTTAAATCTGGAATGAGTTCTCCATGCTGCTATTTAAGAAAGAGAAAAGAAAAAAAAAAAAAAAGAAATCTGTGGCAAATTTTTATAAGCCTAAAATGTCAAACAGTGTGATTCTGCACTGAGCTGTGCAGGCATGAACCTCTCGGTCCCCACGTAGCTCAACTGTTTCTTCACCTAGTTCTAGATCTCTGTTTTTATTGTCTGAAGTTGGACCTTTAGCCTTCTGAAAGGGTGGTCAGTTTTTTTCTGTACACAAACTGCACTGCCTAGTCTAGAGCAGGAGCAGGACTTGATACAAAAAGAGCGGCAGCAGCAGAATTCTGGATATGGGGTGGCTTTTTAAGTTTTCTTCAGGTGCTTCAACAGCATCCCCCCCACCTGTCCTTACTTACAGTACGTGTACTCCAGGGCAGGATATGCCCTCAGGGTTGCTGAGACAGCTAGGTCGGAAGCCTTCTGAAGAATTCCCATTGTGGGGAGAATAGAAACATTGAGAGGGTCAGCTGAGAAGTAGGTAAATGACAGTAAGAGGGTTCTTGGAAAAAATGAGTGTAAAAACTTTGACACCTATACTATGGTATATCATCATGCCTTTCCTGCTTCCTGATTCTGGTATATTTCTTAAAGGAACAGAAATGAAATTTTTTCTTACTTTCCGTATCCTGTTTTCTTGTAGAAAATAAAAAAAAAAAAAACAACCAACCAACTTGTGGATATCTGTAATGTATCGCATTTAATACATTGCATTTAATTTATTTCTTTGATATAATTTCATTTCAAAGGAGGGAATGGTTTGGAGGAAGGATGAAAAGCATCCTTCAGAGAAAAGTCACCTTCTAGTTTCAAAGTCCCTGAAGGTTGTTTTTCATGTCCATGCGATCCAAGTGAAGTGCCAGAGATAGATGAGTTGTACATATCCTTGAATCTGTGTCCAAATAATTTTGTTAAATCACTGTCTGTATTTTGACTTGATAATGATTTCTGAGAATCTGTGCACAAGAACAGAGAAAAGCAAGCATAACATTAGTAATTGTGGAAAGGGAATCCCATATTTTTTGGAAAAGAGTGGAAAGCCACAACTATAAAATTCTTAATAAAATTTAGTAAGTATTTTTGTTTGTTCCTCCTAAGACTTTAAACTTGTACAAGAATCTTTCAAGGAATCAAAATTCTGGTTCACACCAGCATCTTTGGTGTAACTGAGAGAACCTGAATGCAAACAGTTAACTCTTCAGTGTGCTTATTCTTCGGTATGTCATTTAAAAGAAAGAAAAAGAAAAAAGAAGGGAACTAAAAGCTGCTAAGATACTTAGTCCCTTCTCCCTGACTGAAAGAGTCTGTGAAACGTTTTCCCCAGGCCTTGTTACACAACACAGTTGCCTGAAAGAACCTGGCCTACAAATCTTGATTACTGATTTTCCTACGCACTTAATCTTACGCAGGCGTACTTTGAAAGACAACATTTCTGCTGAGTCGGTAGAGTTTGAGTCATCAAAGCTGCATAAACTCATACCTAATCAGACCAATGCCTTTAAGTAATCCCCTAGAAAACTAATTCTGAGAGATGATAAATCTCATTTCGATTCTGTGTCCTCCAGGTGAATTTGTTTAATTTCATATCCAGAAGGTGCAACCAAAAGATGACCTTAATGAATGCCTGTTGATACTGTCAGGTGAAAATTACTCTTGTTAGCTTAAAAGCTGTATGTTCCTCTGTAGTAGATGTTTTAAACAGGCTTACATACCTTTATTGTTTTAAACAGAAACAAAATGTCTCCCTTCCTTTGATGTAATATTTTTATTGCTTTGTTTTCCAGTAATGTGAGTAGGAAGAAAGCAGTGTGGCATTCAGTTTAGTGGAATCTTACCAGGAATCTAGGATTGTGTAGGGTCTTGACTTTAAATATTTTTATGGTACACTTTGTCATGGGAGTAGTTCAAGAATGACAGGATTTATTTTTTTTCATTTTCATGTTTCTCATGAGTTGTCAGTCTTAGACCTCAAGCCTACAAGCAGACATGAAGATTAAATTGAAGTCTTCAATCTTGTCTTGAAGAATAGTCAATACATGTTTTATTTCCACTCTGAAGATTCGAGAAAGGGCTCTTGTGATTTTTTTTTTTTTGTTAGTGCTTGATTTTAGAAGTGTGTTAACAAGAACAGTCGGTAACACAAAATCCTGTCTGTGTTTCTACTTTTGAGTCAAAATAACGTCAAATTCATTTCCAGCTGTCATTACTAAGGGTATGTGCATTGATCACTGGCTAAATTCTTCATACATTGAAAAATATGCTGGAGAAGGATGATATTAGCTGAAAGTGATGGTTACATACACTGTGAGTTGAGGATGAGGGACTGCATCTATACAGGCTTTCTTGGGTTTGGGAATTTTGCTCGTTTTGTAAGAGGGAGAAAGATGTCAAGGATTTTCTTGTTGGCCAAGAATGTCACCGCTTAAGTACATGTAGAGTATTTGATAATCAGCATTAAGTGCCTTGTGACAAGCTTGAGATCATTTAGCATGCAGACATGAAAAAAGGTGCCTTTTAAAATAAAAATTTGGAGAAGAAACTTTTGTCTTCACTTCAACCTTTTAAAACTTTTAGTGTTATTTTTTTCTACCTGTGTAGTCTTTGGCACAAGAGTGTCTCTAGAACCTATTGACTGCTATGGTTAACATCCCTCCCTCTCAAACTGTGAACAGAGCAAACTTGAATGTTTGTTTTAAAGTAGCTTTACCAGCTTATGTTGTTTTAACTCTGTTTTTTTTTATTTTAGTGTTTTGGCAGACAGAATCCTGTCTTGTAGTAGCAGCCTGCACAGATGAATCCATTATTTTAGTCTGTGTTTCATATTAGCTGTTCATTTACTGAATAAAGCACTCCCTGATAGAGTTCTCTCCTATATTTTTCTGTTTCTCACTTGGCTACTTCTCCAAAGTGTAAAATAGAATGTTTCTCCTTTTTTTGATGATTTTTTAAAAATAAAAAACCAAACCCCTCCTCACTGTGGATTTTGTGATGATCATTTGAATGTGTAAATGCTTCTCATTTTGTCTCCCGTAACAGCAAATGGATTGAAGGTGATCTGGAGCTGGGGTGGGGGCGGGGAATGTACTTGAACTTGGTTTTAGAAGATTCTCTGTTTCCTTCTTTTTGGAGAAGATAAATGGACAAGAAAAAAATCTAAATGCTTTCAGTTTGGTGACAAATGGGATTCTCCTGCAGCTGAGATGGCAGGAGAGAAAAATGAGCAGAGGACTCCTCTTTCTTGCTTAGCACTCCTCCCACCCCCCAGTCCTTGTGGGCAGGGAAGGGTGAGGAAAGAAATGAGGAGAACAAATTCTTTGTTACTGGTGTAATTCATGAAATCTGGCATGGTCAGTCATGTCTGTCTTAAATGCATCATTGCTAGACTTGCTTCTGTCAAGAATGACCAAAACAATTTGCTGTTCTATCTAAATGCTAATACATTATTCCTCGTATGTTCTTCTTTCTTTGCAAGGTAGCCTTATTTTCTAGTCCCTGCACAGCATTAGTAAATACAACATTGTCTTTCTAATCTGAAAAGCAGATACGCAGCTGCCACTTGCTGTTGCTGGTTCAGCCTGCTGCAAGATTCAGCAGAGACACAAAACGGTCACACCCATCCCTGGCAGGGGAAAGAATCCAGATCTAATCTTCATCTTTCCTCGAGGCCCACCGTTGCATTGAGGGGATATTTGCTAGAGTATAGTTACACTATACTGTAAGAGTTTTATCAATAGATGTTGGCTTATAGCTGTGCCAGGAAAAAGCGCAAGTGGGTTTTTTTTAGATTGCAAACCAAGACCTGAGGACTTAAAAATAGAAAGGTTTTTGTTATAGAATTGAGGTAGGTGTTTAGCATATTTCATGCATCAGTTACGTTTTTACTCTTTAAGGTGCCTTCCAACCCAAACAGTTCTATGATTTTGTGATTAGGATTCTGTGATTATCATGCAAAAACATAGTTTGAAGTACATCAGGTACCTAGAAAATGGGAACCAACAAAACAAAATCACCAACACTGCTTAACTGAAGAAATCTCCTGTAAACCTTTTCTTTGGGGAGAATTTCCCTCCCTCCTGCTGTGTGAAAGGGAAACGCATTTCTCCTGAGGGTATTTGTGTGGGGTACAGTGTACTGTGCCCTCTGAAATAGATGGGGGTTTGTGCACCAGAGCGTTGCTGTAGGGAAAGGAGAGTAGGTTGTGTCTGGATGCTGTACTTTCATGTAGAAGCATTCTCCTGTGCCTTGGTGTGTTTGTCTGCTGCGTGTTCATCGCAGGGGAAATCGCTGTTGAGTGGAAGCAGGGAAAACAGCTCATTTTTGGGTATTTTCTGTAAGAACTCTCTTTTTTTGTGTGTACATGTGCACTGAACTTCAGAGGAATTGGGCTTGGGTTTTCACTCTTGGAACCACAGATCTAACACTGTGCAGGTAGAAGAGATCTGGCTGATCTCTTTTTTTTGCATAGTTTACTGCAGAAACAGGTGTTTTATTTTAATTTTATTTATTATATATATAATATATATAATAAATAATTATATATAATAAAATAGAAATGATTTAATTTATTTTAATTAGTATAGTGCTTTGCATAGTATTAAAGCAAATAGTAAAGTAGTTCTGTAGCTGTGAATGCTTTTATATCATTTGTGACTGCCTTTCTGGAGAATTTCTTTAGAATTATGAAATGTATTAAAATAAGAATTGTATACCCTTCTGTCAGCTGCCTATGGCTGTGACTGAGAACAGAGCAAAAATCTGGCTTAAGAAAACAGTGACAGCAGTTTCTTCCTGTTATTATCCAACTCTGAGGATGAACTTTTCTTTTTCATAGTATGTTTAATTTGTATATATTTTTTTTCCTTCTTCTTGAAGTCTTTAAAAGAACAGGAATTGAAATAGTGATAGAAAATTGAGAGCCATAAAGTGGCAAAGATGGTGACTCCATTAGAGTGGATCAGGTTGTTTACAAATGGCAGCTTAGTCTGCAGAGAGTAAATTCCAATAAAATTATTTGATCTGATACAGGATAGAGAACAACTTCTGTACTATTTTGTGATGAGTAATGTCTTGCTACTGCAGATGAGAATGTTTTGGATGCACAGCTAGCAATGTGAGTGAAGTAGGAGCTATGTTGTTGTGTCCTTTCACCTTCTATATAGAGATTGTATTCTGATCTTAAGTGATTTTAAGATTTCCTCATGAATTCTCTCTTCATACTTCGCTTTTGCCTGAAAAGTAGGCTGCTATATTAGGTATATGGCAACTCCCTTGGAATGATACGAAAATGCTGACATCTCAGAGTAAGATTTATAGATTAAAGATCATCAGAGGTTCCCTGATGGCACTTTGAAACTAGGCATGGAATTTTTGTAACTTGTTCAGAGAGCTGACTTTTTATTTATTTAGGTTTCTGTAGCGTATGACTAGTGTATGACTAGTGTCTTTTATTGCGTATGTCTCATCTGTAAAGTAGCCAAGTTCCAGGCAGACAGAATTTAACAAAACAATTTTTCTCATATGCAGAGGTGTTGGGGAAATAGATGTGGTTTATCCTTTCGACCTTAACTCTAGGCATCCTGTTGGTGTTGGCTAGGTCATAATGTGTTAAGATCTGTTTGGAAATCGATGAAGCTGACAAGTTTTGTAGTTTTGTGAGGGTAGCATTGCCCTTGGGATGGGTAGAAAAATGTGCTTGCCTAGTTCTAACAGTTTCTATTTCTGTAAGAGAGTCTCTAATATGTGTGGAGAAAGATGAAGTAAATAGTCTTTTCACAGTGTGTTTGTATTGAATGGGGAAACAGAATAGTGTTTTTAAAAATGTGTAAGTGATGGTGAAGTAAGCGCTCATGCTTAAAAATTTCTCCTGAAGCGAAGTATTTATTCAGGTAGGAGCTTTTTCTTGTGCTTATTTACAGAAATTAGTTTTTTTAAAAAATTAAAAAAGTTGTTTACAATGATGGCCAAACAGATTGTGTGTGCAGAGAGAAAATGGATAACCCAAGGAAATGATTGGATGACTTATTTTCAAAGATTGGCATAAAGAGAAGTCAGTTCAAAATTTTACCTTTTTTTTTCAGTACCTATGTAATAGGAAAATAGCAGCAAAAATCCAGTATTCAGCTGTTTTGACAAGGAGATGTAGAAAAATGGATTGTTACTACAAAGTAACAAAGAGCAAGAAGCACAGGCATGCTCCATAAAACTTAGTGTGACTATTCAAAAATGAAAACAAGTTCATTTTAACTTCTTGCTTCACACACCGCCCCACCACCCCCTCCACACCCCCAATTAACATCAAAAAGTAAAAAAAAATAAATAATGTTTTACAGACGTGTGTATTCTGTCAAACTAACATTTTTATTTGAAATTTTACAATTTAATTTTATTGTTCATGCTGATGGCATCCTTCCTTCCTCCCATGCAGCAAGAATCCATTTTGGATCTGCCAAAACAATCTTCAGGTTATCTTCTGAATCGGAGCTTGTTTTGAGGGATCTGGGATTATTCTTTTTTCCTAGCAGCGGATTGCTCAAGACCTGAGGAGCAAGCAAAGACATACTATGACTACGGTCACTGTGCTGTCCATTCCTTGCCATGTATACCAAGATCATGTGTTGATTTAACTCACATCTTTGGAATGGGGGCAGGTGTTAACTTCCTGATGTGTAGGTCCAATGTGTAGAGCCCAATCCAAGAAAATGACCTTTTGTTTGATACTTGCATTTACTCTTGTATGATTCACATAACTCTACTGGGACTTGTAACATCTACAGGCATAGTCCTCAGAGTCGTTGAAACTCAAAAAGCTTTGCAATACGTGGTCTGACAGCAGAGCCACAGTGTTGTTCTTCCTTTGGCAGTGGGAAATCTGAGGAGTTGTGTGCAGTAGACATTAAAAAAAAAAAAGCTGGATTTTTTTCACTGTTTGAAAAATTCAGATATTTGAAAATAATGTTATACTTAGCTACAAAAATCACACTAAGCAAGTAGAATGAAGATTTGTCATGTCATCATAACTTCCATTTTATGGAAAATAAAATGTTTCCATTTTATGGAAAATATAAAAAGTCTCATTTTACTGAATGTTCTATAATTATTTTCTCTTCAGAATTTGGTAAGAGGTCAGCTATAGGATTCGTGGCCCATTTTTAAATATGTGTCAATATAATAAATAGTACACAGCATGACTTCACCAGATCAAACTGTTTGCTTTAATTAGGAGGCAACCTCTGGTAACTCCTGGTGGTATGGAGAGGAGAAATTGCATGTTCTTTAATGTACTTTGTGTTGATTTGGGTCATCTTAAAAGTTGTCAGTAATGAGAAAAGGTGATCCTCCCTGTGCCACTAGTTGTATTTTCATATATAAATTATGGTAAAGACTGAAGAGCTGCAATTTTCTTATCTGTATCTCTGCATTTTATAGTAATGTGTAATTAATAGTTGAAATTTAAGCGCAATGCTGAGGGCTACTGATTTGATTGTTGATACTGTGATTTGGAGCAGTAAGGGAGGAACAACTGTGTGGTCGCCTTAGCTGATTGTTCTGTCTGTCTTGGCATCCTTAAATACTGGCCCATCCTGGAAATCAGGTACCCCAGAAATAAGGTTTGTTCTGATGTCTAGTTCCGTTTGATTCATGTTTAATGTGTATCTTTCTAATGAGACCTCTTTTAAACTGTGGCCCTGGGACCAGTAAAGCATTTTAGCGCTTAATCTAGAAAGAGCTTTTAATAGTACAGACAGAAATAAAATACAGCTGCTAAGCTTAAAACTCTGATTTCAGACAGAAGAAATGGAAGGTTTACTTGTATAACTTTGTAATTATGAAAACAGTGGACAGGGAATACTTGCTCAATTACCAAGATGTGCCAGATTATATAGTATTTATGTTTAATTCTGTCTGGTGGTAGGACTAACATTTAAAAAACTTCCTTCATTGACTTTCTTTTTTTTTTAAATATTATCACAGATAAATTGACATAGAAGATGCTGAGTATTTTTGTTACTAGAGTAAGACTGTGCATGGAAGCAGAGAAGAAATAGCAGTTCATTTATATTAGTAGAATGATGAGATGAACAGAACAAATCTGTAATCTGTTTCTTGTAAGTTGACACCAATTTTCTGCTTCAGAAGGTATCCTGGGATGGCCTGGACCCAAGTCACACTCTGCAGAGCAACTGAAAAATGGTGCCCTCAGCTCCCTATCATCTGCTAGTGCCAACATTACATGGGCAATAGTACCATCTGCAGCCCAGGACGGACAGGCACTACAACCAAATACAGAGGTAAGCATACTATGTCTCTATAGACCATTTCTGTTGTATCTGAGACTTGACATTGGCTAGATGAAAACCATGTACAGTGGTGGATCCTTTCATCAATTACTTTTTTCTTTATAGTATCCCCTTTGTTTGAAATCAGTTGTGAAAATGCTAAGTTTCATGCAAAAGTGCACTCTAAAAGCTAGTAAAATACATTGATGATATTGTTGTGTGCTTCTGCTTCTGTGAGGTACTTTGGACAGCGGACTACGGCAAGGGTACAGTCTCTTTTCTAGTCATAAGACTGTCAGTACATATTTCTGTCTTCTGGTGACAGAAAATGCTATTTGTTTTTTATACTGGTTTGAGACAGACAGGAGGCACTAGGACCACAACATTTGCTTGCTACTTCCTCCTTCCATGTCGCTCTTTGCTCTTGGGTGTCTCTTGAGTGTAGCTGATTATTCTTTGAGTTGAAAAACCATATTGTTTTCTGACCCCTTTTTCTGTTAAGTGATTATGGGCAGAACTTGTCCACATCTTCCTGCGCCAGCCTGTTGATTTGTGCTTTTGTGGCATTTACTTGGTAAAGGGCAGTTCTGAAGCATCGACTCTTTGAGGAGGCTCACAGCTGCGTGTCAGGCATCTCAGGCACTGAAAGTCTGTCACCATGCCAAACTTCTCCAGATTCTACCATCTTCTTCGGTTACCTGTGCTGCCCATCAGGAAAACACTTCACTCTGAGACCCCACAGATTGTAGGGCACCGAGAGCACGTGAGACTTGGCGAACTGGGAAGAAGTTTATGAGAGCTGAAGAAACCCTTTTCTACTAGTGAATGCTTTTTGGCAACTGGAATGGCTTAAATTTAATCATACCGCCTTTAACAAAATGTGTAATGGCTGGGGATATCAATAAAGCTGTTTGTTTTTCCAGTTCTTTTGTAGTATCATGAATTGAATATAGTTCAAAAAAACCCAAGGTTAAACCAGATTTTTTTTTTTAATGTTATGTGTTATTTAGGTCCTCTTCAGATCTGTCCTTAGAAAGTAATTTTATATTCTGTTTTGAACAGTGTTATTATAAGACACCTAATGTCTATTAATCACAATGTTAAAATTACCAGTAATTACTTTTTATTAGGAAGTTGTGTAACTTCTTTTGCAGATAAGCCAACTGCAGTTCTTAGTGTGTTTTTAAGATGAGGCTGTCTATGAATATTATTTTGGAAGTTTCTACTTTATTCACTTATACACTGCAGTTTCATTAGTTTTTCTAGATGTTTTTATTCTTGACCACCTGGTAAAGCCAAATAGGATGTGGAAGGATGGGCTTTGAAGCAAAAACATAAAGAGCAGCAGCTGATACAACTCATCTCAGGGTGTCATTTTGCAGTCCAGTTTAGCCATTTATGATTTTTTTAAAATGACAGTTATTTTTTTTTAAGTCCGGTCTCCTCCACTGCACTTGCTGAGAGATGTTGCGCATGTAGCTTCAGGTACTGCTTTGCCTGTGGAACTTAGGATTTATTGAGAAGGGAGTACCCTCTTAAGAGGTGGATATAAACAAGGGAGCACAGCACTGTTTGTAGTACAGAATCCCCAGTGCTTTGTGGGCAGTCTTGCAATCAGCAGTCTGCGTTTGAAGGCCCTGGGGCACTAGCCCTTAAAAAAGAAGAAAGATGTGTGTGTGGGGAAAAGAAGAAATAAGATTTTTAAGTTATAAAAAGCTCAGCTGAATATAGCATTTTTGGCAGAAGCAGTAAGTGGGAGTTTGTGGATTGGTGGAGCAACAAGAAGCTGCTGGAGTCATGTGTGTAATTTTTATTATGGTAGTGCAGTTTATTAAGCAGAAATTTGGTTTTGCCCTGAGAAAGTGGCCTGAATCAGGGTTCATTCCTGGATGCTCTTTCCAGACCTGTGTCTTCCTTTTCACCGAGTCCTTGTGTGCTTCATGTTGTCCCAGACTGATACTGTTGGTTCTCAGTTTGAAGTGCTCTTTTAGACGTAGCTGATCAGTTTTTCAGTTTTGATCATTTTGGGTGAGATACCAGTGCCCCATTGGAAGGCTGAAGCACAAAACAGGAATTGTGGAAGAGGTGAACATTTGCATGTAACATAAGTTGGAGCTTTTGTGTTTTCATATTCACCTTCAGATCAAGCAGGTTGTCATTACCCCGTTATAGAGGCTACACCTCTCATCTGCTGTCGTCAGGCCCTTGTCTGGGAGAGGAGGAGGCAAAGTTTTCCTTGAGTGCTGCAGGTTCTGCCCAGCTGTCAAAGCTGAACGAAGTGTTGAACAGGAAGGTGGAGTTTCTTGCTGTTGTGACTAGAGAAAGGAAGGTGAGAAAACAGGTTTTGAAGAAGAGAAAAATCTTTTGAGTAACATGGCATCCTTAGCAGGGTAACCTGGTAAGGTAATCCGGCCCAGGTAGTCACCCACAAGGTGATGTCTGACACCCCCCTAAGTTATCAAAGGTGTTTGACTTAACACACTAACAATTCTGTGTGCAGGATTTAAGCATATTTTAAAATATATTCTGGCCTGTTGTGTGTCTAAGGCAGGAGCCTGCATTTGGCACTGAGTAGTCAGTTCATTTTCAAAGGTATAAAAGCACTGAGTGTGGTCATTACTTAGTATGTGTAATTATATATAAAAGCAACTGCAAATCATCACACTCCACTTGTTTTGTAGTCCAGATACATTGTTGTTAATAACTGTGGTGGCATCAGCAGAGAAAGAGAAAATGCATCTAGACGTCATTGTTTGATACTTTTTTGACATTGAAGACCCTGATTTATTTTATTTATCTGGTAGTTTCTTTTAGATGTAGAAGAAAGGAGAAATTCGCAAGTGTCATTCAGATGAAGCTTATTTTTCTTAATGATTTTCTTTTTTTAAAAAAAAAAACAACAACAAACAACTAGGCACTGGATGATCCTCATTTCTGAAGAGGTTTGTACTGTATTAATGGGGCTCAGCTTTCAAAATATACCTGCTGGAAGAAGTGACTCTTGTTAGAGAAGTTATGAGAAGAGAGGGCTGATTCCTCTATCAGGGCTATTAGAACAAATTCTGTTTTCTTCTTTGACTGGGCCTAGATTTTTATTTTAAAAAATATGTATTTTTTATGACCTCTATCTCTTAGAAGCTATTCCCCAATGGACTTGGAGAGAGCTTTCTGGCTAATGCTCAGCGTAATATAGTAGATGTACTGACAGAAGAAATTGTGAATTGACCTGTAGTCTGAAATAGAAAGAGCCATTAAATTACTACCCTTAAGGAACAACCGAGTCAGCTGCTTGTTTCACAGAATGTTGTTTATAGGGAAAAGATCATTTTAGGCAGGGGGATCAGTAGTGATTTTACAAGGAAAACAAAGATGTTATATTGGGGGGGTGTGTGTGTGTGTGTGACTGTTGAGGAATCTTTGCCATATAGCAGGCTGCCAGTGGCAGCAGTGCCCTGGCAACATGACCAAGTGGCTGAATGTTCCATGATAGTTGTGTTAATTCTCAGCACAGCATGTAGACACTTAGCAGCAGTGCATTTAGCAATTTCATTAACACACCAATGACTTGCTCTCTGCTGTGTTTTTTTCTGTGTTTACAAAGAAGCCTGGATCTTTATAATTCTCCTTTGGAATAACAAAGTTCATCTGATGCAGTTTTCTTTGAATACTTAAGCATTCTTGAGGGATATAGTAAATTCTGGAATTGAGTTTCAGTGCTGCAGATAACTAAAATAAACCCTTTATTTTTGGTTTGTCACACTGTCAGGGTTTCAGAAATGCACAGTTTCTCCCCTGGTGAAATAATATAGCAGCAAAAGATGCTTTTCTTTAGATAATGTGTTGGTGTTTATTTTCTTCTGTTATTTAGGGTGTTTCTAACTTCCAAATGCAGGGTTATCATTTGAGATATTTCTTAAACTAGTTCAGAAAATACAAGATTTCCCGGCAGAGATTATTTTCTTACCTATTCCTTGCCTATTGTCCTTTCTTGATGTTGTTGTTTCATCTTCCCAGATGAGTTTTCTTTAAGGGTTATCATATAGGATAGTGTGAAGTTAAAGCCTTTTATCTTCACTGAAAGAAGTAATGTCCATCAGTGAAATGCTGATCAAACACTTTTGTGGGGTTGTGGTTGCGTTGTGTTTCTTTTTGTATAAGTCTCCAAGTTTTAAGTTAGTTTCCTTTTTTGGATTTTTTTTCTCTGTCCACCTGAAACATCAGGTGGAAGCACGGGTAAGGCCTGAACTGAACAGAACTATTGTCCATCCTGATGTGAGTTGGTATAAAATACTTTTGTGCATCCTCTAGTGAACCCCTTTGGACTATGTTATAATTTCAAGGTACTGTTTAGGGTTTTCCCCTTAAAACAGAACAGGATAAATCTGGTATGGAATATGCCAGAGTACACTCTTCAGGGCTGTGATGTCGTGTCCAGTCTGCAGTAAAGGGGACTCTGCTTCCTTTATTTATGGGTTTATAATTTTGAAAGTCTTTTCAAGAAATGGTGGAATTGATCAGTTTTAAAATACTGAGTCTTATAGTAAGTTCAGTTGTAATAAACTTGGTGCCAAAGTGGAATAAAGGTGTGAATCACTTTCCATGTGTGAGATACCATTTCAGTTCAACTAATTGTCATTTTGGGTGTCAGAATTCCCCTTCTGAGATGATAAAATGCAACTGCAGGCTAAATGCTTTCCCTGACAGCCAAATACGAATGGGAAACAGGCTGTTCCTATGTGGGACCTGAGAGGGAAGGAATAATTTTCTTTTGATCTGACAGTTCAGGTAAGAATTATTTCAAAAATTATGCTGTAGCTACATCTGTGATTTAGCTCTTTTAATGTGGGTTTTATGCCTTAAAATGCCATGCCAGCTCATTTCCATCCTGTGAATCTGGTATCTATGTAGTCTCTCTGCTTTCCTGTCCCGAACTTTCCCTTGCTTGTGTGTATGAGAAGCTGTACACATGCTCCATTTGAAGTGTCTTTTTAATAGGATTGAAGTTTTAGCTCTGTAGGATTGGGGCTTTAGCTCTGATTATCTAACTGCTAAACCAGGTCTTAATTGTGATAGTGATTGCGAGGGCAGTCAGGTCCGGGTTATTAAAGATATTTCGATCCCCTAGATGATCTGAACCTTGATGTTTTCAGCTGTAAGAAGGAACTGTGCTATTTACAGGAGGTGTTGAATTGTTTAGTTCTTAATTTTAAAACGTTTTGTGGTTTTGTCCAATCTTTTCAGGTGATAGTTGCTTTCAAGCTGAAGTTGTTTTCTATCTGTAGGTTAGTATACATCCTAATATGATGATACTTCATCATTTACAGAGGATGTAATAGATGTTAAAGCTATTACAGAATGCGTTAGAGATGCTAAGAAATAATTTTAAAAGTGCTCCTGCAATTTTAGAATCTAAGGTAGATAGAAGAAATTATTTCTTATTCAATATTACCTTCTCCTTATATATGTCAGACTTGCCCAGAACTGTGGATTGTTCCCGAGTGTAAATTGTTCGTAGTGTTCCCTAGTTCCTTTTTGGACTTGACATACATCTGTGTAATTGACGTTGGGAGATCAGCTAAGCCGTGAACAGACTTGTGCTAGCCACAAGTGCAGTAATGAAAAGAGAACAGATCAGGGTGGGAGAGTAACATTCGCAGTATTACAGAGTCACTTTTCACTGTTTAGTACAGACATTACAGGATTTCTGGATGTTCTCTGCTTTTTGCCTTCTGCATGATTAAGTACTTTTTGGGCTGAAGAGCGCAGTAAATGGCCTGTAATGACTTGGATAGATAAATTAATCTGTAGGCAAGGATGGTACCAGTTAATCCATTCACTAGCAGGCCATCTAAAAAATGAAATCTGCGATAATCAATTGAAGGTATATTTAAGGATAATCAAGGGAAGGTATATTTAAGGATTAAATGTACAATTACACTAAAAGTAGAATTAAGTGACCCTAAGCCTGCTACAGCAGCACTGACAATGACTACGTTAATCTAGCTAATTTTGGTGGGGTTTTTTTTTCTAGCTTTCTGGAGTAGTTACTGTCAACAAGCAATCACTAGTAAAACTGTTTATGCAAATAATTAATAAAAAATTTAGATCCAGCCAAAGCCATTGTATTTTAAGTCACTCTCACCTACAAAATGCATGTGTTACATTCTGTAGATAGCAGCTGGATTTCAGTAATACTTTACTTCAAATAAAAATATGAAGCTTTTAATACAAAATTTGCATCTAATTTAAATAAATATGAGACTCTGAATCCTGTGGCATTCCAGAATTACTAGTGAAATCCAGTGAAGAATAATTGTTGGAATATAAAGAACTCAAGTTCTCTTGCAATAAGGCTCAAAAATTGAGTTAAAATGGATCTGTTGCTTACTCTGTTCATTATAAAACCTGTGCCCTCTGCAAAGCAAACTGAAGCCAATGTTAATTTTATTTCAGGATTGTGTACTAATTGATCTGTTGCATGCCAGTTGTTTGCTTTTTGCTGTCAGTTCTGTTTCTTAGTGTGCTTATATATGTGGATTTGGCAGTACAGCCCGTTAGTAAGCTCACCTATCTCATTAAGACTGTAACTTAGCTAGACTTTAAGTTGGGCTGAACTCTTCTACAATTAGTACTTGTCTCCGATTGGAATTACTTTATCTTGCTTAGTGAAGCATCAGCCAAACTGGCTTCAGCTGTTCCATCTAGTCTTGCTAGAAAAAAACCTAGAGTTTTTTGCTTGTGGTGATAAATTCTAGTGATTCTTTCTTTGAAAAGCCTTGAATGTGAAAACAGCTGAAAGTGTTTAATTGTAAAACTTTATGTAAAACATTATGGCATAGAGAGACTGGACAGTCATCTTCACAGTCTGAGATGGACCAAGTGGTTCATCAAGCTGAGAAGAAATCCTAAGAGGCTGTTCAAGTAGAGCATGCTACTGGCCTCCAGAAGTTAGCTTTATAAAAGATTACAATCTTCTAGGCTTAATTTGTTTCATATATATATATTGAATGTTCTCCTGGTATGATTTATAATGATTTATTTTTATTTTGAAAGACTTGAGCCTGTCTTCTTTTTTTAATTATTTTTTATTATTATTTTGAGTGTGTGTGTGTGTGTGGTAGCAATGAGAATGTGTATAGTGGATGGGACAGGAAATTGCAGGAAGAGTCAAGATGATTTAATTAAGCATGTTGCCTTGAGGAAAGATTGTTGATACTGCTTGTATTAAGATGTCTTTACCATTTTTCTCCTCTTATAAATATGCTGGCATGTGATACTGCATAGGAGAAATAGTACTGCAAGAACTGGATTTACATATAGAATAGTATTGCAAGACCAGATGATTGTAAGGGTTAAGTTTGTAGTTGTCCATAGTTTTGTACCCTCTTTGCGTATGTGAATGGTACGTTATTGACTAACATGGTAGAATTTTTCTGCCATAAATTTGCTTAGGTAACGTACAAAGCAACGTAAAGGAGAAAAAAAGAGAGAATTATAGCTGGCTGAACGACTTCATTTCTGTTACTTCCTAACTTTTCAGTTAGTGGGTTTTGCAAGCAGAATCGTTACGGAACCACAGAGCACTCTGTTGGAAAGGGACCTCCAGAGGTCTTGCAGCTCAACACTGCTCAAAGCAGAGCTGATCAGGCCAGTTTGTTCAGGGTCGTGTCCAGTCAAGTCTTGAACAACAAGTGGAGGTCCCACAACCTCACTGCACAAACTGTTGCAGTTTCTCTAGGGATTTTATCAAAGGGAGCAAAGGTTCGTTTGAGTGTGATGCCTTCCTTATCAGTGTGCTGTAGTGTCTGGTGGGTGACTAAAATTACCTGCTGGGTCCCTTACCGAAAGTGTTTGTCCCTTCTTTCTGGGAGTGTGAGGCAAGTTGCTTGTAGTTCTTCATGTTTCTCCCAAACGACCTCATTCTAGAGAGGATCCCTTATAATACAGGGGGATGTCTAGAGATTATAGCCTTCTGCCATACCTTCCTCCATGTTAGTTTCCCTCACCAGTCTGCAGCTCAGTGCACTCTTTAGCTCCTCAAAAGTTACAAGCGTGTGACTTTCAGACCCCTCACAATCTCTGAAGTTGTGCCTGGCCAGTGATCAGAAGCTGTCCTGCCAGACTGTGTGGTTTCTAAGCTTGTAAATTCTGAGCAACTTATTTTGTGTAGTGTCAGATGCTGTATTTATAGCCACCTTGTTTCTGAAAATTTTGATTCTCAAAACAGAACTGAGTATCTTTCAGGAAACTGTTCTTCACTGATATCTGTATTGAATTAGGAATAGGTTTTTTTAAAATTGTTTATGATGTGATACTGTATTTCATGTGAGTTTAGGTTAGCATAAAATATACTGTTGTGATTTATGCTAGCCTTCAAGGTTTTTTGCTTTAATTTAGGACAAGTCCATGGGGCTTTTTTCTGTGTGCATTTTTTTTTTTTTTTTTGTAGTCTCATGCTGCTGTTCCTTTCTGGTGATACCAGCGATGAAAAATATTTATTCCCAGTTCTTACTGAATTTATGCAATACTGCAAAGTCCTCTTGTGTTTTAGGATTCAGATTAAACAGTGCTATACTTCAGTAGCCCTCATTTCATGAAAGATGCTCGCAAGATGTGTGGACTGGTGCTGGTACTTAATAATTTTTTCCTGTGGAGCCTGTGCTTAGGAATTAACTACTTTTCAGCTGACTTTCAGAACTGACTCCCTTAGGTTTATTAAAATCAAAATTTGCAGGAGGAGTTGTCTTATGAAGGAGAGATGAACATGTAGGGGAAATGTTGTCCAACAGATATTATTTGGTGTGTAACAGGATTAAAATGCTTTAGGTAACCCAAATGAGGATCCCATCCATTAAAATGATGTTGTCAGTGATTGATTCATTATTTTTAAACATAATCACTTTCATGGTTTGTTTCTAGTAATTTTTTCTGAAGGCTCACACAGACTGTAATGCAACATAAACACAGATGCCCTTTGTTTCATGTTACGTGCATTTTTCCCTGTTCTTTAAACAACAAAACAACCCTTTTTCTTCTTAAATCTCTTATGTTATGTGGTCCTCATCACTGCTATATTGTGTTTACCCCTAAATAATGGTCACAGGTCAGAATTAAACACATCTGCAGTTTAGGAAAAGGAAGCTTTCTGAGCTTGTTCTTTAAGGATGAAAAGACTTCTGTTCCCAGAGATACTGCTGCAAAACACTAACAAAAAAGCATTAGTGAAGCTCTCAGAATAGTGACTATCTGGATAATGTGCTTGTCTCCAGATGCCTGGCAGATTGGTTTTGTTGGGATGAAGGTTGCAGACCTATTTGTCACCTATGAGACTGATTTTGTGATTATTTTTTTTGCTTGCATCACCTATATGTCAACCTGTCTATTTTTATGAAGTATTAGTATCAAGATGTGTTTCTACTTTGCTCGATTGCTTCGCAGTGAAGGAAGGTTCTCCTAAAGAGAGCTAGGTATTACTTGGTTCAGTGAATGACTCTATTAAGTGTTGTATCCAATTAATCTTGTGTGATAGACAGATTGCTCACATTGCCACACTTAGATCCTTGCACTTTCCCTAAATAGAGAGATTTTCTGAATGTGTTTAGCATACTCAGTTAAAAAAATAAACCAAACCATAAAATGCATATAAATTATCCTTACAGGAAAAAAAATAGGTGTTTTAATCACTGATAGTGCAATTCAGAAGAATTTTATTTTCTCTGGAGACCTGAATTACCAAACACAAGTAACAGATTTGCTAAGAAATTAATTTCTGGGCACTTTGTAGACGTTCTTTCCTGATGCAAGGTTTTTTTACCAAATATTCTGTGGTTTGATCTATCAGTGATGAATGGTATATCCAGGATTACATAAAAGCTTTGAACCCTCCTCTCTCACCCCCCAAACCCAGGTGCAGCAGTTACTTACCTATCCAGACAGATATGCCTGGATTATTTTTCTTGCTATATATAGTTTAAGGTAAGTAGAAAATTTGCCTATTATGCCAGTCTTCCTTCATCCACTTGTATGAAGGAAAAACTCTCTTGCCGATTGGATCTGTTTGTAGACAACAGTAGCAAAGTGAGAAGAAAGTGATGTTTTTGCTTGCCATAGAATTGTTGTATCTAAGTTACAACGTGCTCACTTTTTAATTGTAAAATCCTTCTCATTTGGTTGTCATCGTTTGTTACTTGCTTTGATATTTTCAAAGTTACTTTCACTTGTAACAATGATAAACCAAAATTCATCTAAGCTATAATGTCTGAATGCTAGGAAGGGGCGGGGGGGGTGGGGGGGGCATGTGTTGGGGTTTTGGGTTCCCCCTTGAGGTGGTAGACTTTTTACATATTAATACTATGGTAAAATTTTTTCCAGCAATCAAAGCAAAAGCAGCTGACAATGGCAGCAGAGGAGACAGCTCCTATGAAATACTCTGAGTAAATTATGACAGTCAACTGAGCTGAGCCACCTACTTTGCTACCTTTAAGAGACCTTTTTCAGGCTGAATTGAGATGTGTGCACTATAATAAGTTTTGCTTTCTAAATTCTCCCATTTAAGCTCTTCTTTGGTTTTGAGCTCATTAAGTCTCTTTAAAAAATATATATATAAAATCAAACCTTGAACACTGGAGAGCCTTAAGTCACTGTGGAACTTTGGTATCCAGGTGCCCACATTACAATAGGTGTATGGGATGTCAATGTGTTTGCGGTTTTATCTTTGATCGACTTTATTGGCAGTGATCAGTCACAGGGCTACCAGGAGCAAAGCATAAATAGTACTACAGTGAGATGGAGGCCAGCGCTCAAGCAATGACCCGAGTTCACTCTACAATTGCTTTTCCAATCCTCTTTTTTCTGTTCCTCTGTTCACACTCTGTGATGGTGTGGCGGTAAATACTGAGAAGAGTATTTTCTATTCTATTTAAACTGTTCTTGAAGAGTAAAGGTTATATAGAGATACAGGAGCTCGTTTGATATTAAAAAGTGTCGCCACCTTATAGTTCAGTTTAAAGTTGCTAATCTGTAAATGACAATGCATTTGGAAGTTAGAGGAGAAGTGCATGGATGATAATGATTTCAGTCTTTCCAGGGAGTGTGAAGTAAATGTATTTGAGTTTTTATTTGTTCTGTTTCAAGACTGAAGTTGAAATGAACAGAAATTTGCTATATCCATTTCAGTTTTCCATATGGGAATTACTCCTCCTTTGACAGCTATATTGGGTTTGTGTGGCAAGGTTTTGGTAGTTGAGGGGGCTACAGGGGTGGCTTCTATGAGAAGATGCCAGAAGCTTCCCTTATGCCTAACAGAGATAATGCCAGCTGGCTCGAAGACAGACCTGCTGCTGGCCAAGGTCAAGCCCATCAGCGATGGTGGTAGCACCTCTGAGATAATGTATTTAAGAGGGGAGAAAAAACACCTACAAAAACAGTAGCTGGAGGGAGGAGTGAGAATATGTGAGAGAGCGCTCTGCAGACACCAAGGGCGGTGCAGGAGGGACAGGAGGCTCCACATGCTGGAACAGATTCCCCTGCAGCCCACGGTGAAGACCGTGGTGAGGCAGGCTGTCCCCCTGCAGCCTGTGGAGGTTAATGGTGGAGCAAGTCTCCACCTGCAGCCCATGGAGGACCTCACACTGGAGCAGGTGGATGTGCCTGAAGGAGGCTGGGACTCTGTGGAGAGCCTGGGCTGGAGCAGGCTCCTGGCAGGACCTGTGGTCCCGTGGAGCAGGTTTGCTGGCAGGACTTGTGACCCTGCGGGGGACCCACGCTGGAGCAGTTATGAAGAACCGCAGCAGCCCATGGGAAGGACTCATGTTAGAGAAGTTTGTGGGGAACTGTTTCCTGTGGGAGCGGCAGAGACAGTGTGTGATGAGCTGACCGCAGCCCCCATTCCCCTGAGCCGCTAGAGCGGAGGAGGTAAGAGGTAGAGAAAATCAGGAGAAAGTTGAGACTGGGAATAAGGAGGGGATGGGGGGACAGTGTTCTTAAGATTTGGTTTTATTTCTCATTATCCTACTCTGGTTTGATTGGTAATAAATTAAACTAATTTTCCCAAGTCAGGTCTGTTTTGCCCATGATGGTAATTGGTGAGTGATCTCTCCCTGTCCTTGTCTTGACCTGTGAGCCTTTTTTTTTTTTTTTTTTCCTTTCCCAGTCCAGCTGAGGAGGGGGAGTGATAGAGTGGCTTTCGTGGGCATTTGTCATCCAGCCAGGGTCAACCCACCACAACAGCATGCTAATATGCTAGACTGTATATAAAATAGCTTGATAAGTACAACTTACTGGACAAGCTATGTTTGAGATTCAAATCACTGTTAATGAGGGATGGGTGCAATAAGCTTGCATGTTTTTCTATCAGGTGTATGCTGGTAGTAAATGCAGTTAAATATTTTGAAGGTGTACATGCTGGAAGAAGAAAAGGCAAGTAACTCATGCAAGTTAGTGCAGTTCTGTTGATTCTGATACAGTGACAAGCCCTGCAAGAAGCTAACAGCTTGTATATATTACTACTTTGGGGGTTTTCTTACTGTATCTATTTAACAAAGAGAATTCTAACTTTGGTATTGAGACTGGTGACAATCTTATGGGGCCAATTTGTCACGTCAAGTGTAAATGTGCTAAAGCTCTCTGACCTTACAGAGTTATATTTAATTTTACTCCCACAGAAAACCTGTTTGCAAGCTCTGAAGTTGCATAAGTGCAAGCGTAAATTATGCTTGCAAACCCATATCATTAATGAAGAGAATCTTAAGAGAATCTGAGAATCAAAATGAGAACTTTGACTTACGTGCACTAGTGGAATTAATTGTAATTAGATGACTCTACAATAAATATGGTAATCCTTGCCTAGTCTGAAAATGCTAATTCTGTTTAATGTTGCTTCTGAACGAGCCCTGCAAGTAATTTATTCCATCTTTCAACACAGAAATGTTTCATGCAGTGTTATTTTTTTTTTTTAGTATCTTTTGCCTTTTTTTTGAATATGGAAAGACATAAGGACTACTGCCCTTGGAATTTTGTGATTTCTTTTTATCTGGATGTTTTAAATTCCTAAGATTCATCTTCTTGCTCCTGACTACAGTTTTTTCTGTACTGCATAAAAACTTTTTCATGCCTTAATGAAAATTCTTAGAATATTTTGGTGTAATTATATGAAGATTTGCCTTTAGAGTTCTCTGTGTGTCCTTGTCGGGATACATGTGGCCTCTGCTTAGAAGAGGTTGAGTTACACAACTTTAGCCTCAGTCTTTACGGGTGACATCAGCCTTCAGACCTCTGAGATCAGAGGGAAAGTCTGGAGGAAGACTTAACCCTTGGTGGAGCAGGAACAGGTTAGGCAGCACTTAAACTGCACAGACATAATTCCTTGGGGCCTGATGGGGTACACCTATGAGCACAGAGAGAGTTGGACAGTGTCATTGCAAGGCCAACATCTATTGTCTTTAAAGGGTCGTGGTGTTTGGGAGAGGTTCATGAAGACTAAAAGAAAGCAGATGTCACCTCTGTCTTCAAGAAGGGCAAGAAGGAACATCTGGGGACGTTCTGGTAACATCTGGGGAGCTGCAGGTTGGTCAGCCTCTCCTTGATCCCTAGGAAGGTGGTGGAGCAACTAACCCTGGAAAGCATTTCCAAACACATGAAGGACAAGAAGGTGATCAGGAGTAGTGAGCATGGATTTACAAAGGAGAAGTCATGCTTGACCAACATGAGAGCCCTCTACAATTAAGTGACTAGCTTGGTGCACGTGGAGAGAGCAGGGGATGTTTGCTTTGACCTGGGTAGGGTTTTTGACCCTGTTTTCTGTAACATCCTCATAGACAAGCTGACAGAGTATGGATTAGATAAGTGTGCGGTGAGGTGAATTAAGAACTGTCTGAATGGCCAGGCCCAGAGCATTGTGATAGGTGGTACGAAGTCCAGTTGGAGGCCAGTCACCAGTGGTGTACCACAGGGGTCAATACTGGAGCTGGTACTGTTCAGCATCTTCATTAATGACATGGGTGATGGGGCAGAGTGCACCCTTCAGCAAATTTGTAGGTGGTAAAAAGGCTGGGAGGAATGGCTGATGAGCCAGAGGGTTGTGCTGCCATGGAGAGGGACCTTGACAGGCTGGACAGAGAGGAATCTCATCCAGTGCAACAGAGGGAGATGCAAAGTCGTGCATCCAGGGATATCTGAGAGTAAGCCCCTGCACCACTACAGGCTGGGGGCCAACTGGATGGAAGGTAGTTTTGCAGAGAAGACCTTGGGACCTTGGTGGACAACAAGCTGACCATGAGCTGGCAATGCACTCCTGTGGTAACGAAGGCCAACAGCATCCTGGGCTGCTTTAGGAAGGGTGTTGGCAGCGGTGAGGCCACATCTGCAGTGTTGTGTGCAGTTCTAGGCTCCCCCAATGCAAGAGAGACACGAACTTACTGGAGCAAATCCAGCACAGGTGCACAAAGACGGTGAAGGTTCTGGAGCATCCTTCACAAGTGGAGAGTCTGAGAAAGCTGTGACTGTTCAGCCTGGAGAAGAGAAGGCTCGGAGAAGTCCACAAATGTTTATAGATACCTGAGAGGAGTGAGTGAATAACAGGGAGCTGGGGTCTTCAGTGACAGGGCAAGAGGCAATGGGCACATGAACATCAATCTGGACATCAGAAGAGGCTTTTTTCGCTGTGAAGGTAGTTGAATGCTGGCACAGGTTGCCTAGAGGGGTTGTGGAGTCCTCATCCTTGGAGATATTCAAAACCTACCTGGACTCGGACCTTGGCAACTAGGTGTCCTTACTTGAGTAGAGTTTGGGACAAGATGATCTCAAGAGGTTCACTCCAACCTAAATGATGCTGTGATTCTGTATATTCCTTTCTCTCCTCTCCAGCAAATTAACAAGATGAGATCCATGTCATGTTTGACAGTACTGTTGCGTGATGTGGTTTGTGAAGTATGTTGGAAAACCAAGCTCTGAGCCTTGTAACTGAACTAATTATCTAAAAATTAATTTCCAGCACAGCAGTTAATTTGAAAAATTAACTTGTGGAAGAAGCTTTGGAAGCCTTGGAAAAACAGGGGCGGGTTTGCCCTTTGACAGAAATATGGCTTTTAACTCTATGATTCTATCCCAGGCTTGTTAAAATGTCTTTTTCCTGAAGGCATTTTTAAAAATGCAGAATATTTTCTTCAGAAACAACTTATTTTCTTTACAGGTTTAATCTGTTAAAAAAAGTTGGCATGTTTTCTGATGAAGACTGCTGACTAGAACATCAGTTTTGTATCCCAGCAGATGACCTCTCTAAACTAATCAATCCCCGTTCTAATGAAGTGACCTGTTTAAAATAGATCTCTGCCAGGGTGTGTTTTCAGGTCTTGCCCTTTAAAGTGAATCCCTTCATGGGATTTCTAGAAATGACCTGTTGTTTTCTATTCAGATTTCTCTGAAAAATCCTGGTGCTTCATCCCAGAGATGGAACTTACCAACTCATTTTAATTGAAATGATTTTAAATATAAGCCCCTTTTTGGTGCTTGTTTGTCACTGGCTCGGTATTTGATTCTGAGGGCTAGCACCGAGCCTAGCCACGCTGTTCATTGGCAGGCTGAGCTGTGTACAGCTCAATAGCTTTTATGTTATGCTCCGACCACAGGAATGGAGCAAATCGCTGCTTTCCTAATTCAGCTTTGCAGGGTTTTTTTGTTTTGTTTTTTTTTTTTGGGGGGGGGGGGGTAGTATGTCTGTGTCTCATAATTCAGAAAAGCTGTCATTAAAGGATAATCACTCAACATAATATTTTGCATTCTATGGAATGCTTACACGTTGGTTACTACTGAACTGCATGCTATTTCTGTGGAAAGAAAAAGAATTAAAAACAGGATTGGACTTTTATGACTCTCTTTAAAGATACAGTAGCTTTGTATTTTGTGGCTGTATGTCCGCAACAAACCCTGTGTTGTGCTCTTAAAAAGCGATTTGGTAATTATCTAGAACAGCTAATGAAGAGAGAGAGAAATACAGAAAGGGTATTGCTTACTGAAGATGGCTGCTGTTCAGTTCCTGTGACGTAAATTGTATTTAAGTTCCTATTTTCTTGGAAAGCAAGAAAAGATGCAGAGAACTGATGTCGTTCTACGTGCACTGAACATCACTAGTATGTTGATAACTCTAATAGTACAGTTGTGGGATTTTTGGTGCCCTTACACGTGTTCTTAAAATAGGCGATAGTTAAGATAATTAGAATTACAGCCCTTCTTGCAGAATGATCATTAAACATCCTTGATCTTAAAGATACATTGTGCTTATCCTCCCTGATGAGCAGAAAGTTTTTCATTTAAAACAGCGCAAATACTACTTTCCTGAGTACCTAAACTGTTTCTACGGTAACTTGCCCTCACCATGCATGTTTTATAGAGTAGCAATGAGAGGTGGTTGCTATTTTCTTAGTAAAGCTTTCAAAGGCGTGGAAAACCTAATACCTACTTTATCCGGAAAGAAGGAAGGATTTCTGGCGCTGCCTGAATGTGCGATCTTCAGGAGAAAAAGAAAATTCTTAATATATGATTTAGCCTGTGAACTTGTCGATGTGTAATTTGTTTGTTTTCTGATGCTGTTAAGAACTAAAGCCTATGTAGCTGTTATATGTTCACTTGGAAGTATGTTGTAGCTGTTATATGTTCACTTGGAAGTATGTTACCTGCTAGCATGTTCTGTCTCTCTCTCCCCCCCGCCCCTTCTCCCTCCCCCGCCCCCCACCTGGAGAACAGCCCACCAGGATATCCTTTGGGAAGCAGCAGCACAATTTCCCAGTTGGAGCTGTGTGCAGTTAAGCTCACTGATTTCAGTGCCCTGTGACTAGAAACCCAAGGAGCAGATTGACATCTGGTGCACACTCTCCAACTCGTCTGATAGCCAAAAAAAAAAAAAAAAAAAAAAAAGGAAAAAAGGAAGAGGGGGTGGGAGTGAGGAGGGGAGGTGCCCTTGCTTTTTTTCTAGTGCTCTTAATTCCTGCTGGAGCTCGTTTGCTACGAGCTTGGCTCATGGCAGTAGCAGACGCGGCAGTGCTTATACGGTAGCTCAGTGCTCTCAATGAGGTCAAGCTGGATCAAAGGGAAACCTCCTGTGGAAGCATCTACTGTAAGTTCTGATACTGCTTTTTCCACACTCCTTCCAGATGAATCGTAGCCTGTACAACTGTGCCAGGCTTTGGTGCTTTATGTCTCCCCGACTGATAATTTTGTATGAGGTTCTCAGGTTTTATGTTAATTAAACTTGTCAGTAAGGTGTCAGTTGGGTAATTATGTTGTGCATTTTGGGAGGAACGGGCTTATTGTTATATCCTTTTATTTTCTGAGGGAGTGGGAAGAAGAAAGTGGTTTAGTCCTTTTGAAAAGCTCCAAACTGTTGAGGTTACAGATAATCAGATTCTGTTTTATGTAATCTATATATTCTACTTTCTAAATAAAGTAATTGTAAAATGTTTTTCAGATGTCCTTGGATTTCACCAAATAGTTATTCTTTTGGGAATAGCTACCTAAAAATGTATTTAATTTTTAAAAAAGGGAGGAAAACAGTGTATTAAAATTTTGGAAACATCTCTAGTAAGTAAATTTCAGAGACACTCTCCTTATACAAGCTGATGTTCACCCGAGGGGTCTCTACTGTCATCATTCAGAAATACTTCTTTGAAACCTAATTCTGAATAGCTGCTGGTTTTAATGAAACTTTTCAGTTGCAAAGACTATTTCTCATTTTATGCAGTGAACCAGCTGTTTCTGCAGAAATGCTATTTAGCGTGAAAGAATGCTAACTCTTGCAGGTAGCGTTCTCTCATTTACAGCATGGAATCCTTGGGCAATAATGAAATGCTGGGCTGTAAATTTTCCAGCTACATAACCCAACTTTTTACTTTCTTTTTTTTTTTTTTCTTCTTTTCAAAAGTACAAAAAGCTTACCTGAAAACATATTTGGAAGGGTTGCAGAGTGGTTTCAATGGATTGAACAAAATAGCTACCACCTGTTTGGGTTATTGTTAGTAACATATTGTAAACCCTGTGGAGAAGTAAAATACCACAACCCATTATCCCTTTCAGCTGTGAAGTCCCCCTTGAAGGGGAATGGCAAGGTGTCTCTCTCTTAAGCCTCAGCTTGTATGCTGGACGCTGGGCAGTATTGGCATTGTTGTGCTGTGAAGCAGCGTGTTGTGGCACATGTCATAAAGACTCATGGCACTGCCTTACCACCCCAAAATCTCATGTCTTTGGGTTTTTTCCCCCAAAGGTGTGTACTTTAATTACAGTCTTTTTTTTTTTTTTTTTTTTTTTTTTTTTTTTAAAAAAATCTCCTTCAGTTAATAGTCTTGACTTTCTTAGATATCTGATTTGGAAGTTGGATGGAGGAAAGGGAAGAAGAAGGTGTGAAATCAGGTCATGCAACATCTTGGTATGAAGTATGAATATTTGCTGGAGACATTTATGAAAAAAACTCTTGCAAGACTCATTTCCAACTGCGTACTTCGATTTAATAAATAGAAGACCTGATACTTTAATATGCTATGATTTTTGTCTGACATCACTGCAATATAAATATGAGAAGACAATCTGTAAATTAGCATCTGGTACTTACCAGTCTTGTTCAGAGGACAGGATCAAAATTCTCTGTGAACCCATCACTGGATTATTATTTTTTTTTGGATTTGTATCCTTTCTTGGTTTTAACAGAGGCTGTCTTTGGTTCCATTGAGACAGCTCCATTTTTAAACCGATACAGTGGAGAAAAACCAGACACATACATATTTTTGTCCAGATGGTGATGTTTCTTTTCATTTCAGCATTCAGCTTCTGACTTGATCCTAGTTGAAGATGAAATGACAGATACTGAAGATAATGAAGAGGAGGATTTAGGAGTAATGGATGATCAACGTAGTGTAATTCTGCATCTCATCTCTCAGCTCAAACTTGGCATGGACCTTACCAGGGTACGGACACTGTTACCTCTTTTATAATTGTTCATTATTTTTTCTTCTTTTCATCCTTCTGTGTGTGTGTGTGCATGCATCCACATGCATGTGATTCCTGTGAGCACGTTTTGCCCCTGTGTACAGGGAGGTTTGCCTCTTTGTAAAGGTGTGTTTCCAGACAGCTATGGAGTGCTGTCTCCTGCTAGGCAGGCTTTCACGCAAAGTTTTACCACATCAGATGTTCTAGAGATGGGGTGGGGGGAAGGGAAAGAAAAAAGAAGGAAAAGCCCCAAAACTCTTCCTTATTTTTTTGTAGATCTTTCAAAGTGAGATGAAATATTTCTCATTTTATGCAGTGTACATTGTGTATGTATCCCACATGTACGTTTATGTTGTGTACGTGTCCCACATGTATGTTAAGTCAGGGTGCACTGAGTGTTTGTGGAAGAATAATGGCAATTGTATGGATGAAGGAGGTATGTGCTCAAGTTACTGCTTTGTGAATTGGATTCCATTTAATTACTTGGCGGCTTCAAAAAAATCCATGATGGTAAAGAAATCAGTCTTCACTGTTCTTGTCTGTGCTAAGCAGTTCACCATTTTAAACTTCTGTGCAACCTTCTGGTCATGGAACCAGAACTGTTACGAGCTTATCCATACTGAGATGGTCAGAGAAGTTACGGTGTATGAGAAAACAAACCTCTGGAAATGAGGTAGATGTTCTGGAAGGAGGGAATGCCTCTTTTTGAATAGTTCTGCATTCCAGTGAAACCTTCTTATGGAGTTTAATAAAAAAGTGGGTTTTTGTAAAGACATGTAATACCCTTTCCTTCCACAAAGGTTTTCTGCTTTAAAAAAAAACAACCCCCCTATAACTCACTGCCTACAAGTAAGAAGAGTTCATTCTGGCACACCCTCCACAAATAAAAAAAAAGTTTGGAATGACCAGATAATTTTTTTTTTTTGCGTGGAGTAGCTTGCAGGAGATTCTTCTCAGGGGCATTTTGATATTCTGAAGAGTTCATCTGTTTTCCTTTTGATCTTACGTATTAGTCAAAATCTATTTTTACTATCACTTTCTCTGCAAAATAAGGCTTCCTCAGTACAGTCTTTTCTGCTTCCTCTGGAACAATTGAGAGTATTTAAAAATACATTTTTGAGACTGAACAATCCCGTGATGTGTTACTAAGTATAGCTGTTGAATAGCTGCACATAAATTAATGTTTTGTTCTAAATATAACAAAATTTTCATAATTTCATTTGTGAATAATTTATACCTGTCACTTAGTATGTCTGGGGTTATATACCATTCATTTTTGGTTTTGTTTTTCTTACATTCCTCAATTTTTCATAGTTCTTCCTCTTTTCTATGTTGGTTTGCTAACGCTGGCTGAGTCCATAATGTTTAAACTAGACTAAGATTCCTCATCTGTTGTTCTTGCATCTTCGAAACATTTTGTCTTTGGTATGAACAAGATTTTTCTTCCCCGATTTCCAATGTCATCTTTTTGTCACAGCAGAGGAGGCAAAACCCCAAAGACACATGGTTATGTAAATAAGAGAAATTACTGTAAATAAGTGTAGACACTTACAAGAAAAGTTGGAAGGTAAATATATATGATAACCTATTTCTTACATACTGTTCTCAGAACACGGTCATTGAGGATAGTGATGCATATTATCAGATCTATAGTATGGCAAGATATTAGCATGCATGAGCGTGTGTGTATAATACCCACAGACTGAACAGAGGAACAGGCATATGGCAGAGTTAGATCCATCTCTAGTCTGTGTGATGCACGAATACACATATGATGAGTATTAATGAGACGTGCCACATGTGCACATGACTTTTCTGATCATTTTGAGGATTAAAAATAAAAAAAAAATACAAGACAGCTGGCTGCTCTTTTTATTAACTTTGCTTACTGACATGAGGCCCTTAGGGCCACACATGTGCGATGATAAAGCCTGGTTTGTTGGCTGCACGTCTTCTCATTTTTCATTATTCATCTGAAAGTCAGATTTCAGATAGCCTTGATGCTAGTCAGCTTCTGCTGGAAGTGGTTGTGGCAAAGTAGTTGCTAACATCAGAGGAGGTTTTATATGTTTCCATTTTCCTGTGCTGCCTTCCTACGGTTGTTTCCTTGGTTCATTTTGTGAGCTATGGATTGTAATGTGACGCCCACATGGACAAACAGCTTTTTTGAGCCCTTGGTGACTTTGGGTTCTGGATGCATAGTCATTACCTTCATGTATCACATCAGAGGAAACAGCTTTTTTTCCTTTTCCTGCGGGTTTTGCTTCTGTTAGTCTTGGCCTTGCCTGCGCTGACATCAGTTTCCCACCGTGATGATGACCATGTTCAGTGCGGCAAAGGTGCTTCAATTCTGAAACTTTTGTGCTGCCGTGCCTTTTAATGAGGAGTTGAACAGTAGGAATCTACTGTGAAGGAAAACACCTGCAAGGAAGTATTAAATCTGCACAGGCATTTGCTAGAACAGGCTAGACTTGGTGGTGGCCAAACAGACTTCAATAGCTGCTAGAGAGAGTCAGGTGGGGGAGCTGATCACAGCAGCAGAATGTAGTACAAAACTGATGCCTTGGTCTGGGCCAGGACTTTAAAAATTCATTTAAAATTGGAATTGCTGGGGGGGAAAAAAAAAGTTTTAAAATTGTTTGTCCTTTGGACTTTCAAAAAATGGAAAACAGCACCAAAAACCACTGACAGCCTGACAAATTTGTTGGCAAATGGCATCTAATGGGTTGCAATTAATGCTAACAGTTTGTACAGATGGGTGATCGCTCCCCTGCATTCCCTTATCTTGCCTACGCAGTTAATACGTGCTAAAAATAAAGGGCTGCCAGTAATTCTGCAGACTGTCAACCTGTTGTAAATTAATATTGTTGTATGGTCACAACGTCATAAGTTTTTAATTTGCTTGTCAATATACTTTTACCTTGGAACTTTAAAATATAAGTGGGGTGAAAATAGCTTGTTTTATTCCTGCAGTGACACAGATGACAGCAGAAAGCTTTTGTACCTCTAAGACAGGGGTCCTCAAAAAAAAGGGGTCCTTTTTAACCAGGGGGCCAGCGCACGGATGAAGTGGCAGGCAGTCATCTGTGGCTGCTTGGTTTCCCCCCCCCAACCCCCGGCGGGGGGGTTCTGTAAATACCGGGGGCTGGATTGAGGACCCTGGGGGGCCGTATGCAGCCCGTGGGATGTGGTTTGAGGACCCCTGCTCTAAGAGAAGGACATCTCAGCATGGGGTACCTTGGTCAGATTTCTGAAAAGGGTAGGGAATGATGCTGACACTCATGTTTTGCCTCACAGTAAATAGTAGCAGGGATAAATACCCCTGCTCTTAATTTTCTCAGTTGCATTCAGATCTAATCAAGTATAAGTGAATTCAAACCTAGGAAATTATGATCAAGCTTCAAATCAATATCCTGTCTTTAACCTCAGTGAAAATAGAGGAATGGCTGTTAAGCTGCTTCCTTTTCACCTGAGGTCTGAGAAAGAACAGAGATTATTCTAACATTTTAGAATGCAACCAAGAGATTTTTAGCTTCAGACTTAAGCAACTTCATATTTATTCTGGAGAGATTCTTTTGTCTGTTTAGTTCTTGTGCCAGCTTTTTCTCCTTGGCAAAAAATCAGGTAGTTTTGAATTTTTATGCAATTATATTAAAAAAAATTGTAGTCTGTTGCAGCACCGTCAAACTAGTAGACTGCAACAAGGCATTACCATTGGTCTGATTCTACTGTCTGTGCTGTATCGCCTTCCTCCAGAGGTCAGACCACACTGCTCCTCCAACTGACCCCCTCTCCCCCCATCCTCAGGGCTATTTAACCACTTAGCAGGAACGAGCTACAGCTGCACATCATCCATGTCCATCAACCCACTGCCTCTGAGGCCAGGCCACAGCTGCATGTTATCAATGCTAATCAACCCCCTGCCTTTGTTCCTCTACAGTAGTCCAGTCCAAAACCAATATAAAAAACATAGGTCCTGAAGTGTATTTTTCTGCACCGTGCATTCTGTTTGGCTGCAGAAGGTTTGAAAACCTCAGTCCTTTGGAAGGTAGAGTACTAGCGCAAGTGCATGACAGTCCAACACTGGCAAGAGGGATGCCATATGCTTCCAATTTTGTTTGTTTCTATTTTGCTTATTTCTGCAGAAACCAAGATAAGGCCAATTTAAAAAAAAAAAACCAACCAAAACCTGTGGGGTTTTTTAACTATGTTAGCGTGTGGTGGTGTTGCATATTAAAACTTCAAGTCTATGAGATTATTTGTTAAAAGGCAATGTTTTCTAGGCATATTTTGTAATACTGGAATTGTGTAAGCTGTAAACAAATGTATTTTTCATACACAGTTCTGCCTCCTTTTGTGCAGACAATTCAATTCTGCGTTTTGCAGTGGGTCCTTTCCTGCTGCAGTTCAGGATGTAGTTTCCATTTTGTTTGGGCTTTTAAAGCAAGATCATTTGAGGTGGGGTTCAAGCTTTACTCAGATTTTAAATTGATGCTTGAAATTTAATAATAAGAGTCCGGTGATTCTTAACATTGCATTAAGTGGCTATGTTGGTGGAGTTACGTTAAGTACATAGCTGCAAAGCACACAGCTAGTACTTGAGAGAGTAGATATGAGGACTATGTGATCAAGTCAACAGGATGAAACCACAGCAATCTTAATATTGTACAATAAAATCTGCATAATCTTAATTATGGTCTGTAATTTTCTTCTCCTCCATTTGTGCTAATAAAGCATGCTCTTTTTAGAGAGAGACGCACACTTGGATATAATGAGATGCAAGTGCTGTTTATTCAGATGAGTTTCTCTGCCCTTTCAGGTCTGTGCAGTGAACTCGTGATGGTTATTACTAATATTTCTAGGCAGAAGTGATGGTTTATTTTTCTATGTTTTGCTGTCAGTTTCCCCTTTGATAACCTGATCTTTGAGTGTACACTTTGTATTAAAATGAGATTCTGTATTGAGGGTCAGTAATGCTGAATTGCATTTTTTTAAGATTGTATAAGATAATAACTATTTGGTCAGAATGAGAATGCTGCAAGGAAGACAGAATTGTTTAAAGAGCTAAAAATACCCTAAGAAAATCTCCTGCCTTTCCACTTTGCCTTCCAGAGTTTTAGATTTAACTTTGAAAAAACAATCTCCTCAGCGCCTCACTATCATACCACCATGGGGACCGTTGGCTGTCTTTAGCATGCAGTTGTTTGCCAAGTGTACTGTAAAATTAAGGTCCTGCTGCATCTTTTGGGGCCTCATTAGGTTGGTAATAGAGACCACGCAGAGTCCTCAAGGCTTACGGAGTAGAGTCAGAGGAATATTGCAGATGGAACTCTGCTTGATTTATAGCTAAACTTGTAAAAATTACTAGCCTGTAAAAGGCTGTATGTGTGTAAATAATACACAGGAGAGAGCACATGGGCATGTATGTTAGCAGAGAGCAGTTATCTTTTTTTGCAGTTGTGGTATGTTGACTTACAATGTATCTGTTAAGACTGTGTTTGAACCGTTGTGCCTAGGATTTTTTTCCCCATGTTTACAAGTTTTCTTTGAAAAGAACTAAATGATGAATAAAAGTTTGACAGCTTCTATTTCGTTATCCATGGGATCCAAAAGGACTGAACTGAGCTTTGGTCCGACTTAGAATCGCAAGCTGGGGCTGCAGTGGGGGAAAGCGAGTGTGGTCATGATTGAAGAGTGGCTCTCTGCCTGCTGTAAATAGCCCTTGCTTTTGGGAAAGGGAAAAAGTAAACACAGTGAAGAATTAGAGAGGAAAGCAGAATTCTTGCAATGGAGGACAGCTTGTTGGTCTGCACCTGGCATCATTTGAGCCACTTTGATTCTAGCCGGATTGGTTTGTGCCAGAATTTTCTTGTTGGTTGCTCAGGAGCGACCTCTGAGCTCCCCTGGGATGGTCCTGCACAAGGTATGGAGTGTGGGAGAAGGGTGAGAAATAAATTGGTTTAGTTCCTGTAGCCTTGTCTGTCTTGCGGTGTACTCCAGAGTGTTTCATGGAAAACTTTTAAACAAGTTTTGTTCCTGGTTAAGAGGGGTGACTTAAGCAGCATCTGCGTTGCTAGCTGAGCCACACTGGTAACTGCGCCTGGATCAGTCAGGGCTGGCTCCCTCCAGTGCAGGCTGCCTGGTGTACATGCCCTGTGCCTGGGGATGACAGGAGAGCATAGGGGTGGCAGGCGGTTTGACTTGGGAGGTGGGAGGGGACATGACACACAAGATGGCAGTGTAAGGCAGAGGGGGTCAAACGGGGAGCGTTTTCTTGCCAGTAGCCTCTTCAAGAAGGGTCCTTGGCATGGTTTTACCCTTGGAAACACACCTGAGGTTTGGTTTTGGTTGGAGGTGTTTGGATTGCTTGGTTAGAGGCTGGAAGGGACCCAATACATATGCAGTGGGTGGTCAAGGGCCCAGAAGTGAAATCGGGAGCCCAGATGTTTGGCTGAATGGGTCATGTACCCCTTACGCTCTCCACCGCTTGCAGGCTGGTGATGTGTATGTTTATTTGAAATACTCATCTTCTAGCATCTTGGGAGGGTGTACTACTCCCTTTTTGGAGGGTTATGGTAAGTTGGGTTTGTTGATGTTTGATGTGAAATAGTTTACACCAAAGTATGTTTTCATGTCCTGTAAAAAGGAGAACAATTGTTGTTTGTTAACTGAGAGGAGAGGAAAAGGCAGATTCCCATATTGCTGTTGAGAATCATAACGAAATAGGAAGCAGCTGGCATGGCTGTCAAGGCCGCTGCTTTTTCCTTTGCTTTTTATTTACACTGCAAAGAAAATGAAATTGCAGTGGCAGGGGAGGAAAAAATACTGTCCTGAAACTTGGCAGGGCCAGAATTGCAGCTGTCTTAACTGTTCTCCACCGCATCCCACCCCCTCACCCCCCCCACCCCCCTTACCCCCTGGTAGTATGATCATGGGGAAATCATATCTGCCTTTGTCTGCTTTGCATACAGGTAGTGCTTCCAACATTTATTTTGGAGAAAAGATCCCTGCTGGAGATGTATGCAAATTTCATGGCCCATCCAGACCTGTTTTTGTCAATTGCAGCTGGAGCCACTCCTGAGGAAAGAATTATCTGCTTTGTGGAGTATTATCTCACAGCTTTTCATGAAGGCCGAAAGGGAGCGGTTGCCAAGAAGCCCTATAACCCTATAATTGGTGAAACGTTTCATTGCTCGTGGGATGTGCCTAAAGATAAAGTGAAAGCGTTCAGAACTAACGGTGCCTCCATGGTTTCTAAGGACCCAGCCAAGGAGTTTGGTCAGGACCAGTCCACGTGCTACAAGCTGAGGTTTGTAGCTGAACAAGTATCTCATCATCCACCGGTATCTTGCTTTTACTGTGAGTGCAAAGAGAAGAAAATGTGTGTGAACGCTCATGTATGGACCAAAAGCAAGTTTATGGGCATGTCAATAGGTGTTTCTATGGTAGGTGAAGGTAAGAACTGTGCTTTTATATTGTTTTTTTTGTTTGTTTAGCTAATGTTACGGGTGTCAACACAACAGAAATACAGATATTTTCCTGTTGCTTTCCCTCTGACCTTTCATTTGAACCTTGTGGCTATTTGCTTTTGTGAAGTTTGGAATTAAACCTGTAAGGTTCATACAACTTTTTCCTCTCCAGGCAGAATGAGACACACATTACACGTATAAATATATGCTTATATTTATGTGAGTCTGTTAATATGTAACTGTGCTTCAGATATGATTTAGTTGCAGTAGCAAAGGACTACTGACAGCATATTCTGTAAGAACGTTTTTATGTCTTGCTCACTTTTAAAATAATATGTGATTCAGTATGGGACAGTTTCACAATTGGAACAAAGCAGTAGGAAAAAACATGTTTTTACTTAAGCCTAACATTCTTTTTTCATAATTTCTGCAAAGAATCGTAGTTTCTGTAGTGTTTAGAGTCGGCATATTATCTCCAGCTTTATAGAAAGTGATGTAGTTGAGGTACAAATCATGATTTGCTGTATCATATATATATATACACACACACACACACGGTCTGCTTTGTGGTAAGTCATTGCTCAACACGAATTCAGAAATACAGGGGGTCGTAACAAGTTCTTAATGGATGATCTGAACTGAAAGACACACCTGTGCCAGTGTCATTACCAACTGCTCACACACTGATTTAATGTTTCTAAGTCCCTTAGTCAGTCCCTTTTGCCATTTGAGGGTAATTTCCTGTCTATGGTTTTTAGTGTTTTGTCTTAACTAGGTCTTAGACTGCAGTAGAAGGACCAGGACAACTTATAGTAACTGCTTCTTTTTGGCATTATGTTAAATACTGTGATATTGAAGGTAGTAAAAAAGTAGAGGGGGAAATGTAGTAGTTTGGTTTTGCTTATGAAAAACAACAAAAAAATATGGTGAAAACTTACACATACATTTTGCTATTTCTACTAGTTAGAACTAAAGAACAAACTCAAACGGTGGAAAGGGCTACAATACCTTTGTCCCGATGGCAATAAATTCCTTTTTTTGTAGGAGAGTCATGCAACTTCCTTACTATTGGATTTGATATTGTTGTGATAGTTTATAATAAATAGGCTGTTTCCTTCTTCCTATGACTTAGGTAGTTTGCTTTTAGTATGAAATTAAGGAAGCTGGGAAGGGAGTGTCAAAGGGGATTTGGTCTTTCTGTCTCTGTCCTGACTGTACTACTGCCAGCCTGAGTCACTGGTTTAACTTGTGTTTTTCTGGTACATATTCATTTCTAGTACGCTCTTTCTCAGTGAAGGGAGCTATTTAATGGAAATAAACACAAAGTCATTTATAATTATGTAGGAGTAGGGAAATTCCTTTTTCTTGCTGCTAGCGCACAGTTTCCTGGGATTGGGGGTGTCTACTGTGGGGATTATTGAAGACTTCAAAGTCCTGATGTGTCCCAGTTTTGAGAGAAAAAGGGTCTAGGAATTAACCATTTCTCTGTCGCAAGGATTGTTTAATGTATTTTTGTGAGAATAAGTTCTCCCCTCCCCTCTCCCCTCCTTTTTTTTTTTTTTTTTGTGTGTGTGTGTGGTTTTTTTACGATATCCCAAGAGTGGGATCATCTCTAAGCATGTGGAGGAAAGGTTATCAGGAGCAGTCAGTGTGGATTCACCAAGGGGAAATCATGTCTGACCAATCTAACAGCCTTTTATAATGGAAGGACTGGCTGGGTAGATGAGGGGAGAGTGGTCAGTGTTGTCTACTTTGACCCCCATAGGCAAGCTCAGGAGTGTGGGTTACACGAGCGGGCAGTGAGGTGGGCTGAGCGGGCTGATGGCAGAGCTCACAGGGCTGTGATCAGCATCACAGAGTCCAGCTGGGGGTGTCCCCCAGGGGTCAGTGCTGGCGCCAGTCTCGGTCAACTTACTCATCGGTGACATGGATGAAGGGACAGAGCGTAGCCTCAGCAGGTTTCCTGATGATACAAAACTGGGAGAGCTGGGCGGGGAGAAACCTCATGGAGTTCAACAAAGGCCAGTGTAGGGTCCTGCCCCTGGGGAGGGACAGCCCCACACACCAGCACAGGCTGGGGGTGGGCTGCTGGGGGGCAGCTCTGCGGGGAAGGGCCGGGCGGTGCTGGGGGACAGCCGGTTGCCCGCGGGCCAGCGGTGGCCCTGTGGCCGAGAAGGCGGATGGGACCCTGGGGCACGTTAGGGGCAGCGTGGCCAGCGGGTGCAGGGAGCTGATCCTGCCCCTCTGCTCGGGCTGGTGAGGCCCATCGGGAGTGCTGGGCCCAGCGCTGGGCTCCCCAGTCACGGGAGACGGGGAGCTGCTGGGGAGGGCCCAGCGGGGGCTGCGGAGCTGGTGAGGGGCCTGGAGCACCTCCCTGGTGAGGAGAGGCTGGCAGAGCTGGGGCTGTGTAGCTGGAGAAGGCCGAGGGGGGTCTCACCCGTGCGTACCAACACCTTAAGGGTGGGTGGCAGGAGGACGGGGCCGGGCTCCTTCCAGTGGTGCCCAGCGACAGGACCAGGGGCAACGGGCACAAACTGCAACACGGGAAGTTCCAGCTGAATATGAGGAAAAACCTCTTTACTTGGAGGGTGGCGGAGCCCTGGCACAGGCTGCCCAGGGAGGTGTTGGAGCCTCCTTCTCTGGAGTTATTCAAAATCCACCTGAATGTGACTTGGTGCAACCTGCTGTAGGTGAACCTGCTTCAGCAGGGGGTTGGACTAGATGATCTCCAGAGGTGCCTTCCAACCCTGACCATTCTGCGAGTCTGTGGAGGCAGGCTTTGAGCAACATCTGCAATGGTGAACTCTGCAATTCGCTGCTGTCTTTAATAATGGGCATTTGGGAAAGAAGTTTGGGTTCACCAATTTATACATTTGCCTTTTTTTTTTTTTTTTTGGTGTAAGGAGTGCAGAAGCATGCAGCTTCATGGTGACAGCATTTCTGGGAAATGATGGAGAAACTGCAGTGCAGCCAAGCATTTCTGTTGCAGTTGAGGGCTGGCAATAGGCAGCAAGAAGTTCTATCACTGAAACTTTTCTGTCATCTGAAAACAGCCAGCCTAAACCTGGAAGCCTTGGTTTAAAATGTTTACTTTGCAGTGCTGTTTCTTCACTTGAACCTAGACTACACTTTCTTCAAATTTTTTTAGTCTTTTTTTTTTAGTCCCAGGGAAATCTTCCTAATTTAAAGTTGGTGCGTAGATTTGCCAAGCTGTGCAAAAATTAGAATGTACTACAGATGTTTTTGTCATGTGCTGCATACATATAAATTCTGTATTAGATTGAGGTCATTGTGAGTACTGGGGAATAGATTGCTGAACCAAACAAAAGTACCCACTGACTTACAATGTGGAAAAACTGTGTCTGGATTTACACGTCTGGTAATGCAGAGCCTAATAACTTTTTAGCGTGAAATATAATTTGGAGTATGCCCTTTGTATTTAAGGCCATTTTATGCATTGCAGCATTTTAAATGGGATGAGTTGGTCTAGCAAAAAGTAGGTTGTAGAAAGGCATGCTGTTATCCAGAAGGTGTATGAATGTAGCTAAAATAGGTAGAAATTGAAGTTAGCTACTGGGAGAAGCTTTCTGACAACGAGGCTGGCCGGTAAGATTGTAGAATCTTACTTTAACCTGTTAAAACCAGATTAAGCACATTTCCCAGGTATGGTTGAAGTATGATTTATCCTGCTTTTGATAAGAGGCAAAGTGACATCTCATGCATCATAGAAATCCCTGGGGTTTGTTTGGTTGATTTTTTTTGCTGCTGTACATTGGATGATTAAGCTAATAATGTGTTACTGTTGGGTTTTTGTCTTGTCCCTTCCTCTTTTTTTCCCTCCCTCTATTATGAGGGAAAAATAAAAGCACTCAGCCCTTTTATTTGTCTGTTGCTGGAATTCACTTACCTGTGGGGGTGCCTTTGACTTTTTGTTAGATCAGTAAGGATTTTGGGTTCTGCCAGATGCTACTTGAAGTTTCCTGGATATCTCAAATACACCTGTGTCCGTTAGAGACTTCATTTAAATCATTCTGATGTTGGTATAGTAGTTTTGTTATACTGTGCATTCATTGATTACTATTTCATGTATGTGGGGGGGGAAATTCCTTTCAAACAGAGCATTAGAGAGCTTCGGTTAATGTTCTGGAAAATTCAGTGGTATCTTGTTCTAGTTCTGTTTATCAGAATGCATTTGTTGGAAATGGCCACGGCACCAAGCCTGTCAGGGTTCAAGGAGCATCTGGAGGATGCTTAGTCGTACACTTTATTTTTAGGTAGTCTGCGATGAGCAGGGACTTGAACTTGATGATCGTTATGGGTCCCTTCCAACTTGAGATATTCTGTGTGATTTTATGACCTGTAACTTCGTTGTGACCTTAGTGCTGCATACAAACAACTGTGATGTGTTTTGAAACTTTGCTCTCTGCTGAATAGTTTTGTGTATGTCCTTGAAACAATTCAGTTTTTCTCCTGCAGTTGGCTATTTACAGAAATAAAATGGTACTGAAGTTTTGGGCCTATATTGTATAAGGGATATGCTGGTAATGTTTCTGTGGTGCTTTTGAAGCATATTTTTTAACTTGTCATAATGTCCTTTGATGTATAGAGCATGTTGCTTTTTATGCTTTGTTGTTAGAAACAGCAGTGGATATGCTAAAGTAGGATGTCATGGAAGTACAAAAGCTTCTGTAAGAGTTTAAATAGGGGATCTGAGGACAGTATGGTCCTCTCGTGCAAGGGTTTCAGCTCAGAATCTTAATTCTACAATTTTTAGTGTATGTTGCACCTCAAAGTCACTAAAATTTTAATATTTTTTTTCCTAGCTGCAATTTTTGTTTGTTGATTTAAAGTGAGCATCAGTTACAGAGATGCAGAACGAGTAGGAAAGTACTGCTGGAAATCCGTGTTTTATATGCTGTTTTATATGCTAGCCCTTCATCTGTGGTTATGAGGGGTCTAAATCTGGCTTGCTAATGAAATGTCTCAGCTTTTTCTTCACTATACAACAAACCCCCCATTCTTCAGAGTAGTCAGCATTGAGTTTCCTCATGAGAAAGCTACCCTGAATAGAAGAAGAGGGTATTTTGCATAAAAGAATTAATGTTAATTATGTACTAATGAGAGAGTGAGGGAGGAGAAGAGGGTGTAATGAATACGATCACATTAAGGTTTAAATTAGCAAGGGATGGGAGAGTCAATGTAAATATTTAATGTTTTTTTTTACGTGGTCCAAAGAATCTTCAAACAGATGGATACTGGTTGTAGAATAAGGATACTTCAGTGGAAAAGGCAGTGGTGAGCACACCCCAGTGTGGGCTGTGCATGTTCCTTTTCTGCTCTTGGGTTTTGCTCCAAAGCAGCAAAATCCAACAAAAAAAGTGTCACCTTTGATTCATGGGTTAATTTTGCAGAAGGCATAAAGTATGTTTAAGTGGATTGCTCTGTATTATCAAGTGGTTGGTTATGTCTTGTGTTTTCACTTCTGCTGTTTTGAATGTTTTAAAAAGTAGTGAGGTATAGGCTTCCAAAATTATTTTTTAAATATAATAAATATAATTTTTTAAAAATTATTTTTTAATTTGAAATGAACCTTGAAAAGAATTGATGGGTAGGGGAAAGGTTCAGTGCTTTTCCCAGGGTAAATCTAAATGAAAGCAATGAATGTTTTCACTTGTGTTTTTTCTGTTCAAATATGTGTGTATGTGTTTATAGATGTACAGGTCTATAATTTCTATTCCTGAGGCATTAGTGACTTTTTAATTTACTGACCCCAAAGATTGACTGCTCCATGCATCTAGAGCTGCCTAAACCTTTCTATTTTTTATATTACTAATTTTAATATTAATATTTTTTTAGCCCAGTGGTTTCAGAACCGTTTCCATATGGCATGGCACTCATTACTTAATTTAGCAAATGGCTCCAGCCTTTGGAAAATGAGCAGTGCAGCGCAGCTCGCTGGAACGTTTCTGAGACGATGAGAGTCCGGTTTGGCATCTCATGTTTTCCCATGTGAATCTGCACAGGTAGTGGTGTACTACACCCTTGTGGGGTTCAGCCTGTACGTAACATACTCCTGTTTGTGCCGTGTTAGAAATGATGCAGACAGAGTGAAGAACCTGTTAAATTAGGAAGTTGCCCTAGGCCGTTTGTGTCCCACGTACCATTTGTTGTTCAGATTGATCTCCATGCAGTCAGTGGGAAGCATTAAATTTACACATGCCTCTTCTGCAGCTTATTGATCCAGAGCCTCCTCTGGGTATTTTGTCAATATGTGTTACTGGAAAATCAATTCACAAAGCTGCAGCGCTAGTGAGGGACACGTAATAGTCAAACAGGGAAAATTATATGCCGTGAGCATCGCTTCCTTTAGCGCAGGCTGAGGAGCTGTGGAAAGGAGCATGACTGCGAATACGCTGCCTTAGTCAAAAGCAGGAGTGAATGGTGTTGAGGACGTTTCAAGGGGGAATTTCAGAATTCCACACTTGTTTACAAAATGTTCACCCTTCTCTGTGGGATTTTTTTCTAATACTCTAGATTGCTAAATTCACTGTTCCTCCCAGAGTACTTACCTGATGCATTCTTCTGTGCATAATAGCTGCCTATAAATACTTAAGATCCTTTTCAAAGGAACTTGCAGTTTTCGAAATAATTCGTTGATGTGAGAGGAGGAAACATTACTGAAAATGTAGAATCTTCTACAACTTTTCATGTAAATTTATTTAGCCATTTTTAAATGAAAATGAAAAATGAATGATCCCTTATACTGGGGAAGCAAGGCAAGAAAAATAGCATGTGTATTTTCCAGCAGATACTTTTAAAGATCAGTCACAATGGAATGATACTTACAAGCAGATGTTAAAAGTACACGATGCTTTTAAAAATTACTGTTAGGTTTTAGGTTTTCTGCCTTTAATTTCTCAAGATTTAAACTCAGCAAGGTAGGGCATGAATTCAGATTGTGGTAGCAGTGACAAATGTTGACTCTCGGTGTCATTTTGGTTTCCTTTTCGCTGAAAGAGGACAGCTCTCAGTTCAGGCGTGGTGGTACAGCTACAGTCTTCATGGTGCTTCAGTTAAACGAGGTTTTTCACGTGGACTCCGCAGATGATGGAATGCAAAGCTAAGAGTCATGTTACCATTACAAGTAGTATCAAGTTGTGGATATTTGAGATCTTCCCTTAATTCTATTTCGGATCATAATTGTTGAGCTGGAGTCATGTTTCAAGTGACATAGCACTTGATTAAAAATGTATTTATTCAGGTGTTTAAGGAATTGAAAAAATGTGCTACCAGGTGCTAAAAATACTACCGTGAGATCTGGGTTCAGTTTTTAATATCTAACCTGCTGTGGTGGTTAAATATTTACACTGAAGGTCACTGCTGTTACTTGCTGTTTGCTTTTCAGTGTGCTTGGCAGTGTTCACTAGAGCCCTGTGTCCCTCCCACTTGAGTACGGAGGAACAAAGCTATCGATCCCATCAGAGAGACAAAAGCAAACCTGCAGTAACTCAGGAGGAAATTTGTGTTTATCATAACGGTTTCCTGTCATGTGAGGACATGCAGTGATGGTCAGAGAAGGACGGCTGGGCCTGGGGAAGCAGGAGGCTCTGGAGAAGCTCATGTGAAGGTGTGGTTCATGCATATGGTGAGGTTCTCCCCCAGCAGCAAGCACCACACCTGCTCACTGTACTGCTAGTACACCTTTTATCTTTAAAAACAAAACAAACCCAAAGAAACACAAAAACCTCACAACAACAAAAGCCCCAGAATTGGCCCGTTGGAAGCGGGTGCTGTTAGGGTGCTGTGCTTTCTGACAGTGTGAGGCAGTGTCTGTGCTTAGACCATGAAGACTGGGGAAACGTGACCTCATGGGTAGCACCGCAGGCTGTGTCCCACAGCTGGTTGCTGCTACATGTCTGTTTCCCACAATTCTAATGAAGAAAGTGGAGAATAAGTGGGAAGAGGAGAAGAAGGGAAGGCTGACAGACTTGAGTCTAAAACCTGTTGTAATTCCCCATGTGGAAAATGCCCAGCTGCAGACTGTCAGGTTTCCTTTCGGCGTTTGATCAGTACCCATTAGCTTTCTTTGATCCTTTCTGAATTACCATCATCTAGTTAAAAGGCTTCTTGATTGTTCTTTATTAATTTAATGTTATTACAGCATCCATTTAATGAGTTTGATAAGTAGAGTTGTCTCTGTGAGTAGAAGTTTCTCCTGGTTGCGTGTCCCGCGTGAGTCTGGTAGTTCAGCCTTCCTGCAGCGTGTTCAGCTCGGTGGTACCTGCAGGTGTGGAGCCAAGGAAGCCTGAGGCAGAACGTGTGTGTGTGTGATCCAGCTGTGTCCTGGCTGTGAGGGTTTGGCACGTGACATGAGGAACTTGTGACTTGCCAAGGCAAAATGATTAAAAGTCCTTTCCAGACACTGCTTTTCTGTGTTTGTGCTTTTGTACTCTCCAGCGCATTTGTGTGAAACTTGCTGGAGTAGAAGCACTGGCTGTGTGGTTGCTAGCAGGCTGCAGCTTCAGAAGTCCTGAGAACAACTGCATAAAACTATTCCAGTCTGCAAAAGTTGTTTTCCTGTGGAACAGTTTCAAAAGGCAGAAGTGTGACAAGTTGCAGAGCTTCCTGTACCTGCCTTTAGTTCCATTAATTGAAGCTGATATTTAAGACAATGTTTCTGTTACAGCTCTGCACTTTTAAATTTTGGATCTTTTTTAGGTTTGTGTCTTCATGCAGTGTTAAGGGCATATTTTTATGTTGGCAGTATAGTGCTTTCTTCCTATTTAGTGCTTTTTCGTCATTACATATGTCAGATAACTTTGCATAAGTAGTGTCGTTATTCCCTTGGACAGGTAGACAAACTAATCAATACCACTACCGATGTGTTCTTCCCCTCTCTGCCCCAGGGTAAAGGCAAATTGGCTCAAGCTCATCTTGTTTCTAAACAGATGCTATTACTATGTCAAAATAATTTTCCTGATCTTTTAAAAATATTTCTGGGTTCTAAGTGCTTGCTGTGATGGGTTATTTTCAATCCCTGTTGTGAAGAATTACTTTCAAAGCTTTAATTTTTGCCTTTAGGCAGTTATTAAATGGGCCACAGATGAGTGTAAAGCTCTGATGAAAAATATACTCCAGATATTTTGCATGATCTAATTCTGTGTGCAAGGTTTATGGTACTCTTTACCCAGTCTTATGTCCTGTTTGTCGTGAAGACCAAACTACAGCTATGGTGGGTACAAAGCTGTATTCTTAACCCCAGGGGAAGCTAAGACCTGATCAGACATGCAGCTTTCTTCATAGTTCCAAATAACCTTGAAAAACTGCTGCTGCTGCATGTTGTTGTTTTTAGTTACAGCCCCGTAATGCTGGGGGGTGGAGGAACCTTTACCAGAATGAAATAGAATTGCCAGTAATTTTCTCTGCCTGGTGGAGACTTTGGTGTTGGGGTAACAGAGCAGTGGCCCCTCTTTGACTATGCAAGACTTTTGCAAAGGCTGTGTGGGAGACCAGGCATTTGGAAATGAAGGAGCAAACTTGTCGGAAATTTCTAGATGGCTTCCTTGAACATGTTTCCTTGTTGCACCCAGGCAGACCTAGAGAGAGCCTTTCGTTCCTACCAACAAATGCATCAATAAGAAATTAGTGGAGAGGACCTGAACATACCTGATTGAAGAGGCCTTTGGCTGTGCTTGTATATTTTTTTCTGGTGAGAGATGATGATATGACACTAAGTGAGCATCTGAGCCATTCAGTATGGCTTTTTGCAAGTAAACATTTTTTTCAGCCTTAACAGTTAATTGTTTGTCAGTAATACAAAATCAGTAATCCAGTCGGATTTTCTGATAGGCCATTTGGTGCCGTGAAGGACCCCAGGGTACACGTTCAAATTGCGTGGTTTTGAAAATGTCTCTTTGAAGAAGTTTGTTCCAGAGGGAAGACTTTTTTTCTTAGCAGACAGTACCTCCTTCAAGCAAGCTGCATGTTGTGCTCTCTGTGGAAGTATGTTTTGATGACAGTAATTGGTCCGTGACTGTCAGGTCTTATCAGTGAACTTTTATCATTTCACTTTCAACCTTTTTCCTACATAGGTGTTCTTTACTTGATGGAACATGAAGAAGAGTATGTTTTCACCCTGCCTAGTGCCTATGCTCGCTCAATACTTACCATTCCATGGGTGGAGCTTGGAGGGAAAGTCAACATCAATTGTGCCAGAACGGGCTATTCTGCCACGGTCACGTTCCACACCAAGCCGTTCTATGGAGGGAAGGTCCACAGGTACGGAAATTACTGCCTTATTCTTGTTTGCCTGCTACTGGATTTCAATGGAAAAACTCTTGGGCATCTGTTTGGTTCTTCTGTTGGAGTATTTTATAGACAGATATCTGAATTTCTGTTCCTATTACTGTCTGAGGTGACTTACAGCTTTAGAGCACAGTTTATTGTAGTTATACATTTTTATATAGTTTAACTGAGCTGGATATATTTCTGTCATTAAACTAAAGTGAATGTATTCTTCCACGCTTTGTTGCTTGTAAAAATCGCTGTAAGTGCAAGATCAGAAAAAAGTACAGAGAGAAGGCAGTATTTCTGCCGCACCAGCTGCTGCTTCTGTGCAAGTCTTGTCAATGAACTGGTAGTGGAACTCAAGTAAGGAGGAGAGAAGTGAAGGTTTTGCTGCCCATAGCAGTAGCTCCCTATTGAGGATTCCCATCTCTGCACTGAAATTCCAGATGATGAAGATATTGGTTGTGTTATTGTGTTGTAACTCCAGCCAGCAACTAAGCCCCAAGAGTAAATGTGAGAAAACTCATGGGCTGAGATAAAGTCACTTTTGTAGGTGAAGCAAAAGCCGCACACGCAAGCAAAGCAAAACAAGGAATTCATTCACCACTCCCCATGGGCAGGCAGGTGTTCGGCCATAGCCAGGAAGACAGGGCTCCATCATGCATAACGGTTACTTGGGAAGACAAGTGCCATCACTCTGAATATCTCCCCCCTCCTTCTCCCCCCAGCTTTATACACTGAGCACGACATCCTGTGGTCTGGAATATCCCTGGGGTCAGTTGGGGTCAGCTGTTGAGCTGTGTTTTCTCCCAACTTCTTCTGCCCCCCCCCAGCCTACTCGCTGGTGGGGTGGGGTGAGAGGCAGAAGAGGCCTTGGCTGTGTAAGCACTGCCTAGCAGTCACAGAAACAGCTCTGTATTATCAGCGCTGCTCCCAGCACAAATGCAAAACGTAGCCCATACTAGCTACTGTGAAGAGTGACTCTTATCCCAGCCAAAACCAGGACAGTGTCTTTGGTTCCCCTTCGTTAAGGGTGTGAAGAGGAACTGTGCAAGACAGCTTCGTGTCTTACTTCCATGCTCAAGTTGATGACCCAGTCATTAATGTACACAGACCCCTTTCTTGTTCTGTCGCGGTGTCCGTGAGAAGGCTGTGCTTTTGCGTGGTTACCTCCGGTTTATTTCAGTTGGTCTAATTGTTCTGTATGTGTATCAACCATTTCCATGTTGTGTTCAGGCAGATATCAACATTAGGCTGTTTTGACAGGGTTTTTTTCTCGAAGGTGTATATTGATGATTGGTGCCATCAGGGTGGGTGAAAATTGGGGACAGTTGTGCTGTATTAATTTTATAATTTAAAACCAGTTGAGTTTACAGATTACTTACGTGGCTTGCTGAAGCACGTGTGTGCATGTTCATAGACACACACACAAAACTTCTCCCTGCATTTTGGATTTCCAGTCCTGCCTATCTGTTTTGCTCGCTCTCAGAGCAGTTCTTGGACCACCAAGGTAGCTTTACTCATTACCTCTCAGCAGCTAAGACATAAACTTGCAGAGCTAAAAAAGAAAATAAAGGTACCTGAAGTCTTTGACGTGAGTATCTGACAGCATAACGTTCAGGTGTGAAAATAACACGTGTACTGAAAATGTCACCCAAATGTCAGGAGCTGTTTTTCAGGCTGATGAGGTAAACAGTTCTGGGTTCAAGCTGAGCATCAGAGTTTTAAGTTGAATTAGTGCTGTACTTTGGGAGAATGTCATCCAAAAGGTATTGCTGCATTAGCAGAGCTTCCTTGGGTTGAGTCTGTCTTTTTGGAGACAGTGTCACTACTTGGCTTGAAAAATGACTTTGTAGACGTAGGAAGCTCCTTGTAGCTTAGCTGCGGTAGTGCTTTCATTTGCTGATAATAAATGGGGCCAGTTATTTCAGTGGGTTTTTTTTTCTTCCTTCTTGAATTAGGGTTACAGCCGAAGTGAAACACAATCCCACTAACACCATTGTATGCAAGGCGCAGGGAGAATGGAACGGTACGCTGGAATTTACTTACAGCAACGGAGAAGCCAAAGTGGTTGACACTAGCAAACTGCCAGTTATCAGGAAAAAGATCCGGCCGATAGCAAAGCAAGGCCCACTGGAATCAAGGTAAGGGCGGAGGTGTGCGGTGTTCTGCTTCTGAACCGCCGACGGGAGCGGAACGGGGAAGCAAACTGCAGTCATGGATGGTGTGGCTCAAAACCGCCTCGCTTCCTACGGCACGTTAATCTGGGCACAAATAGGTGAAGCTGTGTATTGGTTCTTGGGAACATAAATTACATTACAGTGGTGTGTACATCAGTTTTGTAGATGGGCAGAATGCTTGTATGTGTTTTAATGAGCATTTGGAAAATTGTAATGCCGTGTTTTCACCTGCTTTTTTGAGTGATTCTAACATGGTAGTCAAATCAGTCAATTTGTTGCAAATAATGTTGCATCTTAGGACTTACACTGGAATTTCTTGTTCTATATGTTTTAGAATATATATATGTATGCAAATGTGTAATATGTGAGATACAATGACACACACTCTTGAGGGCTCTCAGCTCCCACATCACATGCTTAACTGACTGGGTACCTTAGGAAAAAAACTTGTTCTGTTATTCACTGTCAATAACTGTTGACGCTTATCTTCAGAAACATCAATATTTTTATTGAATTTAGGAACATTTTATTGGAGGATTTAAAAACATGAGTTAAGCTTCATTGTATTATATCTAAATATGTTCTTTTTATTGTACAAAGGTGTGTCTTGGGTTATTGTGCAGGGTCAGATGTCATTTTCCTACTTTCTAGACACGCTTGCTTATCACAAACTCATTTTTCCCCTGTAGTTTTGGAACAGAATGGTTGGAGTAAATAAGGAAACCAGTAGCTCTTCAGTGTCTTTATTGTATTTTTTGATACTAGTAAGCGAATTGCAACTATCCAGTGTTTCGGCAGGATATGCAGTTTTATCAGATTGTAAACAGAACTCATTTAAACATCCTAGGGAATATGTGAAAGCTGCAGTCAGCTACTTCTCAGTATTTTTCTGAGTAGAGTTTCTGCTAAGCTAATATAGCGTGAGAAGGCATCGCGCCTGAATCCAGTCCGTTGTGTGAAAACCAAATTTGGTTATATTCTGATAATTATTGTTAAGTGGGAATACAAAGCACAGACCTAGAAGAGCTCCCTAGAATCAGTGCATCAAGGCGTCTGTTAGTAACCTGGTGGGAAGAGTCAGTGTCCCTAGAATCAGTGCATCAAGGCGTCTGTTAGTAACCTGGTGGGAAGAGTCAGTGTCCCAGTTTAATGTCCTCTTGGCTTTTGGCTAACATTCCCTTATAATTCAAATATTTAACTGCAAATAAACACATGTCATTTTGGAGTGGATCATCATTAAAGCACGTGATCAGGAAATTATAAAAATGAATGCATTTGCTTTGAGAAAAAAGCTCAGGTTGTAAAGAGTCAGGAACATGAACAAAAGCTGTTGAGGTTAACTTGCATGGCAAAATACTGGGAGTTGAGCAAAGCTGAAAATCTGATCCACAAATGCAATGAATATCCTGGGGGAGCGATGGTTCACAAGCTATGTGACTTGCAAAAATGGCATGGAGAACATGGCAGCAGCCTGCCTCTCCTCATACTGTGGTCCAGCTGCGGCAGAAGCATTCTCACCCTGTCACTTGTGCTCTTTCTCCGTCACGCAGGCACCTCTGGCAACATGTCACCAATTCTCTGAAAGAAGGCAATATTGATGCAGCAACAGAACACAAGCACCGCCTTGAAGAGAGACAGCGGGCAGAGGAGAGGCAACGCGTGGCTCTTACAACGCCGTGGAAACCGAAATATTTTGTCAAAGAGGTACTTTGTCTTATTTTAAAGACCCTATCGCACGTTTCTGCATACAGGCGGATGCTGGTACAAATTTGTCAGTGGTTTTTACCACAGGCTAGTGTTGCTATATACCGATTGTTTTGAATTCTGCTTTTGCCAGAGTCTGGCAGCAATGGATTTTTCCTCGTCCATATTGTAAACACGTTCACTTTCCTTGAATTAGGTTTATTTTAGCCTGAATCTTTGGTACCTAGTGCTAGGTACTTAAAGCAATGTTTCTTTTACCTTAAAATCCACAGTTTAATTTGTAAATGCTGTGTACTCACATCCCCTGCTAATCCTGACCTCAGCGTATTAAAGTGAGCGCAATCTAGGGATATTTGCCCAATGTAAGCAAGCACAGACATCTTAAACACATCTGCTTGCGATGAAATAGATCTTACTAAGTTCGTCTTTGCCCTTTCTTAGTGGGAAGGGGGAAGTGAGACTCGGGGAATTACAACGTGACTGTTACGTTAGCCTGTATGTGCAGCTATTTACACCAGCAGTTCATCTGTTCCATCTTCCCATTGCTTCTCTTCCTCGTGATCTCTTTCCCCTCCTGCCCAGATTCCCTGTAAATTCATTAAGCACGGAATTTTCAGATGACAGGGACGGTTTCTTGTGTTGATTCGTATTTAGCTTTTATGTGGACATACACAGATGAAGTATGTATAAATCTTGTTTGTAAACTCTCCCTTATTTTCTTGCAGGGTGATGGTTGGCTATACTTGAATCCTCTCTGGAAGACCCATTGACGGGATAGAGCAGTTGCCTCATAACTTTACCTTAAAGGCATTAAAATGATACAGTATATAACTTCAAGATGTCATTGAATAGGTCCTGTTATCAGAAGATACAAACGAGAAGCTATATACTGTGAACGATGCATCTCAAAATAACCACAAGCTCAAGTTTATTCAGGAGCCATTTTGTGTGTATGGATACACAAACACACGCGCACATGTCCCTATATACACATATATACACACAGTGTGTATGTGCTTGTGTGTGTATTATTTACACTACATGTAAACACGTATAAACACTAACAGTGATTTAAAGACCTTTTCCTCTTAAGTTTTAGGGCATAGAACTCTGGCTGGACTCAGCCGGGGTTCCCCGAGTTGTGTGCTTGCAGGATCAGGCCCTATGCTAGTATTTAAGAAAATACTTTTTTATTAGTACTGGTTAAGGTTTTTCTATTTTTCACTTTTGCCAAAAATGTTTTGCACTTAAAATGTGATGTGTCACTTAATGGTAGTCATTCTGTCTAAACAGTCATGGAGTCACCCTGGCGTGAGAACGATGCACTGACAGTGCGCTTGCTCTGCGAGATGCTGGCTTCGGAGCACGTTGCCTGTCACTTAACGAGCGGGGGGGGTTCTGCCATCTTGTAAGAAGCAGCAACACCTTCTCGGGACCCTTGTTCGCGCTAACCCATTGTGTCCTCGCTTTTTTGTCGGTTCATACTGCCAGCTGTTCGATAGGTCTCTGGTCAGCGGTGAGCCAGCTGCTCTGGTAATTGTGATCTTGCTGTGCGACGTTCCCCGACCACTGTCACGCCGATGCTTTTGGGTTACGTGTTCCGCCAAGTCCCTTCTGGCAGGTGTAGGTGTGGTGTTCCGGCTACATGCCGCTCTTGCCTCAGCCTTCCAGCCCCTTGTAAGAGAGGCAGCACGCCGGCCGAGCTGCGCCCGAGGCCACCCCGTGCCCAGCCTTGCCTTCCACGTGAAACCACTGCTGCTGTGGTCACGCTGAAATGCCAGGCTGTGCGTTGAGGTGAGTGAGGCTGGGTCGGAGTCCTCTGTCCGGGTGTGCTGCTGTGACGGGCATGAGCCTTCCCCACCAGCCGAGAGGTGGGTTCGCTGCGAGGTTAGACAGAGATCCTCTGGTCAGAGCCCTTCACGCCGTGTTCAGGCTCCAAGCAGACCTGTATTTTAATTTCTTCTGCTTTTGACGCAGTCGATTGCTTCTGGATGGAATCTTTGGATGAATAGGGGATATAACTAGCCTTCTCAGATGAATGATCTTCTGATGGAAAAGTAACAATTTAGCGAATTATTACACCGAGACAGTAACCTTATTGATGAAACAAATGAAATGTGATAGAATTTGTTTTGTAAATTAAGAAAAATAATCCTGTAGCTTGATTTTCCTTTGTAAGGTAACCACTGTGCCACTAAAAGTGGATTCTAGGAGCGTGTTAAGACTTTGTTGCTTTTTAGTTTGCATTTGTTCAAAGTGAAGATGTTTTTGAGAGAAGTGGCAACAAAAGGCACACACAAAATGTGCCAACTTCTGCTCAGTGCTTCATTCTACAGTGCCCCATAACGAAACCACTGTATTTCTAACATACAGTAGCATGGATGCCTACCTGTCTGTAGTACTGATTAATTTTGTGCCTTTTGTCTGCTTTCTTAATACAGTAACTTATGCTTTATAGTTACTACACAAATATATTTAGGTCAAAGCACTGCTCATGTCTGTTCTTGTGCATCCTGCGTTTTATAATTATTTTTTTGGTAGACGTTAAGATCTCTTGAGCAACTCAATAAGGCTAAACAGGGTTGGGGGTACACAAGGAAACATGCCATTGGGCATACTTAATAGATCTTTACATTTAAACTTCAGATCCCTATTTAATGAAGGTGTGGCTCCTTTTTCCTCCTAAATGCTACTTTGTCTGCTTTTATGTCCTTTTTTTGCACATTAGAAAGATTCATGGTAAAGATTATTTAAATACTATTTTTAGAAAAATGGACTGTATGGGCTTGGTTTTGTAACTGAAGCTTTTTTTTTAAAGGGAAAAAAAGCAACCTTATTTTTAGAAATAGCTGATGTTTTTCTGTAACAAGACCAAAATGATGCTGTCGTAGTAATCACTGAAGTGCTACCAAGTATCATCAGGAAAACACATACTTTATCACTCGCAAGAACTACCTTTATAATGGATCCACTCTTGTTCTAGAGGTTAGTCTGATAAGTACCTAGCAGCATTCGTACAGTTTGTAATATCAACACAAAGAACAATCAAAAGTACTGAACTAAACATGGAACATGCTCCCAGAACTTCGATTTTCATACACCAAAGAACAAGCCACACACCCCCCAAAAACAGCCATTGCAAACCTCTCTTGTCAGGCGTGCAGGCCTGCGCTCTGGAAAGAGTAGACCTCTTTCAGCTTTGATGGTGTGACTGTCGAGGCTACGGAGATGCTGTAGCCGTTCTTTTAAGGAGAAATTTGACAGATTTTATGCTTGTAGTTTACTGAAGATCTTTTGTGTCTGCATGGTTGTCTGTTTCTGCATGCTGAGGACATTCCACTTGTGCTCTGATAAATGTTTTGGTTTGTTCCGATGCTGTGAAGAAGCCCCCTGATGCCATTTACCACTGTTTCTTTTCCAAAGTAACTTGGGAGGGACAAATGTAAAAATAGTCCTTTCTGAAAAGATCCCATCAGTGAGAGATTCTAGAACAAGACACACAAGTGTCATTTTATTTTCTGATAGTTATGTGTTCAGTATATTTTACGGGACTGAAAAGTAAATATTCATAAGCCTTATTCTGTAGGTTGTTCCAATAGCTGTCTTGGACTTGCAAGTAAATATTTTCCTTTTCAAGTAGCCAATGTACGCTCTGCATTGTAATGTAAAAACCTCCATGTACTTTAGGGTTTTTTTGTGTGCACACTGGTAGAAAGCCTATGCAACCTTTTTCTTTCTTAAATTAGAAATGTAAAGAAAGGAAATTTATACCTTTATCATTTAAAAGATGCTCTGGCAGTCTCTTCTGATTTGCCATCCTTTCATAATCTGTGACTTTAAAATGACAACGCTCATGAATAAAAGATTTGTTTCATTTAGTAGTGGGATGCCCTTTCTCTTTCCCTGGAAGCATTAGTTAACCGCTGTCAGATACGTGGATGCCAGGAGCGGTGTACAACACTCGGTGTACCTGTGAGCTGTTTGCATGGTTGACAGAAGTGACTGGTCAACTGAACCGTTGTTTGTTGTGGGGTTTTTCTGCCCCGTTCATGCTGCCAGACACTGCATAGGTAAGTTTCTGTTTAAACTGGACAGCACTCCGCAGGGAAAAGGGGGCTGGGCAACATCACGGCTTTAGGAAAGGCCGGGCAGCTTAGGCCTTAATTTGACTAATAAAGAGTTAACAGGTTGAGGTATTTCCTTGTTTCTGAATATCATATTGCATCTAACTGTTGTTGTTAAGATGAGATACCTCTTAAAATACAACTCTTAAATTATTGCAGCATTGGACACTTGCAGGGGGAGGAAAAATACACTTAGAGGCATCGTGGATCCTGGTCGACATTTTTCAAGTGTTAAGATAATGCAGTTCTGGTTTATTTTAAACATTCATCCACAGTGTTGGAAACAATCGTGCCAGAACACTTTGTTTTTATCCAAAACAGAAAAAACCCTGGCTGTAAATAGGGCAGGAAGTGCTACCTAGTTGTGTTCCTTGTCTTTTGTCACCTTGCTTGAAGGCCATGTCTTGGAGCAGGTTATACCTTTGGTTTAAAGACATTGTTGCATTTGTCATAGCCAATTATTTTCAGGTTTTACTCATAGTGGGACTGATATGTACACAAGGCTGACTCAAAGCATTTAACTGGCTTTTCAAGACTAAATATATTAAGATATATAACTAATGACTTTTCTGTCCCTCTGTTACGGAATTACTTTTACAGGTGAAAGTATTTCTTCTGGAATTACCAATAGTACTGCCTGCCCTCACTGCTTTAAACCGTAATGATTAAGTGATACAGAACTTACACACTGGACACTTGCAGTTTTAGTTCCTTAGCAATTGAAGACTACAGAGTGGCTTAAGCATTTATTTATTATTATTTTTTTTTACTTCAGCTTCCATTGCTTGTGGCAGCTATGCTTCAAAATCTACAAAATTTGACCTAGTAGATAACAAAAGGATGGCTAAGCAAATAAGCTAGTATGGAAGGTATGTTTGATAACGATGCAAGATGGTAGTATTCTTTGTTGGTACCAGTGTAGCTCAGTTCTCAGAGGGAAGGCAGATGTTAGTTTAGCCAGGTAATGTGAGGGTGCGGTTGGAGAACCAGGTAACCTACGTGCTCTGCAGGAACCAAGGAAGGAGTAACTTTGTAACTTCTTTTTATTTTTCTAAGTGGCTGCCTTAGTGACTTCAAGTTTTCATTTCATTTTAAACAAAGAACATTGGCAGAAGCCTTGAAGTCAAGACAGAGTTAAGAACGCTCAGGTAAGTGGTAGGCAGCTTTAGCCCCAGGCTGGCCAAGATTCCTGTAGTTAGCTAGCTTTGTTCTCCCATACCTTTAAAAATGCTATAAACATTGACAGGATTCACTTGGAGAACACTGTCAGCTAGGACAGAAAACAATCTGACAACTGTAAAGCTGCCTCAAGATGGGAGGGCAATCCTTTTTTTTCCTTTCTAAAAACAAGGCTGAGTTACGGCCAAACCCCAGCCTGACCAGCAGCATCTGTTCTGCTGCCTCTCAAATGTTACATTGCTTATTTCTTGCCAACAGGGAGGGGGCAGGATGCAGATTTGCTTCAGAGCAGCAAGGTACTCCGAATCACACATTGCATAATCGCCCCTTCTGCTTCTGGGTAAGCAACTGCCACAGCTGGAGCTCTTCCAGCTGCTGGGAGCATTCACTGCAACCTGTGTGTATTTGGGAAAGATGGCCACTACAGCCACCTTAATTTCATTGCAGCAGAGGCCCTACATTTAGCTTAATAAATTTAAGCTGGAAGGACGTTGAGTACCTGCTGTGGATTCCTTACAGCAGCCTTGTGAAGTCAGCAGATTTACATTACTGAGTTCAAATGACTTAATTTGTCCCTGGGACAACAATGTGTTGCTTATGAAGTTAAACACAACAAAACCGACGCAACGCCCTTAACACAAAACTTGAATTAACTTTATTTTCCCCTACAGTCAACAACTGGTCTGCATTGAGCTTTAAAGCAACAAAATAAAATGAAATCTCTGAACGACGGGGGCCAGAAATCCAGATTTAATTACCTTTGTGAAAATGTTGCAGCTGTATATTGGTCTGTATAAACCATCGGAGTCAAAAATGAGTTCATAAATCAAAAAAATATTCTACACCTTGGGAAAGAAGTCAGCAGTAACATTCTCACAGAACACTAAATTTACATTTTCTTCATGAAAGGTACATACTATTCTGCATTTTACATCAAATCATTGATGCAAGTTTTGTTTCTATAAAAAGTTACAACTGTGGCAGGAAAACAAACTGCAAAACCCTTTCATTTTAATTAAAGAAAATTTTCAAGTCTGTATAAAGCCTTCCCATAGCTGGAAAGTGAGCATGTTCAGTCTCCATTTATATTTTAGTGCATTTAATCTGATGGTTTTCACCACTTTAAAAAAAAAACAAACCAAACTGAACAAAATAACCAGTATAAAAGACAGACAAAGCAAATAACGCTATAGCAGGAATTTCTTCAATTGATTTAAGCACTCTAAATAAAAACGCAGAGAAACAATTTCCAGAAAAACTACCCTCACAAGAAAGGCAGTGAGGGGGGGTGGGGGAAGAGGTTTGCAAATCCTCTACCTCCGACAGCCACAGAAAAGGGGGTTTGTATACCTGTCAACCTTTTTTTTTTTTTTTTTTCCCCATTAAACAGGCTATACTTACTTTACCAAATGTAAACATTTACCTAAAATAGTTTAATTTCTGTTCTGAAGCACCAGCGGCCATGTGGTGCTCAGCTATGTGTTACTATAGCATTCATTACTGTCGTCTCGGATTTTTCGGGAGGATACAGATTTAGCCCTTGTATCTCTGGTGTGCAAGATTTGCCTTGTCTACCTTAGGAGAGGACAGTGGAAGGCAGCAATACTGCAATCCCATGTTAAACCAAAGCAGCTTGCCCAGTCTAAACTAGCATCCAATTGATCTGTCCTGTCATCTCTTGTGACAACTGCAGCTTTGCTTCTCTCCCTCCAGATCAAAACCAGCCTGCAGCAAGAGTAAAGAGGACACTGAAAGAAACCATTGAACAATAATCATGGGAGTATCTTATTGTGAAAGTTTAATTTCAGAGCGCTCTGCTTCCTCTTAATCGTTGAAAACAAGTCATTTTTAGATTTCACCGTTCCCGTTTATGTGCTGCTGCTGTTCAGCTGAACAGCGTTTTCCAAAAAAGATTGACAAGTATGCATGTGCCGAGGACCAAATTACAGGGTTCTTTGGTAAAGTCAGTCCAAATTCTCAACAGATTTGAAGGATAATATGTACCAATAAAAAAAATGCTGCTAGACTTGGATAGCAGCTCTGTCTTGCTTCACATTACAAATCTAAAACAGCTGTTCTCAATAAGCCAATATTTTTAATCAGACATTGCCTGAAAATTTTGTACAATATTCTGGACCAATGATGGTTCTGTACCCTCATGTTGCTGTGAAACATGACTTGAGCTAAAGGCAAAGACTGGTTATCTCAAGGACAACTGCTTCATATTAGCAATCAGAACAGTGTATTTAAACTGTCTTCCTGTTGGGTCTCTTGCCTTTCTTTAAAATTAGTTTATTCTTAATGTAGCCACGCTTCCTTTTGGAGGTCTAAAAAGAAAAACAGAATAAAACGTATTAGTTAATGATTTAGTCTTGACCGCGGTTTAATGATGTGCATCATTTTTAGAGAGCTTAAATGGTAAACCCTCAATCAGGTATTATCCAGCTGTTATTTTTTTAAAGTTGGGATTGTTAATCGATGCCCAACATGTGCTTTTGCACATGATGTACTTTTTGTGAGCCCCATCTACCAGACCTGTAGAATTGTCTAAGCTTGTGCTGAGGCAGAATTAATAATTAACCAACATGATAAAGCTCCAAAACGCCCAAAGAGCAGAAGCAGTGTAGAGCGTTAGTTTTGTTTGGAAATACAATCTTGCATCTTTTGCACTATTTGATTCTTTTAGAAGTTAGCAAGATGACAGAAATATTTGCTCAGAGCAGCATTTTCCAAAGAGAAAAACTGAATAATCACATTTTAGTCTTTAGTCCTCTGCTCTTGGTCTGTAGGCTAGTTAGTTCTTTCTGCTCATGCGTCTTTATCAGCATATTTTAGATTTATTTTTTAAGGTAGTAATGGGGGGGGGGGGAAGCATTAATGTTAATATTACCTAAGACTAACTTCAAAGTTGTATAAATAGAGTTAGTTTGTGGCAGGTAGAACTGTACATTTAACATGCCTGCCACGACAAATCAAGACAGCAGGCAGCTCCCACACTGGCTGCACTTAGAGCCTGCTGGTAAGCACAGCAATCATGTCAATTAAATACAGCTTTTTAATAACAACAACAACTTTTTTATTATTGTAAAGTGAGACAGACACAAAGTAATGCGTAATACTCGGATGTGACATCTCTGAGCTTGAGCAATGTCGTTCCTAACATGAGAGGGCGATAGGAGATGGACTGAATTCCCAGTAAGGAAGCAACTGCTGAAAACCTGTGGCTACTAAGCAGCCCTCAGAATCCATTTCAGAAATCCTAGTTTGGACATTCGCCCCATGCTCGTTCTCCCATTCCTTAACGGCAAGTAGAGCCTGTTCGTTGTACTGCAAGTGTTGGTGATGGATCAGAATTTGCATCAATTTTTAACCTGTCTCAAGACAAAGAACCGACACGTCCACAGCTTAAGTGGGGTCAGCGCACCTGTTATGAATTAGTACAGCCTTACTTGTCACTTAAGATGAGAAGTTACACTGTAAGTGTATGATGGGTACAGTAAAGTTTATAAACTTCCTTTCAAGATACATCTAGCTTCAGTGGCAACTCCCAAATACCTTATTTTATGAACTTCCATCAAAACACCAAAAAAAAGCATCTCTACCCTCTAACATTCCTTACTTGTATTTCCAAGACACAGTGCAAGTTCACTGCCTCTACTGATTTAGTTTGTTACACGTTTGTTTCTGGCAGGATTCTGGAATTGCTTTTGCAACATATAGTTGAATATATAGAAAACAGATGTTGTGAAGGAGATGGCTGCTAAGAGTCTCCCCAGCTCCCCTGGTAACACGCCTTTCTAAATAGGCTGAAGTAGCACACCACAGCTAACGCTTTTAAAACCGTGAAGATGACTTCAAACAGTAAGCAGCCAGACACTACAGTTCCGTCAACAAAAGTTTCATATTTAATTTATTTCATACAAAATTGCCATTTTTTTTAACTTCTAGGCATCACTACTTTCAAACAAAGTCAGAAAGCAACTTCCACATGATTTACTTAGTGAGCCATAGTTACTGAAACATGAATGGATGTACTTTAGATTATACTTCCAGTTACATGAAGACTTGAAGAGTTGTAACAGCCAGTGACACACTATCTCCAGTTAGCATTCTGCCTAAAAAAAATCTAGCCTTGTGTCTTCACATGCTTTTAAGTTAAGCAGACAGTAAATTAACAATTATTACCAGCAGGCAGGTCTGATATTGGACACTAACATGAACAGTATCCGTAACATTCTGGCTAGTGGAAATACATAATTCACCAGCTATGTGATTCACTGTTAAAAATAAACTGCCATCTCATCTCCTGACCCCTTTCAGTTACTTCACTGGGAACCCACCTTCTTTGACAAATACTTCTGTTTCGGTACAATGTTGGTTACTCTAGGTTTATGATCCAATGTCTCTCTGTTGTCTAGTTGTTTCACCTTGTATATTCTAACAAGCCAGTGCTCTGAGGTAAAGGCCTCCTCCAGATGTTTAAATTTAATGTCTTTGTTGCCTATCTCAGCATTGCGTGTACGATCGAATCCTGGGGGTGTCCGAAAATCCAGCTATAAAGATTGAAAGTTGCATGTTAGTTTGAGGCAAAACCCAAAACACCCATCAATGCAAACTGCGGTACTTCGTACCACAAGGCAACGCTTTCAGCTGGTCTAGTCAAAGGACAACACTTCTCTTGCACTGCTTGAAGAAAAACAGAAAAACCTCTCAGTTCCTTTTTACAATTGAGAAAGAGACATTCATTCTTATCCCTACAGATGTCGTAGGAGACAGCACTTAATGTCTCAACAGAAATATCACGTCTACATTCAGAGATTAAACTACTCAAGTGAATGAGGTGCGGAGCCTGCGGTGGCTTTTTAGCATAGCTGCTCCCTTGTGCTGTCTCTTCCATGGTGCAATAATTTGCACTTTCTGTGCAAGTCAGAAATAGTTGATGTTTATCAGTTAAATTTGACACCCCCCCACGTTACAAATAAGACTCGCTGGCCTCAATTTTAGCTGAATAAAGGATTCTTGTGCTAACACATCAAGGCTGAAGGGCCCTCGGCAGGGGCGAAGGGGAGAAAACAGGAAAGAAAAAAGCAAACAAAGGCAGACTAGCTACATACGTATGTTTGATGATCCCAAAAGGGGAGCGACAACTCTGAGAATTACACCCTAAGTGCAGCGTTGTTTAAAACACTGATGTGACTTGGACAGAAATCAGGTGGTTTCTGACAGATACTAAGTAGTCAACTAACAAGTCCACTTCTGTGTTGCTATTATAAAGAAACAGATCTAAAGCGCTCTGCCACATAACAGTTAATGCTTTAGCAAGTGCACTGCATCATGGATTTAAGATACACATCTGGAGCAACATGAAGGACAGCAAAAAAGCTTAAGTACAGGCGCAGGTTAGCAGCAGAAATGCTTTTTTTCTAAAGGTTATGTACGCTAGGCTGTGCCTAGATGTGCTTTAATTTGTAAAAGTGACTCTTACCTCTGATTCTGCTACTACAAGCAACATTCAATCTACAAGATGGAAAACAGATCAAAATAACACGTTTTCTCACATTTCAATAAGATTCAGTAGATGTAGCACTAACCTGCATCTCTCCAAATCTGTAATAGGACATTTTATACATGAGGCAGTTCAGCAAAGTCGGAGAACCTGCCTTGTCTACCCGGAATTCTCCCTGAGGGGTAAAGTAATCACTTTCCTTTAAAACGAAAGGAAGATACAAAGAGTCAATATAAACTAAACTCCTATTTAGGGTCATTTCTCATTCCCTTCTCCGCAAAAAAGCTTTATGATAAAGAATCTAAACTGACTTTTACAGTTTAAAAGCTAATTTAAGCTAGTCTTAAAACAGAGAATGATGGTGCTCACTAAAGGTAAAATAGTTACAAACTGTTTGTAACCCAGACCCCAGTGGACCAATCTTCTTAAATCTGTATTATTGTGTTGGTACAAGTTTTGTCACTTCACAGTAAGCAGTTACTGGAAAAACTGATCTCAAAACATAGAAGTTAGTTAGGCATCTATCAAAATTATTCTTCAGAAAGGTGAAAAACACTGTATTGTTAATATACGGGGTCTGCAACGTTACCATAAGCTTCGTATGTGCACAGTGTTTAAACAAAACGAATCTCTTATTTTGATCTCCGGTACAAGATGAAACCATGCACATGGGCTACTCCCTTAAGCCTGTGCTCAATATCTGTAAGTTTTTGTGAGGCTTAAGAAAATATTACTACAGGCTTCTGCAATCTCTGTAATGTTAGAGTAACTTAAACTCCACACAGGTCAATATTAACACTTGAACTTGTCTCCTACTTTTACAGAGTTGGAAGAAATGTGTAATGCCAACTATTTAAACAGTCTGAACACTCCTACTTTTTCCAAGTGTGATGGTGCAGTGAGACACACACACAAGAATTACAAAAGATATCCTGTACTTTTAGTGTCATGCAAAAAAAAATGTGAAAAGCTTTTGAGATTACTGACCTTTCACAACCATAAATATTGATAGAAACTGGGCTACAGGCCTCTGCACTCCTACTGTTCTAGGAAAACAACCCATAACACATTTTTCAAATAAAATTGCAGTAAGTAGTAGAGATTTACCTCCACTGTAATGAGCGCTACCAGAAAAGCAACAACATAAATAAAGGTTAAAAAAGAAAAAAAAAAAATAGAGATGAACATACAGAAATGCAGTATTCAGCTGCTTCAGTTTTCCTGTGTATGGTTCTACTTACCCGAATATCCTTGGGATGTTCCCCCTCTGCTATTCTCACCATCCACAGGAACTTATTAATATCATCGCCAGAGTAGCCAATCACACCCCCAAAAATAATCAAAACATAATCCACATCCAGGCTTCTCATGATCTCGTATGCTGCTGACTCATTTGATGACATGGCCTTTCCCACCTGTATCATAGGAAAAATAATCTTAAGTATATCTGCATAGCTGCCTATCAAACAGATCCTGAGATCACTAACACCTGACAGACCAAAGCCTGAGAATACATACACGCCAACTGAAGCTGACATTTTCATTCTAGATAAAACCCATTGTGAATTTTTAGAACCTGTTGAAATTACTGGTTTGAGTACAAAACATAGCAATAAGCGTTTTCCTTTTGCAGCACCTACAGATTGTTCGAGTCATGGCTCTACTGCCAAAAACTTAGTGTTGCAGAGAATACCTAATCACAAATTATTTTCAAAGCTTTAGACACAGCCCAAAATGAAGAAATTATTCAAATGTTAGTAGTTTCTTGTTGGGGTTTTTTTCCCCCTCGAGCTCTGTCCTTCACTAATGAAGCAGCCATGCAGCGTTGTACTCTGTAGCATACAGGCACACTCAGTACTGAATTCAAGGTAAATTATGCAGAGAAAATGTCATAACAGAGACATCCTTGAGTTAAAACCATAATGTAGTTTTGGCCTTGAAAAACTTTTTACAACTGCATCCAGAACCCCTTCCGTATACTGGTCACTTCCCACGCTTTGGAATTTAGGTCAGTAACTGGCATTCAGTTCAGTAGTTTGGTTTGCCATTGAAGCTCCTGTACTTAAGGCATCGCATCGTATTGCTGTAGTGGAAGGGAGTAACTACAATATAAATAATATTGCATCAAAACTGGTAACATTCACTTAAGAACATAATTAGAAAACACTAGGCTTAGGCTGCAATCTGTCAAAAAGACTGACGCCCTCAGTTTCTTGGCCATTACCCTAATCAATGTGAAGTTATTTGGCAGATGTCAGTTTCTATGCAGGAGGAAGTCATCTGCACATGACTCCAGGGCACGCCTCGCTTACAGCACAGGTTCAGGTATTGGCCACCACACACATTTATCGCTTGCGTTGTCCTTTATGGAGTATTCATTCCGAAATGGAACCTGACAGCGCCAGCAGTCGTACTGGAGAGAATTCTTTCTTACAAGCCGTCATTGCTAATTGCTGTAATGCATACGGTTACTGGGCTTATGCAAAACAGATTACTTCCACGGTCTCACTACTCACGTGATGCACCTTGTTCTGCAGGGATCTGTTGGTTTAGATACACTAGCTGCACTTCTACCTCTTGTAGAAGAGGTGGGGGTACACAGGGCTATCAGAGTTGAATGTCCATCAAAACACACTAACACTGTCAGGTCAACAACCAAAGTAAGAGAAAAATGCCTCAGAGCGCACGGGAAGGCTTGTTCACCCGTATTAGCATCAACAGTGCAATCTCCCCAGCTTGATTTTGGCTGATGTGAGTTCCCTGCCCCTGTCAAGAGAATGCACACGTGATCCCCCCTGCTCCAATACGTTTTTCCAGGACTTCACATGCTCAAAGCACAGCCCGATTAATTTGTTGATTTTGAACACTGTCTGCAGATCTGGTCCAACTGCTGTACTAGCTACTGACACAAGACAAAAACTATCTTAATAGTTCCTCGAGCCCTTCCCCCATTCTGCCCATGTAGCATGACACAGGTCTTCTGGGAAGAAAAGGCCACTGAGTGATAACTGATTACCTAGTAAGACTGTGACCCACCTGCAATATAGAGATTTTTTTTGTTTCTGAAAAAAGTTTAAGTTGCCCACGGTGACGCCCCTGTAACCACAGGCAATGCTAACAAAGCACAAAGCTTAAACACACTCCTCAGAAGCAGAAGAAATTACAGATATTTTGTCTGTCTGCAAACTTGAGAAGACAGAACTGCATAAATCTGCGAGTTCTGCTACTATTCATAAACCTCTAATTTCCAAGGTGCCTGAAAATTTGCTGTTTCATGTGGTCAGCTTTCACGTGCCATTCGAAAATGCAGTCAGCAAAGACACTGCTGAACTGAAACAAGCTGTTTGGCCAGGGCCAGTGAAGCAGTGGTACCAGGTAAGCTGTCACAGCACTAATCACATGGGGAATGGCGACATTAGATTTTGGCTATCCTCCCACGAAAAGGAGAAACTGACGTGGAAGCAAAGTTTTGGGAACTCCAAGTAAACAAAACTCCAGAGCAAAAGCAATCCCTTCCAGCCCCAAAACTCTTTATACTTGAGTTCTAATAAATGCAAAAAAAATATGTTTCTTCCACCTTTGTGTTTCTCACTCTATGGAATTTTTCACACATACGAATTAATATCATACTATCTATCAACAGACATTTGCAACTTCATACTCAACTGCAACATAAACATTTTGGTGTTTCTACTCCACAGAAAATTGCCACCCTTACCAGGGCTATGTGGCTGTTGTTCCAAGTATTGTTATCCACCAAGGTTGTCCGGTTAGCCATTCCTGCTATCTGATAACCATAATCCCACCATGACATCACTCTGGCATGCTCGTCTGTGTTCTGTCTCAGCCAGTAGTAGGCTTCTCTGAAGTCATCTAGGATATTCCGAGTGCTGGAAAACAAAGAGTTCATTTTATTAACGTTGGTACACATGCTAGCCACAAATTAACTGTACCATGATACATCTGGGCTCTCAAATAAGGGTCTTCGTATGCGTTCAGCTCCCTTTTGGGGATTCAGTCACCAGCAGCCATAAGTTTGGAGCCACTGACAGCTGAACAGCCAGAAGCTTTTGAGGATGTGACTAAATGCATTTCCAGTCCAATATATATTCATAAACAAGCCTTCCCAATTGACTCAAAAGCTTCCTTTTCTTTAACCGTCATCTTTATTGGCTTTGGATAGGATTATTTTTATGTATTTACATTAAATATTTCAGATTTTTTTTTATTCAGGTGACAATTCTGCCTTAATATAAAAAGAAGGTAAAGCAAATTGCTAATGCAAACGAAGTAGAAAGGCCTTTGCCCTTTAGTTATTTTCAGACCTGTAGACCTTACTTACCCATCATGGTTATAGGAAGCGAGAACAACGCTGGGGCTGGAGTATGCATTGCTAGTTACCCAGGTACAGTGAACAGCAAACATCATCAACAACATCAGCATCAGCATTGTTACAATGTTTTTGATATTGGGACCCAGTCCTTCTTCTGTTTTTTCCTGTTCAGATACATGTTTTCTCACTTTGCCTGCCTAAACAAACACAAATATATCTGTTACAGCAACTTTTATCACCCTCGGCAATGTAACCCATGCCTTTTTCTTCACCAAATGCACCCCCATAAATGATAAGGGATATTGTAAAGCTAGACCAAGTTGTACTGTAAATTAACAAATTATGCAAAATAATATTTTAACAATCCAGCAACTTGTGGAAATGTGTGAGTCCTTGAAAGTCTCTTTCAGAAGAAAAAAACGCTACTACGTGAAAGTCAATGCATGACTTCTTCCATTTGGCTCAGTATGATTATGCCCTTTTTATGAGGCAGGGTGGAAAAGAGAAAGGCACAGGTATTTACTGTGAGGAAAAGGGGGAAACCCAAAGCTCACGCACTGTCAGGGTCAGTATAACAAAGCCTAAGAGATTAACAACATTAGTACCTAATTCACGATGAAGAGAGTATGCAAGTTTATGAATAGAAATACTTTTTCATAAAATATATTATTCTTTAATTTCACCACATCTTAAGAAGGAACACAAGAGGGAAAGATTCAGCGACACAGAACTGCTATAACTGGTTAAGGAGAGCAAGCAACTGCCATCGCTTCAATGGAAAGGTGGGTCACCACTGTACACATCATTCAGGTTGAAGGTTATCACCAATGAAGACAGAAGGAACCACTTCTACACCGACACAGATTATTTATTTTTTAGGACATCAATTACACTTTATTGCAGAACATCAATACTTGTTCTAAATTTAAATGCTTGTGATTCAGACCTCTAGCAGCATTTAAAATATTCAGTGTGTGTGTGGGGAAACCACAGTAAAAATAAGCTGTTTCCCGTCTTCTAACTTTTGCTCCCTACACTCACCTTATCATACAGGTTGCCAGGGTTCCTTTTATCATCCTCATCACTGCTGTCCTCTATTGGTGGATTTTCTCTCTTCATATCATCACCCAAATAACGCTCAAAAACATTGGAGAAAGCAATTGCAGACAGCATACAGACCACTGGAGTCAAAGTGAGCATCAGCCGAACCATCACACCAGCAAAGTAAACAGCACTGATTGCATACAGAGCAACTGCAAAGAAACAAATCTACTGATGACATTTAGAAAATAACACGCTCTCTGACTGCACACATAAAAGCTCTCTATAAAACTACTTCTGAAACTGAGCTGAGCATCCGTGTGTATAGACTTGAGTATGTATCTTGCATTGCATTGCTTTTTAATTTACAGAAATACAGTTCAATTAACATTTATCCCTTCTAAACCTCAAACCCTTCCTGAAATTCACCTTGACAGCTCTTAACAATAACACAACCCCATTTTCATATTCATTAATGATGTGTCAAAAGGTGAATTATTAGTGAAATTTAATATCACACCCCAAAAATATTACTGGAATAATAGGGAGCTTAATTTGATTAAGAAGGTCAAACAGCCCTAGACCAAACAAGTTACTGGAACTGAAAAAGCAAAAGGAAGTGTTAGAATTTCATGTAAATACCAGATTTTAATTTAAGTTAGAGATATCTGTGGACAAAAATTGGGGGCTTGTCTACATTATAATTCCATACAGACAAATAATACAATATTGTGAGCACTATTCTGAAGGAAGTCTTCCTGATATTATCTCCACTCTGCCCGCCCAAAAAAAGCAAACAAGATTTTCAAAGCAGTGAGGAATATTCAGAACAGTTTTCTTAGAGGGGAAAAAAACCCACAAAACCAACCTGTAGACACTGATTAGGAACATCTATTGTGCAAGTGGTTATTCCTTGTCTGCTACAGTTTAACAATACACCCTTGTGCAAGATTTGCCCCAGGAATCATCAAGGGTCACTTATTATCAGATTATATTATATAAATCTTTCCTACTGTACAAAGTAGCATGGGTCTCCATTCACACTCATAGGTCCCTTTTATGATGATTTAAATGTATGATGCAGAAGCAGGAGGCTGAAAGCGAGCTGCCCAGCACTGGTAAGCCACAGAGCGCAGAATACCCCTGAGTCACTGGATTTAACACAGTAAATGTTCCCACTGCCCACACACCTCTCAGGTAATCTTACGAGGCAGCTACATTAGTTCGGAGCCTCTTGTCCATGTAAAAGCCCAAGACCCGAGTGATCTTTACTCCTCCATATGGGCTACAACTCCAAACCACATGCTTACAAGCCTCATTCACAATCTTAAAAGCTTGCTTTCACAGTACAGCTTTGTACAAATAAACTATTTTTGTCACTGACATAGGGAGACCCCACACCTCCGCTTAGGGCTTGTGCCTTATTTAGCATGTTTTCTGCAGCAAGTGATTCCATTCACTAAAATAGCAGAAAATCTGGAAAGAAAAGGCATTCTGAATCATCATCTGTGATGGGATAAGTGCCAGACGCCCAAGGAAGGGTCAGTTGCCTTGCAGCCTGCACAGGGTAGGGACCTTCCCTTTGCCCTGAGCTGTTCATTTGAGGATGAACGCCTGAACTGTACTGTGAAACTGTACCCTGACACGTGGCTTGCAAGATCAGCATGTGGAAAAGCACGCAACTCCAGCTGCAGAACACAACCATACCGAGAAATGATTTCGATCCCACCTCTTGGGATGACACTCCATCACCATTTCACCAGTCTCTGCATTTTCATTAACGGTTCTAAATACTGCTGGGTGCAGGCAACTTTTAATAATCTTTAAACACATCACTTTTAAACCTTTTTTAGAACGAGCCATATACCAGCTTAGAGCAAACAAAACCAAAACAGTATCAAGTTGAAGGCAAGATTTTTCAAAACAATTTTGAAATATTTTCTCTTACCAAAGACTCTTTCATCATTGATGTTTTTGATACAGAACCACAGCCCTGCTGGGAAAGTACACACGAGAATATGCAGATCAAAAAAGAAGGAAACCCATGTTGTAGGCTGATGCTCAGACACAGAGGCAATGATCGGGATGTGAATTTTCGCATACCTTTTTTAAAAAAAATTCAGTTCAAATTATTTTGAAAAGATAAAATTATTAAAACTTGTAAACATTAGGAATTCTGAAATTAATTTCAAAGGAAGCATTTTAATTTAAAATGGCAAGTGGTTTATTCAGCAGAAATCCGATGAAACTTATAACAAAAAAGTCCCCAGTTCTTACTGTAATTAGGAATTATTTGGTGTATGGAATTGTTTAAAACACCAATATAAAGGATTATTTCCATAGTAATTGAAAGAATGAAAATTATGGATGTTTTGTTTTATTATGGTTAAACATGAAGCCAAATGTACCAAAATGAAAACACATAGCTATGTAAGCCCCATCATTACATTTTGAAGAGATAATCATCCATGCCAGTATGTCTCCCTGATTTTCAACACTATTTTGAAAACTCTCCTCTACACAGAATCCCTTCATTTTCTTAGTACAGAAAGTTACAGTATTAAATCCCAGACCAGTTACTGATGCCCCCACATTGTTTAGATGCTGGGGGAAAAAAGAAAAAAAAATAATAATCAGGCCTTGTCTACACATGGAAACACATGTCAACTAAACAACGTGCCAAACACTCAGTGCAGACAAGGACAAAACTGTACTCTATATTAAAGACAGCTACATATATATATGGACCTAATCTGGAGCGCTACGTGATTGAATGATACATGAGGTACCAAATATATGTCCTTTTCTTCACTGAGATCTACTTCTCATTCAAAACTGCATTGTGTGTTTTAACACAATAAGATTTTCTAATGTAGACAAGCCCTCAAAAGTTTAAAGCTTTGCATGTGTGTGTGTGTATATATATATATATATGTAGACCACTTCATTTATAGGCAAAAATTACATCTGTATGTTCTTCAAATAAATCTGAGGCTTCTTTACTGAGATGTATTCAACTACATTTATTACAGAGTTGGTACAGAACCCTGTATGAGCTGGACTTTGGAGCCTGAAAAAACCTGAACTGCAGAAGTTTAAAGTTCTCCTATCCTTGCTTTTAATCTTAAAAAAAAAAAAAAAAAAAATCTACCAACTGAAATTCACCCTAAAATATTTCACTGAGAAAAGTATTTTCAGTTTTAGTCCCATTCTCCTTGCTGGCTAGAGAATTTAACATTGGATTTTTAAAGGCTAACTAAAACAAAAGATTAACACCATTGGTTTTTACCCGTGAAAACACACATGAACAAACCAGAATTGTTCAGAGTAGACATCTGTATACACAAAACAGATGTATGAACATCATAAACAGGCAACATGCAGGATCATACGTGCAACATCTTTGTGATGTTGTGTAATGAAAATTGTCTGAAGCTTAAGGCTCCTAGTAATTTTGAAATGTGTCCTCAAGTGTTGCTACAGCTTTTGGTTATTTTATGCTCAGAAACAGTACAATTTCATATAGAAAAACATACAATTACATATTCAAAGACTTCCAAAGAAGCAAGACATTTAACAGACAAATTAGTGAAATGGTTGCAAAGATCATGAAACAGTTACTACAAATGCTCTCTTTAGATAACTGATTAAAGCCCACTATATTCTCCTTGACTGAAATACTAAACGGATTTGAGGATGAGGAAAGCAAAAGATTATTAGTTTTCAGTAGAACACTATTGATATCCAAATCCTTATATCCTTTATCCTTACTTACCCAGTGTCCCACAATGAATAAAATCTGCCACTCCAAGGAGCGATATAACCTGAAAAAGGGAAGAAAAAACCCCTTTTGCTGCCTAGGTATTTAAATGAAATAATTTTTATACTCCCCCAAATTATAGCACAAAACCAAAGAAATTTCACTGAATTTGTAATGTATGTGAACCAGACCTACTGCACTATGCAGGCTATAAAATCTACCAACCATGAAGCTAGTTTTAGAAGAACATACTTTTACAGGATCACATTGCAGTCACTGAGTATCAAGACACTTACACATCCAAAAGTCAAAGCAATGCAATAACAAATAAAATATTTCTCAAAGAATATGACAGATAGCAACATATACTCTGTAAAGTAGTTTAAGAAAAAGAAAACATAATTGATAAAAAAGTATTTTTCTGAAATGCCTGAGCAGGAAACTGGGAACTATCTATAGCCAAAACATTAATATTCAATGAAACACCAGTTTCCTATTGTTTCTCTGCTTATGGATCTACATGTGGCATAAAATAGAAAAGCTGCTACTAGACATGCTCATAAGCTTTACATATTCTTTTTTTTTGAAAAAAGCCTTCAGGTATTTGAATACCATAAGATTAAATGAAACAGTATCTTAATCAGATGAAATACAGAAGTTATTATTGAAAGTTATTAGTAAGATTCTTCTTAAATTTTATTTCCACTTCCCTTACAACTGTTTCAGCTCCCTCTGAAGATAGATACAGAGAAGCTGAAACAAGAGGAAGGTAAATCCTTTTATTTTTTACGCAAGTATTTGTGCCATGACACATGGCACACTTCCCTCTATCTGATATTTAAAATTAGCACAATCTGACTGAAGGTTTTAGTTTAGTATCTAGTTTAGACATTTAAATACTGTGGTTAATGTTCTACAGCAAGACATATTTTGCCCTTCAGTCTTCAGCTTGCTCCCAAACCATTGCATGCACAATAAGGAGCTACCAGCAGATGGGGGACTACCAGTTATGGTCTTCTCTGGATGTATCCAGACCACCAGATTAGATGGCATTGACTACCAGCAGATGGGGGACTACCAGTTATGGTCTTCTCTGGATGTATCCAGACCACCAGATTAGATGGCATTGACCTGAGGGGGCTGAAAAGAGCTGGCCGATATGATAACCACCCACCACCTTCATCAGGGTGATAAGGGAGACTCCTGGTGCCTGGAAAATGGCCAATGCTATAGGAAGGGCAAGAAGGAATGAATATGCAGGAAACTACAGGTGAGTAACCCGAGTCCCTGAAAAGATCATGGATCGCAAAGTCCTGAAATACATTATTAAGTACTTTTTGAACCATATTCCTCATTTGTCATATGTATAAGCTGAAGAAGAATGGGCTGGACAAACAGACCATTCGGTGGCTTGAAAACGGGCTGTCCTGACAAGCTCAAAGTAGTACTCAGTGGTCTGGGGTCCAGCTGGTGGCTAATAAAAAGTAAAAATAACCCAGAGGCCAAAATAGTGAACTATGCTAAACTGAAGAGTGGCCGACATGCCTTACAGCACAGGCAGGATTTCAATCCAGAACCTCAAACCCCTTTCTTCCAAGTGCTGCACCTGGGACACAGAGTTCAGATGTGGGCACCCTTCTGCAAGAGGATTATTAAGAAAATAGGGAGGGATCAGAGTGGTGTGAGATGGTCAGGAGCTCCGATCACACAGCAGAGCAGAAGCTGAGGGATGGAGATTTGTTCCATCCAGTGAAGCGGTGATACTGATCAGTGAATTGCAGAAGCTGAAATCAGCACTTCCTACGAACTGCAACAGAAGACATGTTTTGCTGCACACTAAGTTTAGAAGCTGAATTTTGTTTTGATAGGCCAGTCTGAACATTTTTGCTAAGTATTAGTAGGATTTGCTCATACGTACTGAAAAGCAAATCATAAACCAGTAAGTTTAAGACTTTCAAACAAATAGAGATGGTAAGTATTATTTTGGAATAATGGTATCATAATTTAAAAAAAAAAAAAAAAAAAAAAAAAACAAACAACCAAAAAACCACACCAAACAACTGCTATTAAACAGTTCAAAATGTTAAACAACTGATAAAAAAAATTATGCCAGAAACATTGCTAAAGAGCAAGTACAAGAAAGAAGTCAGTTAAAACAGACAAGTTATGTCTCACAAAAGTGGGTTTTATTCCAAAACAAAACTATGACAAAACAGAACTGTATTTAGGCACAACATTAAGATCATGCAATTTAACCCATGCAGAAGTAAATGTTTTCATGGGCAACTTATATTTAGCTACGAAAATAAGATTGCTTTTTCTTCATCAAGGGAACAAAACAAAGTATGGTATTAGAACATCAAGGAAGTATAGCACGGAATCGGAAGATGGCAGTGAGGCATCTGGGGATAGCAACCAAGCAAAAGACAAGCTTGTTCCTAAGACACTGAGTAGAACTGCCTTGAAGGCTGGAGGCTGAACCACTGAAATAAAGTAAAACTTGGAGAGTAATTCCAGTCATGCAGAAATCAGATTCAAGTATTTCAGAAAGTGAGCAATCTGACCATGACCTATCAACACTATTCAGAATAGATTAGCTATACATATCTTCATAATATGCTTTGGCTATAGTTATGTTCCTCATCTACCCCAACCTCTTACATCATTATCTGGATCATGGATAAACCTGAAAGGATGCTACAAAGTTGGGGTTTTTTTGCAGCCCAGAAAACACAGTGAATTCCAAGACACAGAAATACAGCCTAACACGGGCACTGGTAAGCTGTGGTATTGCCAGCAACTCCTTTAGACTAAACCAAATGCTGATCATCTGGTTTACCTGCCCCAACAGTAAACTAGTTTCACATTTATTTACCTGTGTACGTCAAATAGATGACACTCAGGAATACAATACCAGCAGCTAGTGAGACACCCAAGAAGAACAAAGTCTGAAATTCTTGCTTTGTTAATCTGTCTCTCAGATACTGCAAAAATGCATATGCCTGCAGCAGTGCAAACACACCTAAAGAAAAAGGAAAGCTTTTGTTTAAGTGCTCAAAAGCAGTAACAGCTGTTGAAGTTGGTATTCTTTGGCTACATTTGAATTAGAAAAATAAATGTAAGCTACACCATTACATCTCAAAACTAGTATAAAATCACTTTCTGACAAATAACCTTTAAAACTTATTAGGGATGATACTGTCTTGCAATGACAGAAACTTGCAATGAGAGAAAATACCCTCCAAAACATTCCTGTCTTATTAGATCAAGAGCCTCAATACTCACCACCTCTTTGCTCCCAAATTACATTGGGGTAAGGGAGAGAATAACCTGAAAACTAGATTGCATTGATTATGACAAAATCACAAGTTAATATACCTAGACCTGGTGAAAAGTTAAGACATAGACCCCAGGCAACACACAGACAAGGCTAATTTAGAAATACATGGAAATTAAGCTACTGAACAAAACAGGAGGATTTAATGAAAGAAAAAAACAAAACAAACAAGTTTGTGGTGTTTGTCTGTGATATCAACAACTGAATTACATAAAGCTAGTGTCGAAACACCAGAATTCACCCCACACCCTCAAAAAGGCTCTTCAGAGTTTAATGTTAAACCAGAACTCTGACACAATTTTTCTGTTGTTAATCATTTCAATATATATAATAAGATCATTCAATCCAATGATTAGTCCATTCTAAACTGAAAATTCACTGGTAGCTGGCAGAAGCAGAAAACAGAACTCAAGTGTATGGTCTTTCTTCAATTTAACAATAAATTTGAGGTGCAGTGTTCAAATTCACTAGCTCTGGACTCCCAGAGAAAGACACAAACTCTATTCACTAAATAAATGTAAAATTCTTCAGACACAAAGTACGGTTTGATAATCTTTACTCTTTTCATTCTATTCAGATCGCGGGGCGGGGGGGGGAGAGGAATCTCCATTTTTAAAAAAAAAGGTTTTTTTCTGGTAAATTTTAATGATATTCCAATTGCTGTCCCAAATACATTTTGATAAGTGACTACACATCATAAAAAACCTGAGGAATGTAACAAACTAAACTATATCACACAAACAGTGTGCATAGTTAAACATAAACCTATCTGTCTTAGTAGAGGTTATTGCTATCAAAAAATCAGGATGTCTGACTGTTAACAACTACTGAAGAAAATCAACTTACTTTAAAGACATAAAAAGAATCAAACAAGACTGAAATCAGTTACTTAAGAATCAGCCTCCTAATCAGTAATTTAAGTCATTTGTATTTAACCTACTCTGAAAAATTACAGAAGACTATCAACTCCAAAACCAAATGGCTCAGTAAAAACTGCATTTACCAATAAGGAATGTTTCAATTGTACAGTGCTTGAAGGCAAAATTATATTGCAGAACAGTAGAGTATCAATGTGCAAAATAAGTGCTTGTCAGAACGTGTAACTGATCCAGTGTTACGGAGGCATTTTACCTCCATTAGCTCGCACAAAGAAAGATAATGTATCAATTGGAAAGAAAACTTCCCTACAGACACCAAATTGTACCTCTTTTTCTTTTAACAATTTGGTTTGTTAGTATGTGCTGTTTCTAATACAAGGAAACAAAGCTGCAAGCCTGAGGTTTTCTCCTGCTAAGCAGGCTGTTTGGAAGCAGACAATTTTCTTACCTGCAGCTGCCATGTGTTCACTTGTTCTAATTGGCTGAAATCCCACAAAAGGTATTTGCATCGATAATATTAACCCCACAATGTAGAAAGTGCTATATGCTAGGAAAACAAGAGTGAGGAGAGGGGAGAAGAGAAAAGCAGGAAGAAAATGAATATACACATTTCAAAAAGCACTGGTTCCATAGTAGAGCCCATCCTCCCCAAAACTTTAGTAAATATTTCAGTGATCCTAATTACTTTTCCCTCCTTCGACTAGGAGAAACCTGCCTACTGCATCCAATTTTCAAGGAAGTAGCAAATACTGTTGTTCCTAATTGCACTGTTTTTTCTCCTCCTAGGGAAACAAACCATCTTACTCAAGATGTTCTTGCTTGGAAACAGTTTTCTCTTTCCATCTTGTTTTTATGGGTCATGGATGGGGTAAGAGCTCTCAGATAACAAGTGAGAAAATGAGGAGACTGTATTTCTTTCCATATGAGGAGAAATTAAAGGGACCAGACCTCCAAGAAGCAAAACATTTAAGAGTCCACTACTTATGTAGAAAATGGAAAGAAGTACGCTTGTTCTTTTAACACAAAAGGCATACCAAGAAACTGAAAAGCAATAGAATTAAAAAATAATATTAAGCATATGTATTAATGGAGCTATATCAACCATGAGGACTCACAACCCTCCAGAAAGTAGAGGCCGAGAATGTAATTAATATTAGTAACATGCATTATTATGATGTATGCCCTAAGACTGATATACTTTACTTTGACGGGGTTTTGGTCCTCAGCGTTCTAGGGTAAAGAAGAGAGGGGAGGAGAAGACAGAAATGCCAACTCTGAACAGCCATGAGTCTAAATACATTTGAAGTAACCAGCCAACTTAAAGTCCAAATAAAGCTTTGTTCCTTCAGTGGCAAGCAGCAATAATCCACCTCCCAGGTTTTCTAACACTCCTACAAGTCATAAACCACTGTCTTTCTTATGGCCTCAATCTTATGAAGAGATCCCTCAAACAATCCTTTGTTAACCTCCATGGGGATGGGTTTGGGGAGTGCATAATTTACCAGCGGTATTGTTTCCATAGCACCTGTGTGATCTCACTGGGGGGTTATGCTCCTAGGGTACTGTATGCTTTCCAAAATTCACCAAAGTGACTACGATGATACTTCCAACCACTTGCTGTCTTCTCTGGTGTATTCTTTCATGCATCTGTATTGCACTAGTTAGCTTAGCTACTGATCTATGCCCTCCTGTGTCACTGAAATACATTTTGCTATAGGAAGCTCAATTTTTACAGAAGTCACTACCACATAAATCATTCACTGTACCATGAAAGTGTTACAACACTGCCATCCTGTGGAAATGCAATGATTGGCATAAATCACTACCTTCCACATTTGTTAAGACCATTGCAAATCACCAATTTTAAGCCCAGCCCTGCAACTGTTATACTTCCTATCCCTACTTCCTCCCCCTATCCCTTACTCCCGCTTCTTTCCAACAGCTATCACACACGTCTGTCTGTTATTGAAAAAAAACTGGCAATTTACACAGCAACACATTTTTTCTAGGAGCTTAGATACATCAAGGTGATGTATCATCACAAACTTTCCATGTTCCTTTACAATCTACCGTTTTCACAGTCTTTGCAAAAACAATACATTAATTTTGATTCCTGCAAACTCTGACTAAGTCAAAAACAAAAATATTCTGCCCTACTGTGGATAAATAAACAATGTTAGTTGCAGTAAACTGCACAAACACAGGAAGAACCTACTGAAAAACTTCTCCAGAGAGTATGAGCAAATAGTTGACCACATACTTTTAACTAATGCATTATAATCACCAGACATAAACACCCAGCATCTGAATTTCAGAATACTGAAGTAGTTGATATAAATATATGCATGCTCACTATTTAATTGACAAAATCCAAGACACAGAACAAGGATTAAGTTTTAAATTCTGGAAGATCCTTAAGTGTCTTGTTATTAACAATTCTGAAAAACACACAGAAATTTAAAAAATTGTACAGAAAAAAAAAATCAAAATGAAGTGCAAATTACCAAGCCTCTTAAGTGTGCAAACATAATTTAAATCTATATTGGTACCTTTCCAAATGTAAACCCATTTATTTTTTAAACATTTTATAAACCACAAGAGAATCTACAAGTACAATAATAGAAAATATAATCAATTGTTCCTATATCTGAATAAAGAGATTATTTACCTTTACAAGTGCTGCTAATACACTGGAATTGTAAGCACTTGTTCTTAATTATTAAGCTAGTCAGATCTGAATGGAAGATACTGACCACTGTCAAGCCCCTCACCCACCTCCCCCCCCCCCCCCCAAAAAAAAAAAAGGGGGGGGGGGGGGAGGGAAGAATAAAAGGAAAAAAAAAAAAAAGACAGCTTAAGTTTTCAAATGTTGGTAGAATGATCACCATTGATGCCAAGTGGGTCAGAAGCTATCTGGCTGACCAATTCATCTGCCTGCAAGTCATAAAATATTTAAAAATTGGCAAAAAAGTTCACGTTCTGGGAAATTTGTACTCATTAAATTATTCTGAATTACACTGCCAGGCATATCAGATCATGTCCCATTAACCTCTTTGGTGTATGAAATATATACCAGGAAATCATCACTATTTTTAAGAACCTGGTGCTGCCAAATATTGTTCTCTATATTTTTGTTATTATGTTAGACTAAACATTCATCTGTCACAACAGTTAGGCTCATGCTAGTTTAAAATAAAATTAAACAACTGATCTAGAAATTAAAACCCACCAAATTCTCAGTAATAGTAAAATGGATGCAGATTTTACTAGCTACTGTCAGCTGACAAAAATTTTAGCTGCACATTGGTAGTTTTTTGAGAATTATGAGACTGCTGCAGACACACTAGCAATTGCGTATCATAGACACTCCCGAACTATCTTTATTCTCCCTATTTCAATGAGCTTTTGTAAACTCTTTTCCCTGTCTGAAGTTTGGAATTGAAGCACACTTGAATTTCCTCTCAGAAGTGCTTGAACATTCTTACCTGTTTTACAAAACCATCCTGTTAAACAAACCTAGAAATCACATACTAACGTGAGACATACAGACTTCTCTGCGTGTAAGGCCTCCCCCGAAAGCTTAAATTAAGCCAGCAGTTGCAATGAAACAGCAGAGCAGCAATCACATTTTCATTCTGACAGCTCTGCTGAAGTACATCTCCCTCACAGCTGAAGGGCAGTAACACCTCAAAACACTGTAGCTATTTGCAAAACAAATGTCTGCCAAAACCTTTAATTCATATGAACCTGCAGTACTATTTTCCCCAGATGAGTTCAAAGACTAGTTCACTGAAAGCTGAAAAAGCAAGAGTACTTATTCTTTATTGTTTCTGGTTACCACATTGCTTCAGGATTTTATAATTAGTAGATTTAATTTTATCTTGCCTAACTCATAGAAATTGAAAAATGAAAATATTCAATAAAAGTTTTAAAAGCAAACCAAGATAAATTACTTTTCCCTTAAATTATGCAGTTACTGAAGAAGTTAAGTAATACTACCATTAAAAATTAAAGACGAGTTGGAGGGTTTTTTTAAAAAAAATATTTCCATTTCTGATTTACATAACCAGATTAACAAAGAAGCATGGCACCAATATTTATAGTTTTGGTAACAAAAATACAAAATCGAACTTGATTAAAATTGAGCAATTACTGTAGTATATAAAGGTTCAAATATATATGTAAATATAGTAATCTCTCTAGCAAGCACTAAAACAAAAAGCATTAATTAAAATCACAAAGATAAAACAATATTAGAATGGGTAATGAAAATGTATTTACGAATATGAAATATCCTGTGATACTACACTTCAAATCATACCATGTTCTCACATTAGCTAGAACATTTTTGACTCCCTAATGTATAAACCATTGAATACCCAGACTGCTTACTATGTATTTCATTCACACACCCACACCATGGCCGACTGATTTAACTGGTAAAGTCTCTGTAAGAGTGGTTTACAGGGTATTTATATGTCAGGCAAATCAATTAAAAAGTCAGTCTCCTAAGATCACTATTCACAGATTTCTGAAACTGGAAGGAAGGCTGACCCATTAACCCAATAAAATCTGAAGGATTCACGTGGAGTGGACAGACTCTTACACTACTTTTTAGTCTAGGTTACGTAAAACACACAAAGCTGCTTAAAATTCCCTATGTCTTTTCTCACATCCATCATGATCTACTATATGCTTGCATAATTTCTGCTGCATAACATTCTCAAGAGCAATTATTTAACATACTAGGAAAAGACAAAAATATGAAACATTACTACAGACACACACATTATATATATAAGTATGTTAAAAGGATTCTACAAATATCAAGCCACGTAATATTTTTTTTTCAGGCCACTTGAAAGGATAAAATTAATTAGCAGCTACGTATATGAAATGTTGGAAGCAAGTGTGTTTTAACACCTTTTTTCCATGTTATAGAGAATAACTGACTATAATCAGTAATCAAATTAATAAAATGCAGCCTGATGTGCAATTACATAATTCCCACTTGATACAATACACATTGGTATAATTCATTTCAAATCTCATGATTAAACATTTGAGAATGACTGTTCAATGAACAAAACTTACCAATGTAGACCCTCCTGCTGTATCTCTGCATCAGCAACAGGACAAACACATGCAGTGGAATAAGGTTGATGATGAAAACATAACCACCCCATGCAGAGACCTATGAGAAATGGAATAGGAAAATAGATCTGCAAATATCTGCAAAATCTTAGGAAAGCCAATGCTGGCTTTATACATCCTGATGGTCTAACAAGAAAACACAAACCCCATCTAGACAAGGAGTCAGAACCACCAGTAATACCACCAGAATCTTTCTCAGTATTTATTATTTTAAAAAAAAAAAAAAAAAACCAAACAAAAACAACCAAAACCACCCACCCACGTATCAAAGACTTTTGAAATGGGCTGGTGGATTTTCAAGGCTATCCTTCCCATATCTCCTCCTCCTACTGAACCGGTCTGGTCACATTGGCAAACAAGAATGTGATGCTGAGGGCTCTTCCCCATGGTGAAGGCTGTAGCATGAGTCCCATGCAGGATCCAAAAATTCTCCTTTGACATACAAATTTGGCACCACGCTCTGCACATTTTGCTGGGGACAGGAAACAGTCTCTCTCACCAGAGAGGAGGAAGGGAGTAAGATACACCTCTGGGAGCAGAACTCCTGGAGCAAAGCAGCCAATGCAGGCTGCAGCGTAAGGAAAGAAACAGAGGTAAGGGGTGGATGCGCAGGGAAGCGGGGCTGAGCACTTGCAATAGCACACAACAATATCATGGATGCTGTGAGCCTGTAGTAACAGCAGCACTTGAGAAGCACTGGTATGATGTACTTAGAATTGAAACGCTACAATGTTATCAATCTATCACTGATTGCTGGTTTAGATAAAGATTTAATGAGCTATCATTACAATGTGTTATCTAAATTTCCAACATATTCAGAAGGACTAATGTTGACCAGACAATCTGTATTTTAACACATGTCCTCCTGTCAAATTAGTCTAGACTTCTTCCATACGTACCATGCCTACCCTAGGTCTTCATTTTTAGAATGCAGTAGCTAATGTGGTTTTCACTTTAATTGTACTTCAGGGCTTAGATTCACTTAGATATTTTTAAGCCCTAGAATCCAAAAAGAAATCCAAATGACTATGTTCTACAGAACAGATTCTAAAATAAGGACAAGGCCAAGTACCACTGTTTTTTGATACTAATGCTAGAAAACCCAGCGTTTCAAAATTTGAGGTAACCAGTTCAGACAATGTAAACAAGCAGAACTGAAATGTAAATTTTCTAGAAATTCATTTCAGATTATCATGATCCTCTTGCCGAATTACTAGCATGAAGTATCATGGTTTACACAGACAAGTTTATTTAATGGGAGAAAATTATATGAAGGCAGAATAGAGTAAGAACAAATGTGCAATTAAGATGCTGTCATATTTAGGGAAAGGTTTGAATGAAGCAGGTATCAGACAGTTTGTATGAACCAGAGACCTGCATGTATAATTACCAAATACTAAACCAAAACTAAGCACTGAAGATTGTACTAAACTGAAGATGCACTTGCAGAAGTTGAAGTCAAATAAATGCTAAAAATACAAATGCAAGGAAAAAACCCTTCTCCTTATGCAATGCAATGAGTCTAATTATCACAGTAAGTTAGGTATATATGTTAAGAGATATGGTTATCAAGAAAGATTTCTGCCAGTCCATGCCATATCCATTCCTCTTTCAAGGAGCTGTTCCTCCACTGCCCATGAAAGGGCTGACTCCTACTACCTCAAAATTTATTTAATTTTAAATATTTTAATTTGATTATTATTGAAAATTACATGATTTAATTTTCAACTCACACTGAAAAACAACTAATTGCATCAGAGAAGGACAAATGAGTACTATCTAATAAACAGTACAATTATACTTTCTCCTAAAAATTTACCTAAACAAAACGTCTTGAAGGGCATCTTAACAAAACTCTTTCCTAAAAGGAAATGCAACATATGGAAAACCAACACCAGGGATGAAGTAGGTACACACTCTGCAAGCAATAAAATTCTATCATTTGATCAGTGAGGCTATGCTATGGACAAATCTTAACCTTTTACTACCTAACAGCACTTGAAAGGAAAATAAAAGAAAAAAACCATTGCTTTACATACAAGGACTGACTGTCACGATGATGACATTAATTCTATAGGTTCGGTCACCACGCACACTCTAGATCACATCCCCTCACCCTCATACAATCCCACAGACCAAGACACTAGTCAGACTAAGATGGGAAGAACTTATTGGGTGATTTTTCAGCAGTAAAATTCTAAGTATTGTATTTGTTATCTACACATTTATGAAAAGCACTTTTAGAGGGTCTTGCCAATAAATTAGCACAATATAAAAAAAGACCGTGCTATATAAATACAACAATTCAAAAACTTACTTGCCTGATTTTGTACTGCACGTAAGTCTATCAAACCTACAGGGTCTCTTCACTGTAATGCTATATAAACAGCAATGCTGCGTATAAAGAAGTGGCTGTTTATTTAATGACTTGGTAAAAAGAAGGAGAAATAGGGGAGGAAATAAATGTACTCTTAACAGAAGATAGCTACCCTATTTGGCAACATATACAGGGCTGTTATTTGCTGTATTGACAGCAAAAATCTCCGAGAAAACCCAATGAACATTAAAGCTAGCAGAAATCTAGGCAACATCCAGATAATCTTTGAATTAACCTTGTACTTTAAATTAAGGCATGCAAAACAGTTCATAAGTTCCTTTTTCTTGCAAGCCTAGTTACCTGACTCTAGAAAAGAATTGAGACCTCAATCTCAACCGACACCAAGCAATTAGCCTAACTGTCCCACCACCGGCTATTTTGAGGCTAATTTATTTTTCGTATAGCCACACACACACACAAGTTTATTCGTTAGGGAAAAAGACTGATTTATACAGGAAAATTCTTCAAGTCTAAGGTTTCAGAAGATAGAGTAAAGGGGAAACCAATTCCCTCCATTTTGCTACTGGTTTTATCACCTCAATTTTACTACTGTTTTCCCTCTGTTAGCCCTTAGGAACATCTCTGCAATAGCCTCCGTTTTCATAGATCAAGAATGAAAAGCGACTTTATGATCCTTTAATCTGACATTGAATTAATTCAGCATTTCTGGTGGTAAGCTTTACTTTATGGCATAATTGCACAAAAAGAAATAGCTTTCAAAGTTACATTAGTGTAACTTTGTCCATAAATTTTAAATATTATTATTACATTTTAGTAATAATGCTGCGCAGGCATATGAATATTCAAATTCCACCTTAATTCACCTGCACCAAAAGAAAAATTCCACTGAATCAGAGTACCTATTCACAGCATGGGAAAAATTTGTACGTACAAGTTATTATACTTCAGAGTTTTTCCAAAATCATTTTCATTGTGTTTATTAAATAGTTTACATTTTTAAATATTTATTATGCCTTTTTACTCATATATTTAAGGTTTTAATAACAATATGAAGCAACAATTTTACATTACAACTCCAACAAAGATTAAAATCTCCTTCTGTTCTTCATCAACATATGGATTGTATAAGCCCTGCTCAAATAGTTTAGCTATTATATAGATAAAAGGCTTACCATGTAGAAGTAGGATAGACAGCAGCAGATTGTCCAAAAGACCGACCCAGTTTTCACAGACTTCACCTTTAAAAATAGTCAAGTACTTATGAATGACAAACACTGGACAGTATTCCAAAATTTCATTCCAAAACAACTGTCAAGAGAACTCTTCAGCACATACCAAGTTATATTTGCATGCTTCTGAACTGATGTCCATAAAACAAAACCATAGGTGCAATTCATTTACACACAAAATAGCTTATACACCTATCTCTAGTTAAAGCAAAGGCAGGATGCAATACAACTCTCTGCTTCGTGATCCAGGGTAGAAAAGTAGTTGCAACACCTATGTGCTACCTTCTCTGAGACATTAGACAACTTCATAATTCTAAGTGTAGACTATCCATGCCTTACTTTGGTTGGCATCAGACCCAACTCTGCAATTACAGATAAAAGAGCTATTCTGTAATTTGAAAAACTCACTTAAGTTTAATGAGAGCATCCAGATACTACTAAAGGTTTAGCAGGACCCATAAACTGGCCCCAGGGTATGATTTTGTCCAAAACTGATAGTGATGATTGTGGCGTGATAAAATAGGAATGAAAACCCAACATTAAATAAAGCTAGACAGTTCTCTAAAATCTGTATCTGATTCACACATAATTCTGGAAGAGTTCATGCAAACATCACCGCACTATATGCAGTTTAGTTAAGTATGAGTTCCGTAAGAACAGGTAACAGCTATCGTTTCTCAGTTGTTACAAAGTAACAGCGTAGGTTAGTTCTATTATTGTTCTTAAACACAATACACCTTTAAAGCTGCCGTTTAATCCAAGTCCAGATTTAAAAAACCTGCATTTAAGTAACAACAGTCACTCAGTCATGGAAAACTTGAATTCCCTTCCATTACACTCCTACCAACAACATCCCAAGTTTGAAATAGTCTAAAGCTAAAAAACTTGTAAGTATGCATCTGCTTATGAAAAGCAGAACTCTTGACAAAATCATGTGAAAAGCTGTAATGACCATGTACATACATGGGAGACACTCCAAATTAAAAGTACATGCATTCAAGGAACACACAAGTACCATCCAGTGTCTATCCTGAATTAACAATATAGTTATGCTGTTTGTGGTATTTCCAAAACAGATGCAACAGAACAGAAAAACACCAGCTTGCCTAACCTCCTTCATGCAAAACTGCATTACAGATGCAATTCTATATACGGATTAAAGAGTGACAGACAAGCTGCACTAGCAAGCAGGCTAACTAAAAGACATCAGACTTTTTTTTTCTTTTTTTTTTTAAGCATGCAAGTAATATTAATATATCTTGCTCTGAACAGCTTTGGGTATTTAAATTGGATGTGTAAGTCAAAGCCCAGACCCTTCATAGTCAAAAGCTTCTCCATAAGACGATTCAAAGCATCTTATGTTCAGAAACGACTGCTTTTCACCAGCTAAATAAGGAGGCTAAAGTATGATGCTCCCATAATACTACTACCTCCAAACTGAAAACAGAAACAGCCCTTCTGTTTGCTTTGTAGACTTATCATCACTATTATTACTACTACTACTACAGGACACACGTACTTCAGTTGAACAGTACTTTTACACAGCAAACCAAAGAGCATGATTATGGAGTGGTTCATATCATGTGACTTCTCAGTACTTGCCTGATCAAGAGCCAAGGGGAAGAGGGATGAGAGGGAGGAAAATAAGAATTCAATGGATTCTAAGAAAAATCAGTCATTTGGTTGGAGGAGGAACCAAAAACCTTTCCAAAGCAAAAGACTCAGCAATTACTTACCCATAAATAGTATGTGAACTGCAGTGCAAAAATAGCTATGCCTTCATTGTCAAATGATCCTGCTACTGATCGGGATATGTAACCTGGAACTATGGCAATAAAACAAGCAGCTAAAAGCCCTGCTCCTTGGTTCCACAGTTCTCTGGTGAGCAGGAAAGTAGAAATAGCTGTAAGGCCGCTAAAAACTGGTGCTAGGAACACACATACGTCTCTTATATGGACTGTCACATTAAGCATATTTAAAATCCAATGTATAAGGCCTGCTGTCACCATCAGTCCTGGGTATACCTAAAAGAAGACAAAAAAAAAAAAAAAATCAACACACCAAACCATTAGGTTATTGCAGAAAATTACCATGGTAGGTTTATTTGCATGTAATTTGCAATGAAACAGTCATTTCTTAAGTTGATGTAAGGAGTGAGAAAGTAAAGCTAATGAAATTATTTTAATACTACTTTAAGCATGTTTTGACAACACCACTCAATACCAGAGGTTCCTTAAATTTTATCCAAATGCTAACAATTAAATAGAATACATTTTGTAAATGAATAAGCAGTATATAGATAATACACTATCTTGCCTGACATTTATCATACAACGAGAAGCAGAAGCTAAAGTCTGCATGAAAATTTCAAGCCAGTTACCAGCTTTAAGACAAAAAAAAAACCCCAAAACCAAAACCCTTAAGACAACAAGAAGAAACCCAACATCATTTCCCAGCCCTATCCATTTTCCTCCAAAATATATCACGCCACTCTTCACTTCTTGTTACCCACTGAGAAAGAAAATGTGCATCAACAAGATGTTTTATTTTTAAGCTGAAAAGCTGACAGTCAGTCAGTTGAGTGTTATATATTTTCAAGATACCTGTAGGCATCTTTGGATATGAAGGATCAAAATGAAGTCCTATACAACTGAATTAAGATGTCCTCCAGGAAAGGTAACATAGACTTACACTGATCTATTGAACCCATCAAAGAATACTGGAGAACTTAATAATATTCTTAATAGGAATTCTACCCTCCCACATTTGTCAACATTAGAAAAATCAATATGTACTAGAAAAGTTAATATGCACTTCACCTGCCTTAGTTTCTTTCAAAAGCTAAGAAAGGTGTTGTACTAAATTAAATTAACAGATGACAGAATCCTCCCCTGCATATATCCTTGAGAGCTGGTTTTCAAGATGAACTACTAAAGCATACTATAGCACGTGACTTGCAAAATGACATATGCAATCAACATTTTGATTCTATTTCCTAAGGGGTTTTACTTCATATAAAATCAGGTCTGAAAATAATACATATATATGATACAAAAAAAGTCTCAGGTATCTCTAAGATATTAAAAAAATTGTATTGTAATTGTTACAAAAAACATCATTAATTTAAATGGTATGTACTCTTTAATGCACTTTCACACATTAAGTACACACATGGCTGCGTTACTTGTTACTAAAGCTATTCTACTAATGAATGTTATTTGTGTTCTGATTTAATAGTGTTGTTTCATACACCTTTCCCATCTTGTAACGTGCATCAATACCACTTTTACCTACTCCTGATGCTTCATACAGCTACCCCACTGATTTAATTCCATAAGGTCTTTTCCAGTGAAATCCTAGTATTTTCCTTACACACATGATGTCCACTCAACATATACCACTGGATTAAAACTTTTGCCTTTAGAAATTTAAGTAACTGGTTTGTTTTTTTTAAAAAAAAAATCATTGCACATACCAGAATTACAGGAGTCCTAACACCCTTATTTATTACTATTAGAATATTATTTATTACTTATTTATTTATTACTATTACATGTAAGTAAAACTCAGTTCTGTTCTTGTTCAGAGTATGCTGTTGGATAAAGACTAAAACATGCTGACTTAGTTCCTGCAGCTAAAAATTTTAAAATTTTCTTATTCCCTCTGCAGCAATTTGACAATTAAAAGTATGTTTTATTAAGATTCTTCTTTTATCAATGTCAAATTTGTATTGAAAGTTCAAAAAAAAACTTACTGCAAAGTCATCTTTAAGTTATTATTACAATACTTACAGTTCCACCTACTATTCTTCCCAGTGGATACCATGCTCTTTCATCAAACCAATTTAAAAATTCATAAAACCCATGGGATGCAAGATGATGTGTTGATCTATAGTTAAACCTAGAAAGAAATAAAGGAAAAGAAGGGGAAGGGGGGTGGGGATATAAAAATTAAGCAACTTAAGTTTTAGGCATACCTTAAGTCATCTGTTTTCTAAGACCTAGAAAGTAATTAAACTTCAGCATCTCATTTTGTATGTACAATGGTCCACCCTAAATCTATAGAGTTTTAAAGTAAATTACTAAGCTCTCAGTTACTAACCACTATATTTTCTTCATTTATACAGCCAGTGCATACACACAGATGAAATGTTACAATTTCAGGGTTGGGTTTTTCTTTTGTTTGTGAACATTAAAAAGTTTTCTATCACTCTGATGAACATTCCTGTTATTTCCTGCATTCCTTTTTCAAGTTAGTTTTCAAATATAGTTTATCAACCAATTATTCACCATATCTGGAATATCACTTACGCAGAATTAAGATCACAGAAGAATCAATGCAAGACTCCCATTCTGAGAGGATAACTACACAATACATCTGCTGCTGCTCCATTTCATGTAACATTGAGCGGTGATGTAATGTAATAACATGCAATAACGGGAATCAGCGTAATTGTTCACACTATCAAACCAATGGCCTTGACTTATTCCCTTCTTTGAATCAATAGGAATCTACACAACATAGAATCTATGTAGATGCAGTTTCACCTTCAAAGTTTGTACACTCTCTGCTGCAGAAAATTCCTTGTAGAACAAAAGCCCTGCCATGCATACCTTCAGTTCAGTCTGGAATTGCCATCAAGGCATTAATCTTCCACTTTCTTGGCACATATTTTTTCCAACTTCTCAAACTTCAGATAGAAAAACCTTTCAACTATTACAAAGTCCATTAATTCTTCAAACTGGGTATCAGACTGCTGTGAGAAAAACTGTGGCACGTTACCTCAAACTGCAACTTTTTCATGATCATTCAGAAGAAACTAACAAGGCTACACGTACTGATGCTGTAAAGTTCTGTAAAGAAAGTTTAGGCTTAGAAAAGCCAGGGTGAACACCACTTCTGAAACAAGCAACATCCACAAACTGCAACCTTCCTAATAGATACTCTAATTGGAATTTAGATAACCACATGAAATTCATCAGTTAAAGATGTATTAAAGATTATATTCATTAGTTAAGTAGAAGTTCAGATGACTAAATGAATACCATAAATACAACAGGTTAGATGAGCAAATCGCCATGAAAGACTCCCAAAGACAGTTAGTATTCAACACTGGAAAAGCTTATGTGTATTTTTCATTTTGTCTGTTTTATGAAAGCATCCACTTGTATCAGTAACATGCCCCACTTCTAATACAAATCTTAAAACTACATCAAATTCTTTCATATACCTAGGATTCCCAAAATATCACGGGTCCACTATGAACTAATTCATTTCAACAGAACGAAGCTAATGTCATTCAAGACTGCAAGACCCATCAGGTTCCTACTTGTTTAATCAGTACAACTCTAATATCTGCAGTACAACCACACAAAGGTCATGAGCAGGTTTTTTTCATCTACACAGTGAAAGAATAAACCAATTTAAATTCAAGTCCAGATGTCAGAAAATTTGCATGCTTCCACTGACTAAATTATCACAGCATCAGTCAAATAACATTAAAAATAAGTAAATAAAAAAAATTGAGAGCAGTATTTCCAGGAACAGTCTCTTACATGTTAAATAAGCAGTTATATAGGCTACATTAACTGATAAAAGTGCGGACTTTCAAAAGCAGTTAGTCATGTTTATGTAAGAAAATTCACACAAACATCAGTCATTCTGACCTAGAAATCCTTATATCAAACAGCAATGTGACATTTGTTTCTAATAAGCTTGCAACTATTCCCATTTGACTAGATTTCTAAATATTAATTAATTCTCCAGTTCTGAACTGTCAACTGTAATGTGGTTTATGAAATGCTGTACCTGTAAAATTAGACTCTTATCTTAGTATAGCAAGGTCTACTGTTAATTTGTTTAGTGCCAAGTGTCTGCAGTATGGTACCAGACAAAGCAGGAGTTCCACGTTGCACAGGACACATACAATCCAGCCAGCTATGGACCAAACTTAAAACACACTGAAAACCCACTCGATGTTGTTATCCTAGAACTTTAAAAAGGAAACAAGAAAGATATTTACCAACATGGATTACTTTCAGGTGTTTAAATCATGACTCAAACTCACAGAGACTACAAAAGTATGACTAATATTTACTTTCAGAGCATTAAAAGATTAGTTAAACAAATGAAATAAGCAAGAACACATATTGACATTCTCCTCGTGTTTCAAACTAGTAAAGCTTCATAACTGACTTCAGAAGGATGCAAACAACTGTGTTGTGCTTCGGCAGCATCCCATTAAGCCTTTAACAAGAATGAATTACCACCCCAAACTGAAATGCAACATAACAGCATTCTGCTTCTACCACTTAATAGGTTTGATTTTAATCTTCCCTCCCAATATACTTTCAGATAGATACAAAAGTAGGAAACCCTTCTTTCAAACAGTGATTGATTCTTTTGCCACAAATGAAAGCATGCAGAGACAGCTGGACATGTATTTACAGCAGAAATAATTAGCAATATTATAGGTACATGAATTTTTCACTGTGAGAAGACCTATAGGTGAGAACGAGAAATAACCTTCTGAACACAGAAACCTGATAAAAAAAATTAGGTGCTTAACTACAGCACCTACTTTGACTTAAAAAAAAAAAAAAAAAAAAAAAAAATTGCTCACTTCACCTCCCACTAGGTAACCTGCAAACAAAAATAAATTAAAATGTAAATATAAACATATGCATACATAAGGAGAAGCTTGATGGGTAATGCTGCATATCAAAGCCAGCGTCAGGCACTGACAAAGTGGCAGCAATGGGCAGTGCACCAGACAACACAGTATGGTCTAGCAATCATATGATGTCAGTATTATGCTCTTATGCCCCTTACCCACTTCATAGCACTTTACTCCTTTAGGGAAAAGCCTGAGTCTTCTAAATTGTTTCCCTTTTGGCCAGAATGGACATAGTGCTAATGAACGGTGAGTATTGTAAACCACAGTCACGCAGCCTTCTTATGGTTTTGGTACTTTGCAAACCGTGTCTGAAACCCAGCACAGTGGGTATTGTCTTTCTACAGTAGTACTGTCACAGTATCTACAACTATCAATAAGTATAATATCAATAGGGGTATAAAACAGCCCTGGGAAATATCAGAAAAACTGCCACCTTTGCCGGCATCCTGGAGATTTAGGGATTGCAACTGAGGGAGGCATCAGACCAAAACACAGATGGTGCTGAGAAGCAGTTGCATTTCAGGCTTGGGTATCACTGTCTTCCCCAGTTCTTCACTCTCCAGCAGCAGCAAGAACAGGTAACATTTAGGATTTTTATCCCACCCTCTTTCTTACTGGCTAGATATTAGCCAAGGAGACACAGGAACTGGAGTACGCTGTTGGTTAGTGACTAAATAGGATGCAGAACTATGTGACAGGACCAGACTGAAGGAAAGGCCCTCTTCTCCCACCCTCAACCCTCACACTGATCTGATCTTGAGGTATGGGAACTATTCACCCTTCTCCCAATATTGTTGCTCATCCTCCCTCACTGCTTTGAAGCAAGTCAATTTGAGACAGACCTGAGAAGAATAAAGCACAAAATCACATGAAGCACATGCCTAATTAAGAACTTAGCTTGAAAGACTTGAGATGAATATTCAGGTTTGCAGTCAATGTTGTGAGGAAGATACATGCTTGATACATTCAGTAGAGATGAGCTCTTAAGGACCTGACTGTCTAACACCAGTAAGCGTTGACTTTTCTTATTTTAGCTGACATTCTACAAGGAAAAGTGATGCTCTGCTGTTCTCCTTGCCTCTTTCTGTCAGGTTTGTAGTTTGAACTGTCTCCACCTCTGAACTAAACTTTGAAGGAACCATGAAACAATCCTAAGTCTTCGCATGTTTCAGAATTCAAATTCACAACCACCAAAAACTAGGCTGGTATTGTAGTTTTGAACCTTTTGGGGGATGCTCTACTGATCACGGAAGTGCTCTATGCATGGTACCATTAATTTTGTGGCACTATTGGAGATACTTTCAGTTTCAATTTCAGCACAGAAAACAGCACAAGCAGCAACAGCAAAATAACTGAGCGGAGGCATAATTTTTTTTAGTAGCAACATTACTTTGGAAAGCTTAACTAGACAACTTGAAAAATAAAGCCTGAAATGTTTTCAGTTATATGTTACGTACTGTTAATACATAATCTTAACTACACTCATGCTTGGGTTTGATTTTTTATGCCACCCTATGAACAGCTTTTCTGATGACACAAGGTAATGCTGTCAGATGACTAGCTCATGCTAGTCACACCAATAACTTGCTCTATCCAGGAGCTATAGAAGCCTCCAGCACTTCACAGCAACAACTGTTGCTACACTTGTAAGGAGACATCTCTGGCTTTGACATTAGTAAGTTTACCAAGTTTGGTATTTCCTTGACAAAAGTACTATTCAAGATGAACGTTCAAATAAAGTTCAGCCTATGAAGAAAGTAGGAACATACAAGAAAAGAGCACATGTACAGTAATGCAGTTACTCCATCCACATCCTAAGATTTACGGCAAATTACACTGATGGCAACAGAATTAATTTGACCCTCCCATTATAACAGAGTGCAAGATTGGTGTTGCTTCTTGCGGGAATGCTGACTGTCTAAACCCTATCAATTTCATGTTACTATTGCCCCGTCATCTAGACTTTTTATCTGGCATTTTACAGCCATCTGAGACTATGTCATCTCCTTACTAGCATAATCTGTTGAAAAATTTCTAAGCCTGCAATTATAAAGTCTTCTGTGCTCTAAAATCTTCAGCTGCAGATGCACAAAATTTTCACATCTGCAAACTCGGAAAAATGACATGATACAAACCAACTATGAACATTTCAAGCTATCCGAGCAATTCTAGGAGTCAGTTTTTAATGCAAATGTAGATTACAGAATCAATTCTGCTATAGAGCATCTAATTAGAGATGGCAAGTCTAGATTCTTGAACAAGATAGTTGCAGATTGACTCCATATCCGACATATTCTTTGCCTCCAAAGGAATAACTTATTCAGTGCAACACTATTATGGAAAATCTAATGAGAAAGTTCAGTAACTTCCACTCAAATGAAGAAACATATCTATACAGTATTCCATATTAAATTTTAAAAACACCTGCTTGTCTACATTTTATACTACAATCACAATATCCTGGAAGCCTTATTCTGCAGTCTGTATCCACGAATAAGCAATTACCACAATGAGTTCTGCATATGGTTTTTTAAATGGAAGTACACTACCCCATCAATCACATAATGAATTCAATGCACTATGACAGTATTTCTCATCATGAAAATGCTTGGTTGTGTTGAGTTTATAACCTTGGGAAGCATATATGGACATTTAAGTCAGTTTCAAGTACCCAAGGTTAGAATTTTGTACCAGCAATACCTGTAGGCAAAAGCACTTACAACAGGTAAAGAGCCTTTCCTACTGGCCACAACTCAAACCCAAGGTGTTACAGACTCACAGTAAGAATGGAGAAAATACACACCGAGGTCTGCATGTGTAAGAACCAGTGAAACAGAGGGCGGTCCTGTGTTTACCTGAGCCAAAACTGACATAGCTCTGCAAACTGAAGAGCAACCAGGCAATTTTATCACAGAACAATCTCACATTCCTTTCTTTTTAACTTAGGCTGATGTCAGCAGAATGGTTTTATTAGATATTAAATCTAACACAAAGATACACTGCATGAATTGTCCCCAGTTAGAACATTTATATATAATCAAGTACTTATGCGTCCACAAATTTTTTTCTGGTATTCTCTAGATGCGTACCTACCACAGTTTTATGTGGAAGATGTTATCACTTTGCACACTCAGCTGGAGCTTCTGCACCTCACTAGACAACACACACCCAAGAGTCAAGAACATATTAACACTTTCTTTCACAAGGGACATGGAACATGCTTGCGCAGATCTTTTAAAGCTGACTGAAAGACAATTACTATGTCAAGTCTGCCAGAAAGAAAAAATAACAAGCTTTTGCTGGTGTAGAGTTTAATATTGTCCTAATGCTGACAATTTTAAGGCATCAAATATAGAACTTTTGATTGTTTAGACTTTATGAATTTATCTCAAAATATATGGATATGTAATTACTTTTTGTATTGTGAGACAAACCTCAACCACTATTAAGTATTTGGTGAAAGGTCCCAAGAGCGCCCTACGTTTACAGAGGTCCAACTGATCTTTAGGGGTTTTCTTGCAAGTAAGGCCATTTGAAAAGAGACATACACATCCTGGAAGTTGACTGTCAACCAGAAGTCTAGTGTTTGATAAGAAAACTGGCAGAAGGACTACCATTCTGAGTTTCCTCGGGTTCAAAATTGGTCACAGTCCTGCTTTTGATTTCAGACTTCCTAACTCTGAACAAACACACTCACACAGAAAAATGGGGCGAAGAGTCCTTTGTTATACAAAGGATAGTTAGTATGCTGATGCAGTAAAATGTCAGGGAGTTCTGTAGTGATGTGGCCACCTAACTTCAGAAGATGGAAATTCTGAGTCAAAGGAGGATGAAGATTCTGTTCCTGGAATCCAGCCAAGCAATGAAACTGTTTGTAATACCATTAGAATAGCTCCCGATGGGGAAGAACAGCCCAGGCAGAAAAAAAAAGCTGCATAGCACAACCAGAAAGGCACCTATTTTTTCAGGTCTAACATTCAACTAATGTTCAGTGGAAAGCCTGAAAAATACCAGAATAGTTATAGAATAACCATTAAGAATATCAGAATGTCCCCAATGTGTTTAAGGAGGATTACAGCATTCCTACTGCCACTACTTGGCATGGTATTTTCACTGTCTGCAGTAAGATGTCACGCTTAGCAAGTGCTAAAATCAGTAACTGCACGCTGCCAGTGGCTTAATGATATGAAATTCTAAAGGGAGCATACAGTTGCTCTGACTTCTTCAGAGAGCCCAGGGCATCTTCAACATTTTTGCTCAAGAGCTGCAAGCTTTTTAAAGAATTCCATGACCACAGCTTATACTTTTCATACAATACACCACATCTGAAGCCATGATATGCTTCCCATCATCACTGTAGTGGGCATGTATCTGCCTACAGTTTCAGAAACTTCATCTAATGCCTATTAGGCTTTTTCACCACTTTTTTCTGTCTTGCTTTTGAACTATTCCATGCCTCAAGGCAAATTATTAAGAAAAGTGCCAGTTTTATCAATACTAAAAGACATACTTTGCCAGTGAAGTCTGCCATTCATAACATTTAAAAGTATTTTACACCTAAGAAGAAAGCGATGATTTTTTTTTTTTCTTTGGACAGACAAAATTCCCAAGAGGTTTCATTGATAAGATACGAAAAGAATAATTTGAAATTCCTACAGGGAAAAATTGAATGCTGACTTTCCTCTCTACTGGACATGCACTTCACTGCAGATACTACACCATGACGGGCGTCAATACTGACAGCAATACTGGTTCCATATATTTTGACAGCATCAGCTTCTTGAGAGGCATCACTTCTCTGCTCAATACAATATTAACTACCACAAACTCAAAAGGCCCTAAAAGCATTAGGTCTGTTTCTTTCTGAGTGCTATTGGGCTACTTTGTGGAGCATTAGCCTCCAATCTTGCAACTCTGAGGGCTTTGCAACAAATTAATGTTCAAAAAGAATGTTTCTTCCAGATGAAACAGATTCATACTGTACTTGTTTTTAACATGATGGAGGCAGCTTAACTTCAGGACCTTCTAAGTTAAAGGCTGGTACATGAGAACCTGGTTGGCAAAAAGCAACTCAAAGGCTATTAGCTGAATAATATATTTTAAGAAGAAAAATACTCTGTGTGTAAAAAAATGTGATACTAGAAATGAATGGGCTGAACGTGACTGCTTCACAAGAAGGACGGCTAGCTCCCAAGCCACTTTTTTCCTGGTTATCTACTACAGAACAAAGTAATCTGTTACACCCCGACAATTATTCTGGACTCTTATTAAACTGATCTCAAACACACTACCTGCTATTCTGTAACAAGATCTAATACATATCCAGAAAAGCATACTAATTTTTGTAATAGTCTGAAATACAGAGTAAAGGAAATTTCTTATTCATTGTGGATACTTTCATTCTATTTTAACTATTTGGGAGTACGTGGCACAGTCATAATCTCTGCTGCATAATAAAATCATATATATGCTACAATGTAATGGCAACTGTGGAAGTACTAACTACACCAAAATGCAGTTGAACCAACTTCACAATTACTTCTCATTAAGTGAAATTAAGGAATCAGTCTGGACACTAGATTTCTACCCTGTAAAATGGAAGACATAGTAAAAAGTAAACAGGGCCATTAGAAAGGCTCTAGATCCCCACCATCCCATGTAATATTTAAGCAAGGACAATCTTATTTCTGACAGGACATTTAAACAGTTATAACAACACAGAATAGCTTTAGCAGAAACTATTGCATCTACCCCTCAATAACCTATAACTTGTTGTTTGAACTCCCATGTAACATGAGAAAGAGTAGGTCCAGCCAGAACTGGACATTAGGTATCAAACCACTGTATATATTATGTCAACATAGTTTTTTGTTAGCACACAGAAATTAAAAGAATCAGCAGCTTTGTGGTTGCATGTCAGCGGTCTAAGTCAGTTTAGCGAGTTAAAATAAGATAGTTTCATCCAATATTCCTGTTCCTTAAATATTTGCTCTTTAGTATACCTCTCAATGCACCTCCTGTTCTTCCTCTTGCAACTAGCTCTTAGTTACCTGAATTCTATGACTACACTTTTTTCCAATTGTCCTTTCTGTATGTAAATTATGTTTAGTCGGAGAAGCTGGGCACCTGTTCAACTCCATCTGTTGCAATGTTGACTTCCTGACTTTTTACTACAATGATTGCTGAAAACATAAAAATTAATGTTTCAGAGTGGATTATACAAAGAAAGCATCATTAGAGCAGAACCAGCCAGTCTATCTAACTTGAACAATTTCTGTCCAGTGATGGAGGCTGGGTTAAAGACCTAATTTTAGCTAACAAATACATCTGCTGGAATTCTGCTTAACCCTCCAGTAACCTAGCATAAATAGACATAAATATTGCATTCACCAGGCATGTAGCAGGGATCAGGCAATTTTCTGCTGTGAGTATGTACGCACGTAGATATACATATAAAGCTACCTGCAGAACAAACCAAAGTATATGCCCAGGGTTTGCAGAAACCTAGAGATAGATCTAATTAAGTCCTAATCAAATAAAGCAGAAAAGAAAGAGGCATGAATATAGCCCAAAGTACAAAAGCATAAGGCAGGGGGGAAATCAAAACTCCAGGCTGCCATGTACTAAATTGCACACCCACCCAAATTTAACTGTGGCAGTTATCCTTCAACTGACCTTTGCTAGTTAAAAGGAATGCAGAAGCACTCCTAATTCGCTTCTGTACCCAAATCAAACAAGTCAGCTTAAATCACAGCTAAAAAGCAAACCAATCTAAGGATGGCCTGAACTATTTCACCTGATTTATTCCACATGATCTATTACTACAGTCCAACAGAAGGGATGGTGGCTGCCAGCTGAGGGCAGAAACACTTCCAGCTGTTTGCAAAGTGACTGCATATTCTTACACTAGAGGAAATTCGTGCAGCAATAGGATGTCCCCAATAAAATAAAGACCAGGAAAGTAGATGACAGCAGGAAGTAGTCTTCATCCTTCCCTTCAATACACAGATTGGAGTTTATCTTTCTAACCATATTTTGCATTCTTGACCCACTTTCAGTGTCTGATTTATTCTGAAATAAGTATGGCAAGCAGAATTTAAAATCAGTTATCTACTACATTTTATTTATATTTTTCATAATGTTTCAAGTATGTCTAAATAAATAAAAAATTAAAAAGGCAAGTTTTCACTGAATTAATGCAACCTGCTCAGAATTGTACTTAAAGGTTACCAACATTTCTTTAAAAGACTACACACAAGAAACACAGAAGTTTAATAATAAAACATTATTTGTTTTTTATTATGTATCCTCACAGAAACACTACAGATTAAGTGCACTGCAGTGACTATAATGCTCAGCGTTTAAGACAGTATTCATAATTAATATTAAACTCCTGCCTTGTACAATTAAAGTTGCATGTTTGTTTTCTCATTACATGATGGAATTTGTAGCATTGCTTAGTCTTAGTATGCTGTACCTATCAAACTATTTCACTGTGCTCCTCTGTCACACCTTAGTAAAATCCAATTCATGTTCAGAAGTGACCTTAAAGGGATTTAAAAAAAAATACAATACAATACAAATGTGGAGGAGGGGGAACACTATTAGGATGAGCGAGGCTTAATATTACACACATATGCTTATAAGCTGTGATGCTTTCTGTCACAAACGCTATTACAGAAATATTAATAAGACTACACCCACCATTGTCTCTTCTATCCTATGTCCAGGAGCACGTCCTTTCCAAAACACACCACCTCCTTGACCAGCTGGCTACATTACTACACAGTTTGATAGTTATAGCCCTTCTGTCTTACACTAATGAACAGTAAAAGGGATGAGTTTAATTCCTAATGCCACTTCATCAAATAACAAGTACTGACTTGAGGTACCATGCCTTACTCTTCTCCTCCACTGCCACACGAAATGGGATAAGGTAAAATGAATATCTGGTTGTTGATGAAAAGGAACGGGGAAAGAAAGATAGTAAAGCAGTAGGATCAGTGGCTGTTCAGGCAGCGCTGAAAAGAGGTATATTGCCAGGGATACATGAGAGCTGTTGGGAAGGACCTAGCAGAAGTTCTCAAGGGATAGTTCTTAGGTCATACAATCCTAAATCTTCTCTCCCCCTTGCCCTCCAGACATGAATTAAATTGGGCTGTTCCAGGACCTTTCACACTCCGATCCCCACTGGACTGTATGCCCTCTCAACTCCCTCTTCACAAATGCAGATTTAAATTAGAAAACTAGAGTTAACCTTCCTGATTCAAAACCAGGATTCAGCTCTAGATCCCCAACATCCCATATAACCATTTAAGCAATGACAATCTTATTCCTGGCAGAACTTTTAAACAGTTACAGCACAGCAGAAGAGCTTTAACAGAAACTATTGATACATTCACCCCTCGATAACCCCATGACCTGTTGGTCAGGGAACTCCTGGATATCTGAGATGGGATCAGGGTACAAGATGTGCCAATACAGTAGCTCAGCACCACTGGAAGAGGGGAGTTTCTCGCTCCCTGCATCCAGCTGCAGATCCTGACACCTACACTTACAAGATTTCTGCACATTGCCTTTAACTTGTTAACACAGCAGAGAACTATCTGAGGAAGTATACAAGAGATGATGGAAAATTCAGGAAAACTGCTCCACTTGATTAGATGCAAATAAGGCCAATTTATACCGGTGAAGACAAGCTTAGAGCACCTTGTCATATTGTAGATATTCAGAGTCAGGCTCTACTCAAAGCACTGTGAACAGCTGTCTTATCAGCCACAGTCATTTCCTGGACATTCTCGAAGGAACCTTTGGAATCATCTACCATGTGTTTTCCAACATGGAAATAATATCCACAGGTACTCTAGCACAGCATATTGGATTCTGAGATAGAAGACAACACTGCTTAACTTCCCAGGTAAAAGCACCATTCAACTGATACTTAAAAGCTGTTCTGTGGGTTTTTCCTCTTGAAGACAGCCCTGAAAGAAGACAGCAGATTGTACTGTATGAAATATACTATCACAAAGCAAACCCATGATGCCACATAGGTAAGAATGTTGTGTTGAAACTACAGTATGATGGAAGCATAAGGAAAAAGGGATCCTGAAGTTGACTTACCAAAGCAAAAGCCAGAAAATACAATTCAGTGATGAAACTATAAGCATGACATACTGTACACAAACCATATCATCCAGTATTCTCCCAAGCAAAAACTGGTCTTTACTGTGGGAGGGTGGGGCAAGCATTGGTGAAGTAGTGAAGGATTACAAAATTAAAGCACTAGAAATTCTTTGGATCCTGAACATATTAAGCCATAGGAGAAAAATTACATTTGTCTTCACTAGCTGACCTGAGCCATCACAAATTAGGATAATGTTGCAAATGTTTAAGGTAGCCTCTCCAGTGTCAAAATCCATTTTCTATTTGGCAAATGAAAGATTAAAACTGTTACAGAGTAAAATGAATTGTGAGACATATGCAACAGTTTTTCAAATACTACTTCAGACATCTGACATTAGATAAATCATTCTAGTCACCTCTATAAGAGAAACCAGTCAAAACACAGCAGCGATACCCAGATTCCTGGAAAACTCACACTGCATTGGCTTTCATGTTTCTTGTTCTACAGTAAAGCAAGCCAAAGAGATGCCCACTTACTTCCACTGTTAACATCAATATAATAACGCCAAAGCTCCAATCTTGTTTTGCTGACTTTCTAAATTAGAAGAATTGCAACTTTAAGGCATTTTATCTATTGCCAGAGAAAGAAATAAAGGCATTTTAAAGGCCTTTAATACCCAAACTATAAACCTGAACTGCCTTTTTCAAGATATACATTCCAAACAATATTTATGAAATTCTGAGTTACTCAACAGAACTTCCAAATGTCACTTGGGATAAGTTTAGAATAGGAAGGAAGGAAGCACATTCAACATATGCAATAGACTACAGAAATAAAAAAAGCTGGATAAACAAAGAAAAGTATTCAGGACAGGTAGGCCTGGTTTTATTATGTTTTGCTTCTGCAACAAGAAAATTAATTGCTGTATTTTCAAATCCTCTGGTTATAGCACACAAGTATTCTGTTCAACACACTGTCCTCCCAGTCAGCTGCATCCTCAAACAGGTACTTTCCACCCCTAGCGTTCCTTAAAATGTCCATCTATTGCAAAGATGATGGGAATAAAAGTAAATAAAATCACACTCTTTGTTGCTGGATTTAGCTACCATTTATAATATAACAATCACAAAAAAACCCCACAGAGACTGAAAAAAATAAAGCAAAGCACTCACAAAAGCTGCCCAGCCATGTGTTCTAGAACAGTTTAAAATTACAATTACATGCAATTTTTCCTTTCTGCAAAATCCCTTTGCTATTCAGCAAACAGGATAGATGGTGCCTATGAATACAGCGAGTCACTCTTTTCAAATAAATGTAAATACTACTGTGTAAAATGGTCTAGAAGATAATAGCAATCTCATTAAGAACACCACCAAAACTCAGTAATCAAGCCAAACTTGCGTCCTCAGTTGTAATGTAGTTTCCCAAGGGTTTTTTGTTTGTTTGTTTAAGTAAGGAAAGTTTTGAACAGGTATTTTGCAACTCTATCTTCATAGATTACCAGCTGAACAGAATTCCAACATGCTCTTTACCTACCATAACCCATATAAATCAACTGCCATAGAAAATTATATGATAATCACTGTAACACCTGGAAGTAATTATCATTACAGCCCACATACCCCAGTCATTCATATTAGATGGGCTCTTTAAGAAGTAGCATATGATACTGGACTTGGGTCTCCCATAGCAGACAGACATCTTAAATACCGTTTCCCGCTCTGAGAAGCGCTCATGTACAAACACTCAATTATCCTTGTTTAAAAAAGACAATTTCTTTTTCTAAAGCACAGGGATATTGCCTCACTTAATAGCAAGAACTTTTGAAGTATGAGAAGCATTTAATTCTCCATATGCCAAAGGAGCTTTTAGCCTGGGAAAGAGTAGCAGTAAGTTGGGAAATACAGAAGCTGATCTATTTTCTTTGTATCTATATCCTTAAATTCATTCCTCAGGCTGCTTCAACTTATCTGAGGTGTGGTGCAACATTAGGGTCAATTTCACAGTACCTCTCAAGCCCAGACCTACCATCCATCTACATTAAAAATACCTCAGCTTGATCGTCAACAACAGCTCAGGTCACAAGCTCTGCTCAGCTACAGGGCCAGAAATGAAGTCTATCCATAGGACAAACTATAAATTTTACTGCAGACGTGAAGCACAGAAAGACTATAGCAATACTTGTCCTAAGTTCACTTTGTTCTGCAAGCAAGTGGTAAGGCTGATGGTTAGAAGTTTTGCTAAAGGTGTTAATAATAATAAAAACATCTGCACATGCCTTGCTACAGGGTACAGGGTACAAAAGCAGCAGCTTTAATGGCTCTGCCGAGTAGAAAGAAGCCCTTAAGATTAGCCCTAAAAGTTAGTACAAAGGTACCTCAAAGGGCTTGCAGAGTGGAATTTTCAAAAATTAAGGAGGAAAATCTGCAGCACATGCACAGACTGACATTAAATGGGAAATAACCTGACTGAATCAGAAGAGATACGCCTCCCTAAACCCAGACTAGCCCCATCCCATTACCTATAGGATTTTGCATTTTCCCCACTAGCTTTACTGTCCAAAATTTTTACTCACTTTCCCCCCACCAGTTCAACATGAGAAATTTAAAAGCGTATTAGGATTACAGGCTGCCAAAACCAGAGACTATTAAAGAGAATTACGATAGGAAGCAAAAGGTAACCTTTATAACCCACCCTAACCCTATGTAATCAAACTTCTGTTTAAAAACCAGAACATATTAAGCCACTCAAATAATAGGGTATCTGCCAAGAAAAGTCCATTCAAGGATTTTCAACATAGCATTTGGTGTAGCTAGTCAAGTGTTTGTGAGTATTCACTGAAGGCCCTCTAAAAAAGTCCCATGGCATTAAAAGCTAAACTTGCCCATTCAGTTCGACCCAGCCTCCATAAAACATTCCAATACATTTTCCTTTTCAAGTTTCATTCTGCTATCCACAAATCAATAAAAGGGGCAACACTTCGCAAGCATTCTGTCTTACTCCTATGTTTTCCAAAAGAAGACTATAGGGATAGTCTCTGTACTCAACCATACTCCGCATGTGTTTTATGAACACTGCCCTGCTTACCTTCTCATTCACAACCCCACTACTGTACCCACGTGAAGCCTGATGAGTTTTTCACCCTAATTACAAATTGTGCAAGTGAAAAAAGAAACACTACCTGCTAAGTAAAGATGGTAGAAAACAATAGCAGAGATGGAGCAGAAGGTTCATTCTTACATTAATGTTATTTTATGAGGCCACACGGTGAACTGCTTTCTGGCTGCAGACTAACTGATCAAATCTAGCCCAAGGTCTCCCCACTCACAAAGCACAGTCTTTGTTATGCCTTCAACTCTGTCCAACGTTCTTTTTCTAGATTGCCCTTCTTCCATTAATTTTTTTAAAAAATATTTACCTATTTTTGCAATTTCCTAAGCAGTGGAGTTCAGTGCAGTCACATCTTGACTGTTAACACAGTATCGACCTTCTAGAAAGTTTACTTGGCTTCAAAACAGCACCCTCCAAGTACATAAACAAGGAAAGGCTGTTCAAGCCCCTGGACATACAGGACTTGTAATCTAGAAAGCCCCAAAACCCAGGGACTGACCTGTGCTAACAAGTTTCTCAAGCGACTTTATACTGCAATAGCCGGGATCAAAAAAGATGCCTGATCTGGATCTTCCCTACTAAAGAGGAGGGAAGGGGAAGATACCTGGCAGGCTACTCTTCAAGAACATAAAAATCTCTGAACTCGCCCTTCATGAACAGAAAGGCCTCATTAAATCACTTTGGAGACTATACTAGAATATTTTTCCTACTATAATAAAATGGGTGAAATGAGTTTGAGCTACCTGGCTACCTGAAATCCTGCTAAAATTATTAGTATTACTAGGGTATGAAAAACTTCCATCATTCAAATGTAGTATGTCGGTATGTTACGTTTAGGAAAAAAGTCACAGAACACTTAATCCAACTGTTCATTAAAAGTATACAATCTTTTAAAATATATTCCTATAAAATAGAAATAGATTGATTACTTCTTATTTCAAAGAATGAAAAAGCTTGTGAATTAAGACGCTGTAGTTAGGTTTTTAATATGAATCTCATGACATTTGCAACATCTCAAAATCAATCCAAAGTGACTATATTAAAACTGGACTGGAATCAAATGCTTTCCCAAGGTCTGGAGGTTGTTGGAGATTATAAACAAAAGGGAGTGTTTGGGAAAAGAACCCTAAAGTGAAATGTTTCCTAAACAGATCCACATCCACGTACTCACCTTTGACAAGATTATGTGATGGGTTGAAAGCCTCCAGAAGGATAGCAGTTTGGAAATGACAGTGGCTGCCACCCCTCAAGAACACATTTACCACGCTATCTGCTGTCTATTTGCCCAGGAAGAAGTCTCTAGCAGCTAAGCAATGGCCAGATGTATTATCTGGGTGTACCACATCTGACCAGAGCCTACACACTGCGCATTGTTGATTGAGATTATGAACACTAGCATCCTCTTTACATTTTTCCCCCCCTTACAAACATCAGCTTAAAGTACTCTCATTCACTGCTACATACCCCTTCTTTTGTCACTCCTGTTGCTCCAGTATCTTAACAAGCTGTTCTTATATGTATACATGTCTCCTCCCTATCACTCAATTCCAGTTTACCCTCTAAAACCAGTTGCTATTTACATTCCCTCTCAAAATTCATACTATTCCTCAAAAAGAAGAAAATAAACTGCAACAAAAAAACTGATGGTGGGCAGGCTCTGGGAACTCAAATGTTACAGTATTTTGACAATTCATCTCATTGAATCAACCCACCGTGACTGCTTTAGAGGAAGCACAAAGAAAAAAGCAGGACTGCACTGTGGGTGATAGAGGAGAACTCCTACTCCAGAAGGCAACCATTGAATCAGCTAACTACAACACAAACCCACAACCTTACTCTCTCCCAATGAAATTAATGCATTTACACAACCTCCGGTGTTTGATCAGTTCTATACACCACTTCTAATATTCACTTGAGTCACACTTTATATTTTAATGAAGCTTTCATATCAAATTTATAGGTGTTAAATTAAATTTTCATTTTAAAAAGTTCCTAACACCTCAAGAATCCATCTAGCAAACATGATTTGAGCCTAGCAAAACCTGTCTTTTTGGCTGCGTGCAAGATAAAATCCTAACTTCCTTTAACTTGCCTGCCTCTGAAGTGCAAGCAATGACACCAACCTCGTATTTATTTTCACCAGTTCATCCCCATCCACCAAAGTCTGCTAACAGTCAATGGTGGTATCAGTGATAAGAAGGTGGATTGCTATCATATATATAAACCATACTTCCCACTAGCACAATTAAGTTACCTCAGTGAGGTTTGATAAACAACAGTCACCCTGATGACAGTTAAAAAGCTGGTTGTTTGAGCAATCAGTGATGTTGGTTTGGAAGAGGCAAAGACATATATGAGATTGTGGTAGTGCTATTCAGTACCAGGACAATAGGAAACAAGATTCCTGGCAGTAGTAGGTAGGCAAATGTAACAAAGGTCACACTAGCGCTCCATCCTGAACATGCAAACTGGTATGGAGAGGGTCTCATGCGCAGACACAGGAGCTTCTTCATTCCAGCTTAAACCAGCTTTCACTCCTAAGGCAACTGGCATTAATCTGGTGTTTAGCAAGCTGTTAAAATTCTCAGGGAAGGACGAAAGTTTGATTTAATGTCATGAGATATGATTAATGATTCAGATACAGTTCTTACACGTGCGACAACGCTAAGAACTGTGCAAACTGAATGAATGTTACTATTTTAATATCACTCTCTAAAGACTACTGATGTATCAAAGGTTGTTACCATTTTAGTAGTAGTATCAGGATGCAATGATCTTGCTAGATATATCTAACCTTATATGTATACACATATATATACACACACAGAGACATATAGATTATTATGTGCGTATATATATGATATGAGCAGCCAAATGAAACAGCACATGGACATGCTGGAGCTTTACTTTTGACAAACCAGTGCATAGGAAATAGTCCTGGTTCAAGTACTCCATAATTTTTATTGCCTTGGTTCAGCACCCATGCTGGCATTTAAGGCAACATCTGACAGAAAGAATGACCTCGCTTGCCAACCGAGCTAAACACACTGTTCTACTTTCATGAGGAGTTTTTGCTGTACACTTGTATACATGTAGCACAGAAATTACGCTCTTGGTCTACACAGCTGCCAAACCAACCAACAGATGAACCAAATTTCAGGCATGAAACCTGTCCATCCCAATGTACCATTGCTGTCCATTTTTCACGTTCCTGGCCTGATAATGAAATCCTGAAGTTAAATGCCGGATGCCTGTCAATAGCTCAGCTTAAACTCAGTGCTGACTGACTTCACATATCAGCTCATCTGACCTGACTTGCCAAAAAGCACACACATTTTTCAAAGTCTTTGGACCAGCTGATGTACAGAAGTTAAACAAGACATGAGAAATAAATCAAAATAAAGTGGCAATACTATACAAAAGGGGTGTTTAGTGTGGGGGGGGAAAAGTCATCCTAGTAATGGCAAACAGGTTACAAGTTTGTAAATTACAGTATGGTGACCTCAAAATACAAGTTTGTATTTTCCTCATGCAGGCACTGTATTATAGCAGAGATCAACAGCAAAAGTTGTCCTCTCTGTTGTCTTGGCCTACTGTATTACATTGTGGTCATTTCTGGAAGAAATGCCAACTGAAGTCTCAGAGGCTAATTTTACAAAACGAGCAAACACACACACCCTGGAATCAAAACCTGACTTCATTGTCAGAAACGCAGCTTGAAAGGGACGCTAGAAAAAAAAAAGTGGTATTTGATTCAATTAATGTGCAGAAAACCCAAGGCAAATCTCCCTTTCCTCCCACGCCAGATCTCTTACGTTTCTTAAGTCCATACGGAAAACTGGACTCCTAAGTAAAGGGGAAAGCTTTCTACACCTTAGAGGCAACAATATTTTTCCATTCAAAAGAATAAAATGAGGAGCATTAGGCAAACCAGTTATCAAATATTCCTCAGCTTCCTCTCGGTCACAAAACAAATACTAGAGAACAGGTGATTTAACACACTGCAAGCTATCCTATTTAAGCCTGACAGAAAAATCAAAGGAATGGAGAAAACTACGGAACTCTTCCACCAGCAAAGACTATGGCCACTGTCATGAAAAAAAAAGAAAATCCAGTTTACCTGAACAAGCTGCTAAAGAATTGGTTAAAAACATAAAAATAGAGCACTGCTTCTAATCTCTTCTCACAAGCTCCTTTCCCACATTAGATTCAGACTTGTAAGACCCTTACAACTGTAAAAAGCCATTCCTACCTAGTTACTCAACAGTTTAGGAGCAACATCATTTTTTATTCTTTGCACCAATATTGCTGTTGCAATAAAGCCCTTTGGTTTTCCTCCGTTTGTACCATTTTAGGTTCTCTTTCCTACTAATTAACTTAAGTGCATTTGCCTCTACCATTTCTGGCATGCAGCAACATGACACTGGCATGATTCTTGACATTTCAACTGCCTCTCAGAAACCTGCAGTAAAATCAATGAGTTTTGTCAACTTCATCTATTCTCTAATTAGCAAAGGTACATACATACGGTAGCACAGGCAGCAACGCCTTCTGTTTGTACACTCAGGAAGATAACTTTGCATCAACTTATACACTGCTTAAACCAGAAGTTTATCTTTACAACCGTGTAATGATTATAAACGTAACTCCTACAGAACCTATTTTGATTTCCTTCAAGGCTTAATAACAAAAGTTCTGCAACTGAATGCTGTAAAATTCCTGTAAAATTCCGATACAGTTGTACAAAAATGTAAGCTGTGTGCTAAAAAGTTTCCTCCATGATAAAGGAAAGCCTTTTTGCTTAAAGTTAGATTAAAAGAGACTGAAAACTACTTCACAGGCATGTTCATACTCTCATTGCAGATGTGTTTAACTGTGCTCCCTCCCCCCGCTGTTAACTTTATTAATTGAAAGTTTGCATTCCTTCCATTCATTTGTGTTAGCAGAAAAAACCCCACTTAAATTATGGGCAATTATTTAATGTTTTGAAGATATTTTGAGATATTTGGCTTTCACATCACAAAGCATGTATTACTTCAGACAGCGTTTAGAAACAAAGCAATTCCTTGTCCTCTAGCCACTACTCTGAGCCATGATTTGTGAATGGATTACACGGGGGGGGGTGGGGGCGGGGGGAGCAGGGGGGGTGGACCCAGCCAGAAAAGAGGAAGTTGTGCTTTTGAAACTATCAAAGTGGAGCCCATGCTTTGTGGATAATTTCAGTGACAATTTCAGATCAGTTTAACGCAGAGCATCTACCGTGCATTTTAAAATGAAGCATCTCGTCTCTTTACTCAATTAACAGTAAGACTCAAGAAATAAAATTTTAAATTAAAACCAGACAATTCGTTATTCCAAAGTCATCTGCTGTTTACCCTACGTCAAGTTCTAAAAAACCAGGGATTCCTAGGATGAAGTAGCCACTAATAAAAAAATCCACTGTGACGTTTTCACATTAAAAAACCTGCCCCACCAGTCCCGTCATCTCTCACTTTGCCTTGCTGGAAGGAGCGAGTGCAGCATTTCTTGATCTTACACATAAAATGGTTTCAGTCCCCTCCAACGGGGAAAAGAACAGACAGCTTCTACAGGAGGGGAAGCAATCTTTCGAAAAATCAAGATGCGTGGGAAACAGCACAAGTCCTTGGGCTCAGAAACACAGCTCTGAAACACCTGGCAGTAAATCCATGTCACCCATTTCACCGTAATCCCTCAAGTCACTTTTATGAAGATTACTTCCTGCAGCGCATTCCTCACCCTCCTCCCTCCACGGCCGACAAGGGCTCCAGGATCGGCCACTCCGAGAAGCCGCCCCGCACATCTGGGGACCAACGCGGCGACCGAAGGACCCAGACGGGGTCACGCCTGCTACAGCTGCTCCATTCTCGCGGCGGCGGCCGGAGCCCCGCTCCCCGCCCGACCCCCCGCCCGGCCCCCACCCGCGCCACAACTTTCCCCGCGCCCCTCGGCAGCGCGGCGCGGAGTCCTGCCGCAGCTCCGCTGGGCCCGGGGCAGCCCCGCCGCCCCGGCCCCAGGTCGCCGCCATCGCGCTCCCCCCCCGCCCCGCGGGGACACCCGAGCGCCCGGCACAGCCGCTCGCTCCCCGCGCTGCCCGCCCGCCGGACCCTGCCCCGCGACGACTCCTCACGCCTGTCGCCGCGCACCGCGACCCCTCGGGCACCCCCCGGCCGGCCGCAGCGTGTCCCGCCCGCACCGCCTCCCCCCCTTCCCTCCTCCCAGCGCGGCCGCGGCTCTCGGCTCCCTCCGCCCGGCGGCCGGGGGAACAGCCGGGGCGCAAGTTCGCGAAGTGGCGGAGCGGCGGGCAGGCGGAGCGGGCCGCCCGCCGTCCCCGCGGCCGCGGCGGGCGAAGCCTGAGGACGCCCCCCCCCCACCCCACCGCTGCCGCCGGGGCTGACGGCGCGGCGCCCGCCCCGGGCGCGCCCCGTGAGGGGGCGGCTTTCCCGCCTCCCCGTCCCGTCCGGCAGCGGCGGGGACTCACCAGGGATCGAACTCGTGGATGATGCTCTCGAAGCGGATGACGGCGAAGAGCCGGGAGCTGAAGCCGGCCAGCCAGGCCAGGAAGAGGATGGTGAAGGAGAGGAGCGACTGCCAGCCCGCCGGCTGCGACAGGCCCCCCGACAGGCCGCCTCCGCCCGCCGGGGGGCCACCGGCAGCCGCCGCCGCCGCGCCGCCACCGCTCGCCCCGGCGCGGCTGTTGAGCAGCGCCACGGAGTTGGCGGCGGGTTTGTGCTTGTTGTCGGGGGCCGAGTGCTCCGCCATGTTGTACCCTGGGCTCCCTCGCAGCCTCTCCGCCTGGCGCGTGCGGGAAGGAGGCGGAGGGTGGGTGGGGGACGGAGCGGGAGGAAGGGCGGGGGCAAGGAAGGAGGCTCGGCAGGGGAGGGGCGGAGCCCGCCCGGTCCCTCAGCGCTCCTCACCGACTCCCCGCCGCCGCCTCCGAGCTCAGCCGAGCTCTGCCTCCCGCCGCCGCCGTCACCATCCCAGTGCGGCGCGGGGCGGGCGGGCGGGCGGGGGGCGCGGCGGAGGGGGCCGGCGCGGCGCGCGAGCCCGGGGGCGGGGCCCGTGACGGCAGGGGGCGGGGACGAGGGGCGGGCGCAGGGCGGGGGGAGGGGCCGGCGGCCGTGCGCGCAGGCGGAGGGCAGAGCCGTGGAGCCGCGGGCGCGCAGAGGGCGCCAGGGGGTCGCGTTCGCCCCGCGGGCGCAGGCGGGAGGGCCCGGTCGGGTGCGGGGGGCGGAGGGCCGGGCCCCCCCTTCCCAGCGGTTTGACATTGCCGCCCTCCAGCGCGGGAGGAGCTACGGGGAGGGGCGGGGCCGCGAGCAGAAGTGTGGGGGGGCAGGGTAGAGGGACCAATCCCCGCAGTAGCCCTGCTAACAGGAAGTGCATGACGGCCTGTCACAGAGCGACAGGTATTTAAAAGGGGCGGGGCAAGACCAGACAGCCAATCGGAGCGGCGGGATTGAAGGCGTGGCGGCGCGCGGAGGGGAGGAGGCGCTCACTGCCAGCCATTAGGGGTGGGAATAAAAAAAAAAAAGAAAGGGGGCAACGGTGACTGGCGGCGGTTTGTTCCAATCGGAGTGAGGCCAGCGAGTCACGTGGGTGCCCTCGGGAGCGGCTATCACCGCTGGCGGCCCCTGGTGCTGTGTTCGGGCACTGCAGTGTGTGTGGGCCGGCGGGGCGGCACCGCTCCCGGCATGCTCTGCGCGGGGGCGCTCGGTGCGCGCGAGGCGGAGCGGAGCCTGCTGGGAGTCGTAGTCTGTGCGGCGGGGGCGTGCCCGCGCCCCTGAGCGCGCGGGGGCTGCCCTAACGGTTGTAACGGCGCCAACGGCCCCTGTTTCTCAGGGGAGCCTTGCGGCGCTGCCCGCGGCGGGGCGTGCGTGGCAGCGGCGGCACCAGCCGTCCCCGGGGAGCCCCGGCGGCTCACCTTCCTCCGCTGAGGGGGCCCTGGGCTGGCGTTAAGCGCTGCTTGCTCGCCCCTCAGCTCTGGAGCCCGTTTGTCTCTCATGCTGTGAGTCTGCTCTTCGATACTGCGCCTCTTTGGGGCTCGCTTCCCTCTGATGGTGTTTGTTTCAAACGTGTAATTACCCCGTTGGAAACGGTGTTGGCCGCAGCACGCGTTGTGCCAGAACCTGCCCCTCAGGCAGCTGGGAAGGGTAGCTGGGGGCAAAGCCTGGCCAAGGCCGGGGGCAGCTCGCTGCCCTCACCCCGGGGCAGCCACCTGCAGGGCGCCCGGGCCCACCTGCCCCTGCTGGGAGCGCTTCCAGGCCGGGGCAGAGGCCAGCAAATGGAAACTGGTGTTTTGGTTTGTTTTTGTTTCTTTTTTTTTTTTTTGTAAGTGACTTCTCTTTTAGTAATTTTTGTAATGAAATGCTATTTGGGAGTCCTGTAACTTCCTCAAATATTCTGTGAAACCAGTGGTTACAAAGAGAATGAAGAAAATGAAAAGTTACTGATGTATTGCAGTCATGGTTTTTGAATGGTTATGCTGACCTTCATTCTACTCTGAGATGGCAGAAGACTGCCTGCTTTTAGAAGCATGGTACTAAGCACAGGCAACATTTAAAAAATCAACATGATTGTTTACAGCATTTACACCAACAACTTTTGTGACTTTTATGTAGGGTGGTGTTTTTCAAATTAAATAGCTTGGATTTTGTTGTCTCAGCTTTAGGCATTTCCTTTGATACACAAACATGGCTCTTCAGAGGTCCTGAAGATTTGCAGTTCAATTTCACTGATATCATTGGGGAATGTGCTGGGCCTTAGCTAACTAATACCATTCTAATTAGTCCTTGCTATTGCCTCTGGTTTTATTTTATTTGCCAGAGGAAGAAAACAGTGTACTTCTTTATAAACAACGTAGAAGCCTTTTTATTAAAGTTGTTCTTTTAGTGGAAAACTGTTTAACAATTTGTAGAGCATGTAATTATTTTTCCTCAATCCTTGCATTAGTCAACAGCTGTGACTCGGTCACCAGGTTTGAAAGCAGAGTTATTGTAAGGTGTGTGTGTGTGTGTGTTAAGATGAGCACTTCGATACACTGTGGCTCTTAAAGGACTCCATTTTACATACTTTTTTTAGAATAAGGCTTAGGAAAGCATCCGGAAAATTTTGAGGTTCAGTTTTGCCAAACCTGGCTTTTAAAAGACTATGGGTTTTGTTTGGTAGGATTTTTTTAAATTTGTTTGGAGGTTTTTTAATACATGTTCTTTCTTACTCTTGTTTAAATAGGCCAACAATATGTTTGACTTAAGGTAAACATTTGACCCTTTTCTAGTGGTGTTAGGCCTTTTTAATGAGCTGACCAACTGGCATTTTAAGTGAAGGATTATTTATTATTTTTAATTGGTTCATGAACAAAGAGTAAACATGACCAGAAATTTGCAACTATCAAGTCTTTTTCTAAAAGACATTGAATGATTTTACAACATGCTCAGTCCTGGTGTACTTTTCTGAAATGACAATGCAGTATTTCCATTCTCACAGTTGGGATTCTGTCTTTTCATAACAGCAGTTCAAGCTTAACAATGCAGTAGAGGAGCTGCTTTAAATGGTGGTGGTGTAGATAGAATACCTATGTCTTGTCTTCCTCCCCGACCATTTCCCTTGATATTAAAGGGCCAAAAAGGACTGATGATTCATGTCAGCTGGAAAAAATGTGTATATCAGAACTTATTTTTATGTAAAATTCAGTATCAATGTTAATTTCACTTGATTTGAAATCTGGTTTACTTAAAAATTAGTGCAGACTGTGGTGTGGATAAGGTTATATCGTGTTTACTTTAAATTTCACTGCTATAACTTTTACATCCAACAGGGAGGTTATATCATTCTGACTATGCAGACAGAGTTAAATCAGACAAATTTCAGAGCATAGACAAGCCCAGACAATGTGATTTATTTGAATGCTGACTAATGGTAAAGTGCTGCTTTGTTGTTGCTAACAAATGATATTGTTGCCTATTCATTTTCAAACTGTTCAAAAATCTGTACTGTTGAATACCTCAGAGCTTGGGCAATGAAATCTAGCAGCAGAAAAAGCACAGTTCTAGTAAAAGCTTTTGTTAGTGTTTCAGTAAATATATTTGAATTTTTGTATGAAATGAGTTTTAGTAGTTTTACAATAAGATTGAGCGAAGAAATGTAAATAGATGGGAATTCATGGACTCCTATAGTTAGATGCAAGGATTCAGTGATTTTGATACTATACCGCCATGACAGCAATGGAAGGTTCATTTCTGTAGAGAAAGTGCAAAACATGTTTACTGAAAACTGCATTCAACCCATATTAATAGCTTGATGGGGAAAGAGGTTTTTCATCTCCTTTTTTTTTTACTTCCCGCCCCCCTCCCCCCCCTCCTCCTGTGCTCTTCCATTTATTTAGAGGTGATTTGGTTTGATTTGTTCCACTGTGTGGTAGTGTTTTCTTTGAACAAAAAAAGCAAACAAACAAAAAAAAACCCAACAAAAATGTTCAAATTAGTGACTGAGGAGTTGACTTTGTGTAGTATTTATGAACCATTTTGCATATAGAAAATCAAATTTCTATTCTGAGCATGTAAAATAATAGCCAAATGCCTTAAGGGGGAAAAAAAAATATTTCATTTCCAAGCTTCCTTAATAACAGAGGATAATGCCAAGTGCAGAATCTATGTTATGGCTGTACAAACCAGAGCATCTTGAAAGTTGTGGAGCTGCATACAGGAAAATCTCAGATGAAAGCTCCTTGTTCTTTAACACAGCTACCATGTGTCACTGGTGTTCAGTCTGCTATTAAAAGAATGGCAAACAAAATTTTTGCAGAAAAAATTGCACATGGACATATCCGGTAACAAATTATTAGTGAGAAGTACAAGCTTCTGGTTGGTGGGAAAAATTAAAACTTTTCACCAAACCTTATTGGCAACGATTCAGCAGTGTTTAACAGGAGTAGGTACCTTAGTTTAGACAGGTATTTGAAGAGCAGCTCAGGTTCCAACTTTGTAGTTCTGCAGATGAACAAGTTTGGTGTTAAGGATTTTTGAGGATGGCCATAGAGATTAAAGATACAGATTCCTGAACTGCAGAATATTACAATGTAAATAGCACAGTTGAGTGTAACTTGATGTGGCAGAGGGTGCCTGATTTCAGTTATGTGCTTGGATGATCATTGTTTAAAAATTATGACAATGTTTAAATGAGAGAAAACATAATGCTATTGCATATAATTATCCCTGAGAATTCCTAAGTTTAATGTGTTTAAAAAATAACTATCTATTAGTCTCCATATAGACAAAATTACATGAGTTTAAAATAATTTTAAAATTAGTTTAATTCAGCAGGTGCAACCCTTTGTGGATATGCATAAATCAATTAATCCAGCTGTAAACTGATACAAGATTGTCTGCAAAGAGCTTTGCACCTATGTAACTGTAACGAGGTTTCTAATTGATTTGAATTAAAACGGCCCAACTCTTGTGTTTAGACAAGGCCTTCATCTAGCATTTCAGTAACAGTAGAAACTTGACTTAATCCTGACAGTGTTCTACTGGTGATTTCTCCTTTTCCTTTCCAAGACTTTAGACATGCGTTGATGTTCCTCTTCTGCTTCTCCTGTTTTAATTATCCTACTTAATTTCCCTTTTCCATGACCTGAACAATGGTAAAAATCACTCTGGCTTGCACACACAGGCCTGCAAGGTGTTACAATGCTTTCTGCTCTCCCCAGCCAACACCTGGCATACTCTGCTGCTGCCAGCACCTTTTTTATCAACCTTGTCTTCACTTCTTGTGAAGAAATGGGGGTTTTCCCTCTGGTGGGCTGGTACCACCTCTGCAAAGTCCCCATCCCTTGTTAGAAAAAACTGAGGGAGAGGCACAGACTGAGACTTTCTTTAAATAAATTAAAAAATACCGTATTCAAGTTATAGATGTGTATATTCTAACCCACATCCATAAGTGCTGTGCAACATTTAAAATCTGCGGACCTCTGAAGTACCTTTCTTGAAGTGTTGTTTTGTCACCTCTAGTGTTTGCAAGCACCTTAACGAAAACTTGGTTGTTCTTGGCAAATGCTGCAGCCAAGTGTTTGTGCAAAACTTTCATCTTATTCCTTCTTGTAAGAAGAGATGTGCTGCCTTGGGGATGATCAGCAAAAAATAAAATGTTAAGAAAGGCCATTTTCTTCAGGGACATCACTAAATGGCCCATCAAATAGCTGAACACTGGTGTTTAGCATGTAAATGGTAAGTCCTCAGAAGTTGTAGATACTGGGTCTTACTAAAATGTTACGTTGGAACAGCAAAGCTGCTAAGGGAACCGGCTGGAGGGTAAATCTAACCTCTGGGGAGTGGAGTGAGAGATATATCCATTTCAAATATATGGGATCTGTTACTGCTTAGTTGTGATGAAGGTGAATTCTGACACTGGATTCAAGTGAGAGGGGAGAGCAGAACACAGGAAAGAAGCATTCTGGTGTTAGCTGTAACACCAGCTGCATGTTACAGCATCAAGTGAGATGTGGAAACAGCAAAGAGCAGAGGGACAGAGGAAGAAAACTGGTTTTATGTTGTTGTTTAAAGCCTGTTGAAATCTGTGGGTGTTATTTGTTGATACAATTTTGACCACCCTTCAGTTGTATTTTTCTTCATTGCCTCCTTCAGACCAGAACATTCCACAGAGTTCCTGGTAGCAACTGAATGTAGGGGAAGGGGAAGAAGGTAGTTTGCACATTGTCTGTGAACTATTACCATAGTTCATCAAAGCTTAACTCTTCTGATTTTAGTTTGGCTTATAAATTAGAGCAAGTTGTTTAAGGTGGTAAGTTCTACAGTATTGAAGATACTTCAGTATCTAATTTAGTAGGAAAAAAAATGTAATGGTGAAGTATAGTATCAGCAAAGGATTCCCCATGCCTGAAAATTTCTCTTTAAGTATTGTGCAGTATTTTTCCATAATTGGGCTTGTAGTCCAAACTTGCATAGCCTTGAGGAAAAAGAAGTTTACAAAGAATTGTTTCTAGTGCTTTTCTGTTGCTAGCAATTCAAACTAATTGTCTTCTTGCTGTTTTCTAGACTACTTGTAGATATTTTTCTCTTCAACTGCTACATTAATAACTACATCAGAATTGCAAAGGAGTTTAAGTCATTTTGTTGTGGAGTGAAACGTGCCAAAATGCACAATGCAATACAAAAGAGGAGCTTATGGGTGATTTGGGATAAGGTAATTTCAACCCATCCTCACATACAGATCTGAAGTGAGGACTGCATCATTGTCGAGAACAGAATTCAGCAATGACTACTTTATGATTTAATATGACTTGAATTTTTTTTGGCTGTCATCAAATGGTTAGAGGCTTCAAAAGTGGAAATACTGCTGTATTGCAGAAAAGTTAAGAGGCTTTTAGTGACTTCTGTCCACATGTGAACTGAAGCACAGTGGTCTGTGATGTCTAATCTGTAGGTCTTCAGTTCTTGCCACAGGAATCTCTTTTTGTAACTGACTGTAGCACTTAAATCTACAATAAAAAAAAAAAAATCAAAAACACATGCCAGAAATTCATCTGGATAACAATAAATCTCAGTTTCATCTGGAACAATGAATCTTAATGTTTAAAACCCTATCCTGAGAAAACTGATCCCACAATAGTTAATCCTTACTGCTAAAGTCTCTTCTTATGCATCCCTCCTTTAAATATTTGTTCCACTTTTGTAGGTCTTAGGACACTGAAATCCATATTGATACTTCATTCCAGTTACTGATGGTGCTCCCAGACCTAAAAACCCAGTTAGTATTTCAAATTAATCTCCTAAAAGAGAATTTCTAACTGCAAAAGGAAAGCAGCCACATAAACCTGATGCAAAAATAAAGATCCTTTTCTTGACTATATAACAAGTACAACTGCAAAAACAGGACAAGAGGATGCCAAAGCACCTGAGCCACCGTTCAAGGCAGACACTTGCAGGACATACTGGACCAGTTACGTGGCTGTTATGTGCCCTGTTTTCCTTCCTTGATGTAGCAATCAGCCTAATGTAACAAACCATCTCATAACTTTAAAAAGCCTCTGTTGTTTTCTGGTGTGAATGCTGTTCTCTAGAACTTGTTTTTTCCTCTTACACTCTCTGTACTTCTGCATTTAAAAACACTTTGGGAGGTTGCATGAAATTGTCTTTAACATGAAGATACAAAAATGCCTTAAAAATGCTGATTTAATAGCTCCCCTGGCACATGCATGCTGTCTGCCTGTCTCCTCCCCCCATCTTTGTGGGATTTTTGCCTCATTTTTGCATGGAGCCAGTGCTGCTTGAGACCATCCAAAGTTACTGGCACCTGTGTGGTAACTCTCATGTCAGTATTTCTTTTTTCTGAGAGAGAACAGATGCACATTGGTTTTGCACAAAGGAGTATGATCAGCGTTGCTTTAGCTTCTTTGTGCTGTGGAGATCACACAGTAGGCATAGCCAAACTGTTGACCTTCAAAATCATGGGGATGAGAGATGAACAAATCTTCCAACTGTTCCCTGTACTGGTGCCTAAAGTGTGGACCATTGGGATAAATTTTGATACTGTACATAAGAGCCTTTTCAACCACATAATCTACCGTGTCAGACATACATTGTTAAGGTGGGGGGGCAGCAGCAGGGGCAGACACACCAGGATAGCACCAGCATCCAAACTGTATGAGAGCTTCCATGCTTACTCTTGTCTTCTGACATCTAACAGACACACAATGTCACGAAGACCTTATCAACATTAATTTGAGAGAGATGTATTTTGTGAATGTAGTTGCTGTCTGTTAAGTGCATGGTATAAAGTTCAATTCTTGTAGGCTGCAGGGAGTATCTGTCATGGAGCAGTTCCTCCCCTTTGTCAGTCCTCCTCTGCCTTTGGCGTTCCCTCAGTTGTTTCTAAATCTTTTTGTTCCCTCCCCCTCTGTCTAGCTGGTGTTTTCTTTTCTTAGACATGTTTTCATAAAAGTGCCACCAACTTGGCTGATAGGCTCAGCCTTGACCTGCAGTGGGTCCATTGCAAAGCCGTCTGGAACCACTGATGTCCAGCATATGGCAGCCCCTGACCTCTCCCTATAGAGGCTGTCCCTCCAGTCTCCCCATTACCAAAATCTTGCTACGTGCATCCAATATAGATTTCCAAGTCCACACAGGCAAACTGGATAGGGTATGTGACCAAGCCATCTGCATCACAGTATCTTTTTGCTGGTTGCCAGGAATTTTTTACTTTACTCGAAGGTCTTTTTATTACTTACTATTCTTGTTTATAAAACACCACACGTTAAATATTACAGAATCATAGAATCATTTAGGTTGGAAAAGACACAGAGGTTGTATGCATTTATGGAGTCACACAACTTTTTCTTTTGAGAGGATGTTATTTATTAATATTGAGAATAAATTCAGGAATTTCTAAGATAATGGGCTCTCTTAGAGAAAATACCCCCATTATCTTGACATACAATGTTCTTTAATTTGCTGAATCGGTTTTACTTACATCTCCTTCATGTGACTTCCACTTGAAGCAAAGATATACTCTGTGGGTTTTATTGCAGGCAGATGGTAAGATTTGTGTGGAAATCCTAGGCAATTTTTATTGGGCTGTTAATTACTGGCATTTGAATTATTAGGCATGGTAATCTTTTCTTATTTCTGCAACAATTATCCTTCTTCTGGAAAGAAACGTGACTTGTATTAGTCTGTGACTTCCTAGGTTTCTTCATTAACTTATTGTGTCAGGCAACAGCAGGGTGAAGACTGTTCAAATGCTCTTTTAACAGCATTAGAGTAATTTTGTCAGGCTTGGGAAAGTTTCGCTGTAGTGACTCCACCCTACTGTGGCCTGTAACTTAGCGTGCATTGTCCTAACCTAAACTGTCAAGTAGAAGTTTTATGTAGTTTCTTCTAATGTGATGGGAGCGAATTTTTATTAATACAGTCAATACTGGCTCTCACAGCTAGAAACTAGGAAAGCTGTGAATATTAAGTGCAAAGACTGACCATCTTTTGTGTAATTCTCTATTTTAGTTGAGATAGAGATATGCTTCTGAAGATCAGCCAGAACCTCCAGAGTATTATAAGCACTGTCCGTCAGCATAATACAGTTATGTTGTGGAGTACTATAGAGACTCCTAAACATTCAGAAATGCAAGGTCAAACCCTGAGTGCTTTTAGGTGTTCAGTCCTGAATCATATCCATTTATGATGGCAAAGAGTTTTTTTGTCTGTCACATATTAGAACAACCTGAAGAATGGCAGATTCCCAGCGGGATGAAAAAATGAAATATCAATATTTTAGTTCCTCTGTCTCCATATAGTAGCATTATCCTTTTACTTATGCAGTCAACCTCATGGCACTTAGTTTCTTGATAAGGAAGCATTCAGCTTCTGAAGCACTAGTGCTAGGTAGGTCTGTTAGAAATGTATACGTAAGCTTTCCTTTTCTCCAAGATGAGAGATAGAATTGTAACTTGTTCCACCCATCCTTGAGAAATAAATACCTTTCAATGCAGGTTTTAAATATGGTAATTAGACATACTTGTGCTTTATCTTAAGTTCATTTTGGAAGCAGTACTCTCATCATTCCTAATCATCACTTTTTATTAACTGTTGGGAAGGCACCCTTTTGTGTATTGGGAATTAACTGTAATTAGGTTCTATCTCACTAAAGCACTGCTATGTAAACCACTTCACCTCTTGTTTAACTGAGAAACTGAATGTGGAAAGACTTAATGTTAACAAGGAAAGAATGAATATTTAAATTGGCCAAACAGTATTATGGCTCTTCTGAGCCTCTTGGTACATAGTTACTGGCATTGCCTCCTTTCCTCTGCTCATGTAGTCCTTACTTGCAGGCATCTGCAAGGCTTGAAAAATGCTCTGGAGTTATAAATAAAACACAGGCAGCAGAGTTGAGATGTTAAGTGTTCAAAACAAGCTCATCAGTGTATATATGTCACAAGCAAACAAACACTGTGTGTTTCAACCCGTGTATCTAGTCAGTTCTGAATTTTTGGAAAGATACAGTTTCTTAGGCCTAACTTACATATGATAGAGCTTTTTCCCGTTGGAGGAACCGAACCACAGGGGCCAGTTCTTCTGGTAACAACACTGTTTACAGATTTCAAAGTGTGGTCAGTGGGTCTCCATCGTGGCTGCCTATAAGGTGTTTGCAAAAGGAAGCATAGCCTTAGATTGACTATGGAGAAATACATCTTCACTGAAAAACTTCTTGGGGTATAAGAATTGAAAAGGGCTGAAAACAGCTATTCTGTTGCAGTGTTTATGCTCTTGGTCTAGTACAGGGTCTTCTGCTGTGAGTGAGGAGCTGCCCCAGTCCTGCCTGCAGATGAATAGAGTTCACATGTAGAGTAGAACAACTGTAAGGATGCGATAGTGTATTTTACTTTTTAGACTGTTTTGAATGTCTGTCCCTAAAACTAGTAAAATCTACTTTTCTTAGGGCTCTGAAGAACAGAATTCTGCAGATTGACATATGTTTTGGTTTGATGGGAGATGAACTTCTATTCTTAAACCATAATACCAGATAGGCCAAAATATCCTGCACTTCAGCTGTGTTACAAGGGTACTGACTGTGATACCTGAAGCAGAAAGGAAGAAAACTATGATGATAGTTGTGCAAGACTCGACTTCAATTGTTTAAATCCCAAACTTTTATCCTGTGACTGTGGTGGAGGGAAAAGAAAAATGCCTGTGCCTTAAGGAGCACATATGAAATCCTAATCAGCAGGAGCATTCTTGGTGCTTAGCTACCTGGTTAATCTAAACAACTTGCCTACAGTAATAAAGTTAAGCATTTCTTGCTGTGAGTTTTCAAATTCTTTTGAAGATAGAGTTGCTTGGATTCTGACTGGGCTGAATCCATGACAGAAGAATGGAGACTGAAAGGAGAAAAATCTGTAGATTTTCCTGTGAAGGTTTCGGTATAGGTGAGTTGAAGTGCTGCCAGAGCACACTTACGGTGACGTATGCGTTAAGACTTGTGTCTTTTATATCGTGTCCTTCCTAGAAGCCAGGAAGATGATGCTGTTGCTGACTCTTAATCAGAATCAGAGTGATAACTTCTTGCAGAAGCACTTTGGTTTAGATATTGGATCAAGAAAGCATTTTTCTTGACATTTTTCTAGGTATGTTGTTCCCAATCTCATTTTTTCTAGGAAAATTAACACAAGATCTGTGATGTAAAAAAAAAAAAAAAAAAAATTGTTGTGCTCCCTTTAAGAGATCAGGTTGCCTTGGATATTTGTAGCTTGGTTATATATCTGGATATAACAAACAGACAGTTTTGAGGATTCTCTCTAACAATGGATGAGGTGAGGATATCCCTGCAGATTCTCGATGATGGGAGAGAAGTTGCTTACAAGTTGGGAATATTTTTATAAGATCCATTTTTATAAAATCTATTTTGGCCTGTTTTACTTGAAGACTGTAGTTTTAAAATTTTTGAAATGTGTAAGCCTTAAGTTGAGCACTTAAGCTTGTATTTTTCTGTAAGCATGTGAATAGCTCCATTGAAGAGCATGGAGCTAATCTTGCACTGAAGTGTTTTGCTGAATTGAGTCCCTAAAGAGTTTAATGCATGCAAAGAAAAATATATCAAAATATATGAGCATTTTTCCCAGGTTTGGTGAAAATACTTTTGCTTTCTGTATGTGCTTCTTAGTATATGTTTCCCTTGAATGCAGTTTGAATATAATTCTGCTGTTCAGCAACCCAGATGCAAGAAGCATAACATAAATACCTTTCCCTTCCCTCCCCCCTCCATCCCTCAAAGTTGCATTTGGCAGGTGTATCATGATATATATTGATGTTACTATTTTATTAAGGACTTATAAAATGCTGGACAGTAATAAGGTACCTTTCAGCAGCCTAAGGGCTGGATTTGTGCACTGTTCCATACTGTTACATAAGCACAGAGAAAGCGCAAGGCATCACCTGCCCTCCTACTCCAATCCAATATAATACTAGTCATTGTGCTCAAACTCTATTATCACTCTGCAAACAGGATTAAGCCACTGTTGTCAGTAAGAGTTATTCATATTTATTTTGGAAGAATCAGCCCACAGAAGTAGTCTCAGATTATTTTTGGTGATGGAGGTGTATATGCTCTCAAGTAGAGGCATGGGATGTATCCTGAGGGAGGTGAGTGTGTGAGGAACCCAAAGTTACTCAAGACCCACCCAGCTGTAATCAAGAGTAGCTGATAGGCACAGCCCAGTTATTACTTTTTCTGTTCTATAGGAAACTCTCTGTGGTTCCAGTATATGACCCTTTTATTCCCTGGGGACAGGACAAAGCAATAGCTGGGGCTATTACCACTCCAGAGTCAGCCACAGCTCTCTGCTGTAACAGATGAGTAGCTGGGGTCATGCAGAGCATTATCTGCTAACATTTCCAAGGAGGGATTTGCATTTGAGCTCCCAGGAGTGTCTCAGACTGCACTCCCTGTTGGAGCAGGGATTGATAACTGAGACCCTCTGTTCAGTGTCTTTTTTTTTTTTTTTTTTTTTTTGGATTGTAGGTGGCCTGAATTGCATGGCAGAGCAGCTTTCTCATAAGTGGCTGTAGGTGGAGCTCAAGGTGATAATGTTAACTTTAGACATTTTGGCAAATATCCCAGGTGAGACTGGGAAGCCTCCAGGCCACTGTGTCATTTCAGGAATTCTTACTGATGTGATCAATAATGTATTGCTTTAACTTGACTAGTAGATATACAACTCAAATCAGGCTTAAATAGTTATTGTGTGACCTTCATTTGCCTGTATGACTTGGGTATGACTTTGCTGGGTGTATAGAAAGTTGTGTTAGACAGTGATCAAATGTAAGCATGTCAGGAAGGGTAATGTTTTAGAAGTGTGAATATGATATAGTACTTGTGAAATGGTACTTAAGTCTAAAGAATTGATTTTATTTTGTTGCAACTTTAGAACCATTAGTGGACTTGTCAGACTTCTCAACCTTATTATCTCCCAGAATAATGAAGGACAGAGTTTTCATAAAATGTTGGTTTTCATTTTATTGGTTAAAACAAACAAACAAAAAAAGTAATTGGTCATCTTCATGTACTATATGATTCATGGAATCTAGAGATAGGAAAGACCTGTCAGGTTACATAGTCCATCACCTTGCTCCTGCAAAATGGTTCTGTACCATTAACTTTTCCAGAAATCTATGCAATTTAGTTTTAAATATCTCTGCAAGTAACAGGATTTTGACTGCTTCCCTAGGGAAGTTATTGAACACCTTTTTCAAAACTATTTCATTATATTTTACTTTCTATTTAGCATACATATATAGATAGGTAGATGGATATAGATATATTTTGAAGGACAGCAGTTTGTTATCTGATCTTTTCTGGGCTAGGTAGCGAGAAAAAAAATTATTTTCCAGTCCAATGCTATATATATCCAAGTGCCTTAGCAAATGTTGAGGTTTTGCAGTTATGTTTTCATGTATATTTTGTTGCAGTAAGGGCCCGCCCCCCGAAGAGTGAGAGAAGATATACTGTTGAAACAAATTCAAATATATCCTGACTAAAAAATAAAAAGCTTCTCTTATTACCATAACTTCTTATCACAGTCATTTAACGTACTGCTAATCGTAATGACAGGTAAACAAAAGACTAAGCAAAATGAGATTTGTAAATTTTATCTTTATTTTAAATTCATGTCTACATGTCTTTGCTACTCCTTAATAATTCTTGCTGCCAAGCACTCCAGATCTTTATAGGCATTCCTTCTGAAAGAACAATGTTATTGTTCAAACAAATTGCACACCCTTGTTCTTTTAATCTCTCTAAAAGATTAAAGATCAAGAAGAACATTAAAGAGCCCTAAAAAGCTAACATTCGCTTTCATTTTGGTTTGCCCTTTAATGAAACTAGTACTCTTTCTGCTAGAAGGTGCAACAGAAATTATTTCTAGTGTTTTAAAACACTGTAGCACATCTATTTGCCCATAAATACAATTATTTGTCACCTCTTTGGGACAACTTACCTCCTAACAGTGGCATGCTGTGTAAGAGTGTAACAATGAGAGGATGTTTAATAGAAATCTCAGAATTGAAAACAGGTCAGTTTAAATAAACAAGCCTAAAAATATAGCTTGCTAAAGCAGTTCATATCAAACTAAATATAGTATTCTCTCTAATTTAAAAATTATATATATATCTTTAATATTAAAACTTTAAAAATAAAACTTTTATTCACATTCTGAATAGCTAGAATCCCAATAGATGAAGGTCTTCCAATAGTTCTAGTCTTGGTAACAGTATCATTCATGGTTACAGTTTAGCAGGCTTAAGTTCCTTAATGAATTGTACCTTAATGAAATAACATGATTGCCTACATAGCTGTAGATTAGTTCATGACCAGAAAAGGGATTGAAACTCCTATGGCCTTTATCCTTTAATTACATGCAGCAACTTCCTGATATTTCCCTTCTATATGATAAGGGCCTTAGACTTGCTTGCCTCCCTTCCCAAAAATGTTCATGGACTTATGCCCATGCTAAAATGTTTTAAGTACTTAATGACTTATAAAGTAAGTTGGATTGGACATTTGTCTAAGTTCTTTTCTAAGGACTTTAATTTTATGCATAGGATGCCTGTGGGATATTTTGCTTGAAGAAAGTAAAAACATGAAGTGAGGTAAAAATGAATCCATAAGAAAGTAGTGCTCCCATCTGAGGAGAGTTCTACTACTTTTGCTTGTTGAAATTGTGAAGGCAAAATAAGCAAATGAACAAGCTTGTTGCCCAGGAAGCTAAAACCAGAAATATTCGAAATTTGTGTGGTATTCCTGAGAAGAACCTCTCGGACTGGGATCAGAACCTCTTGGACAGGGATCAGTGAGAAATCTTCCCACCAAAGCTTCAGGTGACTGAGGAAACATGCTGTTCACTGGTTAGGAATTTAGTGGATAACCAGGACAGGTGGAAGTGAAAATCATCCTGAGCAAATGTGATTAGATGCTAGAAACATCGCCAAATTTTCATTAATCAGGCTTTATGTCCAAATGGCAATTTCCAGGAAGTAAAATCTTATTTCCTTTATCTTTGTCTCTTTCCTGCTTTTATCCCGAGCATTTTTTAATTTTTAAAGCTGATGAATATCCACAGTCATCTCTCATATCATACATCTATACTGCAATCTAGCAATGTCGTTATAGCTCCTCGTGATACGCCTGAGCTAGCTTTAAAACAGCTAGCTTGGGTACCAAGCACAGCATAGCCAGACAGGGGCCTGGAGTTCAATTTAGGCTGTTTGATGTATTTAGGTTTTAACAGTCTGTACTGAGACTCATCCTGCTTTGGGGTGGACTTTTGTCAGTCACCAAACAGGTTAGTTAAGTCATCTTGGATATGTATACCCAAGCTATGCTGCCTAGTGGCAAACCAGCATATTCTTTATTCCACTCAAAGTTGCATAGGGTAAAGAAAGGTCAGTGTGTACAGACTCCTGTGGAGGGAATAAAGACATTCACAACATCTAAGTGATCTGTGGTGGCTTCAGACTGAAAAAAATTACAATACAGGAGTTCATCACTGCCTTGAGAGTTTATAGTATTTGATTTCTCTCCCCAACAGGTGCATAAATGACCAAATTCTGACAGAGCAATGGATTTGGATAAATCAACTTTAACAGAGAATTTTATGAGAGTCTAGAGTATTCAGCCCAATCCCCAGGTCATTTAGCATAGAAGCAATCAAGCAAACGAATGCCAATTTCTTATATCACTCACACCCTCCTTAGATTACTTTTCTGAGATTTATTTTTACAAGCTTACATTTTTATGTATATTTTAAGTATATTTTTATTACTGTTGACAGAAAAAGATATTTTTTGAGGCAGGATGTAACAATATTACAGTGTGCTGCCCTTTGTTCAATACTTTATTTTATTGTTTTTTCCTAGTACTAGTAACAATAATAATATTTAACACCTTTGTAGTACCCCATGTATTAAAAAGAGCTTTGCTGCCGACAACTCAATATCTTCTGTAGGGTAGCTAGATATTTTATCTGCATTCTAGAGATAAGCTGAGACAGATCTTTAATGGCTAGCCTTTGGAAATTATCCAAATTGTTGGTCTTTGGATTCTTTGTTGTCCATTTCTAATTTCCAAACGTTCCTAGCACACTCTTCGGTTACCTTCAACAGTGGAATCAATTATAACTCTGAAAGTAGGAACTAAGAAGGATAATTGAGGGGGTGTTTGCATTTGAGTAAGATGGCCTTTCCTCATACATGCATTCTCTCCTCCAGTCTCCAGCTGTTTCATACCATACTCAGTGTATGCTCCATCCACCTTACAGCCACAGCCTTACTGCTGCAAATATCGGTCTCCAGAGACTCTAGAGAGCGTCTGGCCACTCTGCTTTTCATTCTCACTTTTATTCCGTCAATCATCTCTATATTCCTGCTTATCTGCTGATTAATCCATGCATTCTCTCAATTGTTGTTCCTTCTTACCATTCTTCTACTCATACATTCGTATGCTTGCTTGCTAACAACTGAAGAATCTTAGTTATATAAGCACTATGAATTTACCAGTCCAAAAGAATATTCAAATTACGAGCAGTGTTCCATCATATGTTACATCCCCTACTTGCTACCACCTTATTTTGTGTGCCGGTGTTCACATTTGGTTCTGCTTTCCTTCCTTCCTATGCTTACATTTCCTCCACACATACACATCTGTTTTCTGTTCTCCAATCAATGGTAAGATTTAGCTGCTTAAAACCACTGATGTATTTGTGGGTATGTAGAGGTAACAATCAGAATGAAAATACCATCAATTTTATCCTTTTATGATAAATTTTATAAAAGAACCTGTCACGAGAGTATTTCTAGTCCAGGAAAAAAGCAGAAGGCAGCATGAAAGACTGTCATGTGGGACCTTGTGGGACCTGTACTTGTATTATTTCACAGTGGAAGGCTGATGAGTTTGGTGTATGATATTTAATATGCATTGAAAGATGCATGTATTTTTAGGATTTCTGCAGATGCTGCTTATATATCAATTTATTATGTGGGATAGCATCTGAGGGTTTTTATCACTGAGTTTTAATCAAAACTGGGTAGAAAATAAAATTGGATAATCCTTTTTTTCATTTGTGGGGATTTTTTTTTTAATAGTTCATCTCTTCCAATGTTGGTTTAAGCAAAAAATTTCTGATCTGAAATGGGCTTTTGAAAAAAGGTCTGATTTAAATATAGATAGAAAAAGACATTTTTTTACTGCTCTTTAGCGCATTCCAATGAAGTCTGCCAGTGCATGTTGATAATTATTTACAGAAAAATCCAGACAAATTTCTGTACATCTCCCCCTAAATATTTTGCAGTGCACCTTGAAAATATAGTCTTCCAGTAGCAGGTTTATGGTTAAAGTTGTAAAACAATTTTTATTAAAAGCTTTTAATGTTGGCTTTCATAAAGGAAAACTTTTTTCTTCTAAATTTTGGAGTGTGATGTGTAGTCGAAAGAAAGTACTTGGAAAGGATTCAGGTTTAACTGCAGAAGCTGGTTTTTGAGAGGATGGAAACTGAAAAGGAATTGTCATTTTTACAGCAAAAGACTTGGCTTTTTGAAAAAAAAAAAAAAAATGTCTTGTCTGGAGACTTAACACTCTTGATTAGCATGAGAAAGCATCGGGGTTATTGTTAAGTAGGCAGGTCTTTCCCTATAAGACTGTGTTGATGCCCTGAAGCTACTAGAAGTACTTGAACGTTAATTAAAAAAAAACCAAACAAACAACTGTTTTTCTAAATCTTGCAAGGTTTAACAGCTCCCTTTTACAGATCTAGCAGAACTGTGGCCCTGGGAAGCAAGGGAAGAGAAAAAGGCATTGAAGCTTGTGTAGTTTCAGATGTCATACTTAGGTCTGTAAAACTTGCAAAGAGATGAGATCTCCAAGCCCGTTTAGTAGTTTGCTACTGTTGAAAGGAGGATTTCAGATTCTGTTCTACCTTGGTCCCACTTCTGCCCATGGTCCAACCTCTTTTTTATGGGCTGTTGCTTGTTCAACTACTCATGAGCTGATCCAGCTCATTAAGTCAGCAGAAAGCAATGTGGGTTTTTTTTTACTGAACCAGGCAGCCTTTTGCAGTTTTGTTTGTTGTATTTGTCATGGAAGAGTCTGAACAAACTCATAACGAGAAGACAATCACAATCCTGAAAAACATACAGTATTTTAGTTTAAATCAGAAGGCTTTAGGTATGTGCTTAAGCCATTACTGGTTCAGGGCCCAAAAAAGCAACAATTAACTTATCTTTTCCAGTAGAAAATACAATCAGGATATTCTGATGGGCACAGCATACCAGAATTGCAGAACCATGGTCTCTGTTCTGCAGTCCCTGTCACCCCAGAGTAACTGAGAAGCAGAGTTGTTTTTTTCATTTGAAGGTCTGCTTGGATGCTAGGATTTCATAAACACTAAGGAAGTCAAGGTTAAATTAGCTTCCTCTTTAGTTTTAAAGCTGGCAGACTTTCCTCCCCTTAACCCCTCTAGTTTTAGCCCCTGGTGTTGTCCTGGAAGTTCAGAGACAGATTGCATTCTCTACCTTGTTCATAAATGCAACTCCCTCCCTACTTTTGTACATTTTGCTCTGTAATAGGAAAGTTATATTTCCGTTCTAATGAAAATGATGATGTAATGAGTCAACCAACAGGAATTATTAATGAAAATGCTGAAGTCTTCATTCCATAATGGAAAAAGAAAAAAGTGCTAAGGTAAGCTTTGCTATAGCTTTTTAGTTTTTCTGCTCCTTTAACAACACTGGTAGCATGAATGTTGTTTCAGACATAATGTAAATAACGAAATGGCTTTGGATTTTGGTACGAAGTATCTTTTTATTTTATTCTTTTAAGTGAGGAGAAAGTTTTTGAAGCATGGTTGTTACTGAATTGACATGTACTTTATTTCTGCAACTATACTAAGACATCAGTAAAATATGATGTGAAAATAGTAAGCCTCCCAAAAGGCCTAAATTAGACACGACATCCTTGTAGGTGCATGTGTTCAAGAGCAAGATATTTTAAGACCTGTATTTTAATCTAAATATGTGTTTGCTATTAGCAACAGAGGTCAGGCCTTCCCAGATTATCCTGTGCACAAGGAAAATCCAAGTTTGCTTCTTTTGACGCATAATATGGATGCTTTTACCCTTAGCTACTGACAGTGGTGAAGACAAAGGGAATTGAAGCAATGGCTCAGTATCCTTTAGCCTGGTTCCAGCCTTTTTTTTCACCTCTTAAGTATAGAGATATTCTCTGAACTGTAATTACTATAACCTGTCTACAGTGATATGATGCTCATTACTGCATGTCATATGAGGAACTCGAGAAACTATCTCTTTGTAAGGAAAGCCTATTTATGATGCCTAGTATTAAAATTTAAAATGCATATTCTTACATTACCTCTTGAGGACAAGGAAGCCTTGTATGAGGGAATGAAGTCTTATGCACACCCCAAATATGAGTATCTGTAATAGCATTTGTTCTATAGAAAGTAGAAGCACAGAAGGAACTTGATACACAATAGAAAGATGACAATGGTAAGTTCGCTGAATTTACAATAAACAAACTGGTGCATACTTTGACTCACGTATCAATTATACTATAAAGCCATGCGGTTCCTTCCCCTCTGGAAATGGGATGTTTGGGTTGTTGAACATCCATTTGTCCCATTGGCTTTCTAATACCACACAATAACTAGACTGGGTAGAAGTTGTCGATGATGGATTACACAGATTACAGAAATGAAAAAAAAAGAAGAGGTTTGTGTTTTGTTTTGTTCGACTCCAACAGTTGAATGTTGGAATGAAAAAAAAAAAAAAGCTGCTTTCTTGAAATGTCAATAGTTTACAGCTCTTTAATTATAAATCTTAACTTTGATCTAAATGCCTTCCACAATTGTTGAAGTTTCCTAAAATCTAAAATATTGGTGTAAGAGTAGCTAAACAACAATGTGAGAAGTACAGAAGGAGCCTCACTTGAGTGTCACAAGAAGACTTATTTGTTCCTGAATCTTGTTCTTCAGTATACAGGTCTGGAGTCATTGTGATTACTTACTATTTGTTGCCTTTGCAGATGAACAAGCCATGTTGCAACTGTTTTTAGAAATGTTTTGTTCCCATTAATTTAGCAGTCACTTTTCTTTTTGTAGAGTTTCCTCATTTCAGGACTTGAGATTTGTCTTGATATGGAGCAATTCATGAAAATTAATGTGAGTCAACCAAAGATGTGACTTAGAAATAGATCAGTTAAACATCATTAAAACCTCCAAGGACCTTCTTATCCAGAATTCAAGTGGTCCTAATTTAATTTAATTTACTTCTACAGTGAAGTTAGATCATTCAAATGTAATTCTAAAGGAGAACATCCACATTAGGGTTTAATGCAGTTTTACAGCTTCTCTTTAAAGTAACATTTTTAGTTAATTCACTTTCCTGATTGTCCCCGTATAAATAAATCCCTAATCCCACAAGTGTTTTTAGTTCTGGCTAATCCTTGACACTTCTTAATAAGGGACTGCATAATCCAGATAGCGTCTATACCAATTGCTGAGCTGGAAAACATCCAATTTTCAGTCTCTGCTGCATCTGGTAAGACTTTGTCTCTGACTATTCAGCTTTACCAGCAAACTATAGGGCAGTTGTAAGACAGGCTAAACCTAAGGCAATAGGTTTTTGTTCCCCAAATCAATTAGCTAATACTAATACAATCAGACTCTCAGCTATTAATCAAACTGAAAAGCTTTTAAGTTGATCTGCAGGGGATATCTTTAGCATCTTCGTACAAACTTTTGCTGACAGGTGAACCATTTTCAGTTAAATGTCACAGCGTCAAAAGGTGCTTGAAGCTTGCTGTAATGCTGAGGTGTAATTATTGGATGGAGAGCTTGAGAAGTCTGCGTAGGGGGAGATTTAAATTCCATACTGGTTTTCTTAGGTGTCAGTCATCAAAAGCTGCCTACAGGATGTATAGCATCAGTATATGCTTCAGCAGGCAGCTCAGTACCTCAGGCATTTAGGTAATTTTATGTGCTTATGCCATTATATATTTCTCCAAGAGGACTTAATGCTGATAGGAAATTATACGATTCGAGCTTTGGTGTGAAACCAAATCTGAACTGTTATGCTTCTGTTTTGTTTGCTTTTAAGTGGATCTTTGATGTAAAGACACAGAGATGAAGTACAGATACATAGGGATCACGCTGTGGAAGTAGAGTGGCCCTTATGGTATGTAGGGATGTGAATTTCAGCCTTGTGACAAAGCTGTATGATTGATCCTGCTACGCGTGGGCCCTTGGTCATTTGTGTTCAGGAGCTGAAAGTAATGAAGTGGGTTGACAGATGCATCATTCATTTGCATACAAATGGGCACAGAAACAGTGCTCTTACCCATGCTGGCCTTAAGAACTGCCAAATTCAGAACAGACTTTTGAGCTGAATTGCTTTTGGATTCTATCGGTAATATTGATCAGTTCTCCACTAACTACAGTGGGAGTGAGGACATCTAACTCACATGTAGAACCCTATGTTGGATGTCTTAAACTAGAGGTAAGTCCCATCCTCATAACTTTTTACTGAGCATCACATGGATTCTTTGATCTTTGGATCTGTGTATGAGCTATAACATGGTGATACAGTAAATCCAACATTAGAGCTCTTAGTCTTGGATGGAAACCACCCTGGCCACAAGACGAAACGCCCCACTCACATGGCTCAGACTTCTCTGAAATTTTTTTGCAGGCTAGGTTTGCTCCTGTTGACTTTATGCTAGCTGGGGATGGATGATCTGTATCACTTCAATTTTGGGGGGAAGCAGCTGCATCTGTAGTGACATAGAGTTATCACAAAAGCATGAAACCAATATAAGCTCCAAATTGTGTCATCTAGGAAGTTCAATAGAACTGTGGTTACGTGCCCACAGTTAAGACAGAAGGAATGTTTACTGCTATGTGACCTAGCATTATGCAGAACTACAGCTCCACATCCCACTGAAATAGGAGTATAGGCTTTTCCTCTTGTGGGAAAAAAAACAACCCAATAATCTTTGGAAAAGCTTCTGCTAATTACACTTCTATTTTAGACCTCAGACAAAAGAAGGCCATTTCAGTGGCTAGGTGCCTACTACCCTTGTTCTGAGTCTGTAGTAGTGCAATAGCATCATTATCACTTCTTCCTTCAACACCAAGTTTTCCAAAAAGTTTTCCTATCCACATATTTAAAAAGGCCCTCAAACCTTAGCTTCTCAGCTCTGATAAATCATAGCCTGAGGTGGTCTGGTGGGAAAATAAGAAGCCACTGAATAAAGAAAATGCTGAAATTTCACTTTCCATAGGGATTACCAGTTTCATTAGCCTCGGTGAAAACCGCATTTCACTAAATTTAGAGATGCAGCAGAGCTCAATACAGATAATGCATTTAATGTATGCTCTGGGTGGTGAAGTTGAAACTATTTCAAGTAATTTTCTTCAGTGTTGGATGCAGCCATTATGTAAGTTTCCTGATATCTTGGAATTTTTCTTTCTCAGAACAGCAAGTGATACTATTCCAAAGCAGCTAACATTCTCTGTCATAGAAACAGAATGGTTTGAGTTGGAAGGGACCTTAAAGATCACCCAGTTCCAATCCCCCTGCCATGGGCAGGGACACCTTCCACCAGACCAGGTTGCTCAAAGCCCCATCCAGCCTGGCCTGGAACACTTCCAGGGATGGGGCATCCACAGTTTCTCTGGAAAACCTGTTCCAGCGTCTCACCACTCTCATTGTAAAGAATTTCTTCCTTATATCTATCCTAAATATATCCCCTTGTAGTTTAAAGCCACTGCCCCTTGTCCTATCGCTACAGCCCCTGCTAAAAAAGTCTATCCCCATCTTTCTTATAAGCCCCCTCTAGGTGCTGGAAGGCTGCTATAAGGTCTTCTCAGAGCCTTTGCTTCTGCAGGCTGAACAACCCCAACTCTCTCAGCCTGTCTTCATAGGAGATGGGCTCCAGCCCTGTGATCATCTTTGAGGCCCTCCTCTGGACTCACTCCATCAGGTCCACGTCTTTCTTATGCTGGGGCCCCCAGAGCTGAACGCGGTACTCCAGGTGGGGTCTCATGAGAGCAACAGGGGAGAATCGTCTCCACAGACCTGCTGGCCACGCTTCTTTTGATGCAGACCAGGGTACGGTTGGCTTGCTGGGCTGCAAGTGCACATTGCCAGGTCATGTTGAGCTTCTCATCCACCAACACCCCCAAGTCCTTCTCCTCAGGGCTGCTCTCAATAGATTCTCCTCCCAGCCTGTATTGATACCGAGGGTTGGTTGCCCCTGACCCAGGTGCAGGACCTTGTGCTTGCCCTTGTTGAACTCCATGAGGTTTGTACAGGCCCACCCCCCCAGCCTGCCAAGGCCCCTCTGGATGGCATCCCTTCCCTCCAGCACATTGACTGCACCACACAGCTCAGTGTTGTCAGCAAAGCTGCTGAGGGCGCACTCGATCCCACTATCCGTGTCGCCCACAAAGATGCTGAACAGCACTGGTCCCAGTATGAACCCCTGAGGAACGCTATTCGTCACTGGTTTCCACTTGGGCATTGAGCCGTCAACCACAGCTCTTGGAGTGCGACCCCTCCAGCCAACTCCTTATTCACCAAGTGTTCCACCCATCAAATCCATGTCTTTCCAGTTTAGAGACAAGGATGTTGTGTGGGACAGTGTCAAAACCTTTGCACAAGTCCAGGTAGATGATGTCAGTTGCCCTTCTCTTATCTACTAATGCTGTAAACCCATTGTAAGAGACCACCAAATTTGTCAGGCACGATTTGCCCTTAGTGAAGCCATGTTGGCTGTCACCAATCACCTCCTTGTATTCCATGTGCCTTAGCATAGTTTCCAGGAGGATCTGCTCCATGATATTGCTGGGCACAGAGGTGAGACTGACCAGCCTGTAGTTTCCTGGTCTTTTTCCTTTTTTTAAAAAATGGGGGTTACGTTTCCCCTTTTCCAGTCAGTGGGAACTTCACCAGACTGTCACAGCTTCTCAAATATGATGGATAGCAGCTTAGCCACTTCATCCACCAGTTCCCTTAGGACGCACAGATGCATCTCATCAGGCCCCATGAACTTGTGCACCTTAGGTGTTTTTGAACCTGATCTTCTCTGATAGTGAGCAGTGCATTCTCTCAGTCACTGCCTTTGCCTTCTGTGGCTTGGGTGGTGTGGCTGGAACGCTTGCTGATGAAGACTGAGGCAAAAAAATTAAGTACGTCAGCTTTCTCCCTATCCCAGGTAAATAGGTCTTCCATTTCACTCTGGAGATGGCCCACATTTTCCTTGGTCTTCCTTTTATCACCGATGTACCTATAAAAGCTTTTCTTGTTGCCCTTGGTATCCCTGGCCAGATTTAATTCTATCTGGGCTTTATCTTTCCTAACCTGATCCCTGGCTGCTTGGACAACTTTTCTGTATTCCTCCCAGGCTACCTGTCCTTGCTTCCACCCTCTCTAGGCTTCCTTTTTGTGTTTGAGTTTGTCCAGGAGCTCCGTGTTCATCCATGCAGGCCTCCTAGTTTTTTGCCAGACTTCCTCTTTGTTGGGACACGTTGCTCTTGAGCTTGGGGGAGGTGATCCTTGACTATTAACCAGATTTCTTGGGCCCTTCTTCCCTCCTGGGCTTCATCCTGTGGTACTCTACCAAGCAGATCACTGAAGAGGCCAAAGTCTGCTCTCTTGAAGGCCGGGGTAGTGAACTTGCTGTGTGCCCTCCTTGCTTCCCTAAGGATCTTGAACTCCACCATTTCATAGTCACTGCAGTCAAGGCTGCCAGTGAGCTTCTCTTTCCTCACTAGCCCCTCCTTGTTGGTGTGAACAAGGTCCAGCACAGTGCCTCTGTGTGACACAGGTGTATCATCATTTCACATAGCATCATGTTTTATAACCACCTGGTAATATAATGCCACAGTATGATGGTATGTGTGCTTCAAAGATGTTTTTTTCCCAGTTCTGTACTCATGTAAAATTGTTGAATAATGTAAAGGCTTTTTTTAAATTTTTTTTTTCCTACATGCATCTTAATTCTACCAAGCTAAAGACAGTTCAAACTTGATGGGAAAGCAAAAAACCCCAGATGTATTCTCCTTAGAAAAATGTATATATTGTGTATTTATACAAGGCAACAGAGTTATGCAAACAAGACAGGGAGTGAAGATACGGGATACAAAGCAAAATTCTATGGCAAATATGGCTTGGTTTCTTCACAGTATTGTTAACTGCAGAAGTATGGCACTGTATTAGGGGCAGACACCAGTTATTTATCTCACTTTTGATGACATCAAGTGTTCCGTTTTCTGCCCTGAAACCTTTGAAAATGACCTTTGACAACATACAAGTAAGCTCAATTCCATAGTAAATGTTAATTTTTCAGTAGTTAAAGCAGGGGTCCTCAAACTTTTTAACCAGGGGGGCGGCGCGCGGAGGAAGTGGCAGGCAGTCATCTGCGGCTGCTTGGTTTCCCCCCCCAACCCCCAGCGGGGGGGGGGTCTGTAAATACCGGGGGCCAGATTGAGGACAGGACCCTGGGGGGCCGTATCCGGCCTGTGGGCCGTTTGTTTGAGGACCCCTGAGTTAAGGTGATGTGAATTCGTGGTCCGTTACTTCGGCTCTTGGTGACAACAATGATCAAACAATAGTAGAAGTAAACAGAAGTTTACCTGAATGTTTATGTCTGCTCTGGAAAGATTATTTTTAACAATGTGCTTTAGACTTCTTCAAGATTAAATCCGCAGTTTGCTAAGACAAAAATATTTGTCTCCAAGTAGGTTTTTTGCTCTACATTTTATTCAATTTGTCTATGTGGTGCTATATCGATATTTAAGTATTTGGGTATTTTTAAAAATTCTTCAATGCATAGCACTTTGTTCTATTACAAAGAGGATGTTATATGTCCCATCAGTACTGGATGGCCACCTTACCTACTCTTTATTGCAAATTAAAATAAGTGTAAATAATTGCACAGGGGTAAGACATAGGGGAGTCTGGTCAGATAGGGTTAAATACCTGGTGATAGAATTAATATGAGATGGTAGAATGAGCGTCTGGTGAAAAAGTGATGTTTTCAGTGTTATGTGCTACATTCTACATGGCTAGATAGTAACTAAACACTTGAAGCCTCTTGCACATTGCTTCTCTAAGCGTCATATTTGTAACAGGGATTTTTACCACAGATTTTGTGTTTCTTAGCAGGGACTTGCATTCCTTGGGATTGATACAACAGGAAATTGCAGTCCTTCCCACATTACTAAACAAGGGGGAGCATTGCATCAGAATAGAGATCTACTATAGAAAAGGTGAATGGATCTACTGTATTTTGCTTTTTTCCTAGTGTGCAATTTATTTTGCAGAGCTCAAGCGTGGCTAGAATTGAAGATCTTAGAAATAAATGTTTTTGGCATTGTTGTTCATTTAAACAGCAGTATTATCTAGAAATTGCACTGCTGAGGTCCCTAGCAGTTTTTTCAGCTTTTTCCTTTTTTTTCCCCCTTTTTTTTTTTTTTTTTTTTCTTGGTGTGAAGGAAACTGTAGCAACTGGGGCACTGTTCCATCTTTAAAACCTTGCCTAAATTCAGAGGGATTAACTTTAAGTATAAAGCCTGACTTCTAGGGATGGTGAAGAGCTGTCTAAGAGAGAGTAGGCCTTGTGGGGTGACACATGCAGTCACTGTTCCTATGAGGCCTAAACACTGAGGAGTGCAGTTGTTCACTGCTGGGGATGATTTGGTTTTGTAAGTTCATTAAAACTGAAGATTTAGTAGCTGAAACAGTGTTTTCCAGGTAATTGCTGGAACTGAGCCAATGCAGTGTCTAGAGTGAACTCCATATGACAGACTATAGTTTCTACTAGCGATGGACACAAAGCAGAGATGTTGCTTGAGGGATATTTTGGAAGAGGAACTTTGTATTCTGCTCTAGTGAATTGCACAGCAGAGTTTTTCTTTCATTCCTTGATCCCTGTAGCAGAATAATGATATAATGGAAAGAAATACACTTCTTAATATTGACAGGTGGACCAAAACTGTCTTCCACTAGCCTAGGAGCTAAGTAGGGCCTTTTCTCATTTAGCAGTTGTGGGAAAAGCAAACCCATCCGTAGTGTAGAGGATTACCTGTTGTCTACTAAACTTCCTAGCAGCTTCAGTTAGATGCTTCTTTATTTTGTCCCCTAGATCATGGTGAAACGTTATTCATTGTGCAACAGGTGCCGTATACCCCACTAGAACTACGTAGTGCAGTGCAGGGTTGTCATATCTGTGGTCTACTAGCCAAGGTGGTTGGCAGTCTATATGAATGTTAATGAACCATCTTTACCTCTGGGTCTTGGCCCTCCAAACTGTGTGAGCTTTCCACGTTCTGTTCTATCAGACTGTACTTCCTCCAAGGTTTTCCTGCCCCTTATTTTCCCATCACTGCTTCCTTCCAGTCAGCCTGTTTCCCTTTACCCTTCCCTCCATAACTCTGATACTCAGCCTTCTCTAGGTGTGAACTTGTAAGGATGAGGACACAGGAGATGAGTGTTCTTGGCAGTAACAGAAATGGTTTGGGCATGTTTTTTCCTCCCTTTGACAGTGCTTTTCTTTTTAATTCCCTGGCTGAAATGCACTGTAAAACAACATTTGCAAAGTGCTGTGAGATGGAAAACTTTATATGAAGACCCAAGTGTTATTAGTATTAGTGGAAATAGTTAACCACCCTTTTTCAAAAATAGCACTCGTCTCATATTCTTCTTTGTAATGCACTTGGTTGTGTCTCTCAGGAAAGAGAGGCAGTAGGCTAATATCCTACCATCTTTCTTAGGAAGCCAGTTTAAGTTGTTTTCAGTATCTCTCCACTGTGTGAAATTGTCTACAAGTTAGTATGTTTTCTTCCTGAAATAGATGTATTTTCTATTATTATTCTGTCACATCAGAGCCTGTTACTTGCTGCGATACTGCTAATATTGTGGCACCTTCATGCCACTGCTCTTGGGAAGCAGTTAACTCTTGTTTATAGTATTAAGACACCATATTAAAGGTTTTCTTCTATATTCATTTTAGGAGAATGATGACCAGAATGCTTTTGCTTAAAAGGCTTTTTCTTTTACTAGCTTTGCCAGCATTCTTTTTTCAATCCCATTTTTATTTATGAATAAAAAGCATTAGTTTAAAAAAATAGACACCTGAAGATTATAATTGTTGCAAGGATATAGTGGCAACGTAAAAGTATTGTTTCCGGAATGCAAACAAGAAACAAAAATTAGATTGATGAAGGTTTGCAAGTAAGATTACTTTCTCTTGAAATGTTCTATTCTTTTCTTTGCCAATAGTGCTGACTTCTAGTTGATTCTGAAGTGAAGATGCGATTGAAGTGGACAAGAGCCCATTTCTGGGTGCCTTCGCAACTCCAAAGAAGAGAACAGAAAGAAGAAGAAGAATGGGGACCAGAGGAATGTTTTCTACAGACCAGCTAATTCCAAGTAACTTCAATAGTTTAATGTGTGAAAGAAATCTTTTGTAGAGAATGTAACCTTCTACTGCTTTCATGTTGCTTTATTTTCTGTTTGCTTTTCTGTTAGTTTTTCTTTTTTTGTTTTGGTTTGGGTTTTTGTGTGTGTGTGTGTTTTTAATTACAGCAAACTCAAGTATCCTGAAACCCTCGGCATTGTAGACATCTATATCACAGTCTCTTTTCCAAACCGATTTGACTGTAAGGTCTTGAGTCTAATGGCATCCTCGTGATACAGCTCTGGAACTCTGCAAAACTGGGGCCTAAAGGAAGAAAAACAATAACCTAAGGAGGGACAAATTTGTGGGTAACAGTCACTGGAACATATAAAGTGATATTTGGCCATGTGACATACTTATTTATTGGACTTAGGAGGTAGATACAAAGATACTACAACTGTTAATAGCCCCTGGGCATACCTACACATTGTATGAGAGCTGTGTGGCCCCAAAATGCTTTGAAACCTTGAAATTGTGTATCTCTGTTACAAGCAGTTTTCCTTGAGCTGAAGCTTGAGCTCACACAAACCATTTGGCTTTGCAGTAGGACTTCAGTGGGGCCTTCCTGGAAGAACCTTCAGCCATCTCATTTTGCTGACCTCCATGATATGATGCCAGCCTGACGGCAGGTCAGTCACAGTATCCTGCAGCACATCCATGTAGCAAGTAGGCATAACCTTATGTACTTACATGGGGATTCTTTACTAGGTGCACTAGTTGGGTTGCTGTAGAGCTGACCTGACCCTTGAATAGGCTTTTTCAGGAAAGTACTGTGAAAAAGTGACAAATTCAGCTTGAACCTGGGCTTTAGGCCATTTCTACGCAGCTGCCTATTTACAGCTAGTAAACTCAGCTAGTCACTTGTTTTGATGATACCAGTTAGATGACAACTTATTATGACTATCAAGCTGTAAGTGAAACAATAATTTTAAAGTTCATAGTTTCTTGAACCTTCTGACTTCTCATACCATATATTTTTTGGCATCCCATTTTATCTGTTCTGTTCAGTTATGTCCTCTTCTATAGTGGTGTTGTTCTGTACTTTGCTCATCTTCTTTGCTCTAGCTGTGCTCAACAAACTCCTTACAATGACAGTTCATATTAATGTTAGAAACTGACTTCCAAAGACCTGATCTTTTAAAAAAACCTGTTTATTATAAATGAGCCTGCCTCATTTATAATTTAGAAATCAATTTCCCAATAGTATTATGAACATTCCAGAAGACAAAAAGGCCTATCCATAGAGCTTATGGAAGCCAATATCAGTGAAAAAAAAAAAAAATTGCCTGCCCAATTGAATATATATGGATGTTGATAATAACTACATGATATGGCTTGTTTAAAACTCCATCACTCTTGTGACAGAAGAAATCCACTATGCTCAGCGTCAGAGATGATGGAGTTCTATTGCAAAACATTTATTTATTTTGGAAGAACAAATACTCATTTTTTTATATATAAATTTGTGTGAACAGCACATGTTTTAGGATTTTGCTAAAAAAACAACCCCAGGTTCTCCATGTACTTTAATTTTTCCTTCAGTTCTTCACAGATTGAATGTTCATTCAGCCAGCCTGGGTGACTAGGAAGATATTTTTCCTGTCTTCATTCACTGCCCAGTGAAGGGCTAAATGTAATCAGAGCATGACATGCCTAATCAGTGTGGAACATCCCATCACACTGTCCCTATGAAAACATGTACGTTCTGTACAGGGCTGTATCCAGTTCAAATAAGTGCATTGCAAGCTATGGAGCTGCTGAATATGATGCATCGTAGATCATTCTTTAAGGAGACACAATCTTAACTATATTCCAAAGCTTTATGCTTTTTATTATGTTTCTAATTGACTCTTGCTATCTCAAAACCTTTTAAATTTCCTTTTTACTATTTAGACAATTTGCTGCCTGCTATTAGGTGTCTATAATTGAACGAGTTGACATTTATATGCTTGCAGGGGATGCACAAGTGAAAGGAATCCAATGTTTTAAAACCATTTGGCAGTGATAAAATCAAATAGATCCACAATAACTTATGATGTGTATAGATTTCACGTTCCAGACTTCATGCTGCTGTTCTTCCGTTGTTGTTTGTACCTATATAACTAACATTTTAGCAAACACCTCTTCAATTGTATAAGCTATTGGGCAGGAAAGCTAATCTGGCAGAAAACACAGAAGCATTTGCATCAATAACCATCTCTATAAAAATGTTTATCATTGGAGCTAAGAAGCTTTGCCATTTGTCTATGGTTGAGAGTTGTAAAAAGTTTCTCTCTCCTGAGAGAGGGAAATGGCACCAGGTCATTATTGCTCTTCACAGAAACACTGTGGGGAAATACTTGCTCTTAATATTACTTGACGCAAGCTCTAAAAGTAGTTCTATAGAAATAAGTATTCTAGTCATGTATCTCCAGTAAATTAAAATCCCAGAAAAATGCTAGAAAATAGAAACTGCAAGTGTGCAGTGCACACTTCAGTGTGTCCTTAGTTATCATTTTTTTTATAACTTCAGGTAATCTGAGTGAATTTCAGATCAGGGTATATGAAATGAGATGAATAAAGGTCTGCTCTTGGAAGCTGTTATTCATCAATCAATTAACTCAGGAAATTTTTTTAAAATTCTAATCTTCCTGCTTCAGCTATATTGAATTAAACTGTGACACCCAGGCAGTTAAATTTTCTCCTTGAAATATATATACTTTGATACAGTGTTTGAACATCCATCTGCTTTCTGAGGTGAGCAGATGTGGCCGCTTCTACTGCAGTGTGAAGTAAGAAAACATACTATGCCTCTTTTCCTGGAAAAATGCAATATGCCTCTACATATATATTAATTTTTAAGTAAGGCTGAACATAACTGGGTAAAGGAAAATTAGCTGCATTTTCTGAAAGTCTTCATTTTGTAATTGCTGTCATAACTTGGATTTCTAGGTGTTTGTTTAATTTTTAAATGTGAAATGAATCTTGCATTGCTGGTTTACACTAAAGAATACAGTGCTTTAAGTGCAAGGTCTGAATTGTCATTTCTTTCCGAGATTTGCCTGAATTATATATGTTTCTAGCTTAACACAGGAGTTACTGACTAAAGAGCCCTCCACGGTAGATAGTGCATTGTAATGGTCATGTTTTAATGTTTTATCAAAATATTGTGATATATTTTGCCATGTTCAGCTAGTTGAGTCAAAAACTATAGGAAAAGCTTAGAGTTTCTTTTTAGCAGCTCATATGATTTAGAACATCTCTATATACATTTGGATTTAGAAATAGTAATGTTTAAATATTTAAGCTAAAGTAATTTTAAATGTGCCTTTTATACTTATCTTGACAATACCATCATAGTCTATGATCAAAGAATAAATCTGAGTATGCTAAATGTTTTTCAATCAACATAATACACTGCTTTATTTGGCATAGACTTATTGGATATCCTATATGGGTGACAGTCCAAGTGAGATAAGGTGTACAAGACCAGTGGCGGGTTTAAGGAAAGCTCATTAATACTCAAAATCGGTAACTTTATCTGCATGTGCCTGCATTATATGTGCAATATGAGCAAAAAGTTTTGAAAATTTGCTTTCCTAGTAAATAGATAAAGTTGCCAGAGCTAATATGTAAAATCCCCTTTTTTGAGAGGATTTCTCTTTAACATAGATTCAGGCTTGCTTAAGTGAGTACTTAAATATAAAGCCAAGCTGGAAAAGACAGATTTATTGGAATAACAGCTGCCACCACTACTGATAAGTGCTCAGCATCTGACTTCTCTAGCTGCTGTTAAATCACATACAATTCCTTGGGCTGGGAAAGTAAATAAAGATAACTGAGTATAGCAATCTGTGTGAAACCAGGGAGAAGAACAGAGGTTGCAGGGAGATCTGAAAGACCACACATAAGCTAATCTGAATGCACGTGGCTTTGGTGTTAATTGCAGTCTCAGCATCTGTGTAAATAGTTTGCTTATTAAAAAAACAGGTTAGTGTTATAAATGTGGAGTCTTCTTGTATTATCATCCATTACATGATGTAGAAAGGTGTCAGCAGCAGTAATTCCAGAGAGACAAACCTCCCCCTTCAAATATGATTAACTAGAAAATAAAGCTAGGAGTAAAGTAAACAGATGGCCTGGAGGGACTTTTAAAAATGTGGTGGTGGATTTCCAGACGAAATAACCTACACAAACAAGAAGGAAGTGGTTAAAAAAGTAATTTAGTGTATGCGCAAAGGAATAAGGATGAGAAAAGAAAATATTTTTTTTACTATCCTTTTGGGAAAAGATGGAAAAGAAATGAAAAAGATGCTGTTGCACCTGAAACACTGGGAAGACTGATAAAAATACTCAATGAGTAACGTGAGCCCACAGAAGGAGATCATGGACAAGACTGCTGTTGTGCTGTTTTTCTTTTTTTCTACTTAAAGCCAAGCAGAAGAGGAAATTATACCAAAAGCTGAGAACTCTTGTAGCTCTATGAAACTCTGGAAACATTAAGAATTCCTTGTTAATGACAGATTCATTTGTGGCAGACAAGTTTCTCACAGGAAAGACTGTCAAGATACATACATCCAGTGTGACACCATAGCTTCCAATTACCAAGACTGCTGTACTATCCAGGGAAGCTATCAAAGCAGTCATGGATACTAGGAAAAAAATCCTCAAACCAACCTACTGGCTCAAATGAAAGAAAACCAGGAAGCAGGAGACACTGAGACTATACTGTGATGTAAGGCAGACATCAGAAAGCAGTATGAAAAGCAGAAAAAACCTGCAACCCAGTCTATAGGCAGGGATGAGGACCAGAAATACTTCTTATCCTAAAACTGAAACTACCATAGGAGCAGTAAGGAGCAGTATGGGTAATGAATCACAGAATCACAGAGTGATCAGGATTGGAAGGAACCTCTGGAGATCATCTAGTCCAACCCCCTGCCAAAGCAGGCTCACCTGCAGCAGAGTGGTGTCCAGGCGAGTTTTGAACATCTCCAGAGAAGGAGACTCTACAATGTCTCTGGGAAGCCTGTGCCAGGGCTCTGTCACCCTCAAGGTAAAGAGGTTTTTCCTCATATTCAGAAGGAACTTCCCATGTTGCGGTTTGTGGCTGTTGCCCCTTGTCCTGTTGCTGGGCACTGCTGAAAAGAGCCTGGCCCCAGGCACTTGACACTCACCCTTAAGATATTTGTAGACATTGATAAGATCCCCTCTCAGTCTTCTCCTCTCCAGGCTAAACAGGCCCAGCTCTCCCAGTCTTTCTTCACAAGGGAAATGCTGCAGTCCCCTCATCCTCCTCACAGCCCTCCGCTGGACCCTCTCCAGCAGTTCCCAGTCTCCTGTGACCTGGGGGGCCCAGCGCTGGGCCCAGCACTCCCGATGGGCCTCACCAGCCCGAGCAGAGGGGCAGGATCAGCTCCCTGCACCCGCTGGCCATGCTGCCCCTAACGCGCCCCAGGGTCCCATCCGCCTTCTCGGCCACAGGGCCACCGGCTGTCCCCCGGCACCGCCCGGCCCTTCCCCGCAGAGCTGCCCCCCAGCAGCCCACCCCCGGCCTGTGCTGGTGTGTGGGGCTGTCCCTCCCCAGGGGCAGGACCCCGCGCTGGCCTTTGTTGAACTCCATGAGGTTCCTCCCCGCCCAGCTCTCCAGCCTGGCCAGGTCTCACTGAATGGCAGCGCAGCCTCCTGGTGTATCAGCCAGTTCTCCCAGTTTTGTATCATCAGGAAACCTGCTGAGGCTACGCTCTGTCCTCTCCCGAGACTGGACCCAGTACTGACCCCTGGGGGACACCCCCAGCTGGACTCTGTGATGCTGATCACAGCCCTGTGAGCTCTGCCATTCAGCCAGTTATCAACCCACCTCACTGTCTGCTCATCTAACCCACACTTCCTGGGCTTGCCTATGGGGATGTTATGGTAGACGTTGTCAAAAGCCTTGCTGAGGTCAAGGTAGGCAATAATGACTGCTCTACCCTCATCTACCCAGCCAGTCCTTCTATCATAGAAGTCTATCAGGTTGGTCAGGCATGATTTCCCCTTTGTGAATCCATGTTGATTGCTCCTGATGACATTCTTTTCCTCCACATGCTTTGAGATGACTTCCAGGATGAGGTGTTTCATCACCTTTCCAGGGATAGAGATGAGACTGACTAGCCTGTAGTAGTTGCCAGAGTCCTTCTTGCCCTTTTTGAAGACTGGAGTGATACTGGCCTTCCTTCAGTTCTCAGGCACCTCTCCTGTTCTCCATGATCTTTCAAAGATGATGGAGTGTGGCTTGGCAATAATATCTGCCAGCTCCCTCAGCACTCAGGGGTGCTGAGGAAGTTTATAGAAGAGATGTCTGCCACCTGTAAGCAATCCCAAAACTAGTGTGTGTGTGTGTGTATATATATAGTCATGTCAAATCGTATTTGAAGATGCATTATTAGACTGTCAACCAATTAAATTCCAGCTGTGTTATAATGCTAGCTGATGAGACAGATAAGTGGTTAGATTTAAGAAGGAAGTCTACAAAGTGATGAAGGATGGTAAAACCTTTCTGAAGTCAGAGGAGTGAGTACACACTGTTCATAAGAACCTCTCCTCCCCAAATGACATGTTCATTAGAATTTCCAGTAGTCCAACTGCAGGTGTACCTCCCACTGTTGAACAGCAGTGAAGTCCTTGATGGAAAAGAGAAATAAAAACTGTCTAGCAGCATCCAAATAGGAAACTGAAAATATATATCAAGAAAAAAGACACTTACATTACAGGGTTATTTCAGAGGTATATTCCCACATTTACCACATTTAGGAGGTAACCGGCAAACATATCAACAAACTACCATACTGGTTATAGTAATTACTTACATCAGACTACAGTGGTAGTCTAGCTCTGCAAGAAACAAGGGACTCTTCAGGTAATATCAGAACCTGTCGTGAAGTCACACTGAAAATAAGTCATTAGCCTTATCCAGAGACTGAGGATGTAAGATCTGCTTTAGGATAAAAATACCTTTTAGTTAAAGTACAAGTTTTGATACAATAAGGCAACACTACTACCTTTACTGTTACCATTGGGCTAGTGCTGCTGGCCATGAGTAGCTTTCTGTCCGTCTTCAAAGGCGTTCTAAGGTCAATTGAAACATCCACTAGAAAAAAGTCCTAGGAGCAGTACTGATGACATTCTTGAAGGTAAATGAAGCATCAAGGAACAAACAATGCAGGTCCATAACATGAAGGTACAACAATTTACAAGCAAGTACTGTGAAGAGTATATCAGCAAGACCAAGGGCAAGGAGAAGGTGAAGGGAACTGAACTCTGTAGACTTCTAGGAAATAATGGTCAGGCTTTGAGATGCTATTAAGAATATGCAAGATTGATGTATATGAGAGGGGCCAATGATCTATAAGGATGCAAAACTCTCTTCCTAGATACTACATGCTCTTACAAATAGCCTTTGAGACAGATTTTAACACATAGTAATGCAGCATAAGAAGAGTCATGAGTCCAAGAACAGGATTTGAAGAATAAAATTACTATAGCTGAAGCATTTGCCTAAAGTATTTGTCATGCTGGAAACCAAGGATGCTGTGGCTGCTAAGGCAGCAGCTTGCAGAAGTTGTTAGAAAGCATCAGGAGACACAAAAAATGGCTATTAGAAAAAGAGTCACAGACTGAGCTTTCTGCAATTAAACATTTTTACCAGCTCATCTCTAGGTACCAGCACTGTGATCAGTCTTACCAGAAAAGCTGCGTTCTGAATACAGTCAGATGACTGAGTGTTGTGAAGACTCCAGAACTGCAACATGGAGCAAGAGTCACTACTAGCAGAAGATACTGAACTGGCTTTCCCAAAGCAATGCATGCATCTCTGTGAGATGGATTCCAGCAATGGACTACATTCTCATATTTGCTTCTTTTCTTGGATGCATATGTGCTCTCTCTCAACAGAACACTGTACTGAAAGTGGGGATTAATGAGAGTAAAAAAGTTTATACTCTGGCATTGACCAGATTGTGAAGACCAAGTATCACATGAAGCTACCTCCTATATGAGACGATGGATGAGCTGTGTGGTTGAGAGATTTTGTTTACAGATACTTGATTCATAATCTTAGGAGTTGATATGAAATGGACAACATCTCACATATGAAATTACAGACATCACTAAGACTGGTTAGAGAGCCTGTCTGTTTGGCAGACATAAATATCTAATAGAAGGCATATATGTAACTGGATGATGAATTCAAGGACCGTATTGCCATACAGTCTTTACACATCTCAATTCTGGCAGAAGGTAAGGACAGACTTTACCTGTGGTAGCAGTCACCTGTAAGACATTACACAGCTTTTCTGGGATGTGCCTGTCTGAAGGACATGCAGGCAAGAGTTGTGACTAAGGAGCCCCAGGTGTGTTTTGCAATGTATGTGTTTGGCCTGAGATTACAGTACTCAAAGGTCCATTCTGCACTGCAGCTGAGTTTAACCAAATCAACATCAACAGGTCTTGGAGCATAAGGGCACCTTCTCATAGGTAACACAAAATGATGGTAGGGCGCAGCTGGCAATCAAGATGGTCAGGACACTGTTGATTTAAAGCGAAACAGAAAGGAAGACAGGAAAAGATCCACAGAGGAGCAAGAGAGTTCATGGGGGCAGATAAGGGAACGCTAAGCTAAACAGACAGCTCAGTGCAATAGATAAGTGAAGATTTTCTCATTGTGCCTAGATGATCAGGTTTGGTTTTGTGCAAAACAATGGCATAAGGCAGCAGTACAAGACATGGCAGGATACTTATTATTTGAATAACAGAAATAAAATATTTTAAAAACAGGATTTTTGAGCAAACCTCAGGAAACAGCTGTGCGGACGTGAGAGAGACAAGAGAAATTAAATAAGAGCAAACCAGAGAGAACACCAGGGTGCAGAATGCAGAGAGATAGAGTTTGGAAGCCTGTACTCCAACAACAGCTGATAAAGTAAGAAAACATTAATGGAGATTGGGAAAAAAAATCATCAGAACTGCTTGAACACCCCGAGAAGTCCTAAATTAACAGCAGCTATATTCAGAGGAAAGTTATGCTGTTACTCTGGACTTCCAATTGAAAACATCTACATACACAAGAGGGGAAAAAAAGAGAAGATCCTGAAATTTAGAAATAAATCAGATGTATTATAAACAGCTTACATAAAGCAATAACAACCTTCAATTTTGAATATGCATTCAGTTTGGTCACTTTATTTCACTTAGGCTATAAGTGAAATAGGAAATAGAGAATAGTAATGAGAATGATTAAAGGCATGGAAAGAGTTCCATACATGCAGAGATTAAAAAGATTAGGGTATTTACGTAACAGCAGAGATGAATAAGAGGTGAAATGAAAGAGGTGTATAAATTATTAATGGTTTAGAGAAGGTCAACAAGTCGCACCGGTTTAATTGTCTCAGAACACAAGAATAAAGGGTTCACAACAAAATCGTAGCCTTTCAGCTTATAACTGAGACCAGGAAATCCTTTGTACATAAATGTGGCCTCACTGTCTCAGTATTTGAGGCAATGAACTTCATGGGATTAATAAAAGGCTCTGACATTTCTTGCTACCTTGGGTAATCATCTAATAGCGTATGATCTGAATGCTTAAGAATCCTTGATTCTTACAACAGGCTTCTAAGGCATGGAAGTATAATCATGCCCCTCTTCTGGTGAACAGAATTGACACTGAGGGAACACTAGATGACTTGCCCTCGACCACAAGCAGAATCTCTTGTAAAGCAAAACTGAATTTTAGTGACCTGAATGCTAGATTGGTGCCTTATATGTGGACAATCTTTTTTTTCATTATATGTTTACGTTGGTGATGCCCAGTCTTTCTGATACAGCTGGCCACACAGCTTCTTATAAAAGCATTTGAGTCATGTGCCATGGCTCTTGGTCACATGGCCAGTATGTAATGGGCTGACCAGAGGATTTGCACTTAGACGGTAAATTAGATAAATCCTTATGGCACTGGGTTTACCACACATGCCCAGATCAATGAGATTGAGTATGCTTGCTAGATCTGATGCTTCCCTAAAGCGATGGAAATATTGCTGATGCATGATGCAGCATATGTCTGTCCATATCTATCAAGGAAAGCTTTGGCTGTTTCTCACTGCCACCTCCAGAATCATTGATCTATCCCAGTCCCTGCTGTTCTTTTTTACAAGAGCGCTTCACTGCCATTTTCCCGTTTTTCTGTGATTGCCACATGCTGGGCTGCTGGAAAAGAAGACTGGGCATAGAACTATTCCGGTGGCTAGCAGCTCCCTTCTCACTTGTGCCTCAGGAATAATAAGAGAGCAGCCAGGCTCAATCAACATTTTGACAAGTCATACATGTCCCGTGTTTCTAGATGGGCCTTCCCACTTTACAGGGACATGTAGTACACAACAACAGTAATGCTACCTTGTATTAGAAATATTCAAAGGCATGGCTATCATCTGGGATGCAGGTTTTCAGGATCTAACTGCTACCTGCCAGAGGTGAGGAAGGAACTTCATGCATCGATATGATATCACACCGTTCCTTATCAAGGAAGAAAGTTTAAACTGTTGCATAAATTATCTGCCTGTGGCTACTGTGGAAGACAGGATAACAGATTGAAAAGGCTATTACTTTGATTGAATGCAAAATTTTGTAAAATATAAACCAGTAAAAATGCAACAGTGAGCTATTTGGAGGCTATTTGGAGGAATGAATGAAACTCCAGGCTTTACCGTTTGGTCCTTCTGCTTGTTAATCCTAGTTACAAAAAGATGTTACACAAATGCATGTTTTTTGTCTTAATGATCAGAACACTTTTTAAATAAAATTTTTGCTTGTTTGTTTCTTTTTGTTTAACCCTGGAAATTTTAGAATGAGGGGTCTTTGTGTTTCTGTGTGTTGGCTCAGGGTGACACAATCTTTCTTTATGGGACTATATTATGATGTGGTGATAATTGCCCTTCTCGCAGAACACAATAAATATATCACTCTATGGTTGAGTTATTGATTCTTTCTTTGAGTGTACAATTGTACAATGCACTCTTCCGCAATGGCGTGAAATATAAATTATGCAAACAGAGTTTAAATATTTTTAATATCTCTTCTATCTCTGTAATCTTGTATCTGCATAAAGCTGTAAATATAAATGTAAAGCTTTGCCAAGAAAACCTGTTAACATACTTGTGCTGCTGTAAGACTTTTTGTAAAAAAAATAAAATATTTTTGCTTCTAGTTCAGGACTGTCACTTTACTTCCAATAGAGACAGGCTAACAAAGACTGCTGATTTCAACCCAAGACAAAAGAATGGGCCAAGATCTCCTGCAGCTCCAGTTTCAGAGCTCTCCTATTACATCAACCATGTGTTAGGGCTCGTGCTTTTCCTAGCAGCCTCTCTCCCCCTGTTCTTGTTTATGTCTTCCTTGTTTTTTAATGGGTGGCTGGAATTGTTGCTGGTTGCCAATCCTTCTATAACAGCACACATGGTTCTCTGTGTCCATGGGAAATACCTCAAATATTACATCCTGGTTTTGTCTTCATTCTTGTCACAGCCATGGTCTTACTGGGGGTCTAGGCAGATGAACAACTGAAATTGCTTCATGTGCAGTGAGTGTATGTGTGCTGCACTTGCTCTCAGATAAATGCTGGTGCAAGAGAAGAAGGACATTCTAGTTTCCTGGTAAATCTGTGCCTCAAGGCCAAGATAGGTCCTTTTCTTCAGTCATTTTCCACTAATGATTTCGTACATTTACTGCAGAAAGATTTGCACTTAGATCCTCAAGTAAATAGTGTTGCAGTCCACACTCTTTTTTCCATTACTCTTGTCCTCAGATCATTCCAATTTTTCTCTGCAGTGATTTGATTTTGTTTTGTATTGACAATGCTTCTTTGCTTTGTGTCTAACAGTTCCTCTTTTGCCTCTTTCTTCTCTAGCGTTATTTATTAATTTCCCACATAGCCCTGTATCAGCTGTTTTACTAGTCCAGACAGAGGACATCTAAGGATTTTCCTTTAAAGCTAGCTCTCTTTTAAAAGAATGCTGTCAAGTTTAATCTGGACTTACCTGCCTTTGAATCTGTTTTGTATTTATTTCTGTCTACCAGCATCGTCTGTTTGAAAGCACTGTGCAGTAACTGCCTGAATCGCTTTTTCTGTCCTCACTGCTTCATAAACACAAGCTCAGTAATTGCTACTACCTGTTCATATGATAACTCGAGACATTTATTAAAAGTATTTTTATGTGAATGCATGTGCAGAAATTGGCAGATACCCTATAGTTTATCAAGCCTTCTGAGTTTTATTTCTACCTCCTCTGTGCTTGGTACCATTTCACACTTGCATTCCCAATATCCAAGTTTTCTTTGTCCCCAGGTCAAAATAATCACCCTTTCTGTAGCCTGATGAAGCATTAATTTAGTTTTGGACCGGTTAAACTTGCTTTTCATCCTTTGACACAAATCAGGGCAACTGCTAACCTTTGAGACTTTTGAGACTGTTCCAAACAATCCACCCCACTGGTGCATTCTCTCATAATCTAGTAGCTCTAAGAGCGTTTCAGTCAGCTCCTTTGTAACTGAAGACCTGGAAGAAAATCCTTGCCCCAGGAATAATTTCCAATTATTATAGCCAATACAACTTCAGTTTTTTGTCAAAGCCTCTTAGGTGCTTAGTGCATATATATGTATATACCTATATAAATAAAATTAATTCCTTGATTCTTGTAAGGCTCAGCCTGAGGCCTCCTGATTTTTTTTTTAATCACTTGTTATCACTGGAATTTAAATGGTAGGTAAGCTTTTCAAAGACATGCCTAACCTAGCTTTTCTTTCAGTGGCTGCTCTCTTGAGTTAGGTTTTTAGTTGTTAGCACACCTAAGCACTTTTGCTCATATTGCTCTTGGCCCCTTCCTCTGAGCTCTGAGTCAAACTTTCTTTCATGTTTTTTTATAGTTTATTCTAATGCTGAAGTGTTGTCTGTGGTTTTATGTGCTTTTTTAATGTTTAATTTCTGTCTTGAAATTCTCTGCATTCATAAGAGCAGCTTCCTGCATTTCTAAAAGGACTGAGCTGGGGGACTGGCTTACTGTGGCAGGATTTTAGTGCATCAGGCTCAAACTGTGCCTTTACTTACTGTGAGTTCAGCATCCCCATTAAAATAAGCAGCTGGTAAATCATCAGAATGTAATGACTGCTGACTTGATAAATTTTCTATTTCATTCTGAAACAAATCCAGTGTTAACTGAGAGCATCTACATGTTTCCAGTTTGGTTCAGATGAAGCTGTTCTTTTTTGTTTACAGGTAGAGGGGGGAAACAAAGAAATGTGGCTTTCAGCTAAGGTTTCCACTGTAAATGTTATTTTCAGTTTGGGGCCAATCCTGCATCTTTATTGCTGTGACTCATTAACAGGCCACCTTTCACAAGTCAAGATTACTCACTCAAGTAAATGAAGTAAAATGAAGCCATTATCTTTGAAGGCTAAATGATAAAACCTATGAATTACACAGTTATAATAGAACCATCAACAATTTTTAATTACAGTACAGCTACCAGCCACAGCAGTAGTATATGGTAATACATACTCATTTTTTTGCCTGCTGTTTCAGTGTGACATATCATTATGGAAGGTATATTTAAGTCCTATTTTTAGACTTAAAATTTTGCAGACAGAGAACAACCAAAGCTGGAGAAGCTGTATGAACAGCTCTCATGTTGTTTTAGGCAGTTTGAACTGAAAAGAAAACACAGTAAAAAATGATTGTCTTGTGGTCAGAGGGGCAATTCATGGGGCCCAGAGGGACTTAGGGTCAAATATTGTATTCATCTGCCCCATGACCTTAGAGTCAGAGAACAGGCTTTCTCTGTACTCTTTTATTAACATCATAGTCTTAGCCTTTCCAATTAGGTGCCAAAAAAGGATTTTGAGGCATATTGTGGACCTCTAACAATGAGAAAGCTATGACAGATTCAGTGTATACTGTTCAAGGCTGCCAGAGCTGTTTCTCTGTGCAGTCTACTCAGAAAACTCTGAACTCTGTTTTTGGACTGCAGATGACCAAACTGCTCCTAACTCTATGTTTACAGCCAAGTCTTACAGACTGTGGATAATACATACTGTGAATAGCTGATTGCTCCCGAATATCAATTCCTTAGTAGACTCTTAAGTCCTCTTTGTGCACTGTGATAGGCAGTTTTAATATTCCTCAAAGTCTCTGTCTTTCTGTCTGCCTTGGCTGACTGTTTTATTAAGAACATATTATAATTTCTGTGTGGAAGGGAATTAATTAAAAATGTTATAAGAAAAATACATTCTTTGCCATGAAGATGCTCAAGAATTCAGATCATGAATTTTCTGATGAAACATTCTTTTGCAAAACAATGGTCACTTAGTAAAACTAATACTTTCTGCAGAAATATACTCATCTTCATGAAATGTCTGCTGGATGAAAGCTTTCCAAGTGCAGAGACAGAGAAAGACTCAGCCCTTCTATTATGATATAGTTGATGGCACTTGTCTGAGATATGAAAGACTGACAGATCAGGGGCATAAGTTGGTTTAGTTATCAGCTCTATACAGTTGTAAGCTATAGTAAAAGCTGTATTACCTTCATTGGCAGTATGTTGACTGGGAGGTGCTTACTCTTGCATGCTTCTCTTTCAAAATTCCAGATTTTGAATATTGTGTAAATTAATGATCTTTTAACTTGTTCAGAAAATAAATCCACTTCCATGAGATCTTCAGTAAAACACCTGATTTGTTCATGTTTCTAAAGATCATCTATTTTAGTTCCTTGCCTGAGACAGAAGTTGTTTTCTATTTTCCATTTTCTCATATGATTTTTCTCTAGTAGATTTCATGGATTTTGAGTCCCAGAGGATGCAAATTATTCTTCCTTTATAACAGGATGAGAATATTCTTGCTTTAGCATTGTGAACTGCTAATAAAAAGGAATACAGTGAGATATCCTTTTAAGGTTTTACTGAAAAGATGGGAAAGGCTTTGCTGTCACAAGATGGAAAGCTGTTGGATCTATTTAAAATAAATTGCAATTATGTGTGCAAAATGTGAAAAAAAATATGAATCAAGGTTATAAAAGTTATGAATATTTTCTGAATATACATGGTCATTTTTTCTGTGGAGGTGCCTTGATATGGTTCACCTTGATATTGTTCTGCTGAGGAATAAAGAAGAGAACTGAGAAAGTACAGGATGACTGAGAAACTGTGCAGCATTTAGAACACACTAAGGAAAACCTTTCATGTATTGGACTTTTTAAAATGCACCTTGAATCAGTGTTCATTTTTTTAAGATAAAAATTTTCCTGTTCCAAAATGGGCAACTTAAAAAAAAAAAAAAAAAGCCCATAGCTCCAGATAAAGCCTTAATGAAATCTGTCCATTTGCAAATTTCTACATTGATACTCTGTTTCCTAGTTACTTATTACTTGGCCATCAAAACGTGCTTCTGGATCTTTTAAGATCCATACAATTTCGACCACAGCATACTTCAGGATCTGTGGTTTTGGTTAGGTAAATGGCTAAAATGATAACAAAGAAGTGTATGTGGGTGTGTTAATCTTCTACATGTGTTGCTCAAATGAAGAATCGGTATAAAAATTAACAGTCTGACACTAGTGCAAATGAAAATTTTATATAGGTTTTAAAGGTACAGACTCTTTTGACTTTGGTGTACGAGTTCTGTCAAAACTTTATATTATCATTAGAACAAATCAAAACATTTTCTGTTGAATCATTCTGGTATTATCTAGCTCTATTGCGAAACAGAATAGCAACCAGGATGCTTGATATATAAGGCTAGAAAGATCTGTGTGTTCATCGTTGATGATAGGTAAAATATTGATATTATAGGATCTGAATTATCCTGGGACATTCAATGTTCAGGTTGTCCCAAGCATCTCTTACCTTTCCCACAGTGTTTTGGCCTTGTAATTGGGGAAAGTAGTACAATTACTTGGAGCTGGTATTCTTGTTACTTAGAAATACATGACATTTTGGAAATAACAAAATTGTAAATTTAAAGCTACTACCACACAAATGTTACCTGAACAAGCAAGCAGTGCTTCTTCAGCAGCAGATTGGACTCATACACATGCCATTTTGGGTTTAGGAGTCACATTCAAATTACGTTAAAATCCTCTGATTGTTCAATAGACTACTAAGTTCAGTATAATCGTAACAGACAGGCTATTAACCAACATTAGGTATGCCTCATCCCTTATCATCTATTTCAGAGATAAAGACAGTGACTAATACCATATCAAGGAAGAGTTTCACCTTTCATTTTCTATTTAATTTCTCTTGTGTCTGTATTGAAATATCTTGAAATATCTCAGTATAATGCCAGTGAATTGCACTCTTTGTGTTTCCCCTTTAGAGAAGCCAGTCTAGGATGTTGCTGATAGTGTTGCAGTATTGCCCTGTGTTTACAGTACCACATTTTTAGAGGAAATAGATGTGGGATAGAATCTGATTATTTCTCACCTTGGTATGTAATGCGGTAGAATAGATTCAGTCCTGCACTGAAAAAAATGAGTGCATGTAAGCATGCACCTTCTTCCTCCCACTTCATTGTCAGTCACATTTTTATACTAGAATTTCATTTTACCCACGTGATTCTGTTTTGTATTTCTTCTAATCGTTTAATCTTTCCACACAACCCTGTTCTCATTTGTCTGTAGTAAAAAAAGCAGGTAAGAAAATGAAAAAACATCTTCAGAACTTTGCCTTTTCATTTGTTCCATACTGTGTTATATGTATCTCATTACAGAGGTACTGTATTGGCAGATTTGTAATTTTTATTTGCCAATGAAAGGCACAAGGTGATCTATTTTCTGGATAGATAGTACTCCTGAATGGAATGCAATCTAGGAAGCAGGCGTGTGACTTCAGAGCAGTTTTCAGTAATATTTTTAAAACAATGCCCAAGCACAGCTGTTCTGCATTCCCCTTTTTGATTCCATGATATGAATGACCCTGAGCAAATTAGTTAACCTTTATGTGCCTTTGTTTGTCTCTGAAATGATACTGAAACTATTTCCTGATTTCCAGATAAATGATAATACTTTCATCTACATCAATATTTGTACAGCTTTCCAAGATCTTTAGAAAGAAGTTGCCAGGGCTATTATTGTATTACTCTACCTTTTTAATTATGTAACTGTATTAATTTTTACCTTTTGAAAGATATATTTTACTTTGAGACTTCTTAATTGTCTCTTATGACACCTGTGCTCTGAGAATTAACATCTTAAAAAAGAAGGAAAATTTTTTTAAGGGAGATTATTTAAAAGATTTTGAATGTTGTATGTAAAAAGCTGAATAATTTAGAAACATACCTACATTTGAATATGATATTTGTTTGAAAGAGAGAAACTGCACTGGGGTAACATGTGTAAGGAACCTACAGTTCATACATAGGGTATATGATTTCAATTAGTTTTAATAGGTGCTGTGCCACCAAGGCTTTCCTATTTTTTTCCAAAGTACCCGTTGGTTCGTTCAGTATGCAAGATGAGCCTACTCTGGGGTTTAATCAAAGCTGAGGAGCAGTGGAGGCTGTTTTTTCTAAATAGTCTTTCATAGTGTCACCACTCCTTCTTTTGTTCTATTAGTGATTCCAGCTTTTCCTGTCCCACTCTTCTGTTTCTTTTTTTTCTAAGAACTTCTGGGTGTAGGACATTCTTCTATCCCAATTACCAGCCCACCATTCTCTGTTCATTCAGACATCTCATAGAGACATCCTCAAGGATGCCCCAAAGAAATGAATTTATAAAGAAAAAAGGGTAAAAATATAAAAAAAAGAAAATGTGAACTTGGTTGGTTGTCTGTTTTTCTTGCTCTGTCTTCCCAGTATTAAAGGCTAATTCCTGGTCTAATGGGGAAGCAGCAATGTATCGCTGATTTCAGTGGCAATGAACCAATTGATAAATGCTGAATGTTTGACCTGCTCACTTTTTAAAATGTTAACTGTAGCACATCAGGAATATTGATGTATTAATGAACAATAAAAGAATATGAGAGGAAATCATGGTTCTGGTAAACTTAAGAGCGGTGGATATTGTGTACCTTGACTTCAGTGAGGCATTCAACACTGCCTCCAAAAGATCTCACAGAGAAGCTGAAGTGTGGGCTAGATGAGCAGGCAGTGAGGGAGACTGAAAACTGAGTGAACAGCTGAGCCCAGAGGGTTGTGATCAGCGGCACCAAGTCTAGTTGGAGGCCAGTAACAAGTGATGTACCCAAGGGATCAATAGTGGATGGATCCAATACCCTCCCTTTGGGTATTTATATACCTCCCTCAACCTGCTGGCAACACTCTTCCTAATTTTGCCCAAGATACTGTCAGCCTTTTTTGCTGCAAGGGCACATTGCTGGCTCATGTTGAACCCGGGAAGGAACAACCCCATGCACCAAAAATGCTGGGGGCCACCCAGCTGGGAAGCAGCTTGGCAGAAAAAGACCTGTTGGTCCTGGTGGACTCCAAGTTGAACATGAACCAGCAATGTGTCCTTGCAGCAAAAAAAGTCTAGGGTATTGTTGGGTTGCATTAAGCAAAGAACTGCCAGCAGGTTGAGGGAAGTGATCCTTTCCCTCTACTCAGCAATGGTGAGGCTACACCTGGAGTACCATGTACAGTCCTGGGCTCCCCAGTACAAGAGAAACATGGACATACTGGAGAGAGTCCAGTGAAGGGCCACAAAAACTATTAAGGGACCGGAGCATCTCCCCTGTGAGGAAAGGCTGAGAGAGCTGGGACTGTTCAGCCTAGAGAAGAGAAGGCTTGGGGGGGATCTCATCAGTGTACGTAAACACCTGAAGGGAGGGTGCAAAGGGGATGGAGCCAGGCTCTTTCAAGTGATGCCCCGTGGTAGAACCTGAGGCAATGGGCAGAAACTGAAACATAGGAGATTCCCTCTGAACATCAGGAAACACTTCTTCACTGTGAGGGTGACTGAGCACTGGCACAGGTTGCCCAGGGTGGTTGTAGAGTCTCTCACCTTGGAGATATTCTAAAGCTGTCTGGACATGGTCCTGGGCAACCAGCTCTAGGTGGCCCTGCTTGTTCTGGGAGGTTGAACAAGGTATCTCCAGAGGTCCCTTCCAACTTCAACTCTGATCAACTTTGATTTAGCATTTGAAATGCAAAATAACAAGCAGACTCAAAGTACCTTGAAAAACATAGTATCTGTGATTTAGGGCAAAATTTCAAGATATTATAGAAGATTTTTAGGATTTTCATTAGTGTGCATGAGAAAATGCTGTTATATCTTGAAATGTCACAGAGTAAGTTTACCTCTAAATATGCTATGACAAGTATAATAAAAAAGATTTCCAGACAGCATACCAGATGGATGTCAGAATTAGATGTATTCTTGTGTGTAAGATGAGACTGTCCCCATCTAAACATTTTCGTGGAGAAAGCGATAATAGAAATATGAAAATAATTGAAAACTGAAATACAACTGCAATATGCATTACTGGTATTATTGGAACTTCATGCCCTTTAACTCAAAAGAAGCTTTATAAAATATACTGAACTGTGACAAGACTAAAGTTATTAAGAAGGACCACAGTGAAACCACAGTGGAAGTACTTCTGCATTAAGAATTGAATACTTTTGTGGGAAATATGGAATGAGAATCTCTAACGATAAGAATAGAGTGGACATCTAAAAGTACATTTGGACACCCTTGATATCTGAGCACAGTTATGCAGAGTGGTTAATTCAAGCAGCACTGTTCTTATTTTATTACTAAAGTAAAGCACTAAAAAAAATGTTAACATTGCAGATAACAGAATTTATTCCTACAGAACTGTTTGATATATAATTAGGTAGATACCATTATATTTATTTTCTTTGAAGGTTCTTAAGATAGGTTATCTTGCACTTTAGCTGACTTTATAATGATTAATTGTAGCAAATGAAATTATATAGTGTAGAAAGATTTTTACTGTGCTAAAAATGTGGACTAAAACTAGTCTCCTGTGCTATCCACAATTTTCAGTTGAATCCTTCCTATTAGAAAGAAGTGAGAAACATAGGAATAAGTTGTTAACATACTCAGGAGAAGTCAAATGAACAGGCCTGGAAAAAAATCTTGTATCTGTTTTCAAGAGGAACAGTAGAAGCACAATTTTCCTCTATAAAGGATATCTACAGTCACTTGGAACATAACTTTAGAGGATTCTTTCTGTTCTTGTAGGCTTTGTTTTCCCCGAGCCTGCTTGTGCCGTAGCAGTTTGTCTGCTAGCAAAGTGTATCCAGTAAACCAGCTTGCTTCCCACACGTTACACTTGCATCGGTGCATCATGATTGTCCGGACCCGGCTCGACGAGGTGTTGGAAATTAGAAATGAAAATCTGATCCAGTCTCCTCTCTTACTTTCTGATTTTACAGTAGGATCGAGTGATTCTTGTGATGAATGCACTTCTGTGCCCCTCCTAGGAATTTTGTTTACCTCTGCTGGGTTTATACACCAGATGAGAGTGTGCTAAGCAATCCACTAGTCCTTTCCCACCCATGTCACCACTAGGTATGGCCTTTATACTTCCTGGTCACATGGCAGCGTACAGGCTGCCTGACTGTACTGCCCACCCCATGGTTTCTTAGGAGGAAGAATATGTGCAATGGAATTTTAGGTTAAAATATATACTTCTTCTACAGTTGTGTGTTAATGCTAGAAGAAGAGAAGGTTAACCTGTAGTTGTGTTCTGAGGTTTGGGCAGCTCCCATAGTGCAGGCTTGGGCCGTGGGTTTATGTTGGTCATAATGTTCATTTTGGAGGTTTTGTTGATCTTTTAGACACCCTGCCATCTGGTGGAACAAGAATTTCATTTGTTGCCTGTTAGGAAGCCACATTCAAGTGAGGAGAATAGATCTGAGGCGCTCACAGCAGCATGTGTTTCTGAGGGCACATGCTGCTCTGCTCTGCTCTGCGCCAGCTGGAATTTCCAAAATGTTAAGAGGCTTTGTGCTGAAGTACATGGCGATTGCACACAAGTCAAGAAAGGGCAAAGACAGAAATAAATGTGGCTGAAGTCCTTTTTTGCCAGAACTGGCTGGTGTTTCTTAGCCAAGAGATATAATAAAAATCATTACTCACCTGTCTGCCCTAAAACTGGGAAAAATCCATGGAGCAGTTGCAATTCTAAATAAACAGTTCTGCCTGTATATCTTTGACAAAAAGAGACTGTAGTCTGATTTCAAACTCTTCACAGCACTTCCCTATGCCTACCAGCACAATTTCCTTCTTCAAATAGCAGTACTTCATCATATTCAAAAGTGGATCATCCTCTCAGTAGTGATAAACCCAAGAGAAATGGATGGTGTTACTGATTTCAGCAGAAAGTTCCAAGCTCTGTTTTAAAAATCTAATAATTATGTCTATTTCTATATATTAACATAGGCTTATGAAAATAACTTTATGGGCCAGCGTTAAAAAAAATCTTTTGTCCTTTGTTTCCTAATGCTGTTATGTTTGAAGAAAGTTAGTTTAAAATAATCCCTTGAAAAATCAAGTGCAGATATTGAAAACAGAGAGACACAAGCAACCTAGCTTTGGTTTGCTTTTTTGTACAGCTCGTTCATTTTGATTGTATCTTGGTATAAATCCTTGTCATTAAGTGCTCATGTGCATTTGATATGTTCTTCTGAATGTACTGGATCAGTTCCAGTAGCAGATACTGTAATATTTATAATTGACTTTGACAGTGGGTTATGTGGAACTGAATGTCCTAAGGCATGAAAGTAAATCACATCATCCTAAGGTTCTCAGCCATTGTGGCTTCTGCTGCTTTAATATTAGTGCTATAGATTCCTTTGCTTGTTTGGTTTGACATTTACCTGCTTGTTTGCCTTCTCTTCCCCCTTCTTTCCTTTGTACTCCTACCCACTTGCTGACTAAATTCTTCCTTGAGTTTTAGAGTTCAGTGGCGCCTCAGGGAAAGGCTGAAATTACTGACTACAGGGGGGAAAAAAAGAGCAAGAGAGGTCCCTGTGTTGTGTTTGCAGGCAGTGCAGTCACAGTGTTGCAGATGAGAACTAGAAAGTGAAACTTTAAGGAAAAAGGTGGTTCTTTATGTTTTTTTCTGTATCACTACTGAAAGACTTGACAGCAGTTCTCCTTTTCCTCTGTGGCATAGCACAACAACTCAACTGCACTTGGCTGAAGGAATCACATGGGACTCTTCATCTGGACATCTGTGCTTTCCCCTCTCTTCTTAATTCAGCATCAGGGTTTCTCTATTCCTTGAGCCCTGTGGGAGATTCACTTCTTTCACACTTGACAAGTATGCCCCTGCTGTGTCTCTTCATGTTCTCATTCAAGAATATAAAGATGGAGTGGCTACATCCCTTCACTAAATTCCTTCCAACTTCTTCAGAAATCCTTTGAATTACTTTTTTTTTGACAGCCATGCTCATATTGATCCATTTTCACTTACTGTTGGTGAATATACTCCTCTGCATGGGCATACCTGCGTTGCCATGCTGGTCATGATTACATCAGTTGCTGAACAGATTGAGAAAGGGTAGCAGCTGTCTTCAAAGGCCTGCAAGTATGCTAATATACAACCTAGTCCAGGCTGCAGTTGTGTCAGCGATGCAGGGAAGTTCAAATTGAAGGAAGTGCACTGTCAAAGTTGCCGGTCAAATGACAAAAGAAGAGGAGACAGTGAAGTATTGCCTATGTTTACCTGAAAGCCAGCTGTTAATCTCAGTTGTGCTGGAGCTATAGTACAGATAAATGTCTTTACAAGTGTCCTAGTTTCAAAGATCTGCATAGGCACAAAGTGAAAGAACTCTCTGATTTCTGTAAAAATCTGTTCTGTAGTTTTTCCTGCCTTACCAGGTGCTAGGGTTGTATCAGTGCTCCAGTCACTTTTGGACCAATAGTCCTGAAACACCTCACATCTGTCTTTCAGGAAAGAGTCTGATGGCCAGTCACTCAGAATGGCATCTGCACCAGCAGGTACTGGAGGGAGAATAACTAGCTTTTCAGATTTTGTCATTACACTGACATACCTGCCACTCCTATTGCCAGAGTCCTCAAGTGCCACAAACTGTGAAGGAGCCGAGCATCCTTATGTCAGCCTTGTCTTCACATGTAAACACAAGGAGTTGCAATGTGTGTGACGTGCCCTGGCAGAGAGTGCCACACAAAACTGTGCTGGTTTTTTTTTTTTTTTAGCCCAGGATTCATTTGCAGCTGCAGCAGGAGCCACAGAGACCACAGTTTAACCAGTATTTTGAGTGAAGCTAAAACACCAGGTGTCTACTTTGGTAGACAGGCATTCAAAAAACACAAGTTAGAGGAGGCTCAGTGGAGTAGTGACTAGATGAAACAGAATAGATTATGAAGTACCTGAAGCAGATGGGATGATCTGATGCTTTAAAACTCCTTTATTAAGTACCTCAGTGCTATTTCCTGCTGGGGTAAGTGTCTGCCTTTTCCATTTCACTTAATGCAGTGAAAATAGGAAGACCATACAAGCTTTTTGGTGAATCAGATCTATTTTTTGTAATAGATTGTTTTGTTAAGCTAATGGGTTGAAAACGTAGATACACAGTGCATTTTTAAGTACAGTGGGATATTTCTCAATTTCTCTGCAAATTTTCCAAGGTTTCTATGAATTGCTGAGATTAACTAACCCTGTACAGCAGCAATAGTTTCAATAGCAGCTAAACCAGAAGTGTTGGAGGATTGGCCTTTATCATAGCACTGAGAATGTTGCTTTATTTTAGAACCTGTGCCAGCACTTGAATCACAACAGCCTGGAATGAGCCTTCTCCATAACCACCAGTTTACACCACCTATACCCACAAGGACAAGCTGAGAAACTTTTAAATGAAAATAAAAGCTATCTGGCAGTTTGCGTCTAGGAGAGAAAAGGAATTTGTTGACTGGTTTTTGGGGAATCCTCCCCCTAAAATTTTTTAGTCCTTTAGAAATGTTTTGGCCACTTATGAAGTCATCCTGAATATTAGTAGTGCATGTGAAATGATTTATTTTAAATGTTTTTTTTAAACTGGTAATACACCTTTTTATTAATGAAAAATGTTAAGAATAAAATAAACCTTGGCCTTCCTAATATCTTACAACAAGATATAGAAGGAACAACAAAAATGGAAAACTGAAAAAATGTAGAAGAGGCTTTTTGTTGCAGTGAGAAGAATTTCTGTTTAAGTTTTCTTCTAGATTTTTGGCCTGTCTTGCAAACTGCTCTGAATAAACCAGGTCCCATGTCGATCCTGACTCTAATTGACCTCAAGTAGTCGCAGCAGGGAGCAGATTCCTGGATCAAGGCCTTGATTCCTGCCTGTGCTGAGATGTTTTGCTCTGTCCTTTTAGTGTGAGTGATTTCCAGACCATTGGGATTCCTGTTATAGATGAAACTCAGGCTATTACTTCTTTTATTTAGAAATCAGATTAGACATCTTGGACAGTAATATTTATTCTGTATATTTTGGCACTTCCAACCAAAGCAATATACCTGGTAAATCTCTTTTGAGATGTTCCTGCTTCAAAAAATGTAGATAAATTCTCTTTCATACAGTTTGACATTAAAAGAGGATGACAGAAAACCCTTTGATACTGATTTGCAGAATCATGAAGAATTTACTGATTTTGTTACTTTTTCTTTATGTTGTTTTTTCTAGTCTTTTAAATACAATTCTTTTGATACGTATTGGTTTTAAGGGAGTATTATGATTCAGTCTAATTAGCTGTAATCCTTGAGTCTGAGGAGTAAAAGGTATTACATTTTTAATTTGGATTGCTAAAGCTGTAGAAATATTTAATTTCTTCCAAGGATAATAATTAACTCTTTCTGGGTTACCTGGCAGTATTTCCTCAGGTAGGATTAAATTTCAGCCAGGAGTAAATCAGATAGTTATAATAACCTTGCATATGCAAATGTTTCCACCTTTGGGTCATTTGCAGGTGCAAAAGACTATCACAATTGAGAGCTTCTTGGCAACAAATGGAGGACTTTTAATTGGACCTTCTACTACCTTTACCAGTATTAATTTTGGCCTATCTGATGAGAGGGTTAGATAGGGTTTTTAAACAACCTTGCAGGTGAAAATATCTGCATAGCTGTGGTATTCTGATCCAGCATTCTGATTTATGAATATATTAGTTTAATTTCAACCCATTCCTAATCAATTTAAGGCAAATGAAAATACACCTACTTTAAATGTAGTGGTTTGAATTGAGTTACATTTAATCATTTTAAATGTACCCTTAGTTAAACTACTGCTACATTTTATAGACGGCTCTGTAGGTTTCCATCAAGGTAAAGAAAATTGGCACCAGTACCATTTATTTTAGGCTGACATAGATCCCTGAAAAATGCACCAACTAGAACAACATGGAATTTACCCCATTTTAGTTTGGTCATTTAGTTATTTTCCTTGTGCAGAAGTCAGACCAATTTTACTCTGTTCTCACATTCCTCATCCAATGCAGTGCCTTGACAAGATACCTCGTATCAGCCAATCTACAGTGACTGTGCATCTGTCCGAGACAGATGAGAAACTGCTTGAATTAGTTTAGGTTTCATGGGACGGTGGCTAAGCTAACTTTGGTTATCTCACTTTTTGTTACAGGTTAAGAAAGCTGACATGGACTGTGGCCATAGATCAGCTGATACGTGGTAGCCTCTTTCCTTATTTTAATATATCTGTGTGGCAATTTCTGAGAGTTTCCAAACAACCTATTTTGTGTACCTGAGTAAATCACTTTAAATTGTTAGCCTAAATTAAATAGAAGCTATTTGTGTCCATTGACGTGCACATACTCAAGCTACACTGTTTTAATCCTCCTATCAGTCTACTGTATCTCTAAATACATACCTTGCTTTACATCACAGGAAGTTGTATGTGCACATACCTCTAGAAGTTTGCACTGGTGTAACTACTTTGATAGTAACTATTAAACTTGTGTTTTGGCAGTTTTTAAAATCCAGATGAGCAAATAAAATAAGTCATTTGATCCTGCTATTGTCATATCTAGCAATAGTAACGTTTGTGTTACGATTGTGTAAAACCCCACAGTAGACGGAATTAGAACCTGCGGATGTAAAGAAAGAGGAAATAAAGTCTTCTGGTTCATGTTTGTGCTGTAGCCCTGCATGCAAGGCAACTACTAATAATTAAATCAGGTAATTAATAATTGTTAGATTAAAACCAACATTGCCACTAAACTGCAGCACTTACATGGTATGGTATGCTTGTCTGCTTTTTTACACAACCAATGTTTGTAATTTACCTTATTGCTAAAAATGGATCTCTATACACATTCTTTTGTACATAAGTAAATAGCTTGGTTCTCATCTTGTTTTCTTTCCCTTGGTATTTCCAAATATAAAACTAATGTAAAAGCTTTTATTTTGCCCTGCTATTATTTTCAGCTTGAATATCACAAATATGCAGACATCATGTGGTTTCCCAAGCTAGTGGCTACGATGAGCTTGGAACTGTGTGAATAGCGGTGATAAACAGTTGTTGACTTCTTTGGGTTTTTGTGTTGGAATCAAGATGTACCCCACAGTATGGCTCCAAGGTTTGTTGCAAAGAAAAAAAGCTGAGACAGTGCTGCATTTTTAATGGCTGAGTCACCTGCCTCTGTCCCAACACCAGAATCTCATTTTAGGACTCCTCTGAAATCTAAGTTTGTTTGCACTGATAAGCCTGCAGCTTGTGTTAATGTAATTTGTATTATTATAGTAGCTGATAACAGTGATGTTGGATGTAATAATATTTGAAATTGCACAGTGCCTTTGAATGAAGGATTCCAAAGTGTCTTAGAACAATATATTTAATTAACTGTAACCTCAGCATTACCAGCAGCTTTGCTTGGAATAGATTGTGATGTGTGCACCTAGAGAAGGATTAGACAGTAGGTCACGGGAAGTGACCTTCTGAAAACATTAGTTGGTTACAGTTCTTCTATTCAGTCCAAATGTTTACATTTCTAATGAGAGGAATGGTATATCACTTTTAGCGTAGAAGAAAAAAAATACCTCAGGTTTGTCATTGTTAAGGCACACAAGGGAGTGATCATTCTGCATGTATGAAAAAAGGTGAATCTGAAAAGACTTTCTTGTATCCTCATAAAGGACAATTATACAATTAACATTTGAAAGTTATAGAACAACTACACATTTTGGTACAAAAGAAATAAAATTATAATGTAAAATATTATGTCAGTGCATCATAAAAAAAAGATTCTCTGCACTCCTAAGTTGCAAAACAGTTACTCATGACATCTCAAGGTATAGAAATGTGATTCTTTTTTAAGCTTCTGTTTATTACAGAACAATCTGTTGGCATTTAATGAGACTACTGTCAAGACTACATGGAAAATAGTTTATATTTAAAGGGATATTGCAAATTTAAACATTTTAAAATTAGTAGTTCAGCGTGCTATTATATCTTGATCCTGTATCTTGTCCTGTGCATGTGAGTTTTCTGCCCGAAGGGATTCCTACTCAGTTCAGAGCAACCCTTTAGGGGCAGTTGGATTTGTTTGTCTGGGATGCCATCCGAAACCAGGCCAGGAAATGTGGTCTTAGCACTCCAGGCTGCTTATTGATCTGGCAACTGTGTTGGCTATAAGAAGGGAAAAAAGTACAAGCATTTTTTTCCTGTAGGCTTCAAGTATCTGTCTCCCTTGTTGGCTTCACCTCTGAAAAGTCAGGTCTTTATCATTGTCCAAGAACAACTGTCTCCTTTTTCTCCTGGGAAGCTTGTGACTAGATTAGATGAGGATTTAAGAGAACTGGATTCTATTTTTAGGTGTAATAGTAGCTTGTCAAGTCTTGATGAAGGTACTTTACAGCTTTTTGCCTCTATTTCCTTATCTGCAAAATGGGCATAATGATGCCAGCCTCTTTCATGTGGCGCTTTGAGATGTACTGATGAAAAATGCTGCTATGATCTTTTCTGTAGGTGTCTTCTCTTTAAAGGCCTGATTCTGTTAGCTCTTACCTGAATGCTAATGAGACCTCTTAATGCTTACTAATGCTTAATGTTCAGCATATGCTCAGTGCTGTGCAGAAGTAGGTTCAAATAATGATGTTTTTGGTTTTGTTTTTTTCACATCAGGCTTTTCTTTATTTTGCCCCATTACAAGATTGTGCTATATTTTCTATTTAGTATCTTGGAAGTCTTCAACTAGACTAATAGGAGGGCATTCTGCATGGGGTTAGTTTTGTATTCTGTTCAAAAAAATTAAGTGTGCAGCTGAGCTGATGACACCGTTACTTCTGATGTTAAAATACATATGCTTTCTTATTGTTTCAGGCTAAATTATCTTTGAGTGCTGTGCATAATAGTTAATTCTGACTGCAGCAATGCTCACTAATACTAATGAGTGTGGGTCTGATGCATGACAGGATGCCTTTCTGCCAAAAAGCCACTCATACCTCCTGCAGCTGCTGTTTTTGCTGGTTTTGCTGTTCAGCCTGGAAGGAATTTTATAGGCCTTTTCTTCCTATTCCCCAGAAACAACCAGTGCTTCGGGAGAGAGATGAGGCTGAAACTCATTCCAAGTCAAAATGCTGACATATTAACAGGATCCTATATACAGCTTCTTGAGATGAAAATATATTAATACATAAATATATGTAATTTCTTTCTCTCTGACACCTCCCATACCCCATCTCCCAGAATGAAGTACTTGACATTAGTGCACGTACACAGTAGCCCATTAATATTATAGATAAGATAAGGAAACTGCTTAATAAGTTTGTACTCCATTTAAGCAAATTGCAAACTGCCCTTTAGCAGTCAACTAACAAAACTTCTCAGATAGCTGAAGTGATTTACTAATTCTGGCATGGAGAATGTAATGTGATCTCCTCTGTCCTAAGGTAAAGCATGTTTATTCCCAGATAATATTGCTTTGTTGATTGCATATGAAAATAATGCTGTCACCTTCTTTCTGAAGTTGTTGAATAAGGTGACCATAGTAAGGAATCCAATATTGCATCAACTCCTTTTATCTGCATAGATAAAGAAACACTAAGACTGAAAAAGGCAGCAATCTGATTAGTTAGAAGTGGTTATGATTTGTTTTGCTGTAGGTCAACAGTTGTCTAGAGGATAACATCAAAAACCTGTTCTACTTTGCTTTCTTTGGTCTTGTGCTGAAATGGATTTTTTTGCAACTTGGCCCTTTTCCCAGGGATTCTTCAGAATTTAGCTCAAATCATTTGGTATGCTTTTTTTCCCAATTGAAGAGTGAACTGTTCTAGGTGTACAAATTATACTTGCTTTATTAATGAATGCTTTACATGCCAGCATAGTGCCTAAAGGCATAAAATCAAGACTCAAGTAATTCTGTTTAGAACTTAGCTGTTTGATGAAGTTGCATCCTTTATTGTAGAAGTGCCTAATTTTATGCACCAAGCAAGTGAGTTATTTCAGAAGGTTTCCAGAATAATTTCTTTAGGCAACAAATTAATGGCAAGTGTCTTGAGAGTCAGCAACAAGGAATGGAGAAAATTGGTGCGAATATTGAGCAATCTGAAAGAAGAAAATGACAAGGTATGGCTTGGAAGATAGTAAGTGGAGGGTGCAAAAATTTTGTATGTAACTCATAAGATACAATTCTTAATCTTAAGAAACTGATTTGTTAGGAGGGAGGGAAAAGAAATTAAGATGTGAAGATTACAGGTTTCCTGAGTTGTGGTGCGATCAATCTATCCGAATTCTATTCTCAGATCTCATGTGTGGCCACCTCTGAGCCTGCACAAAATCTTCCTTAATTGTTTCTGACTTGCTCTTTGGTTTATGTCTTACAAGCTGATCTATTAGGTAGTAACTGATGGGAAGAGGAAGAAAGGGTTATTTTAATTTAAATGAATCTCCTTGTGTCAGCAGGGTTTGGCTGAGCAGATCTATTCACTTTTAGGACCAACAGGTCAGGTAGCTAAGCGAGTTTCAGTGTTGTATTTAAAATACACACAGCCTGAAATCCTGACTTTGTGATTGATTGTATAGCTGGAGGCTTGCATGTTCAGTGAGTTGATCTCACTACCTGATCTGGAGAGCTCAGCTTGAGACAAGGTTCAGTTTACAATATGTTTCAAAATTAGACTGGACTCACACTATAGCTGCACAAGGATTTGTGAAGGAAATTGACAAATGAAGAGCCTAGGGATAAGTATTGTATTCTTGTTTTAAGAAGGAGTATCTGTGTTCTCTAGCCTGAAAACCCATAACAATATCTTGTGAAGTCATCTGTTTCATGGACCATTACATTAGAGAGGCTCCTTATGCCTTAATTTCATGTTTATGTTTTTGTACTGATGAATTATTAGATCCCTTTGTAAGGAAACATTAGCACAAAACAATCACTTTAAATTGCAAGCCCATAGACAGAAATGCTTCTTTAATTGCATCCAAAGCACATTCTGCTCCCATAAACACCGACTAGCAAAAGCAAAGAGGAGCTGTAGATTAATGGTCAGAAGCCACCTGGGTAGCACCACACAGATGTAGCACAGGTAGCCGAGATGGGGACTGGAGGCAGCCTAGCCATGTTAGATTAGCGTGTGGGCTCGACTCTGCTGCAGGAGGCTATTTACACCCTGCTACAGTAGCTTTCCTTCAACAGAGTCTGTTGATTCTCTGGTACATAAAGGTAGGAGCAATAGTGTGACAGTGTGGGGAATATGCCCCTGTCAGGACAAGAATTTTATTTTGCTCTATGAGCATCATTTATGATTGTGACCTTCAATGTAGAGAAGAATATGCATTTTATTGTAGTGCAGAATGCATCTGGGAATCAGAAAGAGGCCAGTCAAGGTCTCAGCAAATGTTTCCACTGTGGTAGAATAAAAGGGCTTCTGCTACCAGAATCACCGATTTTCATGTGTCCCCTGCTCAGCTGCTGATAAAGAAGGGGAGGCAGGGGGCAGACAGGAAAATTTCAAGTAGAGGAAGAAGAAAAAGAATAGTGTTCTGATGCAGTAAAGGAGACCTATCATAAAAGAAAAGGTGGTATGTCCAACCTACTTCTGGACAGCTGAAGAAGCTGGGGAACAAGCGGATTGTTGTCCTCTCTCGAGGACAAAGACCAAATCCAAATGCTCCCAAGAGAGACTTTTTCAAGTATTTGTGGTTTATTTTTGCAAACATTGCAATGCTCTAGCACTAGCTAAAATTAAAGTACACTTCTGTAGGAAATTCCTTTGAATGACTGTGGGGTTTTGGTTGTTGTTGTTGTTTTTTTTTTTAACATGAACCGTAACAGCTACAGGTAGGTGTAATTCTGAGACAGCGTGCCTAACAGCAGAATTGAGTTGGGTTTTATTACTGGTCTCGGGCCCTGGGCAGTTGGACTAAAGGATGCCTTGCAGAGGGCTTTAGACAGAATTTCAGTATCCAGAAATTTGCTGGAGAGACCCAGAGTAAAGACAGTATTTGTAATATTGCCAGATCCAGCTGGCTTGGAAACGTGTGGGATGCAACTGTTGGGTCCAATTACAGCAGATTGATTGTCTATGAAAGGGACTCAGCCAGGACTATGACAAATAGTGATTTGACTTCCCATTACATTTTTCCAAAATTTTTAAGGGGAGGGGAGGGAATACACACACACACACACACACATATATATATGCACAAATATTTGCTGTCTCAATAAAGAGCTGAGGCCATAAATAAAAAAGATAGTATGTTTGTGCATTATTATTTTTTTTAATGAGGAAAAGAGATGTTTCCCTTTCTGTGATATTTTGTCCCACTTCTCAGCTTTTAACAGCTTCAGAATGGAAAGAAAAGGGATTCCTGAAGTGATGTTAGAGATGATCAGTTCAGACTTCTCACTATTTGCCTGTCATCCCTCTGTCCTGGTCCCCAGAGCATGCTCTTTGTTATTGATGGAAATGGTTGAAAGCAGTTCAATTAAGAAAACATGTTTTGTTGCAATTTGCATTTTTCTCTTTAAGAATTCAGCACTGTAAATTCATCTTTAACATATACTAGGAGTTAGCCTTTAAGGAGGATTAATTTCATTCATATGTTTATGAAGCATATTTTTAAAGAGAAAGTATCCTTAAATAGTTTTTGACCATAATTTCCTAAAGGGTTTTTTTTTGTTGGTTTTTTCCCCCCTTATTCCCTTTGAAATAAAGTGACCTGTTGTTCCTTCAGTGATCTACATTTAAGGTCTTTTAGTCCTAAAAGAAAATTGTGCATTTTGTATTTATTTTTTTAGGAAACTCAGAGATTTCTACCTTCATGAAAGGCCCATGTATTCTCCTAGAGAGCTCAAAGTCTCCACTAAACCCATTCTTCTGTTTAGAGACTTAAAGCCCTGAAGTTGGTGTCTCTGCTTAGAAGAACAGTATGTCTGCCCTTTCTATGATCTTTTATTGACTGTAGTACATTATACCAGCTAGTGAGTTCTCTCTGATAAATATGGTCATAAGTAATAATATTTTGCATTTTCTGTTGGTGGCTATTGGCAAGCAGATTCCATTGCATTCTTAGCTCTTTGGCTATTGTCAAGCTATCTTAAATTCCGATGCTTTAGTACTTTGTAGGATCTATCACTTGCTTTTATAAGCTTTATAGAGAAAAAATGATTTACTGTAAAACCTATGGTGAAGAAGCAGTTGGCAGGAAAAAGAAAGCATTCGGTTTTCTAAATAAGCATATGTTTTGGGTTTTTCAGAGTGTGATTCTGTCACCCTTCTTGGGGCAGGAGACCTTTAAGTGTGTTTTGTACAACCCCACACACATCAGGTAGGCAGGGTATGTATTCACACCTGAGGTGTAATGTCTGTCATTAGACACTCATTTGTATTATAATGGCACTAGTACATCAAATTGGTTCCTGGGCTCTTATTGTCTTTTAAGGCTTGTTTCTGTCTTTGTTTTTGTACAGTACTGATGATGCATCCCTTAAGGATAAAGGCATTTTAATAAAACTCTTTTAGCAGGAAGGAATTTTGGCAGCTGCATCAATGCTGGTAGCAGAGAGCATCTGCACTGTTTGCTGTGATCATGCAGAGAAAGAGTTGACTTCATTTCTACAGCAGTTATGACTATAATTTCCCTCGATTGCAGTCTATTTTCATTTAATTTGTGCTCAAGGGCCCTTCACACAGAATGATTTCTGCTGGGTGAAAGATCTTGCTACAGCTGAGAGGTCACAATATTATACACTCTATTGATTGTAATGAATACTTGGTGTTTGCTGTATTCAGGGTGCATGAGGGAATCCATTTTAAGTCCTGAAATAAAAGTAAAATGTAGTTTGATTGTATCTACAGCTTGCAACTGTATTCATGGAGACTTACTATCAGTTATGAGAGGTCTGTCCCCAGCTTGACTATGCAAACTCACTGTTTTCTAAGTTTACCTTTGCATGACACCCTTTTTGTGGTGTTATCATTGCCTGATGTAAATATAATCAAAGGTCTGCACTTGTGTGACCATTAGTGCTTTGTTAACTTTTGGAAAAGTTTATTTAATGCCATGTGAGAAACAGGATTATAGTTCCCATGGAGGAAAACAGTAGTTGCTAAATCTAACACGAACACAACCTTTTCTACCAGGTGTTGAGTAGAAATAAATCACTTCTCAATGGAGAAGAAATCAAATAGTCTACAGGTGTCTTCCCCAAAAGCAGAGAACAGGAACATGAGGATAAGGCTATTAATTCCTCTCATTTCTCCATTTGTTCCCAGGACCTACTGGACCATCTGTGGGTTCCCTGTGTGCACAGGTCATAAGTTCTCAAATTGTTTCCAGGTAAAAATCCCTGCTTCTGATTTAAATTCAATTCTACATGCATTTATGAAGGAAGGAAAAGAACTGACTGCCAGGGCAGTCTGCAGGTGGTCAAAAGCATTACTGATGAAGTGTACCTTATGTTGAGTAATACAGCTGGAGACAATATGATTAATTGTGTTTGTAGGACCTGGCAACACTTGGTGCAGGAGCAATAACTGTGCTGTTAGATCTAGAGAATAGGCACTTGCATATAGAAGATCACTGCCCATTGTACTGCACTGTACTTCTTGATATGACTAATGTGACCATCTCTTGAAACAGGGTGTGGTTTTCCCTGTTTGCATTCAGTAGCCTTACAGAAAACCCATCGCTATATCCATATGCTAAAGAAGACACAATTTTGTGAATATTTGTTTGTTAAAATCCAGTAAAATTCTACTTAAAAAGGGGGAAAAGAACAGCAACAAGACCTCAAAACCCAGACCAAACCAACCTGGGACAAATCTATAATGACATAAATGATGCAACATTGTTGACTTCAGAGTAATGGTACATCTGCACACTATGGTGGAATTTGTCCCAGAGGATTTGCCGCAGCAAATTAGACTTCATATCAATCTACTCCACAAACTTGTCTCTGAATGTAGCCAGCACCAGATGTTTCAGAGGGAAGGTGGAAGAAACCACCTGCTTCATATAGAAATGAGGCTAATGTGTTCTTTACTTTAAGTGCCCTCCTGAGCACCTGAGTGGTTAGGTGTAGGTTTTAAGTCTGAAAGCAGAAAATGTATTATTTCACAAAATTTATGGCAACTAGATATTTTTGCTTTTTTTATAAATGCAAGTAATGCAAGTTTGTGTGTAGTTTTTGAGCATTATTTTGGTTTTTTTAAAGCTCTTTTGGTATCAATAAGTCTTTCATCTCTGGCAAGAGGATAAACCTGTATGTCCAGAGAAACCAAATTTGTGACACCAGCCCCATGACAATAACAACAGAGGAAGTAATGACTTTTTGAGCTCTTTTTAATGGGATCTCATACGTAGGAAGAATGTTTGCATTTATTTATTTAATGCTTTGGAATAGCTGTAACAGGTAATTAAACCCTTTCTAGACTTTCCAAACCTGTCTGTGGTCCTGCTTTTTTTCATGCAGATCACAATAAATATGAATTCAGTGAGACTATTGAGTTTCAAAGTGCATTTCCTATGATTGTGGTTTAGGCCAGGACAGAATGAACTCATGCATCAAATACTATGCAATAATTAGATCTGTATGAAGAAGTTTGGTTATTTATTGTCTCTGTGAAAGAGTGATTATTAATGCATAGAAGACTACAAAGTGACAGAAATGGGATTATCTTCACTTCCACTTTGCCTGCTCACCTGAGCAGCAGTTGTCAACAGTTCAGAGGAGTAGGGCATTAAGTGTGCTGGTTTGGGCTGCATGATTTTGGTCCCAGACATCCCTAGAGATCCTCCAAGGTCAGGTATCCCCAGAGGCAGAGTTGTTCTGCTCCCTCTTTGGGCTGAGGCGAATGAGTTTTATGAGGTGGAAGGAATGTTGTAATCTTTTGCTCTTTCAGTTTTAGTGAGTCACTGGGTACTCTTCTGTAAGTTAGTTCTGCTGTTCTTGTCAGTTATGATTTTTCTCATAACAGCTGTCCAACTGTGCTTTGTCTAACAAAAGTTATATCCCTAAGAACTGCACTGCAACACACAAAAGGTCAAACTGTGGGCTCCCAACATCAGCCTAATTACTCAAGTGATATCACCTCAATAGGCCAAGACATCTGTTCTTTTGCATTTACAGAGCAGAAGGAAAAAAAAAAAAGAATCATTTAATTAGAGTAAGTAAAAACCCCTGCTATATAAAGTGTATAGTATTTAAACTAGGGGAAAAAATACATCCCAGAGAATATCAGGTAGAATGGCTGAGCTGAGACTCATTCTTCTCCCTTTCTTTCCCTATGCATTAAGTGCAAACAGTAACTGCAAAAAACATTAGCCCATTGGATATTTCTCTTATATCACCAAAGGCAGGCTGGCTGCTGTGTTTCATGGTTGATGTGACCTTGCCAGTGACAGTGTGTGCCAACAGTGCTGAGGAATCATAGTTCACCAAAATCAAGAGATGGTGCCATCTTGGGAGTTATGGCCTGATCTGAGACCATTGGAAAGACTTGTATTGGCTTTGGTGCCTTTAGACCAGGTCCTAGCAATGTGAGAAGTTTTCTTATCTTGTTTCTTAATGACTCTCAAAGGGACAATGCATAGTATTAGCTAAGGAGGTCCTGAGAGGGTTCCTTGTCAGTCATGTGATTTGCATATTGCATCTCTGAGTTCATAAACTGGTATGTGGCCAGTTTTTAACAATTAAAGAAAAAATGTCTCACTAGTACCTAGTTTTAGCTTGGTTTTGACTCTTAATGATTCCTGAGGTGGTTTAAGTGAGAGGTGTATACAATAAAATTCCTCTGAAACTTCAAAGGCAAATAATAATATTTAAATTCAGCTTAAAAAAGGGGACAAAATCATTGTACTGAGACTTTTCCCCCTTAATGTTTACACTGTCATTTCCTAAGTTGCTTTCTAACTGTTGGATATATTTATATCCAACTCATATAACAATACAAACAGAAAGGCTGATTCTCCTTTTAAAAGGTTTTTCAAGCTTTGTTTAAGTGCTTGTAAACATCAGGAAAGTCAAGCCTGGTTTTCAGTTTTTTATTGGAAAATATGGTTTAGGTCAAACTTAATGATAGCCTTGTGGTCAGGAAGGGTTCACATCCTCCATATTATCTAGTCTGATTTTTTTAAAACTCACACCTTTTGTTTTTCTCCTGTGCTAGCTCTCATGATTAGAAACCCCTTCCCAATAAATATCAGAAAAGTTTCCTTCTGTTTCTCTCTCAGATCCCTCCCTAAAACTGTCTATTTTTAAGCGATATCCTCAAGTCTGGCAACATATTAGCTACTGAGGTAATGAGATTGCTAGTGCACAGGAAAAGAAATGTTTGGGACCATCACTGTATGATTAGCAAACAATATCGTGCATGCTCTTGTCTCGCAGACTATAAGCAAGGAGGCAAATGGCAAACAGAGACAGTAGGGAAATGGTGTTACTGACGTATAATGAAGGCAGAATATGGGTTGCTTGAAAATAAAACATTTTTGAGACATCTAAGAGAGATGTTGAGTTTTGACTTATTGCAGATTTGTTACATGTCAAGTTCTTCATTGTAATACTCCTCTGTAAGTAGAGGAAGATGAACTGTTACATGTTGGAGAAGGCTGAGAGTTGATTTTCTTTCAAGTTCATATTGTAGTTTGCATAACAAAATCCAAACTACTATAGGCTTGAATGATTACTTATGAAATCATAATCATCCATGACAGAACAGAATAATCTTACTCATATTCCTGGTCCTTGAACATGCTGAAGGTTTATACTACCAAAGTCTTTGAAGGAAAAGACCTCCTCCAAGTCACATCTAATGAAAAGTAGAGTTGAAGTCTACTCATGGGCTAGCTGGTTGAAGGCTTGATATTCCATTAGTGTGACCTGTGATCCAAGCTGTTCACATAAACACTTACCAATGGAGTCCTGCCAGGCAGCAGGTAGCCTAGTGGGGGCTGATTGATTCACAATAAAAAGTCAAAGCTCTTCAGGCCTGCAATATCTGATGCATTAGCCTAAGCCTAAAAGAGACAGATCTTTCTTATCTCATACAATAGAGCTGAAATTCAGACAATAAATGCAGCTTCAAACCTCCCCACCCCCCTCCTACAAAGTAAGTTTCATTTTTACACGGAAATGAGGGAAGTCACTTACTGCTGGCTAGGGTACAGTGCTCTTGTTATCAGACTAGAGTCATAGCTGCTAAAGCAGAGTGAAGCAGAAATGCGTGGAAATATTATTAACTTCCAAATTAAGCACTGTATTTGGAAGTTGCAATTGGGAGTAGAGGATTTTTAATTAGGAATCTTGACAAGGCTTAAATGAATTGTTTTTGTCCCAGTAAAAACTGTGGCCTTGATAAATTTCTGTTACTGAAAAGCAAGTTAATTTCCCCTGTTCAATTCTTCCATCATAAAACCTAATTTATGGGGGAAAGCACTGAGTGGGAATTGATGATTATTTTAAGAATAGCTCAGCATAAAACTACTCACATGAGTAAAGGAGGCTGGGATTTGATTCCTCATTCAGACTCCACAAATGCTATTACCAGATGCTTCACAAGCTAGAAGCTTTTCCCCCATCTTTGTGGCACACAAGAGTGTAAGATAACCTGGGGGTTTGCACTTTATTCTAACACCACTGGCTCACAGGGGCACTGGCATCAGTTTTGTGCTCTGACATTTCACATTAAAAAAGAAAAAAAAACATTACCACTGGTTTTCTGCTTTTAAACAGGTTAGCTCTTAAGCCTATAGAGAGATGCTATGTTCTGTTCACAATGGGAAGCAGATACCACCAGTAGCTCATGCCACAACTGCTTATCACCACCCTTTGTGGTATGAGAAGCTATCAGTCATTCAGGGTTACCAGCAATGACTAACTCTCTTCTATCAAAATGAGTCCAGCCAAGCTACATTTATGATGTAAACTGCTTATGTTCAAGTGGTTATTGTGGCTAAAGCAGGTCAGGGTGTGCATAAACAAGTAGATACGTGGTACCCTCAACATACAAGGCACAATGTGCTTGTTTCCTTCTATTGGTTTCTGTTGCCATGACCACATTACTGTCCTTTCCTAACAAAAGCTGATGATTTTCCAACTGGTTTTCCCATCTCAGTAAAGCAACTTTAGGAAAAGTTCATCCAGGTGGAGCTATCACAAGGCATCCACCTCTTTCTGCACAAAAGCCTTCCGGACTGGTACCTGCTAAAGCTACCTGGCTGGATGGTCAGAAGGAAATCTTCAGTGATCTGTGTTAGAACGATCACAATCCCAGCCCATGGCAGTGTTTCTCCACTGTGGTTGGTGGGGATTTGGAAATGGCACTGCCACCTGAATGACAGAGAGATCAAGAAGTTCTGTTAGTTTGCAATGGAACACCTGCCCTAAAATAATTACAGATAAATGTTAAGGAAAGCCCAGCACAGACATCTGGAGAAGAATGGACCATTTCTGTCAAGGATTTTTTTTCAAATGGTGTGTATGTTGAAGGCTTTGTCAATAGTCCCTGGGCAGGCATAATTCTGATGGCCAGTTCCAACTGGACCAGACTGCTACAGTTATGCAGACTTTGCAGATTCAGCCTCTGCAAAAGCCTGTGGTCTTCTGAATACACACAATTCCCAGAGAAGTCAATGATTTCAAGGGCAGCGTTTGGCCTCATGCTGTCATCTTCAGTAATTATGCAATTCAATTAAATTAAAGTGTGAAAGTCACTTAGGCAACTTTGAAAAATCACACCTTAAATGAATGAAAAGAGGAAACAAGCATATATATATATATATATATGTATGTATATAAAAAATATGGTGTACGTACCCATAGTATATGTCAAAAGGTAACATTCAGTTATGCTACTAAGGATAATTCCATTTTCTCTGGACTGCCAGACTACATTCATCCCTGTGGCATGTGAGAGCCTTCTGTTAGTGCGTTAAGCCACATACCTTCTACATCTGTTACATGCTTATTCTCAGATTCTCCTTCTAGGAGGAAAAACTTTTTCAATTAGGTCACTTGTTTTGGTGGACCTGAGGGGTTATATTTATTTGTTTGCTCTTTCAGTCTACGTGCTTCTACATAAATATGGTAGATAAGGAAAGATCAAAGGACTTTGCCTTGCACTTGGAACAGAAGGTACAAAGGTTTGCCAAAGGTTCGTTAATCCATCACTGATGTTGAGGTTTCCAACTTATCCTCTGTTGCTTTGTCATATGAAGCCTTACACAGGGCACTTGGAGGGCAGGAGTATGCCCTGAATGCCAGCCAAATGAAGGGACAGCTGAGGGGAAAGTGCTAATGCAGCTGAGGGCTGTGGCATCTGAAAACAGAAGGAAAATAATTGCTGCTGATGTGAGTTTCCCAGCATACATGTGAGAGTATGGGGACAGAGCCAAACAGGTTCAGAAAGTCTTTACTAAAACGTGCCTAAAATGTACCCTCTGTCAGACACAGAGGATCTGTCTTTGTTTAGATTGTCCATTCGCATACTTTAACGTAGGATGTACTGCCAGCTCTCCTTCATAACCCTGTTGAGCTTGGGAGTCTCTCCCTCTCTCCCTCTCTCTTCCTCTCTTCTTTGGCTCCTTCATAGCAAAATCATTCTGACTTTCATCTCTGGCTCATCAGAATTCTGGTTCTGGTATCTTCAGTGTCTCAATGTTTTCCATAATGTCCAACCCAGAGTAAGGATGAGGACTTGCACAATTATTAGAACACCTCTTCTTCTTCTGCACTGTTTAAAAAGTTACACCTCTTTTTGACATTACCTAAGATATGCCCTAGGCAAAGACCCTGTCCTACCTTTATTTACTCATAGTTCATAACTCTTTGTGCTACAGTGATACCTTTTAAAGAAGAATAATTTCTTCTATCAGGTGTCAGAGAAATCTGGGATCTCTGCTTAGTGCTAGGCTGTTACATGATGCATGATTTCTGTGATGCTGAGTAGGATAATCAGCTTTTAGCAGCGTGTGACCACCAGTGGAGTGTACTGAGCATCATGCCAACTTTTAAAAGCAGTGAGTTAGCAGTTGGTCAGCTTGACTCTAGTGCTTTACAGGGCAGCTAGGTAATCTGACAGACTGGTCATGGTGTGAGACAGTAAAGTGTAGGACAGCAGTGGGAAGACTGCCAAAGTCTAAAAAAGGACATCTGACATACAGATGCAACCATATGAACTTTTTGTTCCTTTGCTTTAACTAATCATGAAATGAATGTAATGCCCTTTTGGAAGATTTTTTTTCCAATTGGCAGAAGCTTGCTAGTTCACTTGGGAGAACTCCGTCCCCTGCCAGCTGATGTAGACCAGCCCTTAGCCACAATGAAATATGCTACACAGAATGACTGGGTGAACAACCAAATTGTGCTGATTTGATCTAGTTCCCTCGTCTTACAAGCTTGAGTTGGAAGCCTTTGTCATATATGCTGTATATGGATTGTATAAGGAAAGGGAGATTTTGGAGTCACAGCTTGATTTAATTGTGCTGTAAAGACAAACCCTTTCTTGCACTGTATGAAGCCTGAAAGAGACTTACAGAAAAGTCCATCTCTTACCACTGTGATCCCTGTTATGGAAGAAGGAGCTTTGGCTGGCAGGGAGTGAGGATACCTGGACATCTTGCATTACACAGGTTCTGGACCAGGCTTTTAAACCAGAACAAAAGTTCAAGTTTTTATCAGCAGCAATTTTCCTGGCATGTTTTGTCAGCTGTGAGTTATTTCTGTTGCTCCTCTGAGCTGGTGGGAACTGATGTAAGAGAGAAGTATAGCTACATTTAAGCAGTACTAGACTTAAACAAGTATACACTGACTTTCATGAAGTTTATGACATGAGCTTGGTGCTGCACTAACTTGGTAAATGCAAATTTAGTTCACATCTAGGTCACATCTTCCCAGTGTTACCAAAACCTGTAACCAGGAAAACTCTCCAAACCAAATAATAGTTTAAAAAGCCGACATTGTTTTTTTGCAGTGCTGGGTGCATGGGGGATCTTTCCCCCTAACATGCACACCAAGTCACTTGATGGTACACATTATATACAGTAGAGTACTTGCATGTTCATAGTACATTACATATTTTCATTCACGCACTGGATTGGTTACAAGTTTTTATCTTTTAATGCAGATCAGTGTGTATCCTCAGATAGCACTACTGAAGTTTTTTACCAACTATGCATGCTCCCGAGGTGGGAGTTTGCCCTCTTTGGAGGGTGTGTGTGTGTTATTGGAGTTGGAGATCTCGATCTCCCATTACCACTATTACCTTTGTCCTACTTTCAACTAATTTTCTAAGGATTCAGCTTGTCTCCTCTTGTGGCCAGAACTTTTTCACTTGGGGGCTTCTTTCTGCATAATTTACATAATTATGTGTTCTTATCATTATCTGTTCTTTGTTTCCCAAGATTCACTCCTTGATTTGAAGTCCTTTCATTCATCTGTTTTGACAACTTGAGATGATGGGTACTTGAGAGGGTGAGTCATTTAACAACTGGAGGGGGTGGATCAGCTTGACCTAAACTTTGTGCATATTCTTGTTTAACTAAACCAGTTTGGTAATTCGGGAGTTTAGGCAACAGCAGGACCTCTCTCTAATTCCTGTCTGTTCTTAGTAGATCAGTGTCTTGTATGTACATATATAACAGGTAAATGCTATCTGCCTGTGTCAGATGTAAGACACTTGCCTTCCCCAAAAATTGTTATAAGGAGATATATTTGCGCTCAGGGTAATATTTCATGACCTTAAAAGCCAGCAAATTATACCAGAGACACTATAAAATATCCTAACTATATAATTTCATGCAATTCAATCAACATCACATAGTTTTCTGAACATAATAATTTATTTTCAAGTAGTAAATAATTAAAATCTATTAAAGAACACATTTAGATTTGGTTTAGTGCTTCCTTTACTTCCACACTCCAGCAAAGATTTAAGACATTCAAGTATCTTATTTCAACTCCATCATACTTGTGCTCCTTGTTTGACAGAAAATGCACTTTTCCTAAATACATTTTTCTTGTATCAACACTTATGATTGATTGAGAATCAACAGAACAGAACTGGCTGTCAAAGCCTCATGTCCTGTTGTGAGCCACAACTTTGACAGTTTCTGCTTTGAAAGTGTATCAGCTCTCCTTCAGAATCAGCAGTAAGTCTCACTAGCATCCTCAGTGTAGTAACACAGGGCCACATACTTTCCTTTACCTCTTCTGAACGTGTTAGGACGAGTCAGAATGCAAATCAAATTACACCTCCTGAGGGATGTAGTGGTTGGAGGATACATGCCCAAATAGGCTTCCAGGCACGCAACAGCCACAGCTGGTACTGCCGCCTTTTCCTTGCTATGGCACAGAAGGAACATTATCTGCTGGCAACAGAGGCCTAAAGGATGTCCTTGGGACATCCCCCAGAATGTGTTTCTTATTACAAGCTTGGTTGCTACCTGCATGAAGTCTTTTTGGTGTCTAGGATCAGAACCTTCCTTCTAACTAACTGAGATGGGCTTTCTGTGAGGTCCTGGAAGTGCAGGCAGTCTGTGTTTTTACAAAAATAATAAATTTGAATAGCTAACAGAAGAGCTCAAAAGACAGGTTGTTAGGTCTTCTTTTTCTTGAACCCTGAATAGATTAAGAAAAAGGGAGAGAGGAAAAAAAAGGTGTTCTACTCTACTGACTTGAAACGTATATGGCCATGAATTTCATGAGCTTACTAACGTGACTGTCATGTCTCTTACCCAAAAATCATCATTTGCATTTTCCATTTAAGAACTTGATATTCTTTATAAACTTACTTGAATTCTGTAAAGAGAGCTGACAGTTCCTAAAGAGAAAAAAAGCCACATTATTATTATGTCACTTCTAGAAATGCTAATGGCAGGATATGAAGGACAGCATAATTACAGTGTTGCTCTAGCAATTCTTCAGTTAAGGTTTTCTTAGTACTTTAATTATAAACTACTTATTTCAGCAGTTTAACTTTCTAAATTCTCAGTCAAACACCCTTTGGATTTGATTTGCACTTTGTGGTCTTTGTTGGTGTAAAAAGAGCCTCCTCCAGTTAAAGTCAAAGTCTCATGCAGTCAGGAGCATCCACCTCTGTGGAGCACTGCTGGGCTGGAAAAGAAGGACCAAAGGGAGAGCTGGCTTTTTCTGCATAAGAACCAAACTGTTGTTGAGAAGTAGGTGCACTGAAGTAAACAGGAGTGATAAAACCCTCAGAAGAGAAGTCAGGAAGAGAGTTAGGCGTATATAAAGTAAATTTGACAGGCCAAGCGAGAAGCTGCAAAATATGTAAATGAAATCAGATAAGGTCAAAGCCCAGCAGAAAAAAGAGAATTCTGCAGCTCTCTAGCCAGCATCTTAGCGACCTGCTACCTCAGCGTATCTGAACTCTGGGAAGGAAACTTAACACAAGGAAAGAACAAAACCTTTGAAAGAGCATATTCTTAAATGCTTGTCCACCAGACACAGGTCTCCATATTCTACAAAATGATTTTTCAATTGTTGAATCCATTCTCAAAGCTGTTGTCGGGGAAATTTGCTTTTCAGGTAATGAATACTTGAACTCCATTGGGATTTATGTGCAATGCTTGAAACTCATGCCTAGGTGAATTTATGAATAAAAGCTGACTTATTCTGTGATCAAATATTTTCCTGCAGCGGGGCCAAGAGAAGGGACAGATAGTTCTGTTAAGCTCCTTAAGAAAGAAATCTGAAAGCAGATCACATCATTTGAACAGCACTGCAAACTTCTCAAAATTGTAAAGCACAAATCCAGTGATTAGCAGGACTTCTTTATTCAGAGAACAGCAATCTGAGAAACCTGATCTGTAAAGCCTCAAAGATCTCATTAGGAGCTTGTAATCCTTAGTTTATTTATTTACTGTTACAAGTGTACACTGACAGTTTTGCCTTGAAAGCTACCACTGCTTGTCCTTGGTGGGGAAGAACACAAAGGACGGAGTATTAACTTTTGTGATAAGACAGTGTGTTGTGATTAATTTCAAAAGTGATGGCAAGAAAGCTGGGGAGTGGGATTGAGGGAGGGGAGCAAACGCATGCAATTCTGGAATAGTTTGCAACAGTTATTTCCTTGATTTCCTCTCATTACTGACTGTTGACAAATCTTTCCTTCCCTCCTCCCTTGCTTACCCATCTTTCTAGTTCAAGCAAAGGCTTTGGGAAAGTGGAAGCTCTCTGAACAGTTTCAAATACCTCTTTTCCTTAAAAACCATTCTCCTTGCTCCTTGACAAGGGAGGTAAAGCTGGGTTCATTCTGAGAAACCACAGAATTCAAGGGAAGCAGATTGGTTTTGGTAACTGTATCAGTTTTGGTAACATTCATTTTTGTGGGACTGTGCTACAGCTGGTTTTTGTTTTGTTGGTTTTTTTCCCCCCCTTCATTCTCCTGCTGTGAGATGTGGTGCTTTACTGACGAAATGGGAGTGCAATGTGCATGCCTGTGTGTGAGGAAGTAGCCAGCATTCAAAAAATCTTAACAAAGATTTATGAGGCAAATTATGTTGTTTGTTAAATACCCAGATGGAAAACCAGAAACTCTAGACACGGTGAGTAGTGAGGGTATCAGCAAAAAAGCTGTGATTCAGACAAATAGAATGCCTCATGATTTAATTTAAAATGAAAGTGTTCCCTTTCATGAATAACAAAAGGGTGTTTTGTGTTGTGTGTCCCCCCCACGCCCCCGTTGACACTCTTCCTGAAGACAAGTCCTGTATTCTCCATTTTTGTTCCTTCGCTACTGATATAGGAGATACATAGGTGGCTTAGTGAGGGGCAATACCTAGTGAATCTGTAACTGATAATAGAAAGAGTATTCTGCCACAAATTACTGCAATGCAGTTGATTTCAGTTTAGGAATTAGTTGTCCTGGGGAGAAAGCTTGGGGAGCTGGGACTTTATATCAATAGAGAGCTTCCCAGGCTAGTAGAAGCCTGCATGCAGTACAGGGTGTAAAAATGTTAAATCCCTCCCTCCTCTCCTCTCTTCCCTAGACCTTCAGGTCCTCACAGGCTTACAAGGCTGACAGCACTGGCATTCATCCTGGGCAGAGGAAGGCAGGCTGCTAGCTAACAGGGAGGCAGAGCCATCCCAGTTCCTCCAGCTATCTGCGGCTGAGGCAGTGGAGCTGATCTGCCAGTGCTGCCCCAGGCTCACATGGGCAGGAAACAGGGGCAGAGGCATAGGGAGCACTGAGCAGAGACACCACGGCAGTATCAGCACCTATTAATTTTCTAATTACGTGATACTGAATATTTTTTGATTCACGATACCGCTGTGTCAGCAGAGTGTTGCCTATCACTAAGGTTGTTATGCTGTGACTCACTGTTGTCTCATAAAGCAGAAGGGAGCTGAAAGGCAGTGTTATCTGAAAATGTTTCATTTCCAACATTTCGTTTTCAGCAACATTGTCAATGTTTCTGAAAATGATGTTATCCTTCAGTTCAAAGGTTTTGCTTTTAAACACTGCTTGTTGCATCTCAAATAAAAATGACATTCACTAGCATGCAGGCCTTTAAGCAACGAAGATGCTTCTGGAAATGTTGACCTACTGCTTTTATGTACTAATAAGAACTCATAATGTTGTCTTTGTAGGTATTCCATCTGTTTAGGGGAATCAAGCTGCAGAAAGACTGCTTAGGTTTGAGCATTTCTGTTCCAGTGTTGCAATGGCCAGTAAAACCAGCAGGTAAACATGTCTGTTTGGTAGTCTTGACCAGCAGTGAAAGGTGGGTAAACTGCATTTATCATTGACCTGTCTGCACATGTTCTGCTCCCTGATACGGACAATGATGTTAGGACTGGGTGTACTACATCTCAAGTAAACAGAAAACTGAAAAAATAAAAAGTAAACAAGTGCCATTGCAGGTAGGAGGTGTTACTAGTCCAGACAGAGTCGGTGGCTTTTTTTGGCTCTTTTTCTCTGTGAATTGAATACAGGGTGCTTAGCACATATGGAGTTACCCACAAGTTTACAGTATGTGGGCGGCAAATGAGAGCCTGCTGCTGTATTTTATTACTGCTGTGTGCTGTGTGTTTTCTCGATGGTATCTACTTTTACCTAATCTTAGCTATTAAATAACACTACCATCAGTTAACAAGACCTTTTTAGAAGGCAGAATGGAATGGCAATTTGGTATAACGCAGATGACTCTTCTAAAGTTGTTTTCTTTCTCTCTCTTTACCCCTGAGGGAAATGTCCAGCATGAGTAGAAAAAATCAAAGTACTTTTCATTTGATGAATACATGCTTATTGCCCCATTGTTTCACTCTGCTGTAATTCAAAGTGAGAGATCTGAAATTCTTTAACAAAATAGAATTTTTTTAAAATGTGATTTTTTAAAAAGCTTGGGTATGCAGCATTAAGTACCCAAATATACCCTGATAAAGTTTCTTAATCTTCAGAGTGCAGTGGTATGAGGACACTAATGGAGCAGATTCTCTGTTACTAAGAGGAAAAAAGGCTGAGAACTTTCCTCCTTGTGTGATGCAGGTGAAAGTGTTACAATACAAGCTGCAGTAAAGGACAAGAGTAGAGATAAATGCAGCATTTGAGAGAGAAGGAAAGGCATTATAAAAAAGACCTGAATCACCTAGTGATGTGTTTGTTCAGCAGAGCTTTTAAAAAGTGCACTAATGGCCCATTTTATCTATCACCCAAGTCAATGGAAAACGCCCATTGACTTAAATAGGCATTGGATGAAGTGCTGCGCTTTTAGGAATAATTATACTTGGTATGCTGAGCTTCCTAGTATTTCTTTTCAGGCTGAATGCTGCTCTTTCCATGATGTGCCCTGACTTCAAACAAACAAACAAGCAGTCCCTTTTTCCTGCCTATGCAAACTGAAGCCATAGCGCTCCTGCTACTACTTCCAATTCAGCGCAGATGTTGAAGAAGCTTTTTAGATCAAAGCAGTAGTCTAGACCCAGAAAACACTGCTGGATGGGAAAACCATATGTGAAATGTGTCTTTGTTGCATATAGTCTTTGCTGGATGGCTGGAGCACAGCTGGTGGGTTTGGAAACCGTTTGACCTCTGAAGGTGTGTTTCACTTCTTGCCCTCAGGCCATGATGCTATTTAGTCCATGAAATGTCATAATCCACACTTCCCAAGGAATATCTTTTAAGCATGCTGGCAGGAAGGGTGGCCACTATTCAGTGCAGTGCACTACACCCTCACCTACTGTTTTGCTAAACTGTTTGAGCCATTACTTGATTTTGTCCCTTTGTGGTAGGACTGCTGCTAGTTTTCTTTGTTACTATTGCCCAGGATGCTCTGTAAAAAACTACATGGTATTACAATAATAGTAATAATAATTGAAAAATCCTAGTGCAAATTCTTGCCATCCTCTTGTGTCAGCTAAACGCATGGATGAAAATAAAAAGCATAAGCCGATTCTGGATGGCACGAATTAAGGCACAAGACACATCCCACAGTTTAGCATTCACTTTGTAAGTTAGTAAAGGTACCATCTCACCTCATGTAGACAATGAAAAACACAATGAAGAGTATGTGACTAAGTACAATAGGGATATCTTATCGATGTAGAAAAGGAGCTGTTTAGACTTTGAGTGTTAGAAGGTTTGTGCATTATCTGTGATGATCTCTTAGCAAAGTATTAGTACCCACACTATACTGCCTTTTGGGAGTGTGAGTTTTATTAGTTTTTATGTTTACGTCAGCTGAGGACTAGATAAGAACAGAAACTGAACTACTTATTCCTCTTCTCTGTTTTGAACATACCTCTTTCTTAGAAACACAACGCTTCTACCATAAATAACACAGAGAAGCAAACTAATAGCTGAATGAATTATAGAGTCATAGATTCACAGAATAATTTAGGTCAAAAGGGATCTCTAGAGCTCACCTGGTCCAACACCACAGATATCTGGTTCAGAACTGCTTTTTCTGTCTCTTGGTAGGAAATAGAGTCCCATGGCTCACTAGGAATGTCTCTCTACATACTTACATTTCAAAACCAGAAGAAAAATCAAGTTTATGATTTAGAAAAAAACAGTTTAGAGCCACCATACAAAAATTTAAATGATTATTCTATGTGCAAAATAGAGGTGGAAGGTTTCCTTACACTTGCTAGGAAAAAAACAACCAGCTGAGAATATCTTTTTTGTTCTTATTTTCAAGATGGAAAGCTTGAGGCACAATGGGTTATTTATAGTGACAGATTGGCACTTAAACAAATAAGCTGACCATAGATTCCTAGCTTGGAGATGAGTTACTGCAAATAAGCAAAGTGAATATAATAATAATAAAATAAGTGAAATATCTAAATACAGAAAATCCTTGTGAAGTGCTCTGCAAAGGTATGTGGTAAAAGAAACCAGCACAGTTGTGTTCAGAGGTGAACCTGATAGCAAAGAGACTAAAATCACATTTTTTAACCAGTTTGAACCCAAGGACCTCAAAGCTCTTTGTTCTCAAATAAAAGATTAATTAACCTTGGCCATCTCTCCAAAGCTGATGTGGAATGGGCCAGTCATTGGCTGGCAACATTACACAGGATCGGGAAATGAAGCAGTGAATATCATCATGAACTGAAAAAACTGTCATATTAAGATAGGCAGGGTATTATTATGTGCTATGCAATTTGGCCAGCATGTCTGGTTTACTTCAGCCAATATTGTGATGGCTTCTTTGCAAACATTCAGAGATCCTGTTTTACAGATCACCTCTGCTAGTGACTTTCTGGCCACCCTTGGTGCTCCGCTCGTACTGTTCTGTTCCTGAGTCAGGCAGAAACAGGTTTCTTGCACAACTTCCTGAAGCACAAAGATGGCACTTAAAAAGCCTATGAAGCAAAACAAAATAACCTTTGCTGATTTTACCACCAAATACTGCCTAACAAGGCTCTGATACTTGGCTTCTCTGAGCCATCAAAACTCCATTGAGCCTGACACAGGTGGCCAAGAGAGGCATGCAGCTATGTGGAGTCTTGAAATGACATGAAAATGCCTCAACTGTTAGCAGTTCAAAGAGAGCAGCCTACTCTTTGAAATATTACATACTGTAACGAGAGTTTGAAATTACTTTCTCTGAGTCTTCTCTAGTCCCTCCTCCCTTTCAGGCAGAGATGTGCTGAGTTCTTAGGCACAAGCAGCATTTCTTAACCTGTTTTAGAAGAGGTTGCTTTGATGTCCCTCCTTATGTTCTGCTGTGAGAAATTAAAGAGAAACACTATTGTTGCTTTACAAAAGAAGAAACAAATACCTTCATATCTGAAGATAAAGCAAGCTAGCATTAGCAGAGTAATTGTGTACAGGTATGTCAGAAATAAAAAAACTCACGTTATTGCCTTGTTTATAGGTGACTGTTGCAAAGGAGACGTCTGCATCTGCCTTCCCCAGTTTATATGTTATTAGAGGGATTTAAAAAACGTTAATTGTTCCAAGTCCAATGGCAGCTTCGGAGGGGGTCTTTGCCACCATCTATTGGTGAACTAGGAGAAAAGGCAGCCTGAGCTGACCTTGCTAATGTTCCCTCCTGTACCAGTGCAAGATTTTGCCCCCTGTTGAGGTTTTGGGGTAAAAAAATTTTTTTTTTTTTCTTCTTGTTCTGGGACAAAGGGCTGTAGTTATGCCCTCTGAGCATAACTCTGAGCAAATCTTAACAGCTGGCCTGTGATCCCACACACCTTTCAATGGGGAAGAATGGAGCTCTTAAGTTGCAGAGAAGAATGTCTTTCTTATGTCAAGTCTCTAGTTAATTCATGTCTTCCTGGTTTCTGGCAATGGAATTGGGCCTATTTTCTTTGCTGGTTTCAAGAAAAATCACAGCGATACTTGAACAGAGCCCCATTGCTGCTGCCAAATCTTGGAGGAGTGCTATAATTGCTAGCATTTCTGCACAGTCCAGTGAGAGGGGCATCTGTGAAACGACGTCCCTTACAATGAAATGTTTGCAGACTCAACCTATGCCCCTAAAAAAGCAGGCAAGAAGATAAGTGAAGGGAGCAAACGTCAGCAACTGAGCAAAAAAAGTAAACCTTTAAAGATGTCTCTAGATATGAAATGAGTCTGTTTTATTGGATTCATCAACACTTGCTTGCATATGCATATCCCTCATGAATAAAGCTTTTGTAATGCAGGCTCCAAAATGATTCAGGTAGTCAGTGACAGCAATGAATGAGCACAGAGACAGTTTAAAGAGATTGCTTAGTTTTCAAATCAACAAATTGCTGTGGTTCTACTTAATCCATCAAAAAAGGAAAAGAGAACAATCTGGCAGCCAGGCAGGAAGATATAATAGTAAAGGACATAATGTTCCAGCTATTTTAGGACCCATTTACACTATGAAACTGGTGGCATTAGAGAACAGTTGTTGAACACATTTGAGGAACAGCTGTGTTATTGCTGAAGTGTAAAGAGTAAAGTGTGTATAGACCTGTAGGGGTGCTCAAAAAGAATAGTTTGAGGGGCGGGAGGGGGCTTCTGTTCAGCTTCAAGCCATATTCTTACTCAATTTCACTACAAGTAAAGAAGGACTACAGAGTGAAATGACTTCATGAACACTCTTTTATTTCCATGAAAATGGCAGCAATTATATATTAACTCTGACAGCTGTATCAATCTTTCTTAGATAAGACTAAGTAACATGGATCAAACAAGTGCCTTCAGTGTTCATTCATCAGACAGATATTCTGGTCATTGTTTAGGTATATCTGTTCCTTGAATAAGACGCTTACTTCCCCCCCTCCTTTCTCTTGGTGGGGTTGCCATTCTGCTTATGCTTCAGACTGGACCTGCCACAGAGATATAAACTGAGAGTAAAGAAATGCATCTCGTCACAAGTTGCTATGAGAAAAACTTTCATAGTCATTGCAAGGTAACTTTTATTCTCCTAGAAAAGATTTTGTTCATTGTTTCACTCACTTACCAAAGCCTCCCTGCCAAACCAGACCTGCATGATGTGTTCAAAGTCTGCATATATTAAATTATTTTTGGATTAATAACGGAAGTAGAAGAATGTATTACTTTGCAGCAATTTTAGTATGTGTCTCATTGGCTTATCTATCTGTTTGCAATCATATACATGTGCAGATGTTGGAGAATTATTTGCTGTAGCCAGAGAACAGTGAGTGGCTTGTGACGGTAGCTCAGGTCTGCTGGAGTGCAAGGGCTCTTGGAAATATTTTCAGGAATACTGGGTTGAATGATCTCTGCTTTTCCTCCTGTCTCAGTATGAGAGATAAAACTGCCATCTCTCTATTGTTACATCTGAAAATTGATTTATTTCCCTTTTTGGATTATTGGCAATTTTTGAAAATAACAGTTAAAGTAACGTCATTGACTGCATGCTGCTGAAGCATGGGAAGTGTAGCATTGACCTGGAAGTTACTCAGTAGCTGCTTCTTGTAGTTAGGGTTTCTTCTGTGTATGTGGATAGCACAGTTGCTTGCACTAATTGTGTGTAGGCGTATTGCACATTTGCTACTCTGCTATGTGAATAAATGTCCAATTTACATAAACAATGGTGTCATTTGCATATGTGGATGAGGATTCAAATCTACACAGGAACTGAACTTCAATTTATGAAGATCAGAGCAGGCGTTCCATCTCTGTTTAGTCTATATTGAGACAGCCAAAATGCCACTACAACTGAATCTTGACTCATATTTCCTGTATTAATGACTATGCAGTATAGGCCAATTTATATCTGCCTTTTATTATTTGTAGTGATTTGAATGTCTTTACATTAGATTATGGTTTTAAATTCAATATGTTCTTACTGTGCTAGAAATTCAAAACACAAACACAGTTCTTATTCCTGAAAACCAACAGATGAAGGAGAAACAAAACAAGAGAAAGAACCTACCTGTCAAAGTGTGTAGGAAGAGGGAAACAAGCAGTATATATGTTAAGAAACACAACAGATTTTAAGATGTATCTTTTTAAGAACACGTGTGGTTGTAGCACTAACACAGGCAAAGAATCTTTGCGGGATTATTATGGCATTATTCCTTCAAATTTACCATTCTTCACCCTCTTTGCAGTATCACACCTTTCCTCACTTTGAAAACTATGGTGAAGGAAGCATTTAGTGCCCGAACAACGTGTGGGACAGACTTGGAGGGCATGCTTGCTTTTATACTGGAGAATCACAGGCACTCATTTTCTGTTTCTCACAGATACTGTTTGCTCTACTCTTCTTCTGGGGAAGGCAAAGAATTTAGCATTCCCTGGCGGTTGTGGCCCTCTGGATTTGCTATGGTCATATTTATCTAGTGTGGGTAAATATATTTGGTTTAGCAAAAGAAATCAGAATAAAGCATGGGATACTTGTCTCTTTCCAACAGCCCCTCTCACAGATGTTCCTATGGGAAGAATAAATTCTGCCTGGATAAATTAAATTGGACCTACTGTAATTTAAATTATAATAGCGGTATTTTCAGTAGTATTATTGTTACAGTGAGGTTACAGAATTGACAGATAATGGAAGAACGATTGAGATCATCTACCTGGACTTGTGCAAAGGTTTTGACACTGTCCCACACAACATCCTTGTCTCTAAACTGGAAAGACATGGATTTGATGGGTGGAACACTTGGTGAATAAGGAGTTGGCTGGAGGGTCGCACTCCAAGAGCTGTGGTCAACGGCTCAGTGCCCAAGTGGAAACCAGTGATGAGTAGCGTTCCTCAGCATCTTTGTGGGTGACACAGATAGTGGGATCGAGTGTGCCCTCAGCAGCTTTGCTGACAACACTGAGCTGTGTGGTGCAGTCAATGTGCTGGAGGGAAGGGATGCCATCCAGAGGGGCCTTGGCAGGCTGGGGGGGTGGGCCTGTACAAACCTCACGGAGTTCAACAAGGGCAAGCACAAGGTCCTGCACCTGGGTCAGGGGCAACCAACCCTCGGTATCAATACAGGCTGGGAGGAGAATCTATTGAGAGCAGCCCTGAGGAGAAGGACTTGGGGGTGTTGGTGGATGAGAAGCTCAACATGACCTGGCAATGTGCACTTGCAGCCCAGCAAGCCAACCGTACCCTGGTCTGCATCAAAAGAAGCGTGGCCAGCAGGTCTGTGGAGACGATTCTCCCCTGTTGCTCTCATGAGACCCCACCTGGAGTACCGCGTTCAGCTCTGGGGGCCCCAGCATAAGAAAGACGTGGACCTGATGGAGTGAGTCCAGAGGAGGGCCTCAAAGATGATCACAGGGCTGGAGCCCATCTCCTATGAAGACAGGCTGAGAGAGTTGGGGTTGTTCAGCCTGCAGAAGCAAAGGCTCTGAGAAGACCTTATAGCAGCCTTCCAGCACCTAGAGGGGGCTTATAAGAAAGATGGGGATAGACTTTTTTAGCAGGGGCTGTAGCGATAGGACAAGGGCCAGTGGCTTTAAACAACAAGGGGATATATTTAGGATAGATATAAGGAAGAAATTCTTTACAATGAGAGTGGTGAGACGCTGGAACAGGTTTTCCAGAGCAGCTGTGGATGCCCCATCCCTGGAAGTGTTCCAGGCCAGGCTGGATGGGGCTTTGAGCAACCTGGTCTGGTGGAAGGTGTCCCTGCCCATGGCAGGGGGATTGGAAACAGGTCATCTTTAAGGTCCCTTCCAACCCAAACCATTATATGGTTCTATGATTCTGTGACTGTCATTGCAGAAATACTCTGGCTTTACTATGCCTAAATCTGGGGATTTCTAGCCTTCCTACACTTATGTAAGTAATTGTTATGGGCAAACTGTGGTGCCTGAATGGTTCCCATTGTTGACAAAACTTTAAAATAAACCTGTATGGTGACTTTAGTTTGTTTTTGTTGTCTTAAAAAAAATGTTTTTGGCAAAACACTTGAAAATGGAACATTTAATTTGAATAAGTTATATTTTAGATTTGTAAATATTTCCTTGTTGGCTCATAATTTGTTTCATTCATAATAGGACTATGACAGCCTCATCCTATGTGAGAGATGTCTTTAATGACAGAAGAGAAAATCCAGCTAGGGAGCACAATGTGCAGGGGATAATCAGAACATTCAGCAGCCAGTGTATGACTTCCATGAAGTGTTGTAATAAAACATGTAAATAAAATAGTTAGGTTTTCATATGTAAACCAAATATGGAGATCTTTCCAGCTTTATGATTTTTTTTGTTTTATTTTGGACATGAAATATTTTCTAAGACAGTAAATTGTTTAGTAAAGATGCTGTGTAGCTGCTAAAAGATGATTAGCATCACAAAAACTACATCTAGGAATTGGAAGAGATTTGAAATGAGAACTGAGAGAATCTTATCAAAACTTGATTCCTAATTTTATTCATTTTTTAGGGGTCTTTTAGTAGCAACAACATGTAAAATTCCTTTTCCTTGCAAGGGTCTAGTGACTTTTCCTGGGTTTTCTACGGTCTTTGCAGGTTTCTTAGGAACTCCAAAACAGTATTGTTCATTTTTCAGTCTGTGGGATGTCCTCTCATCCTCCACAGACCCTCTAAGGACTTCAGCTCAATCTAGATCTTCTTCGTCTGATATAACCTCTTTGAAAAACTATGTTTAATTCTGGACATATGAATGATATATAATTATTGAGACAACATTAAAACTATAGGAAGCTTAAAACTTATCAGCAGTCCAGTTATTCATGGAAATTCACCTGATCTGAGACATCCTACTGGGAAAGGTGCCTGGGGAAATCATAGCAGAAAACTGAATCAAAATAATGTTCTAAAGTAGAGGTGCCTCTCTGACCAGCAAGGGAAGGATTAGAAAACAAACTAGGGTTTTGGTGCCATCTAAGTGAAATTAATCAAACCTTTTTAATTCAGAGGGTTTTATTCTTGTTACAAGTTGCCTTGTTCAACTGAAGCTTCCCCACACCGTAGCTCCTGACAGTTCTAGCCTTGACGTTTCTAATAATGCTTTCAATACCTCTTGAAAATTCCTGTAAGAGAGGATTTATGTGACGAGTTAATCAAAGCAGACTATACAGCAATGTGTTTTCATCCCAGATAAATATCCATGTTCCATTACCAAAGTTGATAAAATATTTGATGGACAGCAGTGACCTGCTGCCTACTGTTCCTATGCTACTGGATATTTATTTTTTTACATTCAGAAATGCATGGGCAGGTTATATATTTGGATTTCTTCCTAATCTTGCAGCTGATTGCCTAAAACCTCCCATCTGTGGCTTACACTGGTTGAGTGTAGAAGCACTTGCTTTGATAAAATAGATGCTGCAGTGATTCAATGTAAATGATTTTTGTATGCAGACTGTTTCTGTGGGGCTGCTGGCACTAAGTTCTCATGAAAAGCACATGTCTGGCAGAACTGTCATAACCCAAAGAAACAAGTCTGTAGGTGATGAGGAACAACGTGTGATGAATAGCAAAATCTCATTCTAAGGTAAGGCTCACTTGGAGAATGGTGGCTATCTATCCAAGCCAGGCAGCTGCAGACTGAGAGATACAAACCCAAATTACTTTCACAACCAGCTGGGCCAGGGTGTCTCCCACTATATAAATGTTGCAACATTGCACAATGTAAATCAGGAAAGAGACTAGCACACTAAATCCACTGTCCTCTAAAATAGCAGCTGTTGCCCCTCTTTCTTCTTGCTACCCCAGCTGATTTATCTGCAGTACTCTCAAGTATTCACTCTGAATTGGGATGCTGAGAACTAAAGGCATTTATTGCCACTGAAGTGAAACAGAAGATTTCAGCAGTTGCCCTGATTAACAAAAAAAAAAAAAAAAAAAGGAACAGTTAATAGTGTAACCAGTAAAGCAATGTAACCACACATGACTTTCAGAAATGTTATTTAGGTTATGGCAGTATTTGCCTGGCTTCTTCTATAATCTCTCCTTAAATTATGGAAACAGGGAAAAGAAAGATAACTGAAAATTTCCCAAGTGTGATGCCTCAGGCTTTGCCTCAAGTCCCAGGGTACTACTCATCCATCTGCTTTTTGCAAGAGAAATGATGGTTTGTGTTTGCCACAGGGAACTATTTTACAAGGCTTGGCACCAGTGATACCAACTGCAAATAAGGGTCATTAGCAGTGTAGCAAGAAGTACCCTTCAGTACTGGGTTTCCTAAAAATGCCTGCAGGTCTGCAGGGATCATCATCCTGCTGAAATTTTTACTATCATCTGCTCAGTTTAATGGTTTTCCCCCAGGCCACCTTGTAGCCAACTTCAGACAAACTTAGACGGCCAAACAAGGCCAAGCAAGAGTTAAGGCCGTACTGTTGCCTGCCAATATGGAAGGAAATGTTACAAACACACAGAAAAATCCAGTTAGTCTTAATAAGTAGGTAGCCGTGCTTATTCTTTTTCAGCCAGAACCTAAACGTGTCTGTGTTCTGGGCAGCCTTCCTCCAACGTCATTTCCCACTTATTTTCACTGCTTCAACTTCAAAGTTTGCACTGAGTAGCCAACAGGACTCTCCCTCCTCTGTAGGAACTTAATCTCCTTCTCTTTCTTTTTTGAAAACTTTAGTGTCTTCTGTCACCCATGGTCCATGTCTTTGAGAGTTGAGGATTTGAATAAAAATGTGAGGGCTTGATGGCTTTATCTGGAGGCAGGCATTGAGGGCTAGCCTGCTGGCTAGCTACTCTTGTCCAGGGTGGGCTGAGGAATTTGTACTTCAATATCCAGCTGGAGCTATTAATGTCACATATCTAATGTTACAGAAGGGGTGATTTACACATACATTCTCTAAGTTCACGGTCTTCAGTAAAATACCAGCTTTCAAAGGATATTTACACATGACACATCAATGATGACAGTTATTGTAGAAAGAGAAGTAGTGCAATATGCACCGCCCACATTTGCCTTTAGTGTTTGTGCCTTCAGTGTTACACAGTCCATCTTCCACCCATTAGTTAGAGCCTCTGATTACATTTCCTCAGGGCTTACTTCGGAGAACAGCAGCTTCATCTAGCCAGGACCTTTTGCAGAGACCTATCAGTAGAGGTGCTTGATGGAATTAGTACACCATCTTTGCTCTCGGTTGGGTTACTCCCTTCTGCAGACAGTGTCACCCTTTAGTGAGACCTGATGATTACTGCCCTCAACCCTGTACTGAATGGTGGCTGGAATCACTTTTCACTACGACCATCTCTATTTAATTAATTAATCTTTGGATTTATTTGGACTACTAGCACTGTTCCCCTGGACTTCTAGCTACCCCACCTGCACCCCCACCCCATTTGCAGGGTCTTTCCCTGTGCTACACAAATTACAAATCCTTTCAGCAGCAATATTAGTTACAGTCTTCCTTCATCATTCTGTTCACTCTTTGCACTACCTTTCTAAGAGTTAAATTAATCAGGGAATTAATTTTATGCCAGTTTTCTATAGAAAGCCCTCAGTAATGGACTAACCAAATAATTAAAGTGTTAACATGTGTCTTTATAGTATTAGATCTAACAAAATGTTTGAGATGTGGGATGTATAAGTGATTTTAACCTCTTGGGAAGTGCAGTATTCACTCAAGTATATGCTGATTTTAGAGTCTTGTCTTATGAACTGGAAATTTAAATACAGCTTGAAAAGACCTCCTACTGAATTTATTGACCTGTTGTTAGGAGTTTGACATGAGGGAGATCACCTCCAATTAACTTGGAAATTAAAAGCTGTTCCTAACATTTTAGATCATGAAACTTTATGCAACCTTCTTAAAACACACTGGAAGGGTTTAATTGTGCACTGCAAGCTAAGGTTTGCAAGATTGGATTTTTTAATAATAAATCCTTCAAGGTAGAGATTTTATGTTTAAATTATATACTTGTACATGAAAGGTGTTTCAAAACAATCTAGAATGTGAATTTAAAGCATGCCAGCTACTTTTGCACAAACTTTTCATGTCGCCACTCTTAATCCAAACAGAGGATCTTTCTGAAATTGCCTCAAACTAGTTTGGGAGCAGATTAGTATAAGGCATCCTTAGTGGGGGGAATTAAAGCAAGTATAGAAGAGGAGTTACCATGGAGTTGCTTTTGCTGAGAAACTCTTGCCAGGCTGTTTTCCCACATTGATGCAGCTCATCACAGCAGGGTCTTGATATTGACTGGAGCTTTTCTCTGCTGCTGCACCACATAAGCGTTTATGACAGCACTTCAGACTACTGAGTTATCTGAACTCTTTATAGGTGCACTCCTTTTCCAAAACGTAACGGATATCTCTTTTGGGTAGATTTTCTTCTGGTAGCAAGCTGTCACTTCCCAGGTTTTGTGCTGTGGTGAGATGAATGCTTAGAAAGCAGGATACACTTAATTTTATTCATAAAGCATTGCACATGTGATAGAACAACCTGGCTCCTCTAATTAAGCAATAATTCACTAAGGGCAGCACTGTCTTTCAGGGCAGTTATTGACTGCCTCAGCTGGATTGCTGAAAGGCAAAAGGCTGCAGACCACACAACTGGAAGAGCAGCAGTCCTCTGGGAATTTATTTTACTAATATGAGGTAGGTAGTTTTGTCCTGTCTTACATTTTGCTTGCTTATGCAGTGTTTATATTATACACTAAGAGTAATGCCTGGCTTCACGGAGCACAGCAATATCTCTGTGCTAATGATGTGAGATAGAGCCAAGACAGCTGAGCACAGCCATTTACTGTGTTACCTGAACGAGATCTATTGGCCCTCCTTTAACTGTTAGCGGGGCCACTAGAGCTAAACTTTGCTGCGGGGTGTGTGGAGCTATGATCAAGGCTTTACTAGTGCTTGCCTTCTTTCCTGCTTTTTGTTTAGATTTTGTTGAATGTAGCTTCAAAATCAAATGTGAGAATGAAAGAGCAGAGAGTAGGCTAAGTGGAAAACAGAAGCATATACAGCCTGTGAAATAGGTGAGAAAAGGGCATATTGAACCATCTGTGAGGAGATAGGAAAGAAATTGTAAAGTACTAAAAAGAGCAGAGGAAGAAAAGGGGGAGGCAGGAGGTAAGTAGCATCATTAAAGAAACATGGAAAAGCTGAAGGTAAAGGAAATCAGTCATAAGAGATGCTGAAAAAGGATTGCTGGTAGGAAAAGTAGGCCAGGGGAAGGTGTATGAGCAGTGTGATTTGTGATGGAAGGGACGGAGTCTGGAAAAGATCTAGTCAGAAGCAATGTTGACAATTTTTCAAATTTGAGGACCTAGAAAGGTCGTGGAGAAAAAGCTCAGAAGCTCATCTGAGTTACCTGTAGGCACAGGCAGGAAGCAGGCTGGTGGTGGTGGAGTGGTAGACGCTTTAGGGAGCTGTTCTGTAGTCCTTAGATAACAGGAAAAGGTGATAGGGCTGATCAAAGGAAGAAGAGAAGACCTACTGTTCAGAAGGAAGAAGATGACTACGAAAGACTTTCACACAAAGTAGGTTCAATGTCATCCAGGACTTGAACTGAGATGTGATTTTTATTCCTGTATCTCACAGCAGTGTTACAGGTTCACAGCCATGCTGGAGTAGGCTTTGGGGCAGTAGGTGAGTACTTTGTGTTTCTGTCCATCCCTTGAAACAGTGCAAGAACAATTTGAGTGAAGGTCTTCCTATTGTGTTGCTAAGCCCAGAGCCTCCACAACCACAGGCTTTGTGGTCTTTCAAGCCTGGCACAGAGAGAAGCAACAAACAAATCATCTTCCCTTTGTGGCTTGAGTCTATACTTATAAAATTTGTAAAAAATCGTGGTGTCTGAGCTGCTTAATGTAACAATTTCCTATAGCTTTCTCTTCTGCTTAACTTGGTCATATAAAACTTTGTGTGAAATCCTATGTTGCATTATGTTGTCTGGAAATATTTTTTATATACATATAAAAATAAAAAAATTGAAAACATGCACAAAATCATGGTGGGGGAGAATGTACATTGTGAATTATCTATCTGTAACAGCACTTCTGAGAGGTTCTCCCCTTGCTCTTATTCTTTCTTCCTCTTATGGAGAAGCTAAGTACATGTAAAATAGAACACTTAGAAAATGTCATTAATCATGGATTTAATCTCTCCTCCATCCAAAAAACAAAGTAGATAAGCTGGAGAATGGCAAGGCACAAGCTGGTGATGGAGATGTTCCATTATCTATCACTTGCATCTAAATACAGCGATATATTACTGTAGGCCACTGTAGGCTGGGCTGTAAGTATTCTTTTTTGTTGTTGTTGTCTGCTGTATCTGACAGTCAGGTAACATTATGATTAAGACATAAGACTTCATTTCTATATTCATCATGGAATTTGGCTTTTATGGTCAATATATTTTGTTTATAGGGTGTGTGAGGTTTTTATTTTGTTGCTTTAATGTCTGGCTAGTGAAAAATGACTCTTTTTCTAAATCAATTAAAAAAACCCCCAACAATAACACTTGCACATGAGTGTGTAAGATAGCAGGTTTTATTGTCATAAATATACCTTAAAATAGAAAGGCTTTTCAGTGCTAAACTTATTTTACCTGCTTTACTGTTGTGAAAGCTTAACAATCTTGGAAAAGGCTAACCCCACAAACATATTTATTTTCCAGGCTTGTTACAACCTTCTAGCATTAACTTCCTAGATGAATCTATTTAAACTTGTAAGTGAGGTTACTCTCCTCAGTTGAGACTAGGACATCATGGCTTTATTACCATAGCAACTGGATTTGATCAAATGGGGTGAGTTAAAATGTGGATCAGTTGTATCGGTTCTGCTCTTTTGGAGAGCACTTAGGCAGAATCTAATGTGAGAGAAAGTGCCATGCATGTTCAGCTAATCAGTGACAAGGCATCTCCCAGGCCTCATGGTGATGTGGGAAGCTCATGGTTTAGAGGATTAAAGGCTTTCTCCCATTCTGCCTGCCACAGCCAGTAGCTGGTGATGTTTTTAACCGGCTGGAGGGTATGGGGTAGTGTTCAGGTAGGACAGCTACTGTTCAGTCGGTGGTTGAGTGGGTCACGTACCCCTCTGAGCTGTGCTTTGGGCATCAGCTCATTGGCTTCAAGACACGATAGCCCGAGGAACACAGGCTGAGACCAACATTCATGAATGGGTTTGAGAGAATTTTGCTGCTAGGAGTAAGTCCAGTAAGTGTAGGCAGAGTACAAACTATTTGAGGCGCTGTGCTGGTGCTGTGTAGCAGAGTATGAGCTGGGGTCCTATGCTGTTCAGATGCTATCTGAAACCTGACATGTCCTGCTGTCGACTTTCTAAGTACCTCAGTGAGATGGTGTAGAGGAATGAAGCTGGGTTAATTAGCATTGATAATATACAGCTGTGGGTTGGCTTCAGGGGCGGCAGTTTGGCTGATGTAGATAAGGTGCAGCTGTGGCTGGTTCTGTTAAGGGGTTGAGAGCCAATGAAGAGAGAGCAGAGAGAAGAAGCAGAGAGAAGAGAGAGAACATATGCTTTGGATGAGGTGAGACTAGGGGAAGGCAGCAGAGGGACTGGCATGAAGCATGTGTTGGTATGAGATGGTAAAAGACCTTGTTGCAGCTTGATAGTTTGGAGAGTGCTGTGACAAGATGACAATTATATGCAGAGCCATAGGGAGATATTTCTGTTCCTAGGGCAAAATGGCATCTGTACCATATCCTTGTGTTTGTCTGAGGTTCACGCTGGAGTCCACACCTCCCGGTCCCTCTTCCTGGAGGCCAGAAGGAACATTAGCATGGATTCAGTGTATCCTGCCCTAAGCTGCCATTCTCTACCTGGGTTAAACAGTTTCTCTGTGAAGTGGCTGGCCCCAGTTGTACTCAGTCCTGCTTGCCGGGGTCAGTGAAGTTGTAAGGCAGGGAGAGTAGCAGCCCTTCCTTGAGAGAGCTGCGATGGTGAGAAGTGTGAAGGCACAAGCTCTCCCTGAAGCATAAGTTCTCTTTCCAAAACCACATTTGCAGGTGAGAACTGCGGGTAATATTTGAGCTGGGTTGGCAATAGTAGGGCTGTTCTCTACTTGTTCTCTGAAGCAAGGTTGTGGTACATGGCTGACAAGCGTCACAAACCTCAAATGAATAACTGCAGCAGGCTTGACTTCAGCTGCTCTTCCCTGGAGTGAACTACCATTTGCATGTGTCACATGTTCAGATTTCCCCTAATCTAATTGTAATTTCCATCCTCACAGGCTCTGCAAAATAATCAATGTATTTGACCTTCCTTTAGGTGATAGATGGAAAATCTTTGAAAATACTGAGCAAGGCTCATACCAGGGTCATCTCCAGGTGATGGATCAGTGCCCCAGGGCCACCTGAAAGTTTCTATCTCAGAGCATCTACCCTGTTTGCATATCAACTGTTCTAGGAGGAACTCTTTAAAAACCTGGACAGGAGACCAATGCTAATGTTAGGTCAGAGGGGAAAGTTCTGTATTTTCTTCTTTTTTGAAATCCATTTTCATAGTTTCAATATACCAGTTCAGCTGATAAAACAATCTGACCCATAAAACCTCCAAACGTTTTCAGCTAAAAGCCTCTTGAGCAACAGAGTATCTAGTGAGCCTGCCCTAAGTTAGTCTGTTGTATTTGGTGCACACATGGCCTACTCTGTAGACCGCTGAAGGTGATTAATCTCTTTTGTTTTGCAATGGAGTTGTATTAGGTAAGATCACAAAATCATTTAATGAGGTTTAGCCATGGAGAGGCTAACCTTATCTGGAATGTGCTCCTTAAACTGTTCCAACTAGATCTGCAAGCTCAGACTTTGACTGTTAAGATGAAAGTGAGTTTGCCTGCACTGGAAAACTCAAGAATCAGAAGTAATTAATAGACTTAAAGTGGCTTAGTTAAATCAGATTAATTCTTCATCTTCTTTCAAAGCAAATTAAACCAAGTTAAGGACACTTTCATTCTGAGTAAAAGCATCCACTTGCCAGCTTAATGCAGTTTAACTAATCTTCTTAACAAGTGACTTTGGATTACTTTTCCTGAATATTCTCCCACACCCGGTTCCTTTCCATTAAAACAGAAACAGCTTCAGCTGTTTCTTCAGGGCTTTAGGGCATAGTTGAACCTGGCACTTAAGATCAGATCCTATGATTAATACTCAGGAAAAAGTGTCTGCGTGACTGCTAGGAATAAAATAGATGGATCTTTTTGTAGTTTTATGTGCAAAATTAAAACAGTTCAGGCTATGATTCTTCCATATTTTCAATGTCTATACTGTGGATGCCTACAAACAGCATGATAAAGGCATTTGATTTTAGCAGCAAACTGGATGGAAAAGTAGCATAAGGGTGGGCAGGTTGTATCACATGAAATCTTACTGTTCTAGGGTCAGAGTACTCTGAAGTTGTTATGAGTCTCCTTATGTAATCTGCTTTTCTGCTATTTAAGGTTAGCAGGTGAGTTTTTCCTTAAGTTCTGCTGAGTGCTGAATGACTGGAAAAGTTTTGAAGCTCCTCTGTTGTGTGTCTGGACTTTGAGCTGGTGGCTGCCCAGGTGGAGAGATCACTCTGTGTGTGCAGCTCCATGGCTTATTTGTGTCCTGCGGCTTCACTCTAAAAGTGTGGCTTTTTAACTTTTCCTTGATCTGATCCTGATGGAGATAAAGTGCTAGGAATTTCTGCTTTTGATGTGGCCAGCCTGTGGCAAATCTTACCTACTGTGACTTTGCCTAGCTATGCTGTGCTTAAAAAAAAAAAAAAATTAAAAAATTACAGTGCTGTTTCCATTGTAATTTTTCTTTGTTTGTTTTCTCAGGTCAGTCATCTAAAGCTAGTTGTCTGTCATTAGAAAGGAGACACACATTTCACAGGAAGTTCAAAATTACACTATAAGCTCTTTAGCCCAGTGTATATGTCTCTATAGCATGCTTATTGTGGAAAACTCGTGTGATGCAGTTTACTGACTAGAGCTCAGGACTGCAGAATATCATAACCAGTATATAAAAACACAAGCAGGCGAGTTATTTTCTTTCTTTGTCTGTTTGCCCCTATTTTAATTGCTACTATGAGACTGCAAAACGCAGCTCAAATTCAGCATCTGGTAGCACGAGAGTAAGAGGGGGATTTTAAAGTATGTCTTCCTATTTTCAGTGGGACAGCGTGTAGTCTTAGCAGTTTGTCTGTCTGTGTGGTGTCATTTGCAATATCTGCACCTGAAGTCCTTATGACCTTTCTGATTTTGATGGGACTTGTCATGTGAAGAAGTCATGATTCCTGCCAGCTGAATTATGGTGCACAATTATGCTGCTGTTTTTTTAGATCTGCTAAACCATGGTTCACAAAAGCATCCTAAAGCTGTCCTTGCTTTATTGACTTATACTTCTGTTGCTGGAAATGAATTACTTTTGATTGTGAGGGGGTTTGAAAGAATGAGAAAGGTGCCTGCCTCGTGAAATGTTTTGAGAGAACAGGTTATGTCAGGGGTGTTTGAGCCAGTCAGTCTCAGAAGCAGGATGGGCATGTTGTTCCAGTGTGGTGCCTGAGCTCATCAGACATGGCTTCTTGACCTGAGCTAGTCACCACACACAGCTCTGTGCTGCGCTGTTTAGATTTACTGCCTAGAGACTCTTGTGTGTTACTTCATTGCATGGTGTAGATAGGCCTAAAGGAGGTACTTGAGCTACCAACTAGATGTCTAAAAAATGTTTGGGGTAAAGGTTTTTGAAGATGTTAAATGGCCTTATCTTAATTAACACCATGACCTCTTTACATCACCCAGGTAATATAAAATGAACTTAGAATGGAGGTAAGTATAGCTCATACTTACATAATTTCTCCTCTGTATTACTGGTGGTACAGGATAGCTTTGGTCTAGAATACTTTATTGCTAAGGAACCAAAAATTATCTTCTCTGCAGTGCATGTTAAAGAAATCATAATTCTGACTTAACAGACAGTCCAAACAGCTATTTTCTCATACATCTGCTTTTTGTTACATGACTTTGTTTGAAAGGACAAAGTGAGTATCAAAATATTAAAAGTTTTCTTCCTTGACGACAGGCCAGGTTTTACTCAAGAAAAAGGCAATGTACTTTAAATGTTGATCTGTGGTGCTTTTCCCCAGCTGATTTGATCTGATCTGTCACTAAATCCCAACACTTTGTAATGTAATAAACTCCCAGTCTTTGATTGTATCTGACACCAACAGAGGAGTGCTGATCAGAAAAATCTTCCTTTGATTTCTCTAGGTAGTGGATCAGATGCAGCAGTGAAAAGGAAGGAGCTAAAGAACAGATGAACAACATTAAAAAACTGAACTTTTTATCTCTGTCCACAAAGATGTTCTTTAGAACTACAGACAACACAGTACTTTTTTATTTTTAGAGTGAGCAAACCCTTTCTATATACAGTACCTGCAAATCACAGTATAATAGGAGATGTCTTTTTTTTTTGTTTTATTTTTTTTAAATAAATCAGTGCATACATGGCAATGGGTCCTTCTGGTACATCATCCTCCACAACTATGCATGGGCAGTCTTCTAGCCCTTTTTTACAAAACAGATGTAAGTCTCAGATCTGTTCAAATGCAAACATAGTGTTTATCAGCATTCTGTGTTTAAATCTTGTTAGAGCTAGTTGAACTCAACTAAACTTTCAGACTCCTCTTGAATCTAATTGTCCAGACACTACTCATATCTCTAAGTCTGCAGGCATACTCCTGGGATGCAGGTATTTTATCCTTTCTGGTATCTATGTCCCGAGGACGGAAGTTTGCACAATGTAAGAGCTCTCAGTTTCGGATTATTGTTAGTCCTTCATGCTACAGTTGTAATATGGCCAAACTCCAAACTCTTCCTTGTTCAGCAGTGTAAGTGATCTAGCTATGGTACAGGAAGCATTCAGAATATTCTGTGTTTGCCCAGGATCTCACCCCACTTCAAGGTTTTCTTTTTCCAAAGTTGATGATGTTGCCTGTGTACGTCCTGAAGGTACAGCATACTCCTGTATCAGTACAGGTGTAACAGGTTTTAGATACCTCAACCATCTGCAAACCTGAACAGTGTTTGCATCTCTTAGTCAACGTCTGTTTTAAGAACAACATGAAGTAATTGCGTGTTCTTTTTAGCTGCATCTTTAAATTGAAATATTTCCTTGAGTTATGGATTTGAACTACAATTTTTCACGTTGCCTTCCATATCCACGCTCTTCCTGTGGCTAGGATAAGCGATGTTTAGAGCTATTCTAAATAACTGCTTTCATATCAGTAGCAGGGCTGAAGTGAGAAAGGACAGGCACATTAATTATACAGCACACTGTTTCCAATGCCAGCTCCTGCTAGGGCAGGAAATTTTTCTGGTTGCTCCAGAGCCTCTCTTTTGGCTCATGCACATTTGGAAGTGGAAGCCAAGGTATTTTAGGAAGTTTCTTGTTCATTTAAAATAAAATGTCCAGTAATTAGACAAAGCGACCAGTGCCAAATGCAATGTACCCCATATGAAATACTTAATTACAGAGGAAAGTTATGTGTTCCAATTGACAGAGTAATCTGTACTCTAATTTACTTGTCTTACAACTCATTACATCTGAGATATTGATTTTCCAGTAGATGGCTTTAGTGGATAAATAAGTGCATTTTATCTCAGAGACCTTGGGTTGAGTCAGATCTGTGAACCTCTGTCAAATGAGCTTGGAAAGCTCAAACCTCTCTGTTAGGTGGTGTCCATGGAATAATCAAAGCAGACATACTTCAACTGTGCTAGCAATTTGTAAATAAAAGTTGAAATGAGACAGAAATGAGTTGCTTAAAATGATGTGGCTTTTGAGACTTACAAGATGATGTCCTAGCAGGTAGCTGAAGTGAACAGTGATTACTTTTTAATTATATGTACCTTGACTTATAGGGTTTAATATCTAATTTATTTCAATTATACTGTGTGAAACTTCCTACCATGAGCCAGAAAGGTGTGGGGGGGGAGGTGGTGGAATGAGACACCTAGAATCATTAAACCTTGTCCTGCTTTTTCATAAAAAGTTGAAAACCTTCAGAGTGTACTTCACTTCCCGAAGCAGGAGCTCAATTATAGGTGAGATCAACTGCCAACCTTGGCTGGGAAGCATGAGAAAAATCAGCCTTTTTAACATTTACCTAAAGCACCGTAGCTGCAGGAGTAATTATCAATCACATTTTTCAAAAGTTTTCAGCATTTGTAGCTCTTGAACAGATTGACAAAAGTTATTTGTGCTAAGCACTTCAACGCAACAACACTTTTATTGATATGTATCATGCTCCTGGTACTTTGCTTTTGGTTTGGGTTTTCCGTGTTTGGGGTTTTTTTTTTTTGGTGGTTGTTTTGGTTTTTTTAGTTTCCTCTTGTACATATAGCTCCCTGGGATGTTATCTTTTGCATTTAACTTTTTTCACCCTGAAGAAAATGGTCAATTTGTTGTTTATTTACTAAGCTATGAGAGGAAACATTACGCTATTCAATTTCAAAAGTAGCACAGGGCTTGCTGTAATTGATCAGAACTCAAGATCCATCTAGAACTGCATTTCCAGAGACCAACAGCATCCAATACCACAAGTTTTAGAGAAAAATTAAAATCTAATCTTCCACGGACAATTTTGCAGCAATATTCCTATACACAATAATATCTGAAAGCAAGCAGGTTGGTGTTACTGAAGGGTATTTATTTTAGTAGCCTCAAATGGAGACTTTCTTGTGCCTGGAGCAATACGTCCCCTTTTTAATACTACTGAACTCTTCATTTCAATAGTATCTTGTAGAACTGAATTTCATGTTTTTTGTTGGTTTAAAAAATATTTTCTGTTCTAGCATGTTTCATGATTAGCTAGGTTCCTATTGTTGCATTTTTCTATATGTTACTTATTTTATAGATCTGTCATATTCCCAGTTGTGTGTTTTGGGTTTTTTCTTTCTTTCCAAACAAGAATTATAATATTTCTTTTTCTTTGTTATTAATCTGTTCCAATATGGAAATGTTTCTGTGTCTCTAATAGCTTTTATTTATTGCCTTTCCCTGTCCCTTACTATTTCTGCCTTGTTTTTTGTGAAATTGGATGACCAGAACTGAAATGTGATTGTACCACTGATATCATACAATGACACTTTGATATTTTCCAGATTGCTTGTTATCACTTCCTTAATGAAGGCTAAAAAGTTATATTTATATGGGGGTTTTGTACTGCCACATTGTGCTTTTCAGAAAGATACCAATTTTTTTTTTTCTAAATGGTTATGGGTACAAGCCTTCAGAGTATGCAAGAAGTTCATCTCGTTTCTTCCATTATTCTGCATTCAACTCCATTTAAGATGCATTTTCTATTAGGTTATTCAGCTCCCTAATTACATGAGGTTCCTTAGTCACTGACTGTTCTTTAAACCATGTGAATTGGCAAGAAAACAAACAGGTCCTCTCTCCCCTCAAAAAACATACTTTGCTTTCACTGTATGATAAATTCTGGATCACTTGCATTTTAGGCTATTTCTTTTCAATCTTGAAATCACAGGGCAAGATGTCTGCTTTTGTGGAGTGCCATTTCTTTTCAAGTAATGCTCTCACTTAAAGGATTGAGCACAGGGAAATAGAGTGCAGGCTCAGAGCCCAAATTATTCCAGTCCTATTGATTATTCTTAGAGTATATGTAGCTTCTTTCCTCCACCTAATTTTTTGTGGCAGATTTGAACTGGTTGTCTTTTCAGTATCTTTTTAGGAAGACAGCTTTTCTGAAGATGTTGCCTTGAGGCCAAGTGGCATCTGGATTTTATCTAATTTTTACCTCTTCATATCAATTGCAAATTGTTTAGTCCATGGCTAGGAATCTTTTTACATGACTGCTGTATCCTGCCTGGCTGCTGACTTGTCCCCATCAATATCTAGATCTTTGCCCTGCTGTGTGTTGATGTGAACCATCTTGCATCTGAATTAGGTAATCCCAGCAGAAGAAAATCTTCTCATTCATCAAAGGAAACCTTGGCCATTTGAACAAAAAGGTATGATAAGAGAAATACTGTACGCTTTCAATTTCTGATTTCCGAACAACCTAAGTAGCATCATGCAGCTCTGAGGCATAGCAGCCTGAATGTTATTTGACTAATAGAATGGGCAGCACTGCAATGAGATCACTAAGAATATCACAAGGATATGTCTACAGGACCCACAAGTTACTAAAACTACTGGAAGCAGTATAGTCACCTTGAGGTATAACCTTGCCAAAAGCTGCTAAGTATTGCTGATGTATCTAAACAGAATTAACTCAAACATTCCCAGCCTTCCTCAGGTCTGCATGTGAGCGTCTGCATAAACTGCAGCAAATCTCTGGATGGTCCCTAAACTTAGGAGCTCTAGTTCATCACTTCAGAATTATTCTTTTTTTTTTTTTTTTTACATGGATACTTCTTTTCTCCTAGAGTATATCTTTATTAAAACTGAGAATTGGGAGCAGATGAGTTTATATTTAGAGTACAGAAAAGTCTGGAGCTCATGTAAGTGATCTTGATCAGAAGTAGTAAAACATGGCTGCCTTTCAGCCAAACACTTGTAAATTATGATGGTTTTGATTTATAATTATTCTTTTTCAGTTTACACATGATCATGTAAAACTGACCTGTATGGCTAGGTGCGATAGACCAGAAAGACTGACTCGAATATTAATGAGAACAACAGAACTATAAAGCCTGTCATGCTGACATTTGTGTTCTCGGTGTCAATGCTACTTGGCAACATGACAATCCCATTTTTTTCTGTTCATTTTTTAAGTTGCCTAATTGCTAGGTTTCAGCAGCATGCAGAAATTTAATGCATCGTTAAAAGATCACTTAAGGAAGATTTTCTTAGAGTCTGTTTTTCTCCTAGGCTTCCAAGTCTTTCACCTTTAAACCTATATCTGCAATAGTTTCAACTGGTTTGGGGCGGTAACAGTAAAAAGCCACTAATTAAAAGTAAAGACAAAACAATGGAAAAAATGTTTGTTACTATGTCTTCACACCCTGCCCAGTAGGCTGGCAGGCTTGTGCACTACTTCTTGCCGTTTTTGTCGCATTTGTGACCTTGGCTCTTGATTAGTCTAAACTTCCTTTTATGCAGTGTAGAACAGCTAATGATCTTACTTGCACATGCCAAGATTTTGGCACTTTCTAAAGTTTTTCCTTTCTCTCTAGTCTTTACTCCTTCACTTTCCCTCCAATCAATTTAATTCTGTGAGTTATATTTCAATCATCTGTATCAGTGGTGAAAGAAACACTATTGATTTCTGTGTGCAGTCGTTTCAGCAGTTTCTTTATGAAGCATTAAGCTATCAGAAGCTGTGGTAATAGGGACCTTGCAATGAGACAGTAAAGTCTCAACAAGGCACAAGTTCTGACCCTGTGTGCTGTTTCCTTAACAACAAGATGGAGCATGATTGTGACCTTGTCTCAGAAGTGCTATTTCTGATCTTAGTTTCAAACAGTGAAGCTAATAAGAAAGTAAATAACATTCATCCCATGTTGAAGCCTAAGGAAGACATACTACTCTCCTTGTCTCATTCCTTGAATCTATAGATTTCTTATATTACTTTTTTTTTAGATTATGTATGTGGACTATCAACAGAACCCTGACCTGCATGTTTTTGAAATTTTTTCGTCAACTGTTGTCTAGAGATCTGCTAACAACTATCTAACTTGGCATAAGTAGATTACTAGGAGTTGTACAAGATGGTAGATCCCTCAAACTGCACTCTACAGACCTGTTCTTGTCTAGGTTGTAAACAATCTGTTGCCAAGTTATTTCTCTTATTTCTCATCCATACCTGATGTCTCTTAGCAGCTGTCAAGTTAGCGTCAAGTCTACAAGTATAAAGTGCAATAGGTATGCCATGCTGCCTCTGTGAGACCATTCAAGTATGCACTAACAGCACATCTAATATGAGTTGGCTTATGTGACATGGAGAAAGCTATCTCCTGCTTTGTGCAAAGGGAATAAAACTGAGGGGCTACTGTGCTGAGAATTTGTACCTCTTGTACTCCATGCACTCAGAAAAATCTCACTTTTACTGACAAGCATTTCATTGGGTGTGAACTCAGCGAGAAACTAAGTTGTCACTGGCACCAGAGCAAAACTAAACACTCAAGAAAATGGAGTTGAGAGCATATCTGTATTGTGTGCTATATTTGCGTGTAAAATTAGAGTGGCTGGAGTGAAAGGTTACCATAGATTGCTTTGGTACCCTAATTTTTTCGAATGCAGTGTTTTACAGGGCAGTGCAGGTATTTGTGGAACAGCAAAATCATTTGAAGAAAGCAGGGATGGCAGGAACAGTAATACCAAAACCCCAAACTGTACACTAGGTGAGTAGTAGAAATAAGTAGCACAGATACCTGACAGAAAGACATGGAGAGATACATTTGCATAATTTTATTTGGTTCCTAATATTCTCCTAACACACGAAATATTCATGTAAAAAGTTGAATGTGAGTGATTGTCAAATTATTCAAGCGCATGAAATGCGCTTGAAAGTTAATCAAATATTTTTAAGTGTGGGTTAACTGTGTAGTTTTTTAATTCAGCCCCTGCTTGCTCTGAAAAGACATGCCTAATGATTTGTCAGGGATCTGATCAGGTCTTTGCAGTACTGACACTCGGCAGGCTGATGTATTGGGCTTTATTCTATTGAGCTCATATCCTTGAAATTTCTGTGTGTGCCACTGGACTGTAGCACTGTTTCTTTTGTTATGCTTCTGATGCCTTGCTAGCTTAGGTCTAAAACTGGCCTTAACATCTCCAATCATCTGTGCACCTTTAGCACCCTTTGTCAAAATTTCAACTACATCTGCGCCTTGGGCTGCAGTATAACTCTTCAGGGAGGCTGGGGTAAATGTTATGCATATGCCTTTTGGAAGTGCTGGTGCTCTTAATTGCATGAGAAAAAACAGAGCTAGCAAAACAGTAAATGCTGGATATGTTTCTATGACTCGGTTTTCTTACAACACTGAAACATCCTTTGGGCTTTTGGGTCAGTTGCTCTGGGATGGTCCAGAATTGCTTTCTTGTAGCTCATGACTGGTCTCCTGAGCCACTGAATCTTTCCAGCTTAGCTCCTCTTTAACCCTGGTTGTTCCTGGAGCTAGACCAGCATCCCTGCTATAAAAAGAATGTTCCCCTCTCATCTCCTTCCCAAAGCTTCCTCTTCATCTCCCTGAAGATTCCTACATTACAGACCTCCTTTTTAACACTTGGTTTCTCTGGTAACTTTCTACTGTGCAGAATTTCCATCTTACAGACAGAGAAGTACAGCATTAAGCATCCTCCATTAGTTTTCTCAGTAGAGAGATACACAGACACAGAAGCCTTTCATGAAGTAGTGGTTGTCTTTGCGTTCAGTTCAAAGCACTGCACAGACTGTTGTTCTTGGATTCCTCAGATCCTTATTTTTTTTGTGTGCCATCTTTCCTAGATATTTCTGTACATCGGATTATTTGCAGTCTTAACAAATGCAGTGGTCAAAACAGGGATTTGTAATACTTTTACAGACATTTTGAAGTCCTGGCATCCTTGTTTGTCTCGTTTCCTTTATACAGATAGTGCCTGTACACATACTTGCTAGTGTAGTGTACTTGCACACACCTGCCAATTTCAACCACTCTGCCTATGTGTGCGTGCAAGTCAAAAAAAGAGGGAGGGTCAGATCATGTAGAGCACAAGTCACTAAGAACACAAGTAATTTTAATCCTTACCATCCTTCCCTCAGTACAGCTCTCTGGAGGGGGGTCACAGATCATATTTTCTTGTATTATTTCTACCAAGGTTGAAAGTAAGATGTGAGCTGTCGATGAAGTGTCTGGTTATCAGGAAATTCACGTTCTTCTGTCTTCTGAACCCTCATGTTCAGCAGTCCATGGATTTAGTAGTCTTGAGGTCCTGCCACATAGTTCATTTCACATGCCACTTTACAAGCAACACTTTCAAGGCTGACATGTCCAATATATAAACTGTCTTAAAATGCCCACGACACTTAAAAAACAACCGAAAAACTGATCAGCTTTTATCCTATAGCTTGTAAGAAGTGAGCAAGGTGTACACACAAACAAAACAAGACTGTAGCACAGGTAACACTTTAGCTTCTCAGACAACTCACCGCCACCGCTGACACATGCATGCTCCCAGGACCATACACTACTGACCTCCTCGGTGATCTTTTGTTTTCCACATCATCTTTTCCTTGTGTTTCAGGAGGGCCCTGAAAGACCTTTCAAAAGAATGAAATATGCAAGGATCCTGGTCTCTGCTATACTTGTTTCTGACCTCACTCTTCCTTGCCACCACAGAGCAGAGTGAAGCAGAGGGACAGCGTGGTGTTCAATCTTACTTCCTCATGTCCATATGCAGCCGGACGATCTAATTTTAGGCCTGTCAGCTTTTGTAGTGATAAGTTAACAATATAGATCACATATAAGCTGCATCACAATGATTTTTAAATGAGATTTATTCATTTAAAGTGGATGATAAATGGTTCTCTTTTACCAGACTCTTGCAAATCAGATTAAAGCAAGATTATTTTCCTGGAATAAGAGAACAGCTGGCACAGAGTTAATGTCTCTAGGTCATACTGTGCTTGCCTGACCTTGCAGAGATGTATAATGAGAATGGGGATCATCCAGGTACTCTTTGTATTTCCTAAATCCTGTTTGTGTATTACAACCAGATGCTACCTGGAGTACTGATACATTACAAGTTGGGTGAGCACTGTGAGAGGCTTTGGCAGGAACAGGTAGTGGCCAAGACAGCTCAGTTTGCCCTGGCCTTTCAGGAAATCACACATACAGGCTCAGTCTTTTCCAAAAATGTGGCAAGCATTGCCCTGTGTTCCTTCAGAATTTTAGAAGGCCTACCACATTATACAGAGTACCTTGAGTATGCTCCCCTCAGGGTTAGCCCATCCTTCTGGACACTTGGCTTCAGTCTGTTCGGGATTCCAAGGCGACATCCTGATTTTTTCCCCCTCAGTTCAGATCCCATAAAATAGCATAAGGGCTGTGTTACAGCCCATTGTACTTCTCAGTTTGTAATGTGGCACAAAGAATTTGTGTTGCATGTCCTTAATATGCCATGAGAGAATGGAGGAAGCCAAATCTATGTGGTCTTGTCAGTGCTACCTCTGCAGCGTAGCTCCTCAAGTGAACTACTCTTAGAATTTGTTTCAGAGGGAACAAATTGGTTCAGTCTGAGAGACTTGGAGAGAGAGAACTCCTCATTATCACTGAGAGCAATGGATATTTCCCCTGGATAAACTATCTCAGACTACACGATAAAACTTTTTCTGCTATTCTTTATTGTATTCAAGTGGAGGTCCTGGCCTTGTCTCTGGAGCTCTCCTGGCAGGAGGCTGGCTGTACTGAAGAAGGAAGGTAGCAGGATTGCAAAGTGTTGCCCACATAATAGAGAGAAGGACTAAGGGGGCCAGGGGAGACTTGACAGTGACACTCGAGTTCTGTTTCACCGACTTCCACAAATTCCTGGCTGCTGTGGATCCCTGCAGGTGTGGGAGGCAGAAGGGAGGTTTGGTACACCGATAGTGATTCCTCTTATGTCTTATTTTGCTAGTGCATTTACCTCTTGTGATTTTGATCAGAAGAGGTAACCTGTGGTATATATATCTGTAGCTTTCTGTTTCTTACCTATATTACCTCTATTTACATAAGAAATAAAGTCATATGTTTGACTTACCATATGTCATTGGTGAATGAGCTTTGACTGGCACCCTTAGTGTAGGGAAAGAATGGGACTTTGTTACGCAAAGTACATGTTTTGTAATCTTGTATTTCTCCTGTACCACTTTTCTTCAGCTTCTCTCCTACGACAAAGAAATGCAGTCCCTGTTGGTTCATTTTTTTCCTGCCACTTCTCAGATATTATTTTTCTAAGAATTCCTAGCTATGAGTCTGTCTACAAAATCTAAGGTTGATGGCATTTTGCCTCATCTGCCACAACCCTGCATGCTCTGATAAATTAACTGTATTGGGCTGCAGATTTAAGTTGGAAAGTAGTACAGAATAATAAGTTATTGGTTTCTTCCTTTTGATCTCTGACTGCTAGTCTATAATCTACTCCGAACATAGTGATATGAGCATTCTTTGTTGCTGAAAATAGTTGTCTATTTTAAAGTTTGGGGTCAAGTCCAATGTTGAGTGTCAGGCCAAATAGTGGGCAGAAGAGTTAAAAATAAATTCCCTGCTCCAGTTTGAGGCAATGCTGTATAGATCCTCACCAATTCAGTAAGTGAAGTCACTCCTGCACCCTCTACAAAAAGAACAGAATACATGCATTACTAGATCTTCTAGATCTGGCAGTGGTTCATTGGTTGTCCTTAGCACCCCTTTTTATAGTGATGCATAGCACATAAGAGAGCTGGGGTATAAGACTGAAGGTTAACTTCAACTATATTCTCATGCAAGACCCTGTTGTCCTCTTATAGTAAGTACTTATAAATACATACATATATATATAAAAATATTATTTGGGGGCTTTTTCATTTTGGGGGAAAAAGGAAAATGATAGTCCCCCATGAAATGTCAGGTTAGTAAAACACCTGAAAGCATTAGATATTTTGAAACGCGTATATAGACATACATCTATAAGCAGGCTGTGAAAACTGTTGAGAACAAAATGTCCTGCTGTGCTTCTGTGCTTGGTGCCTACAGAAAGAGTTCAGTAGAAGTAGTCTGTGTTAATCTTCTGTGCTTGCACTCTGAACTCTGATGTTCAGCTCCTCAAAACATACATGAAACAAGGCATATCGGTGATTCTACCGAACAGATAAAAATCAAAGCCTGAACAACAGAGAAAAACATTCACTCTTTTAAACCACTCCAGCTTTTCTGGAGAACACTACAGGACTGGCCTAGAAAGAAAAAAGCAATTGGAGATTTCAGAGTGCTCAATGTCTTTGCAGTACATGTGAGCACTGCCATTGAAAGCATGCTGAAAATAAACTCCCTTCAAAAAAGCAGTTAGCAATCAATAAGAATTCATGGAGACAGTATTTTATAGATCAGAAATTGAGACTAGAACAAATAAAGATATAGATCTCATACGATCATCAGACTTGATAGAACTCAGTTGACTTCCAGGTTGAAAAAGTTCATTTAGTACTGTTTAATCTTAAGAAAAATTAAAAGTGGGCTAATCTGAGGAAAAAGCATGTTGTAATTTATGTGCCAAAATAATTTCAAAGAAATTGATTCTAACACAGAGGAATTGGTTCTCACTCCATTCACAAGATAAAAGAATGCACTGGTAGATACTGTAAGATGTAAAACTTAAAAGTTTGACTCAAAAATAGGAGACGTTGAGTGCAGTAGATTTCTCTGTGTACCATGTTCTATTCATTTTTCCTTTGTATGTTTTTATCGTTGTATCTATAGCTGTTAATTTGTGAGACGTTTCCTGTGAAAATGTGAAAGGAAAACCACAAGAATGAGAACACCTAATTCAGTGCAAGATGATTCCTAATCATTCCACATCATCTCATTGTTCATTAGTGATAGAATTGAACGCAGCCTCCAATTCTGATGTAAATTTGCATATTTACATTGGCCAGAATTTCATCCAAACCAGCCTTGAATTGTATAACTGATTCCAGTGGGCCAATGTAAACTCACAGATTTGACCAGCTTTGGGTAGCGTTGTGTGTGTCACTCTATACATAATTTTTGAATCTTTGGGTCAGAAATGATTTAGCAGTGCATGATAATGGTTTGTTTTACATAATTCAAATACTGCAGCTGTTGCATGTTGTAATGCTCAGCCTCCATCGTGTTGGGTGGATAACGCCATTAAGCAAGCACTTTTGACTTCTTTGGTTTCTCTTAAAAGGGAGCAATTTCTTCCCCAGCTCTTTAGGTCCCTGTCTTTTTGAGGCATAGCAGTCAGTTAAAACCCCTACAGAGTTCTAGCTGAGGCTTACAGTGCTTTGAAAGGAGCCCTCAATTTCATATGAGATGCCTACCCCTTCCTTTTGGTCTTTTAGTTTTAAACTCTTTTCTTCTGACCCTGATATTAGACATCCTCTTCCAACTTTTGCTTATGGACTGAACAAACATGATGTTTTCGGTGCTTCTTGAGAAGGAGGAGGGAGATGGTGGTAGAAACTGAGGGCTGCAGCATCTCACAGGTAAAAGAGAAGGGCTGCATGATGTTAAGACAGGGTAGAGAAGCAGGGCATGGGAGAGAGGAATGGAGCCCAAAAAGCCTTTAAAAGAGCGATCCTTGCTTCAACGACTTTGCAGCCTAACAATGTGAATGAGTATGTGAAACATGAGCTGCCAGTGGGGACAGACTAATTCTGGTTGATCTTTGCATCTTTGTATAGCAGAACAAAAAGAGGTAACAAATACCATCTTTGGGGCGTGGGACCGAAGGGGTGGAATATAAAAAGAATAAATGGTGCAGGTGAATGAACACGTTCTGTTAATTTCAAGGTATTATTTTAGTTTTCTTGTGTTCTATGTATGAGTGCTATTGTAAGCAGTGAAGAGAGAAAAGAGCGCATCAGATGGGTAGGTGATAGCAGTAGAAAGTATATTTGCAATACAGAAGAAAAAAGTGGTCTTGCTTGGCATGATGGAAGGGGTTGGAGTATGCAGAACCATTAGGAACAAAGCCCAGAGATTGTGGGTTCATAGAGAATGACAAAGGTGAAAAAAATCCTGAAGCCACATGAAAGGGCATTAAATGGAAAGAAATTTTAAAGGGTGCTGTAGTGACAGCTATGGTACAGGCAGGTAAAGCAACATAAAACAGGCTGAAAGTGATGAAGATTCAACCAGTTGCGGAATGGGACTGTGTTTGAGGATCTGGGAAGGGACAGTGGGCACAACAGGAGAGCAAAGCAGAGAACTTGCTTCAACAGCACCGGGAACAGGAGAAACTCCATATGTGGCCAAGGGAGAGGTAGGAAACATAACTATGAGAGATGTAAAATAACGTATGATTGTGGTGATCACATGAACTCCAGTTAATTTCTCCTACCAAGCACGTAACATTATATCTTCTGATTTAAACCCAATTCTATTTGTATATAGCTACGGCCTATCTAGAGGAAAGTGTTAAAGACTGGTATCTTTTAGGGGTAATATTGTCAGTCCGTTGGGGTCAGGCAATTCTTTTGTTCTGTTGATTTATCAGGTCACCATTTGTATCTGCGCCTTGTTTGCCAAGAGAGTATTGCGCTACTTTCTCATATAAATATATAAAATAGCACAGTTCTACATCCAAAACGAGATCTGTGATAAGCTGAATAAGTAACAGCTGAAGCAACTTTTCTGATGGCAACTTTTGGTTGTGTATGTCAGCTATTTCCAGTGAGAGGGCCATTCAGATGAAACAAACAGCATTAGTTTACATCAAGTTACAGCTTTCTGTAATGGATGCTTTCATTGCTAGGCATACTTGGTGCATCATCCTCTATTGAAGTAATTAACAAAGTATCTTGGCACTTTAATATCTCTCAAAGCTCATTTCATGGCACAACTAATTAGACAGCTGTCTGAATTACAACAATGTGTGTTAATACTATGTTTTCTTAATACCAGAATTAAAGTTTGTCTTCCAGACCAGTATTACTGTCTCAGTCTGTACTTCACAGCGCTAACTTTGGCATCGATAGTCTGATAAATTGCTCAAAACAATTTTCAACCAGTCAGAGCAGATATGATTTTCTTCACTTTGGATGAATATCAAAAGTGTTTAGATCCCCATCCAACTGCTTCATCTTGCCATGTATTACTTGATAACACAATGTCATTTTGTAGTGGCAGACCATAATTTTGTTCATATTCCAAACATTGCCCTTTATAGTATATACAAGCAGCACTTGAACGCTAAAGTTCACTTCAGAACTTAGAATCTAAAATAGTAAGTATCATAAACTCATATCACATAGAATACCCTAGTGAAGGGTTATTTCAAGAATGATTTCAGAAAATATGGTGTGGTCTTATGCTTTTTAGATCCAGTTTGTAGCTTATATAAATTCTGATGAAAGACTCAATCACAGACAAGAAGTTGAAAAGCAGCTGGAGCAATGGGACAAAATTCTCAGGATCCAAATTTTGATATCGGCTAGTGATAATTCACAAAGGGAAGATTTTCTACAAGTACAGTTTACACTAGCTTTCTGAAATGAATCTGTAGAACTAAAGATCATTAAACATATAAATGTCAGTTTTCAATAATATATCCTATACCTGACAAACATGAATTAATTCCCTGTCATCCTGGAAAGTGCATTTTAATTTCAGTCCTCTGTGTTAGCCAAAATACTGTGATTCTTCTGTAGGAATCAAAGTACAAATGCTCGTTAAACTCTTGCAAATCATTGACATTATTAAATCATACCCTATCGTATACAGTTTTAAAAATAATTTTCCATCTTTTATTTTTCTTCTTACTTCACCTTTCTGGTACGTTCCAGAGCCCTGCATGTTTGTGCTGATGACAAGAGAATGTCTATACAGACAATCTTCTGAGCACTCTAAATATAGATGACAGGATTTTATACTACTTGACTATCTGACTTTTTGGAGATTTGAAAGGGATTGGTCTTCCATGGGGGGGCGGGGAGTAAAGGCAGCTGAGTCATACTCAAACTCATGTTGATATATTTTAAGAATCCGTTTTTCCTTTTTTTCTCCTGGTCTTTTATCTAAGATACTTTATCTCATTTGTTTCATTTTCTACGTACAAGAGACAGCAATAGGTCAGTCTCTTGAACACTTTTCACTGCTCTGTTGTGTCGATTGGCAAGTTTATTTTGTAATAGTTACCATTCAGAATCACGTTTTCTAAAATTTTGTTTAGGATCAAAATAGAGCATTGGTTGACTGTGCTTTAGAAAAGGGCAAATATTATAGGGCAAGGACTAAACTTTCAACAGAGGGTAAAGTTTTAGGACTTGCTTTCTGTTTTTAATGCATAGCGGTTATATATAAAGCAGAGGGGAGAAGTTCCATGTAACTGTGGTACCTTTGTATACCATGTCTTCATACAAGGATTACCATTTTAGAGAGTCATTCTCTGCTGTTGCTATATCTTGTCATCTTAGCCACAAAAGTTCTTATTACAGGTAATTTGCAGAATAACTTAATTAAATAGGTGGTATTTGTTAACACAAGTTGACTGTTAATCAGGGCTTAAATGAACTGGAATGTCTTGCCAAGACCTGTTCCAGTCATATACATCATGAACATATAAATATCCTTGTACTTGTGTTACCTCAGGGTATCTTTCTTTATACACAGTTTTACCCTGCCTCTAGTGGTGACTACATAGCCTTCCTGTAGATCCAGGAGTTTACTTTCAAAGAACAGGGGAATACCTGGAGGAAATAATATGTACAATTACTCCTATTACAGCAACGCAAACGATCAGAATTCTTTTGCAATACGTGCTTTGTATACGTGAGGGTACAGTCTCTGCCTCAAATGGTTTCCTGTCTAAATAAGCACAAGTAGGCAAAAATAGCTATTATTGTCCTCACTGACAAGAATTGAATAAAAGAGTAATTTACTGACTAGCCTTAGGTCAAGCAGGAAGCTAATGGCAGTGCTGCCGATTGAATGTAAGTATCCTTATTTCTAGTGCAGTGCTTTATCCAAAAATACGTCCTTATCTGTTAGACATCTGAGTGAGAACATCCTGCAATATACCCTGGCATTGCTTTCTCTGGAAAACATTCTCCTAGTGCTAATCTTAATCTTAACTTTTTTTTTTTTTGAACACCCATAAACCTTTGTACTTCTATTAAATTCTTGGAAGAAAGAGTGAGAAGTGGTTAAAGGTGGTATATACAATAACTAAAATACTCTTGGGAGTCAGTTCAGTTTTATTGCATTTAGTCTGCTCAGCCAAGTAATATATATCTAGTTCCAGGTACTTGCTTGTTGTCTCAGTTTGTATAGTGTTGGTAGGAAATTGGCACCATAGATATTCTTTACAAGAAGGAATGATGTACGTCCCTACATATAAAACAATTTTGAACAGCTCACAGGAGCCGAAAAATGCTAGTTACTTTTCCCTTTGATTTTCTGCAGTGTTGAGGAGCAGCTCCCAGGATATTTGTTGGCTGACCTTGCAACCTGGATCATCATGATCTGGTGTTACTTCTTGCAGACCAGTTGACAAGCCTAAGTTTGGATGTATTAGAAATGTGTGAACACCATCTGTATGTGTACATTAGTGCAGCTCTCTTGTCCTTTCCCTCCAGCATACAGCCTTAAGTCCCTTGGTTATTCCTGCTGTGGTTTGCTGAGGGCTCCATAACTAAAGGGTGATGTTAAAGAGGAGGGAACAACTTTTTCTTGTCCCATTTTGGTCTGAAGAGACATGCCCACACACAGTTCAGCAGGCACTTTGCTGTGAGGAAGGGATCCAGGGAAGAAAAGCAGTGCTGTGCCTCAGTGTATCGCCTCACTTACACATCCTTTGCTTATGACGCGGAATATCCCGTTCAACCTGATAACACTTTTACAACATTCAAAGAGGAAGGCGTAGTTTTCTGCTACCAGACTTACAGAGGAGATGTAACAGCTTTTATCGGGTTGTCATAGGGAATTTCACAGCCCAACCACCTCAGCATGGAGCATTACCCACTCCGCTGTTAGCCAGGAGCTGCTACGGAGCACAGGCTATCACAGTCATCTAACATTTGTTTGTTATGCAAATATCTGCAAGAACCAAACAGAGAACTTAAAATATTTTTGCCACCTGTCTGGTGTAGGGCTTCAATGCAAGGGAAATTCTTTGGTGGACCTTTTAAACTTTGATCAACTTCATTAACTCTGTTTCCTCAAAAGGAGCAGCAGTTGTTCCTGCCAGTCCCGTGTCTGCCTCACCACTGGGCAGGTGAAGAGTAAGCTGAATGATTACAGTCTTCTGCCTGATTTCATCTAGGTTCTTCTAATGGGCTGACCACTGTGTTATCTCATGACTTAATAATTTGACAGAATTAGTAGCAACCATATGGGTGTTAGCTGATGGACTGTAATTCTGCCTAATCATAAACCAGGAGGTAATGCACATGAGTCTTTGTTAGCTATTGGATTGTAGTGATTTGTAGGTTCTCTTGGATGTATATGGATATATATGAAAATAAGATTGCCCTTAGGACAGCAAGGATATTTTACAATATTGTCTAAATCCTCTTACAGATACTGAACTCTAAGTCCCGATGCTTTATCTCTCTATTTTTATATCATGAAAGCAAGCTGTCTTTACGACTTTGAGGAAACATTATTATACCACTGTATAAATTCGCATTAGGCTTGGATCTTGAATGCTTTAAGAAGTTCTGGTTCCTTCCTCTAAAATAAAATGTAAAATAACTTTAAAAGTTAGAGAGATGAAAAACCAAGGTAATCACAGGTATTGAAAAATTTCCATAATATGAAGAAGTTGACTATGCTAACACTGTTTAGCCTGGAGAAAAGTTGACAAAGGGACAACACGCTGGAAGTCTGTAAAGCCTGATATAAAGAAGGTGAGTAGAGTTCATTGTCCTTTCCAGCGTAAAACATAGGAGAGCTCAAACGAAATCAGAAGGTGGTAGTTTCACAGCAAAAAAAGGCACTTCTGTGTGTAGTTGAGTCAAGAAAGTTATCAACACAAGATGCTGAAAACTGTTCTGGTTTTATGGAGCAGTTGACAGACTCATGGAAGCAAATCCAAGTAGGGCTGCTGAAGAGGAAGTTTTTACCTCTGACTCAATAAACTGCAAGAAGCTGGGGGCAGTATTGTGGGTAAATGGTTCTTTTCTTCCACTCTGCTCTAGGCAGAGGGGTACTGGCCAGTGGCAGAGTTGATGATATGGCAGAGATGCAGCATGGTACAGCTCTTCTTCCCATCCTTATGTCCTGGAATCAATATCACTGCTACAATTAGGAAATTTACTCTGATTCTCAGGTGAAAAGCTCTATCTAGATATAAATTTCACTTTCTAAAAAAAAAAAAAAATACCCTCATGAAGACTGATGCTTTTTTTTATAAGTGAATTAGAATATAGGTAGCTGTTGAATGTAGAAGCAATAATGGTGAAGCTTTGAAAGACTAATGCTGAACTGTACAGGCACCTCTTCAAACATGCCCTTTCAAACGTTTCCTTGTCCTATACAACGGAAATGTCAGCCTTCAGGGTTGTCCTGTGTCCCCAGATTGGATCTGCCAAGACACCTAGATGAGTTAAGCGTCCACTTCTTGCTGAGGTTCAGCAGAAGGTGGCATCTTCTTTGTTTGACCTTCTGGAAATCCTTGCCTGGATGCCTGTGTATGGTGCTGTGTCTGCAAATTAGAATCATATTATTTGGGGCACCTGTAGGAAAACTTGGCCAGATACCTTAACAAGGCAAAGATTAACATTCATCTGGTGCACACATCCTGGAATAATGAGAGTCTCTTCCTCACAGAGATACAGATCTGAATAGCAAACGCTTTCTCCTTTTGTTTGGATTTGCTATTCACCCCTGCTTTGATTTCATGTTCTGTAAAGATATTCCAGAAGCATTTTTCTCACTAATGACTAGCTAAATGTAAAGGAAAGACTAAATCTTAAATCATTCCTCCACACCTGAGCTATATCTCTGAATATGTTTCTGGATTAAATAGATTTTTCTTCCTACAATTCATTTTTTTTCCAGTCCTGCTAAGTCTTTTGTAGTAATTCTAGAGGTACAGCAGCATGATACGCCTACCCATTGCTGATTTTCTACATGGCCAAGAAATGACAGGGATTTAATGCTGGAAATATCTTTGGAGACCAAATCAGATATAAAATAAAAAGAATCCTGGTATACAATTGATCCTACAGAAGTAATCATTTCCTAGGCATCACTATTGTATACAGTAGGAAATAGGTACAGCTGTTTCCTTAGAATAAAACAATTTGTGAAGCCTGTCATAAAAGGCTAAGAGAATACCTTCTCTTCTTCACATCCCTTTTAACTGCCTCCATAAAATTTAAGCTATTGCAATAAAACTTGGGGAAGTGCTTTCACTGGTGAGCTCTGTTTGACAGTACTTAGGAGATTACTTTGTGCTCAAGACCAGTTGGAATGTTTGAACATAAAAATTATGTAAAATTATATTTATTTTCTGGCCTCTTTTTTTTTTTTTTTAGCTTAAAAGGTCTGTGTGTGTGTGTCTTTTTTATTTTTTTTAAACGGAAAGATCTTTAAACAGTTCGCTGCCTTCTTGGCATTTCTTCATTCTGCTTTTCATTTCATGTGAAGTCTCCTGGGCTCTGACCAGTTCAAAAAGCAACTTTGTAGTTTTCATTGTATTGGAAACGATGCTCTTTGTCTGATAGACAACTGCATTCACACTGCTAAGCATTTGGACTGAACTTTTCATTTAACCCTACCGACTTCTTTTTCTCCTTCTCTCAGCATTGTCTGTATTGTATTTCCTACCGTGGCAACGTATCTTCTGTTTCTGAAGCGTCTGCATTTTTTCTGTGATCCTAAATGTAGCTTTGGTGCACGGTTTGGGATCTAATGGAGATGTGCTTTGTGTATGTGCTGTTGCATATAATAACCCGAGGCATTCATATCAAAGCCAGTTAAAAGGTGGCCTATGCCAGCTGAAATGGAGCTTTGTTACTCTTTGATAGCCGGTAGGTGACTGATACGATGTCAGTCTATTTACTAATGAAAAAAAATGTGCCAGTAAGTCTATCAGTTTTGTGGAAACGTTAAGCAAAACAGCTAAAGGATGAATACAGCTGGAGCTTGAATAACTCTCGTGTTAGTGTCTCTGTGTCAAAGTTGTGGCAAGTTGATGAGATGGTTTGGGAATTTTTCGATATGCTCTAAATACCTTTGTAGTATCACACTCAGTGGAGTACTGTGCATAGGTCTTGTTAGTTCATGTGCTTAAAATTGCACATGTACTTTGGTGCTGCCAGTCCAAAAGCTGCAAGATTTTGCTGCTGGATTTGTGGAGTGGATGGAGGCTGTGGGGTGTTTCCATGAGGCTGGCAGCTTCTTCCTTGGAAGAGGCGGGGAATAGCCGTTGGGGCAGCATGTTTTACTCTGCTGATCAGACATCTGTACCAGCCCAAGGTCAGAATCTGAACTGTGCCAACTACCTCCGTAGGAAAAGAGAGGACAAAGTACGTGTGCCCTTCATCTGTACTCAGACTGGGACTTACTGCCGGGATGCAGAGACATCCCAGCTTGTGAAGCTAACTCTGACTCAGATCTAGCCCCCATGATTGCTACTTTCGGGCCACCCAGGTCCAAATAAATAATGTTGTTGCTTAACGAAGGAAAAAGCACAGTCCTTGGGCCCATGTGAAATGTACTGGCAACGTGCAATCTTTCATAAGTAATTGATTCGATTTAATCATAGGGAAATGTGAAAAGGCAGAAACCTTTTAAATTAACAAAGTGATGAAATATTTGTGTATATATAAAATAGAATGAATTTAGTATCTTTCACAGACAGCATGCAATATTTTCATTCCAATATAATTTATGGCATTTGAAAGAAATTATTCTCTCTTACCCATATGTCTCTTTTCTACAGCACTCAGTTTTGAGATATGTATGCATTATAATCTTAAACACTGTATTATATTTGTTTAGGTTTTATCTGTGCATGTTGCAAGTGGGTGTATAAATGTCTCCTGAATGTTACCAGTTACAGGCCATCTCTTGCTTTGAAACAAGTATGCTAGTACTGTACTAGAAGTTTCAAGTTCAAATACACAGTTCACAGAATGTGATTCCAAGATGCCAGAAACCCTGTTAAAAACAAGCTTTTCTTTGCTGCTATATCTGCTTGCCTAAATGCAATCTGTAGACCACAGATCTCACATTTATTCATGTTATATCAGAGACATTTCTAGTGTAGGCTACAGAATGCCTGCACAGTGCCCTTGCAGAATGTATATCTCCTGGGTGTCAAAAGAAGCCATACTTTGTTTTTACCCATCCAATAATGAACTAGAGACTTGACCATCCTCTATTACACCATTCTTTTGTAGTCAAAGGATGAGAACATATTCCACTATACTTGTCTGTACTTGCACGGTGTACAGAATGATTCCATACTATGCTATAATTAAGCAGAAGGCCCAGTTTATCTCGAGATGCCTTTTAACTACAAATTACAGCTCTTCTCAGATTGGGGAATCCTGTGGTCTGCTTGAGATTCAAGGGTCTGTGAGGAGTTGAGGCGCAAGAGGTGAAAGTTTGAGAGTAGTTTAGAACAGCCTCAGGAATACCCTTTCCAAGCAGACATGAGCAGCTTAAAGGAAACAAGGAAACACTGATGTTTGGAACTGGGAGATATTGTATTTATATGCATACTTGAAATATAATAAATATAAATTATTAGCTATATTTACCACATATTAATAAACATATTAGCTATATTATATTAGCATGATGTAGTTGTCGCTTTGTACATAAGCCTGATAAAGACTTGCACAACCAGAACATTTTTTTGCCTATGTGCATAGTTATAATAAGATATTTAACCAAATAACCAACGAATGTGTTTATTAATCATACAAAGCAGGTGAAGACTAGTTCCTTTTGTATGCAGCTGCTCTCATGGAGCCTTCTGGACACAGAATAAGTGAAGATCATGAAAGGGCTCACAGAACTGATATTACCCTGTTTCTGTACCCTGCCTATTCTAAAGCTTACACACCTCAGAATGCGTTATTACTAAATTATTTATTGATCCTGAGTAACACATGTCAACACGTCTGTGAGTCTGATTTCATTTATGGGGTGGTTCTGAAAGAACAGTGCAATTTATGTATCTATCCAAGTCACTGGAGAAAATTTCTAATTCCATATTCCTTTCTGTAATGGTTTAAAATTCACAAGTATTTCAAAATTTTTTTGCATTTCTGCATGCAGTGTTTTTCAGCTTCAGCTGACCAAATATTAACGTGAAGAATGTACCTATTCACCCTATATTTCTGATCTCCCAAGTAACATGATGTAGTACATTTGTTTTCTAAGCAGCATACTACAAAGACTGCAGAAGCTACTCTAGATTTGAGAAGGTTCACGGGAGTGATGGTGATCACATTTTGTAGAGTGAGCCTATACTCTGTTAGATGAAAGGAGCAGACATAAGAGGCAGTCTGAATTGAAGAGGATGGTGGGAAGTGCATGGATTTTTAGGACAGGGATGTGCTCATCCATTTTCTGATTCCATGGCCAGCATTTTTTCCAATATTTAAATGGTTCCCTGTCTCTGGCTTCCCACTTGTGCTTTCTTCTCTGAGATCTTGTGTTTCATTTCTTAGCTCAGGTTTGATTTTGTGGACTTTAAAAGACCAAAGCATTTGTTCGGAGAAAGAATGGCAAAAGACAAAGACTGGAAGGAGAGGGTATTTCAGATAGGCAAAACTGTATGGGAAGTAGGGATGATGAGATGATAAGGAAATTAAGGCAAGTTTTATAGAATTCCCGCTGCTGCTGCCCATGCTGACACCTTTTTATTATTAAATCTTGTCACTTCTTTCCAGCTTAGTCTTCCTGGGATGCAGTCTACCTGCTTTTGTTGATGCTTAGCCCTCTTCAGTAGCGTGGTTGGTGTCATTGACGTTTACCCAATATCAGAAGCGTCTCACTAGTCTTCGGTTCTCTCGATTCAGAATGTAGCTGCACTTGGGCTTGTCTGACTGTTATGATAATTGCATAGAGCCTTTCTTTGCCTTTCCTAATAAACTGGCTTATACAATCTCTCTGTCTTCCCAAAATCCCATAGGTGCCTGCAGTTCCAAGGCATTGGTTTGGATGGCAGGTTGCAGTTTCCTTTTCTGCATAGAATGCAGATGAAGCTTTTGCTGTGTCTTAACAGGTAAGTACCTCCATGTACATGCATGATAATTTCTGAGTGATATTCAGCCTGCTCCTTGCTGCATTTGTGGGAGAGTTTATAAGTGGAAGCAGAATCTAGAGCCACATTTTATTTCTCTCAGTTGGCCTCAACAGTTGTTGGTTGTGCATTTCTTATCTTTTCTTGTAAAAATAGCAAAGCTTTTGATTGACATCATTACACCAGGAAGTCTAGAACTATGTTTAACTCTACAGTGCATATGCAGAGCTATAGACAAAACATAGAGCATCTTGACTGTTTTTCATGATCTTTATATTCTCCCATCCTTGAAGAAAAGTGAAGGAAAAGCAATGAACTTCCTTTGGAAATTGTACCATGCTCATAGTAGCCATAAGGACTTATATAAATAGCCAGATAAATTAAAAATATATACCTGAAAACATTTACATAATATTTTCTAAAGTAATATTAGCAACATATTCTTTTTAGTATTAATAAACTGTTGAAGATAATTTTTTGTCATATAAATTTATATATTGCTACCATTATGCTGATCTTAATTGATTCTCTTATAAGATCTACAGTTGCAAATTCTGTATTCATAGCATGCTAATTTCTTCATTAGCAATTATTTTATGGCTCGTTTTAACTGTGAAAGGACAGTTTCACTGGCTTTTCTTTTCCTTTCTGTTTCTATCTTTTCAAAAACGCCAATATGGAAATTCTTCATGTCAGACTCCTGGAGAGACTTTCTTGTCTCCCTCTTAGCCTTCAGTCTGTTAGCCAAGCAAAAGTGATTCGGAGGTCATATTGTTAATCCTCTGCTGCAAAGCTAGTCTGCATGGTGCTGCTTAGCTACAGATGTCTCAAGTGTGAAGGTCTGCAATATACAGAAACGATGATGTTGTCAGAATTGTTATTAGCACTGATTTCTGCATTTTCTGCAGAAGTTAGTGACAGAATGACCAACTGACAGGCAGCCCATGAAAATGTGTGTCGTCTTATACGCAACAGTCTTCTATGGTAGAAATCAGGTGCTTGTCCCAAGTAGATAAGGGAGATACACAGCAACAAAAGCACCAAAAAGTGAGGACACCAAACTGCTCACTGAGAGCTTTGTGCATGGGAGGGTGTCTGCTGTTTCCCTCTGTTGTGGGTTGGGTTTTCGCTGGTGGTGGTGGAACTGACATTTTTTGCAGCTTATGTAAGCAAGTTTGTTATAAAGGGATTGGTATTTGCTGGGCAAAACTCAGAGAGCCAGCATTCATCTTTTTTGCAGGGTGGTAGGTGGAAGCACGCTTTCCCTGTTTTCCCTCGCTTGGTCTGTGTGGACTTGTTGCCCTTGCCATGTGTGCAGTACTAAGTAGAAACAGTATTCGTTGATGAACGATCATGCTTTATGCTAGTAAATGTGACTCTTTTAAATTACATTTTTTTTTCTGCCTTGCCCTGTCTTTTTCATCTAGCTTCCCTAAAAGCAAGAGCAAAAATCTGAAACATTTGGCTGGTTGTGATTTTTTTTTAAAATGCTATTTAGAAAATAGGTTCACTGGCCCATACGTGCAATATATGCCTTTGGTAAACAGAAATGTATAATCCACATTTCAGTTCATTTTTTCCAGCAAGGAGATTTTTGAAAAGAGCAGAGCAGGCAAAGCAAGGGATTGTTTTATCAACCACTTTCACACTAAGCATCTGATGTTTTTCTGACCAGTAAGAAACTTGCTTTCAAAAGGCACTGTCAAGTTCCCTGAGATTCATTCACTCCTGCTGGCAACGTAAGCTTGAGACAGTAGTGACAGGCTTTCTTCCAGGACACTGTGTATCATACAAAATAAGCTTCCTTCAACTGGAATGATATTTGAGTTACAGTAGCACCATGAAAAGCAATGGCCATTTAGATCAGCCAAGCAAGAAGTATGCAGGATTTCTGATCAGCCATGTACAGCTCCTTTCAGCCTTGCTGGTGATACTTTCGGTAGGCAGCATCTGTGGGGGGAATCCTGCAGCTGAGCATCCCTGGTTTCCTCTCCGACAACAGAAAGCTGCAGCAATATTGAGGCACTAATTATTTTTGCCAGAAGGGTCTCATTTGGCCTTTGATTTTGAACTAACAGTTAGTAGATGGGGCACTTTCAGAACTGGGTGTGTTTTACAGCACTTTGCAAATGACTGCCTAAATCACAGATACGGTTTGCAGTTGCAGTGATAAAAAACATCTCCCTGTTGACTTTCCTCATTCAGGATATGTGTTCACAAAAAAGGCATTTTTTTCAATACAGCGAATGGTGTATTGGCATTGATAAGGCGAACTTTACAGAAAGGAATTGGGTAAATGTTATTATCGTTGCGTTACAGGCAGAAACTGAGTTTACATTTGGCTGCACAAGAGGTGTATCTACAGGGAGGAGCAGCCTGAGGCCGCCCTGTACAGTCTGTAGTGGGTAGAGAGTCTGGTATGGACTGGGGTAGCTGGAGCATGTAGGGCTCCGTGGCTGGGTCGATACTGCAGAAGAGACTGGGGCCAGGGAATGAGCTCCTGGGGCTGCTGATTATCCCTCGTGCTTAATACTTGTTGTGCAGCCTGGCACTGTTTTGTGTTGTCGGGCCCGGGCTTGTTTTCCCCACCCTCAAACAATATCCTCGGACGCTTTGCACCTTCAGGGCTTCTGCTGCACCACAGAGTGTGCAACCTATAGCCTCAATTTTGTGCTGATCAAATGTTGTTTTGATGAGTTGAGACACAGCCATCACATTATTCAAAATGCTCTGAACTGAGAATAATATGCAGTGAAATAATGTTTATGCATTCAGGCTATGAGGTGACTACAGAAGACCAAAGGAAAACCTTGGGCCAAACATTATGTAGAGTGGCTAGGCAATGTCACTTGGAGCCTTGAGCTTTATTTAGCAATATGGATAAAGTCTGAATCCTCAGCTTAGTATATCTGAGCTGATGTAAGATGCTGTGTGGTATGAAGTGTTACCTGCGGTCATTTTCTAGCAGTCATCTCATGAACGGGCATGAGAGCAAGAGCTGAAGTTTAGGACCTCCAGGCTCCCAAACTTTGTCCTTCTCATCTCCAGAAAATGCTACACTAAGACACTGTTTAAAAAAAAAAAAAAAAAAAGCAGCATCTAAAGAAGGTAAAACTATGGTCCCTGCTGACATACTGTTTCTGTCGTCTCATCAGTTCAGTGGAGGATTGCAGTAGAGCAGGACTAGTTCTGCTCTCTGGAGCCTCTGGCAGCTCTGACTTTATTTGCAGTAGAAGTTGGACTGAATTCTGAAGTAATAAGAAATTGAAGTAAAATGCATTTCTAAAACTATGTGTTATGGATGCATGAGGGATTAAAGAGTTTAAAAATAATGATTTACTCAAGTCAGCCTTGAGGATCAAAGCTTTGGCTTCGCTGTTGTCTCAGGGTGGACTTGGTACCTCACGGGATAGTTTCATGGCTCAGTGCAACACAGATAATTTGGCATTCAAAGCTGTCAACAGCATGGATTAATAAAGCATTTACAGTATCTTTAAAGTTATTATTGCAAGCCAGCTCTCATACTCTTCCTGAGTGCAGCTGTAACTGTTCATTTCTGAATGCAAAGTTTCTGCCTTTTTCTTTACTTTTTTTCTTTAGGGAAAATATCCTTGAAAAGATGGGGATAGGCGATTAAAACCAGCAGGAAATGTATAAGGGAATTGTTGGTGGTCTAATCAGGGATTTAGAGACTCCAGCAGGGGAGATGTATTTTATAAATTTAATATGAGGGTAAATATTATTATCACCATTTTGCAAATCCAAGAACTTATTCAAGATCATTATTCATAGCCCAGGAGTTTTTGTGTTTCTTTTCTTAGCTAACTGCATCATGTCCCCGTCTCCAGCAGAAGGGCAGAAAAATGCATATGAACTGAACTTCTTAGCTGGGATTATCTCATAGGCAACCTTAAATTTTGGCAGCAAGTCAAAGGTTTACAACACATCAGCAAATGAAACATGAGGACAGTTCATGGTACTGCTATCAACTCTCTCTCTATCAACTTCTAACAAGCAGAGGTCAGAGTAATTATGTCCTTGTAACTTTTGGGGTCTTTGTAGCAAATGAGGCAACCAAACTGCTATGCAAAAGCATTATAATGCTTGGGTAGTTTCAGCACAATGCAGTTCCTTTGCAAGGTTCCATGGCCCTCGCACAGCAAGCTCATGTCCTGCTCTCAGCTTGCAAGGAAATGCTCTGATGGTCAGCATGCCTGGTTCCTCGCCCTGAGCCTTTTCCAAAGTGGGAAATATCTTAATGTGCTTCCTTGCCACACGCTTGCTGGAGCAGAGTTCCAACCCTTTCAAATTATCAGTTCAGTCCTGGGTTAACGTTGGACTTGATGATCTCAAAGGTCTTTTCCAACCTAAATGATTCTGTGTTTCTATGATTCTGTGATCCTGTGAAATGGGCCTCTGAGGAAATGAATACATTGCATATGGAACACCTAGACTTTGCACAGGTTTGGTGCCTTAAGCAGAAGATGCTATAGACAGACCCCTGGAGTAATTGAGAGATGTTGTACGGATAAAATTTAACTGCCAACTTCTAATGTGCATATGAACATTTAGACAAAACGAGAAAAAAAGCAATGTGACTGACTAATTATTATGAAAAATGATATTCGTGTTTTGTACAATTATGACTATATTAAGCCTATTTCAAGCAACCAATATGCAGATCTGATTCAGGAGAGATTAATTGGTGATATGAACACTTAAGCTGTATAATTTACGCTGATTGAAGAGGCAATACTAAAATGTGGCATTAGCAGATGTTGGATGTATTTTTGCTCTGAATCCATTCACTGAATATGCTAGGTAAAGCTCCCCTTATTCTAAACGATTAAATAGTCTAATCCCTGGATTTTACTTGCATCTGTGTTTTGTTTCTTTGAATTATTCTCCAAGTGCTGTAGCAATAGTTGGTTCTGTAATAAAATGAAGCACATTCCAGATTCAGCTGTTAAGGTCTTTGGCAGGAATAGGCAGGGTGCTTATTAAAAAAACACCTGATCCTTTCTGTTTAATATTCAACGCCATATTTTCTTTCTCCACAAACTCACTGGTCATCACAGAGCATGCCTCTGGGCACTCCACTAGGTGTGGTGAATTATTCACTGCCACTCTTCTCACCCCAGAACAGAGGAAGTGTGCTCTGTGCATCATGCTGGTCCCAGCAATTCCCTAAATCCGCATTTTCTGAGACGGAAGGAAAGCTGCCAACTGCCTCCTTAATTCCACTGGCAATGAACTAGTTAAATACATTCATTCAACTCAAGCTCATAGGTTCTGATCCGGATCCAGAATTTCATCTGCAGTGTGGATGCCCCTGGAAAATTGAAGTGTGAAGTGAGGAAAGAGATAGAAGAATTATTTAACTGCCGTATCTCAAACACACATAATAAAACTGTGATCAGAGTTCAATTGGGGGCCACTTTCTGTGCAGTATAGTTCTGTTTCATTTGCTATAAGTGCAGAAATTACACTTGGATGCCAGCATACATGCTATGCAAACTTGCCTTAATACAGTGTATTCCTAAAGTATTAGCAGAGAAGGATCTTATAAAAGCTCTGTCCAAAATGCCTAACTACATGCAGTTAATACAGATATTAAATTGAACGATCCTCTTACTATTATAAATGACTGCTTTGCTGTCTTTGTCAGCAGAGTTGTGGCATTCATCCTGTCACTAAGAATAAGAGTAAGATGACCATCTGCATTTCTGCAGAGTGATGGCTACCCAGAGTGAGTTCAATAAAAGAAAATTATAGCTTTGTGCTTTCCTACAGCCAATAAATCACGAGCAGGTCTTGCGCTGAGGCAAAAAATGAAAAATAACATTATGTGGAAAGACTCTTTATAGGGTACCAGCTGCGCAGCCACTTGAATTGTAATACCCCCAAAATGAACATCATGCAAGCGGTAAGTAATGACCTGCTCATGAGGAACTGAGCACACCGGGTTGCTAAGGATGCTGGTGGGTACATGTCAGGGAAACACTAAAGGTATGCTGGTGATCTTTGTGTGGAACAGTGACAGCACGTGAACACAAGCTATCAGGCCATTTTCTTCCTTCAAAATAAATCTCTTCAGTGCTAGCTCAGCATACCATTCCTCTCCCGTTCTCTTACCTGGAGTTTTCTGCATCAGGCTATTCCTTTAGTCCTCCTGAAAATCAAAGTTGGTTAAAAGGTGGCCTCAGGGACCCCATGGAGGTGGTATAGGCCTTCTTTCAGGGTTTGAATACGCCATATTGGAGACTGTGGTTCTCTGACCAAACATAGCACTGTAACACCTCCAGTTACGTTATTTGTCAAGTAATAAACACCTTTATGAGTGGTGGGGACTCTAAAATCAGCTGAAGCCTAAGCAGGAGTTTTTGGTGTCCTGAATCGGTTCGTCTTAAAGGCAGGTGATTTTCTGGTTGTGTTTCCTCTTTCAGCCTACTTTGAGTCAGTGACTAAAGCTCTAACGCTTTCTTCCCAATTTAGTTACCCTGGGTAGGGGGTGCATTACATGCATGGCTTTGCAAATGAACAGAAACGAGTGCTAAATGAAGATGGAGTAAATGCTGTGGAAAGTGGGTTTCTAAGTAGAGTTTTGACTGTTATCTCATAAATATTCATTGGATTCTATAATATGGTAAGACATTTTCAATATAATATTGAACTAAATTATCATTTACAGGCTATTTGTAGCCATTTTCTTACATGAATAGGTAAATAACAGTTTAAGGCCAAATTTTTATCTGAATTTAGTAGGAATAGCTTAAGGGGTCTCTGATGAAATCGGGTGTAATACAGATCATACTGTGGTTCCAGACATTCAGAACTGCACTTCTATCTATTTCTTTCTCAATTTTACAGTCTCTGCTTAAATACCGTGGTGATTATCAGTCAAGGAATGCCTCCAGGTGGATTTTCCCAAAGGACTCAGCATGATGTCAATGAGAACAGTGCTTTAGAAAACCTCAGCTTAAATAAATACCGAAAAGGGCAATAATCACTAGCATTCCAGTTATCTATAAACCCTATTAAATGTACTGTGGGGGAAAAGGGAGAGAAGGGAGAAAATATTTTTTTCAATCTGAGGTTATTATTATTTTTTGCTAATTAATAAACGTTTGGACTGTATTTATTCTGCAAAGGACCACTAGATGTCAGCACACATCTAGGCTAGCACAACCGGAGCAACAACCATCTGGTAGTAAGAAAACCCCCCCTACCCTGTAATGATGTAGTTTAGGTAGCATACAGTCGCTGGCTAAAATTGTTTTGTTTGCCTTTATAAAGATTTCAGGTACCCAAACTGTAACAATGACTCTTTTGGCCATCAAAACAGGGGGGCTTTTATGGATGTTACTTCTTGCGCTTGTTCTTGTTTTGCAAACTACATTCACTGCCATCTGCGTTCTGTCCACAGTCTTTCAGGAAGCACTTCTTGTATGAAAGTCTACCAGGTTTAGCTTTATAGTGAAAATGGCTATTGGTTTTTTTATCTAAAGGTTGTATGACCAAGCTCATTTTAGACATGAACATGTCAGCTAATTCTGTTGAAAGCGGGAAAATCTGAATAAAACTTCAAACATAATATTCATAGCATAATGTGATGTGCAACTGTTCTGTGAGATCAGGCAAAAAACCCTGGTGTATTTTGAATGTGCTCAACTCACCTGTATTGCATATAAGAAATAATGAAAAAAAATTACGTTATTATGCATCCAGCCTATTTAAAATGCATAGACACAATTCACTGCTTGCATTGTTTTTAAGTTAGATCAAAAGCCTTCTTGATCAATTTTGCCACACAGGAGTAAGGATTAGTATCTGGCCATACATGTTCCTATTGCTGTGTATTCATTATTTAATAAATATCTAGATCCAGTGTCAAAACAAAGAAGACTTTGGGCAGGTAATCCATCTTTCCTAACCATCCATTTCTCCAGGACAACTGCATTTTGGAAAAATTGACATATAAACGGGAAACTGTTATTTAAACAGTTTTTTTTCTAATACAGTGGAAAGCAGGGTCCTCAGCTATCCTAGCAATTCAAACAGACGCTGCTACAACTGCTGCCAACAGGCGTTAGGGGACATCATGTCACCACTGAATTAGGCTGTAGGAAACTATAGTGCAACCCCTGCAGTGCTAGGGCTCTGTGCTCCTTATCCACCCCACTTCAACAGAGACACTCAGCTGAAGCATATGGGCTAGTGGCAGGACAACTTACTTCCCACCAGAGACGTATTTGAACGGCCCGCTGAAGGGCAGGTGCAGAGGGACCCTAGGGATTAGATGCCTCAGTGGAGGACCTGAAGTTAGCTGGGGTGAATCTGGGCCCGTAACACCAAGTTACTATGAAATGATTTATCCCTTGGCCTGTGAGTCACTTTGCAGCAGTAAAGCCCCAGTTTCTCTGCTTCCACCACATCTGTGCTGTGGCACTGCACGTATTCCTTGTGCTGAGTTAGATTGCTGCGGTCTCTGTGGCCCTGTTCACCAGATACAGGGAGCTGGTGAAAAAGCAGAGGCTTTTCAGTGGCTCTGGGTGGCTTTCTCCAGCCTGCCCTCATATATGACCTGGGGCGAGGGTGGTAATCTCGTAGTAGTTACAGCTGTCCTATTTGCACTTAACATATTTTGCCTGCCCTGTCCCAGTGTCTGCCAAGGGTTTGCACCATGTATTTTCAGTGCGGCAGAACATTCAGCAGGTTGCCAGGCTTAAGTGCGTTGCAATAATCAGCCTCTCCCATGATGGTTGTGTTGATCAGAGCATCACCCTGTGTAAGCAGGTGCTTCATCCTTGCAGTATTTCAAAGCTGATAAACAGCTGACCAAGTACAGAGAGGGAGAGATGCAGAGTAAGGGGAAACTTGGAGTCAAGAGAGAGATCAAGTCTGCTTGATCTACCAGATTTTGCTCACGGAAAATATATTCCATTGAACTACAAACTTGACTGACCTTACTCACACTGTGCTTAAGGCAGGTTGCCTAGCAGCAGAGATCTTAAAAGGATTTAGCCACAAAAAATATCTTGCTGTCCATGTCTCATCTGTTAGTAAAATTTAGGATGCATAGGAATTTCCATGCCAAAGGTGGAAGAAAGCAAGGTACAGCCCCTCTGGACCTCATGCAAGTAAAGCAATGCAAACCTAGGTAGACTGGCTTTATTGTTTCTGGAAAATGACTATTTGGATTGCACACACCACCTCATCTTTTTCTAACGTGAAATAAAGGAATTGATCTGTTTTTTTAAACAGATTGCTGCAAATTCTGCTTATTTGAGCAGAGTAAATAACGGTGAAAAGTGGGAAGGACCTGAGGGGGAGTAATGCTTGGTTTAGAAGTACATTTAATTGTGACTGCTTGCTGTCTTCCTATTATGTGAATACTTGAGAAATCTGTGAGGAAACTGGCTGAATAAATGTGGATGTTGGAGTTTGTTAGGAATACTTTGGCTGCCTGAGATAAAATCAATGATTTGTATAATTATCCTGACTTGGCATCCTGATCCAAATGGCTCTTGCTCCTTAGCACAACCCTGTACCACTCTGTCCTCTGGCCCAAAGCAGAGGCTGACTGTCAGCAGTGCTGACGAAGAAATGACAGCATCCTTTTAGCTGGCCATTGAGTAAGAAGAGGTTCAGCAAAGGGGAACTGAGTCTTGCAGTTTTCCAATACGCTCAGTATTCCCTGTCACTACAGCACCAGACCAGGATGAACTGGTGAGTTTTTGGATCACCATTGATCATCCTCTTTCTCAGATTTGATCCTTCTCCGTGGATATCTTTCATTTCTAAGGAAAGTCTTTGTCTTCTCAGATTTTAAATCCAAACAGACAAATAATGCTCGAGAATTTTAAGACTGGTAAAAGATAGGATGATAATTTTCAGTGTTAATATGGTACCTGGAAGCATTTTCATTTCTGTTTGCTTCTAGAAGATGGGCTATGGTATCTGGTGGAAGCTTGCATATTTTTCTTTACTGCAATCTGTGCTGTGAATTAAAATTGGCAGATAATTTGGCTGAATAGCTCTGTAAACTATTGCGAAGTGATATAAAATACATGCATACATTATTTCTTAGTATTATGGTTTAGCTTATAAGACAGCAGTATACTCAAAATGTATTAAAATATGCCTCTATTGCTGAATCAGGCCTTTCCCTTCTTGAAGATCTGTGATTTTTTACTTGGTAGCATTTCCTTGATACTCAAGTGCTGTGTTCAGCTTTGTCCCATTTTAGTGAATAATTGTTGATTAAAAATAAAACCAAAACTGAGTTTTTTCATTCATTTTGTATTGCTGCTTAGGGCAGAAAAAATATCTTCCTTCCTTCCTGAATGAAAAAGATTATAACAACTGATTTCACATTCACATTTCTAATGAGACAGAAACCTTTAGTTTCCAGTTCAGCCATTAGGTGTAAATAAAAGGTATAAGCTGTATGAGGATCTCTTCTGTGCCGTTCCTGACATCATTTGCTTTTCCTGCTGTAGCTTTGTTTACACCTGGAAGGATCCCCAAAAATTTTTTTTGTAGCACCTGTCTATGATGGTGGACACTGGGATTCAGGGAAATAAGGTACACCTTTTTAACAAAGAAGCTAGTTCATCATTGGAAACCGTTTATGTAGAATAGTAGTGGGTCCTTGCAACCTGATTTAAAAACTCAGCAATTGTCAATTATTTTTTTTTTAAGATATATTTTAGATCAATTGCACACAATCATTGGACTTGATGCAAGAATTAATACAAGGAAATCTTATGGCTTTTAATATTTTTAAGTACTTTAACCATTAGTCCAAAATCATCAGTTAATTGCTAAGAGGCAATAGTCTAATAACAGTGTCAATGTACAGTCCTTGCCTCTTCATGACAATACCTTACTAAAAGGGAATTGTAGTATCAGAGATGTGTTGATTAATTATATATTATTTTTCTGAAATCAGAACATTTCTCCACATAGGTCATGCTCTCTTTCTATTTATGACATTTTATTGTTGTATGCATTTCATAAAGAGGCTTATTTTCTCAGAGTAAGACTAGTTCCATCAAACACCCGTCATGGCCACATCTTTTTGGACAGGTGCATTTGGGGATGCGGTGTGCTGCCCTGGTATCTATAAACCCCGAATCTTTGTCGGGACAGTCACAGGCTTAGAGAGCTTTCATGTCCTAAACCACCACAGGGGCTTCACAAGTTGAGTGACTGCACTAGTGAATCCCTAGTTACTAATTCTGGAGTAGTACATGTAGCTTTAAATGATGAATCAGACAGAATGAGGCTGGCCATTAGAATGCACTTGACGTTAATTGAAGCCATGACTCACTCACTTGCATTTTTCCTTCCCACAAAGAATGTTTAAGTAAGACCCTTTGCTACTTTTAAGATCTTGAAATCTGTGTCTAGCTGCATATCAGAGAAGCTACTGATCACAACGGTTGATCAGAAGGTACTTTAATCTGGTATTGTGAGTGCATATTGCAATTTGAACCCCTTCAACTTGAAAACTGACCTGAATTTTTGGGCAGCCTGCCCTTCTGTGGCACAGCTGTGGGATACTGTGGCCAAGGGTGGGATACTGAGGCTGTTCTGGGCCACTGGTTACACTGCGTGTGAACAGTGTCTCCTTGCCCAAGACCTGCTTGTCAGTCTAGTTACTCATCACGCTCACACAGTGCTGAAATAAAAGGCAACCAGAGTCAATCTTCCATATTTCTCCTACTTTATTTTTCCTGCTGAAGATCAAGTAAAGATCAAGGCACAACAAGCACACCAGTAGACTGGTTACTGTAAACGCAAGAAATAAGTGACAGTCTAGGCTCAGGAAATTTTCAATTTAAATTGACCAGGTATCTGAAGACTAGGAAGGGAAAACACTGCCGAGCAGTAACAGAATTAGTTGTACATCACCCAGCAGCAGCCAGAGGCCGAAGAGAGATACTGTCTCCACCAGTCAGGAATGGACTGGCTGGAATTCCCTGAATATGAAAGCCTTGCAACAACAGAGTATCTTTATAAAATGTATCTTTTACATGCTAGGAAAAAAATATATCCTGTGGTATTATGTAGTAAAGATATAATTTTCAACCAAGTTCAGCAGCTTGCCCAAATGGTCTTCATAAGATTTTTTTTCCACTTTTCTATTAGATTCTAACAGTCTGTATAAACTAGGGATTAATTTGGTCCATTAAATATTAAAATATTAACACTTTTCTAATTTTTCTCACCATTTAGAAGTGAATTACATAGTTGCATTACAATCATTCCACTTAACTTTACTTTTAATGTCATTTTCCCCCCAGTATTATTTTTGTCCATGTTACAGCATTCAGGTCAGGACAGATCTCACTGCAGTCCATTATCTGACCAGTCAACCCTGCAGCAACGGGGAATCTTACTTAATTGGAAAGATGCACTGACACAGAAAAGGTACATGTAACTCCTTCCGCTAGCTATACCTTTTAAAAACGCATCATTACAGAGATGACAAACTATTGTCTATTCTTTGATCTGAAAGATTTTTAGAAGCTGCCAGAGTCAGAAAGTAGAAGGGCTGAAGCCTGAAATTCCTTCCATGTTGTGTTACGGAGTAGATGTGCAAAGAATGACTTATGGGAAGCATCAGGTGATAATTTTTAGAAAGCTTTTCAAAGCAATCAGTGAAATCTGATTTAAGAGTACCACTTCATTTTGCCCTTAATAGTGTTCTCCAGATAAACTGTATTCCAATATGCTTCACAAAGTTAAATAATAGAGCTACTGATATAAATAACAGCAGAAGGAGACAGTCACCGCAAGTTATAGGCTTGGGGAACAGCTGTTTTCAGCTGAGATTTAAAATGAAATGGCAAAATTACGGTGCGTTATTCTATACCACAGTGGCTGGAGGTTTTCAGCAAACTGCACCATACCTGAAAGCTGTCAAATAATAAGCAAAATTAACGAGACAAGAGTGGTTGGAAGAGTTCAATGACCTGAGCCCTACTGACACAACTTCATTTGAAACTGAACCTGACTGACACTGGACTGTGCTTAGTAGAGAAGACCAAGTGTAATGTGACATTAATTTTCCTCCTTCTGACCTTGCTTGACTGAATGCACTGGAGCACTTAATGCTTTACGCTTCTATCAGAAGGATCTAATGCAAGAGTCCAGTGGTACCCAGTGCCTGGTGTGGCTGTTCAGTAATGCAGTGTGAGCTCAGGCAGCTCATTCCTGGAGTATGGTCCAAAATATGACTGTCCTTGGCAGCTGGCAATTGCGAACTCTGCCTAGTCTTATGTTTTTCTTGATCCCGATACCAGAGCAGGTTTCCAAATTGTCAGCTGCAAAAGCAGCATTCTTCTGGAGATGGAAAGCAAACCTCAGCCTAAAAAATACAATTAAATTACCTCAACTTACACCTACAGCAGCTGTAGCTGATCAGCCTCTATATTCTTAACTCAGATTCAGATCACAATCAGAGACAGTTTAAAAATTTTGAACAGTACGGGGAGAAAAAGGTGGACATATGTGCCATAATATTTCATCTGAAAAGGCCTTGTAGGTATAGTTGCTATATATCTATATCTATCAGTCAGTTTCTTTCAAAACCTATACGCTTTAGGTTTGACACACTTCAGGCAGAGAGGTGATACCGCTACAATACCATATCCCAAGCCCAATACAGATAATGCTATAAAAGCTGCACACATTTTACCACTGTCTCCATTTTTTACTGCAGAAATGTTGATTTAGTTAGATCCTTCACTGTCTTTTCGCTGTGGTTACCCTCAGCACCCCAGTAACAAAGAGCCAGCTCTTTTCCCAGCCTCCATTTAACACTGGAGCCGGAGTCGTGCTGTGCCCAGCATTATCAGGGCTCACAAGGAAGACATGGGAATACGCTCAGCCTACTTTTTAGGGTTTGCCTAGCAGCTTTGGAAATCTGGCAAGATTCATCCTGATGTTAGGAGCTTGTCCATACAGGCATTGCTCATCTAAAAGACCATTTTTAAGGTTTTAAGGTGTTCCCCATAGCTTTTTCATTCTACCACAACAAAAACCATGATGTGCCACACAGAAGTTTGGGCAGGGGAAGCAGGGAAGTCCACTCCAGGTGTGACCTGTCCTCATTTTAGAGCCTGTTAAATGTTGAACAAAGCAAACTAATCTGCAGTTATTCTGTGGGACTATGACATTGTGTTAGCACTAATGACTCTGATGGGTGAAGAATATAAACTTCACCTTTGATGGGGATCTGACAGGAGCACCTGTGTTAAACTTAGTGAGTTGGTGTTGTTAATGGCATTCTGGGAATCAGAATTTGTGAAAAGGAAAATGATTCTCTGTATTTGTTGATCTTTTGTAAATGTTCACTCCTAAGCAACACACTCAGTATTCAAAATGCTCTGCTTTGTCGTTTCTGCTGTAGAGCCTTACTTACTTAGGCCTAATTAATTTTTGGTTTAATCTCCCTGTGGTTGAAAAGGTGCATGGACTGAATTTGGCTCATCATCGCTCCCGCTTACACCACTTTTGTCAGGTCTGAATATGAACAAGAAATCAGTGTTGTTCAAAAGGGATACAGTGTAATGACAAAAAACACTATACAGCAGAGGATATATATTTTTTTAATATTAGGGCTAAAAGGATGACTGTTTTCCAGAAACTGGTTTAAAACGATTATAAAATAAATGCTCTACTCAGGAAGATGATAGAATGCAATTAGAATCAAAAAGATAATTTCAAGGGCATAAAAGTCACTGCAATGCTAAATGGAAACGTCTGATGCATTTACAAGGAAAGACATTAGCAGTATGCTGTCTGACATTGTTTCTTATTGCCCAGTATCTCAGTCTGATTTAGGAAAAGTATGAAGGAATGGGGAGGATTCGTAACCCATAAATTGTGTGGATCAAGTGGGTTTATCAGAGTAGAGAGAAAAACCTGATGTATTGTAAGTGTTCTACAGAACTGGTAGGTGAAAGTAAAGTTTTAATAAACACCTGCCAGCAAGCACAATGTGGCAATGCGAGTTTGGAATCCATAAGCCTTTCTGAGCTGCACTCCTATAAACTAATGTAAACAATTTTGATGTCAGCATTTGGTCACCCACTTGAAAGTGTTGTCATTGGCATTACTAAGCGCCTGTAACTCTGAGCAAGCGCTTATTAGAAGTGTATCCAGCATGGAGGGAGAGGTAAAGATTTGGGGTAAAACTTAACAACATCTTCAAGTAAGACAAGTATAAAGCCTAAAGGCTGCCTGACATTCCTCTGAACTGGCAAATTCTTTGAGGTGAGTAACGAAATGTAGGTGAGACTGCCTTTTTCAAACCATGAAGCTTGCAGGAGTGTGACTGTGAGGAGAATAAGGGCCCTTATTTGTGTCTACGTTGGTGGCAACAGTGGGAGGATATACCTTCAGAGGACTGTGATGCTGTAGGTAATGGAGCTGAACATAGTGCTCATTGAAGCCTAGCCAAAAACCGTGTTTGTCAAAGATACCCTGTTTGCAAATATTAAATGGATATTGAAAGCGTGGTTGAGAACAATTTGTGTTTTTAGCAACAGGAAAGCAGGACAGAGAACTGTGTTGGCAAGACAAAGTATATGTAATATACACTTCTTCTGGAACTAATTATTATTTTCTGAAAATACTGCAGAGTGGTATGCTACCACAACTGCAAAGAGAGGGCTTTATATAATGTTAACTTCAGGAGATACAGGTTCTAGTCCCAGATTTTGCAAGACATCAAAATAATTTTAATTCCAGTAGTGCTTAGCTTCCCCATCAACACTGGATGGCTTTCAGACTGCTTTTCCCTCTATTAAAATTGCTAGCCTAAAAAGATCAAACTGCTTTGCAGGAGCTGGGGAAGTACAGTAAAGCTACATTTATTTTTACAACTGTGAAAACTGAGGCAGACGAGTATGATAGTCTGATTTTCTAAGGACTCCACGCACTTTAATATGTCTAGTAAGATGGATGTCAGCATATGAAGGAATCAAGAAGCAAGTCTTCTGTGACACCAATAGGCTAAATTTCTGGATTCACAGCAGAATAGCTTGCTTTCACAGAGTATTTTATTCTTCCCTGTATATTTTCCTCAGCAAGAAGATTGCATCTGTGTGGTACATACGTAAACAACTGAAACAAAGATCTGCTGTGGGTCATTAAAAAGTGCCCAGATCTGATTTCACAATGACAAGGTATGGATAATTTTGTGGCCTTTTGAAGGCTGAATATAGAATGTGCAGCCTGGAAAAATGGGTACTGAAGTATCGCAAACATTAATTGGTGAATGTGTGGCCAACACCAGCTTAGGTTCTCATTATGTTGCTAAAAACCAGGCTCAGGGAGAGGAAGCACTTGAGAAATCAAACTGCCGGTGTGTGAGATATCCTACATCAACAAGGAAAGCTGCTGAAGCAAAGTGAGTTGGCTGAAACGATTCCAGCTCCCGGTACTGCTCGCCAGTGTCCGCTGGAATGTGTCAGACGACCGAATATGAATGGGCTCCGGTGGGAGGGATGGCCTTTTCCTTGCAAATATTTCTTCAGCTCTTATGTTGCCCCTCAGCAATAATGGTTGGCTTTTTATAGAACACTGTCTGATTCATTGGCAACCTTTAGGTATTTTATTGATTTAACATTTCTTCAGAGATGCAGTGAAATATATGACCCATGGACAATGTGATTTTTCGAAAGCCAATGCTGATGTCAGGGGTATGTTGCCTGGTTTAAGCTCTGCTGTCTCTGGAGGTCATTAGAAGTTGTTTTAAATAAGCTTTCTACTCTGTTTATAAACTACATTTCTTTTTTCCACACTTGGTAAGGGTGCTGTTTTACACTGCCTTCAGTGTATATTTCAAACCCTCTTGCTGAATTGAGTCATTTCACGGTGAAGTAAGCTGAATGTAAGAGAAATATGCCTTGGTTGGGATGCTGTGGTATAGTATGTCAAAGCAATAAAGAGTGAGGAACAGGTTGGGAGAACTTTCAGAATTCATTTTATTTATTACTTAAAAGTAATGAAGCAAAATGTAGCTGTTCGTGCCCTCTGAATGTTAATCTGCCCAGCAGCTGAAATCACAGCGAAAGGTGATAGCAGGCTCTGAAAGAATTGCGTGTAGCTCGTCTGCACATAAGGCTGGTTGGCAGGATACTGAATCAGAAGCTAATGAGCAGGCAGGGCTGGGGGTCGGCGTGTGATGGAAGTGGGTTCACCACACAAGGGTTTCAGAAATAGAAGTGCAGACCTGAGCAGCCAAGTTTGTGTTGAGACGTGGGCAGGCTAACAGTGAAAGCTTCTGAGCATGCAGCAGCCACTACTGACCATTTGATGCCAGTGTCTAAAAGTAGCTCCAGCTCTAGGTTTCTATTTCTGAAACCTCTGGCCCGAGTCTTCAGGGTTTTTAAAATTGTGCTGCAAAGGAAAAAAAACATGTAGCAGAATAGGGATAATGGTACTCATTGTCCTTTGGCAGATATCTTGTAATATCAACATGTCAGGCTGAGCATCCTTCAGCTCCTGTTCCTGTACATCTGTATGTATCAAAAGAAGATGTGATTGAAGGAGCTCCCACCTTCTCGCTCCCCTTCCTCACACTTGATTTATCTCTCCAGGCATCCCCCCAGGTATTAGCATTGCAGCTGCTGCTATTTAGCCAGTATTGCTGCACAGTCCCCATTCTTCTTTTCCCCTGTGGAGATGGACAAGAAGGCACTTGATAGGCTTAAAGTTGCTCCTAGACCACTAAAAGCTTGAGCCAAGAAGCTAGGGGACCCCGTGGTATGGCAGCACCCTTCCACACCATGCAGGGCATGCCTCAGTGATGGCACTGAATAAGCAGGCCAGAAGACTGGAGCCAGTGTGTCTCGATTTGGTGGCAGAGATGGTAGCTGTTGTTGCTACACGTGATTAGCAAGATGTGGAAATAGCCCTGTGTAGAAACCAAGGGATTTCCAAAACTGACAGGGCAGTTTCATGCTAGAGCCAGCAGTAGTGTAATACAGACTGAAAGCAGCTGGCCAGCTGGCCTTTCCAAATTCTGATGAGCTGTAAATCACAACATCCCCCTCTTATATAAGTGGACCAACTGTAACACACACGGTTCATCTCTGAGGAGCTCTAAATATACCGGGCTGGAATAACTCCTGTGTCAGTCCAGGTTTCTGCTGATGCATGATAAAGTTACACTGGGATGGAAATGCCATGGTGAATCACATTAGAGCACAAATAGTAATGACTTCTGTGTGTTTGCTTAAAGCCAGGTGATAGCTGGTTCTACAGAAAAGCAGAGTGTCAGTGGAGTCTTCCTCATCCTGCTCTCTGCAGTACCAGCCTTCGTGGCCAGTGAGGACCGCATGTGTTGAATAGCTGGTGGTGGTGGGTGGACTAGATTTCCCAAAGGGAAGTCTGATAAAGACAAAACTATGGTCTCTACCCATCCCTCCAGTGCAGGCAGCAAAACTAAGGCATGTGAAAGGTGATGGATGTTACAGGCTCTCCCAAGCACCTCAGAATTTGTCTGAGGACTTCTGCTGCCACAGGCACCCTCCCCCTCCTTTCTAACAAACCTGATGTCTTAGCAGGGATTCTGATGTTTTAATCTTTAAAGCAGGAAGCAGTGAGAGCAATAAAATTTAATCAACAGAGTACTTGCTTTATCAAGTAAATGGATAATTGTGACATTTGACATTCTTAGGAGAGACTATTTCTTGAACATTTGCCTAATTATCTCGCCCCTTCAAAAATTCTGTTCAGATTCTAGTTTTGCAGTTCACCACATAAAATCAAATTCAGCTTTTCTGAAACATTTTATTATTGTTGTTGTTGTTGTTAGATAGTGCATTCTTTTGGAAATGTCAAGTACATCATCAGATATTGCACTGATCTCAGTTTCCTTTGTCACAGCCCTGGACTTTATTAAGAAACTACATACTGTGAGTAGGTCATTCCAATAACCAGCTCTGTCCTAAAGAGCAATGGGATCACATGGATCAGAGCCCAGAGAATCTCCATGTAGTTAACAGGACTCTCTTAAATCCCTTTTAATTCTATTTTCTGGGTTTCTTGGATCAGCCATCTATGGCAACGGTATCTTTGCATTCTGGAGGCATGCTTTTGGCAATGAATCTGTGTCACCTCACTATAGTTGTCAGAAGCTAGGCGTTCATCAGGCTCCCTTCTAAGCCAATGGAGGAAGAAACAGCATCTCCAGGAGGCAGCTTACCTCTGACATCTGTATAATATCTAACCTTAGGACGAGAAATTTCCCTCTGAAAAGCCTGCTTCTCCCAGCTGGTCAAGGAAACATAATAAAAATGGATTAGACTAGACATTTGAGATTTAGACAGCAGAAGTTAGGCAAAATTAGGCCTGCCTGAGGGAAGCATGGTTCTGTACATGACAAGTTTGTGCAGGTTCCAAAAGTGACAGGACAAAGGCATGGACTAGGAAATAAAAATACATCATCAATGGTTTAGGAAGCTGTAGGCTGCTGATGACTGGCACAGTACTTTGGGACGGTTTCTCTATGTGTTAACTCTGTTCTTGTTCTCTTCCCTAAGTGCCCAGTTCTGACCCCTGATTGTGGGGTGGCAGGAAGGACCTCTGGTCACACCTGCCATAACTGCTACTACATTCCTGAATTCCACCTACAACAAATATTTCTTAGTATTCACTCAGTTGTAGTCACAAGGGACAGACGTTGTATGCGTGTGGGGGATTAGAACAAGGACTGTGTCATCTGGGTTTCCTTTCTGCTTCACATAGGCCATACTACGTACTACATACCCTCTGCATGAAGTTGGCATTGCGTCCATAGAGTGTGAGCTGGTTTCCTGAATGAGTGAGAAGGCAGATGGCGAGCCAGAAAAGGCTGGTTTTCAAGGCCTGTGACTAGAGGATGAAAGACACAGATGTGTAGAGAAATACCTGTATTATAGATCTAGACAGACATTAATGAGTGTGTCCTAACTATCCTACCAAGGTTATAAACCCCTGCTTACGCACAAGACAAAACTAGTTTGTCAAGCTCAAACACTGGCAGCTCAAACTCCCTCTTAATTACAAGATTTATGCCTTTGCCTTCATCCAAAGGGCTGATCTAAAGGAATGAAAAAGTAGTTCAGTCTCTTTAAGTCCCCTTGCTTTTTATTCTCACTATCATGAAGGTAAAGGTGCCAGTTAGAGTTGGTCAGACTTTTTATAATTAAAGCTTTAAAATTTAATAATGAAGTGAATGTCTTACACTTTGGCACCTTTGACTGATCCATCAAATTTTGTTTGTGATCTTTATAATTAAAGGAATGCAATGGGGTGTTAAAATACTTCAAATAATTTGTCCTTGGGGTTCTCTCATCTTGATCTCCATTTTTGTTTTAAAAAATTGCTTTCCTGTGGTGCAATGGTTTGTGGAGTTCTGGCAGTGCCACCCAGCAGCTCAGAGATTAGTCCCGAGTCATCCGCAGGATAAGGAGTTGCAAGTGTATGTTATGTATGCATGGCTGGAACTCCTCTGAATCTGCCAACATCTCTGCCATTACTCTCCATGGTCAGTAGAGAGTAAGGATGGCTCATTTCGTGTATTGATGGCAGGGCACCTGGAGCTTTTTACTCATTCAGAAGCTGATCTTCCTCCTTTTAGAGTTTACTAGTCTATGAGAGTGATTTCATGTTAAGGCTTGTCTCACAGCATCCAGTTTATTCCAATCTATCTTTTAAAGGCCCAGGAAACATTTTGGTCCCACTGTATTTGGTAGGAAGAATCTCAAGGGTACACCGAGTGGAGCTACCAACGTCCCTTCTCTCACACCTCTGACCTTGTAGATGATCTTGTCCTTTCCCCTCTTCCTCCTCCTGCCTCCTTTTCAAACATACTCACGTTTTCTTGCAGGCATTTCATCCCTGCAGCAGTCCCAGAAGCACTTGACATGCTCTGCGTTCTGCTGGTAGATGCCTATTGGTGGTGGTTTGTGCTGGAATAATTTGCTCACCACCTGGTATGTCCTAGCAGGTGAGGTGTCCCCCTTCAGAGGGAGGTGAAGCAGCCCTTCTGTCCTTGCACACAGAGATTGGCAATTTCCATACCAGTGGAGCAGTGGCTTTCATGCTCCTTCATTGCCTGCCCACTGAGACTGACAGTTCGGATTACTGTGTATGTTTAGAGAGATCTATAAAGAACATTCTCTGTGCCTCGGAATTACTCCTTTTACAACAGTTCTGCTAGAAAGGCATATATCATTTATATGAAGAAAATCAGTATGTGTTTGTTTGAGAATACAACATCATAGGATAGATTTAAGTTCATTGCAACATTGTCAACATGGATAGCAAATACCTAAATACCTTTAAGACAGAACAGAAGGGTAATGCACTTCTTTTTCTCTTATCATCTTCATATTGTTTTCCCTTCTATTTGATCCTGCTGCTATGGACTGTGAACCTTTGTGCAAAGCGCAGAGACAACTTCAGCTCTCATCAGATTACTCCGCGCCTAGCAAAACTGGATTTTAAGGGGTGCTTGATGTCATGTTGGAAAAATATTCTTTTGTGCTGCTCCATGGCAACATTATTTTCACATCCAAATCCTTGAAAAAAATGTGCTTGGATGATTGGAGCAAAAACTGGATCTCACTTTTAGAAGATCTAGGAATCTTTTAAGAATGCCCCACTGAAAGCATTGATTATGGTTTTATGTCCAAAAAAGTCTTTTTGAATTAAAACAAATTATGAATCTCTCTTGAACAAAACTTGTTTGAAGTAGCACAGGTAACCCGTGCACATGATATTTTTTGGGTAGTATATTTCTGCTCTGTTCCACCTAAGCAGTCAAATGGAATCAAAAGGAAAATCCTCTGGAGTAAATACAGAAAAATCCTCACGGCTTCTATGGCTGTGCCTACCAAGCAGTGAAGAGGCACAATGTGAATACACTTAACCAGAAAGTATCCTGTACACTAAGGTACTTCTGCAAATGGGCAGGCTTCAGAGGAATTCACAACACCCTGTGTTTCAAAGCCTTCGTTAAACCAAGGATTTTTCTGCTTACCTTTGGCATTTCTGCAGTTTCTCAAGAGGAGTATTCATGCTTATCCTAACTTCTTGGGAGGAAATCCAGCTCCATTCAAGAGCCAGGAAAAAGTATAGACAAGCATTTGTGTCTTACTTAAAGCCTTGTTTTGAAGGTTTATGTGCACTTTTCTACACGGAGATGAAGTTCATTCTCCAGTAGTTCTAAGTACGCTGTTAAAATTTGCTATATGTCACACTGAAGGGACAGCTCATCTCATGGTCCCTGTGATGTTCCTTAACCTTTTATACACATACAGTACCTATAAAATGCCTTTACCCAGAGCAGAATTGCATCTTGGTTGCTCCCTACCTTCCTTCAATAATAAATAGGTCATACCTGGTTGGTCAGAACAATTCTTGAATTTGAGATAAATTCAGCAAATTATGCTGGCTGAAACAAACAAACAAACAAAAAAACTGAAGAGAAGAGGTGGAAATGTTGACAGGAATAGTTCTGATCTTTTCCAAATATGAGTATTTCAGCAGTAGAGATTTGATTCAGAAAGGAACTTAGACCACTTGCAATAATAAAGAAGGGAATGATGCCTTTCTTTTCTCCATTAATAGCCCGTGTTGCAGTGGTTCTTGCTTGGGATTTAGATGAGGAGGTTTTAAACCCAGGCTCAACCTAAATCACAACAGTGGTTCTCACATCTTGGAACAGCCCTTGTTGCTCATCTCTAGGATGTTATGTGTTGACTCCTCCTGATGTAACATTTTTCCTGCACAGTAATGTAGAAGCATTTATTACAGCAGATAGGAGAGGCCAGATATCTTCCTTTACAAGTAAGACCTGAAATCATCCAGAGCAAACCTCACTGTCCCTCTCTTGACAAACAGACATTTGAGTATGCTCTATATTGAAGATAATTTTCAATTTTGGAAACAAATAGTGTAGTGTTAGGTCAAAATATTTTTTCCATTTCTTGGTTTGGTAGCTGAACCAGAAACACTGGATATTTCTGCTTTTTATTCATGAGTGGGAAAAGCTTCAGATGAATATGCTTTTAATAATGTACATATTAATTATAATGTGCACTACTAAGTGCTAGAGCAAGAAGCTTTAAGCAGGTTAAACAGTAGTTTAAATAGAGTATATTATGCAGACATTGCAGACATAGCATTTCAACTGCGAACTCCTACCAAAGGTAAAACTGATGCAAAATCTTACAGACTTTTAATTAACAAGATACAGCTGAATCACTCAATGGATTGCAGGTATAACAGACCTGGCCTGTAAAAATCTTTTGTGAATAATTTTCCAGTTTTCCAGGAATGCAGTAAATTTTCTGAATAGCGCTCAGTTCCAGGTTCAGTGAAAATCCTGTCATTAAAACCACAGGCTGGAGGGCGAACCATTAATATGTAAATGAATGGTCATCCTCTGCTGCAGCTGTGGCCCCTTTTCTGGCTATGGCAAGAATAAGATAGAATTCAGTGCCTGAGAAATGGATCTGGTGATGATAATTATTGAAAAGCAGGTACGCTATTTCCTTTGTTAAAATCCTGCTATGCAGTAACTTTTTGCAGGTTCCCAGGAAGTACTTCGTTTCATACAGAACTTTATCTTTGGTGCTGAATCAATACTTTTAATCTTGTGGCTATGGAAGTTGCTGAAGTAGGAAAAATCACATAGCTTCCGCATTTTTTTTTTTTGTTAGAGGAATGTAACCTGGAAGATCCCCCAAAGTATGTTCCTTAACATAGGCTAATTTCCCCGCTACCTCCAGCATTTACAACTCTCCTCTGTCCAGCCAGTCTATTATGTTTAAAATAAAATTTCTGCTAGCATTTTGGGTACCATGCCTCAGTTGTCTTACAAGACTTCGCCACATTCAACAGTTACATCAATGATCTTGCATGAAGTTTATTCTGTACCAGCTTCTCCTTCCCTGCCTGTCACCCTCAGGAAACAGCATTAAGGGCTTCTGCTTGAATTGTTACCATTTCCATTGGGTTGCTAAGCACATTTAAATGTAGGCTGTCATTTCTTCCTTTGTTTTCTTTCTCCCCTTGTCTCCAAGTCCATTTGTGATATGTTTGTGGAGTTGTTCTTCAGCTTCATTAGAGCATTGATTTTTTTTGGTTAATTTATTTAATTCCCAGTCAAATGAGGACATGCTACTTGTAAATCACTTCGTTTCTCATTAATCTCTTCCAGTGCTGGCTCCATTTTCCAGCTGTCTTCCTATTTACTATCTCTAGCAAAAAATATCCAGTGTTCCCGTCACTTGTCACAAGTAATGTCACGGTTGCTGTGGATCCATTGGCCTGAATAATCAACATGATTTTTTTTATTAGAAATAAAAATATTTGCTGCTGCTGTAGAAAGCCGCATCTTAAATCCCATGCAAGGAAGTTCACTAAATGAAATGCAATAAACAGAAGTCCTAAAGCCTGTCCTATTATTTTGTGCCAAATCTTATTTATTAGTTTTTCTCCAACAATAGCCTTAGAATTTTAAGATGCTGTTTAGAAGAGCAGAAATCCTGAGAGCTGCATCCTTATGCCTTGATACCTCTCCGGCAGAGGTTCCATTGAGGTGAGAGGAATAAGGACTTCAGCATTCACTTGAGAGATGCAAGTATTGCCTTTAGTCAAACCCACAGATAAAGAATTCTCTGCTGCTATCCTCAACTATAAAACACTGGCATCATAGCAGGCTTACAAGCTGCTTATAGGTAGATTGGCAGGCCGGGCAGGGTGCCTGCTCATGTAGCAAACTAACAGGAGAATAATTTTCTCCTGAAATGAAGAACTGCTTTTCAGGGCAATAGGTGGTATTCCCCATGCCAGGTCAGCGCCAAATGGTGTCCTAGCAGAGTAGGAAAGAGAATTCAATTCCTTACCAAAGTCAAGGGTTGTCATTGCCCATAGCTGTTACATTAGTTTTACTGTTGAGGTAGAACGGACCACACCTTTAACATTCCCTGGCCAAACCTATCCTTCAGCTGCAGGAGAAGAGTAGACTCTTGTGTCCCCTAACATTGCTCTGTACTATATGACAGCTTCTCAAAGTGGCTTTTATTGCATTTCAGAGATGTTTGCAGCTTATTTCTGTGTAAGCATATATATGCTTTGTGATCTTTAGATCATTAATCTCAGCCACTGTTACTATCTTATTTCGAAAAGAGACAGATTTTGCCAATAGACTCTTTTCTGGTGTCACTCATCCTGACTTTCCATAGGCTTTGTGCAATAATCACTGAAAACAACTTCAATGCCATGGTTATTTTAGTTGCCACTGACTCATCTTCCTTTGGCTGTAATGGGATTTAAGGAGCATTTAATGTTCTCTGCCATGTACAGGCAGTTACTTAGCCTATAGCATGATAAGCATCTTAGACTTACTATAGATAGAGACATTAGGCTGATGGGAAGGATTAAAACATGTACACATTCTGTATTTGAGATAGCAAATAATGAATACTGCCACTTCAAGAACAGAAGTCCTACGTAGGGAATATCAGGCCACAGTATTTCATCATGTGGCAAAAATATCAGACGAGATGGAAGAAATTGGTGAAGCTTTGTTTGTGAAGTATACACTGGTTAAATTGCTGCCCCTTGCTGATCAGTCTAATCCTTTTAATGAGGCTAGGTAAGCAAAAAGGAGGCAATAATGATGCTGCTGACTCAGAGATCTCTCTCTGTGAAAGAAAACAAGCACCAGTACAGTACAGTGACTCCAGGTGTCCTTTTCACCTGTGAAAGGGCTGCTGGATGGCAAGCTAACCAAACTCTGAGGATCCCAGCGCCTCTGGGCATAAGTGCTAGAATACAAATCAGTATATTCTAAGAATGTGAGATTTGTTATGTTTCAGCCACCTTTTGGTTTGCAGAATGCATTTTTTCTTAAGCCTGGATTTGTGTTGGTCCTTTTCGTTTAAACAATGATGCAGCAGCACAACAGCTCAGAGGCTAGGAGCAGCACACAGACACCGGGGCACTTTGTTCTGTTCTGATGGGTGGGATGTAGCCCATCTGTCTTGACAGAATTGCCCTCATCTGAGGATAAGGGACAGTTCTTCTTTTACACCCTTTCATTCTGGTTTTTTTGTTTGTTTGTTTGTTTCTTTGGCTTTTTTAAATAATTAAAGATTTGGGATGTGTGCTTTGTATTCAGTGATTCCTCAGCGGACAGTCCTGGGACCACCACCCCTTCACCTATGTTGATTTCACTGTTTATTGCAACTTTCCACTGCAAAATTTGTGGTCGCTTTTATTGACCTGGGACTGTAAACTCCCTGGGGAGAATCCTGACCAGTAGGTGACAGTCAGGTTACTTTCCTTCACCCAGATGAGCTGTTAACTTCTTAAGCAAAGTGAAGCAGACTCGGACACAGAGGGTTGGACTCCTGCCCCATAAAATAGCCAAAGAATTGTAACAGCGAGTTACACAGCTCTCTCTTGTGGAGAGGCCAGTTGAATCCCGTCAGATAGAAGATGGCTTTGGATGTGTGTTTTCTGCTGCTTCATTTGCTGAATTTAACCACTAGATTGTGATACAAAATGGGGAGCAGCAGTTCATCTGTTAGCTGTGCTCCAAAAGGCAGGAGTAACTTCCTTTAGACAGGCTGATAGACCACCACCTGGATCACACATCAACTGGAACACCAACTGGTGGGACCTGGCAGGGCTTGGCACTCCATTGCCAAGTGATGTTAAGTATCTATGTGCACCGCCAGAAGTACTCTAGATCCTTGGGGAACACTCACATTTACACTTGAGTCCCTTGAGGGACTTGAGGATTGACATGCTAACCAGGGAAAGAGGCAGCCAGCAGTTTTACATATCTTAGCTTCAGGGCTGGGTGGCAAATACAGAGACAAGTGAAATGTAGATGCCCCAGCCTTTTTGTGCATCTAGTACTTTGTAGCTTTATCACTTGAACAACATGGTCTTCTGCCATTGCAACCTCATGCCAAGAAAACCACAGTAATGTATGTTTGGTGCCAGCTGTACGAGTTAGACAAAGAAAATGAGTTGGAGGAAACTTTAGGAAATCTGAATGATTTCTGCAGGGTTTTTTTCACCTGCAAGGCTTAATTAGTAGGAATCCAGATTGTAACAGCACAGTGCTTGAAAACGTGTTGGATTGCATTGAGACGTGCTTTTTAGATGCAACTTTTCATGATATAGTGAAGTTGTTGAAAAATCCATCAGCACCTCCTCAGACAGCTCTAGCTCTTGTACACTGCTTTCGATATTGGAACCCATTCTGTTTTGGGCCAGAAGGTTTCACATTTGACTTCTTTTTCCTCATATAGTTCTTGCAACAGTTTTATTTTTGAATTTGTCACTACAGAAATCTACATGACCTTTACTATAATCTTGGATAGTTGTAACAGGCTCAGGACAATATATGTTCAAATGTGCAAGGTAGGTGAGAATGTCACATGCAGTACAGAATATCTCTGCTTTGCCTGGGGAGCTGTTAGCATACTATGCACAAGAAAGCAGAACAAAGTGCAGTGCATTTCACAGTGCATGAGGCTAGCTGAGCACTTGGTAATATTTTTCACTTTCTATCAATACACTATAAAGCAAAAATGTTACTTATTTCTAGGCAACCATACATTTTTGCACATTAGTAAATACCGTAATTCTCTTCTGCCTGTCAAGATGTGCTACCTTTCAGTGTGGGGCTTCAAAGGAGGCCATTTAAAAACATAATTTTCCAATCTGGAATGGCACTTAAATGCCCCCCTAAAAGTAAGCCATTGAGACTGCAATTTTGAAATCCTGCTAAAAAAGGCAGTATCTCTCTTCTGACATGTCTGTGCACTTACTGCTGGAAACCAGTTAAACCAAGGGAATATTTATAGCACCCATGAGAGAATAAAGTTGGTCCCTTAACTGTGACAGAACCCATTTCAGTCCTGTCAGCTGTCTCCTTTCTTAGTTGAACATTAGAAAGCAAGTTCCATTCAATGGTGGCTTCATGCTGCTCTCTGCTGCTAGCTGAAGCTTCAGTCAATGTCAGCAGCAGTTGGTTATTAGACCTCTCTGCCTGTACTGGCTGCGGCTCCTGCTTTTGATCCCTGATCTCTTGCATCTGACATCCACTTGCCCTCTTGATTGTGTAATGCTTCATGGAAGTTTTCTAGTCCATCTGTGTGTAGGAGATTTTAAGTATATGCTAATTTTACTGTAAATTATTGACAAGATGAATATGGAAAGATCTGTTTGTATAATGCTTCTGATACTGGAGAAATCTGATCAGACGTTTTCCATCAAGGAAGTCTCTTGTCCTGTTTTCCCCTCTTTGTATGCTTCATTGAGAGTGTCTCCTGCTTGGCAAGTGGCCTGAGAAACTGAGAACTAGCCCCCACAGTATTCATAGCTGCAAATACATGAGGGGTACAGTCAAGTTTAGGCAGCTCAGGCTGACTCATTATGTTGGTGTTTGCATGTTTAGCTCTGTGGCGACTGTCACCAAGTCCTTCCCTGAAGTTTAGGATGGGGAGGCCCAGTGAACGCCTTCCGAGACATGCTCAAGAGAGCCCAAAGAACAGTGTTTAAGGCAGCTGGATATCATTAATTAAAACCATAAGTGAATTTCCTTAGCTAAACCTAGTAGCAATCCTTCTTTGACCTTTCAGTTATTGTGGGTTGTTGTTAGGATTATTTTTAGGATGTTATTACGATGATTGTCATTAGGGCCCCAAGCTCTTTTCCTCCTAAAAGGATATGGGTTTTTATTTTAGATTGAGGAAATCACAGACCTGTCAAATCTAATGATTGCTTGAAGGCTCCTGCTATGGCATCACATTTTGTTTTCCTCACCTGAGTGTCCTTTGTCTTAGCCATCCACTAGGTAACACCCTACCCTTTCTCCTGCTTTGTGGAACCTGGTGATGGAGGATGTGCATGACCAGTATGATCTGTAATCTGCCTGTAGTGGCACCTGGTGCATGGGTTGGTGGAGAGGCAAGACCATGGTGCTACTGTGAAGCACAGATAGCCCTCTCATAAGACCCAGTACTTGAAAGAGACTTTCAGAACGTCTTCAGCAAGAGTCTTTTGCCAAGATCCCTCCCTGTCACAGGCTTACCAGATCCACTTCTCTATCACACAGTGAAGGTGCTGGAACTTAAATATTGGGAAAGCAGCAACTTGCAAAGACTACAATAAAGCTAAACCAAACCAAACCAATCTCCTTCAGTGAAGGCTATGTGACTACCCTCCTTAATAGCCAGAAGTGACTCTGATATAAAATGTTCTGTTTGCCAGGTGTCTGAAGGCACAATGCACAGAAAACAGGTACTTTGGTTGCATACATCACATAATTTGAGAACTTTACCAGTGTCCCCTGCGCTGATCCCTATTGATTATCTGTGTTACAGAGAATAGTTTTTATTTCCCTCTTGAAAATTGACCTTGTACACAGTTGTCTGGCATACAAACTTTCAAAAAATATTTATTGTTTTCACATCCAGAGGTTGTAGTGCTAGAGACCCTGAGTTCCTCTAGTTAGCTTCCAGAAATCAAATCCAGGATCTTTGATTCCTAACTGTGTCTCTTTCCCATTATGCTTGAGCACCGATACCCTAAAAACTGAATTCTGGGAATCTGATTCTGAGCTTCACAGTCTCGGCCTCTCCATCTGTGTGCACATACCCAGTGGGTACTATTTCCTTATATACTCTGCACTGGTATCTTGGTTTAGGGATTCCTGTCTAATATTTCTGGGACTTGGAATTTGCTCTTTTGGATCCTGGGCAGACAGACCTGAGCTTGGCCCTATGCTTGCTTCCTTTGGCCTTTAGCCTTTGCGGTGGTATGTTCTTCTCTCCTGAGACTTATCTTCATCTCAGTGGCCTGGGACAACTCTGTGGCTTTTCCCATCCTTTGCTCTCTGGGTTTGCAGGGACTCTGATCTAATTATGACCTGCACAGGTCACTGATATTGCAGGGAATGGGATTTCCGAGAAATCTTGCTCCTGATGTTCTTTCCCACCCCCACCCCCCCCCCCCAAGTACCCATCTTGGCACCTTCCCTTTTCACTTAGCCCCAGTTTAGTATCTCACGCAAGTTCACGCTTTGCCCACTTCATAGCATTTCATCTACTTGATGATGTTAAACCAGTTCAAAATGTCTTGCAGATCCTTGATTCAGTTGTAACATTATGAAAATATCAATATGGAGAACATTTCCTGAAGAAGAATCCAAACAAAGCAGTTAGATAGTGTCTCATTGTTTTAAAAAACACTAAATATTCACATCCATTGCACTTGGGCACAGATTGCTGGAGCTGAAAGTGTCCTTGTTAGATTAATCATTGTGGGGAAAGTTCACATGAGATCATTAATGACTCCAAAATAAAGCAGTTCATTTTCTTTTCCCTTCCTCTTGAAAAAAATGTAATTTGGTGATATGAACTGTGATGATCTGAAAGATCAGTAAAAGTTGTACAGATTTCCTAAGCAGTGTCAACCGACTTTCATTGTTGGAAAATGTTCTAGTTTTATCACACCTAAATATATACATATTCTATTTCAAAGAAATTTTTCAAAAATAACTCGTGACCACATGTCAAATATTTAAATCACTTCAGTCTCACTGAGGAGACTCACTGAGCTCACAGTGAGATCAGAGCACTTCAGCTGTAAATAAGTGCACCTGTAAATATACTGTGAAGCCTAAGATGCACCCAGGGTCTGCTTCCCTCTCTGACTACTAATGGATTCCACACAAAGCCATCTAGAGGGCTTTCTAGGTGGCAATTAGTGTGACAATCTGGCCTTAAGATGGGCCTCTGTGGCACAGTACTATAAAGACTGTGTAAGGGCATTGTCTCTAACACTGCATAAATCGGGCCAGGGAGCATTCTCTGCCTTTAGGCCAGGTAGTGTAGCCTAGATCACGTTCACATGGCTAATTCTCTTTCCCTCTTCAGACATGATGACTGAGCCCAAATGGCTTAATAAGGACATGGCAATACTGTTCCACCCCAAATCTGAGCCCAGGTAGGATGTGGGAGAGTGGGAGTTAGCATGGGTGAGAACTGGGCTGGGAGCATGCTAACACCTCAGTGGTACCGATGATCACAGTCCAGAACGCAGACCAGTGCCTGCTTAGTTTACAGTATATAGCTATTAAGATTGGATTTCTTGAGTATTTTAAGTTCCATTGTAACACACTGTCATGATGATCACTGTGGTGGCATGGTCATAATGACAACAGTTAGCAAGAAGGCTGACCAGCAAGGAAAAGAACCTTTGGTATTAATGGCTAAGAATTGCCATCAATAGTAGAGAAACTTTGTGAAGAAAAGGTGTGAATACTTACTCCATTGGCTTTGAATTGGTTTCATATTCTGTGATTATGAATGTGTAAGTGGGGTAAGGTTGGAAAACCTTTGCCCCTTCAAGGGGAAAAAAAATGATGACCACGTGGTGCCTTTGCCTTAGTACTGTTGCCCCAGTTTGAATCCAAAGCAGCTTCTTTTTTGGACCAAAATAGTTCATTCCCATGGAAACTGCATTTGCACATTGCTGCTCTGAGCCAAGTCCTTTCAGGCTTTTGTCTTGAGGTACTCTGTCCTGCACAATTCTAATCACGTAGCCATAATCCTGTGCTTTGGTACAAGCCTTCCTTTTCATTCCTAAAAATGCATGTTTTCCAGCTCAGTTAGATGATGACGTAACAACTCTATCGCCTGTAACCTCATCTATTTGTTTAATGGTCAGTGCAGCCCAGCAACAAATGTCAGAAATTTCACTCCTTCACTTTCAGTTGCAAAGAGAAGAAGCACAAGTTCAATGCATAGCATGTCAGGAACGGACAGAGAAGCATAAGCCTAATTAGCATTCCTTAGGTGATTTTCATCCGGTTCATTTTTCTTATATCTTGACAGGACAGTACTGTTTTCATAGGTCTCTGATCTGAAAGTCGTAAGTGTCAAAATGGATCAGTGTTCTCTTTCTCTGTTTTGTGACTGTTAATTTATTTTTCTGCTTTTAGAAGAATAATGATCATCCACTCACTTGGGTTAAAATATAAAGGCATCTGGGAATTTGAGGTCACATTTTTTTCTGGAAAATTCCAGTGAAAATGTTTCCTGATAAACAACGAAGATGATAATATCTTTGAAATACGTGGAGGAGTTTTAGTAATATTTGATCATTTGGAGGTAAGTTTTATTTATCCAGGAAGAGGTATGAGGAAAGAGCTTTTTATGGTGCAGCTTTGTGTGTGACTGTCTTTGGCCCTGGTCCCGCAACCTGATCTTTGCAGGGGGACTTCTCTGAATGCTGTGTAGAGGCACTTGAGGTCACGGAGGAGATTTCTGTATCATGTAATGAAAGTCAACACACAGACCTCTGGGGTACTACTGGCCTGCAGTCACACGTGCAGATGGTGCAGAGATGCTAGCCCAATGCGTTGCAGAGCCCTCAGTCAAACAATACTGCTGAAGAGCCACGAGTTGCGATCAGCTGCAAAAGGGTTCACTGAACTGTGGCGTAGACTAAAAAAGTTGGGAGTCAGTGGCCTACAATGTCCCATCCTGATGACTGACTTTTGTAACACTTTCGATTCCCAGCTGAGTTGTTCACAGGAACGGCCAAAGTGGTGTCAAATGCACAGGGATAGTCCTGCACGTGGGTTTGGCTTTGACATGGACTTCCTCAGCCAGAAAAGGTCTCTCCTTTACTCTCCATCCATACACAAAGCCTGTACAGTTTAGTAATAGGTAATACATAGTACTAAGTAGAAAGCAGTAAGTAATAATTCCTTCTGACAGGGGGAAGGCTCCTGACAGGCTTGCTCAGAGACTGGTGAATTGGTCTATTCAGCCTGCCCCTGAAGACACAAGAGGACAGGAAGGTTTACCACTGGGAAACTGCAGAGCACGGTCCTGGTGGTGGACCTGAGCTGGATGCAGTGAGCAGTATAGCTGAAGGAGTCAAGAGAGGCAACCTTGCCCACAAACCTTCTTCATCTGGAGCTAGACTGCTGGTTTCCTTCCTTTGCAGATAGCTCTAGTCAGACTATGGCCAAGCAAAGGAATGTGACAAGTAACAACTTGTCACCCATGTGGTGAAGCTGCTAGAACTGCGTGTTTGCGGGCAAGATTACGTCAGTTGCTAAGAAAACAGCTGCACTGGTTTAAGCCCTGTAGTCTCCTTGCTGTTTGCTACCCTCGCTCTGCCAGCAGGTACTATTGCCATAGGAGACCTGGCAGGAAGAACTGTGTGCCCACAGATCCGCCATTCCCATTCCCAGTCTGTCATCTTAGTGGAAACCCATGTTCTTTGGTATTGCAAACTATCGGGTGCATTGGGACATAAAGTGATTTTATATTAAGCTTGGTGAGCAGGGCTTAGACTAACACAATGCTTAAATTAACTTAAATTTTAAATGGCATTATATTAATAGAAAATCATGCTTTTGGTTAAGCTAATGTTACTCCATCGTGAAGTTAAACCCTCAGATTCATATCTGAATACTCAGAAATGTGAGCAGTTGCGAAGTTATTTTTTTCTGTGTCGTGGAATTATGAATCTGTTGCAGACAGAAGTAACAGGTTTTGGTACTGCGCCATCGTAAATGTATGTTGCTTGAATCTTTATTGCACCAGATCAAATGCTTCTATGCAAACCATGAAAATGAAATCCAAGAAAACTGCCTTCATTAAGGTATAAATTAAGGCATTTGCTGTACTTACAAAGATATTCCCAACCTGCTTTTGGCATAAAATGTGTCTTTTACAGCCTGTCTTGGCACACACATCTCCTGCCTCCCAATTATGAATGCCTTGGGGTGACCAAGTAAGCAATAATTCCAGCTGCTCCTGACAAAAGAAGACACTGCTGCACTGCATTATTTTTCTGATGAATGTATCTTTCCAATAAGCTGAAACAGGCTTTGCATCAGCAACATCTGCAACAACAGGGATTTAGAAAGTGGGTCAGGTATCTTGATGGATTGGAGAAGGAGAATGGATGAAGGAGGGTGTGTGTGTGTATAAATGTGGATCTACTTTTGTCTTTATATTTTCCTCCAAATACCTTGCTAATTGATTCAGGTCTTTGGGCAGTAGCCATAGAGAGAGGTTTAACTATAAAGCTTTACTGGGAGCTTTAGTAACTCGCATGGGGCAGCATTTTTCCTTGTAATTCCTAAACTAGTTCAGTGCAGGATCTAGGTAACACATTGATTATACTATTTGTCCTCAGCACTGCTCTTTACTATTGGCTCTGGAATTGTGTATGTGGCAATGACAGTAGGCTGCTTGAGGTGAAAAAATGAAATGAAATGACACATTTCAGGAGGGAAAGGACTGAAATCTGCAGAGCAAGGATTACAGTGAGCTAGATAAAGAGGTAGATGGAAAACCTGTGTTGCTTTGAGTCTGGTGTTAGTATATTAGGCAGCCAGGCAGGAGGATGTATCATGAAAACATCTGCAGTGTGAAGCTTGATTCCCTGGGGTGAGAAAGGAGATGGTGGAAGCAGCAGCAGCAGCTGCAGTCAGACTGAGAAATCTCTGCTTTTGTTGTTTATTTTAACAGCAATATTGAGCTTATGTTGTGTTGATGGCTCTGGAGACTCTAGTTTTCTTTTTGCTGGCAGGTCAGGGCAGATTTGGAGCACACATCCTGGGAGCTGCCTGTTAAGTTGGTTAAGGCATAAACTCAAAGGGCCACCTAGATGGAACAGGGATCTTGAAGGAAGCACCTCAGTCATCAAATTTAGTCCTTTGCAGTAGCAGGCAGTCCTGTGATAAATGTTTAGTACAGATAAGTCAACAGAAATACTACTCTGTGTATATCCCAGGAGCCACGGAACACTTCTCCCAAACTTGTAATAACATAAAAGTTCATAACAAAAAAGAAGAACCACAAAAGCACACCACACCACAGGAAAAGAGAAGAAGAGATTGGGGCATCACCAGTGCATTCAGACTCTAAAGTATCAGGAGAATTTGTCCCCTAAAGAAGTCTGGAAGGTCCTACAAAGTAAACAATCCCTCAGGCTATCGATGGAGACCAAAACCTTCCAAGCCTTCACTGCCGTTCTGCTCTGAAATAATTTTTTTGCCCCAAACCTGGTCACAAGCTTAACCCTTGATGCCTGAGCAAGGTGCATCATGATTTGGACAGCTGTTTATCCTCCAGGTCCATTCAGTTTTCTCACTGGCCTTTATCTTCTGAGACAGCTAACGAGGTTCTCTCTTAGTATCAATTATGGATACAGTGATAGTGAGACACACCAGAAACTGACTGGACACAGATTTTTAGACAGATCCGTTGTATGTTGACCATTCACCCACCATTACAGAGATCTTGTCAAATCTTGTAGAAAAAAATAATATTCTGAAATAAGCTTTCTAAAATATGTTTGTTTGTTTCCCTGTTAGACCTTGCTGCAGGGTAAAGGAGATGGGGCTCATCAGAGACTAGCACAGGAGTCCTGTTGGTTTGTTTTCCTATGTTGCCACCTTATGTGTCTATCTGCTTTTTCACTGTCATTGTCTATAGTAGTAGAATGAGAGAGAAAATCTGGCCTTTCCTATGCATTTTTATAAATCAAACCCCTCCAGGTGGGACTGCTTGCAAACTAGGTTAACTTTTAGACTCTTTATCATAGACAATGTCTCTTAAAATGATCCTGTGTTGTTTCAAGGCTACTGAGCTTCTAGCCTTTAAACAAAACAGAAGAAAGCAGATGTATAGACGGTGTAAAAGAGAAATCAAGTGAAAGCTTCAGCCCATTCTTTACACCAAGAGGTTGTACGTAACATTGTGGAACAGGGCACAGCAAAGAGGTGGCTGAGAAAGAGTCCATTATTATTTATGTTGTCCTTGGGCAGAAACTGGCATTTCAGCACACATATCGCCAGGTAGTTTCCGAACAAACTCAACTCTGAGTTGTGTAACTTTGAAAGTGTCATGCATAGTTACCAATAGGTGGGAAAGATTTGGTTTATAATGCCTTAATATACCAAAAGTTCCATATTCCTTTTAGTGCTGAGTAGATTCTAGAAACCCCTGGAATGCAGTCCTGTTATTTACCATTTTGCTGTAACCTTTTTATTGAATTGGGGTTTTTGCATTGGTAAGGGAGAAATACTAATTAGCTCTCTCCATTTTTGATAGCTTGCCTTATTATAAAACTAATTAGTGTCTGACTTTTATTGTTGTGAGAATTAGAATACTGAAAAAACCCTCAGAGTAACAAAATTAAAAATATGAGATTTTTCTAATGATTCTGTGCGGGGTCAGAGACTTACGTATTTCTTCCAACAAACTTATATTTTCTTTGGAAAGGAAAAAGATAAGAGAGTACTCTTTGGGATACTTGAGTTTCCATTACTACACCAGTTCTTAAGACTAGCCTCTGAGAAAATGGGAGCAGTAAGGTGTAAAAGATACTCAGGGCTAGAACTGTTAAGCAAAAAAATCTTGTTTGCTATCAACAGAGGTTTCTGCTTGAAAGCTAATAACATGACTATTACCTTCGTTCTAGTACTAAGAATACTCAGTAATTTGTTTGACATCTGAAAAGAAACCAAAGTATCCAGTATGGAACAAATACCCTTATTGCCACTCTGCCACTATAAATGAACTGAGTAACAAAGGACTAAGATTAAATTTATGGATTTACAGAGAAAGGTAAAAAATAGTAGCAGTGTTGTCCTTTGATGGCCAAATACTGTAATAAAAGGCAAATGGTCTTAAAGGGTCACCTTGAAAAACTGGAAGTAATCTGAGATACCTAATTTTGCTACAGTCGGTCAATTTATATTAGAGAACTGTATTATTGAAATTTTATTGAAAAGTTCTAAACTATAGGGATTGACGTTTGATGAGGAATCAAATAGCTACACAATTAAGAAGAATTATCTATATCAATATAAATAGCCCTATTTTAAAAGGTGGTATGCTGATTTGAGCTACTGGTTTAGCACTTCTAAATACCAGTGGTAAGAGAATCTGCTTCAGTGGTTGTGTTAGTTCTTCTATGTCTGAGCTGCTGTAGACTGTAGGCAAACCTTTAGAAATGGGTTGCATGTGTGCAGCATGCAACATAGATGACGTAAAATTACATATTTTGGTTTTATGTTGCTGTTGACATTAAATGTTTGAAGATGGTTATGATTCAGGAGGGAATGTAACTGGTTTTAATGGACCACAGTTGGCTGTGAAGTATATAATTTAATGGCATCTTTATCCCTAAATGTATTATATACCACTCTGTATTGCTTTATGTAAGTAGGTACTAAAAGAATATGTTAAAATGATGCATTTTCTCTTTATTTAATTTTTAACAGTATGTATATTTGTGCATTTTAGGTTTATATACTTGTCAGATCTTCCCTATAGTTCAGTTTATTTGTAAATTGGTACTGGCATCTTTTCTAAAACAGGGTGGAAGTTCATTTTGATTTCTTTCCATCGCACTGCTGTTAGGCCTTGTTTTTGTGGCTCATTTGGTTCCGTTCTTTCTGATATGCCTGTAGAGTAAGTCTTTGTATTCTTCTGTGTCATCAAGCACAGAAGACTGCAACATTGTCGTCTCTACTATTCTGAATACAGCTGGTTGAGTGAGCAATCACGGTCTGCATTTCTTTACCTGTGAAATCCAGAGACCCCAAGAGAAAAGGCGTCTTGGCAAAGAATGCCTTAAAAGTTTGAGTGGAGGGTGTCTCAGAGTAAAATAGGTTCTGAATGATTAAATAAAAAAGTATTATTGGAAAGAATGCATCCTTCTTCCTGCCTGGGCAGCCTGATACCAGCACACCTCATGAAAGAGTCTACATAACTGAAAGATCCAGGACTTTGAACTATTTCCCTCAAGTTGCAACGCTGGTTTGCTAAAAAAAATGCTCCAAAGTTCTGTGTGAATTGCTGCTTTCAAGAGACCAGTTCACATAATCCTAATATCTAATACCACTCCCAAAGTGTTTGATGGTGAAAGAAATAGCAGCGCACAGGCTCCAGTTCAGCTATTCAGTTGCGAATGTCTTTGCCAAAGTGAAAATGTGGCTGAAAACGTTCAAAAGCCCTCTTGTTCAAAGTTCTCCTATTCTCTCATCTGTTTACACATTGCCGTTTCTATACAGGAAACTCTAGGTTTTTTATTAGTATGCTGATCATATTGCAAAAGGTCTGCAGGTATCCATGTCAAAACTCTACTCCAGAATAAAGGCTGTGCTATACTCATCAGGCACCACACCTTACATCAGCGCCTTCCTCAGGTAGACCTGTCCTAGGTTTGCCTCAGCTCTAACAGCAGAAAGAGCTGGTGCTTTTCATGGATGCCTTCTCTGGAGGAAGTGGTCTTCCAAGTCCTTGAGCAGCAGAAACAGGGGTTACAGTGTTTCAGCAACAAGGATAGGTTTTTCTCCTAGTTAGCGGCTGGGACTTCCACTACTTTTGGCCATGTAACAACATGAAATGACTGGCTCATTCTCAACTTCAGTACTCCTTGTGGCAGGGCACTATGCTAGGTGCAGGAGACAGGAGTTCAGATCCATGCTCTCTCAGGAATGTCGTAGGTCACTTTCAGCAATGCATTGGCATTAACCTGGCCTTTCTGTACACTATTGCCTGTATGCAAGCTGGTTTTTTTGATCTAACAAAAGGATCTTCTAAAGTTATGTAAAAGCTGAGGATGCTCGGAGGAGTGAGCATAATTCTTGTCCAGAGAGGTGCTTGTATTTCTTGTTTATGTTCTTTGGTCTCAGAAGAGATGCTTTGTCACAAACTAACCTTTTTCCTCACTAGAAAAGAGTTGCTGGAGAAATAATCACCAAGGAAAAAAATAATTACAGACATTAGTGATACGCGCTATACTGAGCTCAACTCCCAGCCATCTGTTTCTTGGTCTTAAGCTTGAGTCTGCACGGCCAGCTTGTTGCACAACATTGCCTATTTGCAGCCGATGACGTAGTTTAGTGCTGTGAAAGCTGTATGAAAACCAGATATATCAGGACAGACTCAAATTGCAGTTGAATGTGTTTCCATTGGAAGTACTGGGTCGCTTTACTTTCTGCATGGGGGCCTAGATATTAAAACTGCTTCCAATTATCACAATAACAATGTTTGGCATAGCTGTGCTTTTTAACCAACAGTGTACAGACAAAGGGGCCATTGAAATACTTAATTTCTGCCTCCGCTAGCATGAAAGAGCCAACATAGGAGAGAAGTGCATTCTTGTTTCGTATAGCTAATACTGTCCTGAAAAAGTTGGTCCTCTCTGTGTTGCTGCTTTATTTCTCCTGGAAGACAGAGAAGTAGTAAGCCACTTAACTGAAACCTGCTCTCTAATCTACATGCAGTATTTACACTGTTTAAAACATTTTACCATTAAAAAATACTTGGTTCTGGGTGTGGGATGGTGATATCTCTTTGCTCTTTTCCTGTGCCTAGTCTCCATATCCCAGCTATGATATCAACTATTATAGTCCCTGCATACAGCAATTTCATTTTACCTTGGAGTTCTTTAGTCATAACAGGTCTTTGCACAAATACAAAGAATAGTGCTCATTGCAGTGAAATTGTACAAGGTCACATCAGATATGAAGATGGCTTGAAGAAACCTTTTTTTGTCCCCAAATGCAGTTTCATGATGCTCAGTGTACATTGTACACAGAATTCTACATTTGCCATGCAAGTGAGTGTTGCGGTCATTTCACTTGCAGAACCCACAGGCTCCTTTTTTGCTTAGCTCAGTGTGATTCTGAAATTGTCTTGCTGCTTTGCATCCTTTTGAATATTATATGGTCCCTGGCCGTTGTTTTGCAACAGGAAAGAATTAATACACAATCTGTCTTGAAATGATATAAACTTCATTCTTTTCCTGAAGTTTAGAGAGACAGGAATCTCATGCATTAGCTCTTCTTACTTAACATGGTTACGTGCTCTGGAAGACGATGCAGATGTGTTCCATTTACACTCTGCAGTATCTGCATCTGCTTCCCTACAGTGCCACATAATGTCCTGCATTGGATGGAGTGTTAGACCTTTCTGAGTGCATTTCTCGGGCTCATGTTTCCTTCTGGTGGCTGCAAGTTACAAAGGACAGAGATCCTGATTCTAGAAACAATATTCATGCCTTTTATTTTATGGCATGCTAATTACAACAATTACAGCTTTTGCCATAAAGGTATTTCAGGATGGCAAATACTTAGCCTCCTCAAAATTTCCTAGTTTTTATTCTTTTGGAAAATCACAAGAGATTTTTTTTCAAGTGGGGAACAAACATGCAAGCTATTTCATGTTGACAACCAGGTATGTAGCATTTTCTTAAGATTCCTGACACTACAAAAATGTGCAAGTGGAGCATTTCACCTCTATTGTTGTGCTTTTCAGAGTTTATTGTCCCAAAAACACCTAATAAAACCTGACTCAAAAGTATCTGTAGAAGATTTAGGAAAAGAACCATTATGGGATAATCTAATTGATGCAGCTGATTGATGAGCAAACCTCTGTCATTTAACTAATTGCATCTTCAACTTTTGTAACCCTCATACATGGATTTTATCTCCTAACTTCCAAGATAAACCAAGGATGACCTTTGATCTGTTCTGCCAGCACATACGATTGTCTTTTATAGCCCTGTGTATTATAGCACTCTGGCTGCAACAGTGTGTAGCTCCATGTGGGCCATGTGCCAAACACCCAGCCTTGAGGAAAAGTCTGCAGCTTGCCTTGAGCATTGTGTTACTTTTGCTGCTTTTTTGGCAATATCCAAACTTGCAAGTTTAAAGGTAGCTCATACATGACCACACTAGCTGCAGTGACCGCAGTAGAGCATTATCTGGTGTTTATCTATTTGTTCTCTGTCCCTCCTCTGTGATCCCCTTTCTCTTTTCTATATTTAAAATAGAATGTTAAGGTTCTTGCATTTAAAAAAAAAAAAACAAAACCAAAACCCTAATACACTTCTAGTATCTTTTTGTTAAAAAACACGGAGTACAGACACATAATAAGGATGAAAACACCTTGTTTTTATTAGCCCTTTTCCCCTAGGTTTCTATGTCTAGAACACAATGAAACAGGCAAATGTGAATTATGCTATCAAAAGATTTTGGTAATGTTATAAACCAATAGAATGAAGCTTGTGTAGTCTTTTCTATGTAATCAATGAGATATTGAGATAAAATTAGAGTCTGAAATTTGAAATATCCTCATTTATTTGCTACAATTCTTGAATGTGATTTCCTTATTGCTTCTGCTCCCTCTTTTGTCTGCCTGATTCAAACAGCAAACAGAAGCCCTGCTTTAATCGGTTGATCATCCTATTTTTAATTTGCAGGAGTGATTTAATCCCTCTGAATTAGAGAAGGGGCAAGCAAATTCATAAGCCTGAGTAATGAGATTTGTTAAGCATTATTTTATCATGAGGATCTTTCCTAGAGCACATATCTACCCCAGGAAAATATTTGATTAAAACATAATGGGTGAAACAGTATGCTGATTCCCAAATCCTGCAAGGTCCCTCCTCCTATGAGGTTTTAAATTTTCACCTCCCAACAAAATTAGCATTAGGGAAGGGAGATGACATGACCTGGTTTGCCAACATTAAAGGAGGATGTACACAACGTATCAGTTATTCAAAAAGAGTATTAAGATTTTGAGATCAGGCACCTTACGTAGTCTGTCCTTTAATAATGTATGTTGCAAGGGTTTTTTATTAAACATGGGAATATAAGTAAGATCTGTAATTATTATTGACTTGAATCAACGAAAGTCAGTCTTCAAAGGTTGTGTGTTCAAAGATCAGAAACAGTCCTGTTTGGACTACCCTACTTCCCCCCCCCGCCCCCCCCCCCCCCCCCCCCCCGCAAACGTAGATGCGATTTGATAGATTTAAATACACAACAAGGGTATTTAAGCTGGGTCTATGAAACCACAAAAGGCTTGCCAGCAATTTGAGCGAGTTTCCATTTAAGCATTAAGAATGGATAAAACTAGCAACATGAGGTTGTCACAGGCCTGAGCTGGATGTCCAGCCCAGGCCTGTAGTGGAGTGAGTGGTGGGATGTCATTTTAGTGCCTCTGGCTTTTTTAGGCAGCTGTTGTCTCCCACTCATCCTGGCCTTGGCATCAGCAGCAGGGATAGCAGTGAGTTCTGGTATTTGACTGGTCCTTCCTTGCCCTGCCTCCTATGGATGCAGAGGCTTTTGCTGTTTGTGGACTGCTCCCCACGCTTTCCTCCACCTAGACTCTTCATAGGATGTGTGACCTTTGGATGTCTGATCTGCTGCCCAAAAGAAGGTGTGGCCTATGTGTGTCTCAAGGGATGACATCTGATCACTTTGGTATGCAGAATATAATCTCCAGGAAGTGTCCTGTAACCATGTTTTGCTGCCTAAATTCTGCATTCTTTCTGCTGGCTTTGTTGTCTTTGCTGATGCCTTTAGGGTTCAAGCCTCACCTAGTGATGCTTTGTTGTTTTGAGCCTTGACGTTCTGAACAATGTGTTTTGCCAGCCAGCTAATGTAATATTGTTCCTTTGAAGGCATCAGATGCTGCAACTTGAGAGCCTAACTACTTCTTCACTTTACTGTATAGAATGATCAGCCTTCACCTTTGCTTGGCCTCCAGTAGCACAGCAACATTACTCCTCTAGGCATCAAAAAGGTAATTAATGCCCTTCAACCTCTTAATGCTTTTTCTTCCCCATCTCAGTTACCTGCACCAGACTACTAACGTTTGAGTTCCACAAGTGATGTTGATACCAATAGAGGTAACCATGACACTTCAATTATTAAGGCCCCAGGATCTGATTTTCACAAGCACAGAGATCCTGCAGCTTTTGTTTACTCCATTTGGAGCTGGGAATTCTTTGTAATTCTAAAAATGGAGCCCACAGCTTCTCCTGGGAAAAAGACAGAGAAAGAGCTGAGACCCTACTTTATGCACCTTCCAGGTTGGATTTGCAAAAGTATATGGTAATTTTGAAAGCTTCCATCTTTAAGACCATCTAAAGGGCCTGACATTTTTCTAAATAATTTCTTTAAGTCCAAACCATTCACAGGGTGTTAGGGTTTGCATGCCAAAATTAGGTAGTTCCAAATATTTGAGTCTCTTTCAGATAAAATGGCTTTCTTGTTTGGAAAGCACCCTTGGTTTCAATTTTGGAGTAGTGGAATCAAAAAAAAGTTTACATGCTATCTCCAAAATTAACTCTCCCTCTCCAACTGTATTTTTTCTTCCTTCAGTAAGGAATGTATTGCTATTCCAGTGTTCTGACTATTTGTTTACAGCCATTGGTTTTCTGCACAGTTTAGAGGAGGTTCCCCACTGGTTGAACAGGTTGCATCTTCATGTAACGAACTTCAGGGAGGGGGGGGACAGGTGATGTGAACAGAAAGGGCACTGAAGTGAACATTGCTATGTTAATTTTGTAAGCAGAAGAGAGAAGATGCAAGTTCACATCCTGGCAAATACAACAATTTAAAAAGAATGTTAGTTCATTAATGTTTAAATGCAGTTCTCAATAGTTTATGTGCAACATGATTCAGTTGTGTGGTCCTGGCTGCTTTCAGAGAGGTAGGTATTACTTGTCAGTGTCAAACCTTTTAGTCTTCACTGCATACCACAGCTCATTATGGGGGATCATAGCTTCAGGTGAGGTAACTTGATTCGTTTAAGCACAAGCTGGGCAAGAAATCCATGAATATTTAAAACTGATGTATATTTACTAGTGTAATATTGCATATAGAATTAGTTGTCTGGTTTGTCTGCCAGCATTTCAAAGCTTGCAGTTTAATTATCACGTTACCTAAGTCTGATGGCCAATGTTTTTAATGGATTCACGCTTCTGCCCTTTCCTTCAGCTTCTCCTTAAGCTCTTCTGAGCTCCTTTGTGACCCAGATGAATTGAAATCTTGTCGGCTTAGTGCACTGACAAATGAAAATAGGTGACTAATGTTGATTGTCTTTTGGTGTTTCATACTCTGCTTGCCAAAAACGTCTCGTGTACTGCTATCATTTAAAATCCTACACACCCAGGGTAGTCATGTTTTTCAGAGACTGATTGCAGTCAGTTGACAAAGAATATCATGTTGAGCAGATGCTCACCAGCAGCCACCCCTTCTTATGTTTACTTAGCATAACAAGAAATAGTCAAGTAAGACCACAAAGGACCATTTTAGTCATATGGTCTGATGCCCTCTGTATCCTATTTCATTAAATTTCACGCATGTACAAGCACTGAGGGCAGTAACCTGCATTTGGTGAAAACCTGTCTTCCAGAAAGACATCTTGTCCTGGCTGGGAGACATAAACCCATTAAAAATGTCTTGGTGCCTTTGTTATCTTGTTCCAGTGATGTATTGTCCACCTTAAGAAGAAAAAAACGTGTCCTTCATTTGAATTTGTCTGACTTCAGTTTCTACCACAGATTCTTTTTATGCCATTCTCCGCTAGATTAAAGAGCCCTTCAGAATTCAGTATTTTTTTTTTCTCCATAGAGGTACTTATATGCTGTAATCAAGTCAATCTTTTTGAAACGATAAACAGATTGAGCTCTTTAAGTCTCACAGCAGCATTTTTCTCCAATTCTTAAATCACATTTTCAGCTCTTAATCTGCTCGCTCTCCAATTTTTCAAGGTTTCTTTTCAAAACATGGGCAGGAACACAGTACACGAGATTGGTCTCATCAGTGATACATCCAGAGATAAAACTATCTCCCCTACTTCCTACTCCTCTGATGCAGATTAATCCTTCTTGTCACCAGTGTCAGTGTGAGCGTTTATGATAAATTGGTGACTACAACCCCTAAATCTTTTTCAGCAAGTGCCATCTCCCTCTCAGTACACAGCACCTACAATCTTTCAAGCTTGTTACAGTGATTTAGTTACAGTAAATGTATTTTGTTTGACAAGGCTCAGTTTGCCACTCAGTTCAGACTACTTCATGTTATTGCTTGGTCCTTATTAACTCTACCATTTCTCTCCTTTTTGTCTTGTTTTCAGACATGACCCCCTTTTCACAGAAACAGACCCATTCAATGAAGGTTCCTTACTGTCAGCTAGCTTTTGTCATCAGTCCTTTAGGCAAGTCTTAGTCAATTTGGCATCTGCTTTAATGACATCATGGGGTACCACATTTTCTTTCAGACTGTCTTAACAACTGAAATCATCAATGTGCACTTAACCAAATGAGCAATCTCATAAAAAAATCAGAGAAATGTGATCAGACCTGGTCTTCATTAAAAAGACTGGAATTATTGATATTAATGTCTTTGAAATATTTTTAATTTAAGCCAGGTATTCCCATTATTTTTTAGGGTTCTGATGTTGGCCCATATTTTCCTGTCATTGCAATTGTCCTTTTTTGACTACTGATAATAACATTAGCACCCCTTTGGAATTTCACAAGTATTCCAAAGTTTACTAAAACATGTGAAAGGGTCCAAGTAGCTATCCTGGAACAGGGAGTAAAAGTTACCTAAGTTTGCTTATAGAAGAATGGTGGTCATTCCTGTCTTTCTTATTACTGGCAGGCTGGGGCAGTTCTTCATAATCCCCTTGAGATCCATCTGTTTGTTTCTTTTGTAGTGCAGAAGTACTTATTTAACATATTTAGATGTTCCACATCAGCACAAAACTGCTTATGAACTACATTTACTGATGGGCCAGTATCACCACTGGGTTTTCTTTTATTCCCAACACGCTTAAAATGTCTCATTTGTCTTCAGCTCTTACAACCACAGTTTTTTTCTTGTCTATTAACTCCCCTTATCAATTTTTGATATTGTAACTTGTAATTTGCAGCAACTGTAACATATCATTTATCTTTGTTTTCCATTTTATTTCTAACTGCCAGCTTTGAGCTTTTATGGGAAAGTGACTGCCTTCTACGATTGCAAAATCATCATCTTTTGGCCGTTTCATAGAGTTCTTAAGAGAGCCCTCCCTTCGGTGTTCTCACTAAGTATGTTTTGCCATGTCAGCTCCCCTTCTTGTTTTTTGCAGTTTGTGGAAATCAGCTCTTTTGAAGCAGCAGAAATACATAGTTTTGATTAGGGTTGTCCTTCATTCACCCATGATGAACGCTATCTGGCCATGATCACTTGTTCCCAGGCAACGATGAACTTTTAATTTTATGCTATCTACCATTTTTGTCTAGCACAATGAGGTTCAAATACTTATCTCTCGCAGCATAGGGTAGCTGTTGGGCTACAGAATTACCTTCTGCAACTTGTAGAAGTTATTAATGACTTAGTAAAGTCTGCAGTTGAAACTAGAAAACAGCTAAGCTGGTTTCCTCACAAACAAGAAAGATGAGGATACTACGCATGAATAAATGTTTAATCCGCACCTGGGTATTTCACCAGCTTCCAAAACTCTTTGCCAAACTTTTAATCAGGCTGAAATTTTAAAGGAAGACGTGAGCTTTTGGGGGCTTTGGTGGTTAGTTTTTGGACACTTTCAGACCTTGCTGTGACAGCACTAACGCCTTTTAACAGAAAGCAAGCTTGTTTGCATTTTTTTTTTTTAAAGGCGGCGGCAGTTACGAGGAAATAGAGGGGTGAGAACCAAGAAGGCTTGTGTTGCGTTGAATGGGGCTGGCGTCCTGGAATCAACTGGAATAAGGAGGTCAGCCCCAGCTCGCTCGGAGGCCTTAAAAATAGGTCTCAGCGGCCGGCGGGCTTTGAGAGCGGCAGCGTGCAGGCAGGGCGGCGGGCCCGGCAGGGACGGCCTGGAGGGGCCGCCTCACCGCGCCTGCCGCCGCTCACCCCCGGGAAGGGTTTTACGGCGCCGGGTCAGGCTTTTTTGAGGTACCGAAACAAACTCTGTCACAAGCAGCGACAGCAGTGAACCCTCGACCTCGGAGTAAGGGCAGCGCCCGGGCAAGAAAAGCTCCCTCCTTGCTTAGGGCAGCCTCCCCGCCGCCGGTCCCCTCACGGCGGGCAGGGGAACCCTGCGGGCAGCTCCCTCCCGCGCCCGGCCGTGCCCCGCCACCCTCCCCCCCGCCGGAGGAGGCGGTGGCGCCGGGCCAGCAGCGCCGAGGGTATTAATAGGCGGCCCGGAGGCAGCAGCTGAGCGGCTGCCGGCGTGTGGGGGGAAGGCTGCGGGCGCGGCGCGGCACTGGACGGCTCGGCGCGGGAGCGGACAGGGCGACGCCGGGGAGGTGCCTCCCCTCCGGTCCGCACCTGGCTCCCACCACGAAGGCGAGATGGAGGGTAAATGCCGGCGGGGCCAGAGCCGCCTTCTCCCTCCTCACCCCGCACCTCAGCGGGGCAGCGGCCCCCGCCCGCCGCGCCTCAGGCAGCGGCCGCCGGCGCGGCGCCCCTCGGCGGTGCTCGGGGAGGAGGGGAGCGCCCCGCTCCCTGCCCCGCGCGGGGCCTTGGGCCCCTTGTTGTGCCGGCCGCCGGCTTGCTGGGGCTCCCGGAGCCTCCCCGCCGCCGCTGCCGCCGGGCCCGGGCAGGAGAGGGACTCCGGGGTAGAGGAGGGAGGCAGGGTGGGCGCGCAGGCACGGTGCGGGGCGGGGGGGGCTTCCCCAGCGCGGAGCCGTGCGGGGGCTGCTGCTGCCCAGCTCCAGAGCCGCGGTAACGCAGCCAGAAGGATGTAATCAGGTACAGAGTTTGCAACAGTGGTTATAAAAACATTACGATGGCACAGTATTTTTGTTGAAGTAAATGATCCTTAAAGACTGGTGTCCTTTAATTTTTGCTAGGCATCAGAATAAAACGGGCATGGCCGTACATACAGGGATTCGCTTTGCAGCAAAAGGCCCCAGGAAGGGAGAAGTTAATCCTGTTTTACAAATGTATTACCGAGTTAACTAGTTTACCTGCATAACAGGAAGGCCTTGCATCATTATGTAAGGAAAAAATAAAAGTCGACCATGTGTTTGTGATAGTTGGGAATGTGGAAGACCTATGGTTGATACAGTAATGAGACCTCTGGGGAAGCCTAGGAAGTGCAGAGACTGAATTGTGGTGCACCAGGTCTTCACCTGTGCCATTATGTGCAAAGTTAAGAAATTAATTCCTTGGGCTTGCAAGTGGAAACCAGTTGCAAAGTCAGAAAATTGTAAAAGCATTTGCAGATGGCTGCCCCCTTTCCTACAAGATCAATATTCTTGATAAGAATTTATCTGCTCCCCAAACTAGGAATCTCTTATGAAAACAAAAAAACCTCGGGCACTTTTTTTTTTTTTTTTTTTTTTTTTTTTACCCTAAGCATGGATGAGATGCTATGAAAGTTTTTACTCCCTGGTTGAGAAAGTCTCCCAGATGTTCAGTGCTGTGTATTTATGGGTGACCCAAGTCATTAGCACTCTACTGGTGGAAAATCTCCAAACAAAATAATGTATTTAAAGGAAAAGTCCACAAGCTTAGTATTTTAAGAACAGTGGTTCCGTTTTGATTGATTTGATATAAATTGAATGAGCATTGTAGAGTTACGTGACAATTCTGGTGTGCAGTAAATGTGTTCTAAAGTGCATAGTAGTTTAAGGCTGTACTGTGCAAGTAGCAACAGCTGTAGTATGTGAGTATCAAGGGCAGTACTGTATGAGTGACAGCAGGTCCAAAAGCTATTTGCAGCTTATCTTAATATCCTCTGCCAAGACAACACCAAGTATAAGCTGCTAGTGGTTGCTAAGACTGAGATCCTGGTGTTCCCCTTCAGCTGGGTAGTAGCATTTTTGTTCAAGTATTGCCTGAAGTATTCTACCAAAAGTCTAATTGCCTTTGTACTGTTAAGACAGAATGCATCTAATGAAAATACAATCCCTGCCTTTATTGCTGCAGGATTTTCAGTCTCTGCCTTGTTCATTAGTAGCATCTGTAACTTTTGCATACTTTTATCTCTTGTGAGGAATTCTTTACTTTCCCTGTCTTCTCTTCCCTTTACTTTTAGTGATTTGCTGTGGTGGTTTCTGTCAGGTTGTGTCTGGTGAATTAACTTCACATGGGTGGGATGGTGAAGGAGGTTGAGCTGCATTGTAGCCTTTTCTACAGATGGTGATCGTTGCTTTATTTGTGAATTCAGGTGATTTGGGATCAGGGGAAAGATTTTGCTCCTGTTATAATGAGCTGTTGAAGAAATGGGGCTCATTGGTTCTTGAGGTGGTAAGGTCTTTGCTGCCTGCTGAAAGCTGCCTTTTTTCCCCCTGGCAGTTGTGAATCCACAGATAAAACCAGGCCTTCTGGGCTGATATGTGCACTTCTCCTTTCAGTACTAGTTTTATGTACTCCTAGCTTTTAAGGTTATATGGGAGAACATCTAGGAGAGAGAGTCTGAAGGTACCTGCTTGTTGCAGCAGTAGCATTGCGTTTGCTTTGCACATCTGGAGCAGCTGGCAGAGTGGGTACAGCTGGAGCAGATACTTGGATGTGCATAGAGTTACCCTTGTAGTGGCCACTGTGGTGAATACAGCGGGAGTACTCTTTGGGGGTGACGCTTGGTTTTTTTCCTTTTTTGCTTTTGTTTAAGCACCCTTAATGTATCTGAAAGCAAGTGCTTGTGAGGTTCATCTTGCTTGTTGCTAATTGAGCCTAATTTCTCGCAGACCTTATCATCGTTGTCCACATGGTCAGCCTTAATGACTGTGCAGGGGTGAGTAGGAGGATTTTTTAGGCTATGCTCCCAGTAACGCAAAAGATAGCAAAATCCCATTAATGAGAGGCAGCCAAGTTGTAGATTCCGACTTCTAGCTGCAGAAACGGATCTTGACTGCGTATATCCTTCAGTCATTTGGCATGAGGTAGCATTCCAAGGTGGTTTTGGCACGGAGAAAGCCTGGATAATTCTGTGTTTGGATTAAAAAAAAAAAAGAAAAAAAAAAAAAGGTGAGATGTTTCCTTGTGGGGATAAAGGCTGAGTCTATTAAGCAGGATTTGAAGTAGTTTACTAGCTCATCAAGTACCACAGAGTTGGAGCTGGAAACCACAAGGGGAAGGGAGCAGCCAGCATTTATGCAGTATGCTGCTTTTTGACTTCTGAATTGCTGGCTGCTTGGTGTGTGTTTATGGTATGTTTGAGGTGTTACGTCATTTGAGTCTGCCAGCAGACTGGGGAGATAAGTCAGCAAACATATATTTCATGTAAGATGCTGCTGTGTTGCCATCTCAAACAGCTGTAATGTGAAGCATGGTAAAACATACTGGAAGTTAGGGTGACTTTAAAGCTCTGGTAATGTGACACTCGCGTTAGTATTTTGGTCAGAACAGAGGGACAGGATCTCTCCTGCATCTTAACATCTGATCTGATAAAAAAGATATTAGGATCTTTGCTAATATTATTTCATCAGAGGAAGGGAAACATAGGTTTGCAAGAAATGAAGTTTGCATCAAATAAAGGCATTCTGTGTGAGTGCATTTGTTATGCTTTAAAATTAATAAGAATTTTCTTGGCAGTTAATGAATGTTTAGTGAAGAAGCTTAATTTGACATTTGAGAAGTTCAATAAATAATTCTTCTTTCTTGATTAAGGCATCTTTTAAGCTGTCACTTACACAACCAAGAATTGTGACTTTTTAATGCATTGGGAGATCTTGTTGCATACTGATTCAGCAGTTATTGCCTATTAAACAGTTTAGATTTCATGTGCCTTAATTTTGCTGCCCTTGATTATTTTAAGCAGTCTGCTTTTTTTTTTAGACCATTTGTATTTCCATAAGCATTTATTACATATTTAAAACAGAAAAAATGGACCCATTGAAATACATGTCTGTATTTTGCTGACTTCCTCCGGCCCCCCACAGTCAGGTTTGGGACAGTCAGTCCTAACGCTTATTCCAGATATTTACAGAAAATACCTCTTCAGGCTTTGCAAAAAAAAAAAGTTAAATTTCTTATGTCCCCTTTTTGCCTTTTCTTGTGTCACAGACTATAGAGGTTGTTGGAGGTGTTTGGTTATAAAGCATTGATAGCTCAAGGATACTCAGCTTACATGGCTAAATTGGTGCCACTACCCCCACCCCCACCCCCCCCCTTTTTATTCTTCTGTCTGTGCATGCAAGTTATTTTAACATTAATGGGGATTATATGTGTGCAATGATGAAATAATAAATTTTAAAAGCAAATGGTTGTTGCTTTTTGGCCTGTCAGTGGCAGTTGTTTCTGTTGATTATTGTCAGGCTAGTCTGACGATAAAAGAGTGGCTTTGACCTGGTTGAAATGTGTGTATATCCATCTCTATTACTGTTTCTTGAGTATATGTGATCTTGCTTTTTGAGTTTTTTTTATTTGTGTGTTGTTTTTTTTTTTTTTTAAATGAAAAACTTGCAAGTATCAGCAAATAAAGGTGTCTTTGAAGAAAAAGTCACTGGACCAGAGGTTTTTCAGTGCCATAAATATGATGAAGAAAGTGGCCCTTAGTGACCAAGGTCTTTTGTCAGTGAAGTCGCAATAACTCTACAAAGTAGTTGGTTAAATCTAGATACTTTGGAAGAGCTTCTGGCTGTAAAGCTTGGATGTCTCTGCCCTTCGTAACATCTCACCTTACGTAAGCTGAAAAGCCTCATAAATATGATGTTATCCGTTGGCAAATGTCAGGGTTTCAACAAGAAAGGTTGTCTCATAAGCAGCTTGGCATCCCTCCACTGGTTACACTGCAAGAGAGCTTGTGTCTCATTGCACTTCTTGAACTCGTTTTTCTCAAGCAGACCTACTCCATTGTTCAAGGATTATTGAGCCTCCTTTGGGGCCAATGGATCTTGTTAAAAAGCTGTTACACCTGCCTGAAGGGGGAAGAGCAGGCAACAAATGCTGTATGTACCTGGTGTTTGGTTGCAGTGCTGATGCTCATCTCAGATGACAGATTAAAATTTTGGCTTGGTCAAAAAAAACCCAAAGCAGGTCATCCATCTTTTGCTTTCCTTAGAGGAAAAATGGAAGATACGAGTGCAGTCAGACTGCAAGTGGCGTGGGGCTTCGGGGCCTCTTCCAGCTGCCCTGCTGGGGCAGGGTTTACTCAGTCTCATTGGTGAGCCCTAGGATGCATAGCGTGGTCAGGTCTGTGCTTCAGCCATGCACCATCCAGGCTGCTGCCCTTGAAAAGGACTGCCAGTGTCTTCTGTGGGCACTTGCCAATGTGTCTTGTCACCCAGCAGCTTGGCTTCTTGCAGCTCAGGAGTGGTTTCACCAAAACCACATGGAAAAATCAAGGCAGGCACAATCTGAAGTGATGGATCCAGAGCCCTGCTGGGTCCCTCATCTGTGTGGTTGCTGCTGATCTCACCAGCAATGTTAAAGTAGTTTATGCAAGGCAACTTGCTACATTTTGAAAGTGGATTGAACTACTTTGCCATACATAATATGCTAATAAATTATGAATGTCTATGTAGAAACTAGTTCAGAGGACCTAGTGGGCTGTGAAGTTGCATCCCGTTTTACTGTGCACTAGCTTCCCTGTGTTGTTAGTAAATAATGACATATCTCAGAGCAATGTCGTTAACCTAAGTTAGTGAGCAGTAATTGGAAATTCTTTGTAGGAAACAGAAAATATGGAAGTGTTTATGATGTTAACAAAAAGTGAAAGTTGTTCTGTCTGTCACTTGAACGTAGAGGGAAAACTTCCTAAAAAGAAATTTAGGCTTTCCATCTATTGTTACATTTTAAGTTGCATTGAATCCCAGAAAACTCAGGTTTAGTAAATTACTGCTTTCTTAGCTGATTTTTGAAAGACTGGAGTTAAAAATTGGTTTTATATTGTGACTGAAAATACAGTTCTTGCATGAAATTACAGGCTGTAGTGGACTCTTAAGTCAAGTTGCAGGACTTACATTTGGAAAACAACCTCAATTGCATTTTCATTTCAGTTTTTTCCAGTGGGAAGCAGAGAAAGAAATCTCAAGGATTCTTTATATTCCATGTCAGTCACACTTATTCACCACTTCTGTCTGAACTTCGCCTGCTGAAGTTGTTAACTTTGCTGTCCCATGCATAGTGCCTGTGATTGACTTGTATGTTGCAAATATATTTACTTCCCCACAGAAAAAGGAATGTTCATTATCAATGTGCAAGTTCTAATTAAAATAAAAGCCGTTTTGTTTCTCAGATGCTTCCTGTTGTTGGGAGGTGTTAAAAATCAGAACATGTGAGCTGAGAGAATCTCGTTGGGGTCAGGGTGCTGTGATTTCCATTTCATTGCTGGCATCTGCCGTTTCTCAGTTTTGCATCAAGGTGAATTCCAATTCTCCACAGCCTTTCTTCCTAATTGGAAATGTTACCGCATGACTCATTCCTGCAGTTACTTGGTTAGGGCATTGAGAAGTTATTAAATATTAACATCAGTTCCTGAGGTTTGGCCACATAAAAATTCCTGATTTTTGTTTCTTAACGTTTTTTTGAAAAAACTGACAAAAGCATATTCTGCCTAGTACTGTTGTGTATAGCAAACACTGGGCACGCAGTGAACGGGTGCAATATATCATGCCACTCAGCTAATGAGGGTGATCCGCCAGGACTCAGGAAAGCAGAACCTTTCTCCTAGCACAGACCTTGCATTCTCTGTGGGGCTCCTCTCCAGATTTCTCTCTCTCCTCCCAACCTGTCCTTCCAGAATGGGAAACTCTGGTGTGGGATGGAGAATAGGACCCGTTTGTTGTACTGTTGTGGTTCAGTGCTAGCAGTGTGCTCCGAGAGTCTGTTGAGGGGCCTTTGAGCCTGAACACAAGCGCTTTTGTGTTCCTCTGGTCCTGCTCTGTGAAGGTCATGTCTGCATTTTCAAGTCGGAGGATTCTTGGGTGCGGGGGGCCGTTGCAGACCTTCTGAAGGGAAGCACCCAGCTTGTTCCCTGTCCACAGGCCGGGTCCATAAACCTGCAAAACAGGAACAGCTAGTACAGGCACAATTGCATGAGCCTTACGGGACCTGTGCCTACTTTTTTTTCATATGGATGGTCTTATCAGGACACCAAGTCAACTTATATACTGTATTCTAAGAAACCTGCATCTCCTCTACCTGGCAGCATGTCTGGGAGATCAGCTTACTAAGAAACAATGTATTTTGCTTTAAAAACCAGAGTGATTTTACTTCAGTCATGTGCATACAGAAAGCTGTGATTAAAGGGGGGGGGGGAAAAAAGTGTCTTTAAAGATCATGTATGCCAGGGGTCTCAAATAGCTGCATACTATGGGATAAGTTTGTGTTTTAATGCTTTGATACACCACATGGCACCACAGCAATCATTAAACATGGTGGTGTGGAGTCTTGACATTCAAGTTTGCTTTTTTTTTTGCTGGACACATTTGGAGAAAATACTGAGGTCTTCTGAAAGAAGAACCATGACTAGATCATACAGAATAAGAACTTTGAAATTCTGTTTTTGATTAATGCTGACAATTCCTGTTGCATTTGTTACAAAGGAGAAATCAGCCTTTGGCCAAAGCCAGCCTTTTGCATCTGCTCAAATAGTCAGCGGTGAACAGGATTTGGCTCTTGCATTCAAGCACAAGCTACTCTTTCACCCCCTTCTGTTCCTGCCTCTTTCTTGCGAGCAGTAAATCTTTCTGGTTATTTTATTCTACTCTCCCAAATGTTGTCAGAACATGCCAAGTACAAGGCTCCAGTTTCTTTCTGTAGTGCAAGAATTTAGCAGTGAAACTTTCTGTATGTTTATGGAAACACAGATGCAGCTTTTAAAATACTTGGTAGCGCTTACATAAAGATACGGAAACATCTAAAATAATGTTTATTTTTCTGTGCATTATTTCAGCTCCAATTGATTTGTTTTCTGCTGGGAGAATAACATTGATCATAAAAATGAAATGCTGGTTGGAAATCCTTAGGCTTCTGTAATAGAATATTTCATTCAGGATAAAATGTAAGAATTGCAGGCTTGATTCTGCCGCTGCTGAAGCCAGTGGCTAAATGCCCAGTTGCCTTCCATTGGAGCAGGATTGAGTCTTCCCTTTTGCAGAAGGATATCTTCAACAGTCAATAATCCTTAATCTCTGATTTAAAGCACTTCCATTTGGTAAAGTTTTAGTTGTTTCAAGCCTGGGGCCGTTTGGCTCAATTGCATTTGATATACTTTCTGAAAATCTGTTTTCTGAGTCTGCTTAGGAGTCTGTTTCTATATTTTTAAATAGAAAAGAGTAGATTTATTGCAGCCACATCTCTAGATGGTTTGCCTATCATGTTTGGAAACAAAAAAGGTTTGTGTGACAAGGTGCAGTTTCTATGAAGTGGGCTTCATGTGAAACACATTCTCTTAGTGCAATCAGGTGTCTTTGAGACAGATACATAAAAGGCCCCAAATTATTTAAAAATAATGTTTTGAGCATTTTTAAAGAGCCAACATGAATTATCAGCTTGTAAAGACAGCGTGTGTGTTTCTTACCTTGAATGCTGACCTCTGAGAAGGTGTTAAAAGATGTGCTATTTAATTTGGGTACTGTGACATAAAAAGCGAACCTTGAATCTTTCTGGAGTTTCACCTATCTAAAACATAATGAATTGGTCATAGGATCTTTTAATATACATGATAAAAAAATATTGTGGAAATTCAGATCTTTTTATGATCTGCTTTGTTTTCCTCTGCAAGGTTTTTAATCTACCAAGAGGAATCTTAAGTTTATTTTTCAGTAAAGAAGAGTTTGGAATTCTCATAAGAACTTACAAAGTCAGTTAGTTATAAGTAGATTAAGTTTCACAGGATTTGCAGTAAAATCATGATGTATGTATATCCAACAGTGCTCTTCCAGACCTGAAGACCTTTATCTTAGAAATTGTGTATTTTGGGGGCTTGATTTAGCTGCTGATTATGAAATAGTTGTTCCTATTAATTTCCAGTAGCATCCTTATGATGTGATCCAGGGCAGAATTTCTCTCAGCAAGTTCAGACTGAAACGGTAAGTGATAACCAAAAAAATATTGAAAAAGTGTTAAATAACTTCAAGGTTTATTATTTCATGAAATATAATGTGGTCTAAGTCCTGAACTGTTTGCTGGAGCCTTACACAGGTAAATTGCTGTTGAAATGAAGACTCCTCTCCCCCCCTTCCTTCTGACCCCTCTGCTTTGCCTTTCTCTTTCATAGACTATACCTGAGGCTCAACACAGATGCGTTGGGACTAGTGGTAGACTCTCACCCATTTTCTAGAGAATGTCTTCTTCCTTGGGCTCCACACAGTCTCCTATGGAGACTGTAAAACTGTGTGTAAAGGTTAATAGACCTGCTTCAAGTAGGGAGCTGTTGTTAGACCTATCACCCAGCCCCCTAAAGACCTGGTAGAAAAAATAATGTAAACTTCTGCTTTTGTTTTTTACGCAATCCCTGGAAGAGGTCATTATAAAGTCATGAAAGTATCCATGTAGTATCTGTGTGAAAGTGTCAGAAATAGGGCACCAACAGAAAGCTTTTGCACAGCTTTGGTTCTAGCAGACACCTGAGAAGTGGAGCAGAGGGAAAATAAAAAAGTGAGTTCTTTTGCTCCACTGTCAGTTCTTCCTGTAACCAAAGGAAGTACCAACATCTGTGCTCTGTGATAGATATTAATCTCCCATACAATTTTTTAGATTTTCCATAGAAACAAAACACCTTTGACATATGTGGAGGTGGTAACATCTCCAGGTGATGTCAAGGTTGAGATTCTTTTGTGTTTGTTAAACCCTAGTTGGTATTTAAGGCAGCCATTTATGCATCAAATAACTCTTAATCCAAAAATAGTCCCTGTTTTCTCTGCCCAAAGACGTGATGCCTTCCAATTCCTTGTTAATACCTGGTGTTTTGGGTTTTGTGAAGTTGCCCTGCTAGCTTGTGTTTTGAGAGAAAAACCTGTAAGGCTTTCAAAGCTGCAGTTTCTGTACGGTGCCTCTGCTGTGGTGCAGTGGGAAGCATGATGAGAATTGATGTCTTTGATGCCTATGATTTTCCCTTTTTGCCTGTTGAGGATTTAATACTGTTTACCTTCTTGTTCTGTATCTGTACCACAAGAACATTTATGCATCTTCTACAATAATGTGCCAAAGGCTGCTTTGTTCAGCAAAATTCAGTATTTTACCCCTTTGGATTAAAAATAGAAGTAATTTTAGCAATGCAGAGGCTAGGGGTCTCATTTTTGCTATCAGTATTATGGGAAGCCTGAGGTTCCATCTCATGTTAGAATTTTATCTTGTTTGTCATATCTCTCCTGATAAGTGAAAGTAAACTGAATAGCTTCTCTGAGTCATCAGTGAATAAAACCTCATGGGATTGACAGGGTTTCTTTCAATCAATGGACTTCAAAGTCATACGCTTTTCTAGGCAGAATTGTTCTTCTATATCCTCCTGCGCATGAGAAGCTGTAATTATGATAAGTGTGATGAATGTGTTAGACGGCAGTGTCTGGCAGTCTTCTGGAAATTCAGTTGTTTGTTTAGACATGTGAAAAAGCTACCTTTCTTCTGCACTTTATAACTGGAGCAAAAAGTAAAGCAGTCGATAAAGTTGTTTTGGGCATAGAACTTTCTCCTTCATACACTTTACCCTTCCACCATCCTCACTGTAGATGGAGAACCCTTCAAGGCAACGCTGCCTGGCTTCGTAGATCTTAGCTGTTCTAAGGCGCGATCAGTGGACAGATGCTGTCTGTAACCCAGATAATTTGGATATGGGTAGTTACAGCTTCTCCTTTCAGTGCTATACTGTTTCAAATGTCTGTTCCCTGATATCTCCAGATGTCTCACTTTGGCCTTTATCCTCATGTTGATTAAAACTGGAGTCCTGATCTTGCCATATGAAATCAATACATGAAATAGATATGTGGTTGTTGCTAACGGCTAGCGTCTTAGAAGCGTCCTGGATGTGCTTTCAGAAGTAACGTAAAGGGGGAAGCAGCAATGTGTTTGTGGAACACATCAGGAGAGTACATCTTGTAGGGGATGAAGGTGAGGGGGAGGAAAGAGATTGTCATCAAAGTGAATAAACAAGATAATCTGCACAGAAAATTACTGTAATTAGTGACTGAGGGCACTTAATAGGACAAGTGTAGACAGGAGAGAAGTACAGGTATGTGATATTGACAGCAATCTCAAGAGGTTTTAATCTTCACGGAGTGTAGGTCAGTGAAACTTTGCAAAGGACGAAGAAGGCTCAGAGCAATAGGACTGGCAGGTGGGAAGGAGCAGCATAAAGATACGGGAAATGAAGCTGAAAATTATTTTGTGAAAAAAGGGGAGCAGGAGGGTTGACGTATGGAAGGAAACATTTTCAGCTAAGAAAAATACCTATTATCTCGTACATTATTTCTGTTTATCCAGCTGTATCATGTTCTAGGCCAGAACTGTTATTTTCGTCTGTGTTTGGAAGATGCCGTGCCTGCTTTTGTATGCTACAGAAAGCAATAGATACCATACTGTAGGCTATTATTATCTACATAATAACAATCTAGATTTGAAGTAACGCGTCGGGGTTTTTTGTCTGTAAAGATTCTTCCACTAAAATCTAGGATTTTTGTACATGTGAAAAGTCCATGTGAATTTTTTCCTTAAATTGACTAAATCTTCAGCAATGAAAGAGTATTTCTTTAGTTGATGGTTTAGTTGTCCAGGCCTTGCTCTAACGATGAGTTATTTATCTTACAGTTGGTATTTGCAAACAGGAGATGCTCCAGAAGAAGAAGAATGCTGTTTTGGTGGATGGGGTCATCCTAAATGGTCCAATAATGGACTCAAAAGCAGGAGAGAAATTTGTGGAAGAGGCTTGTAAGATTATAATGGAAGAAGTCATCCGGAAAGCTGATGATGTAACAGAAAAGGTAAAGGCATAGAGTGTTGTTGAGAATTTGTAACAGAGATAAAAAAACAGTAAATACATCTAAGCTGTATTTTATTGCACTTTAAATAGCCTCAGAATTGCTTCTAGTCTGCGCCTGGCTCTGAAATAAAAAGACAGCCTTACAAATTGAAAAAGATCATATTATAAAACCTTTCAAGAACATAGTTAGCATGCATATTTGCCAGAAAATAATGAGTTTTTTCATCTCAGAGTACAATGGTCACTTTCTTTGAGATGACAAATGGGTGTAGTGTTTTTCTTGTTTGGAGCAGGGGAAGTTATTTGTTCGCTCCTCAAGGGCACTGGTACTGGAGAAGGAGGAACAGTAGATGTGCTTCCACTGCGAAAGGGCAGTGTTATGAGATTGCAATGGGTTTTGCAGAACCCCTGCTTTAGAGGCTGTATGGGAAGAGGAGCTGCAAATTAATCATGCTTGCCTTTGGGCATGCACTGGTTGCTCTCTCACCCCTTGGGTAGAACAGCATGTGAAAATGCTGCGATTACAAATCCTTAGCTAAGGACAGAATTTGAGCTGCAGGCCTCTTGCTTTTCTGCCTTCCAGCATCTCCCACCGTAATTGTTATGGTCAAGCAATGCCAGAGAGAAAATAAAACCAAGATTTTGTGAGACCGGTTTACCAGAGATATTTTCTGGTGGCATCTAGTGCTGATTGTGGCGTTTGTACCTTTATGACCTCTTCCTCTTGGCTAACCTTTTCACTGCTCATGTCTTCCCGCCCCATCCCCTTCACTAGGTTTGTGAGTGGCAAGCCCCTGAAACACTGAAGCAGATTCTTGACCTGGAGATGAGGGACACGGGAGAATCTCATCAGAAACTCTTGCAACTCTGCCGGGATGTTATACAATACAGCGTCAAAACCAGTAGGAATGTGATTGCTAGTGACGTTATTTTGTATGCTATCTTAGGAAGACAGGATAATGTTTACAATGTTCTGTTGCATTTCAGAAGACCAGGGGGGTGAATGTTTGTTTTCTGCCTGCCTGTACAAGCATGCAAACATTTGGCCGTGTTTCTGTTTGACTGAATGCTGGTCACCGTAGGTTTGACTAAAATGTGTAATCATGGCAAACTAAGTGAAAACTAATTCCTGTAATGCCATTGACATGAATGGTAGTTTCTGTCATTTTGAAGTCTTGTGAAAGTCACCTAGACAAGTGTGATATAACAGTGTAGCAAAACAGGCGGCAGGAGAAGGACCTTTGTGTGCGTGATTTCTTGTTGAGCGGTGAGGAGTGGAGTCACCATCATTGCCCTCATAAATTCTTAGTGATGATTACCCTGCATTTACTATTGTTCTTTTTGAGCAATAGTCTCATAGGGTGTTAATTTGCTGATAGGCAGTAATTTCTCTTCCAGATGCTGTGAGAAGAGAGCCTGCAGTGTTTCAGAGACAGTACGCCACATCTCTGCAGGATTAGTTCTCTACAGCTAACCTTTCTGCAGCACGTGTAGTATAATTCAATTTTAGCGAAAAGAGATGAACAACATCTGTTCAGGAAATAGCGCTGTGGATCAGTAGCTCAGGATTTCAGATGCAGCATAGCTTAAGCGGTGTTTTGGAAAGCGAGAAGAACGTTTGATATAGTTAGTTGTGCTTTTCCAGGGCATGTTCCCTGCTACAGTCACCGTTTCTACAAAGTAAAGCTGTAAAATAATTTTGAGAGTCAACTCATGCCTTTGAAAACCATAGAAAAATAGCAATACTGATCTACAGGGGGAGTGCACTAATAATATGCAGATATAATTACTGAGTTACTGGAAGGTGTTCTGTTTATCTTACTTTTGCAAATTGCTGTTAGATTTTCATTTGTTACACTGTGACCTTAGGAAGGATACTGCATGTAAAAACGTGCTGGGCAAATAGTCTTTAAGTATAAACATCTAGTGAAGCCCCAGATATAATAAAATGGGGCCATAGAGTTTACCTGGTTTTGCATGTAAAAGTTACTATGCTGTGGATTAAAATTTAGGTGATGGTCCCTCGTAAGCTGAACTGACATTTTTATAGTCAGCAATAGTACAGAATCTTCTTGTAGTTAGTTATATCTCAGTGTTTCAAGGCAGGTAAATAAATTCTCTTAACTTGTCGTTTTAAGTCTGCATCAGTATTTTCCAAGCCGTTACACTACCTGTCTTGCAATACTCAGACTTTGGTGGGAGCACAAGCACAGCTGCCTGGGATCAGCAGGTTTCTGTATTCTACTGCTTAGCAAAATTTGGCTAAGCATCCATTGCAGGTTCTTAAGACCACTGTTAAAAGGCACCGTGTATACTCAATTGTCAATGCCTTTTCTTGTTTTGATTTGTAAAACTTGTGAAAAACCTGCATTCATTCTGTGCACTACTTACATCAATCAGACCTAGTTTTGGGACCTGAAAGTGCTTATTAAATTTCCTTTGAAAAGATTGCCTAGCCTAAGAAAAGGACAGTAAGTCCAGAATATACTGAGAGAATGATGGAGTGAATTGTGGTTTGCAGTGATCAGTGTTCAACTGAGAGGGCCTGTGATATATTCTTTTTTATGTACATCTTGTCACTGCTTGCTTTTCATCTGCATTTTCAGGTCATCCAAGATTTTTCAATCAGCTGTATGCCGGAATAGATTATTACTCATTAGTGGCTCGTTTCATTACAGAAGCACTGAACCCAAGTGTGTAAGTGTAGTTCTTCTCTTGATGAAGAATTAGCATGCTTTTTGGAATAACAGTGTTTTTTTGTCCCCGCCCATTCTGATTTCTGTTTTCAGTACTACAGAGGAGGTAGGAATTGTGCAGGAATTTGGGAGGGAAAATAGTTTGGATTTGCTGAATAGCTTGCCAGAAGGCTGGGTAATCTGACAAGGCCTTTTTTCATAGTTTGTGAGGTGGGGCTTAAAAGGAGAGATCTTTGTTTTTCAGTACTTTTAAACCTAGACTTTTATTTAGTGCACAAAAGTTAATTGGACTTACTCCATTGTTCATTTCCTTTGAAGTATTCTACACAGAGTAGAATGCAAATGGTTACCTGCCTGTTGTTTGCTTGCAAATGTAAAGCCTAAACAAAAAGTAGTTGTTGTTTTCAATAGATCATTGTAACTGATTTTTAGGTGTCAGACTTACATTAAAAGCAAACTCTGGTAAATTACTTTGAGAGTGGAAGTGTCAATGCAAGGCAGCCTGGAACTGTCAGCTACTCTGCTGGGTTGGATACATAGTGTTTTTAGTTTAGAGTTCTGCTGGTGGTGGTCAGCTTCTGATAGATTAGAGAAAGCTGCAAGAAACCTTTATTTAGTTTTAGCAATATTGTGTGGCATGAGTTCTGTACTCTTAATGCCAATCATGATGTTTTTATTTTTGTTCAGATATACATATGAAGTATCCCCTGTGTTTCTGTTGGTGGAAGAAGCAGTCATCAAAAAAATGATTGAGTTCATAGGCTGGGAAGAAGGTGATGGTCTATTTAATCCAGGTAGGAACTGTTTAAATTTCAAGCTGAGTCATTATAAACCAGCTAATACCAGTAATTCCATGAACATTGGATTCATTTAGAGTATTTGAAAATGCATGCAAAAAAAAAGTGATGCACACACAGAGCTATTTAATTCAGGCTTATTTTACGTGTTTCTGGTAATAATTCTGTGAATCTGATCAGCAAATGAATGAAAACAGTTCTATATTAAATAATATAAATCTATAATTATGTGGAAATTAATTATTTGTAACTAGTGCCCTTCCTACCCTTATTAACAGCCATACCAACAACCTCATGGCACTGAGTCAAACTGACAGACAGGGAGCCAGTTTATGAGCCAGAGACCACCAACCAGTGGTGCTTGAGGACACTGATCTGTGTATCCTGCCTATCAGCTGTGGGAGCCAGAATTTATCTTAGTGGGAGTGTCGTGAGCTTAATTCCTTTGATAGTTTTATTAAATGTTACAATAAGGCCAAGCAAACAAATATTTCTTAAGCTTCTTGATAAGCTGTGGTTTTCCATTGTTTCTTAAAGCAGTGTTCTAGCCCACTGTATTGAAATAATGAAGCATAATGATTTTATTCCACAGATTATTTGGATAACAAATGATAAGGCTAAATGTGAAGGTTTTCTATCTAATTTGAGAGTGAGAAGAGAAATTAAATGAGTAAATGGATTTAACACCCCCCTCCAAAAACAGAACAAAGTTAGTAATTTTAGCTTACATGGTAGTAGTAGGAAAACAAACAAACGAAAATCCCCTAGAATTCTTTTTGAAAAAAAATACTAATGGTGTGGATTTTTTTCCTATATCAGATTTGATGTATATTTTCAGTAGAATCCTTGATTTTTATGGCAGAATTGTTTAATTTAAAACTTACTGAGGTACTGTCAAAAGGTAAATGAATTGTACTTTTTTTGTGCTAGTTTCATGTCAGGGTTTTCTTACTGCTTTGGTTTTGTTCTTTTAAGTGAATAAAGCCCATACAGATCTCACCTTGCAGATCTTCCAGTTCCCGCTTACTGTAGTTTTTTTCTAATGGCTTTTTTCTTCCCGCAATACTATGAGCCCTGGCTGCCCAAGAGATCTCCTAGGCTGTGTATGGTGAGGCCACGGCAGAGCTCAGTGCGGGCGGCTGAGCTGGCAGTGGTTCAGGGTGAATGGGAAGGAGCTGTTGCAGGGTGTTCTCTGTCGGGGAGAGCTGTTTGGGCATAATTCTTATTCTTCAGGAAATACCCCCAAAAAGCATTCAAATACACTCTGTTTCCATGCATGCTGCAGAGCCCAAAGTTCAAATGGTCTGTAGGCTTTTGAGAAGGAAATAGGCCATGATGGATGCATCTATAGGCTAACTGTATTTATTTTTTCCCTAATAGGTCAAGCACTGAAACACAGGAGAGATACTAGGACTCAGGCTAATATGATATTTGTATGTCTCTCTGCAGGTGGCTCTGTTTCTAATATGTATGCGATGAACTTAGCAAGATACAAGTTTTGTCCTGAGATAAAGGAAAAAGGGCTTTCAGGTTTGCCAAGACTAGTCCTGTTCGCTTCGGAAGAGGTAAAAACAAAACAAAAAAAGCTTGTTGAGCTTTTATTTTTCAATGGCTTTAAAATTGTATCATTTGCATATTTGATGGGGCACTGTTACAATAAATTTGTTGTCAGTGTGTGACGTGGAATATTGGAACTAAGTGGAGAAGTCTAGTGGTAAGTTTACCTGCAGAAGCTTACTTGCTTTCAGAACACAAACACAGATGTTCCTGCTCTTGCTAATATAAGAATAGGTAGTACATGGGGCAAACCTGAAGCAGCATGCATGTGGTGTGTTGTGGAGGTCTGTAGCTTTTTGTTTCCCACTGCATAAAGTCTAGCAGGAACCTTAGGTAGGTTTTGGATGTAAAGTTTTTTCTGCAGTTTTTTATTTGTACTAAGCTGAGCACTTATGGACCTGTGGGATAGTTTTGTGCAGCTCACACTCTGCCCTGTGTCTTGATACAGATTGGTTGTGGTACAGAACCAAACCTACCATAAAGCATTTAAAAAAAAACCTGCTGGAACTTTAGACAGTTCTTCGTTAAATAACTGAAAATATGTGGCTAGCTTTAAAGTTTTTGGGTCATATGTGCCCAAACTGCCTGTGGGAATCGAGGTATAGTCATACATTTATTCTGAAGCAAATTTTTTTTAAGGCTTTTTTCTCTCTCACTTGTCCCTCCAATTTTAAGAATTTATAATTTGATTAGTACAGAGTTGTTACTAGTTCTGACTCCACTATATAAAGGCCCCAGTGGAAGTGAGAATCTTGTGTTAGGAAGTATATAGTTACTAGAATAATTTTAGCTGTTAAGTTTATGCTTCAAACAGTTTACAGTGTAAATAGACAAGAGACTTATTTTGAAGAGGCCTGAGGGATTGAGGTATTGCATAAGTTGTCCAAGACAGCACATATATTTTAGTACTGAATCCAAATATCCTAAATAAAGGGATTTTTTTTTCACATGCAAAATATATTTAGGTTTTTCTTTCTGAAAAGTGTGCATGTGAATGGGCGTGCCAGTTCATACTTAATCCACCACATTATATCTTAAAAATAGCTAAGGAGGGGAAAATGAGACTGAAACATGTTCCATTAATACTTTTGAAGTGAAGCATGTGGAATTTTTATCGCAAAGTAACATTTTATTTCATTGCAAGATTTTACTAAAACATATACTCTCATACTCCAAACCAAACAAGCATTTAATTTCATGGCAAAAGAAATTTTATTTGACTGCCAGAGTAAATTTATTTTGGTCTCTTTGGTTCACCCGGAAGACCAAAACCATGAAACTTGGTAAATTATTTGTAAGGCGATGCTTTTGATCTGTAATAATTTGCTTGATTCACAAAATGGTGTTGTCTTCAGTACTTAATAATCACTTGCTGTAAAACTGCCCATTTTAGTGGTTAGATATTGTGGCATTTGTCTAAGGTCTTTAGTGTTTATTAATGGTAATATATTCATATATACTTATTTTAGATCCACCTGTACTGAGTTCAAGTTATATTACCTTTTGGAAGTTTGTTTACATCATATTGAGTATATGTGTAGTAAAAAGTATGCTGAAATGCTTGTGTCACACAATCTTTTAAAATTTGTTTTTATTTTGAGTCTTCTTTTATTTCTTCTATTTGGCATTTGTTTTTTTTTTTTTTCCCTGAAGAGGTACCTGGAGAAGAAATTTTTTTTTTTTTTTTTTAAATAAAAGGTCCTGGAGAAGTTAACAACCTGTGTTTATCTTCAATATGAATCAGACAAACCGTTGGCATGGAGAAGCCATGAGGCTATAATGAACTGAGAGTATTGATAAGGAGTCCAAACACATGGCTGCTGAAGGCACTTGTGTCATTTTAGGGCTTGGCTTCAGCACTGTTGAAATGAAATTGTTTTTATCTTGAGTTGCCATGTCCCAGAGCTTCAGTCTAGCACTTGGCAGACTTGAAAAAGTTGCCTTGCTGTAGTGCAGGAAAATGCACAGACTTGTCAGTGACTTAATTTTATGTGGACGGGGGCTATGTGCTTTTTGTATGTTCTTGGATGACATGAAGACGTGTGTTTAATGCATGGCCCACCCAAGGTCCTCTTGTGCTGTTTTGCTTTCAGGAATAAACAGGCTCCTTGTTCCTGCAAGTAAAATGCTTAGCTACTTAAAATTACGGTTATACACAATGAACACTGTTCATGCTACTACTGTGTAGTTCTCTTGCTGGACCATTACAGAGTGATTCCTATGGAGACAGTAGCAGTAGTAGAGAAATTGCTACATCCCACTTCCTTGAGGCATCATTTGTGGCTCTGTAGGAGCTGAATACAGTTGTAGTTACAGATGTCAGCTCACCTTTTGGTCACTTTTTGCTGTTTGAGTTCCATCTCAACTTTGTTCTGCCCCAAGACTGTATTGCATTGATCTAAAAGGTAGAAATCTGCTAAATTTGAGGTAGCTGAGGGTAGAAGATCTGTAAAATGTGCATGCTGATATAAGCAGTTTTTTAGATGCAATGAAACTAAATTCCTCCCCAGTGCAACTTGATCATGAAAGTAATAAAGTGAGAGAGCACAACATTAACTCAACATGCTGTCCCCTGTTGAAATTACAACAGACAAAAATGAGTAATAAAACAATCTAACAATAATGTAATTGCTTTATGCAATCATGTTTCTAGGAAACTTTTTCTAAATCAAGAAAATACAAATTTATCTTCTGATTTAATGAGCACGGGGGAAAGTACCATGTCTTTGTAAACGTTATTAGGAAACAAAAACTGTGTCTAGCTATAGTTAAAAGTAGTACAGTAGCACATCTTAAATGCGCTGTTCCAATTTGATGCTGTGCTCAAAGGCATTCATTTCTTACTACTAATGGATACAAATTTAATATGTCCAAACAAACAAAACTGCAGAAGACATGGCAAGAGTAAACTGAACTCTCTGTATTTTAAATTATTTGTAATTACTATGTAATCTAGTTACAAGTACATCCCCCCCCCGCCCCCGACAGTGAACTATGAACAAGTGAATTGACATTGTTGCAACTGGAGCTGCTAAATGATGCAGTGTAATTTAGCATAAAGGCTTCTAGTGATAATAGCAATAGGGAAAAAAAAAAAGAAATTCTTCTATGTTTTCAGTCAGTATAACTGACTTTCAGTATAACTGAAAGACTACTTTTTTCATCAAAGAAAGCATATTCGAAGTCCATGTAGTAGTACATATCTTGTCCCTTTTCTGTCCTGCTGAAGACGTGACAAAATTTTCCTAGAGGTATAGAAGTACTTGCGGAGACAAGAAATTGTGTCTTTGCAGCCTGTTTTGTTTTGGTATTCCCTTTGTTCTTCTCTTTCACTCTGCTTTTTGGTATCATCTCTCAGATGCTCAACCCTCTTCTATTTTTCCTCCCAGTCTCCCATACCATTTTTTATAATAAAATACATGATTTAGCGATTGCCTGTTTACTAGTATACTGAATTTGCAGGTCTACTGCTTCCTCAGTGTGGAGCGATCTGATTATGCTTGGTGATTCATACCTTTCATTTGAACCTAATGGATAGAAATCAGTGATGGAGGCAACTTGTATTTTAAGTGATTCACTAATTAGTTGAAAACACCTCCAAACTTCTACTGAACAACACACAGCCACTCTACAATCATTATTACCATTATTGATGCAATTTGATGATGTAATGTAAGACTAATTATCCACCTATGTATGTTATTATTCTTGTAACAGTCTAAATGAATGAGCCCTGAAGGCTTTGTGGATGTGTCATGTTACAAAATTAAGCTTTCTTAAACTACTTGGTAGTATCAGGTAGTGTCTTTGTATGCCTTTATTTAAAAAGCAGGTGATGGTTTCGGAAACCTTTTTGTCGGAAAGAAAAAGAGCCCTTTGAGATGATCAGTCTGATCAAAATAAGCATGACAGGCTTTAATACCCTTAATATATTCGTGCCCACACATTAAAATGTTGTACATTTTTCATAATTATGTTCCACAGTAACTGCATTTGTGTGAACTGTCTGGAAGAAAATGGAATTAATTAACCACCTGGCTTCACCTCCTGTTTGAAAAGTAACAATTCTAGACATCTTCACAGTTGCTGGAGTATGTGTTATTTTAACTCTTCAGTAATAATGTGAAAAAGAGCCGATTTTATTTTTGAGGAAAAGTAGTGGTAGGCCAAGGCTTGGATGATCTTGATTCTGAGAACTGTGTAATCCTATGATATGCTGCATACTCTCAAAATGGATTCCTTTGCTATGAATGGCTAGACATTTGGCATGCTGCAGGTTATTCAGAGTGGTTTCGACATCTAACAATATCTTCAGATTAAGAAGGTCACTGTATCTTGAATTCCCAGGCTAATCTTGAAAATGAGTTAAGCCAAGATCAACATACTCTTATTCTGGAATAAGAAAATATTCTTATACTGGAACAACAGTAAACACAGTAGAGCAAGTCCTTATTGAGGTGAATGCTGGAAATATGATAATATATACCTTGAATGTTTGTTTAATAGAAAAAAAGTTGTAAAAAGTACTTGGTGGACTGTGGGCTTTGAGTCCTTCTCACCAGAGCCATTTTCCCACATTCTGATTGAATAAAGGCTCATTTCTAGTATCCTTTGAGCAGGTGAAGGGGCATCTTTTACACTCACTTCATAGCCTTCATAAGTAAATAAATGCCCTTTATTTAATGCAAAGTGGGAATTGGGCTCCATGTATCTGTACTTATTCAAAGACATCCTTGTGATGAGACCTTGCTGAAATAGTAACTTCACTTTCTGAAAAATGCAGACTGGTCCGGACTGCAGCCTTTTGCAAAATCCATGCTAACTTTTGCAGATGTGCTGAGTCTTGTCTAAAGTCTGCTTGCTTTCACAATGGCTTCTAAGATCACGTTCATGTGAACAACCTTCACAATGCCTCCTTTTTCAGAGATAGTGCTTTGAAGGCCTTGGAAGTCCCAATTGTACCACTTCTCCAAGCTTTGGCAAGTCCTGGGACTTGAGCTTCTTGATCCCATGAAGAGAGTTGCTGGATCAGGCCAAGGGTTAGTTTAGCATAGTACCTTATCTCTAGCAGTGGCCAACAGTTGTTGTTTCAAGAAAGCTTATAGAAAAATTACAAGGATAAAGAGGTAGAGGCTTTAGATATATCATAAGATACATACTAATTAAGGGTCCAGTTTCCAAGGAGGGGTGCTTTTGGGCTTTCAGACCTATCGATTGCTTCTAGGCTGTTGGGTTCAACAGCCTTTGCACCTTCTCATGCATTTTCTAACTCTTACACTCCATGATGCTTTTGACAAGGTTCTATTAAAATATTTTAAAATGGTTAATAAGTCTTCCCTGGCAACACTTCAAAATTTCTACTTTTCATTCTAATGCAATTTAAAAAATTTATGGAGTAGAAAATTTCTTTTAAGCCTACATTTTAAACACAGTGCACATTTTTTTTTTTTTTTTGTGTCTTATTTTCTGCAGTATGTGTCATTGTTAAATACAAGATAGTCTTGGTGATGTGTAGCTTTCTCAGTTTGCTTTTTGTGTTAGTATACACTGTTACCATGGCTGTTAGCTGCTATCAAACTAATTGAAATGTCCCTTTTCCCTATGCTAAGAAATTTCTTTCTTTCATTTTAATTGTGTACTTAACTGTTCTTTCACGCCTCTTTCATTTACAGTGTCATTACTCCATGAAGAAGGCAGCCTCCTTCCTGGGTATTGGTACAGAGAACGTTTACTTCATCAAAACAGATGAAAGGTAAGGAAACAAAGACCATGACTGTGGTCTCTGAGCCTTTTTAAAATGCAGTAGTGTGGTAGATAACTAACCTATCTGAATGTAACTGAAAAAGTTTTAAATCTGTGTCCCTTAGAGGTAAGATGGTACCTGAGGAACTGGAGAAACAAGTCCAACGGGCCAGGAAAGAGGTGAGAGGGGGAAGGAGAACATGAAGGAGAGAAAAGTGCATGCAGACTGTGTGCTTGTGTCTGAGTGAAAGGAAGGGAAACTAAGAGTGAGTGAAATCTTAAAAATAGGGCAGTTAATGTGACAGTGTGTGTCTTACAGGTGCAGTCTGCTTGCCACAAACTTGTGAAGCAAGCCAAGACTTCTAAGTGCTACACTCTTAATGAGGGAGAAAAATTCCACAGAGTGTTTACTATTAATCAAAGTCCTGAGTACAGTGCTGCTCTGAAGTATTTAGCACGTTTCTTCTAGGATTTCTTTTGCCCTTAATCCTTTTTTAAATGGATGCAGTATTTGTGTTCTTTAAACGGTAAATGAAAACTGTAGGTTTTTCAGTTAATTACAGGAGCTATTGCTCTGTACTCTACAGTGAGCAAGAACTGTAACACGTGGCTCATTCTCTAAAGCTACTGTACAAGCTACAAATGCTAAATGTGGTCCTCTCTAGTGTTGTAGTAAGAATGCAGAGATTCAGTCCTGTGTCTCTTTTCGCCCAGGGACTCTGCCAAGTAGTCAGTCAAAGGCCAGCATGTGGAAATGTACTGATGTGGGTGTTGGACAACTTTTAACATACGTTCCCACAATCTGTAAGACAGCACTTACTGTAGTCAGCGTAATTTATTTTAGAGAGCTTGGAGGACTGAATGTGAGTTCTAAGGCATAGAGCATCTTTTGGCTTGGCTAGCTCACCTTATTTCTCAATTCCAGTTTGTGCATCAGAGCAGTAGGATTCAGCACTCAGCTCTTAGTCCACAGTCTGTGAATACCAAGCAACTAGTGCAATGTGCATGGTGTGGATGATACCTACCGTGGAATCCTACCTTGGGAAGCCTGCTTTTGTAGCTGATAGAAAAGCAAAGGCAGTGCTGCCCTGTTGTGCACTGGCATGGTCACAACAGCTTTCACTAAGATCTGATTTACATACATCTTCTGCAGATCATCAGCTCTTCTTTGAGTTTCATGCTAGATAGCGTAACTGTTGATTAATGTTGACCCTAATGATCCAGCAAACTCTCTTGTTTGCCTTTTTCTGTACTTCGTGTTACCTGTGGAAGACAACTTATCCTTCACTCGTTCAAAGTGGTTAAACCACAACAGCAAGCTGGAGGAAGAAAAGATCTGAAATAAAACTGAACAAGAGGAAGCAGGCTGACAGAAGAATAACCTCTTTGCTCTTGCAGAACCAGAATTCTTGTTTGTTGGTATAATAACAAAATAAGTGGTTATTTGAAAGAAATCCTCTGGCATTTATGACTTGAAACAAGAAAAGATCAACCTCAGTAGGGTTCTCTGCAATTTAAAACCAATTGTTCTATATTTAAATGCTCTGCTTACAGGAGAACACTCTTTTACTTGCATTTTAATAGAAGTTACAGGGATATTGGAAAGTTTTATGTCATCAGTTTCAGTAAGTGTGTCTGTTCTTCATGAAGCTCTGCTTTACAACTTTTATAGAAGGACACTTCAGTGAATTACAGTAAATATTCGAGTGACTAGACAACAGAGGTGTATTTGCTAGTGACAGGAGCACAAAAAGATCACTTGGCTATGAATAGCAAGAGTCTTAGGCCTCTTTTTAGAGAATTTTGTCTGGAAGATGTATTTAACTATATTGTCAAGAAGAACAGAAATTTAATTCCCTTATTTGCAGGGAAAAATGTAATGGCAACTGTCTTTGGAATTTGTAAAGATCCAAGGCTTGTGCCCATATTCAGTCATGTTACCTGCTGGCTGCTGGAGGACCTTTGACTTTGATGTAGCTGTGGGAGAAAATTGGTGAGAAACTAGGTGCAGCAAATATATCTTTGCCTCACTTGCAGCTGTTTTATACTTGAGCTTCAGGCTTGTTTGTAAGTTTGATTGACTTTTGTGGTAGGTTGTACTAGGAATGAATGATCAAGAAGTGAATTATAGGTTGGTAATTCTTTGTGACTGTATGGGATTAATTTAAATTCATTCCAAGGTTACTTTTCACTGTTTAGCAATTGGTAAAGGAATTCTATAATACAAATAACCATTCTAACAGTCCTCTACACTGTCAAGGAAGTATAAAACTGTCAGATTGTAAATGTAAATCAAGCCTGTCTGTCTCTGTAGCAGATGTTTAAAAGTAACAATAATCTTTTTTAAAAAGAGAAATCAGATTTCAGCTGAAGATACATAAAGACTCATGCAGAGTTTGACTTGCCAGCTGATGTCTGATTTCAGTGAAGCTACATTGAGTTACATCAGCAGAGAGACTTCTACATCATCTGTGAGATTTAATTCACTGCAAATTAACTCCAGGGTTCCCAGATTGTACAACGTACTGAAGAGTCACAACATTGTTATTAACTGCATTGTCGTGCTGTGGGCCAGATGCTGAAACATGCAGAGGAGTTCCTTCAGCATGTATTTACCAGCAAGTGAGACCCCACAGTCATTGCTAGGGCTGATACCCTCAATTTCATGGGGTTGTTACAGACTCCACCGATTCTTCTCATTGTTTCAGTTTCTGCTTCTGAGTAGGCACAGGAACATACATCTGCAAGGGTACCTGACCCAGTCTGCTATTGTCATTGCACTCCTGCTATTAGTTGATATTAGTTGAAAGGGAAAGCGGTGAGCCAAGCCACTGAAACCAAAATGGATAGCTTACGGTAGTTGTCTGAGACTGCAACCTTATGTCACCTGCCTAGCCTTAACACTGCCTGAGATTTTTCAGCGGTCTCACTCCTAACATGCAGTTACATCTACAGCCCTTCCTGTTTCCTAGACAGGCGTAGGAGGAAGAGAATAGCACTTCGCTGTAGATCAGGCACGGGGGTCAGGCAGCAATGACCGTCCCAGTCACAATTTGTGCCAGTGCTACCAAAGGCAAGTAGTGTTCCATAACTGAAGGTTCTTCCTCACCAGGCAGAGAACAGGGGCATTACAGAGACAATGCAGGTGGAAACCGTAGAGGGATGAGCCCTTACCTTGCATGGGTAGCCCGCTGGCTGAGCTAGTAGCTTTATTTTATTCAGCAGAATGGTAGTAAAATGTGGAAGACTTAAAAATGAAAATCAGTGTATGAAGAGAGATGTCAAATATCCAGTACGTTTTGATCTTGACATAACTAGCATCTGCCAAAACATTCTGAAGCTGGCGAAGTCTGCCCTGTGATGGTGTTAACTGGGAATCTGGAAATGGGAAATGCCCTCCCCCCGCCTCCTTTTTTTTTTTTTTTTTTAAGTGCTTTTAAATGCAATACCTTCTGCTGGGAAACTAAATGTAGACTGTCACATCTTTGTCCTACATTCCTAGACCTTTTCATGCTTTAGCTCTGCAGGTACACTGGAGGAGATGAGCAGTGCAAATGACAATTTTGTTTTTAATCCTGTTGCAGGGGTCAGCACCATTTCTTGTCTGTGCTACAGCAGGCACAACAGTGCTGGGAGCATTTGATCCTCTGGATAGCATTGCCGATATCTGTGAAAAGCATGGCCTCTGGCTTCATGTTGATGTGAGTTTTATATACTGTGTAGTTTTGTTTAGCATTGCTTTTTTATAATTGATGTTTTTCTTGACTTTTAATATTTCTTTGTAGAAGTAAGTTGGGCTCTAATACTTCTCTTTTTTGCGTAGAGACCAGAAGTAAATTCTGATTTGTCTCTGTTACACGTGCTGAAAAACAGCAAATAATTTGGTTGTGACAAGCAGTCAAAGCTATTTTGTCATTGTCGGGTTATATTTCAAAATTATTTTAAAATCAATGCTTCAAGGGTGATTATATACAAATACAACTTCAGATTGTTTCCATATTCTATTGGAGAATAGACACATTAGCTTTGTGGTTTGTACAGGTTAAGATAAAGGTAGATTCTGACTCAACCAGTTGTGAATTACTCTGTTTCACATTTACAGGTTTGAGTTTCTTGTAGATATCTTTATGTTTTCCTGAATTGTTCAGAAATTTTCTTTTCTCATTTCTTTATCATTTTAGGTTTTGATATTAAAATCCATCTATAAATCTTTTTGGAATAATCATTGAGCCTTTTTATTACCTGAAAGAGTTAGCTGTAAATGTGTTATTCTAAAACTAGGTCCCTTATGTTTTCTAAAATTGCATTCTCTTTAGAATTGCAATGCCACAAATCCAGAATGGATAGATTAAAAGCCACGAAGCAATGGAGAATCTGGAGCAGCATTGACTGAGATTTTTAGACCTGTTTGAAGTGTTTGTTTAATGTTGAGTATCTGAAGAAAAATTACCTAGGCATTCATGTGTGTTTCAAGTAAATGTCTCACAGACGTTAATAAAGTTGCTGCGTGTGTGAGGCAAAAGAGTTTTCTTATTGACTTGGCGGCAAAGATGCAGAGTTTAGCCCTAGTATTTAAAATGTCTGCTGTGTGCTGGTGAGAACAACCCAGCCGATCTGCAGCAGAAGTGCAGTGTTAGCATTAGGTGCTAGTTTCTTGCCATGTCTATATATAGCTGGTGGAAAGAGGGATGTGTTCAAACTCTGTTGGATCTTAGGTGTGTTGAATAGACGTAGCTGGAGCCATCTCCAATGGCTGTAGGAGGACAATGAGTAGTTTACTAACATAACCCCTGTAGCCAAATAACTAAAATTAGGTGGGATGAGCCTGGGCCGTATTCTGAACTATATAAGTCATAGGCAGTGGATAGTGTTTTGTAAAGAATTAAATTTCTTCTTCCAGTTTTGCCTCACGTTCAAGTGTAAGAGTAAGGTAAAAGTGTCAGTGAATATCTTAAAGCTAATTTTCTGTTTGGACAGTGACTGTATTAGTCAGATGTTAATTGGTTGCCAGTAGAAGGGAAAATGTCCAGTAATAATTTGGGTTTATGGTCTGGAAGACCAATCATTCAGTTAAGATGAGATTCATGTATTGAACCTCTCAGTGGTTCTCGGGAGTTAACAGTATTTTTTTCCACCTTTCCTTTCGCTTTCTATGAGGAGTTGAGTGGATGGCTGTTTCTTTGTTTAAAGTTTCTAGCTGTTTTTGTAGGAGAACAGGGTGTGGGGAAATGACAAAGCTTTCCATGTGACACCAGCCATACATGTATATACGAATGTGCTATAATAAAATAAGCAGACTGTAATTTATAATGTGACCTTTTTTTCACTCACAGCACCGTTAGAAATAGGTTTACTAGAATAATATGTGAAGAGGTACAGTGAGACCAGGCATCTGCCATTCAGAAAGAGAGTACAAGAAATATAGTGAAGAGATGGATTTTTTTTTATTTGTTTTTAAGCAAGCCTACCTGCTTCTAGCCTTGTAGGCAAGAACATGGTATTTTTGAAAGCTCCGAGGATCTGCATTCCTCTGAAAGGCCTGGCTTGTTGTTGAATGATCTGCACATTATGCAGTCTGAGTTACAGCAAATGAGAGTGCTGAGTTGCTGTTTGGGCCTGCTGTAACTTTGGAGGAAAAAATACAAAACAATTAAAACAGATTAAAAACCAGGGAAAGTTCTGTCTAATTTAGGACTTTTCATGTATAATTGATGGGAATCGGGATTATCTACTGCAAATGGTCTCGAGGTGTTTAGAAGAATATCTTACATGAATGTCAGTGGTGTTATTTCCAGATTTACACTGATGTATCTCATTTCAGAATATTTTCTGATTCTGAAAATTGATATGTTTGCCCTAGGGAGACTCTTTTCATTAAATATGGAATGATAAAGCTCACGATTCTTAGGAAGGGCAAAAGGGAGAATATCAACATAAAATCAGTGGGCTTCAGGAAGACAAATTTCAATAAAGTCAGAAATAGTAGATAAGCTCTCATATGGAGACAATCCTAAAGAGGAAAAAGGAGTTAAGGAAAAAGTTGTTTCAAGAAGGTAGTATCGATAAACCCAAACTGTCTCAGCAGTCAAGCAGTTCAATAGCCTAAGTGCAGAGGTTATAACCAGGCTTATTTTGTGTATATTACAGTATTCATACATGCATTCCAGTTGCTTATTGCATTCTATCATACATCTATGATGCCTTTCTTGATGACTTGTTTTGTATCATCAATATGCACTCAAGCTCCAGCACTTGCATATGTCATGTATTGTGTTCATGTAGCTTTAAACACTATGAGTATTTCTTCCCTGCTGGTCCTTCGACTTTTTTTTTCCTATGGCTAGATGAGTACAGAAAATCAGCTTTGACCTATAAACTTGTGCTCAGGTGGTTAGTTTAATCACACTGTGATTCCCATCGTTCAGCTGTAATCAGTTTGTTGCATATGAGTTTTCTCATACCTGGTTACCAATTACATTGCGTGGGACACAGGTGATAGTCTTTGTGTTTTGAGCTACTCAGCATTGCTCTCAGCTGGATTTGTCATAAACAAGATGTGTCAATGTAGTGTGGTCAACGTACCTTTCTTCTGTATCCTCATGGATGGAGGAGAAGCAGTTAACTTTGTCTTTGCAATATCTTGTCAGAAAGCCAGAGAAACATGCCAAGCTGCAGCTGTGGTAGTGAGTGAAAACCTGGCTGGAAAGTCCTAAAGAGCATTACCAGTGGCTCACTACTGAAAGAGGAGAAAATTTCAAGCAGGATTCCACAAAGGTCCATCCTAGGTTAGATATTATCTGGTATTTTCATTAATAACTTGGATGAAAAAGAATATGCAGACTAAATTTGCAAATGACACAAAACTGCTGCAAAAGGCAGTGGGAGGACAGGATTAGAAATCAAAGAGATCTTGACAGTTTGGAGAAGAAAGTGGAAAAAACTAGGCTACAGTTCAATAAAGATAGAGCTTTTAAGTTTAGCTGTAATAATCAACTGCACAAACACAGGCTGGGGATTGTTGGCTAGACAGCAGATCTTCAGAAAAAGATCTGGGGTTTGGAGTATATCACGAATCAGCAATCATAAGCATTTTCAAACAGTTAGATGTCTTTGAGAATTAAATAAAGAAGATATATAAAATAATTCTCTCTTTCTGCTTGGTACTCAATCTGCTTTATCTAGATTGCACCCAAATAAAAAGCTGCATTTCAAGAAGGTTAAGGACCTACAGGAGAAAGGTTAGAAAATAATAAAGACTAGAAAATAAGAAAATAAACAATGGGGGTAAACATAACCATGTCTAGAAATTACGACCAGTGAGGAAAGATTGAAAGCACTGCTGTTACTGAGGCTAGAAGAGAAAAAGAGACAATATGTAGTAGTCTACAGAAGCTTTGAAAACTGCTGCAAAAAAGACAACGAATAATCTGTTCCCGTAACTGCTGCAGGTATGACAAGAGGTAAGGCTGCTTAGGACTGACACTTTTAAATCAGTAGGGTTACCATTCACACAGATTAAAGTGGTTAATTTGTGTAGCCTCCATCATTAGAGGTCTTTAAAAACAGACAAACCCAGTGATTCTCAGTTGTCTTAGGTGCCTTCTCATTCATTTTTGGTTTTTTTGCCAGCCCTGGATCCCTAGGCATTTGGTTTCTGAGCTGGGTAAAGAAGCGTGGAGCACAAATTCATCTTGTAGTACTATGGCTCAAGGAGAGAGTGAAAGGTGGTGGAAATGTCTGGACCTCCAGTACTATCATCCTTCTCTTCCAGATCTCCAGCAGTAATTTTTAATACAAAGGCAGAAAGTACTGCCAGTAGTGTGGTGGAGGTAGCAATTGCTGATGTCTGTCTGCACCTTATTTTTCACTTCGATGCTGATCACAAGCTGTTTTGTTAATCGATTAATAACCTCTAGAAAATACAAGTGTTTGACAGAAATGAGATGAGTGTGGCTAATCCTGCCTTTGGGGGTGGCATACTGTTGCGATAACCTCTTGAGGGTCTTTCTAGTCCTGTTTTTCAGAGAAAGTGTGACTATGTCAACTTTTTCAAATACAGAGCCTTTTGGATGCAGATTTTGTAAAGATTTATTATATTTCAGTGGGTTGCTTATGAATTATGAAAATCAGGAAATAATTTAGTAACTCTTCTGACTTTATTGATCAGGGAATGAAATGAGCAAAATTTGTCTATGAATAGGAAGTCTGGTTTGATTGTCTTTCCATAACATGACAAATTTGGGTTAGCTGGAGAAACCCAGTTTTAAGTCATGGTTCTGCCATGGGACTACTGTGAAGTTTGTGGCAAATAATTTCCTACCTTAGGTCCCACCTGTAGATTGAGCAGCAGCCCTTTCCTCGGCAAGGCTCTTGTGAGCATGGTAACATAAAATATGATGTGGTATGTTAATGTGCTGCATTAATGAGAATGATGTGTTAAGACAAGTTATTTACCTTTTGTTTCTCTTGTGAGTCTTTAGCATTTTTGTCTACCAGAGATAGCAGATCTTATTCCTAATGTATGGCCTGTGAAGCAAATACTGATGCTAAATTCATAGTTCAGCTAACACACTGTTTCTTTCAAGGAAAAAAAGAACAAAAGCCAAAAAAGCATGTATTCTCCATGCTTAGTTCAGGAATCTTCAAGTCAGTGACTTTTTTTCTTCTTCTCATTAGCCCAAAATATATGAATTTATTTTTTTTATTTTTATTTTTTTTTAAATAAGCTGAGTCCAGTTGTTTTATGAACCAATACCTCCTGCACATCTCTGAGGAGCCTTGCTTACTTCACGGGAAATTTGCTTAAGTGGGTTCTGCCTGCATAAACATTGAAAATCCTATTTTTCATGTTTAATAATTCTCAGATGCACTCAGTATGACATGTCTACTGTTTGCATGTTCTCCCCACCCCTCCCCTGTGGGCAAATACTGTTGAGAACTGAAGATTCACAGCACCTGGTGGGTGAAATCAGATTCATGGAGGGCAATCACCTTCCCTTACTCCAGTTGCCCAGAAATTAAACTTGTGTTATAAAAGTTTGTTGTCAGGGTTCTTCCTATTAGTCTGTGGAGAGAGGCATCTGCAAAAGGTGTCACCCAAAGATAGTTATCTAGAATAGATAAGATGACACTTGATAAAGGGTTTCAGTGGAGAGCTCCTCACTACAGAGAATGCCTAAATGACTCTTGGACTGCACACTAGTTTCTTAGATGACCTGGGGGAGATGCTGTGAGTCTTACTCCATTGTAACATTTCTAACATTGGATGTATTGCTGGTAACAGAAATGCTGCTATTGCTTACTCACTGACTTTATCCAAATTCTGGAAAAACTGAGCCTGGGCTTTGCAATTGGCAGAGATTATCATCCTGTATCATCCTTTGTGAACGTCTCGGAAATGAAACTGCTAGCAGGAAGAAGATATGTAAAATGGGCCTTTCTGCTCTCACTGCTTAGGTTTACGCTGGGGGTCAGTACCAGGAATGGGGCTGGTTATGCAAGGACACTTCAGTTCGTGCCCTTGCTTACATAGAAGGGACAGTGTCGTTTGTGGCTCACATAGTGACACAAACCATCAACGCCTCTATTTTAGGCATAGCCCCAGGTTGCCATCTTTATTTCAATAGATGATACTAAAGGCAAAATTTAGTCCCCTGACTGTGCAGTAAAATAAGTTTTAAATGAGATGAAACATCTTCAGAAATTTATTACTTGAAGCATTATCAAAAGAACTTTATACAAGTAATATTTTCTTGGCTCTTTAAATGTTCCAACAGGCTTCTTGGGGTGGCTCGGCTCTGGTATCAAGGAAGCATTGCAGACTTCTTCATGGCATCCACAGGTATGTCAGTACAGTTGGTGGGCACGCTTACCAGGGGCTGAGGTGAAAGTTAGGGCCTGTGGCCTCCATGAGAGCTGCGTTTTTCAAAATACATATTACTATTAATTGGCGAGATTTCTGAATGTGTGTGTGTGGAAAGGGGAAATCTGTCTGCTTGCGTTGTGTTTGGCCATTTTTAATTACCTAATACTCATGATTATACATGTGGTTTCCACCTCCCTTTCTCCATTTATAAATTTTGTAGGGCTGATTCTGTTGCATGGAATCCCCATAAAATGCTGTTGGCCGGAATCCAGTGCTGTGCTCTTCTGGTGAAAGACAACTCTGTAAGTCCTCCTGTCCTTTTCTGTCCTTTTTTTTTTTTTTTTTTTTATATAATGTGGTAGGCTGTCATTGTTGTAGTATGGAAGTGGAAACAAGAAACAACTGCAAGTCAGTTTTACTATACTGCAGTGCAAAGGCTGAATGGTATTAGTTTGAAGTTTAATTTCACCACAGAGTGAATAAATAGTGAATAAGAGAGCAGGGTCAAACTGATCCAAGTCACCGTGCTCACCTGTGGTCAAATTCTGCAACTGGTGCCCTTGCTGGTTAACTTCTGTGCATGATTTGCATTCAGAATTGAGTATTTTCTCACCTGGGTCTGCAGCACTTAAACACTGAGCTCGTCAGAGTCCTCAGAATAGCTGTCATCCATTGGGACTGCGGCAGTACTGCGTCTCTGTTTAAAGAAGGCAGAGCTCCTCTTTACACCCCCTTAAATGGGTGCACCAGAGTGGGAAAGGAGAGGGATTAGGAGTTGGAGCACATGCAGGTAAAGGTGCTAAGCCTTTTTCCTCGCTCTACTAGTTCTTCATCACCGGGGTGATTTAGGCTTTCCAAAAGCCATGACTAATTAAAAGGTCTAGCAAGCAAACAACTGAGCTCTGATCTCAAGTGGCACAAATGTGGGATGAGTCTGCAGTGTCATAAAAGTCCCTGCTTATATCTTTGTGGAGTTCTTCTGTCTTAATAAAGAAACCACTAAGTGGTTAATTATTATAAGCCCCATTTCAAACTCAGCCCCGCTAAAACTTACGCCTGTTGTCCACCCCATCAGGGCTGAGTTTTTGCTTATACTTCATAGGTTATAAATGACTGAATGTCATGAAGATATGGAGCCCCTGAGGTATGCATCACTGGTTTGGGGCCATGGTTTGTAAATCTTGTGTCAAAACAGCTGATAATTTGTATTCAGCTGCTAGTGGTTAGCTATGTATGTAATTGGTTACTAACAGTAGTAACTGATCAGAACCAAAGAACATAGATGCTATCAGTGCTCTCTTGGAGCTGATTGCTCTTAAGTCAGGGGTGAAACGTGGCAGGACAGCAAGGAGAAGTGTGCCTCCTCATTTCCTTAGACTGGAGTCTGTGGGATTAAAGAGGATTAGATTCCAGGACTACCCATCCATCACTTCATCTTCATTCCAGGAAGAAAAACAAGCAGAATGAAGTTAGTGACTAAGATTAATGTGGTGTCTTAATTGCAGGCTTGGGAAGAATTCAGTGCTATATTTTTAACTAATTAGGCCCAGTACATAGATACAGCCCCAGGTGATGATTAGACTACTTGGACTGCGTATTGGAAATTTGTCAGGAAGAAAGAGGAAAGAAGCAGAGAGGAGCTGCCCTGGCATGTAGGGTCACTTTACAAACACTGTTCTAACTTCAGGGTTCTGGCAGCCTTTCTGTGTTCTCCTTCCATGGAGTGCAATGCCTGGTAGAGCAAACCTATTCAACTTCTGAATCACAGCTAGCCACTGTTGTGCTGGAAATACTTGTAGAGCTGAATCCTAGGCCGTTGGGGGGTAAACCACAAGTATTACTGATCATACAATCAGATCCTGTTGTACAGTGAGACACGTTCTGGCAAGTAGAGGATTTCTCTGCATGGGGAGGAGAGGGTGTTTTACTCTTGTGTTTAATTCCTGGAAAATTGGCACTTGTGTTTTGTGTACGTGCCAGTGCAGTCTATACGCAAACAAGCACATAAAAATTTCAGTACTTTATCAGCTTTTTGAAAGTGTTGGAACATAAATGCTTAAGAAAAAAAAAGAGATCAAACATATATTTAAGATGCTTAGGCAGAAAGGTCTTGCTTCACTTTGATCCTCTCCATACCAGAACAGGCAGATGAATCCAGTTTCCCATTAAAAATGCTGTTTTCACACCAGTAAGAGAAGGGAAGAGTAGGTGTATTGGGTTTCTCACTTTGGAGCTTGTTCCACTGCTCCTGAATGACATAAATACCTATGGCTGCAGGTGAGGCACACATTAGTATATGAACATAGTTTCTTCACACTGTGGTTGGGCTGCATCGTGGGAGCTGGAAGTTGGGCACACATTGCTCTGCTAGTGACCATGAATGCTCAAGGAACCTCAAGTAGTTTCTGAAGTGGTAAATTCTGCAAGAAATTGGAGCAGCAAAATGTTAAACATAGATGTTAAGTCCCATTTAGGAATCAAGCCCTAGCTCCCTTTGGAGATCTAATTAAGGAAGTTTAGTAACCTGTCTTCCCATTTGCTTTGAGGTCCTTTTGGAAACTGTGAGCTACCTCAGGAGTAGGGTTAGGTGATTATAAGTGGACAAATAATCCCCTTCAGTTTTTCTTTCTCACACTTGTTTTTTTTTTTTTTTTTTTTTTTTTTTAAAGGTATAGATTGTTCAATAAGCCCAAGCTTTGTATTTTAATTAATGTATGAAAAAATAATCTTTAGAATGAATCATCACAGGTCTTGATGTAGTGGTAATACCCTGATTTCCCATTAGCAAAAGTAATAGTGACTGGTTTTGTTTGATTTGGGTTTTTTTGCCACACGGCAGCAATAAAGCTATGTGATTTAGTAACGTTAATAGGCTTAAAACATTGCAGCTAGATTAACAGAATGAAACATTGTATTTAAATATTTTCCTATACAGGTTAAAAAAAAACCAAAAAACAAACCTGCAGTGAAATGCTGATAACAGAGTATCTTCCAGCCTTAGTGAAACAGAATTGGAATGATTTCCGAAGAAGGTAGAGATAGAGAAGAGAAATACATGTTTGACTTGATTAGAACGGAGAAGCGTTTTCACCAAAGGGGAAGAGAGATTGATTAATCCTCTGTAAAAGCTCAGATCAATGGCAGTAGTTCTTCAGTGCTTAAAGCACTCAAGAAATGCATAGCTATTCCTTTTTCACTGCCATGCCCTGAGTAACTTTCATCACTTCTGTAATAAGAAAGACTTATTCAGAAAACACTTGTATTGCTGTGGTGTGAATTACAGTGACTGTTTAAACACAAAGCTAGATGGACCAATATTCTCAAAACATTAGTGAGTCAACTTTATTCTTCTATGATCTTAAAATGCTATGAATCCATTTTGGGTTGTACCTGTTCCCTTAAGACCACAGAGCTACTCCAGTCTGTCCTTGCTATAATCCATGTAAATATCTATATAAATAGATAACTATTAGATAGATTTATAAAATCTATATAAATAGAGAATTAATGTTTATCACCAATGCCGAAGCTCTGTGACTCGTTAGGAGTGTAGCACTATGTTAGGTGATTAGTAATCAGTTCTAGGTAATGAGCAGAATTTGCACTTACTAGATAAAAATAAAGTTTTAAAGAATCTAGCTAATGAAATCCCAGTTTAGCACAGAATATAATTGAGGTGATCATGGTAGCCATCTACAGTTTAATTTCTTCCTCATCATTAGCAGTATCACAGATATGTACTTTCCTGACTCCTTTTCAGGGCAGCTGCAGGAAATAATCTATTCCCATTGCTTTCTGCTTGGGGTTAGTACAACTGAGAGCTCCTTCTCATCTCTTGAATTGAACTGTAGGGGTGACCCTTTGCTTTTGAGAATTTTCAAGTATGATATTCAAAAGATTGTGGTTATTGCTTCAGATGAGGCAAATCAGGAAGAAGTCTTGGGGGAAAAAGGTGTTTTGTTAATGAAATTATAATTCACCTTTAACTAGCAATGGAAATGGAAAGAGATTGGAAGGCTTGCTGTAGGTAAGTGTGTTCAATGAGAAAAATATGCTGATTTATGAAACTGGAGCTCTTATATATTGATTTCAGTATCAATTACTATTAATTTATTTGCCATTAATTAGAATGCAGAGCAACTATTCATAGACATCAAAACCAAAGGCTATTTGAAACTTCATAGTGGACTGGGCCCTCCACAAAAGTAGTATTTCCATTTTCTAAACCTTAACAGCCCCAGTATAAGTCAGAGCACTTCCATTAGTCTCTGTACAAAGGGTAGGAAGATAAAAGATGCTGAAGAAAGAGTCTCTTAACTTGTCAAACAGGGCAGTTCTAATGAAATTTTTGCAATTCTTCTGAGTAGATGGAGCAGCTGAGTTTGTGTGAAAAACTGTTAAGGTCTTCTTGGGACTAAGAATGTTGAGATGTTGAGTTAGTCTACTTTTTTGTTTTTTCCCTTTTTTTTAATTTTTATTTTGTTCTACTTTTCCATCGTTTGGCTAGGAAAAATGACATGACTTTGTCTGCAGCCTGTCTGAGTCTATTACTTTTGAGACAACAGTAATCAAGGAGTAACTGCTTTCTTGAGCATAAAATTTATCTCGGATTTTTTTCGTCTTCTGTTGTCCTCCCTGCCCAAATTCAATTCTGCAGCATTCCCTTTCTCTTCCTTACTCTTTGTCCTCCATCTTGCTGCTTGCATTGGTCTGGCATATTTCTTCCTTTCTCACAAAGCACGGGTTTTGTTTCTTCTGTCTGCTCTAGTTCCATGCTGGGGGATGTCACTGTACTTGCCTCTGGAGATTGACAGTAGACAGTATCTTCAGCAGGATTTCTTGAGCATGTTGCATTATTAGTAAGATAAGCAGATGGAAAAGGCTCATCAAGCCAGCACATCTTGTCAGATTTGAATGCACCAGGAGAGTAAGACAGTACCTGTCTTGTCTTGTCTTGTCTTTTCTTTTCTTTTCTTTAATGAAATATGTTCCCAGGAATATGAGATCATTCAGAGATATAGAACTATTTTTTCTTGTTGCATTTTCATTCTGGAGCATTTGTTTTTAAACTATGAAACTCTGGAGCTGTACTGTGATCATAAGTGAACTTCCCAGTCTTTCAGTAATATTGCCAGTTTAGTTTAGGTTTCTTGGGAGAAACAGAAGTTACTATTACTCAGACAACAAGCACAAGGGGAACTAGTATCCTGTGATGTCCTCAACTGTGCAACTGTATTAGATTCTGATAAGGCAGAAGGTAGTCCCACATTGATCAACCCTGTTAAACAGTCACTGCAGAATTTTAAAGTCAGTAACAGACGTAGCAATTAACTTAAATTTATGGATGTTGCTTCCTTTCTAATTTTTTTTAAATACCATTCCTAGTAAACTTGTATTTCCCCTGAAGATCAAGGTGTGGAGACCTAAATGAATAGGACACACTGGCTTGACAAACAGATTCCTGTCTCTGTTATGCAGCTGTTAACCAGAGAATACAAAGCTGTAGAAAAACTGTAAAGATTTTCCATTTATTTTTTTATTTTAATTAATTTTTATTTATGCTTCAATGCTTGACTTTTCTTTGGTTTCTGATGTCATCTGCTTGCCTTTCTTTTTCTGAGAAAGCTGAAAAGTGGGTGTGAGAATCTTAAGTACTGTAAAGAAGCTGCTCCCAGCATTGGCTTTCCAGCTATGGCTACCCCTGTGCTGCTGCAGCACGTTATCACTGATGACTGCAGAGGGAGAGCAGCCACTGCCCCTTTTTTTTCCCAAGCTGTCACATAAACTGTCTTTTCAGAAGGCTGAATGTGCTGGTGCTGTGGCTTAAGAGTTCAGGCTGAAATTGCTGTCCTTTTTGCAAACCAGCAATATTACAATGGGATTGTCAAATCCTTACAGAAGTTGTGGAGAAACCTTTGGTGGAGTTCTTTTTTGCTCTATGAATAGGTGCGCAGGTTGGTGTTCTTGTTTGTTTTGTATTGATGGAGGGAGCTGAAAAGACTAGTAGAGAGGGGGACATTCTGTGTAACCCAGTGGATTATTTCTCCGTTGGATTTTTTTGTCCTGACCTTTTTTCCCCCTCTATTTTATTGTCAGTTCCAAAGTTATCGGTAGGGTATTGTAATGTAGACCAAGAATTGTACCTCTGTACCAGGAATATGACACTTTGATTAAGGGTGATGTCAGACACTGTCTGCCATTTTAAAATCAGACTTGTGGCAGATGCAGAGAAAAGAATAAAATGTGAAACACTTTTTCAGTTCGTTCAAATTGAAGAGTGATATTGAATTGGAAAATTAATTGTGCTCTTCGAGATACTGTTTAACAGCTTCTGTCATGCTTTCCACTTCTGTTCCTTGGTCTGTTCTGCACAGAAGACTTCTGGTTCAACTGTCACTTAAATACCTGCTTGCAGATGTGAATCATATGCTGTAGCCATATTTTTAACCTCATCTGAATTTCTGTTCTAGTATTATCTTAGACTGTGGTTTGTTTTTCTTACGCACTTCTAATATCACTGACATTAACAACCTCTTGTGTCTCCTGGGCTCCTTGTAGGGCCACCCTTATCTCTGCTCTTTGAAACCTGCTTTCTGCCAGCCCTTCTCTCTACTTCATAGTATTATGGAGTATACTTTGATATTTCATTCTTAAGCCAGTTCTTCAGTCCTGTGCCTCTTCTTTTCCTCTGTACCTTTAAACCTGTAACAGCCTCTGTATTTTCTGTTTCCCAGCTTTGTTCTTTGCTGGAACTTTCCATGTTACTCATTTATCTTTGTCTGTTTTCTGCTGGTGATCTCTGCCCAGGCAGCCTCGCAGAAGTGGGAGGCTAGAGATTGCTGAATAAAAATAATTTTATTAACAAACCTTAATTAGGGTATGCTAAAGTACCTTTTTATTTTCAAATATAAAAATTCTCTGAACTGTGAAAAGAGACAGAATTTGGGGTTGTACTAACTTCCTTGTGGTGTTTCCACTCAGTCAGAAAGCCTATGCTAAATTCTCAGTGGCTTTATTTTCTGCTAAGGGCTAAACATTTATTTTTTAGGGCTAAAATCTTCCCTACCTGCAACTAACTGTGCTGTACAAGAAGGAATAGATTGAGCCATTTGTGAACGTATAGGAACCTTCTCAGTGGCTGTTCTTCCAATCTAACGACTGGAACAGTGGGTATAGGCTTCTCCTTCTCTTCCCTCTTTCCCACCCATGTATGTCTTCGGATAACTGTTTCTGTGGTACCCACTCCTATGTTTTCTTGTTATCTGAGTCATAATTCCTCTTCAATCTGCAACTCTTGAGTGATGTTATGAAGAAAATAATAATAATAAAAAAAGTTTCCTCATTGCAGTGCTGACTTCACTGGGTTCAGATTCATCCAGAGCTCTTCAACCATACCATAAGCTTTGGATAGTTTCTTGCACATCCAGTTCTGTTTTTCTAAGCAGTTGGTACAGACAGGAAAAAAAGGCTTTGGGTTGTGAAGATAAAGTTTGAAAATGCTTATCAGAAATCTAAGTTTCTACTGTGTTTCTAACAGGGCCTCCTGAAGAAGTGTTACTCTGCCAAGGCTGCATACCTCTTCCAGCAGGACAAGTTCTACGATGTCAGCTATGACACTGGTGACAAGTCCATTCAGTGCAGCAGGCGTCCGGATGCATTCAAATTCTGGCTGATGTGGAAGGCATTGGGAACCACAGGCCTGGAGGAGAGAGTAAACAGGGCACTGGCTTTGGCTAGGTACCACCTCCTAATTTTCAATATGTCTGCTTTGTTTAATGGACTCAAATGTTGACGCTGCTTACACGCCATATCCTGGAACAGACCACAATGTTAGTTTTTTTCCCCCTCTCCATATTGTTCGGAGATACTGCTTGATTTTTTCTCCACAAGTTTGCTGAAGTTCTTGATGCTTACAGTATGTTCTGCTAGGGGCTGAAGCACATTTTTCTTGCTATCTTCCCCTCGCTCACCCTGTTCAGTTTTACTAAGTTTTTGGTCTTGCAGAACTGAGTTTCACAAGTCAGTTCTGCAAAATTCTTGCTAGAAGGTGTTTCTGAAGTAATGGTGGTGGTTCAGTTTCTGGGAAGAAACTTCCATACACAGGTTGTTTTGTCTTCTGATAGAAGAAATAATACTGCAATAAGGTAATGGCCCATTAAAAACAATTCACTTGAAGTATATTTGTTCAGTATTTATACAAGATACATCACAATGAAATCTTCACCAATTCCTGGGCTAGCTACCTTACCACACTACCATAAGTTAAATCATTAATACTGAAAAAGTCACCCATATCGTATTGCTATTCTATTTGTTATATGAACTACCAAGTTGAAAATAACTGAACGTTCACTGCAATGAAAATTAAAGGAATAATCTCCCTTCAATGAAGTAACTTAAAGAAAAGGTAAAAATATGCATAAACTAACCCCAGAATGGATTAGAAAGGAATAAAAAGAAGCAAACCCAGAAAAGCCCAAATGAGCTGTGGCTTTTTTCTCTTATTTTTTTTAAAGCCACTCATTGTTTGGCTGGTTAAGTGTTCCTTAATAACCTCTAGTTAAATTGCACCTTGTTTTTGTTCAGAAGCATTGTACTATTCTGTGTCTGTGCAGAGTAAGTAATTCATTCCACTATCAGCAGGAGAATTTAGCCTTACCAAGGTCACTGGCCAAGGTCGTTTGACTGAAAGTGTAGTGATTAATGACCTTTCTGAGATCGATATTTTCTTTGAGCTTTAGGATTCAGCTGGTAGTGCTTCTAAGGAGTGACTGGATTGTCTTTTTTCTTTTTTTTTTTTCCTTCTTTAAGAAGAAATTTAATTCTTAGTCATTATCTGATGAAATGCATTCTTTACAGTAGCTGCATTGCTATCTTGAGTTTGCACGGACATGGGAACTATGCCAGGTTTCTGAGCTACTCAACAGCTGTGCAGCCTTTCTCCTGATTTGTTACAGTAGGTGTTACTTTCATGTTGCAAAGATAGTGTTTCAACATTCCTGAACACAGACCTGGATTAATTCTGGAACTAGTCCACTGGCTATAGAATTTAAGAGCAGGATTACTTTTTTTTTTTTTTTTTTCCCCTCCCATGGCCAGGCAGAGCTGCAAAGGCTTTTGGGAAATTGTGGGCTTGTATTTCTGTTGCATCAAACTTTGCTTATTGGCTATTCCATTAATCTCTTCTTGTTCTGGAGATGAATCATGGTTTTGGTGTATTAGATATCCCAGGAACATTGTGATACTACCTATTTGGAAAGGCTTATTTATAAAATACTTACAGTAGAGCATCCTACTGATTGTTTCAGAATGTCTTCCGCTCTTCCCCCCCACCCCCCCCCCAGTTATTTTTGATGCAGGGATATTGCTTTATGAACAACACTAAAAAGACAATAGAAATAAACTGCTTTTAGAATATAACTATAACCACCTCTGCGGTTTATGCTTCAGCATCTCTGCAGTTTTTCTGCCTGATTCCTGTTCTGACACCTGCTCTTAGCAGGCATATGTCTACTTTCACTGCAGATCTCCACCCCTCATTTTCTGCAATGCTTAATCATAGCGAATACCACTTCTTTCTGCACTCGAGTCCTCACTGAGACTCAAACTCTTCTGACATTCTACAACCATGACACAATAATAAAACTCCATTGTCAGTTGTGGAAAGATACACAGGGTAAACGGCTCCACTGCCATCAAATGGTCCTGGCAAGATAAATCATGGGTGATGGATTTTCTAATGGCTGCCACCTTAAGCTATTGACAGTATAGTTATGAACATGATTAACAGTGTTGTGAGCTTGACCAACATAAGAGATTTGACGTCAGGTGGTGGTTTGTAAAAAAGGCACTTGTGGCAAGAGGAAAGGGTATTAAGCATTGTAAAACAGCTCTAACAATTCAAGACTTCAAAAAGGCAATCATGCCTAGGTGGGCATGCCCAGTAGTGTGGGCATTAACAGGCAGGTAACAAATGAATGCACACAGCAGTATCTGAATGATCGTGGCAGGAAAGATCCAGGACCTTGACTTGTTACAGTGAGAGGAAACATCTCAGCAGTGCACAACACTCATAGAGTTGCGTGATGTGGGAACTGGCACTCTACCACAGCAGTCATTTTGCAGAGATGTGTGCTAAGAGGTAATGAGTCACATGAACAATACTTGTTAATGATAAACAGTGTGACAAATCCCCTTGCTCTGTTTTGAAAAATGTATACCATCTAGGGTATTGTTTACTGCCTCCCTAGCCAACCTGTTTCTGCAGCATGTCTGCCTAATAGCAGGCACTGCAGATACAACTGTGCTAGAGGTGTCCCTGTGGGGGCAGGTTTCAGGCATGTGGATAGGACCAAGGAGGGTTATTTTGACAATATTTTTCTTCCCCAAGTAGTGGGTAAAAGAAATTTGTGTGATGACCAGTTATACAGCTGCAGGCAGGAAAATGCCAAATAAATACAACAAAAGAATAGATTTGTACAAAGACCAGTAGTTGAACTGTCTCAGTTTTATTACTGTTAGACAGTAAATATTCATGTGGAAGACTAAAATTATGTTGAAATGGAAAAGCTGTGTGAATTTGAGGTGATTTCTTTGTAGTTTTCCTTGGGAGGGCTTTGAGGAGGGGGAATGAAGAGAGAAGTCCATGTTTTGTCAGAGCGTCCTCTTTGCTTTGGAATTCCTGTGTGATGTGTGCCGTGGCAAAGCTGAGGTCATGTTTGAAAAAAAATTCTATAATTTGAAGCTCTTTGGCTCCAAAGTCTTGATTCAAATGCATCTTCCCATTGAAGGCTTCTGTGATTTTCATATTGACAGGTGAAAGAGAAAAGAAATACTTACTTCAATGCTTTGTTAACGTAGGATGCCCAGGGATTATTGTGCATCAGCAGTGACTCACTGAATGGAAATGTGTACTGTTGTGTACAGTGTGGAGCAAGGATAGTACTGGGGAAATTGCTGGGCTGGAAGTATGTGGAAACTTTTAAATTCTGGGCTAAACTAAGAGGTCATGGTGACAGGAATAGCACAAGAGATGTCAAGGTGACCATGACCATGAAATAAGCAGCACAGAATCAGCATTTGAGAAAAAGAGATGGAGGAATTAATTTGTAGAGAGCAACTTCAGTGGAAATTTGCATTGGGGAAGTTCTCAGCTTCATGCTAATAGGATCAATTTGTGCTCTGTGGCTCCACTGAAAATCTGTGCTTGAGGACAGAATATGGCCTCTCCTCAGTGCTCCTTGGCTGGCTATAGCCTTCATTTGTTTCCAGGAATTGATGGCTACTGCATTTTCACAGCAGGTAGAAATGAGGTTTAACTCTGTGATTCCTTTGCGGCTGGGGGAGAAAAAGAAAAGGAGGAGAAAAAATGTATACATGTTCAAGACCTTTTTCGTTGTTGTCTGTATGTATTGTTTTATTCTATGCTTTTAAACTCTGCATTTTTGATTACAGATATCTAGTGGAGGAAATTAAGAAAAGAGAGGGATTCCAGCTTCTTTTGGAGGTAAGTGAAAATGAAACTGAACTATTGATGTTATGGAGACTGGGTAGTGTTTGATTTTTGTTCTTTTTAGCCAATTGCCAATTTGTATTTGAAATATGTAATGTAATAAGTTTATGTATTGGAGGTATACAGATATGATTGAAGACACATAACATGTTCTGTATTCCCTCCCATCACTCTTATTTTCCTACCTTCTGGTCCTGTGTTGCCTCAGGAGGTATAGATGGAACACTTTTTTGTGAAAGTGAAGAGTCTGGCTGCAAAAAAGCAGTGCTTGCCAGACTTACAGATAAGACTGTGTGCTGGATGGAAGAATATTTTGATCTTAAAAATGGACTTTTTATCATCAAAGTCCATGGTTTTTTTCCTTGACTCTGTTTCTACACCCATCTTCCTAAAAACTACCCCAAAGTTGCTTTTCACTGATCTTTGCTAAACCTGTCGTCTTATTACCTGTTAGTGACCTTGCTTGGGGGGAGAATGAGTAAAGGGGGCAGAGCTAAAGTGCTGTTTTTCCACATATCATCTGCTTTTTGGTTAAGAAGGCTAATATCTAGGGAATCTGCAAAGTTCTGTCATTCTTAGAAAAACCTTCTGCAATGTTGGAAGTGTATGTATGTGAAAGACAGCTGGGTATGTAGCGTGGGGAGGAAGAGAGCAGATGTAGGAAGGGAAACAGAGGAAGTGCCACACATGGAGACTGATAAACTGTAATGATGCAGGTTTGGTTTACGCTTGCTTAGGCCATGAGCATTCAAGAAGAAACATGAAATGTAAATAATAATTTATACCATTCATACAATATAAACTTTTCCCTTTGACTTTGAAAACTGCTGATTTGAAAGTGCATACTGGGTGACTTTACATGAAGAATTTTGGGCCAGCAGCACATGATGGGGTTACTGAAGTGGCAAGCCTTTTAAAAGGTCTCCATGTTCTGTTGTCGTAGAGTTTAGCAGGGAGCCCAGATCTACTGTAGATGTGAAAGCTGCTGGGGAGAGCAGAGGCTGCTGTTTAGTTCCTGCAGGAACAGGACATCTGTTAAAAGTGGGACTGGGGGGAGTGCTATAGTATGGGCTATGAGAACAGAGTTGAGCAAGGGTTAAGAAAAGGTTTTCAGGAATGCAGGGGGACAAGCAGTGAGAATTCAAAGACAGACTGCTGGGAGGCAGTTGGGCCCTGTTACGTGAGCCCTTTCTGAACGGAAGTTGGGCTTTGGACAAGAAGCTGAGGAAGATGATCCTGTGGTACATGCAGTGAGGAAAGTCCTGTAAGGAGAACTGCCCTATCGCCTGGAAATGCCACTCGGGCTTGAGTCATCTTGAACTCTTCTGTGGTATAACTGCTTACCTGCTTGGGTAAGAGCTGTGACAAGATAACCAGAAACAGTGAAGCATAGCAGAGGGTAGTTACATTTTTCTGGGATGAATGGTATTTACAGAGGGGGGTGATGTATTTGATGTGTGAAAAGAAACTGAGATAATCAAGAATACAATATAGGCAATGGCAATATGTAATACATGCCATCTGTCTACTCCTGCCGTCTGATTTTAAGTAGTTTTAAAATAAACCCTGTAACAGCAAGCTAGTGCTTGCGCTCATGAGGAAGCTGCTGCCTTTTCAGGGTCTGTGTTTATGTGTGTACTCAGTGCGTGCTCTTTGGGGAAAGAAATGGGACTTTAAGAGCTGAGCTTTATTTCATTCAGTGGCAGCAGGTGGCAGGTTTGCAGCTCTGTTCCTGCTGACAACGATATTCTTCTTGATGATTAAATTGTATTTAATGCATTCTTTGAAGTGAGGTGGAAAATTATATGAGCAGTTCTCAGTGCCCTTTCATGAAAGAACATGGCGCAGCTGGTGGGCTCTCCTCATTCAGGAGACTGCCTGGGACTGTAATAGCAGCCGCATTCACAGTGGGGCAAAGAGGAGGTGTGACCCAGCTACCAAGACCCCTTTAAACTTCTTTTTTTTTTTTAATTATTTTTTCTTTCAACCACCACTAATGAGGATAGTGTGTGGGGAGAGGGGTGTGTGAGTCTATAATCCATGTTATAATCTAGACTCCAGTTAAATACTGTGTTGCAAATAATGTAGGTAGAGAGTTTGAGTGGTTTTACGAATAGTGTTGGATGGGATTGGGAGGTACGTCTGTTCCTCATGCTATTGCTATCTGTACGGGTAAAAAAAAAAAAAAAAAAATAAAAATTGCTCCAAATTAGCAGGAAATGTAGAGAGACCCTGGACTGCTCTGCTGGGAACATTTTCTCAATCATACGTGAAATGGAAACCTCTTGAGCACAAAATGCCTTGTTTTATAATGCATGGTGAACAGCAGTTTTTGTTGGGAGTCTTGCAGCTAAACTCTCTGCTGAGTTTAAAGGCACAATTTCTCTGGAGTGAAGCAGAGGCGTGGAGTCTTAGTGTTTGCTCAAAAGACCTTCTTAGATATCGGAAAAGATCTATCCAGGATATGGCACATACCTGCAAGGGGTCCTGAGATTCTTATAAAATGTGGAAATTGAGAAAGCCAGCATTAACTCCAGTACTATGTAGTGCTGTGTGATATAAAAGGTGATTGTCATTGTTCAGTAGAAAAATTATTAATGTGCAAGTGTTAAATGGTGACAAAAATAGAGTTGTGTAAAATGCATCATAGAAATTTCCATTTAGAAAAAAAAACAACACTAAAAAGAAAGTGTGTCCTTCTCTTTAAAGTTGCTTCTATTCTGAAATCTGTAAGTTATCTCTCTGTTCTGTCATGCACTTTTTTCCTAACCAAAGTTTTTAGTGAGCAAAGCAGAGTTAAATATGTATGTAGGAAGGAGAAATAAAAAAGGAACCCCAGCAGGTTTCCTTTTTTTGGCAGCAAGAAGAGAAATGGATGATATCAGAACTATTTCTAGTTTCAAAAAAGGGAAACAAAAGGTGAGTTGCAGAAGGAGGTTTTAATGAGAAGGGTATCAACTCAAAGGCTTCTCCCCCTGCCCCCCCCCCCCCCCCCCCCCAATAAAGCAAACTCTTTGATGAGCTTTTATATGTATTCCTGTCCCATTTGTTGCATCTCATAAATAATCACTTGTTCTCTTGTTTAGCCGGAGTATGCAAATGTTTGCTTTTGGTACATTCCACCAAGCTTAAGAAAAATGGAGGATAGACCTGAATTTTGGCAGAAGCTACACCAGGTGAGTGTCACATGAACAGTGTTATCTGTAGCTCAAGGATTTTTCTGTGTGCCAGATAAGAATGTGAAATAGCCCTTGACTTTGTTCAGCACCAACCTACCAGTAGAATGGAGATCTAATCCTTAGATAGCTGTTTGTAGGATTTAAGTTTGTTCTCTGTTTAGACAAGGCTAATGTAAGAGATGCATGCATTTCCAGGTATTCGGCTTACTAGCAAAGCTGTTGGCTGGCTGAGAGAAGAGGAACAGTGTTGTCCGCATCTCCTGTCTAGACAGGTTATTCATTACGTGTTTCAGACACTTAACCACTGTCCTTGGAACTTGTCTTATTATCTGTGATAATCTGTGATAATGCAAGTGAGGAAGTGCTTAAGAATACATTTCTGATGTTAAACAACCCATAAATGAAAACAGGAATACAATGAGAAATCAGCAGTAAAATTTTGAGGTTACTAGTGGGGAATAAGTAGTTAAGACTTAATTAACAAGCCAATAGACACTGTGGTATTATGTTCTACTGAATAAGCTATTCTGTAAGGAGTTGAATTTATTTCATTGTTTGCTCCTCTCTGTAGCTTTGGTGTTCTGCATTTATTTTTTCCTAGAATTTGCTACCAGAAATTTAAACTAGAACATAGATGTGTGTGCTGCGTGCACACTTGCATATGGTATACATACTATCCACACACATGATACACATACTATATATACATGCACACTTTCTATAGTGTCTGCTGTCCTTTCAACAACTCTACTTTCACAGGACTTGTATTCAATTTATGCTGGGTGCTGGTGTCTTTAGGGGGTGAGGTCTTCCTCAACCCTGTCTGTATTGCTTTGGAAAGTATATTTAACTTTTGCAACACAAAGCCATGCACAGTATGGATACAAGGGCTTTGCATTTACTGTGCTTTCACAAAGCGTGGATGGGTTATAATCCTTTCATATGGGGCTTCCCTTCCACTCGTTGGAGTGGACAGCCTATATCTATATATCTATATCTATATCTATATATATATGTGTGTGTGTGTATATATATACACACACACACACACAGAGCTGTACAACAGCTCCTCTACCCATGAAGGAGTGAGGATATGGAAAGAAGCAATGGGAAGACACAGAAGAAATAATGCTGCAACTGCCACCTTTTGATTTCCATATGCTGTGGAAGGGACTGAGGAAGGAAGGGGTGAAACACGATTAATAGTTTTGAGCGCATATATTATGAGTGGCTTACTGAGTGCAAGTAACTGGTTCTTTGCTTTGCTGCTCTATGGTGCTTCTAGTTAGGGTGGGGAATATAGATGCCTGGCTTTATTTTATGTACTGATACAGATAGACTGATGCTGGAAATGCAGATTTCCTAGCCAGTGTTTTGTGGAAGAGAACTTTGAGAGAAAGGAGCTCATGTGCAGTTTCTCCCAAGAACTGAGCACTGCTGCAGATCTCAACCACTCTTTTCATGAGCAAGGTGACGTTTTCTTGATTCTTACACCTTCTCTGGTGAAGCACCAAGATACCCAAAATCCTGAACCATAACCTGTTTCCTTCCTCCCCACGAAAGCCTGAAAAATATTTACCACAAATCAGACCAAAATTCCCTAGCAAAGCAAGGCACTGAATAGCACAAATTTCTCTCCCAGAGGAAACAATAAATGATGATTGTTAGTTATGTTGCTTTAGGTGCTGCTGGGAAGTCCGTGGACGCTACAGAAATGAGCCCGTTGCACAACTAAAATGTGTTATTTCATCTCCTTGTTTCTCTACAGGGACAGGTCTAGGGTTACTTTGATTTTTGAATGCTGAGGGCCAGTTTGGGGCACAACACATATCAGTGAGCAGATGAGATGACAGCAGTGGATCACAAAAAATAAGACTGACTTGACTTTTCCAGCTAACGTCCATTTTGTTCTAACATTGCTGATGCAAACAGCATAGTCATTATATTACATTAATCAGTACAAATATATGGCTGGGCAAGAAGGAATGTGTCCTCATCAGTAAAGGTGTAAGTGATAAGAAGGTGAAGACTGAAGAGGTTGTTGCATTATGCCATTGATGGACAGATAGGATGTGTACAGTTTCTTGACTGCAAGTGCTTCCTGTATATTCCATCATTTCACTAAAACGAGCATTAAAACGCTTTAATTCACAATTTATCTTTTCAAACAACATTTTAACATCGCAGTTATTCTGTTTATTGAGAAATCAATCTTCCTTTTTGTTGATCTGCATATTTGACAATAATTAAGGAAATGTATGTCTTAATCCTTTGAGCAAGTAATTGATTTTATTCAACTGCTTGTTCAGCAATATTGTTCAGAATAACATACTGTCTTCTAAGGTTAGTTATGTGAGTTAGTGCTGGTGAAAGTTGATAAGCAAATAGCTCTGATCTCAAGTCCTCAGGTTCGTGAAGAATTTGCGTAGTACTATGCAAAATAACCCTGAAGGTTTTCTGCTTTTCTGCTGTATTGGTTGTTCTCCAGCTTCCACGGCCCACTTCATGTGGAAAAGTGTCAGGGCTGACTGGTGTATCACAGTGTGATACCTGATTGTGATGTTGGTCTTCTAGCTGTCCTACATAAACTGTGTCTCTCAGAAGCCTTTTTTTTTGTGTGTGTGTGTGTGGTAGGCTGTTTGTTTGTTTGTTTTTAAGATCTGGGGTCTTGGACTTTAGGTATAAAATTTACCCTCTTCAGAGTCTCCAATGTGCAAACCAGAGAGGTGAGAGGAAAGAGTGGCCTGAAGGATCTGGGACAGCCACCATCTGGTTATTTGATTCATCACACCTGAACACTTAGGGAAAGAGAAACAACATGGTGGTGAAGAAGTAAAGAAAAGCATAAATTATACTTTACTCCGCTACCCAGTGAAACTGGGAATTCTGGATATTCAGAGAAGACTCTGAATATCCAGAGTCTTACACCACTTTCATCTTTTGGGATTACAGCAGGAATTGACTGTGTAGTGAAACTGATTCTGTGGATGGTACAGGAAGGCTTTGGGTGCAGTCGGGTGGTCCAAGGCAGTCCATGCCCTGAACGTTTTGCAGTATGCTGAGGGCACAGCAGATTACATAACCCGTAAAGAAACCTGTGATGTAAGGTGTTTTTCAGTGACATTTTTCACAAGTAAGTGAAGAGGGATTTCTTGTAGAAACCGTACAAATGGGCATTCTGTGGTAATTGGGGAGCTGCTGTTACATCCAACTAAAGATATTTGTAAGGGGTGTAATTTTGTCATCGCAAACTGGGGGCAGTTGTCTCTGGCCTGGAACTGACATAATTGATGGGATGATGGAACAGTTGCTTTGCTAGTACTGTATGTGCCCTCTTGTGGTAATTTTGGTCCTTTTCCTCTTGTGATACACTGTAAGATTTACTTTGTTTACTGCTGAGGATGGTCAGTATGTCACAGGGTCACAGTGAGAAAAGTAACTGGAAATCACAAGCCAGAAATGGAAGTGAGGGGAGAAGTAAAAAATTTAAGCCCAGACCATTCCAATTTTTGTATTTTTTCTATAACTACAAATACCTGTGCATGCTCTTACTTGTAACAATCTTCTCTTTAGAAAAATTAGCTTTCCCAGTTTATGCTGAAATGTCTCCAGATGATGCAGAATTAGCTGATAGTAATACCGTCTCTGGAAACCCTGCTGGCAGCACAGAGGATGCTAGGGCAAAGGGAGGGTTTGGAGGGATGCATCTGGAACTATTGCCATCCTGTTGCTAACACAGCCAGACAGCTATGCATTGTGCTTTTTGGATCAGCTTGTAGTCTGCTCAAACTCAGTGTGGTCTAGAAGACTAAGAAGGAGACACAGAAGTAACAATCTTTAACAGAGCCCTCCTATGGGAGCCTGACTTCGCCAAAGGATCCTGGAGTGTAACTGCAGGTAGAGTACTGCATATTAAACACTGCTCAGTAAAGGCAGCTAGTGGCATGTTGCTAAGTCCCCCTTTAGACCTCGAAATTTGTGTTAAAAATGTGTCAGTAGACTCCTGGTAGGTCTTTTCTGCCTTACTAAACTTTGCCTGGTCTGTAGTTCTAAATAACATATGCTGGATTATCAGATTTCCAGTGGTTCAGTAAAGCTTTTATATGCAGGTGTTAGTTCCAATTACTCAAAAGTCTACCATCTCACACTCTTAGTTGTGTGGTGGATTTGGGTTTTTTTGTTTAGTTTGCTTCCTGCTCTTTTGTGGACTTTCGGCCAAATAATACAACATATATTGGCTGTATTAGAAGGCTCAGAATACAATTTTATACTAAAGCTTGTGCAGCTTGGAATGACAATTTTGCCCCTCCCCTCTCCCCCTTAGTAATAAATAGGTAACCTTATTCTTGCCATTCCCACCCCACTTAAGAGAAGAATATAGCTGTCTGCTATCTGAAGACATATTTGTAAAATAGCCTGTCATGCTGACTGGTGTTGTGATACATTTATATAATGAGAGGTTTCATATCAAAGCAGAATTGTAAGGAGGTTGAAGTGGTGTTGCCTTGGCAACCTCTGAGTCTTACGGTCTTTGTGGTATAAATCAAACGCTAATTAAGGACCCGATTCAGTATTCTTTATGTATTCAAAATACCTATTGACAACAGTTTGAGGTTTGAATGGAAGGGAAAACAAGACCTCCAGTTGGTTATATTAATAATGTTTGCCCTGTATATTTTGGAAGAACAAGAGAAAAATGACATAGACTATAACCGCCACATTAAATGCAGTAAACCCAGCTTTATGCATAAGAAAGGTCCCCAGCATGTCACTGCAAGTCTATTTCCACTTGGGATTTGTGTGTAAAATGTTATTTGAATGCTTGGCATCCTTGTGTACTATATTTTGAGTTTTTCTTACACTTGAACAAAACCCCAGTATTTTAATGTGGGTGCTTGAAAAGTAATGATAGAGACCCATTTCTATGAATGTTACTTACATGAGTAATTATTACAGTAACAAGTAGCCTACTTACTCTAGCATCTAATTCTGTTTGACACAAGTTTCTGTGGAGGGCCACGGAAAATCAATGGTAGAATTTACACAGAAGTATATGGGAGTATGGCTAAATCATTGGCTTCTATGACAAGGTGACCTGCGCAGTGGATGAGGGAAAGGCTGTGGATGTTGTCTATTTAGAGTAAAGCCTTTGGCACCATCTCCCACAGCATTGTCCTGGAAAAACTGGCTGCTTGTGGCTGGGATGGGTCTACTCTACACTGGGTAAGAGCTGGCTGGCTGGCTGAGCCCAGACTGATAGGAAATGGAGTTACATCCAGGTGGCAGCCCGACACAAGTGGTGTTCCCCAGGGCTCAGCACTGGGGGCCAGTCCTATTCAGTATCTTTATCGATGATCTGGACGAGTGGATTGAGTGCATCCTCAGTGAGTTTGCAGATGACACCAAGTTGGGAAGGAGTGTTGATCTGCTGGAGGCCAGGAAGGCTCTGCAGAGGGATCTGGACAGACAGGCTGGACTGATGGGCCAAGGCCAATTGTATGAGGCTCACCAAGGCTCAGTGCTGGGTCCTGCACTTGGGTCACAACAACCCCAGGCAGTGCTACAGGCTTGGGGAAGGGTGGCTGGAAAGCTGCCCAGTGGAGAAGGACCTGGGGGGGCCCAGGCTGAACATGAGCCAGCAGAGTGCCCAGGTGGCCAAGAAGGCCAGTAGCATCCTGGCTTGTATCAGAAATAGTGTGGCCAGCAGGACCCCCTGGAGTGACCTGGAAAGACCTTCCGGGGGGGATGGGTTGTCATTTCAGCAGATCAGATTGGGATCTCCAAAGGGGTTGTCTGAAGAAATTTTGTTTATCGGGGAAATTCTCAGGGTCAACAGAAGCTCTGGATTCATCCTATATAACTTGAGGCAGTTAACCAAGGAAGCTACTTGAGGAGTTGGCACAGTTTCCCTGAATCTTAAACATGGAGAAGGGGAATTCCCAGATCATGACTTAGGCAACCTACAGTCAGAAGCACTCTGGGGAAAGATTGTCAGTCTTCAAGATTCAGGAGAGGATCCTAGCTTGGCTGCTTTAGTTCAGAAACACAAGAAAGAAGAACACAACAATAAATCCTCAGCATGCTGTGTGCTGTTTTAGGCCTCTCTTACAGACTCCTGGAGAGAAGAGCTACAAAATCTTATCCTAATTCAGTGGGCCCAGCTGAATTCTCAGTGTTGTGTTCAAGAGGGGCAGAAATGCAGCATTCTGGGAGAGATGAGAGCAGGAGGCCCGGGGGAGGCAGGTCTGCAGGCAAGGACCTTAGGGGAGAGAGGCACAATAAGCCCTGAAACCACGAAGTGAGTAATACAATAATAACCAGGACTTACGTTGTAGTGTGACTGTTCCTCAGCAGAGGATGGCGCTCAGAAATTTAATAATAAAATAAGCAGTCACTTGTTAAAGTAACATCTCCTCTTATTTTGCAACTAATAGTATATAATACACAGCAGCAGAATAATGTAGTTTAGGTGCATATAAACGACTATTATTGTTAAGAAGAGAGATCTGAGCTCTGATAAATGAGAAGAAACAGTACAGTGCAATATAATAGCAGAGAAAAATTATAGCAGTGTTTCAGTGCCTTGTTAATGAGGGATTTGCACACTTCCCTTTTTAACATCATCTTTTCTGCAGTTTCATATAACTCATCAGTACGAGTGGCTGTAGCTGTTAATTATAAAGATATTTAGCATGACTTTGCCTTGAATGTCTCCTCCGTAGATTTGAGTTATAAGAACACAAAAAAAGATGCCTTTTTAAAAGAATTGTTAATTCAAAATAGAATACTTTGATTTCCTGACTGTAAATCTGCACATAAGTGGAATTAATGTCTTTGTTCTCTGTTATATTTATCTTTGCATGTGTACTGAAGTAGTAATGCTAGACTAAGGGGCCAAATGCACTGTTAAAGTCTCATCAGGAGGAGCCGGGATCAATACGTTTCACCTTGACGGTGTCCATCTCACCTTAGCTTTAGACCCAGGTGCTAGCCACACTTCAGTATGTATTTTACATTGCTGGGGTTGTACGCCTGCTTAACTTTCAGCCGCATGTAATGGTTTGTGAGACTGACCTGATTTCATGCGTGCTCTTTTATGGCATGACTGGCATATCAGATGTGTGCATGGGAACAGAAAGGAGGTATATTTGTGTGACTGTATTGTAACCTACAGCACATGTAGTAAGACAAGGTGAGGATGTGAACTGCTTCCAGCCTACGCTTTCTGTAATGGTCCTAAGTGATATTTTAGTAATTCATGATATGGCAATTCAACAAAATAGAGATTTCTGTTCTAGTTCTCTGCTTTGCCCTTCTTCCAGACTGGTTTTTCAGGAGTGGGTAGTACCAGTTGGGCTCCAATTAAAAGCAGTTGTATTCATGCAGAATTTACTTTTTTTAGATTGGTGGTACTGTTTCAACTGAGGCAAGAATCAATATCACTAGATAACCATCCATTTAACTTTAGACCATCTAAGTTCTGTCCTTTTGATAGTTGGCTATTTCTATTCTACCCCTAAGTCCCTCCCTTTCCAGGCTTGTAATATCAGGTGATACCTTGAACTGACAATATTTACATCCCATCCAGCACATCTGGCAGAAAAACATCTCTATTTTAAGAGCACTGTCAGGCAGCTGCTGAAACTACCCCTCAATTCTCGGAACGAAGAGAAGAAACCCAAATAGCTTTGCTGCTGTATGGTTTATTAGCTGAGAGTGCAGGGCAACTTTTGTTAAAGACTTAAAGTTGAGCTGTACATGTTCAAGGCCCGCTGGGCACTGAGGTGTGTTGATCCCCGGTGCTCAGCCTGCAGAAACCATCAGAGCTGTGGGGAGGGAGTCTGCTGCATCTCCATGTGTTGCATTTAGGCTGAACAAGGATTTCATCTTTCCCGAGCCACCTGCAGAGCAAGATTGCTCACATCTCTGGAGGTGAAGTAGGTTTCACAGTAGCTGTTTCTTGCTTGAAATCCTTTTAAGGGTGATGGAGGGTCCAATAATTTCTCTGTGTGGCAATACACATGATGGCATGAAATGAAGCTGGGGGGGATAGACAAAGTGAAGAAGAATATTGTGACGAAATAAAATCATGACAGTGTGACAGATTCAAAGTAAAGGACGAAGCCTTCGAGGGAGATCAGTGCAAGATGTATTTTCATCGGAGTATGTAATGCTCTGTGAAAGTACCTTAGCTAGCTCAGGTACTGGGAGTGGTATAGCTACACAGAAGTGTGGTACTTAATTCAGGTTAACTAATTAGTCCTTGTGAGATAGTTTTTAACTTGACTCTTCTCTCAGAACCCAACTAAATCACCTATGATAGTGGGGTATGTTTTGTGTGGGTGTACTCCCTTCTTACAGGGGAAGCATAGGTTCCACTTGCCCAATGTCATACAAATTTTGTATACTGTCTTGCTAAAACTTGGGGGTCATTGCAGCTTTCAGTTCAGATATAGAAAAAAAAACAACCCACAAGCTGATTTCAAGCCTTTGCATGGTTAAAAGTTTCACACTCAATAAATCTTTCTGTTTACATTTAGGAAGCATCTAAAAAGCCTTATTTTCGAACTGAAAGATCAACAAAGGCTGTGGGGATTCAGTGGGACTGCATTCACCACTTTATTGCCACAGATAAAGGGTGCTTAAGCACTGCATAAGTGCTTCTTGCTATTTCTGTGTGAACAAAGTACGATTTAATTTGTATGGCTTTCAAATAGATACAGCATGTTATCCAGAGCAGTGGACATTTTGCATCTGTTGTTTTGAGTCTCACAGACTGTAGAAGGACCGAGAAGGTAAAACTAAAACCCATTTCTTTTCCGGAAAAGGGATTTTTTGGGGGGATTAAGTGGAAGTGGCATGGTTCTTATAGATTAAATAGGCAGTTGGTGACATACCTCAGAAAATAGTTTATCTGTGTGTGTGAAGAATTGAAAAAGTAATGTTCCCAATTTGGAGATAATGGTCATTTTGATTAAAGGGTTATACTAAGGTAAAACTAGGTTATTTACTAGGGTAAAAAAAGCATTGGAATGGTATATCCTACTACGAATGACCAAGGTAGAAAAGAACAATAGGCAAACCCAGCTAATCTAGAAACTGAGTCAACTCTATGACATTTTTAAAGAGCAAGTATTGATCTATTTTCAGAGTATAGGAAGCCGAAGGGAATTTACATTGAATCTGTCCCACTAGTGAGCCCTTGTTACGTATTTGAAAGGCAGGTAAAGTAATGATGAATTATCAATATTCTACAGATGAAGAAAATAAGGAAAAAAAGGCATGGATAGAAGAGTTTATCCTCTGTTTTTGCACAAAGAGCACTTCAGCATGTCATCCTTATTTGTAGCTCTCATCATTTCCCAGTAATGTAATAAAAATAAACATGTCTGTCTTAGTCATGTTGCCACACAGAACAGTATTGCATTTTTGTTCATTACTGCTACAGAAATGAAAAATTTCATGTTTGGTAATGCAACATGACACGGTGAGACTTTTTAGAATTGTTCATAGGTGCTTTTTGAATGTAAATGTGTGTATCATGAATAAGAGTGCTCATATGTACGCATGTATATGATTATTTATTTACATATTGGAATACTGTAAAAGAAAATTATTATTGAAAAGGGACAGGGTGGAGTAAGGCATACTGTTACTGAAATAACTAGATTCTTGGAAAAACTTGTTAACAGAATCACAGAACAGTTGAGGTTGGAAGGGGTCTGTGGAGGTCATCTTCTCCAAGCCCGCTGCTCAGGCAGGGACAGCTGGAGTTGGTTGCCCAGGCAGGACCATGTCCAGGTGGTTTTTAAGTATCTCAAGGATGGAGACTCCATAATCTCCCTGGGGAACTTGTGTCAGTGTAAAGTCACCTTCACAGTGGAAAAAGTGTTTGCTGATGTTCAGAGGGAACATCCAGTATTTCAGTTTCTGCCCATTGCCTCAGGTTCTACCACGGGGCATCACTTGAAAGAGCCTGGCTCCATCCCCTTTGCACCCTCCCTTCAGGTGTTTACGTACACTGATGAGATCCCCCCCAAGCCTTCTCTTCTCTAGGCTGAACAGTCCCAGCTCTCTCAGCCTTTCCTCACAGGGGAGATGCTCCGGTCCCTTAATAGTTTTTGTGGCCCTTCACTGGACTCTCTCCAGTATGTCCATGTTTCTCTTGTACTGGGGAGCCCAGGACTGGATGCGGTACTCCAGGTGCAGCCTCACTGTTGCGAGTAGAGGGGAAGGATCACCTCCCTCGACCTGCTGGCAGTGCTTTGCCTAGTGCAGCCCAGGCTACCCCTGCTGCCTTCGTGGCAAGGGCACGTTGCTAGCTCATGTTCAACTTGGTGTCCACCAGGCCCCCTGTGTCCTCTTCTGCCAAGCTGCCTCCCAGCTGGGTGATGCCTGGCATTTAATGGTGCATGGGTTGTTCCTCCCCACAGGCAGGATTTCTTATTTCCCTTTGAACTTCATGAGGTACTTGTCAGCCCGTTTCTCTGGCCTCTGTAGTCTGCATGTTCCGGTTCCTCTTAAACCTGGTGAATATTTTTGCTGTCTTAATAGTCTTTGGCTATTTCTAGGGAAAAAAAAACCAACCCACCCAAAACAAACCCACAACCCTACAAAAGCACACACAACCATATTACTCGTGAATATACACTTCCCAAGAAATGCTAACCTCCAAATCTATGGTTTATTTTTTGACAAAAATACAGTATACATTCTTAGTCTATTTGCAGTCAAATATTTTCTGTTCTGAGCTATGGCAAGTTGCTGCACTCTTGATGTATTCTGTTGGTTTCAGCTAGTGCATCCAGATTCTTGACTGCAGAGTACTTGTCTGCCCAAACATCATGTATTTTCCTCTGCTTAAATAGGACTAAGTACTCTTCTTTGCTTCAGTTTGGAGTTGGAGCATATTGACTTATATTTTAAATAGCCTTTTTTTGCCTGCCAGTGAAGAGAACTGCTTTTAATAAGAAAGCAGAGTTTGAAGACTCTCAACAGAGTTAATTTAGTTCTAGTTGACCCTATTGACTATGTTCTTATAAAGCAGCACCGTGCTCCTGCATATCTGTGCACCCCTTCATTATGTTCTGTCAGTGCCATATGCACATTAATAACCAACAATGGAAGAAAAAAAAAAGTTTTTAGAGGCTGAACTCCAAACTACCGCTTTTCTGAAGGTGTCATAGATCATGTTTAATAGCCTGTGGATCAAAATGAAACCTAATATACATCAGAGGGGAACTCAATAATTGAAGCATCCTGGGAATGCCTAAGTACTCGAGTCTTGAGGTCACTAGAAGCTTCATTCTGTGCTCAGTTTTTACCTGAATAAAGGCTGTCTCCTCCCTCCATCATCTTTTCTTTTTGTAACAAATTTTAATGCACTGGTTTAAATTATTTTATCTGGTGTTTAGGGGAACAATGAACTCCATTTTCTTTCCCTTCCACCCCCTAATTTTCTGTGGAATGAGGAAAACAGTCATTCAGAGGCATTAGCATTTCAGAGTGTCTTCAGTACACTCGACTCACGGCTGTCTGTGTCTGTGCTGGGTGTCTGCAGAACGGTCCCACAGGGGCACTGAACACGTTCTCTGGGTCTGTGAAGCTGGTCGGCACACCAGCTCTGAATTTACTGCTTTCATATGAAGAAGCCCTGGGGGCTCTCTGAAGGATCCTAACTGGTCCCTTGGTGATGAGAACACAATAATTTGCTAACCCTGGGGCTGCACAGGTGGTATTGTGGGGGTATGGGGAGCATGTATAGTCTCGTCTCAGGAAAGCAGCAATCACAGAATGGTTTTGTGGACTTGGTTCTCTGTGGTTTGCCCAGGGGATAAATTCTGTTCTTCTGTGAAGGTGGTGGAAAGAAGGTTGACTTTTGCAGCATCCTGCTGACAGAGAAAAAAAAAAAAAAAAAAAAATTGGAATGAAACTGTAGGAAGCCTGGCCAGATTGAGACCCTTGGACTTTTCTTGAGTTGTCATGATGGGGGCTCCTGTGCCAGGGCTGCATGGTGTGATTGTAGCAGAACTCTGCTGGTGTGGGCCATGCTGGCTGATCCAGAGCCCCTGGGGTCAGAGGTAGCCATGCAGCTCAATCAGCTCCATCTCATGGTGAGCAGTGGTGCTCCTTGAGGACCATCGTTGTTTCACCTTGTGCTTCTAAGCTGCTCCTAGAGCTGCCCTTCCTGCAGCTGTCCAAGCTGTGGCTTCCTGCGAGGATTTTGGTATGCAGTGCAGAGGATCAGGAGTTTTGTCTTTTCTGTTATACAGTGGGAGTTTGAACGAATAGGGTTGATGACTGAGGAACGTGAAGGAGGGAATAACAGATGATTTTTAGGTGAGCACTTCCAGTGAATGTTTTAGGGTACACCAGGGACTGATGAGGTGACTGCCTGGCAGAGCTGCTGGTTTGATACATGATGATTATATATTCCTTATCCTTGCTAATAATTGATATTTCAATGCTGAAGGATATGTGTAGGGTAAAAGTAACATCTGCCCCTCCTGTCGGTCCTTTGCACAGGATGAATCTCATTGAGAGTGAAAGCAAAGAACATGGCCAAACAAATATTATTTTCAGCAGTTGTTTAATTGTTAGTGTATGATTTTTCATGTTTTTGCACGCAGCAAGACTACAATGTATAATGAAAGCCACCACTTTCTTGGTTGGCATCTTTTTAAGTGCAGCCTCTCCCTCTGCAAGGCTGTGGTAACGGGAGCCGCTCTGAATGCTTTAAATGCCTTATAAAGGTACTTGAGTATCAGAAATTGTGGGTGGGCTAAATAATGATCTCATGAATGATAAATGAGTGCTGGTGTGGTCTGTTGGTTGTGGCTTTTTAAATGAACCCTTTCTACACTACACAATAAAGTTTTCTCCATTTACAAATATTTCTGGTGGCATCACGACCATTGCGCCCTGCTAGCTAGTACCTGCTGTGGTTTCTGAATGAACCAAGTGTTTTCTAGTATTCTGTTGGGTTTGGTATGTTTAGTAAATAACAGCAATGAATTGGCTGTAGTGCAGTAATAGTGATTACAAGATAAATAGCACAGTGATTTTTTTGGTCATTTTATAGGGAATTGGACAGAAGGAAAATAAAATCTTTTGAGTTTCACCCTTAATTAATGGCCCCCTATAGCATGAGTTACTATGTATTTGAAGGGAAATGAGTTATCTTTCTGTCTTATCAGCTAGAAAACAGAAGCTGCCTGACAGTGTAAGCCTTTATCTCACAGAAAGGTAAACTTTTGCTGTAGTCTGAAACGTGGGTGATAGGTTAAACGAGTGTTGAAATTATCTGGGAAAATATTTAATTGTATTTGTTATATCAGGCGTAAGTAGGGAACTCCCATGTCAGGTGGATTTGCAAAGGATGCGGCCACTTGGGCATATGCAGCATTTCTAGAAAAGAATGACAAACATACCTGGGTTACAAATATTTGAACAGAGAATTGTTTAGTTTTTGTTTCAGGGTACAAATGGAACATTTATGGCTTTGCAAATCTGCTTATGTTGGACAGCTTACACAGATTTTGTGGAAGAGTGGTAGTGCATGGAAGTGTCCTTACTTTGTTCCTGGTAATCCAAAAGGTGTGTTTCTTGGGCACCAGAATAGGAGTGCAAGAGGAAAGCATTTCCTCTTTGTCAAAGAAGAGCAATGAAGCTGTTATACTTTCCCTGCCATTCCCACCCTTTCCTGCTGCTTCCTGCAGCCGCAGCTGTTTACCAGTACAGTGTTTGTGCTCTTACTCTTTGAACAGACCAGGTGTGCTGGGAGAGATGCGTCTGGACAGGGGATGCGGTTCCTCTCCCCTTTTCCTCTTTCGGGCAGAGCAGATGAGCCAGTGCAGTCAGTCTGGAGGTGTGTGGGAAGGCATCAGCTGGCTTTACTTTTTTGCCTTGAAAGTACACTTCAACTGAATTGAGCCTACCAGACAGGAATGCACTAGCTATTGTTCAACAAACTTCAGGTTGGTGCATGTGACTTATGAAAATAAAAGAACAAACTAACATACGTGTTTGCAGCTGATTTGCATCTAGCCATAAAACTGAAGCCTAGAATCAAAAAGAGCTTAATGACAGGAGGAATTACCTGGCCACCTCTGTATTTTGGGGACTTTTCTCTGGGTAGCCCAGTGACTTTTGTATAAGCACATCTTCTAGAAAGGCATCTATTCTTGACTGGAAAATACCAAGGAACGGTAAAACTGCCATCTTCCTCTGCATCTTTTTTCAATGGCTAATTAGCCTTCCTGTATGAAAGGAGATTGATGGAGAAGGGAGGAAAACAGGTGGTGAAAAAATATCTTTCCACACAAAACTAGCCTCTATTTTTTCCCTTTTTGCATGCTCATAAGCTATCATTAAGTCACCTCTCATTCTTTTATTTATAAATGAAGTAGATTCACATCTTTAAGTCTTCATTAGCCGTTGAATCGTTTCTGTGGCTGTCATCAGCATCCTGCCAGGTTTTCATTATCATTTGGGGCAAAAAAAAAAAAAAGAAAAGCAAACAGCTGACCTATGTATTTTTTGCCAGCACCTGAGTTTTCACTACTGTATGTGGAGATAAAATTGCCTCCTTAATGCCTGTGCACTTGTTTATAAAATTGTGGATCTCATTAACTTTTTTTCTTCTACTGTATTTCTCTGGGAGCTCAAGCTGATGAGACTTGGTAAAATATATATATATTGTGATAACAAATGCTGAAATGAAAAACTTGTGTGTATAAATGACTATTTCAAGAGCAAAATAAATTATCAAGGCAACTTAGGGTTTTTTTTTCATATTGGCCCATGGAAAATGGACTGATGTCCCAGTATAACCAGTGGTCCTAGGATCTGGGGTTCTGTGTGTAAGAGCAGCCCTGACTGTTTTAAAGCATCCACATAAATGACCTAATTACAAAACTTGGTAGCCTGTCTCTTGACAGACTTTTTGAAGCTGATTTTGTTTCTGATGTAGAGTGAAAACAATTGCAGGGAAGTAGCTTTCTTGCCAGGAAGGGCTCTTGGCTTCTGATATGTGACTTGGAAGCTCATATGAGTTTTGTTTTATTGTTGACTGTTACAGTCTTTTCAGAGTCATTGTTTTTGGGATGCTCATCCATTCTGAGCTGCCTGTGTTTGTTTTCCCTACATGCACAACTTTACCTTTTGGCTGTATTGAGAAGCCGTTGCTAGAGTAGGTTTGAGCACTCCAGATGTGTGCGATGGCTTGTCTTCCTCAGTTTTCTGTTTTTAGGAGTCTCTCACGTGCAAATGGTATCGGCTGTTGTTTATTGACTTCCAGAAAACCAACAATGAGAATTAGCATCAAGGATAATCCTGATCTCCGTGGAACCTCACTAGCAGCAGCATTTGATTGACGCCCTATTTACTACATGTGGAGATATGCTAGTTATTCAAATCTTTCTTAGTTTTACTGTATTGCTAATGTGTGATTCTAATTTTTTTGTGCTGTTGCTGTGTGAATTGTTCCTATTTTTCATCTAAATGGCTTGTGCAAGGCTTTCTTATTAATGCTGTATGTGCAAGTAAATCATCAAGAAAACTTGTAGTATCAGCAAAATAATGAAGGGGGGCTGACCAAAAAAAATGGTGTTTGGCAAAGGTAACTGAACACGAAACATTAAATTTTTAATCTGTTTCGATCAATTTTAAAATTACTATATGTACTTATATTCTTGCCCTTGAATTCATTATAAATGAAATCTGGTATGAGTATTTCTTTTTTTGTAACTTCATATTGGTTTAAGCATCCTTATTTCACTAGGTCTGTCTCTTTACCACTTCTGGTACTGGTGCTTGCTTTCTGAAATTTCCATGGTATCCCCAAGATTATCCAAAGATTCAGTGAGTCTTTTTTAACCTTGGATACAAGCCATCCAGGCTTGTAGATCTAAAAATTTGCCCTCAGTAGATCTTTAACATCCCAGTAGCTGCTGATGGCTTGGAAAGTTCATCAGATTTGTGGTAGGAATCATTCCCTGCAGAAACTGAAAGCTTTTTGAACACTTTTAGCTTGCCTGCATTTTTAATTATTAACCATAGGTAGGGCTTCACTTGTTGGTAATGTACATACTGAAGTGTTTCTTCTTTCCTTAGTCCTGTCAATCAAGGATTTCTTTTCCTTCTGATAAATTTTCTTCGTGTCACGTTTGTATTGATTGCTATCTGATACACTTTCCCCTTTCAACTTGTTAAATATTACTTTGCTACCTTCGCTTTGCCAATAAACCAGGATGGACTTTTAGATAAAGCTGTCTTCTTTCTTGACTGAAGGATTGCAGCTTTTGGCCATCTAATCTCTTCTTAAAGACTTTTAAGCTTTCATCTGTCTTTCCTACCTGAATTTTTTTGGAAATGAAGTCTTTTGAAACACCCTTTGCGATTAGGACCATCCTTTTGCTTTGGCTGCAGCGAGCGTAGTCAGTTTGTGATCATCTCACAGAGGGAAGTGCTGATTTATAGACCAGCGATTAATTTCTCTGTGCCACGGTGTGGTTGGAAATGAAGATATGTGATGCTGGGTCCATGCCACCCCTGCTGGTGACTTGGGACAGGATGTAGTGCTGTGCAAAACTGATTGTTGTATGAGATAGGGACTATCTGGATGTGCCAGGTCAGCGTGTGAGGTAACGGGATGTGGTGACTGGGGAAGGGAGGGAACACACAGCTGGTGCTGGGTATCCATGTGTCTTAGCTGCTTGAGTGATGCCTCAGTTCTGTTACTGTAATGCAGCATCCTCCAGAGATCCTGGATGTGGCATCTGTGCTTGCGACTCAGATTAATTTTGGCAACCAACGGTGGCAGCGAGGTGGTTGTGTTGACCCGGAGGGCTCACTGCTCAAGCTGCCAAAGCGCTCCGCTGGAACTGGTTAGCGGTGGTGGTTACCGGGCTGCGGCACCTGCCCTGCGTGCCGCCTCTGGCTGCCACGTATGGGAATTCTGCAGTGCCGGTAGCAGTGGGGGGGCTCAGAGCTTGGCTCCAGCGGGATGGAGACCTGCGCGTGCGTTCGGGGGTTCCCCTGGAGCGCAGCTTTTCCACGAGAGGGGTCGCAGCTGTGGCTCGTAGTAAGGCCGGGTGGCCACCGGGGGGCACCAGAGCAACAGCAATGCCGCGGCACTGCTCGTGACGCTCATCCCCTGAATGCCGGCGTGGTGCAGTCAGGGAAAAACCGTGTTTGAGGAGGGGAGGAAATTTCTTCCAGTTCTTAAATCAACGTAATTTCCTCAGTAATACTGCCAGCTCTGTTTTGGAGGCATGAGCTGTTAAAGAATAAACTGTAGCAAGCATGAGTTATCTCCTACTTTCGAGACAGCACTAGCTGCTGCTTTTTTTCTCCATTTTCCTTCCCCCTCTTTCCTTCCTTCCTTCCCCCTCTTTCCTTCCTTCCTTCCCCCTCTTTCCTTCCTTCCTTCCCCCTCTTTCCTTCCTTCCTTCCCCCTCTTTCCTTCCTTCCTTCCCCCTCTTTCCTTCCTTCCTTCCCCCTCTTTCCTTCCTTCCTTCCCCCTCTTTCCTTCCTTCCTTCCCCCTCTTTCCTTCCTTCCTTCCCCCTCTTTCCTTCCTTCCTTCCCCCTCTTTCCTTCCTTCCTTCCCCCTCTTTCCTTCCTTCCTTCCCCCTCTTTCCTTTTGAATAAAATTGTTGCTTAGAACGTTTACACTACAAAGTTATTTTGAATAAGGTATTTTCAATAATTATCATTGAGAGGTCAGTGTCTTCACAAAATACAAAACTGCTTGTAAAGATTTTACAGTTCTCTCCTTTCTAGGCATCTGAGTGTCCTATATAAGGTATGAATCCAGATGAGTGGTTTTTTGGGGGGGGTTCTAGTTGGGTTTTTTTTTTTTTTACTGAGTGACAATCCAGCTAATGGTCTGAATTTCAGATGTGATGGGATACTTAAAGACATCCCTTCTGGCTAGTTTGTCTATGTGGATTTTAGCGTCGGTAGATAACGTAGGACAGTGACTATAGGCTGCTGGTAAGAAATGGTGTTAGAGTATCCTTGCATGCTCCTTGACCTGGCCTCACAAGAAAATGGATGGGAAGTAGTATTTTCCCATTTAAAAAGAAAGCTCTTCTGCTCTGTACAGGCAAAGGTTTCTTCCAAGTGTCTCCTGAAATTCCTCCTGCTAATCTTTGATGAAAATTTATAGTATTATTATTTAACATTGCAAGTGTGATCCTGTTTAAGTCAAGAGATGTTTTCTGCTTTGGATTAGACTTTTTAAGTTCCTCAGTGTGAAGATCCTGAGTTTCCATGTGTTGAGTCACAGCATGCTTTCTGAAAGGCAGGGCTACCAGCCAAGAGCAGAGAGCTGGCCTTGCTTGGCTGGCACTGCTGGAAAGCATTGTCCAAGTTATCCTGAGTCATCTGCAATGATCAAAACCTAAAGCTGCCAGGGACTTGCATAGCCAGTGGGGCTGGTGGTCTTCCTTTCTCCAGTTGTTTTACAGATTTACCCGCCGTGAAATCCCCGTTGCATGGATGAACGTTGAAGCCTAATCAGAATGTGGGGTTTAGTTATAACAACATGTACAATTCATTTTTGTAAGTGGAAAATTTTTGCAAATAGTTTTCTGACGATCTTGACAAAAAAACCAAAAAACAACGAAATGATTGTAACATATTTAGGTAACTGGAAAAGACACGGAGACTTGATGAAAGAACTCCTTGCCTGAAACCATGTTGTTTTTTCTCACTAAGTAATTTGGCCTGGAAAAGATACTCCTTCATTATGCAGGTCTTGCTGTCTTTATATCCCTAAACCATCATAGTCACAAACTACTAGAAAACAGTGTCATCATGAAACATCTACTTTTCATCAGGCAGCTGGGGGCATCTGGAAATTCCCGCTTTTTCTAGTTCACTAAGCCTATCTTAAGTCTTCTAAAAATGATGAAAAAACCATTAATTAACTTTAAATCGGTCGCTCCTTAAGTTTGTGCAGTTCGGTAATTCACGCACTAGGTGGTGATCGAAAGCAGCCCAAGGTCTGTGCTCTTTCCTGCTTCCCAAAGTCACAGTTGACAGGGGAAAATGAAAGCATATGAGACTGACCATTTTTCCTGCCAAGGTTTTAAACTTTTTTTCTCTGTCCATGAATGATTAACCTGTTTAGCAGAATCCTCTGAAGGGTTAAGGTATAAATGAAAGCGTTTAGTGGTGCTGCTAAATTCATATATCCTGTTGGAACTGTGATTTTTAAATCAGTTGTTTGATAAACACATAGGAAGTCCTTCTGTCTGTGTCATCACAAAATATTCGTAAAATATCGCATAACTTCAAGCTGGGCTTAGTGTTGTTTCCACAATACAGGAGTTAAAATATAGCGGTTCATTAAATTGTTCCTATGGACTGAAATGCAGTCTCTGAATGTACAAATTGATTACTAGTGGTTAATACAACGTAGTAATGGAAAAGGGGGAGCACTGCTCTGAAAACATGATTACAGATTTTTGTAAGATTAAAAACAAACCAAGGAGAAATGGTTTCCATACTGCCCACCCAGAAATTACAAAAGCTGCTCTAATCCTGTACCTTGGGAATACTGCTGCCTTCGAAGGGAAAGATTGCAGGATGTATTTTGGATTCTGTAACTGGAAAAATGCATTCCACTGAAGAGAATCAGTAAAAAATATTCTAAATTCTAAAAAATTACTAAAAACTAAAGTAAAATTTTCAGGAATGGAGACTTGATAGATGGACTTAGACAGATTAGGGACATGGGGAAAGGTAGTACAATACTTGTAGAGCAGTGGTAGGTCAAAAATAGCAATGGTGCAGTCTTTAGATAGTAGAAGGGGAATGTACAACACATGGGACTGTAAGATGCCATTGTACAACACACTGGACTGTCCTATAGCCATGACAGGCCAACAGCACAGTTCAGAGGAGGAGGGTGTCACATAAATAATATGTATTAAAAGCTGAGAGCTGCTTTTTTTGTCTGCTGTGTATGTCTGTTAGTAAGGCAGCAGAATCCTTTCTCAGGACTAGTGCTCAGAGCCACTCTTGTGCATACATCCTTGCTCTGATGGGGTTTAAAGCTGGTGGAACCAACCATCTTGCTGCTCCAGCATGGGAGGAGGTCCCATGGGAGATGGCTGTGGTGAAAGATACAGTGCTGTGAAGCCACCTTCATGCATGGAAAGATGGAGGAGATCTGGAGGTATGTGGAACAGTGGTATGGCTTAAATTAGGCTTGAATTAAGAGTCATCCTTTTTTTTCTTCATGAGCAGAACACAGATGCTCAGCACTGAGGCTTTATCCTAGTAGCTGGATAAAGTGATCCCCCTTGGGCAATAACCACAAGTTAAATATTTGTAACTCTTTGCGCCTTCTGCAAAGCAGACAGTGAAGACACAGACCATCAGTGGTTAGGAAGCTGGGTAATGGTAAATTAAGTATCTGCTCACAGGCAATTGTAGGGTTAAAAAGAGCAAAAGGAAATTTGATGCAGCTACAACATGTTTTACACTGGTGATCCATGTAGCAATGAGGAAATGCATGGAAAAGCAAGATTCCAGACAACTGAGTTGATGATATGATTCATACACTGACTTTTTAACTCAGCACTCAGCCTGGTTGTAATGAGAATCATCTGAGAGAAATAAAATAACAACAGTTTGAAGCTTGTAGGAGGGCAGTAGCCTGTGGCTGTGCTAGATGGAGAGAGTCAGTTGCTCTGTTACAAGTTGGAGAGATGGAGGTTGTGCCATGTACTAGATGGAGTTTTTTCTTTGGCTTGTTTTTTGGGTTTGTGTTGTTTGGAGGAGTCCACTACAAATCTGCCTTTTGTTCTAAATTGGTCCTACACAGCTGCATGTATACACTTGCATGCATGTAGTATATGCATGCAAATCATCTGTGTATACATGAAAAATGGATCCTTGCATGTACACATAGACAGCTTTGACAGCAGTGCACCAAAGGGATTTGTATGCATTAAATGTATAAAAACTGGCTTTGAATGTCGAAGGGAAATAGCATCGAGAGCTGAGGCACGCCCTTAGTATGATGTTAGCACGTATTCTCACAACTGTTCTTGGTTAAAGATGGCTCCTCCTCAAACAGAATCACAAATGCAAACCTCACATTGTCTCATTCTGTGCATTTGAAGTTTTTGATCTTAGAGAACATAATATATGATAAGATAATGAGGTAAAAGCATATATGGATTTAATCCTAGTCTGAAGTTCAGTTTCAAATTTATGTCAGATGAACTTCCACCCTGAAGACAAAGTTTTCTTAATGATCAGAACATATGTGTGGGACTGATGGGATGCTCTTGGGATCAAATGCGAATGAGTTCTTATATCTGGAAAATAATACAAAGTACATGTCCCACCATTTGTCAGTTTTCAACCACAGAAAAGACATCAGAGCAGTGGCAATTCAGTACAGTGTCAGAAGGTGACCGAATCCAGTTGCCCTTGGGATCCAAGAGCATTCCTCCTTTTCCAGCCAAGTAGGTATGAGGTCACTGTGGGTCCCTGTCCCCAGGTCCGGTGGGTACACACATACCAATAGGTGCACATGGACGCACACTCACACACACACACACCTGGTTGCGTAGATCAACACAGAGAGCAGTGTCTTTACTGGCACCCCTATAAACACATACGACAGTCATACAGACACAAACAGTATGAACAACTAGATTCCCTTCAGCTGGTAAAGGACTGAAATCTTGTGGGGTAAATATCTGCACAGTATGGTCTCTCTGGTAGCTCGTCTTAGAAATTGAGTCTATCCAGTTGCTGGTGCCTTGGTCTGCAAACCTCTCAGGGTACAGGTACTCAGACCTCTTAGCCTGCTAGCTGGCTTGTCCGTCTTGAAGTTCACTAGTGTTCACACATCCACACAGAAGAGAGAAAGAGAATTTAATAAGGATAAGTCTGCAGTGATCAAGTACAAGGTTCAGCCAGGTGACAGTACCGACCAGCACTCTGTATCTGACTGCCCTGTTAATCTTCTTTTTCCTCTATTTTTCCAACGCTTGTTCCTCCCCAGTCCTCCTTGGCCTCTCTCTGTCCACACCTTTAGTCCTTCATCTGAACATCCCATGTTTCATTCTCTACATTCTCTACAGTCCCAGAATTTTCTTCCCTATGCATCCCATAGGAAGTACTGTACCCCTTGCCTGGCATTCCTGTGAGAGTTTTTCTTTTATTTCTCTTTCTGGGTTTCACACTAGGGACAAGTGTCTTCTGATAGCCAGAGTAGTTGTCCATGTGATGTGCTCCATTTTCTCTGATCAGGTTACTAAAGTTCCTCTGCTTGTTATTTTTTCTCTGGTTCTTGCTGAGTCTTTGTGTTCTCTGTGGTTAGCCTTTGTCACATCACCTAATGCACATTCACCACGTTAGTAACTAGAGGAGCTCTTGGTTCCCCTTGATTTTGCTTGTACTCTGGGTATCCTCCCTCTGCACTGGGACCAGTGCAGCTCTTGGGCCTGTCCAGCAGTTCCATAGCCTAGAAACAGTAGAGGAATGTGGATTTTAGGTATCTTTGATTTAAGATCAACTGTCTGCATAGACTTAATCTTACCTTGTTTTAGGCATCTAAAACTTAGGTAGAGGTCTTCCACTGAAGCCCGTGGAGGAGGAGGAGAGAAGCTTTTCCAAATTGAGTCAGTCTGTCTTAGGTGCCTACTCGAGAATGAGGTGAATCGCTCTCTAGAGGTGCTTCTTTTTCTCTGTTAATTAAAGGTAAAGCCTAGATGATTAGCTTAGGCTGGATGTCTGACTTTTAGACTGCCAAAATGATGGAAGTTGAATCCTGCTTTCCATATTTTACCATCACTGCTGGAGGCCATGTCTCTGGGTAACACATAACGTACAGTTCAATGCACCTAACACTTTCTCTCAAGCTTTTACTCCCTTCATGTGTGAGAGGCATAAATAACCATCTGTAAATGATGCAGGTCCTGATGCAGAAATGTTGTCAAGGATCTTTATAAGTTAATATGTGAAATTGGGATCTGTAGTCTATATTACTGATGGGTGAGGTATAAAGAAGATGGAGCGACCAGGATTTGATTTTCTCTGATCCCTCATGTCCTCACTAAGTCTTCACCAGCAGTGAAGTTCACACCAGTCAGCAGCCCTGGGTGTATGCTGTGACTGCACGGAGTGCTAACCACTGGAGGAGCTGTCATCTGCACTGCAAGTGGGACACTCAAGGAAAGAAGCCACTGTGACCCACATGGCAGCGAGTTTGTATGTATTCTGAAGAGTATTTGCGAGACTAAATTTGCACTAAAAATACCCTGTCCCACCTGCTAACTCACTAAGGTACCTGCGTGATGTCTAGCTTTGGCGTAGAGTTGTGATTAAGATCTTGGTCGTTATTTCCATTCTGTGTGCCTCAGTTCCTTCCAGAGATGAAGATGGATATGATAGTATTTCCTCTTATCTATGAAGTACGTTGAAATGTGGGAATGGAAGGCACTGTATAACTCCAAAATAGAAGGAATTCTTCACTTATACTTGGGAGTATGACTCCTTTTTCTTTTCCGTGACAGCAGCTACTACTGATTGTGTCCCTGCTCCTTACCTGCCTAGTGCATGAATAGTAGATGGATGTGGCTTTAGGAGTATCAGATTTTTAAGACAAATGTGGAAGTTTAAAAAATGATGTAGTTCAAACAGAGCTTTTGATTCCTTAGCTGTGCTCATCCTAGCAGAAGAAGGAATGTCTACAGCAGCATGAAGGAAGAACCCAATGAAATGTACAATAATATAGTTATGGTAGACAAAAAGAAGTATTTCTGTCCCTAGATATTTGATTTTATCAGAAATTAGATGATTTAATTATCAAAGCACAGTAATTAGGACCCATGCAATACTAATGACTATTGGCAACAAGGCTCACAAGGACACACAATCTAATTAGCTTTAATGGAATGGATTTAATAATACATTGGATTAACATCTGTTAGAACCAAGTATCAAGATCTATTGTTCTCTGAACAAATATTGACCTCTTGCTCTCAGGTCAATAAATCTTAAGCTTGCCTCCACTTAAATGAGTATCTACTTATTACGTTAGCACTCTTCTGTTTCCTATCACCAACTTCAGTAGGAGGAGAGGGTAGCTGCGCTTCCCTCCTGCTGCATCAAATGCCTCTTCAAGAAACTGTAAGAAAACATTGAATTTGCAAATGGAGGAAAAGAGGGTTGGGGCCTGAAATCCTTGTCCTTTCTGTATCTAAAACTGCCCTTCCTTATGTTGCTTGAAAAGAAATTTCAGAAATGTTCAGAAAAAAATCAGTTACTAGTAATGCCACAGAAGAAGTGTGTGGCTTGCATCATCTACTCAATTAAGCAGTCTCTATGTTTTGTGTAATGTTGTGAGTGGTGTCAGAAATATTTGTGGGGCTGAGTGGGAGGGAGCCCTTCTCCTTCATATGTACTAAGATAGGAGTTTTTTCTAGGATTTCAGATTTCATTTTGTGCTTCAGATATTTAAGCACAGATTGCTTTCTAACTGTAGGCATCTCAAGAGGATTGAGATGGAATATATTTCCTTTTCATGCCTACAAGGGATGAATTTCTTGTTACCTTCCAAAGGGGTCAGTATGGTCAGAAATATCTACAAGTCTTACAAAATTTCTTGTAAATGAGAAGCATTCCTCTAAAAGCAGTAGAAAATACTAGAGACTGATATCCGTTCAGTAGATATTTAGACCTTCCTTTCAAATTTAATAGAGTTATAAGGAAGCATGTGTTAGTCTAACTCTACTGCAGGTGAATTCAGCTATAAAACTCCCTGTGACTGCAATGGCAGCCTTCTGCAGGTGAATGTTGATTAACGTAGAGAGTTTTTTCCAGAGCCACTGATCAGTGGGAGACTTTATACGTTTTGATGGAAGATTATTTGTATTTATGAAATTCTGCAGAACCTTTTCAATAAATGAAGTGAAATCTAGCAGGCTTTCATGGATGAGTTTTATATAGTAGATTGCAACTGCTTTCAAAGATCAAAAGATTGTTCTTGCTTTCTCTCTCTTGTAAAAATATCTATGCTGGTGTGGTAGCCTGACAAAAATGTGCAAGTTTTTCACCTTGCTATTCTTTTCCTTCTAATTATACCATTTTAACCTTTTTGGTGTGATTTGTAGGTAATTCTGGTGTTAAGGGAAATTGTGGCTTTACTCATGGTCCAAACTGAATACCTGGTCAGACTGGCCAAAGAATAAGGTTCTCAAAGCAACTTGGTGTACAGGATTAGAAGATTAATCTGTGTCTCTGAATGCTGAGCTGTATCTGTGGGGGTGGGTGTAGGGTAGGCCTGAGGTTAGCAAATTTTTTGTTCCCTGTATTCCTTTGAGGTTACAAATCTCTGCAAAACAGATGCTAGATTTTGAGCTCAGTGTGCCTTTCCCTGTCCAGCTGCCCTTAAATTATCTGGGGATTGGCTGCAGTCTAGTTCTATTCAGCTAAGACTTTTATTAATCATAATTGCCTATATTTTGGTTTTGTAGTTTGGAAATACTTGTAAGTGCAAACGATTATTTTCCCTTTACTTTCCACCCTTTCAGACTGCAAGAAAATTTATGAATTTTGAAACCTTAGAGATCTTCCTTTGTTCTTTCAGTTCCCTGCTTGTCCATGCAGTTAAGCACAGAGGTTGGTAACATATGTTGCATTTAAATTGCGGATAAAAAAACCCAAAGGAAAACGTGCTCGCTGGGGATGAGGAGAAGAGGAGGGCTGAGCTGGAATGAACATTGTCCTGGGACAAGATGTATATGGGAAAAGTGTTGTTGACTTTGATAAGGCTCCACGTGGCAGGGTTTGTTAGCCTTTATTTTGTGGCCAGATCAGGCTTTTTTTTTGTGCTTTGCAAAATTGGATGATCAGATCAGACAGCACCCTTGCTTTTGTAGCAGCCTGGGTCATGGTAGACACCATCCCCTCATCACCCCCAAGAGATTGTAAGCAGCCTCTGAGAAGGTTGTTTTGATATTTTTAGGGAGAAAATAAAGACACAAAACATATCTAGTTTTGTTGAAATACTGGGTTTTTTTTTAGATCTGGTTAAATAATATGAACAAAGATGTATTACTGTTCTTTAATCCTTGCTGTAATGCAAATACAGAAGGTGCTGCTACCTTATGCCAGAAGCTGACCTGTGCAAGTAGCAAATGAGATCTTAACATATGGGAATCATTCCAGGTTTCTGAAGCGTCATTCCTTTTTCTACACCAGAAATGTGTTGAGTTTTTGAACTTGTGTCACCATAAATGTAATCTTCTTACTGTAAAGTGCTCCTTCCCACCCCAGACGCTCATGTTGCACTGTGATTTCTTTTTCCCCCAGTGGAGTACAACAGAAGGTCATCCCAGTGCATACAAACTAAAAAGGGTTTTTTTTTGTTTTTTTTTTTTTAGTTAGTCTTGCTTTCAAGATGACAAGCTATCCTTTCATCCTGGATGGAGAAGGAGAGCTTGTCTTTGGCAGGGTTGAAGGACTGGAAAATCTGGTCAGTAAAGTGGGAACTAAGCAACATGTTGCACAGAAGAACCTCATCTATGCTATGAAAGCTTTTAAAATAATTGTTTTTATAAAACCAGTAGTGCTCAACTCTTGTTTGAACAGATCAGAGCACTGGATTCATAGTGCGGTGTGCTAGCCTTAGGAGTTTTCTTAATGCCTACGCGTTCCACGTGGCTTGTTAATAAGGCCTTGGTAAAGCAACACAGAAATGACAGAAAAATAGTAAGAAATACACATGAATTGTCTTGAAAAGCCACATGTGCTGCTCAGATGGAAGACATAGCACTGTCCACTTGGAAAACCATGTTGTTCACCAGTGTACATTTTAGCTGTAAGTAGAACACGTGCACAAACATCTTTAAGTGCTGATTCTGGTCTGGGCACTGATTGTCCTGGCTCCTCCTTTTCAGAGGCAAATACTGTTAGTGTAAAAGCCATTATCTGAAGGCTGGTTTTTGTTGCATAAATGATTGGCTAAAGAAGTCATTTAAGGCAATCAAAATCTGAAGCCAGGCTGCCATCTCCTATTAGTCAGGTCATTTTCAGTGATTTGTGGGGTTCATTAATGTATCTTTTGGTGAAAAGAGCGGGTAATAAGATGATGTGCAAAATACGGTAGCGTAGCTGTACTGCATGGCCCTGAGCTGGAGGTGCACAGAGAACATTGCTATCGGGACAAAAATGCAGCAGCAGCTGTTCTCCTTTGATATGTTAGTTGCTCTGAAGAATGTGGAAGTGGTTACTGCTATTTTGACAAATGCGCTTATTTCTCCTTTTGTTGCCTGGTGTGGCACAAGGGGAACACTGGCGCAATAGGTAGGGCAATAATTTATTAGTGGTTTAGGGATGTGGGCCCAGAACAAATTCTAGACAAAAGAAAAACATGTTTGGGTTTTACAGAATGCCTTGGCTACAGGAACAAAGTTGTGATTGGGTGTGCAAATATTTGGTATTTCGATTGTCCCGGTTGGGGTGACAGCTGACAAATGGTCCGAGTTTGTTTTTAATTATCACCAAAAGGGGAAAAGCCTGTTGTATTAAAGCCAGCAACTGATGTTGCAGCAAAAGGCAAGAAAAGATATTTAGCGGTGGAGTATATACTTTCTCAGCGTTGTAATACGTTGAAAGCACTATTACTTCCAAATATTTATGGTATTTAGCTAGTTTTGTGATTACAACCAACAAAGGAATGTGTTTTGTTCCCTTGTATTGCAGCCAATGATTGATATTAAAATGCCAGCTACTGTTCTTACTTAATACTGACTGGTATCATTGATATCAAAGTTATCTTCTGCAGTCGCACTGGGAAATGCAGCAGGTATGTTGTGACTGATGTTTGTGAGACTTATTTGATACAGGAATTATTTAATATATATCTTACCAGTGTGCAGAGCACCCATGAGGTATCAGGGCTGATTACGACGGATATATGAACACATAGAGACTTCCCTGCCCTGACGGGTTATATGCATCCTGCGAGGGGAAAAAGAAACATGTTACCTGAAAGAGATGGGGTGATTGGTCTGAACAGCCTCTGGCAGGGTTACAAACCAGTCCTGTTTGTTGATTCTGTATCCAGTACTTTGGTCACTGTGCTATCATTTAAGCAAGCTAAGAAACAGTATTGTGAAGATCGACTGAAATTAATAGCCCATATGTAAAATTTTAAGATTGCGTCCAAATAATTAATGAATTGGGGCGTTGTTTACTTTTTTGGTGGCAGTTGCTGTTACAGTAGTTGTTTTCTTATGAATATATGTGAATCTGAACTGGTAATTTCTAGCAGGAAGCATAACTTGTCAGACTTTGAATAGCCGGTAAGATGCCTTTTAAGAAAAAATCATGAACTTCCAGATGAAAATTTGGCCCTTTGCGGGGGAGCCAAAATAGTTTTTGTGGTCAGATGAGAGACACTGTTCTGTATAAGCTTGTCTTCCCTTGCAAGGAATAATTGAGGCGAGAATACAAAATGTGTTTTCCATTTTTGTGAAATCATGAGAATGTGATCTTTCCATTTTGTCAGTAGGGGGACTTTTTTTGTCTTCTAGCTACAAATCTCCAGCCAATTTCTAGTGCAGTATTCAGTACCTCGGAAAATTTCATCAAGGCTGTATTTGAGGAAGCGAAATAGTTTGAGCTGCTAATGTGCTCCAGCTCCTGTCCTTCCAACACTGTCTAGCCTGCTTTTGTGGATCCCTAGAAAGGTTATTGATTTACTGTGAGTGTGGCTTTCCCTAGTAAAAGCTGAAGGCTGTTTGCAAACTGCCACCTGAAGCAGACACATAAGGAGGAGATTTAGATAATTGCACTCTGCTTCCATTGAAGTCTGTGGCAATGAATTTCAGGAGGAGCAGAATGGGGGCTGAGGGCTGAGAGTCACTGCTGCCAGCAGCTGGAAGAGCTCTTCAGCTTTATGTTGCGTCGACGCTCGGTGACCTGGGAACTGTTCAAAAGATTTGGAAAAATGTTTTTGATAGCAGCTGCCGCTATTAACACCAGGGTTTTTTAAGCATTCTGACTTTGTAGTACTTGCTGGGCTAGCATGTTTAGAGTCATCCACACTACTCAGAGCTGTTCACATGAGACTTCCAGTCAGATTTTGCCAACAGAACAGGCAGCCCCATGAATTTTCTCACTTTCTGTCTCTCCTGGGGATCAAAAATTCTGCAGATGTTTCAGCTAAGTTGTGTCAGCACTTTTGATCCCACATATTTATGGTTGTACAAATAATGGATTTTTTGGCTTGGGCATTCAATTGAGAAACTGGAAGCAAGTCTCTTGGTTTTACTTGACCAGAAAGAATTTTTGTTTTCAGACAAGCTAAAATGAAGCAATTTGCTTAGTTTTGGTTTCCTCAGTCCTTTTCTACTGCCTGCAATAAAAATGGGTCAATTTCCAATATAATTTAAGTTTTAATTGAAAACAGTGTTTTGAAGCAAATACTTAAAATATTTTTGCTTCAAAAATTCAGAAAAAAATCAGGCTTTTCTGGTTTCTTAATTTTTCTGGCTAATGCTATCTTTTCACTTTGGCTGTTGGTCAAATCCACATTTTTTTCCCCCCGAAGCAATGTATTTTCATAAATTCATTGCTTATCAGAGTAATTTAACTCAGCATTATTATTAATTTGCAACTCATTCTTGTTGCTGTACTGTTTAAATACAAAATTTACAGAATGTTGCTTTTAAAGAGTATAGCCTCTAGCCTACAGTTTGGAAGAGCTGTTGTGTTATGTCAGAGTCTGGTATGACTAGATTAATACAACTAGACTCTGTGAGACTGACGGCAGTAAGGTAGCATTTGGGTAGCAGGGGTAGTGTCAAAAGCATAGAAAATCATTTGTGATGGGACAGTTTGAAAATACTGGATTAGTCTAAAATGAGATCCTGTACAGGTTAGGGGAGGGCATGGAAAAACAAATTTATAACAAGGTTGGACATGGTCTTCCATTATCAGCAAGCTATTCTGCAGTTATCCAGCTTTCTTGCACTTTCAGCATAACTGTTAATTGCAATTGTCAGAGACTACATTAGAGCAGAAAAATAAGAGGCTAATTAAAACCAGTAGGTGCTTATTTCTTTATTTCAGCAAGAAGAACAAGGTAGCATATTTGTTGGGAGATCTCGCTTCTCTTCAGGACGACTTACCCAGCAGCATTAGTGCAGCTGGGGTTGGGGGCTCAGTGGATTTACCTCTTATGAACAAAAGAGCTACATTACTCTTTTCTGTCCCTTCTCATCAGAAAGCATCAGCTATTTTGGACTAAGTGTAGGACTTGAACTATAAACTAGTAATAGCGGGGCATGTTTTTTAGAAGTTAGTGGGATTGTGTGATTTGAAAAAGCTAGGCACCCAGTTATCTTACTATCTTTTTTTTTTTTTTTTTTTGGTAGTTAGAATAAACTTTTATAAACCAATGCTAATTGTAAATGTCCACGCTGTTCAACAGGAGGCAGCTTACAGTGAATGAATTCCAAAGTATAATACTGCGCCATGACTAGTAGGGTGGTAACATACCTGTTTAACAGAGCTGCTCTGGAGATTTCACTTTATACAAGACACCCATGTGCTAGGAAAGTGTTCTAGCTTAAGAACCAGGCTTAGATAGCTTAGCCACTGTGAGAATGGTTTTGGAGGCCTTGCTAGCTGGAAGAAGAGGAAATTATCTCAAACAGGTGTTTCATCAAGTCCTCTGAAAGGATTTTTAAGTGTCCAAATTTGGGAACTAACTCTTGGACACTAGGTATATGCTTCTGCTGCTGAGAATGTGCGCAGCTCTGTTGATCGGTTGGTCTTTAATGGTGGTTGCTGAAATGTATTAGGTGGTCACAGCCTGAGCTTGGTGGAGATTCTTAAGTGTCGGAGAAACTTGCATTCAATGCCATTGATGAGTCAGTTAGGAGGAACACAGCAGTTTTTAAGGCATTGCTGTGTGGTATAATTGTGCAGAACCACGCTTCTCATGGGTATTTGAGATATGGAAAGGGAGATATATTACTTTCCTGATCCTCCTGGTGCACTAGATACTTTAGCTGTAGTGTGCAAGCTGGTCATGGCTACTTATCACACTGCTCTGTGTGTGTGTGTGTATGTGCTGGGAAGGAGCATTGGTATGTTCCATGTGAATTATGTGAGGGTCAGCTGTGGTCTGGACTCTTGATAGAAACAGCTTAAAGTTTAGGGCTAAAACTTTGTTGTTTGTAGTGTGGCTGAATGATGGCTGAGAGTGGGAGAAGAAATTATCCTGTAACCCAGGTGGATGGGGAAGGAGCTGAACTACCTGTAGTTTAGAAACCTCTGCTATTGATAGTAAGGGAAGCATGAGATCTTTCAGCCTCTGGATAGGTCTTCACGGGGAGACTGTGATGCACCCATCAGTCCTCAGGCAGAGCAGTTCCCTGGTCCTCTGGCTGCACAGTGCGATGTGTGCAGCTCTGCTGCAGGATGGCCTGCCGCACGCTGCACCTCCTTCCCACCCTGCTAGGTGGAAGAAGGGCACATCTGGTAGCTCATATGCTGCTGTAGTGGGCGTTTGAAATAATAGTCTTCAGGATGGATTGGCAGGGGAGGCCAGCAGTGTGGAGGAAGAGGTGAAGGGAGCAAAAGAGAGAAAAGGACTTCGGTGTTAGGATACATTACGCTTAAAATTCTGAGACTGTTCTACAGATGGGCCACATAAAGAATTAGATGTACAATTTGAAGTAAGTTCCGTAGGAAAATAATTGGGCTGGTGAAGCAATCTCACTCTCAGTAAATTGTTTTCTGAGGAGCCTATCCTGAACAGGGCTGTGCAGCTCTTCCTGATATTTGAGCATCCTCGGGTCTCATTGACTCAGTGGGAATTAAATTCATTGAACTCCTCACTAAGCAATTAATTCCTTATAGGTCTAATTTTTCTGCTGCAAAGTGGTAGCTGCCTTTACTTTTAGTTAGCAGTCGTACCCTGTGCTTCTCAAGTCCAAGCCTTAGCATGCCTGTATCATTTAATGGTTCCTTTGCGAGATACGTATTCAAGCATTTGTGCATGTATTTTGTACCTTTCTGCTTTCTGTGGATAGGATCTCCGATAGTTTTGTTAGGCTGACTGTGTCATGTTAGTAAATAGAACATGCAAAATACTTGGTGGAAAAATCTTTCAAAAAATAATCCTATCAAAAGCTCATAAGACAGTTTTATGGTTTGTTTTGGGTTTTTTTAAGTAGGAAGTATTTGTTTTGCCTTCTGAAAGGGATGGATGCACTTCAAATTAAGAGGACAACTTCAGTAGCATGGAGGATGAATGAGATAATAAATGGGATAATGAAAGTGAGATTTTTCTACCTTTCCTTTCCATGAGAGATGATCTGCTGAAATGCAGTATATTTACAGTCCTTGAATTACTGAAGCTCTAAATGTTTTTGCTTTCATGGTCTCCATTTGTGCTACTACGCAGTTTGGGATGATGGATTGTGGAGGACTGGGTGTTGGGATTAAAAGAATCAATAGTGTGATACAAAAGCTGAAATAACTCTGATGGAACATCAGTAAAGGCTAAGACTTGCCATAGGGTTTTGAACCTTAAAGAAGAGCTTGAGAAAGTATTTTAAGAAGAATTTGCTTCTCCCCTTACAATTGTAGTGTCTTTATTCCATGAGCAGAAGTCACTTGGGGGTTCTTGTTAAGTGCAGGAGTGGAGAAATTTTTTTCTTTTCTGCATGTGTGTGGTGCCCAGCACAATGCCTCTTGGGCACAATGTCTTCCGAGCATTGTCACGATGTCATTACTATCTCAGGCCATAGCTGACCTGAATAAAAATGGAGGAGTAGAGCTCTTAGTAGCCTAGTGTGCTGTTAAAGGGTTCAACACATGCAAACCGTAGAAGTAGGAGAATTTTTATCGTGCTAAAGTTATTCACTGTTTAAGAGAGCGTGTGTTGCAGATCCATACACTAGTGTGCATACCCCGGAGTGTTCCCAACCAGAAGTCCTCTCATTTGACTCCACCACTGGCAAATTGTGCAAGAACAATTGTAAGGCATGGATTTTGCTCTAGTGTTAGCCCTGTACAGTACTGCCCGCAGTGGTTTGTTAGGATGCAGGTTGGAAGATTTGGTCTGGAGTGGAGAGGATTGTTTGCTGAATAACATACTTTTCAGGGTGAAGGCGGCTGTCTCATGCAAAATAGCTACCATCTTTGTCCAAGCAGAACTCCAGACGTTTGGCTTGGTTATTGTTTTTTTTTTTTTCTTAAGTATGGACTAAATGAGTTAGTCTGAAGTAATTCTGAGCTATGAAACAAGAAAATTGAGGAATCCTTGAATCATTTACTAGGCAGACAGAAACCCAGGTGGGTGATGGTATAGGGGTATATTTGATGACTTCTCTTTCTAAATGATGTACGCATTGAAGGTACAGAAGAACATTGTGTTTCCATTGGGCATCTTTACACAGGAGGCACACCTGGAGCTCCACATTAGATGTTACGGATTTTATGGAAAAGGTGCTATTGAATGTGACTGAAGGGATCACAGTATGCCTCTTAACATTTTTGCTGTAATTCTGAGTGTTCCTGTCCTCATTGTTATCTTCTTGTTTCCCAAATGTTTATCAGAACTACTTTTACAACTTACAGCAATGTGCAAAAATCAAAATTCTGATTGCACGTTGCATTCTGAAAAGATATAGTCATTGCTTTCATATACATAATTCATACTGATGTCACAGTCTGGACTTAGAATTTTGACTCTGTTAGTCTCATAGTTTAAAAACAGTATATAAAATGTAGATACGTAATAAAAAATACAAAACCAGTAAGTTTTTATGTATACAAAAATTAATAAAATATTTATTTTAAAAAAAGACATAGCTCTATCACAAAGATAAATCAAAATCAGAGAGGCAGATTAAGTCAGAGCCATAAATGCTCCTCCTCTGAATTTAATACACATTTTGAAACAAAAGTAATTTAGACACATGACACTAAACAAACATGGGAAAGCTAGGCTGTTAGTGTTGAAAACCTTAGCTGTTTTCTATCTAAGCAAACTGTATGGGACTTGCCTATTAAAATATGCTGTGTAAAAATAAACCTATTAAGACAAGGTTGGCTTCATCATTTTTCTTCTGCAAATTAGGTGGTAGTTTCTGGCACTAACATTTTAGAGCTGAAAATGCAGAAACAAGGTTTGGTCATACACCTATTTGCTTCTTTCAAAGTCAAGCCGTCACAAAAGGAAGAAGAGGAATGCACTGCTCTGAAATACATTGATATTATTAGTTATGTATTAAAATGCAACACATCTTAAAAAATACTACTTTGGTCAAAATACTTACATTGAATGATGTCTTCCAAGGGAACAGAGTACTTAAACCAGCAATGTGTTTAAGCTTACGACTGATTTCAAGCATGAGAACGCAGAAGTATTCGTCTGCTTAAAATTAAGAGCAAGATTAACTGGACAAGGTTAATAGCCCTGCTGGGATGAGATCAGGTGTTCAGCTATAAGGACCTGACTCTGCCAATTTTACCCATGTTTTTTTTTTCCTGCAGTGAGACACCTATGAGGTTTTATTCCATTCGGTACAAGGGTGGTGTAGCCAAAGCTACTTAGGCCTTAAATCTAAGAGATGAAATCTTAAGCTCCAGGATCAGGCCACCTTCTCGCTTAATATTAACTGCGGGCAGGCAGTGCGAGGGCAGGCAAGAGGTGCAAAACTGAGGACCTTCAAAAAAACTCCCTAAGTCACAAAATACAGTTCCTGCCCAGATCTGCTGTGTTTCTGAGCGTGACATCTACCCTTTTTTGTTTCTGCTTTCAGGTTGCTCCTATAATTAAAGAAAGGATGATGAAGAAGGGCAGCATGATGCTTGGGTACCAGCCTCACCAGGGCAAAGTCAACTTCTTCCGCCAGGTGGTGATCAGCCCGCAAGTTAGTCGAGAGGACATGGACTTCTTGCTGGATGAAATCGAACTGCTTGCTAAGGACTTGTAGCTGTAGCTCCGTGGCACCAGGCACTGCTCACATGCGATATTTAAGGAGGGAGAACAGCAGCAGCATTCTGGTGCTATTTTGTGGAAGGTAGTATAAAGCTTGACATATAGTTTGGAAACTGTTGTTTTACAGAGTGATGCTAAGGGCTTTGCTGGTATGACACCCCTTCCCAGGAAAGTATTTGCCGATGGGGGCTGAGAGTGGCTTGGGGCAGGCTTGCTGCCGCTGCCGCCATTCTGGGAAGTGTTTCCTTCAGAAAGGGAGCACTTCTGAAAATGGTGTCTACGTCCCAGGGAGGGCAGCTATTTACGGGGTGCCTATGCACAGTGTGGCTCAAACTGCTCACTTACGTATGCAGGCAATACTCTTCTAAGTTACTGTTAGGAGTGGATTTAGCTCAGTGAGCCTTAAAATGCTAGTTAATACTCTGTCAATATTGTAGTTTGCTCTGTGTTTAAGGGTAGAGGCCTGGCTGGTAGTTACACGGGTAAGACTGGAAGTTGTGGGCTTATATGAAGAGTTCCTCGCGGCCCCTCACTAGGTGGATTGGCCAGGTTTTCCGCTGTGAGCACAGGCAGACGGTAGAATGGGGCTTGGTGGGCTTGTGCTGTCGCTGTCCTGGTTGGTTTGCAGGATGCCCCTACACAAAGCCCCGAGCAACCAATATTGACCCTGCTTTAAGCAGGTTAAACTAGATGACCTGTTAAGGTCCCTTCCAACCTACAGGATTTTGTGATTCTGTGAAATATAATCATTGGGCCCAGTCGGTGTTTGCTAGCGTTGCCCACCTGAATATCGCAACCCCTTTAGCAGAGCTAAGAATATTGCAGTAGCACTTAAAGCTTCGTACCTCTTTGTTAACAGGAATTACCTACCATTTCTGAACTGCTGTTCACCTTCCTCTATTTTTAAAGTGTAAAGATTTATTTAGCAGCTTTTAGATGCATTTTAAAATTATAACAGAAAAAAATATATTTACCTGAAAGATATGTAGTTTTTTATGTCTGGTGACTATATATTAAGAATATAGCAGAATTAATTATACGTCATTGTCTGCTTGTATTTTCCTACAGATTTGAGATGTTATCAGTGTTAGAATATATAATATATAGAACATGTATTATATAATATAACATAATCTTATGTTATTATTGTATAATTTATATTTTGACACTGAAATTAAGGTGGTGGTGATCAGAGAAGGCCTGCCTGTGATTTTAGGATATGAACAGCTTGAACATTTTTGGTCAATCTTAAGTTGCAAAAAAAAGTTCTAAACTTTGTGTTAAGAATCACAGAACAGTTTTGATCTGGTTTGATTCTATGAAATGATCCATTTTATAAAGATAGAAATGTATTTCTTGGGGTGAAGTTCTTGCAGCAAAGTAATGGAAATAGCCATGCCTTTCACCTTGTAATCAACAGCTGCTTAGCTTCAAAGTTTTGATGTTTGCTCCTTATTCTGCATTTGAAGTAGCGCTGACCAATGCGAACTTTTCTGCTATAACGTTATCTGTCCTGCTGAAAGCTGTCTTTAAACACAATGATATCTTGTCTTCATTTCCTACATTGTACTAGGATCCAACATTGCATGAAATTCCTTCTTTCAGTCTCCAGGATGGTGGTGTGGAAAGATTAACAAGGTCATGATAACCAAGGAGGTCACACTATTGGAGTGGTAGATAGGAGCAAGAGTTACCCTGCAGCAACGGCAGATGCCTTTTACAGTGCTGGAAGTGAATATTTTTGTGCTATTACAGTGATTCACTGGACTTTAAGCCAAACCCACATTGATATTAATATAAAAATGTGTATCACAAAGTGGCCCCTGGATTCTGCCCCGCAATACCCAAGTTCACTTTATTGCCTTGTGCTTTTGGCTATACCAGCTGTCGTGATCTTGGAAAGCCCCTAACTAAATTCAGGGCCCATAAGGCTTATTTAGCCTCCCAGGCACTCTGGGTAGAGTGCAGAGTGCACGAAGGGGTGTTGGGTGGATGGGATGGCTGCTGTTGCTTCTTGAGTTGGACAGTTCCCCTTCAGTTACCCCTTCTCCTTCTCTCTTTTGATCTGGAAGGGAAAGACAGAATACAGTGTCCGGATGTTTTGATTATGGTCCAGACTCTTGGTGAGTACTTGATTTTTGTTTCAGGGAGAGCTATGTCACCTTCCATCAGCTAAGAAGTTGGTCTGTGGTGTTTCATGACACCACTATGATCAAAAGAAGTGTTACTGCCTTGTTTCTCTTCATGTTGTTAGTGCATTTCTCTGTTTCTGTGACACTTGTGGCACATGTCAGACTGAAGTAACACAGTTCCCTTCTGTAGCACTAGTGGCTCTAGTATTTTTAAACGAATGGAAAGCAAAATGGAAAAAAATTATGTTTGCAGAAAGTAGGTCTCCGCTCAACATGTACACCTCTTTCTTCAAAGGTATAGGTTAACCTTCCAGTGTGGTGTGCGTACTTTATCTAATCTCCATATCTTTTCTATTATTTCTGATCCCTTATCATGTCCCCGGTGCGCAATATGATGATCTCATTTCGGGTCTAATGTAACTTTCTCATAGTTGCCTATGTAGCGCTAGTATGTACAAAATGTCTATTTTGTAGCTGGTGATTTTAATAAAAAGTCAGGTAAATGACACCCGTATAAATACAGACTGTGTTTGTCATTTGTCAGTCTAAAACCGCAGTGATACATATAAAGAAGGTATCTGTGAGCACTCCAGATGGAGAAACAACAAACTGCCAGCACTGGTTTAAAATGTGAAACCTAGTTTAACCCTGCTTCAGGAAGTGGTTTATCAGTGTGCTGTGCCCATGTAATTTTTTTAACAAACATCTTGGTTGAAAATATGTCACAATTTATCTCATTCTTGCTTTCAAATGCAGAAGCTAAATTGTCTTTGCATAAATGACCATTCTATTTTTTTTTTTTACTATTCTAGGTAGTTTGGAATGTCCCATGAGCTCCCTCTCCTAATTACTGACAAGCACCATCTCTCAGGATGCTAAACCAAGTTATAGAAGTTGTGAGGTACAGGTATAAATCAGTGTAGAAGCTGATCTGTTGGTTGTTTGTAATTTCTTGTGTCTACTTCTAATAATATTTTTTTCAATAGGAAAGGAAGGAAATATGTAGACAGAAGGGATGCTGAGGCAGTTTTTACCCTTAGCTGTGCGAATGCATCTTGTGAGAATATTGGGCATTTTATGCTGGGTCCATGTGCAAAACCACTCAACACAAATCATCGTGCCTGGAACTAGCAGTCCTTGTCTCAGGACTTCTAATATGATTTTCTTTGATAGATTAATATACTAGTCGGTATTAATCAGATTCTGGTTATGAATTATTTCAGTGCTTCTAACTCCCACTGCTTTTACTGGAAACCCTTGCTGGATTGGGCCCCGAGTTTTATCGCTAGGATCTTTCATTTCAACACCAGCAGTTTGACACTCGGAACATCTCCGTTTATCTACTCAAGGTTCGTGCCTAGAGATTGAGATTTACCTTTATTTCTGTGAGACTGAATTGAAGTGTATTTTCATTTGCATTCTTCAGTGATGCATTAGGATGCTTTTCAAGTATCATTTGACCCTTAAAGGACAAGTAATATCCTTTAAGAACAGCCTGGTAGAACTGGTAGAGTTGCGTTCCCAGAATGCCACGTAAGAGCATGTAAAACCCTGTTATGTGCCTGGGGCTTTCTCATGCACGCAGATCACAGTATTAGTTCATGCTCAAATAATTTTTATTTTTAAATGCTTGGGTAGCATGATTGGGCTTACAAAGCTGATACAAAATGTTGAAGGCAGAGGAGAATAATTCAGAAATACTAAATGCTAAGTCTGCTTTCTCCTGCTGTGTCACACATGAGGTCTGTGATGAGCCAAAGGGAAGCTGAAAGCGTCATTTGAGTCCCCCATTTTCATCAGTGCCAAATCTGCCCAGCCTCTCTTCCCCCCCCGCTGGCTGGTTCCATGGGCTTTCCCAATGGGAAAGTGATGGGTGTGTGTTCATCCTGGAAATCAGTTGTAGGTAAGGCGCACTCACAGCCCTTCTTCCTGTGGCATAATTGGTAAATGCTGATAAATCATCTGAGCTGATAAGCACCATGTCTAGCACTGTAACTGCTAAGTATTGCTGCTGTTACATCCCAAAATAATGCAATTGCACACATTCATTATGGCTTAATTGCACATGCTAATTGCAGGTTAGATGCAATCAAACAGCACCGCCTGGCAAATACACTGTACAGACCATGAGAAACCCTTGTGGAGGGGTTTTCTTTCTTTAAATTGAATCTAGTCTCCCACAATTACATGTTTTTGCTTCAGATGTACAATTAGATGTTATTAGTCTAATTCTGTAACTACACAATAATCAACCAAAAATTGAACTTTGAGAAGCAAAACAAAACAAGGAAATTTGCACAGCAAGAGGTACAATAAAGAGAACGTCAAAGGTTTTGAGGGAAACCCACAGAAGGAAACAATGATCATGTGAGTGATTAACCTTTGTTAAATCTAACGCACGTGAGTGGTCCTCATGGCTGTGCTGCAGGAGTGAGTGGTGGAGCAGCACCAGTCGTGGAGCCATCAAAGAACTTGCCTATGCCCTGAAACTGCAGCTGTCTGCCTCAGCATAGCGTGGTCCATCCACTGACCCTAGACAAGCCCTTTCAGAAGGCAAGATGCTTTTGTAGTACAGTAACGGCTTTTGTATATATCGGAGTAAAGTTTTAAAGTAGTCTCAATAATAAAAGTGGTACTGAAAGGGTATCTTGAAAGTCCCAACAGAGCTGACCACTTTAAGCCTTAGTAGCTCATGTACCATTATACAGTTGATCACATTTATAAAATTTCTGTAAAAAAACCCCAGTAAAATCTTTATTGTATGAAGGATAAAGGCGAATAATAGGAACTGAAGGACGCGGACCCTTAGTAGTTCTGTCAAACGCAGCTGTTCTGTTATGATGAAGTAATTTCTTTCTTGTAAATAACTTGGAGAACAATAATTTCTACAGAGCTATTTAAAAATGGAAAGTATGATGAAAGCACTTGCCATGAAATACCAGAGGCCTAAGGAAAATAACATCTGTCTTTGGGACTGTGCGGTCTATATTGTCCTCTGTACAACACTGTTCTTCCAAGAAATTTTCACCCAGCTTGTCATTCTGGGAAAATGACTCCTGAAATCTGACAGGCATTGGCACTGGCAGCTTTATACATCCTGCCCCTTTCATGCCAGGTAAGATGGATTTTTAACTCTTGCTCAGTTTCTGTGCCGTCTTTTATGCCTTGGACGTTTTTTCAGAGTGAAATTTTCAGTATTTGGCACGATAGGAAAAATATCAGGGAAGCAGAAGGGGGAAAATTGAAAGCTGAAGCAAAAGCAGTGCACAGACTGGTATCTTAAAGTGACATTTTGTCTTCTCTTTCTCAGCAGTGGATTTGTCTAGATGCTCAAATGATGATCACTGGCTACTTCTGTCAGAATTACAGTAACACCACAATCAGGACTTCACTCTGCACTGTACAGTAGACCGGTTTGGTCATGGAACACTAAGTAAGGCAAAGGGTGGGAGAAAGAGATGTTAGTTCCTGTTTTACAGAAGAATGATGCATAAGGAACTTAAAACCTCTATTTTTGTGAAACCTTGCCCTGCAGCTTTAGAAAAATTGTTGCAGGGGTCACTACTCAGAGACAGCAGTGAGTGAAAACGGGACATGCTATGATATGGGCTTAGCAGAGGGAGATGGTGCTAGGCTATCCAGAGAGCTGTCTGGGGGAAAAAAATCAAATTTTCTAGACTGGACTCTTACTGTGTTTGATGTTGTATAATTTGGGAAAACCTACATAAGATAGGAAGTGGGACAGAAAATGTAAGGTGGGTAGGACTATCTAGTGAAAGATGAAAACGAGTGATGGAGAAGGGAAGATACCACTCAAACGTGGGCATTGATTCTGGGCTAATTTAGCTTCACACTGTCATCACTAACCTTTTTGGAAAGATTATGTTCATTAAATCCGTTGATGAAGCTGTGTTGGAAATTTTAGGCTGACATGGTGGAGAACTAGGAGATTTTAAGAGCTTGTGGCAAGGGAGGCTCAGTCAAAGTGCAAAATCTTTGAGGACTCGCAAAAAGCTGCAAGAACTTTTTGGTTAGAGGTAGGATGTACTGAACACTTGGAAAATTGTGGGGATAAGTGTAATGATGGCATAAATAGCGGTGTATGAGCTAAACCTGAATGCCTTATAAAGTCAGCCAGACAAGAAGTTTGGTGGTAAACATCAAAGCAGATCTGGCCTCACCTCTGGAGCATAGCAGCAGGGAAACCCTGACAGGCAGCAGGCTTGGCGGCTGCTCCAGGCCCCTGTCCCCCAGCTCTGCTGTCTCAAGCTGGGAGCAGTGGGCGGTGGGCATGTTAACTGGTGTTACAGACTGAAGAGCAGCACTCCCTAGGTGTGTGCTCCATCTACCCGTGTGTCCTCTGGTAACCGACCTGTGCCACACGCAGGATGATGTCTCTTCCAAAGAGCAATCCTGAACATCTCATGTGTGGCAGGGGAGGGAATTGGAACTGAAATTTCTTGGGATTTTTCAAAGTCAAAAAATGTTGCTTTGTTTTAGGCAGTCTCCTGTGCAAACGTTGGATTTCAATAGACTTTAGGGAAATGCACACAGACCTGTGATAATTTCTTGTCATCCTGCCTAAATAGTGACGGGAATATGTTTCCTTGCTGTGTAACCCATGATGATGCTGGTGTGTTTGGGGCATTGAAGCTGGGCAGTGGGGAGCTCAGAGGGCCATGAAAAAAGCACTTTCCTGACTGTGCGCCTCTCAGCTGAGCACTGATTCCTTACTCGTGCTCTTTACCAAGGTTAAAAACTGACTCGGGAGCATGCAAGCCACTTTCAGCTCTATGGCCTCAGAGTGCTGAGTTTCCAGGCTTGATTTTATTCTGAAGCAATCCAAATGTCTGGGTTTTTAAAAATATTTTCCTTTCCTTCAGAAATATTGATGTTCTACGGTGAGTTACAGAAGAGGATGTCCTGTCCCCATGCCCCAACACATTTTGGAATTGCCCATAGAACAAAATTTCCAGATTCCTGACCACCCTGAACTCAGACCTTTGGAGCCACAGACCAAACACAGAACTGCGACCCCTGTGAGAAGATAGGATCTCAAGATGTCATCAAGATGATATGACCACCATCCCGAGGTAAGATCAGTGATATCTGAGAACTAGTGTCTAACCTTTGTCTAGCCTATGACCAAAAGTGCTGGACGGACAGCCTGCAGTCTTCCCGTAATGGATAATCCAGATTTTCCCTGCTGTGTTTGATCTACCTACCATGATTAGGGCTAACGCATGTTTTTCCTCTCAGCAACCTCTCCGTGTTCTAAGTTCATTATCTTACTGCCCCTTAATTATTGGCTTTTCTAGTCCTGCATTACAGTCATTCCTCCCACATTTCCTCAGAGGCTGTGTTTGAAAATCTTCTGATTGTTCCACTGCCCAAAACAAGGCAGAGCAGTTCTCTGAACTCTTACCAGGTTTTCAAAGGGAGCAGGATCACTTTGTACATCTCTCAGCTACACTGCTCTTTGTACGTCACCGTGATGCTCGCCTTCTTTTGTAACAGCAGGACACTATTGACTCTTGTCAGGCTTGTGATCCACCCTGAGCACTAGAGCTTCTTTGGCCAGCTGCTCTCCATTAGATATCTGTATGCTTAATTACTCCTTTGTAAGTGTTCCCAGTAATGAGGATCATGGTTTTTCAAAACATTTATTCAATATGTCAAGAACAATTTGAATTGTCAGTCCATCCTGCAGCACACTTGCAGCCTCTCACAGCATGATACAGTTTGCAGGTTTCATAAGCATTTACATTTGTCCATCACCTAGGTAATTATTTAAAATACTGAATAGGAGCCTCACGTGGGTCATTGTGGGATGGTACTCAGTGCCTCCTAGGGATATACATAGTAACTGTTGTAAATTCAAGCCAGCTTTGCATCAACTCTGTACTTGAATTTGAGCAACATTTCCCTAGTTTGCTAACAAGAATATCACTTGAGGTGACATCAAAAGCCTTTCTAAGCTCCACACGTATGATGCTTACTGTATCTTCTCCATTTTACAAGAGCTACTGCTCTGTACGATAAAAAAAATATGTTGACGAATCCATGTTGCCCCCTACCCTCTTCATACTGTTTTCCAGTTGCCTTCAAATAATTTGATTCTTCCTACCCCTTGTAATTTCCTGAGAGACAAGGAACCGAATGGGTTCCGCAGCTCTTTTTGCCCCATTTCAAGTAGTAAGTACTACCTCTGTCCCTTTGGCTATGTGGGAGCAAACTGTGTGACTGCAGAAATCCTCGCTGGGGCATATTGCATCTCGGAGAACTTGACCCTCAGGGGGGCTGGGGCAGGGGCTGGGGCCTGGGGATGCCGCAGGGCCTGGCCAGGCTGCTTACCTGGGCGCTGACTCTGGGAAAGCAGGGGTCTTGGAAGGGGAACACAGGGGAGCACCAAAGCCTTGCCTTAGTACAGAGCTATGATATGGCTGGGACATGCATCTGGATTCGGAACTGGACATGTGTTTTATGCAAAAGAGTCAGAGTAGTCAAAGACAAGCACAAATAGATCTGAGATGGCAATTTTGTCCACATCAGTCAGCTGAAACAATACAATATACTAAGCATTTTCCACCCTTTTCTTATCCCATACTAGTTTGAGAATTAATCTTTTATTGTCTGATTGTAGCTAGACAGAAGACTAATATAACCAAACAAGTACTAAACATTTTGGCCTTTCCATCCACTCGCCTTTTCAGTTGTACAGTTCATCCTGAAGGGGTTTCTTTTATGGTTTTAGTTTTGGTTTTTAATGCTTTTCCTTCATAAAAAAAGTACCCTCAGTATTTAGTTTGCTGGGTGTCTTTAGAATGGGAAGACAAAGACGTTGCTCTGGTCCCGGAGTATTGAACGTGATGAGGCAATCATGTAGGAGATATTTGCATAAGTCGTTAAAACAAAAAACAAAAAAAAAAAAAAAAAGAGTTCCTCCCCCCTGCCTGATTAAGGGCCCTTCCCCCATAATTGTTGTCTTAATGAAAGCATTGCATGCAGCTCACAATCCCTATAATTCCATTTTAATTACTCCTGGAAGACAATTAAAGCAGTTATTTAAAAATCAATTCTTACCATAAAATACAGCAAAATGGAGTCACAAGCATATGCAAGTTATTCATCAGAGCATTTAATATCCTCAGGTTAATAATTTTATTATTGCCAGGGTGCATGGCTTAAGCAAGAAATGTGTTGCTACGTGGGTGAGAGGTGTCATTCGCTCTGTAGCATTCACACATTCCAATTGCTAATGCATTGGCCACACATAAAGAAAAAGAGATAGAAAAAGATGAACATCATCATTTGACCTGTCTGACCCTGTATCCAAAGCTTATTTCATGCATTTGTCCATGAAATAAATTTCCATCTCTTCTAGAAGCTAATATGATTGACTCTGCACATCGGGGCAAGTAGTGTAGAAATACAGAGCTCCAGCCTCGCCAGCCCACACGGCCATCAAGACTCACCCAGGATTGCCAGAATGCTCATTGGAAAATGAAAAGGCAAAATTTTCTTTGTTAAAATCCATTGTATTCCTTGTTAGGATTTTTGAACCAAATACTTTGTATCATTAGCACTAATGTGAAGATACATAAAGAAAAGAACAACCAGTCTCTAAGCTAGTGTATGAGCAACTCTCCGTGTGTCCACACCAAAAATCTCCCTAAAATCCACAGACCTAATAGGTCGCGTTGCTGAAGTCAAACCTATTGACCTCAGCAGTGTTGTAGTGGGGTGAGGAAACGGTCTTACTTGGGAGCCCATGAAAGCACACGGAACGGACTTCATCTGTCCAAGCTTCGGCTGCCTGCCCGTTGGCTGCCCATGCCCAGCCTCCCTTGTGGCTCCCTGTGCAGCCCCGCTCCCGCCGGGAAGGGCCCACCCTGCCATGGCAGCCAACTTTAGGCCAAGCTGCTGATGTGATAAGGGTGGTGAGATGCTGCCGCATCGCGCGCTCGCTTTGGGGAGAGTTTTCCTGAGATTGTTTTACGTTGAAAAGCAAACCCTCTTCTGCCAAAATGTTTGCCTCTAGAGCCTATAAAACCAAATTAGACTCTTCCCCAGCTCAAGAATGAATTTTGTCTAGTTGTGTGTCATGGATATAATAAACAGTTTATACTCAGGCAAAGGCTGTGTTTAAGTATGGCTGAATCCTGTTTGGTTTACTGTGATTAACCCAAACAATTTACAAATGGATGAAGTAAGTTAATTTAAATTCTTTCTTCCATTTCCTATGGCTTTGTTAAGATTAGGTTCTTAAAGCAACCATTCCAGAAATTATTTCAAGACAAGCCCATTAATGTTAACATTCCTAAATTAAAATGAAATTGCTTTTTTTCTCCCCCCCTTATTTAATAAGGCTTACATGTCCTTTCCAGAAGTACCCAGGCTAAACAACCTGCTGCTTAATGGGCGATGCCCTTAATGCCTTAAAACACAGGAGCACTTTGCTATGCCATTCGAAGCAATACAAGAAGAATTTCAGTCTAATCCCCTGCAAGTTGCGTTTGCACACTCCTCCCCAGTAGTGAGGCTGAAGTGTCGGTGATGTTGTCATGTCACAGAAATACTGCTCCTGCTTCTCCCGTGGGGTTTAGATGTGCAAAAGGGGTTGTAGCCAAAGCACATGAGCAAGTCTGTGTAAAAGCATACAAGGCTTAACAACTGGAAAATTAACAGTCTTCGTATGAGATTTATGTCCTGTTCAAAACCTTTTAGCTAATTAAAGGTATGGCCTACTTTCTGCTGCCTGCAGGAATACCAGATGGACGTCTTATGGAAAGCACGTATCTCTTGAAGAGAATCCGTACCCTGGCTTTAATTTGCCAAAGGAGGAAACCTCACCTTTCCAGAAATAAGGCTGGATGCAGGTATCATCAGCAGTTACCATCTTTCACTTGCTAAGTGCTTCTTTTATGGATGGGCTGCTCCTGAATGTAATATGTTGTCTGTTAACCCATGTGCTGCAAGTTATAATTCTCCTTGCTGGCGGCACCGCGTAGTTGTTTGTCTTGGTGGTGTGAGCAGATGGGTTTTGTGTTTTCTTCTACTGGATCCTTTCTCTGACAACCTTTAGTTCAGTTTCGTTGGATCAGAGATGTTTTTGTCGTTCCAGGCATGCATATATCCTGTATAAAAGGCTTTGCTCTTTCAAAAAGTAGTGTTTTGCTTTAAATGATTCTCAAACAATTGTTGCAATGATGCACTGAAAGAGCCCAGAGTAGGCCTTGTATTTTTATCTCAATCTCTGAAGCAACAGCCCTTGTCACTTCTGAGTCTCAGAAGGCATTTCATATACATTGCCAAATGATATATTCCCAATTTAATATCAATATTTTTATAATCTTATTTTACTGAGTAGTCGTAGCACAGGCAGCCTTGCTGGGTGAGCGCAGAGATCCTCTCAGCATTCGCATACGTGTTTGAGGAAGTCAACAGGTAAAGGCCCGCCTTTAGGAGCTAAACGTTTGCAGCCACAGACAGGCAGATGTTATCTCAGGGGAAGTTTATATTGTCTTCTGTTTGAGAACTAGAAAGACAATTTTCACTTTCAAAGGAAATCAGGAATTACATTAAATCAATACCTTCTGCAAAACATTTTCTAACCTTAAATGGATTCCCGCAAGGCTGAAACGTGAAGACTCAGGCGTAGTTCTAACAGAAGAAAGTCTGTTTCTGGAGCTCTTTGTACCAGCTGGAAAGTATTGGGCTTGGCCTTTGTCGGGGTGAGCTGGGGGGGGGGTGTGTGTGACGAGCTCCCCTTCTGCAGCTCACTGTACAGCTCCGGTAACACATCCCGCATCCCACATTGCTCTCACTTATCCAAAATAATGTACTCGCCTAAACCCCACATGCAGCCAGCCAGAGGCTGAGGCACACCGCAAAAACCAGGACATCTCAAAGGTTTTTACGTTACACTGGCAGGTGACTGAGCTGCATGATGCAAAAAACCCTGTTGCAGCAGGGCTGTAAATGTTGTAGGGGTGTTTTCATTCCTGGCTTGGGGGGTGGGAGGGTGAGAGTCAAGGGTGGAGTCGGAGGGGTGATGCAAGTTGCTCGTGTGAATGACAAGCCAGTGGTGATGTGGTCATCCTGTCCTTCAGCAAACACAGAGACCTCGGGCAGCCACTCAAACCGAAGCAGAAAGCCGCCAAGCCTGGCCAGAGACCTGACCGCCATCTCTGTGCAAGCTGGTTAGAAACACGTACGATGTGCGTTTCTTTCAGGCTTCGCTTCCTCTGCATCACTCCCACCCTAAATACGCAAAGTGGCGGTGTATTCAACAGGTGTGTGCGGTGGGTTTACTCAGGTGCCATTTCTGGAGGTGGGCAGACCCTAGCAGTCAGGATGGTCCCTGTAGGGGAGAGGAGGGGGCTGGGGCAGGAGCGGTAGGCAGGAAGAAGGGCATGGCTCTAGCCTGAGCAGAACCAATGGTGAGGTGCCCTGTGGGAGGTCATGCAGTGCTCAGCTCAACGCTTGAACCCAAATAGCTGATGCGGGTCCTGGTCTGAAACACAAACGCGGTAAGTTGCCTTCATGAGAGAAAGACCAGTGCCTTGACCCCAAACTGGAGGTAGGAGGAAGAGCATTGCACAGCCCCCGTTCAGGCACCTGAGGGTGCCTGGGAGGAGGAGAGGAGTGGTGGGGAGGAGATTTTGGTAGCTGGGGCTTGAAGCCGTGGAAGGGTGAAAAAAAGAAAGCAAACTGAATTGCTTTTTGTTGTTCTTCCTTGCTGCAGCAGAGGAGCAAGAGGTGTTTTCAGTGCTTTCAGCTGTGAGTGGTCCCTTGGGTGACACACATGAGCCTGCTAGCCTGGGAAGAAGTGCCAGGGATCTTTGCTCTACCTGCCTTCTCATGGCAGCACATTTATGAACCAGACATCTCAGCAGTGGGAGTTCACTCACGCGGACTTGATCAGGTAACCATTTTATTTTTTAAGAATTTAGTTACGTAAATGCAGCTGTCTGAAGGGATTAGTTTATCACCATTATAACTGAGCAACTAATTCACAGCAGATAATTTATGAGCTGCCTTTTGCCTTTGTCTCTTCATGAAGTGATTAGATGGTGCTCAAAGTGTTCATCGGTCAAGAGTTTTAGATCTATTTCCTGGGCTTGGTCCTCCCAGAAGCCTCACAATTTGGCCGTATTTCAACAAACCACTGATTTTCTCCTCAGCTTTCTGCCCACGAGCAAGGCCTTTCAGCTGCTGGAGGTCAAAAATAGGTGAAAGCTGCAAACAGGTCTAGGCATGGTGAGGAAGTGTGGTCTGGACAGCCAAGCTGGGACACCATGGGCTCAGGCCAAATGGGTCTTGGGGGTCATGCTGGGAAATGTAATCCACTAGCACACAGGTGCCCGATCAAAAAAACAACCAAGCACCAAAATCCTGCAGTGAGGTGCATTACTTGTACTGATAGAGGAGGAGACTGGGATTTTTGGCACACACACACCCCCAGCAAGAGCCTCTGAACGTGCATATGGTGCGCACTGACTTGCATGAATATTTGCCAAGTAATAAGCAGCATGAACGCAGCCAAACTGCATTCAGGAACGAGCAGCAGACAGTCTGGAACAGAATTCACTCCATCTTCTTTGTGGCTGGAGGGAAAAATTGCCATAGGCAGCATTTTATTAAAAACATAATGCCAAAAAAAAGAAAAAAAAAAAAAGAAAGCAGGAGGGAGAGAAAGAGCTAAGGATCGGGAAATAAATTAATCAAGGTTTCTCTGGAAGCAAAGGAAGCCCTTGGGTCCCAGCACAGCTGGCTTGACAAGAGGACAATATTGCAGGTGCTCTACATGTGGCCCAGTTTGTTTCCAGGAGCGTTCAGAGCAATGATGTCTTAATTCCTTTCTCCCCTCCAACCCCCAGGAGCCAGGTCATGATTTTTTTCTTCTTTTATCGTTCCTGTCTATTCCAGTAGCAGTTGCAAATACCCTAGAAGGGAGTGAAATCTCGATTGTGCTGGGAATTACATGAACTGGTAACATGGGCAGGCTGTGCAGGGAAACTTTGCCATCCAGTTTAGACCATTGCATAGTTCAGTAGTAAACCCAAGGATTGCCTTCTGCATTGCACAGCTGGAGCCTCCTTGCTGTGTACCCTGGTGATAAAATGCTGATTGGGATGCTAATTAAGAGCTGCTTACAGCAGGATGTTGAATACCGTATTTAGGATGAGAAAGGTGGGCGAAAGTCTTAATTGAAAAAAATTATTAGAAGGATACGGTGTACTTTATTTCAAGGATATTTTGTATATCGAGACTGAAAGGTCTGGCATTTGCCTGCTACGTTTTCTTAAGCCGTTTCGTATTTGGTTTTGCAACACTTGCTTGCCTTGTTATGCCAAAAGGACTTGGGCTTTGAGCCGGTATAGACAGGATGTCGGGGCTTGAAGATCTTTGCAAGTACGTGGCCAGCGGTGGGGACTGGTGAGGGGTGGCCACTGCCATCAGCACACCAGCTGAGGCCGACCACAGTGACGCTAGGCTTGCCTTGGGCACAGCAGGGCGCTGCTGGAAACCACAGAAGTGTGGACAGTGCGGCTTTGGATGTCTGCAGGGAAGCTGAGAGCTGTTTTGTACCTGGTCTTCACTGAAGAAACAGGAGGGAAGGGAAGGCTGTGTCAGTAGTGCTTGCTGGGGAGGGAGTATCCTACCATCCCTCCGCGTTAGAGCGACTACAGCAAGGCTGGTGCGGGCACGTTGCCTTGCAGCTGGCGGGGTCCTGTCCTGACTGCACCCCCAGCAGCCCTGCAGCAAGGCTCCCTGCAGGCCCCTCTGGGGTGGCCCCAGGCAGCTGGTTTCACCTGGCTGCAGCATCCTCCCTGTGCGGTTGGATTTATAGTCTGGTAGCGTGGGGCAGAGGGGAGCTGGCTTGATGAAGGACATGGTCACCTGCAGCTGTCTGCTGGCGGGGGCACCTAGGCAGCGTCTCCTTCACAAAGCCCCTGTTTCTCCAAGTTCAGACTAAATGTGGCCACTGTTCTTTGCACCACAGCTGACATTGGCTGCCTGTGCTGCTTTGTTTGGAGCACCAGGTGCCCGGAGAGGCTGTGAGATCATTAGCTTTGAACATATGCAAAATTCAACAAGGTCTTGAGCAACCTGATCCAAGCTGCCTGTTTTGAACAGGACCCTGGGCCAGGTGACCAGCAAGCACAGTGCCTGCAGCAGAGACCCCTGCTAGCCTTACTTATTCTGCAGTTCTGCTCACCTCAAGAATGAAGACTTCTGGGTGCCTGTTTGGGGAATCCCCACGTAAAGGTTCAAAAGGAGGTATTCAGTGCAGCCAAGCATGAGCTCTGGTGGAGGTTTTGGCACCAAAGTACGGTCCCTGAAAAAAAAATAATAATGGTGATACCTGGAGAGTTTCAGATGCCTACAGCAGGCACTGGAGGGCTGCATCCTGTGTAAAGGCTTAGATTCATCCTAAGTCCCACTTGAGGCAATTTGAGTGGGGGAAGAGGAAGGTACCTCACTCTTTGTTTATGTGGTGCTTGTGTTCTGCATGTCTTCCGTGGGAGCCCAAGCAATTAATCATACAGTTCTCAGTGACACAGATTTAGCGGGCTGTCTTCTGGCTCACTTTAATACCAGCACTGAAACAACTGAAGTTTAACTACAGCCTTATCATAGAATCATTTAGTTTGGAAAAGACCTTCAAGACCAATGAGCCAACCATTAACCTAGCACTGCCAAATGCACCACTAAACCCAGTGCCTCATCTGTACTGAGAATTGAGCAGCCTAAAAGCTGGAGAACATCAGCTGTGAACCCTCTTCTCTCTCCCCACCCCTGAGACTAGTGACGGTTTTACACTGCAGGGGCTAATGCGCCAGCATGTTTGGGTGTCTGCTCGTGCTGTTCTGCTGAAGCGCTGGGTAGAGACCAGAAGAGGCATTAGCAAAACAGGACGCATGCAAAGACCATTGGACACCCCCAGCATGACATTCAGGCCTCTGGTGGCAAGGAATGGTCCTGAATCCTTTTAGGATAGGGTTTGTTTTAGAAAGAGCGGTCTCCCTATTCTGGATGCTCTAGAGATAAAAGACAAATGCAAGTTGGTGTTATTTTATTTGCTCCAATAAACATTTGCTTTATACAAAACAAAACAGACGAAAAAAACCCCCAAAACAGTTACAAAGCAAGTTAAGTGCTTCAAACTTGATATACAAGAGTATATATTGTTCACATTCCTATTTCATACATGATGTACAGGTGAAATATTCCTTAAAAGAATAAGAACATTCCTTTACATGTAGTAGTAAAAAAACCCCAAAGGTAAAAGTGTCAGTATTGTCAGGAACTACCGGACGCCATTCCTTGCCGTTCAGCGTGGATGGAAGAGGAGGAAGGGGCGGGCGGTCCCTGCCCCCCGCCGCGGGCTGCCGAGGTGGCAGCAGCGCCGCTGGAGGGCAGCAGCGCCGCTAGAGGGCAGCAGGCCCCGCCGCCAGGCCCAGCGCCCCCCGCACACCGCATTCGCCGAGTGCCGCGGTAGTCGCCGAGGTTTTTGCCCCGCGTTGTTTAAATATTTCTGAGTAGTTTGGTTAAAATGAAAGAAAAAAAAGGCAGATACAAACCCATTTCAAATAAAATATTTGTCATCTTAAATCTTAAGTCCTATTTGAGGAAGCGTGATTCCTATTGACTTACATGGCAACATCTTCTGGAGAAATAGCGATGTTCATCTGTCAAAGGTGTTTAATAAATTGCACCAGATACACCCGTACAGGGCTGGCTTGTGCCGGCTGAATTTCTAATTTCCAAGGCCTGCTTCCATGCCGTGGGGAAGAAAAAAGTGGAAAAATTGCCTCAAAACTCCTGAAGACAAAATTGTTAGCACTTACTAAACACATCGCTGCCATTTATATAGACCCAATGTGATGTGAACTATCTTATTAAACATTTGGAGAACTTCTGAAAGAATGTAAGCAATGTCTGAGGGCTCCTTTTGGAATAAATCTCCTTTCTTGGGGTTTGGGCTTATTTTCTGTTAATTGCTGACTTGCTGAGGGCAGAATATACCATTAACCTAATGCTACAGTGTTTTCCCTCACCTCCGAGGTCCGTTTGCAAGGAACTTTTCTCTAGAAAGCATGGAACAGAGTCAGACTGTGGTCTGTCAAGCAATTTGACATGCTGTACAGGGGAAAAAAAAAAAAAAAAAGAAAGAGTTTGTTCTTATAGCAACACAATCAAGGTAAAAGGAAGGGAAAAAATAGTACTGCCTGCACTGAGAATGCACAGCAAATATAAAACATCTGCTTGGATTATTGCTGGCCCTGTTTTGTTTTGTATGGTTTGGGGGTGGGAGGAGGAGAAACTCATCCTGCTGCTATTTTGCAACCTGCTTGCAAGCAGCATGAATTCAAAGCAATAAACATATAACATTAATAACCTCTGTATCAAAGCACACATGTGGAGGGACCAAAGTTCTTTGCGCTGCTGTTCTGGGACATTGTAAGGACACAGGGGTGAAGGTGAGAGGGCAAAGGCATCCCTGAACCTTCCAAAATGTGCTGCGGACAGGACCATATAGGTACAACTGCAAAGCCAAATTGGCCTGTCTGCTGTGAGACTGCTCCTGCAGCCGTGAACCGCAGGGCCACAGCCAGGTGCTTACAGCACATGCTTTGAAAGCCGTCTTCTTACCACCTCATACTCCCAGCTTTGGCAGATCGCTTAGGGCACAGTTGCTGGTGTCCTGCTATGCCAGTATCCCCAGGCTCCTTCCCTAAAGGCAAATGATCTCCTGGAAGCACTTTTGAAAAAATTTTAACTCTTTTTCTTTTTTTTTTTTTTTTCCGAGCATGGCTGTGTATAGATATATAGAGATATATATATACATACACACACATTTTTTTTTTAATATATATATATATGTATATATATATTTATAATAGCAATTTCATAGTTATATACAGGCATTAATAAAGTGCATAATGTTATTGGCTATTTTCAAATCTCATTTCCTGAGGAAGTGCTAACATACATAGCTCCTCCTGTGACATGATGCCAGCAGCCAATGCTAGGGTATGACACTTACTCCCCAGCTTTTAATTCCCACGAATACATCTCTCCGTTCAGAGCTGGAGCCTAAAGGGAGTAGTGACAGCCTCAGTCCTCCAGGAAGCAAGTCAAGGCACCGATCGAGACTCCTTCCTTTGCAAGGTGAACGCGTCTAGGAGCGACTTCCCTCTGTTCTGGAGCTCTTGGGCACATGCTACTTGGCAGTGGTCACGGAGCCATCTTCAGGGATCTTCTCCTCTGAACAGCTTCTTCCCGAGAGCTTGTCATGGTGCTTGAGCTCGCTGAAGCGCTCCGCAACGCACTGTGCTGTGAGCCGCGCCTCGGGGTCGTGGTCCCAGCACTCAATGAGAGTTTCACACACCATCTGGATGCCCTGCAGAGAGCACAGAGAGCGGCCAGTCAGCGCCAGAGCCCACGTGTGGGTTGCCTTAGTGCCCTCTGAAGTTCAGGGGTTATTCACCTGTGTCCTGCGGGTGCTTTATGGGCTCTGCTGCTATGGTCACGGGGGGCATGCTTTTTTTTTTTTTTTTTTTTTTTTTAAGACACCCTACTACAACATTTTATGCCCTTTAGTTGGTACTATCATTTCTGAGCTTACGTTCTGACACTTTATAACAAGAAAAATGACACATTGGACTAGTGTTACAGAATCAAGTAGGGTTTTTTTCAATCAAGATGATCAGAATTCTTCTGTGTGACTTCCCACTCAATCCGTGCCTCTGCCTGCCTGAATTCTGTTTGGGTTTTTCAAACAAAATTCTGACTGCCAGCAATATCAGGCCCTGCCTTAGCTCTTTATGAATTCCTTGCAGGCTAACTAAATCTATGGGCAAGTATGGGACACAGTCACACACCTGAACGCGTCACTCACAGATGTAACTATTTAACCTTCATTTCAGTACCGATGCACATGTTTAGAGGAGGAAAAAACAGCTGCATCTCTGTAATGCATTTTATAAACATGAGGTATTTGCCAGGAAATTGTGTGCTTTGCTTTATGACACTAAGAGCCCATTAAGTAGGATTTATCTTAAACTTCTTATTTAAAAAAATAACAGTTCACAACACTGCATTAATTGCATAATTTACCTAATTGGTGATGTTGACTGATGTCAATGTTAATAGCAGAACGTTATTGTCTGTATACAAATAACATTAGTTTTCTGCTGGCATTGAAATTACAAGCAGTAAATTAAATTAAATATTAAACATTAACTTGAAATCAATAGTGCAACAAATCTCATTAAGGGGAAAAAAATTGTAATATGTAAAACCATTCCAGAATTTTATCACGATGAATAATGAGTTCATTACAAAAACACGACTGCAGAGGAAGGAAATGAATATGGAATAGCCATTACAGTACGAACAACTTCTGTGGAGTTCAAAGCAGATCCTCAGCTGCTGCAAACTGTCACAGCCCTGCCGAAGCTGATGCATCACTGCATTTTAGATAGCGCAATGTGAAACGCTGAAGGGGTTCAGATGAAGGGAATTAAATCCACCTTCATTAAATGTCCTGTGGGTGTGCTATCAGGCATTCATTTCCTGCCTTAGACTCTTAGCTCCAACCCCGCTGGGGCCAGCTGTGCCCATCCCAGTGACATGCGAGCGCAGATGCACGGTCCCTCCAGTCGGCGGGGTGCCCCGCACTGGGGGCACACTGAGCGCTGGGTTTGACATAGGGAGGAAATCTCCAAAGTCGAATGCAGGACACCTAGGTCCAAATCTGCTGTTGTTTTACTCTCTATGTCAACCCAGAGGTGACAAAATTCACGGTGTATCTTAGAGCTCTACTCCAGTACCTTGAGCTGCAGCCCCCGCCCCCGCTCAGGCTTGCTGCTATGAGAGCAGCTGTGGGCCTGTGCTGGCTGTGCATGAAGCGAGCGCCCAGGCACCCCTCCAGGGCCTAACCAGCAGCATCGCGCGTTCCTGCTGCCACAGAGCGCAGTGCCTGCAGGAGCAGCCCTGTCCCAAACACGGAATCGCTGGGCCACCTGACACTGCTCCAGGCCTGCTGTAAGCACCAATGACTTTTGCTTTTAGGGGCCTTCATCACCTTCTATTACATGTCAACCATCTGACTCTTCCCAAATGCAGGGCAGAAATATTTGCTGACCGCTTCTGCCTCTGCATTAGGGTGTGCAGTACCTTTCTTTCATATCCAGCAACAGACAGGTACTAAGTTAGATTTCTTTTTGCTCTTGAGAAAAACTCTCATTATCCTCAGGTTTGCTGACCACAGATCTTCCTGTTGTTTTTCTGTTTCCCTAAGCAGTTCTTTACCCTACCCTTCTTTAATTTTTTTCAAATGTGAGACCATGTCTTTTGAATATGCTGAGAAATGTTCTCACACTGTTCCTAATTTTACGCATTTTCTACTATGTAAATTTTTTCTACCATATGATCTGGCTCAGGATTCTTTTCTGCTTTGCTAACTGGGCTTTTCTAAAGTATCACATATGTATTACCAGTTTGGACTTCACTTTGCCTTTGTGGCAAACAACTGCGATCAACTCATGACCTCTTTCACTAGCTCGTCCACTATTTTATAAAATTTCTGCAACCAGTCCTTTTCTATAAAGATGAGCATTAGTATAATCTCTCCTTCCCAGCTCCACTTGTCATTTAGGAGAGGGTTGCATCTATGGCTCCTAAAAAGCGTCAAGGGCTTTTTAGTACTGGTGATACCAGATATCCAGGTGTCTCTCAAAATACAGCTTTCCTCCCCAGTTAAAGGCCCCTCCTTAATAACCCTACTCATCACAGATGACTACAGAAGGAGCAAGTCCCTGTGGTCCAGGAAGGGGCTGCACTCTGCTACGCTTATCAAGTGGCAGATGCATTGTTCTTGGTTGGAAAGATGATTGATTTTGGCCACTCACTTGACCTTTCTTAAGTAGGTGTTAGACTTGCGATTTTAACATCTCAACTGGAATGAAAAAGGGAGCGTTACATTGTTCCTGATGGAGATACTGGCTGATCTTGGTTGCCTGGGCTTTTATAAATGTTCACAATGCTTTCCTTTTGTCTGTAAAGACCACTCAACATATTTCATTGACAAGTGGAGCGACCAAGCCTCACTTCTCTGGTGTGATTCTCTACCGATGAAGCTGCTCAGAGCAAAGGTGAAGAAACACATGCCTTTAGCTTGTTTCCATTCAGCTTCATCTACTGAGAAATCTGCTGTAGCCTAGGAAGTGCAACCATGGTGCGGGTGCCTGGGGAAAGCTGACAGAGCGCTTCACGAAGTGCAAGGGAAATAGACTGCTAATGCGCAACCCGAACAAAACCAGACCGGCTTGGTGAAGACTCATTTCCTATTTTCTTAAACCTGTCAACAGCTGGGATACAACTGTGACTGGTTTCCATGATAAAATACTGAGATTTCTTTTCTCTGCTGAAGGGACCCATGTGCAAAGTTGTTCTCTTTGACCTTGCAGAGCCTGCACACACTGTGATTTAAGGCCCTAATTATTCTGTGGCTGGCTGGATGATTGTCGGCTCTCAGGTTTCCACCCTAGTTGTTTTGATCACTTTTAGATCACAGTGGGCAACAGGAACCCAGGACTTTGGGGCAGGCATGGTGCAGAACGCTGTGGTGTCTGAACCACAGCAGCACCGGTGTCACTGCGTGACAGAGCCCTGATCTGTGCAAAAAGAGAGGTTCAGCCTGGTGGGCCAGGCACTGAGTTAAGGCTCAGGCTTCAGGCAGCAGCTAATTAGCTAATTGTGTAGCGCAGCTCCCAGGTGCTCTTACCTGATGGTTAAGCCAGGAGCTGGGGATCTCCGGTCGCCCTCTGTCTCTTAGGACATTGTCCTTCATGCTTTCCACACAGGGGTGTTCTCGCACTTTGGAGCCAAACGGGGGCTCGTACTCTTTCACTTCTGCCAAGAGAATAAGCAAACACAAGGGTATTCAGCTGGGCTGTGCTGGTGCCAAGTGTGAAGGGAGCTGGCTGTTCTCTGGAGGAGCTACTGATTAGCTACTCAGTACCACTGTTCTGCTTGACCAGCTCCAAACAAAGCAAAGCCAGTTGGCATTTGCAAAAATGTTGCAAATGTATTACTCCCACATTCCCCCCGCCTCCCTCTCCTAGCCAACTAAACAATTTTCATTTAAACCCTTTAGTACATAATCATATTAGCAACAGTCAGAGCAGCGGAGTAACCTGTAATAGTTTGTGAGCGTTTCAGTCTGTGCTGAGGCAAAACACACAGGAGCTTTAAGGTGAGTCTTGCTTGAGCCAGGCTTGCAAGAACTGGTTGCCCTTAGGTCCCCTGAGTCCACACACACTTACCAGGTGAAATAGAAAGCGAAATCTCTCTAGGTCATGATAGATGTTAACGTGCCAGATTGCTAGAAGGAAACAGTTGCTTGAAAAGGACAAAGATACAGTAAAAAGCAGTGATGGAAGCTGCCATGCTGCCCTTGTTTATTACTGATCCACATTCCTCTGTAGAAAGTAGTAGTCAGCTCTTATTTTAGGCCTCTTTCCCAAAATGGGTCAGGTTTTGGCCCATGATGCAGGGGGCACAGCTTCCTGAAGGGGCTGCTGCCATTCTAGTTTTTCTTTGCACGTTGCATATTTTCTTTACTTTTCTTTGGAGAGAGAAAGGAAAAGGCAGACATATGGGGCCTTTGGAGAAAACTCAAGAAATCTTTGCGAGCGGAAATATTATAGTAGATGCTGACACAGTGTAGAAAATGCTGTGGTTTCTTTGGGAACAGATGGAGACTTTACTCACAGGCCTAATGACTTGCTAGTATTAGATAAAGATTTATGAAGTTGGCCTGTTCTGCTGCCTCTTATTTCTTTCTAGGAATTAATTGAGGGCGAGAAAAACTGAAGTGTAATCTACAAGGCAGTCTGGAGAATGCATGTGAGTGCCCAGAAGATGTGTGAAGAGAGATGAACAAGATGGGAGAGACAGTACTGTTGCGTAATGTTACAACCAAAGTTCAAATGCAGCGTCCAGTGCAGCTCACTCCTGTCAAGGGGCATCTTACAGTAAAAAGAAGCTCTGAGAAGGGTGATAACAATGATTAAAAGCCCAGAAAAAATGGGAAGAACCTTTAAAGCTTAGCTTTGTTTACTTTGGGGAGAAATGTAAGGGGCCAAATGATGAGACACTAAAAATAACTAATGATCAAGGTAACACAGATCAGATCCTTGTGTCACATCTCATGATAAAAACAAGGTAGTATTGAACATAAATAAAAGGTGGACTTTTCTCCAAAACCTTAGAGTTAGGCTGTAGATCTCATTTCTACATAATGACCGTGATACGAAGACTTTATCAGGCTACAGGAAAAGAATTTCTATTGCTTTTAAAAAAATATAAATAGCCAAGTTACTATAACAAACATTTTGGAAGGGATATTGAATCTTATGCTTCAAATGTTCAGTGTTCAGAGATCCAGCTGCAAACAACTGCGTGTGCAGTACAGCAGAGCACCCCACAGATGCCTCCTGCAGAGCTCTCCTTCCTTCTCCTGAACCACCCGGTGCTGACCACTGTCCACACAACGCTCTGAAGGGTGGCTATAGTCTGGAAACACAACTGCTATCTTCTCATACGTTAATCACTTGAAGATTCAAGTGCCAAAGTCTGCTTTGCTTGCTTTCCTCTGCAAGAAGGCATACCAGTTTCACCCACACTAATCTGTTCTAGATTACTCAGCCAAAGTAAATTTACAAGACTTTTAGCCCTAGAAATTAATTGGGAAGTTGCCATCTTGCTGGTCAGACCTGGATTGCTATGCAACGGATGCGCAGTGATTACAAAGCAGATACCTCTACTTCCAAAGCTAACCAAATTATTAAAGTACGCTGGGAAAATTTAAATAGCATGACCTAGACGGCCATTTCTTACACCGTCTCCATCGGTCATGGTTTGATTGTGGCAGTGGTCATGGACACCAGCCATGGCTTCTGCAGTATGAGTCGTCTGAATGTCCAACAGAGGTAAGCTGGTGCTGCCCTGCTCCCTCTTGCTGAGCTTAATCCAAAGGCCAATTCAGGCTCATGAGACTGTTCAAGGGGGGGAAGGGAAAGCCTTTCCAGGGAATTGATAGGTCTGTAATACATTTTCTCTGTTTGAGGAATTCTTTCTCTGCTATGAGCAGTCCTCTTTCAAATATAAAGACTGAACAGATTTTTTTCAGTGGGGTTTTTTTTGGGTTGGTTTATTTTTTTTGTTTTAACGGTAAAGAGGAAATGAGGCCAGATGCCAATTCCCTGTAATGACTTTATAGAAATTCAGTTTTGCCTTCCCACAGTTTGAAAAGCATGCAGCATCTTCTTGCTATTTATTATCTTGCTTCTCTTTCCCTTCGAAAGAAAAGCCCCCTGAATCCTTTTGCAGTAAATCATCCTCATGCTGTGGAATCTCAGGTGTCAGACACATTTTGCAGTAATAGCTGGGGTTATTCATGGATCATGTTGACATGCTGCAGTAGATGTAACAGATGTCAGTTTGAGGTAGGTTAAGATGTTTGTGCCTAGCTGCTTGTGCACGACTATGTACAGGATGCTGAATCTATTTTTCATGTCTTAGTTGTTTCTTCTGATTGTTTTTAGACTTGTCTGACACTAAAAATGACAACTGGCTGAAGTACCATAAATGCCTCAGGTACCATGAACTACAGCAACTTTAGTGTTCAGTAATGGCAGAGTTCCTTCAACTTTAACCTCCAGCATTTAATGTTTGTGGTTGTGAGCTACCTTGCACTAATAACTGCTGTACCTCTGGTTTCCTTTGACACTGGCCTGCCCATAAGTCTGAGAAAGGCTGGGACTGGATTCTTAGCCCCTAACAGAGACATTACTGAAAATCTGTTTGTTGTGCCTGGTGAATGCTTTGGAAAACTTGGCTGTGGGTTTCTCATGAAAAATACACCTCGCTTATGTGCTCTTTTTCTACTCTAAGCCCTTTGCACTGAAATTCTCTTCCCTTGGGTCAGAACAGCACACCCGCAGACCCTGTCGACACTCCCTCATGTGATCTGTCTTGCTGATTTCTCCCTTCTCATGCTGGGAGATGGAGGCTCATTTGCAGAATCAAAGCAGGAGTAAGGTGAAAGAAGGCCAGCAAAAATCATCCATGAAGCACAGCCCACAGCACTGAGCTTGTGTCTGGGAACTTTTAGGTCCTTTCAAAACACTCCTCCCTTCGGAGTTCACAAGAGGAGAGCCACAGAAGGGATAAATCAATTGATGGTGGAGCTACTGTGACTGCTGGTGCTGTCACACACAGGTGTGTGTGTGTAGGTTGTGTCTTCATGCTAGAGGAATTTGGGTGGTGGATCTACTTAGCTGTTGCTTGTTGCACAAAGGGATAATAACACATGAAGCAAAGGCTCAAAAGCCATTCCATGGCCAAGTTTAAGGAGCTGTCAAATGCTTACTTCACATTTTCCCTAGGTTTCCCTGTTCCACTCCTTCAGAATAATGATGCTAGCTGGGAAGGGTGAGGGTGCGTTGGGAGGGGTGAACTCACTGTGCAGCTTCCCTTGCAGGGACATCTTTTAACTGACTTTACATCTGATAATCAAAGACACAGCCACCCTTCCAAGGGTTTGGGAGTGCACAAGCTCTGCCATCAGCGTATGATTACAGGCTGCTTAGTCACTGTCTGCTGGATCCTGAAGTGGGGAAGCAGAGGAACGTAGAGCACATCAGTGCCCAAGACGGAGTGTAACGCAGCGATCTCATCTACTGCTGCCTGGGTTTGTTGAAGGACAGCACTTGCTGCTTTACATGTGGTACCGTGGTGAGCGTTTGCTACCTTACATGTAATACCACGGTGACACTTAGAGAATTTTTAGGACATGACTTACTGTCGTGGGGTGACACTGCACTGTGTGGATGTACCAGCTGGGGGTTATATACCACCGCAAGTGCAGTGCAGACATGCCCAAATGGGGCTCTGCTCCACAGGAGGAGAGGTTTAGATCGGGCCCCAGCTGCAGCCACCTCAGCGCCCAACGTGCAGCCACCACACAGGCTATCAGCATGCTCCCTGCCGCCAGAAACGCTCGCCTCTCCATGTCAGTATGATGAAAGCCGAGCATTTCACGGGGTACAGGATGCACAAACGTTTAGTTACCAAACTGTGGCTCTTGGCTGACTCTTTCTAAGTAAGCCTAAGATTAATAGGTGGTATTATTCATGTTAAACGCAGCTCTGGCAAAGCCAGGCTGCTATTTCAAACAAAGCCCTGCTGCTATACCGAAGCCAGCCACCACTCCAGGCAGTACAGTACTGCATGAGCAACATCGCCATTTTCTGAGGGGCTTCTCTTCTCCCTCTTCATCAGTCCTGTGTATCCAGAAGTTCCCTTTCCTCTCCTTCTCCCCTGCCACTCCCAACAGTCCCCCACCCATAGCAGTTCCGATACAAAACAGATGGTTTTCTTTTCTTTTAGGAGGCTGTCAGAGAAATTACACTTGCCTCAGTCGCCAAAGCTGTGTCTCTCTGAAAGCAAGTGGCTGAGATGAAAATTATATTTCTTGCAACATGCAGCATCTGGTGCACAGCTGTTGCACTGAATGAAATACCAAGTTAACAGCAGCGTGGAGCAGTTGAAGTTCTCCCCGAAGTAGTATTGCTGAGTTTCTAAATATGCCTCTTAAATTATACTCCGGTGAAAAATCAGTCAAACTCGCTCTTTGCCTCTGTCTCCCTTTCCCTAGTGCCCCATTTTGGCTTCTCTGTATTTAGCACAACAAAGTAACAATGAACAGCATGGCCTTTCTGAAAAGCTGATCCCCACCTGCTTATTTACTACGGCCGCTTCATAGTATGGATTATGCTGCTGGGTATTTTTGTTTAAATGTCTGCTGACTGAAAAGGCCTGGCATAGTGTGGAGACTGTGCTTGACAAAGCTGCTGTAGTGAAAGGACCTGCCTCCATCGCCTCCCACACTCACCGAACACCTGCACGCTGACAAATGAATCCTGAGAGCTCCCTTTGTAAAAGAAATAAATCACTGTACCTTTACGTGGCTGAATGGCAATTAGCTCCCCCTCATGCTTCCCTCCCTAACGAAAGCTGCTAATGGCACTGCCTCAGCATAGACTGCCACTCCTGCCCTCTGAACTGCCGTGGGCTTTCTCTGGTGACGGGGAGCTGATACTACAGTCAAGCCTGCCCTGCAAAGGCGGCGCCTACATCTTTCAGGCTCCTTTGGGAAGGCTGGCTGCAGTCAGGTCAGCCTGCTCCAGCTTGTACGTGAAGCCATTTCTCTCAGTGGCTAACAGTTTAGGAAAAAAAGAGGTTTGCATGAGCGGAGGCAGCTCCTTGGGAAGGCTGTGAGGAGAGGAGGGAGTCTCACGAGTGACAGATGGAGAGAGAAAGCAGAGGGAGACCTGTAGTCATGAATCACTGTAAGGGTATTTCACCAGCTGGTTGCAAAGATAGCCAGACTGCACGAACCAGGGGAAAATATAAGAAGGAAATAAGAGAAACTGTGCATTGCTGCTGCAGCTCAGTACCAGTGGCAAGGTAAGGGAGCTACATCCTGGGAGTTGTATTTAATTGCTCTGAATTGAGAAACTAAGCCCAAGTTCCAGCCCCTACAGATCTGCCCAAGTACTCCTGTGGTTTTGCTGGGGACTTCACCCCTGGAAAGATGACTGAAATAGGGAAATGGTATTCAGGATATGCATTTCTGGAGATGAGGATGGCTGAGGGGTGAAATGAATAGGAAAAATAAGCATGTGGGTGGGGGCTCCACCTTGAAAGCAAAGGGGATGCTGGGCCAGAGAAATCTTTCCCTTTCCTGAAATGACTTCAGCTGTTCTTCTCAAGTTTATAATGGGTCAGTCTCTTCTAGCTGAACATGCTGGTGATTTTCCTTCCTTATGAAACTCCCTTTATATCCTCTTTTAGTCAGTTGCCTTCTGAGAACAGCAGCAACAAGGTTTGCTTTTGCCACAATCTCCATTTTGCCGTACTCAGCAAACATGAACAGGAAGGGACTCGGGCATCAGCAAAGATAAAAGACTCCACAGTGAACAGCTCGTATTTATATTAATACGGGGAGTTCCTAAATGCAAGAAACAGAGAAAGCTCAAGAGACAGGGCAAAGATCCTTTTTCTCAGGTTTTAAATCTCCTCTGCCACATTTACAAAGTGCTAATGAAAGGCTAAGGTTGCGCCGATGCGCTTAGAAACAGGCATGGCCACGACAGTTACATGTGGATAGGTTTGCCTTGGAATATGCCAGACTGAGGGTCAGTTCCTGAAGCACCAAATGTTTTTTCCCTGAAAAGTTCGAATAGAAAAGACTATTTTTTCATGCTTTTATGCTAGCACTAGCTTTCTGCACACATACACACTTTGTAGCTTTCCTGGCAGGGTGCGAACAGGGGCAAATCTGTTGCCCACAATTCAGCCTACCCAGCAAGACCAAACACTGGTCAGACATAGGAGGAGACTGAGGTGGAGGCATTCCTCCCTCCTGCACACGGACACCCTAACACAACCACACAGCCACTGTGCAGAGTGGCTTCAGAGACCTTCAGGAACACCCTTGTGGTATCCCACGGATGTTAGTAGAGAACAAGGAGCAGCTATGCACATCTTCCCATGGGACACCGGTTTCTCTCCTGTACGCCATGTTCCTCCTGCTGTAGAGCTCTAGCCTGCAAGATTGTCCTGTCTCTATGGCAGCCCTTCAAGATGGAACCATGTCAAGTCTGATGAAAAGGGAGCCTCTGTGGTTTTGGAAGAAGGGTAACAAATCAAATCGTAGTTGCATATCTGCTATAACATCCACATTAGTGTTACCTTCTACATTCCCACTCCTTAGACTGCCTGTGAGAGGCCCAGGACTGCACAGCAGTTTTTGTGAGAATGAATGTTAGGCGATTCCAGCAGTCCGAATAATTTTATATGTAACTTAGTCTCATTTTAGTCCCTGAAGTAAGGTGAAAATCTTCAAACATGGCAATATGTAATGCAGATAACTCAACAGCAACTTTTCTGATTTCTAGCACATACCAGGGCTGCACACTGGGAATTCTGGGGCAGCTTTAGGCAAAACTGAAATGGAGATTTTGTTTCAGTGAACAAACTGAATATGAAAAAGCATAGCAGCTCTTCCTGGAGCTGTTCTGATAGTTACAATCATGTTTGTTTTGTTACTGCACTTTATACAACAAACATTCCTTGATTTCTTATATGGATGATCTCTCGCAACACCACAAAACATGATGAGCAGCAGCCAAGGATTTTGGGAAAGCAAGAAGGTATCATTATCATGGCTCTTACTGAAATGATCAGTTAGTAAATGTGACACTTAATTGGCCCTCATTAGGTTTCAGAATTAACATTCCATGAAAGCAAATGGGAGGCAGTTATCATTTCTTGGTCTTAATATCTCCAATTGTCTTATGTTTCCAAACATTTTGGGTGAAGTCAACCAGCCTGAGTCAATCCATGGCTACTCAAGATATTATAGGAAAAACCAGACATTAATAATCTTTAAAAGTGGTCTACCTAACAGCACATTTTTTCTTACACCAATTGAGGACCATTTTTCTCATGTGCCCAGGTGCTTGCCCTTCAAGCCTGCTCATGCACATCTGCATCTCATACTACCAAAGGCCTGTTAATTTACAGCATCCAGATACACTAGAAAAGCTGGTGAGACTAAAAAGAATCACTCTCTCCACAGACAACCACGAGAGCATGTCTGTCTATAAACATGGAGATAAGAAAACTGATGGCACTTACCTCCAACGCCATTACAGCGAGATGTCATTTCCCAGAGGACTAAAGCCATGGAGTACACATCTGTTTGCTTGAAGGACTCCACGTTCTCCAGGTTCATCCTGGACTCCAGAACCTCAGGAGCCATGTACCTTGCTGTGCCAACCTGCAGGAGAGGAGATCAGGGAGGGCTAAGGAGCTGAAATTGTAATTCATGTTTTAGATTCTGCTGTGATTTAACTTCAGCTTTCACAAAAACGGTGCCATTTGACATGTATCCAAAAATTCAGTCCATACTTGGCACAGGTTGTATTTCTTCTGCCAGAGGAATCTGGCATTGTCCTGACTACCAACTTACTTGCAGCTCCCTTGGTAAGGAGAAAAAAAAAATAAAATATCCCTTTTTACTTCCTTAAGCAAATAATTTTGACACTGACAAGCCTTCTCACTCTTCGGCTGCTCACAGATAAACTCTGCCCATTGAGCCTGAAGCAGTTGCAGCTGACCCAGTGTCTTTCAGATGAGCAAGAAACACATTGTATTCTTTTGTGCTGCATATTACAGTGTTAGCTGTTTCTTTTCATGGTAGGCTTAAAAGGAAAGTAGTAAATGCAGGCCTGGCAGCAGAAAGCGAATACACAAATACTGAATGCAGAAGCACACATTTGAATCAAAACCAAAAATTGGCCCCTTTGTTTGAAAAGCCATTCTCATAAACTTTATTCATACCGAGCAATTTTCAGCAATGATTTTAGCAGCTTTGCTGAGATCTAGATTATGACCTTGCATTACAGAAGGCAATGTTTAAATGTCTGTTTTTATCACAAGAAAGGATTTAAGGAAGAATTTTTAGATCACTCAGCCGTTGCTTTCAAATGACAAACTCTTCCCAGGGTAGGTATAAAAGAATTATCCCCCCTTGAAAAACTGCAAACTAAGTCTTTCATCAGGCAATGATAGTTGCAAATTGGAAGTGGGTTAATCACAGAGATGAACAAGTACAAGGGGGTGATGCAGCAGGATCTGTGATTTGAATGAGCTGTTTGCACTACAGCAGTCGCTTCAGACCCCAGCAGCAAGCAGGACTGCAAAAGATCATTTCGTTTACTGGGTCTGCAGTTGCTGGCAGCCACATAGTAAACGTACAGTCCTGAGACAGCCCCACAACATCTGTTTTACAAGCTTCTGCAAACACATCTTACCACCCCAGGCTCAGGGCAAATGGGCAGATGTTCCACAAAAATTGAAATGCACCGTAAGAAGACAGCAAGAAAGATCAAGGACGTAGCTTTGTCATAGGACTGTCTAACAGCAGAGAATTTCTATGTCAAGAATATCCAAATGGTTGTAGGATCAAAGTCTTTATAAGCAGAGGACAGAAAAAACCCTGTGTAATCAGCCCCAAAGTTAAATTCTCTATTACATGGACTCTGTGGTGAATTTAAGGCCAAGCATGTGAGCAACAGCCATACAGGGAATTGGTACTTGGGACAATCATGTCTCAGCATCCCCGAGGTGACAAGTACCTCCCTCCCCTACAGAACATCAACATATGGGAACTCTGCAGCAGAGGCTGCTCTTACCTGCCCCGTGCCCCGCTCCCCTCCCCGGCCCTGCCCCATTTGTTCCCCAACACACAACTTCTTCCCCAAGCAGATCCCATCCAAAGCTTAAGAAGGGTTACCTGTACACTGCACAACACTGCAGCCCACAGTCCCACACCCCCTGAATACTGGTCATTTTAAACAACAGCTGATGGTGCCTAAATACAGATTCTTAACATTGTCACAAAGAGCTCTCCTGGTCTGGTATTTCACATTCTCTTTGCAGCAGTGAAAATGTTCTGCAGCTTTGCTGGACAATGGAGGATGAAGCTCTATAACCAAAGAGTACAAAGGGAAATGCAGAAAAAAAAATAAAATGAGTTGAAGAATGCTATCAGGCCAATACCGTTTCCATTCAGCTTAGGATTTATCATGTCTCCCACTCTGCTTATGTCCTTTTATCTGCATGTAGATTATTAGGTCTTTGGGTCAAAGATACTTCTGTATCATGCAGAAACATGACTCCTGAGTCTCACAGGCACTTTAGGCACCTGAAATCTGGCAATTCAAAGTTGGTTGCCCCTCTAGAGTCTGGATATGCTTTCTCTTCGCAAATACCAGTCTGCTTTCAGTTCTTGCTCCTCCAAAGCTTCTAGTGAGGGACCATCTCTCTTCTTGCAATACATTATATTTTTTATGACTTCTGAATCTTTTTTTACTGGAGACCTTACATTTCTTTCAGGCTGTTGGTGGATGTTTTGTGCCAGAGGTCTGTCAGTCAGAGGGGCAGTAGTTATCTCTCTTTACTTGACTAGGAGACCATCTGTTACAAGGTTGCAGATGCTTCTGAGTTGAGTTCTGAGGAACTGCTGGCCTCGTAGGCCCCTACCAGTACTTTGAACACAGTGCAACACTAAAAGGTCCAGATTTATGTGGTCATATAAGTACTATCTGCAAATATTAGCCACGCTGGATGGCCAAACTGAAAAGACTGCAAAGGTTCCAATGGGGAAGAGGATGGTTTCCAGCCAGTCACTAAGGGAACTAGTATTTTATAGTCAATAATGGCTATCTTCGTGTGATGTGAAAGGTAGTTGTGTAGATTGGAAAGAAGACGGCTTTGTAACCCCGACAACTTGCCTTGAATATTACTGTCTAAGGCTGATCAGAAAAACGGTAAAATACTTCTACTCTTTCATTTATTCCATAGGAAGCTAGAGGTTTCCTTGAATTAAAATTTGGGTCAGCTCCATTATATACTTAAAAAAATTGGACCTCGTGGTGGAAAGGGTAAAAGGTAAATCAAAGGGTAAAGTTTAGAAATGATGCATAAGGCAAATCTTGGTGCAAGACAGATTTAGCAAAAGCTGCAGCACTACAGTTGGCAGGTTGGGAAATTTATGTGAATGGTGCTTGTGTGCCCAGAAAAAACAAGGTGGTGGCTGAAGCGGAGTCACTTCACACCATCATACACCTTTTCACAGAGAAAAATGACACTAGCTGGGTCACCCCAAACAGATTCACTGGAGCTAAGCAAAATAAAAAGTGGGCCTCAACACCAGTGCCCAAGGACATCACTCCAAAGCAGTAACCTGCTCTGGGCAGCACTGTCCTTTGTCATTGGTGTTGGTGTGGACGGTGGAAGCAGCAGTATCAACGCTATCCTCCTACTTCCAATTGTCTGTGAGCAATGCCAGAGAAATCAGCTTGACATAAGGGCTGACTTTAAGCAATCAAAGTGTCTGCGGGGTTGAGTTTCAGAGCCCCTGTCTTACACTGCCAAATACTCTGTTTTCACTTTATTCCAAATGGGACCAGTCTTATGACTGACAATACGGTACGAGTTCACTGAACTCCAAAAAGGCCTGACATGCTGGGGAGAAATGATGTGTAACTGTGAGTGGTGTTTCTATTGTTTTAAATGCAGCTCCACTAGTTATCATTCACTCCTGGCTCTGGCTAACAAACCTTCTCAAAATGAGATCAGAACAGTCGCCTCTCACTGAGGAGACCTTCGAAGACAGACCATCATCAGCTAAAAAACTGTAAAGCTCCCGTGAACTCAACAGAGCACTACTGACTGAGAGCTGTCCCTGAAAATGTTCTAAACCAAAATACTATCTCCACGTGAAGTAAAAGTCAACATACATGGACAAGCTTTGATGGGACCTCTATATAAAATATAAATATAAAAATACATGTATGAATAGATGTATAATTAAATAATTAGGAATTGATTAACTTAACAACTGTCCTGAATTTATACTACAGGAGTTTTCATTAGAAGAGCCTATATTTAGAGATGTACTTGAAAAATTTCATCTTCAAAGCATTCATAAACATCCCCCTGGCATCCCTGTGAAGTAGGTGAGTACTATCCATGTACTTAGCTTAAAAAGCACAACAGGGCAATTACTGTTATTTGACATTCTTGCATTTACTTGCATGTGGAGAATGTACCATACTCTTAAACAACTTTCTTTTTTGCCTTTTAAAGTGACTATCACTCTAGTTATCTGCTTATACCTCTTGAGAACAGAAAATTGACTTCATTTTTTGCTGGGGTACACTAGGAGTGGGTCTACTCACACAAAATCATAATGCCATCAGGCGTGAAAACTGTGGTACAACCTCACAATACGAAGCACATTCTTATCACATGTGTGTGCACACATGCGCGTTGCAGCAGCACCACAAACAGCTACTAACAAGCTCTTACACACAGTGTAAGTGTATAGAGAGGATGGTTGCATCATATACATATGCAGCTTTCTGACCATAACAAAACTACATTGCACTTCTCTCACTGTTGCTTTAATGTTAAGTTTAGAGCCTCTTTGTTTATAAATACTTTCACATTAATTTTTAATAATTTTGAGAAAATTTGGCAGCATAAAGGGTTTTTCCTCTTTTCACCCCAGGAACTGACACACTAACTGGTACAACCCCCTCCCTTCAAACTTTTAACTTACCTGCCCGCTGTTAGCCAAGTCATCCACAGACAGAGAAGGGTCCAGCCTCAGGGATAACCCAAAGTCACAGAGACAGCAAGTTAAATCATTTTTCACCAGGATGTTGGAACTCTTCAGGTCTCTGTGCACGATAGGTGTTTTGGGGCGACCACAGGGTGTGTGATCACTATGCAGATGGGCAATCCCTCGGGCCAAAGACCCACCCAGTTTCCAGAGATCTTCCCAGCTGATAATGTGCCGAGTGAGGTATTCCTGCAAATTTCCTCTAGCATGGAAGGCAGTGATCAACCAGTACTGTTTACCAAGATCTGTCTTACGCTCCTCTGCTGTCAAGAATTGGAGGATGTTCTCATGCTTGAGGTTTACATCTGAAAAAATGTCTTTCTCAGTTTTCCAGGAGGCATATTCTTCATAGGGGAAAATCTTGACTGCCACAGTTTCATACTGCTCTGATGTGTTTTGCTTCAGTTTGGCTTTATACACTTCAGCAAACCTTCCTTTGCCAACGACAACGTCCAACTCAATGGGCAGCAATTCTGTGTTGTGGTTGATGTTGTTGGCACAGGTAGAGCTGATGTCTGAGCGGTCATCATCTAACATAATAGCACAAACATCACTGCAGTCCTTATGTTTCCTGGGCTTAACATTCTTCTCCCATGCCTTGTTGAGCTTCCTCTTCTTATGAGTGCGGTAGGCATAAAAGATAACAATCACAGCAACAGAAATCACCAGTAATGGGACAAGACTTATGATTGTGACTTTGGAAATTTCATCTTTCTCCTCTGGCTTATGAGGGTCATCTATAAAAAAGCACAGAAGAAAGGCATACATTAAAAAGATATCATAGCTTTATATATACATGAGGCTGTCAATAATTATAATTTTTATCCAGAGTGTAATAAATGATCTCCTCTACTAGCAGTAAATAATAAAATTTTTCACTGCTTTCTTACTTCAAAATGTTCTTTTGTATATAGGCCTCCAATTAACAGGACTTCCCTGCCTGCTTCTTTTATAAAAAGCCAAAACTTGATGGGCAAGAACCTAAGGCAATTGAATTGCTTTGCTCTTCTCTCAGGCTCTTAATACGTTATTGAGGAAACCTTCACTTCCCTGAATACAATAGCCAAAGTCTCCTGCACTTACTCTGTCGATGTATTCTTGACAGATCTGCCCCTTTAGCCAGTAATTACTAGAAGACATTAATTTTTCTGAGATAAATAGACAATGCAGCATGTGAATTCCCACTTGCCCAGTTATCAGTCCAGATCCAGTATATTTCAGTGGGATCCATGTAAAGACATCTTCAGGAAGCCTGTCTGCACATGACTACTGCATGTTAATATTCAGGCACAATATGTATGCCTGCATACACATCTGAAAAACAAAACTCATTCTCATACTTGGATGTATGTGAAAGAGTGTTGCTAGAACAAATTCAAACACCTGCATGTACACAGGTGTTTGAATCCTGCAGGCAAAATCAGGTGACACATCAGAACTGTTGCCCCCCCATGTTCTTTTTGCATGGATTTGTGTATCTGAAAACCTCCTCTGTGTGCCACTTGCTGGCTGTATGCTGGTGTAAAGCAGTAGATGGTTCACTCCAAACTCTGTAGCTGGTGCAGTCCACACACTAACACATTCTTAGGTGGAACATACAGGGAGTAGGAGAACAAGGAAGGACATATTATAGAACAGGGATATGTTCTGGGAACGGTACAGATCATTATTCTAGAGGTGAGAGCTGTGCTGTCATCTCTAGAAGTGATCTTCCAGTTGTCTTAGGGAAGATAAACATTTTAAAATGGAACAGTTTTCTTCTGAAAATAAAGAAGCAGGGTCAGATTTTATCTGAACCTGATTTGGTTGGACACATGGAAATGTGCTCTCTCAGCCTATTTGTTCCTTTGAGTCAAAGCAAGTGTACTATATTATCTTTCCATAAGGGAGGGGGTTGATTGGAAGATGCCCTGGCAGTCTAACCTGAATGGAATAAAACAAATGAAGCTGCAACCTGAGTTAAACAAATGGCTTAGGCTGGCAGCATGACGCCCTGGTGGGTGCTGACAGCAATGCCATCAACTCGGGTTCCATGTATTGGGCCAAGTAAGTCAATATGAAAAGGAAAGGTTTAATAAGCTCTGAAGGGAAGTTGCCACTAACTGCATTAGCCACAAGCCTCTGTTCCCTTTACTCTGTGCCTCTCAAAATTAAAGTGAGCAATGCTGAAAGGGGTAGGGGAAAAGAGTTTACCATTAGAACAAGCAGTACACGTGACTCTCCAATGTCGCTGGCAATCACTTTTCCATTGGAAACACAGCTGGCTGGCAAGCAGCAGGACCCATCAGCTATTCAAAGGCAGGTGACAAGACATCTGAAGAGTACATTCTTCTTTATTTGGAAGAAGGCCTGAATCCTGAACCAGGATGTGCTTCCTCTGTTTGAAAGGTTCATCAACCAGATGTAGAGCAAGTAATTCAATCCTAGCCTCTCTCATAGGGTTTCAAGGAAAAGGAAGTGCCTTTCTAGCTCTGACATTCCCAGCTAGCACAGGTCAGTGGCATTCACTAGCAGCATTTACAAAGAATGTATTTCCTTCATTTATGCAAAAGAATGTTTTAAGACAATCCTCTCTTCCACACCTATGCAAACCACAAATCCTTATCCTCAAGTGATTTCCCTTGTCAAGAAAAAGTGAGGAATTTTTAAACTTTTTAAATTTTAAATTAAAAAAAAATACCTAAAGGTTCATCACAGATTACAGGCACCCCTTCTGCTTCTCAACATGTTGAAGAGGGGGAAAAAAACCCAGTTTTTTTATGGTCCTGACCGGAGGAATATATTTAGAAAGTCCAATGTCACTGTCAGTAAACAGATTTACATTGCTTATTCCCATGTGCATTCTTCGCTCTCAGAAAATCTGCCGTATAAAGAACTTGGGAAACACCCTGGTAAAGAACTGACTACATTACGGGATGGCCGTTCTGGCTGCAAGCAGGCTGCAACTGCATGAGCACAACTATGATCTGTAACAGATACATAGTTTTCTATCAGATAAAATAGTCAGATAAAATAGTTTTGATGAAGATTTGTGGTTTGGTTTTGTTTTGGGTTTTTTTCCCTGGACCACAGAAAAGCATGCTTGAAGTTTGGACCCCACTCTAGGAACTGAGTACTATGTCATCTATACCATATGGTATACTCTTAAACAAAGATGGACATGCCTCTTCAGGGCCCTTCGAGCCCTTTTTCTTTGCCACAGAGCTGCAATATATAGCCCAGATATTTGGAATACGGATGTCTTTCTCAATGAAGGAGAAAAAATGGCAGGATGTGTTAGTTCTCTGTCAGAGTTCTCCCTATGAGTCCAAGCAGCTGGAGGCATTCGATGCATGTTCAGCTCTAGCTGAGAAACTCACCAAAAGCCGCCACTCCTTGATTGTTATGGCTCGCTGTGTGAGGGGCTCTGATCATCCCTGCAACGCCCTAGAGCAGACTATTATTTCGGCCTACAGCTGAAAAGTCTCCAGCAGACTTCACAGCCCTTTGGCGCTTCCTCTTTGCACAAGAGAAAGCTCTGCTTCTGGTGCAGGGGGATTTTTGGGTGGAAGAGAGAAACTGTTGATGTTGCAAATATCACTTGAAAAAGAATGAAAAAAATTTTTAATCAGAGCAGAAGCGGAGCAGTTTGGCCACTTCCCCTGAGTGCTGTATCATCCTGCACCTCTGCTGCAAAGTGACACATCCGCTTTGGCATTGTCCCTTGGAGGAAGTAGGGGGCCAGGGGGTGAAAAGCTTACAGCTGCACATCCCCACCTAAAGCAGCAGGGCCGACGGGTGTGCTCATTTTCAGTTTTTAAGACACCAGACAAGTCCCACTCCAGGCTTGTGAAGTGCCAGAATGAGCACCCAACAGGGAGAGCTGAATGACAAGGCTGAACCCTGAGCTTCGGAGGTGACTGAGCTGCCTGCCAGCAGAATTAGAAGGTGCAGCAGCAGCAAAGAGCTGGTGGCACCGAAGGCTGGTCCAAGCACAGCAAGGCACTTCTGGAACTGCCTTTGATTTTGACTGCTGATAGGAGCAGAACAAAATCAGCCCTTCCAGCACAAGCTAAGGTTGGGGTACTTCTCTATTGAATCTGTGTTGAAAGTCAGGGCAGGATCAAAATTCAGAGCATATCTGTTTGTTTGCATAGTGGCTAGCCAACATTTTCTGGCTTGACTACAGGAATCTAAGAATAAATATATTCATTTGCTTATAAATAAATACCTATGACTCAAACCCCACATTTTCAAAAACGGGAGTGCAGCTTCCTCTTTCTGAGCACCAGAATGAGCAAAATCTGGCTGCACAGGGAGGCAAGGAAATGGTTAAATGAAACAGCCTTTCAAGTTTTGCAAACAAGCTCCTAAATAACTTTCCCCACCCAGAACTATTATTTAGGCAGATCAGTCCTTTCTTAAGCTTCAAAAGAGCCTATTAATACAGCGTAACAATAGAGAAGTTGAGCTAAAAGAAAGCTTCCTGTATGCAGTTTAAACTAAGCACAAGCCATCTGCACAACCCTGAACACCACCTAAGCCTTTGGGGAACAGGGCTCAGGTGCCAAGGAAAATGGAAACACTGCACAGCCTCTGTTCAGTCAGGAAGCTTCAAAGCACAACAGCCTGCAAATTCTTTAGGTTGGATTGGGTGCTTTTGATTGAACTTCGGTGTCACTGAACTTCGGAAGCAAGAAATAAAACAATGGCAATAAAATTAGGACCCGCACGGAGCAGCAAGAAATGCACAGCCAGTACAGACATAACTACTTCAGTGCTGTTTGCTGCTTAGGCAAATTCTGAAGTTGCTGCCTATTCAACTGCTAGCCAAAGCCACACAGCAGGGCGCAAACATATTTGATATTGGCAGAAGTCAGGTTAAACATATCGACACTGATGTATTGTTGCAAGCTTGTTTACTGTCTTAAAAACCCCCAGAAACACAGTCACAAAATATGGTCCCAGACCCGGGACTGTGATCCAGTTATTTTGCAAGCTTCTGAGGCACAAAGCTGCCCTTTGAGCTGACTGAAGGACAACTCCATTTTGCAGCAATTCTGAGGTTTCAAAGTTTGGTTTCAATTCTACACTGGAATGAAAACTAACACTTTTTGAATGTTTTTGCATAAACAGAATTCTGTTCGAATGTTGCAATTTGGCAAGAGATATGAGTGCTGAATCCCCACCAGTGAGGGGACTAGCATGGGGTATGGGAGCTCCAAGTTCAAATCCTGCTCTGTTTGATTCAGGGAAGGGCTTTTCATCTCTGGTTATTCTGAATCAGGCAAAATGTGAGTTTGGACCTTATGTGCATACCAATTTCTGGGCAAGACACTTAGCAATAAAATATGGAAAAGTCTGCCCATCTCTTTAGTGCTACTTTCTGGATGAGAACTAATTCCATCAAATGCTTCATTTTCAGTGAAATGAAGTTTCACTCCAAACAGCTGTTTGGGGTAATTTAGTTTATCTCTACTGAGGAATCCTCAAGTCACAATGAAATTCTGTACTTCAGTGTCTCATGTACCTTCTAGAATTTGGTCCTTTTAGAATTAAAATGGCTTGGAAATCTTCAGCAAAACATTTGTGGATGGGAAATACTGATTTTCAAAACAGACTCTGCTTCAGACATTCCTGTACTTTTCCCTGAAACCCCTGTCTTGAGGATGAAAATGGTCTGAAAGCTGACGTAACTTTTGTGCTTAAAAATTTCTGCTAATTTTACAGGCATTGTGGATGGGGGTAGAAAGATTTTTCATTGTGTCTGTGTGTGTGTGTGTGTGTCTTTTTTCCTTAGGAAAATAGTTGATCTGACACAAAATACTTTGAAATAATCAAATTCAAATGCTGCACCTCAAACTAACCTGCATTTTTTTATCTTGACAGTTTCTTGGAAACATTTTAATTTTCCAGCCTTGCTGGAGATGAAGAATTTTTTTTCAAGTTAATAGTATTTTGGAGCAGGAAATCATTTCCACCCGTCCCGCAGCTCTATGCTGAACCATCTCTGATGGCAGAAGACAGAGATTACTAGATTTTAAAAACAAAGTGGACTCTATCTTGCTATCCAGTGGAAAATAAACCCTGACATTTCTTGTAGACTATCCTGAAAGTTAAATTCCTGCAGCCAGTTTGTGAATTTGACATGAGTGGTTTTGGACTAGGTAAACCAAGTCTGTCAAGGCCAGTAATTTGTGTTTGTATGTCTTCATCTTTTAATCTAAAGACAACATTGCCAGGTTATCCAAAACATAGTCTCTGCTGAAGCAGCCTCCTGGAGAGGCACTAGGTCCAGTAGTTGGCAGGACTGCCTGGCCTGGTATAGAATCATTGAATCATTTAGGTTGGAAAAGACCTTCCAGATCATTGAGTCCAACCATTAAGACAGGACTGCCAAGTCCACTGCTAAACCAGGTCCCTAAGTGCCACATCTACAAATCTTTTAAATACCTCCAGGGACAGCGACCAAACCACTCCCCTAGGCAGCCTATTCCAGTGCTGGACAACCCTGTCAGTGAAGAGAATTTTCCTAATATCCAATCTAAACCTCCCCTGGCAAAACTTCAGGCCATTTCCTCTTGTCCTATTGCTTGTTACTTGGGAGAAGAGACCAACACTCACCTCGCTACAGCCTCCTGTCAGGTAGCTCTAGAGAGCAGCAAGGTCTCCCCTCAGCCTCCTCTTCTCCAGGCTAAACAACCCCAGTTCCCTCAGCTGCTCCTCACAAGACCTGTGCTCCAGACCCTTCACCAGCTCCGTTGCCCATCTCTGGACACGCTCCAGCACCTCTACATCTCTCTTGAAGTGAAGGGCCCAAAACTGAACACAGGATTCGAGGTGCGGCCTCACCAGTGCCGAGTACAGGGAGACAGTCACTGCTCTTGTCCTGCTGGCCACATTGTTTCTGATACAAGCCAGGATGCTGCTGGCCTTCTTGGCCACCTGGGCACTCTGCTGGCTCATGTTCAGCCAGCTGTCAACCAGCACCCCCGGGTCCTTCTCCACTGGGCAGCTTTCCAGCCACCCTTCCCCAAGCCTGTAGCACTGCCTGGGGTTGTTGTGACCCGAGTGCAGGACCCGGCACTTCTCCTTGTTGAACCTCATACAATTGGCCTTGGCCCATCAGTCCAGCCTGTCCAGATCCCTCTGCAGAGCTTTCCTGGCCTCCAGCAGATCAACACTCCTGCCCAACTTTGTGTTGTCTGCAAACTTACTGAGGGTGCACTCGATCCCCTCATCCAGATCACCAATAAAGATATTAAACAGAACGGGACCTAGTGCTGAGCCCTGGGGAACACCACGTGTGACTGGCTAGCCAGCGTAGAGTAGACCCATCCAAGCCATGAGCAGCCAGTTTCTCCAGGAGAATGCTGTGGGAGATGGTGTCTCAAAGGCTTTACTAAAGTCTATGTAGACAACATCCACAGCCTTTCCCTCAAGGGCAGAAGAAGCAGCAAGGTAAAGCCATCGCTAGGGCCTGTTTCTAAAGCTGTCTTTCTAAAGCACTGCATGGCTCAGAATTTGGGCCCTAAGTATGTTTGCTTAAAGGTGTGGGAACTCATTCACTTGACCTTTTGGTTATTTGCCAGCCTGAATGTTTTACAGTCAACACATAGGTGGCAAACCAGACCCAGCCCTTGGAGAACTTAATGCAGGCCACTACGCTGTGCCACCACTTACCACCTTTCCTGAGAAGTAGTAAAGCAAAGGTATGACCAGTTTTGGAGAGCTGTGGCACACCCACTGCTGCTCTCCCCTGGGGGCTATCAGCTTTGCCCTTGGCACATGACTACCCATGACCAGGTGATCAAGACTGAAGACATTTTTGTTATGCCCAGGGAAAATCCCAGTTATATGCATTACATGTTGGAAGAGTCATGCATATGCAACCACCACCTGATGGGAATGGCTGCATCTTAGTCATGGGGGTGGGAGGCAGGAACTTGATTGCCTCTGGGTGACTTACTTCAGTCAAAAGGCTGAGAAGCAATGATGTAATGGATATTTTATGTATTGTAAGCAGAATTTCATTTTTCAACTGATTGCCAAGTATGCTATTCAGCACCCAGGAGGTTTAAGAAACTCTTAAGCTCTAAGACAGAACAAATATTTCCTTGCTGTTTTATTCCCTCACTGCTGGCTAGAAACCGTAATTCCTTGGTTTGCTGGCACAGCACCTATTTGTTTAAAATCTAAAATCTCCCACCTCTGGATGCATTCCCTTGTCTCTCCCATTCTAACAGGTCACTTCACTGTGTGTGCATAGCGTCTCTCACACAGTTTGTCTTTTGTAACTTTCCTAGTCAGTGATACGAAAGCTGACATATTCTAACTTTACATGATGTGACTGTGTTTCTGTGATACATGCCTCAGTTATACAAATCAGTGTCTGCTGTTTGCTGGTGGTTTTCTGGAACAAATCAATCTCTCCAGTTTCAATATGTTCCAACAGATGCCACACATTAACCACTATTTTTATTCTCAGCCTGAGTTTCACCCCTCCAACCTTTCCCAAAATATTATGTTGCCAGTGTTAGTTACAGTTTGTTTCTGTCTGTAATTATTAAAGTCTCTTCCATGACAACCTGATAAAAGGTTGGCCACATTCCCACACTTATTAAGCTCTCAAGTGATGCAAATTGTAACAAATATGCCAACCAGACTGGAAGAGCGCTGCCTAGTTTGTTTTTACACAAATCTGTAACTGAGCTCTGCATGGTTATTTTCCTAGGAAGCGAACAATATAAATAATACAGAGCAAAACAAAATTTTGGCTTCTTTTGCCTCTTTCCATTCTATTTCCTTTCTATCCCACTAAGTGAATCAGACATTCAGTATTAGACAGCCTCTCCTTTGGTTACATACAGCTGCAGGCATTGGGTGGGACTCTGTGGCTGCAAATACCTAAGAGGAAACATAGAGAACAATGCCAATATACAAGCAGAGGGAGGCTCTGTGCAACGTTATGCAATGCTACTGACCTCTTTTATGGGGCAGCTGGAAGACAGTTACCTTCTGAACATGTTAGTTGCATAACAGAAAAACAGATTAATGAAAGCGTTTGTTAAAATCCACTTGGCAGCAGTCCAGCTGTAATCATCTCCCTTCTGCTGTTCCTTGAGCACTGGACAACTCATCACATGAGCATTTATGGCCTGGTGGCTGTTTCTGCACAGATCTTAAGTCTGCTCTTAAGTTTGAGATCCTCCTATGTAGTCAAGTAAAATCACTAACGCTTTGACTCTAGTAAGGAGAGGAAGAGGAGAGAAAGAAAGGAAAAGACAGGGCAACATGTTAGAGACAAGTGAGAGATACCAAGTTAAGGAAACTCTTAAAACATTATCCATACTTCCTGTGATTGGGGCGCAGGAGAAGGCATCATACAAGCATGCTTGTGGTGGTTCAGGCAGCAGAACAATACCAGGTCTCCCAGGTAACAACTGTACACAGTGAGCAATCACAGCACTTGACACTGCAAATCCATAGGCTGTAATTTGTTTGGGCAAATGACTCAGCCAGAACTGATTAAACAAATACATCTCTTACACTCTCAATTAGCAAACTCAGTGAAACTGTGATCAATGTGAAGATTGTTAGCAGCACAACACCCTCCCCCACTCTGACATGCTCCCCCAATTAGCTCCATTATTCTTATAAACTCTTGTTGACCTGTCAGTCATCTCTATCACCGAAGTTTTGATAGTTCAAGGTAGCTGTTTGGATGATTCAGATAATCATTAACAGTTGTATACATTGTTGCCGATGAAGGTTTCTCCCATATTACCACTGATGTGTTGGAAACGGCCAAAATAATGACCTCATCTTGCAGTAGACGGGGAATAAACAGTCCACCTGGACTAACCCACAGACACCTTGGCTGCAAGTGCATGGAGATCTGCATAGCGTGAACAAAGCACGTGAGAATGAAAAATTATCACCGTTTAAGTTACCAGAATGAAACAACTCTAAACCAAAGAGAGCCGTGCTACAGGTCTGCAAAGCCTATTTCCAAATTTTGAGAGCTCTGGGTTTTTTGCTTGGATTTGAACTTGATGCCCAGGATAACAACTGCAATATATAATGACAACAGTGCTTAAGGGATTTTTTTTCCTGTCTGCAGTCTCCAGTGCTGGGGTTACCCTGTTGCATGCTGCTGAATGGATGTGTCTGAATAAGCCTGTGCAACAAGAAGAAGTTGCACTGCGTAGCAGGCAGGTCATGCACTGAGCAACATGCAGCTATCCCATTTCCTCGGCTACAATGAGTCCCTGGTCATCTTCGCCCCCAGGGAATGGGTCTGACTTGAGGCTGGAAAGAGCACAGTCCTACTTGGTGCCTTTGGGTAAACAAGCCGTGACTTCAGCCAAATAGTTTAGGATTGTTAATAAAGAAGAATTTTGTTAGGCATCGGTCATGCTTGCACTGGCTGATGAATAGAGGCTAAGAGATGGTGTAGCAAAGGCAAAGCTGAGGAACAAAGCTGCGCAGACACCGAGGGAGGCATGGAAGTGTGCAAACAGCTACAGACAGACCTGGTTTATCACAACAGGTCAAAACATAAGAAGGCAAAGCAAGATGCAGAAGATCCACCAGAACAACTAGACATCAGGGAGTAAAAAACCCTGGTAGTCCAGGCCTACACTCATCTTTTCCACAACAGCAGGACCAGGCCCCTGTCTGCCACCCAGCCAGGGCCTTTTCCCCTCCAATTTTGGCTAATCTTTTCCAGTGGTTTTGCTCCCTGGCTTTGCCTTCTGGTAACACTGATATTAAACATTTGAATAAATAATAATTAAAACACACTGGCATTGAGTTTTGCTGTGAGAAGCATTTTTCCACCACAGGGGTGTAAGCTGCTTGCCAGTCACCCACAATTTTGTTTGGCAAAAAAGAGAAGGATTAAAAAAATAAACACAGAGTAGTCAGATTTGCAATGGCTACCTGTCTCCTGTATATTATTTCTCCAAGAACTACAGGACATTGTTTGGAGTAATTTTGCACACAGTTTTTTCTACCAGCTGCCCATGGCCTGAAATGCCAGGGACCTGAATCAGGGTCAGCCCCCTGACACAGCAGAACCACAGGCATGTTTAGGCACATGTCTGACTATGTCTTACTTATTTTGCAGATTAGTAATTTAAACGAAAGTCCGTACAAGAAACCGGCATTTGACCTGGATGTAACTACTTCAAATGTTTCCAAAACCACGCTTGGGTGAGTCATAACACCTCCCACTACCCAAAACCTTTAGGTTTGTGTCTAAAAATGGAGTCAGGAGATTTACCCTTCACAGTCAAGACAGATACAAGCCAACAGTGCTATGAAACAATTCTTCTATAAGCAATAACACCTCAGCTGTGAATCACTGGAACGTAGTGACTAACCTCTGGTGGAAATTATAATTTGTTGCCTTACCCACAACTTTCTTGCTTACCTCAGAAACACCAGGAACGAACTAAATCTGGTCTGTCTTAAGTCTGCACTCAGGAGGAAGAAGACCTAGGACATTGATCATTTATAGCAATAGCTTGAAAGGAAAGGCTGTGATTAACAGGTGAAAAATGACTTTTTAAAATTATCTCAGTTTCTGCTAATAAATGAGTACAATCACTTTTTGATCAGGCTTTTTTAGACTAGCTTTTTTCCACTCTCTAAAACTATAGGATGTGCAAAAACACTGCAAGAATTCTTACTCTGATGTACAAGAAATGTAGAGGGGGAAAAAAAAGGCAAGAACAATGTACAGAATAGAGCTGGATGACAGTCATTCCAAAGGCAAAATTATTACAGGCTATTATCTAGTTGTCTGGAGGAGCCGTGGACCAGCTGGCTGTGATGTTCTGCTCAAAGTTAAACACAGACAGGAAACCGCATGTCTGATACTGTAAAAATCGTTTGTCTTCCTGCCATGGCTAACCAGGCAAGCAACCCAAAGGGGCTGTTTTCATTTAAAAGAAACACTAATCCACAACAATAAAAAAGGAATGACAAAGCCTCAATTCTCCCCCCTCCCAGCTGGAATTAATGCTTGTGTTTGTGAATGAAGTGGAAGTGTTACAAATTGAAGTTTTACATTAATTTTTATCTGTAGTTATTTACTTACTACACGTGAATGCAGGACAGTTTTCATGAGTCACCTAGAGTGCTTATAGCATGTGACCTACAAGGAAAAGCTCCACTCCAAAGAGTGAATGGAATTAGGGTTAAAAATATTGGGGATTAATTTATACTAAGCTCCTTTTAGGCTGCTCTGGAAGCATGAGAGGAGGCCGCAGAGTTAATGTGAATGAAAGTACTTGGTGTTGAATTTATAGAATAGTTTTCATAAACATACACACAGAAGACACATTTGTCAAGCAATTGTATTCAGCTACATAGCTCCAGGATAAACAGCTATAACATGACTAATTTATAACCAATTAGCCAAAATCCACAAGGGTGTGGTTCACTTTGTATAAAAACTCTAGACAGCTGACACAGAGTAAGATCTTTTCACTGGGAACAATAAAATCAAAGCAGTCTGTTGGAATTAGGTCCTGGGTCTACCACCTGTGCTCCCATCAGTACCAGTATTTACTCCAACTCCTTTAAATCCCACCCAAGTAAGGGTTGGTCATACAACCATGGACCAACACTCAGGTTGTCTGGTTTGAAATAAAGCTTGGGGAGGGGGGGAGGTGGCACCACATACTGATAGCCTGGGCCAAGGGAGGCGAAGACTTTCTAGCTTGCTCTTGGCTAATCTGGTGTGGTTTTGCAACCTTAACTAGTTAGCCTTCTCGGAGGGCTGGGAAGCAAGAGCTAGAAGCCATTCACTTGTCTGCCTCAGTGCAGTTATGCACCATGTTTCCCAGGAGTGGAAACAGTGTCCCAACCCTTTGTATTCTCAGGCAATGAGGATTTGATAATATCCTTTTCTGAGGAACCTAGAGGTGATAAGGATGGGTCCTGTGTGCCATACTCATTTAGAAGTGTGTGCACACAAAGTTCTCCACAGGAGGCCTTGCACTGGCCTGCAGGAGACCTGACTGACCTCAACAAAAGAGCCATTGTGGGATCCAGCAGGTAGAGAAAATAAAGTGAGATGTGTGCATGCACATATGCACATCTGTGTATGCAGCACGAGATCCACCAGCACTGCACACACCTGCACTGCCTTTACTGTATTTGCAGTGGTCTATATAGGCATTCATGAAGTACAATGGGGACAGGTTATGCACTTGTGATTTGTTCTGTACTCACATTTCACTGGTTTAACTGAACTCACATGCATGTCCTTGTGCCGTAGCAAGCATGAGCTAGCATATCCACCAGTGAAGGAACCTTCTAGCTACTTCACGCCTACTGCAGAGCAAGTGCAGAATGTCAGTTACAACAGAGAAGCTGACTTTAAATTCACATCCTATCAAGTTACTCAGTAGTATATTTATATACAGATGTCACGCTATGGCAATACAGCCTTTTAGAAGAGACAATACCTTAAATATGACATTTGCCTCTTGTTTATGTTTTATTACATAATTGGCATATGTTGCATTTTGGTGTGTCAACAGAACAACTCTAAACATCTCGCTTTCATCTTTTCATTAACTTTTAAGTGCAATATCTTGAGCTGAGTATCACACTTAGTTCAAAAGGAGGACAGCCTGGCAGGAAGAAATATTCTCTGAACACAGAAAAGAAAGGTTGAGGTTTTGCAAGACTCGGAAGAGACCAAAATAGCTCCTGCCACTAGAAGTTTTCCTCCACAAAATGCAATTCTGAAATCCATTGGTATGACACAGTTAATATTACTTGCAAAGTATAGCCTAGGAATGCAGGGTAAATTATTAAACCTACCTGATGGAAAAATGAGCATATCATTGCATTCTTCACCTGTACAGGAACACATGAACATCAATCCACCATCTTCCTTCTTTTCCCTCATCAAACACTGCTCTGAGCTAGAGTCATCCAATACATGATCATACAGTGTTTTCTGGGGATCATGGCATATTGTTTCTAATGTCACGTTTTCATCATTCTGTCTCCTAAAAATGAAAAGAGAAAATTGAAATCAAAGAAGGAATATTTTACAAAGGGAGCAGACAGGACTGTGCCTGCCTGAAATTTGCCTCTTTTGAGAACTCAAATGGGATTTAAGGAGTATTATATGTTCTTCTCCAGCTTTCCTGAATGGGATAAATTTGGCTGTGTCTGGACTCCTCACACTGGGGCATTTGTACAATGGCACAGCTATTCCTGTATCATATTACCACTAAGCTCCAATGAGTACCTTCGAAAATCTCACCCAGAATTATTCAAGCTAATGCTCAATGAACTGCTGTGAACTTCGGAACATACTTTTGGTTTTTGTGGTCACTGTGCAGACTGTAAAAATCTGTGGGAAATTATGATTAAAAGTGAATTATTTCCTCAAAATCTGAGGAATTTCTAGCGAGTTGGCCTTTTCATTTTGCTTTTAAAGTCTACAATCAGCACAATTTCTGCACTAAAGAAGTTACCCTCATAACTGAAAAAGAATAATAATAAAACCCATACAAACACTAACCATAGAACTGGTGCAAGCTTGAGTTGCCTTGCTGTCAGGGAAATATTTGCAGCTGATATTCTGGGCCACATTCCTGTGTTTTGACCTGGTCCACAGATTGTATTTCATTGACATAAGACTCGGAGGCAAAAAGCACTTTACAGTTCTCAGCTAATTTGCCTTTTAGATAAATTGGCATGAAAAATTCAGAATCTATCTTAAATTACACTACAGCCATTTTGTATGGCAATAATAGGCACTGACCGCTTACTAAAGGAGCACAGAACTAATATGGAACAGCACCCTGGACTGATCCTGCATTTCAAGTGTCTACTTCCAATTATGCTGAACATCTCTTCAAGTCAATGGACACAACTGATTCCTCAATAAATGAATTAATTATGTCTTTCTGTAAGTGGTTCTAATGACATTCCTAAATCAGCAGCAATGTTGCAAATAATCAGTTCTGTTCCTTTCATCCGCTTACAAACTGATCAAGAGTGTTTCTGGTTTTCTTTGGTAGGATTGGCTTACCATATATGGAAGGGTGAAATGCCAGTTTTTAGACTGGGTTGCAAGTTTAGAGGGAACAAACCCTAAAAAAGTGTTATAAGTAATTTTCATCTACTCTTGATTTCTTTGAACCTAGACATACACTATATGAAAAAGGAAGTATATTTCTACCTATACATGGTAAATAAGCCTCCTGTGATAGATCTACATGATCTAGTTCACTTTGAAACCTGAGAGAGAATTGTCTTTCTTCAGCAAATGCCACCACAATCTACTCTGAATCTCAAATCTGTTTCTACTTTGAGTGCTGTGGGTGGATGCAGCTTAATGGTTTGAGCAAAACCATGCCTCTTTTCCAATAAAAGCATAAGCTGGAACAGAACTGCTTTAGAAGAAAAAAATCCCCAGAACATTTCATATCAGAATTGTTGTTAACCTCAAGCAACTCTCAATATGCTGAGCACAGACACAAGTTGGAAGAGAGAGAGCAAGGCTGGTGAGGTAGCAGGGACATTCTGAATATCAGAGCAATTCAGGAAAGTACTAAGTAATGATGAGTAAGGGTGTGCTCCTCTCCCTACCTGTATGAAGAAATAACTTACCATATAGCAACACAGACTTCACTATTCTTCTCACAGATAGCAGTGATGTTGCAGTTGCTCTTGCACTGATGTTGGTTTGAGCAGGTTGTTACTTTAACATCACAGAATTTGCATAAGTTTGGCATTTGCAATCCACTTTCCTTATTTCTGTCTACAGGTGACATAATTTCAGCTTAAAGAAAAAAAAGAGAAGGGAACTCAATAATAGTGGATTATCAGATTGTGTTATTGCTCATTATGAAGATAAAGTTTTCAGCAGCAGCAAACATTCCCTCCCACCTTAAATTAGAAAATCTTTGATCTTTCACAGCTACCAATTTTCTTTACAACAGGGCAAGTGCCACAGTGTCAAGACCAGGTTAATCAAAGGGAATTTGAAAAGTGAATTCAACTTTTGTTAACTTCAGAGGGAGAAAAAGTGGCTTTGTAATTCGCAGAATCAAGCTTATTCTGAGTCCAGTCTGCACTGCAATAACTACTCTGCAGTCACCCATTTGCATTATTCATAGGTAGCATATCTGTCCCCCATGTATAATATATTGCATCATGGTCTGTGTGCCAAAGTAACTGTGGTTGCCATACTTGAAATGCATGTCAGGTGGGTGACATCATTATGACATGGATCATAATGAATTTTGCAAGTTTCTCTTTACTAACCTGAGGCATAACCTAGGTGTCATCCCTAATCTGATTACTGTTCACACAAGAAAACACAAAGCTGGAACTGACTTTCCACTTAAGGTAGATGGTCTGCTAGAGGCTGTGGGTGAAACTCAAGCTGGAAATGCAACAGAGCATCTGTGCAGCTCATGTGATCTGCTGCTGGAGTCCCTCTGGGCTAACTCAAGGGGACTTGAACTCAAACTAACTTTCAATGACAGCCTGTCTTGTAGAAGTCTACTTTGACCCAACAGCTAAATTTCTGCACCCAGGCATTGAAGAATTACTTGCTTACTGGTTCTGAATTTTAGTACTCACCATCTGCTTCAGTATGGTAGCAGTAAGGGAAGAGATATTTTTTTGTCCCAGTGTACGAATTTCAGGAAACATATTTTTAGTTCAAAAACTATTTTGAAAAGCCGGCATGACTACAAGGAACAGAAAATGCCAACATAAACTTTTTTCTAAAGCTAAAATGAATATACAACCATCTGAAGTGAGGCAGACTATAACAGTTTCAGTCTGACTCACTTTGTAATATATTTGGAAAAGTAGGTTGAACCACTTTCAGGGGATACTGGGCTTCATATAACACAGCCTTCTCTTGTAGCCTCCTGCATGTTTAAACTATGTTCATATTGCTCTCCGTGGCCAAATGTTGCTAGTCAACCGATAATAGGCAACCAGGGATTCGTAATTTCCCCCTCTCTCCTCAATTAGCTGAGAAATCAATTTTTTTCCTTCTAGAACGTCACTATTTACTACCATTAGAATATTTTATTACAGGAATTAAACATACATGCTTTTTCCAGAAGGAAATAAAAAAGGCCTCTTGCTAACATTTTCAATGGATTTCTGAGCCATTGTGGGGGACAGAGAAGTCTTCCCTCTTTGTCCAAATCACACATTCTTCTCATCACTAGCATGCTCTGGTACTGACCTAAGGTCTCTGATGTTAATGCCATTATATTAAGTGGCAAAACTCCCAATGATTTTAATGGTATAGATGAAGCTCCTACACAGAGGGAAGGGTTATGATGAGCTCATTGGGAGCACTTACTCGGGTGGAGAATGCTGGCAGTATGTTACGGACTGGATGAATTTTAAGCCCCAGGTAAATATTTCTTGTTCTTAATTATTTGTATTGCAACAACTCCCAGAAGCCATTCAGAAGAACAAAGCCTCATTGAAGTAGGTGTGGTAGAAACTCAAAAGGTCTTTAATCTAGCATTCTATAAAATATGTCTTAATATAATCATCATTAATGGCAAATTGCTCCTCTCTTCCGGATGGCAACTCTTATTTACCACATGTTGAAGAGAAACTAATAGTTGTACTGATTTATCTAGGTTCCAGTAATGATCAAAACAACCTGATAATGAGGGACTGACCCTCTACCCAGTAAAAGACAATCTGTGGTCCTAAAAGCCTAGACAGACAGGGCAGACAAATATCAAGGGAGAGATGAAGTTCACCCAAGTTCACACAGGAAACTTATGGCAGGGTGCCAGATGGCTCACAGCTGAACACAGGGGAAAGGCATCTGCTGCTCAGACTGCAAAGGCTTTAGCTGCATCTACACTGCGTTCAGCTCTGAGCTCAGGTGGCTTCACTGGGCAGCTGTATCGCGAAGGGATGCCTCTGTCATAGACACACCTCAGTCCTCTCTAGTGCCTGCAGCACTGGAGCCAAAAGGCACGTGAAGGGCAGGTCCTTAGGTAAATTGATTCAAGCACATAATGTTTGTTGAGAGGCAGGGCTTGTTCCTGTGCTGCCCCTGGCCATGCCAGGTTCTGACAAGACTCATCCACTGGAACAAACAAATGAAAATACACTTGGACCTCTTCCAAGGAGGGATCTCCAAACCAAGCAACTTGATCTAAAAACCAAACCATACAAAACAAAACAAACCAAAAAAAAGAAATGGAAAAAAGCTATCTGGAAAGCAGCAATCCCCTGCAAGGTCACTAACAAGTTTCTAAGTTAGAGAGGTAGGCCTTAATTCTATTACCAGTAAAAGGCTGGGTAGTTAGGGCCAGCTAATTTCTGAACAGGTTACATTAATGGCAAAAGCTAATGGGGTTTTAGGACTGCCAGATCTGACTACATTTCAATTTTCTCCCCTAAATTCTTGTAAGAGGCTGACGGTGCAGTGTTTCTTTATTCATGCCTCTGGCAGTTCAAGGTACTGGATAAACTGCCCAGCCGGACAAACTTTCTTCCATGCTTCAGCATCTGATTTAAAGTGAGACTGGAGTTTACTTTCCCTAATACTGTCACATTGCTCTAGCAGGTGTTAGGGTGTTCATTAATACAGCTCAGCCTTGCCCACTGTGATAACCCATCCAGATCCAAACTAAAGCCAAGTTTGACTTTCCTCTGTCAGGCTGATGCTGAAATCAATCCCTGCAAAGGGCCTGAGATGAAACTTGGAGTCGGACGTGAACCTCAACATGACTCTTCTGATCATAGCCTGCTACTAGAATCTGAGGACTTCAAAATCCAGGAAAGATTGGTCTCCCTCCATGAACTAAGACCTGTCTCTAATCATCAAAATCCTGCCTGGAGAATGACAAGTTGCTAGGGTTCTTCTAGACAAGTGTATTCACTCATTCCCTGAGGGTCCCACAAACAATGAGTGGTTCACTACCAGCAAGATCTCTCCTCTTGCAGTCACTTGAATGTCCATCTTTAAAAATGCTTGACTATCCTGCTGCACAATTCACACTCCATGAGCCACCTGCTCAAGGTTGTCTCCTGTTCAGACAACCAAAGTCACTTGAATACTGTGGATGGAGGCAACCTTTCATTTTGCATGGAGGAAAAAAAAAAGTGGATATAACGGGAAAGTCAAGGAAGAAACCAGATTTGCACGTCTGAAGGAAGCCATCCTAAAATGTGTGCTTGTCTCCTAAACTTTGAGTTTTGGCATCTACTCTCTAATGTTAGTTTTCTTATTTTGACTTCTACAGGAAGCCTAATGCTAGCTTTCCTTGCTTCCTTGTCCATGGAGAGGGCTCCAAATAAAAGACTGCGGTTTCTTGGCTATGAAGCTTTCAGTCAACCAGTTCAGCACAGATCAGTCACCGTGGTTAAAATGCATGGAATATGCAAGCCAGCATGTGGGTTGGAAATTACGGGAGAGAAACCAAAGCAGCTGCATAAGAAACAACAACAACTCCATCGATTCTGGTGGAGCCAGGCTTGCAGGACAACACTTTTACTCTATGGTTCATGTATTTTTTATGATTTCTCAGGACCTTATGAACAGTATGCCCTCACCCAAAGTCTATTGACTCTTGAAGTTGTTTGCTTTGTGTCTGCTGTTTGTAGATGCGTAACTCTCATTGAGGCCTTAGGCTACAGTTTACATTCCTCTTATTTTTTTAGTATCATTACAGAACTCTCAAAAGCTAACAACATTTAAATAAAGACTAAACCAACATGCTGTCTTTTGGGGAATATCTACACTGAAAAACATTATCTATGTCTTAGGATGCATTTCAGAAACAGCAGCCAATTTCTCTTACTCCTATCTTGTAAAATACCATTACTGCATTTCTCTTCTTTCATCCAGCGCCTCTGGTACATGTATACATATAAAATAGCATTGCTGAGAAGATAGATCCCATCCCTTTAAAAAAAATAATAATTGCTGATGGAAATGTTGGGATGGGAAGTCAACTACTCAGCTGCTGTAAAACAATTCTACCTGATGGGAGAGACTTTACTCTGCTACATCATGGAAATCTGCGAGAAGGAGGATGCCTTTATCAGAAAGCCTTGAAGAAGATTGTCCTTGTTCTCCCAAAGAGCCCAGCTTCACAACATCATATCTCAGTGGCATGAAGCACAGTAGCAGCTATGAAGAACATCCAAGCTGTAATACCTTCTTGTCAAACAGAAAGACATCAGGAATAGTACGAAAGACAGCATTTTTTTCTATTTTTGCCTACCACCCACAGTATACATGTGATCTATAACCTCAGCAGAAGTTTGATAGTGATGTGGATACTGCCAGCATCATGAAAGTGGAGAGGTGATGATGCAAAAGCACATTCTTTGACTGATATTGATACTGATGAATTAATTGCATGAGGGAAAGAGTCAAGGAAAATGCATGATCCCAGCTTTGCTTTTAAGACCTGGATATATCCTGATGGTTATTCTCAATTATACAGATTATGTTCACTGCAGTAATACAAGGAAGAAAAGACAGAATCATAATAAACCCCAAAGATTCAAAAATTATGACATGCAACATCACAAGGCTAGGTAGAGAGATCATGGAAATAAAGGAAGGAAAACCCCAAAAAGCTAAACCCAATCAAAAAACAACTGCTGGGTTTTCCTTTATTTGCTATTGCTGTCTGGACTCTTAGAGTACTTTGAGTCATGTTTTGAAACTTTGGCCATAAGCAGGAGGGTTTGAATTGCTGTCTAACTTACAGAATGCAAAGATAAAAAGAAAATAAATCACTGGAATCCAGGAGCTTAATCCTCAAGAAAAATGTCAGCTATCATATGACTCATCATAAAATCACAGGAGCTGGCAACACTGCAGATCACCTAGTAACTCCCATAACAACACCTTCAGGGGTAACCCTATAAAAGTCAGTTACAGCTGCCAATTCTGAGCTTAATGCCATCATGAGTTGAAATGGAGAGTCAATCTGTGAAACGTACTCCCATACTCACTATGTGAGTATGAATTCCCATAGTTCATGCTGCCTCGGATGCTGCTTTTAGCTGCGGTCCTTTATCTCAACTATGATTTACCCCAGTGGGATTACCATGGGCACAGGACTTATGTGACTATTTCTGTTAAGATTAACAGCAATGATTATCAAGAGCGTTGAGACAGCCTCTGTAAAGCCAAACGTGAGCTATCTTTTATGTACAATTAAAATATGTCAGAGAAAAATAGGTTCCATAAATGTTTAGCTCACCAGATATTTAACTATGCCTGTGGCAGGGCTCCAGAAAACCACATTCCTACAGATTCTTTTGCAGAATCTCTCTGCCTTGATCTGTATCATGTATAGTCACAGTTCACTGATATCACCCTGGTCCACCCTTAGCAACTTACTCCCCTTTTCCCTTGGAAGGTGTTTTACCTCTTAGGTTTCCTTTTGATCTTCAGCCTTCCAGCCTAGCACAACAGCTGCCTTAGTCAGTACTTAGTCAGTAAAGACATGCCTCTAAGCGTAGTGATTGCACTTTTGTCTGCAAAATGGCTGGAACCTTTGTGTTGCTTTCCTGATCAAACCTCACCCAGGCTCTGCAAAGGATAAAGACCAATATCACTTCCCTCTTAGGAACACACTTCTTCATGGAGTACTTGGAGGACATGCATGTCATGGCTTCTCCCCGTCATGTAATGGCTTTTGCCCACCATATGAAAAAAATGTAAGTCACGCCTATCAGATGGCAACAGTACAAATGTTAATGTAACAACACACACACACAGCCCTGCAACCCATCCTGTCGCAAAGCAGCCACCATGGGATGGCAGGGAAGAAGGGTCTGGTGGGGCACGCAGGCCTTCAGAAGGTTTGTGTGGGCTATGACCTGCTCTTCAGCCACGACTGAGAAGTCTGCTAGAAAAGAAGAGGGCAGGGCAAGTAAGCCGTTCTTAACCTACACCTAGCCAGAAGTAGCCTGGCCACCCGCAGCTGAAGGAAGGCCAAAGCAGAAGAGCTGGTTCACAGCGGGAAGGCCACTGATGAGCTGTGCTGAAATGTGGGAAACCGCAATTTCCCACTGACCAGCCGGCAAGGAGCAGGGTAAGGTACGCGTGGAGGGAGAAAAGGAAAAAGGAGCAGGAGTTAGAAAACTTTGTTTAACTCGTCTCTGCAGTGGAAGTGTCTGGCTTTTAACAGCAAGTGGAACTGGCAAACCTTTGCTTTAGGGATTGCTGCAGGCACTGACACAGAAACGGAATCAAATCTGGCAGGAGCTGTGGGGGAGGGACACAACCAGAGAATATAAGCGAGAAAACAGCATACTAAGCTGGAGATTTTAAAGATAACAATCATTCTTGTGTTTAAAGCATTAAAATAACACTATTTTTATCCACTACTTCCAAAATGAGCTAGCATTGGCGGTTTTAATCATGGGCTGGGCTCTTCTCTGTAGTGCAGGGCATGGCAGTGAACTGCCTCAAACACGCCACAGAACAGAGCTTGCTGCCCTGACTCCCGATGACACTAGTGCCGGTGTGAGAAGACTCCAGCGCAGCACTTACAATAGAGGTGTGAACACGTCCTGAAAACAGGTAATAAAAATAACATTACTGTGATGGTTCAAACACTGAGATGGATTTCTACCTGTGGATTTTTAACTTGCTGCTCTCTTCCGCATTTTCTGGCCACTGTTTAGCACTCCATGGTAGGCGGAACAAAAGAATACTGTCTCCAGGCAAAAAGGCTGAAAACAAATCTAAATGATGGGTTCCCATAGGGCACTCAAAGGGACATTTCATCTTCTCCTGACTTTAACCCGCAGCCTCCCTAACACAGCCGGTAAACAGCACACAGCACTGGAGAACCGTATGCAATATAATGAAGATCAATTTATTCAACTATGACTACAGGGTCTAGGTTTTTTCTGCATAATGCATTAAGTTTGGAATTTACTGGAAGCTGTCTTTGGTGGTTAACTCCTTCTGTGACTTCAGATATACAGTGAGTATACAGCAGTGCTCATCTGGTTCACAAGATTAGGAAAAACAGCTTTCCTGCTTTGTTGAAACAACCAATTCATGGTTCAGAACTGACATCTGCATAGCTAATTCTGACCTGTCGATTGAAAAACATATCCAGCAACTTCACCTCCCTTTGTATTCTTGCCTGCCCAGTGAAAGCTGCCATTACTTCACTTGAAACAGTCCTGAAAGAGTATAAACACTTCAGCTCTGTACAAATACTATTTTTCCAATTTACATGCTTTGACAATAGACAGCAGTCATTCAAGCATTATACAGTTACACACAATTAAGAACAATTTTGACTCAGGAAAACACAAATGTGTCCCCATTCTCAGTTACAGAGCCTCACCACAACAAAACTATGCAATTGAATCATCTAAGTATATTGAACGGAGTTTCTGAACCCATTGTACCTCTCCCTTCAGGTAGTTAAGAAAGCCTGTTTATAGAAACATGCTTCTCTCCACTCTCACCCCCTCAACAGTCACACCACCACCACCGTCCTACTTCAAAATGTGATAGGGGTCTTCATTCTTCATAATGGCATTGGGGAAGGTGATCATTTGTCCTGAAAGAGGCACATATTCCCTCCAAAAGCTTAGTTTATATTTCTTCCCTTTCTCTCTGTTACTACAAGAGAAATGAGGTATGTCCACTTTAAAGAGTTATTCACCCCTGTTTTCAAGGGCCTCTTTATGAAACTCCCAGTTTCCAACAGGGAACTTCAGGAGTCCACCCAGTGCAGGTGGAACACTACTTTAGGTCATTTTGTAATAACGTTATGGCCAAGCTATTTCTATTAGCTGTGAAGTATTCCACAGAGACACATCCTGGCTCTTCAGTTTACCTGCAGGACTACTGAATGTGCTCAGTGCACATACAAACTGAAAAATCCATGAGATCATAAAAAAATGAATCATATTCTTAAGGCATCAGCGCTGCTTACCTAAAGGCACGTCTTTACTATTCACTAGCAGGAGGGTGTGTCTTGTGATATCTGCTTAATGCAAAGACAAATCTTGCCGTCTTTTTTTAGGAGCATCCCCGCAGGACAGGCTAGAGGTGGGAGGAAGGCAGAGAAGTTTTGAAGCCTATGCCACAGGGCAAGTGACCGCACCTTCTGCTAAATTTCTGGACAGCAGAACACATTCGGATCTATGGAAGGGGCTAAGAGCCTAACTTCCAAAGTCTTAACAACTTCCCGCTATACTATATTGCCAAACCTTGCTGTCCTTCCCATGGAGAATTGCAGTTGTAGTGCCTGTGATGGTCAGAGTAGGTGGGCATATGGGTACAGTTCCTACTTCTCCCTTACACAGAGAGAGCTGTCGTGCCAGCTCATCCCCGTGACACCAGAGCGAGCAGGCACACGGCATGCTGTCTGTGCAGATGGAGCTCTGCCCTCAGCTCCCACAGACCACTGCACAACCAAACCACACGGAAATCAAAAATAGTAACATACTTGCTTGGCCAAACACTCACAAACGACACTCCTACAGGGCTTTACTCATACTTAGCATATGGCCTTTTCATGCTTAACTTTCCAAATGGCTTCAAGTAACGAAGTGCTGGCCTGGCATACACACCCTACCACATGAGTTTAACTGATTAAATTAAAGGGGTGGAGGTTTTGCAGCTTTTGCATGTGGATCATCAAACCCTCTTAAAGCTGATTTACCTCAGTATAGGTTATATTAGGAACAAGTCTAGCCAGTGTCAAAATTGAGAATTGCCACACACAAAGTTGTTGTGGTTTACTTTTAAATCAACTATAAGCTCAAGAAGTGTGAATTCTGTATGTGAAAAAAGCTTTCATGATACTTTACTACCTACCTACAGCATTTTCAATAGGAATAAGGAAGGCTAGATAGACAGCAGAAAATATCTCCTCCAAATGCAAAATAGTAATGATTTAAAGACTGATCTCTATGCTGGCAGCGTACAGCAACTCAGGTGGCAAAAAGCCAAATCCTTCTCCTGAAACTACAGTTAACTCTTGCTACAGTTAAGCTCTTGCTAAATACATGTCCACTCTAGTGTATCCAAAAGAGCAGACTAAGAACTAAAATGTAGAGGAAACTGTGTAAATAATACCTAAAAGCAGCTGCTGTGCCTTATGAAGAGTTAACACAAATGAGCAGATGTTTATTAATACTGTTCATGCACTCAGGAGACGGGCAGGCACTTGCAAACCCTCTCTGGTCTCAGAGAAGAACCTCCAGGAAAGGTCGTGAAATGTGTTAGTTTGCAGGGAGATTTTTGCTTGCTTTTTACAGTACTGAAAATGAAGCACCGACATTAAGACTGTGACAAATCACACAAAACAGGAAATTCAAAGTTATGTCTGACTCCCCCAGGTTCCTTTTGATACAGCTAGGTCGCTTGGTGAATCAGAAAAAGTATCACTCCTGTATTTGCCATTTCACACTTTTATTTTTCATTTTATTTGCTTTAGTAATATCTCCTTAAAACTACTGACATGCTTTCCTGACAGGTTTTGGAAGTCATGAGGCCATACCCATTTTCTCTTTTGAAAGGTTCCTGCCACGTGCAGCTTTCCAGAGCCCTCAGCAGATCCCTCCTTTGGGGATGCCACTGCAGAGCCTCCTTCCCACTCATACACCTTTTCTGACACTGTATTTTTAAGGTTGTTCCATTTTGATGCCAGGAAACGCGTATTTTGAGAACAATTGTCTGCCTCATAGAGAAGTCCTCAGACCATGTGAAAGAAAAATGATTCAATTTTTTCTTAAGCATTGTGAACGCAAAAGGTCTTCCCTTTTCCTCTTCTCTCTAGCGAGACCATCCAGAAAATATCTGCACAAACAGTTTCAGTTTGCAAAAAAGAGCATTCCCACTCCCCTGATCTGGCTATTTGTTCACAACCCTCATTGCACTTTCTCCTCCCTCACAGAGAAATCAGACTGCACCTTACCACACCTCCCTCCCCCTCCAAAAGGCCAGTTTGACCTAGAACAGCTCTCCAGTCCAGACAACTGACTACACAAACACAATAAAGAATGTGGTATGAGGAGTGGGAACCCACGGCTATGCAGTGCAAAGCTGCATATTTCAACAGCAGCAGCAGCACTGCTGAGGGCAGAAAAAAAGTCTCTGTGGGCCTATGGCTGCAGTTACTTCTGGGGCAAGGTCAGGCTGCCCACCATGCCAGAGACACGGGGGACCTGCTGTCTCCAACCTGAGCATAGTCTGCTTTCAGTTGCCACTTGCCCTGAGACAGGAGAAGTTTCCTCTCCTGGAAGGGCTGTGACCAGGGCTCTGCAGTTATTCTGCCAGGCATCATCACTGCAAGGGCAGATGGAACTTGCCTAAGACTCATCTGCACAGGTTACAACACTTTGAGAAGCACTCCAAGGACTGATGTTTCTCCCCAGAAGTACTTGCAGAGGCACCTCAGGATGGGCCCCATAGCTATTTAAATCCACATTGAAAGCAGACAGGAGGTTATTGTGACTTTGAATTGTAGAAAAAGTACTTTTGGTGTCTGAGGTCAGTTAACAACATTTAAGAGACATCTGAGAAGACACGTGTTACTCTGTGAGTGTTCCCTCAGCAGTACACAGACCTAGCAGATGTCTCCTCTTCACAGGATGCTGAAAGAGTCAGTCCAGTCTTGCTTTTAGAAAACACTTTTTCAAGAGAAAGGACTATGTAAAGGGCACAGATAGTACTGGGAAGCACAGATATCCTCTGTCTGAAGTGAAACATCTGATTTTGCTGCAAATCTGTAATGTGAACACAAAAGTAAAATTCAGCCAGTCACTCCGATTCTTTGTTTCAGGGGAAAAGTCTGATGAACATTTACCTGAAACTACCACTAGTCTGGGAAAATGCTCTGTAAACCCAGACAAAAGTATTGCCCAAGTTTCACCTTTCGCTCTGAAACTTTTGCTGAACTGTAATTCCCATCTCTTATTTCAAAGGGCCTGATTCTGACTACACTTCCTTTTCTGTAAACTGGAAGCAAGATCCTGCGGACCAAGGAACAAAACTTGAGTCAAATGAAGCCAAACCTAAATAATGGACTTGGGGATTTAAAAAAAAAATAAAAAAATAGGCAAAAAAACAAACATCAAAAGCAGTCTCAAAATGTAACACGGTAATTGGAACGGGCTGTATCTGTTCAAATACTGGTTTAAGTGTCACATTCACAACTAGGAAATACTTCACAATTATGAAGCACAAGGGGCACAAATAGCAAAAGAAAGACATAAAAAGATTTTAGTTACAATGACATGGTTTGAAGTACATAAATTGCAGTCCTGCTGTTCAGTGTTTTATTTTTACCTAGGTAGAGGAATTCAAACTAAAGTTCCTCAATCTTTTTCCATGCACAACTCCATATTGTGCCTCTGTACCGGCCCTTCACAACTGCACCTTTTTGTGTCAACTGCTGGAGCATGTTCAAGCCCTGAGTTAGGGGGTGCTTTGTGCCTCTGAGGGCCAGGACCTGCCCATTCCTTAAGCATGATCTCAGCAACCTGTACAGCCAGGATTGGAAGGACCCGAGCAAACTGGCTTCAGCCACAGCTCCTATGCCCACCTTAAGCAAGGATGTGCTCTGCACAAGAAAAGTCTCTACCTTGTACAGTAGAAAACTATATGTGTGTACGCCAGTTGCTACTGAACCAAACCAGAATTTCCATGGTATTTTATAACACATCAGTAAGTATGGAGAGAAGCTGTGTGCACACAAAGACACAGCTGCCCATTCAAAATAAGCATTTAAATGGATTAACCAGACAACTGTACTTTCAAACTTGCAATCGTTACACAGTTACGTGATTCAGAGGGATTTATAAATATTTGTTTTTCCAAATAAAAGGAGGGTATTAGTGGGATTTTTAAAGTGCATTCACTACTACTATCCCTCCCTCCCAGCCATAAACAAACAAACAAGGAAATTAAAAAAACCCAAGGATATGTTTAGGGTGCAAACATATTGTTGTAGTCACAAGTTAAGACTTGGGGATTTGGCTTAAGCTTAATATAAAAAGATAACTTACTAACATAAGAAGCATAAAAGACCTCATTTTGCTTAGCTTTTTAAAGACCTTTGAACTTGAGGAATATTTGAGATATCTGGAATTTAAGTTAAACATATCCCCTGACCAAAGTATGCTCCTACTATGGTACTAGTTTACAATATAACCTACAAATTCTGGTAGAACAGAATTCTATGCAATTTCCTTCTCTAGACATGAACATAACCCATCCTTTCTAGTCTATTTGAAAAACTGTTTTCAAATAAGAAGTCCCATTTAACAAGTCCACATCCTCAACACACACAGAGGCTTCTCTGTCCGTCACTGATGGGCAAACATGTTTATGCGGAAGCTCTGTTCAGAGCTTCTTTTTACTGTGAGAAGCCATTTTCCTCCAGGAAAACAATGTTTATGAACCATTCTGTCCCCACAGAGCAAGTTTTGAATGACAGATTCAGGAAAACAGTATGAAAAAGAAATTACTCTCTTTCATAATCCATCAGCTCAGCTAAAATAGTAAATCAGAGGAAAGTTAGACTCAAATGTAATCCCTTAGGAGTAGAATCACTTTGAATGGATTTGGGCAAAGATACACATCCTTCTCAAATTCAGTAGCTTGGATGGTTATATTTGTCTCTGTCAAGTTACATGCAAAGAAGCAGAATAACAGAATTTAATACCCTGGGGATATGTTCTGTTGATAGATGCATCTAACTTCCTCAGCTGTTAATGGGAATTATATACTGAGTACTAAGAAAAGGGCACATGCATGAAAATATATACTTCTAATGATATTCAACCTTAGGAAAACTTTCTTTTGCTGATTTCTGTTGCAGAAATCCTACTGCTGTGGCATGCTGTTAGAGAGTTATCAGATTTCTTGGTAAAGAAGTATCTCTACCAACAAAGCAACATCTCCTTTATCTGCCAGAGGTAAATTTGCTAACATATCCTCCAGGTATTAGCTGTTCCTTTTAATGTATTTGCAAATGACTCCCTCCAGTTACCTTTGAGACTATGAATCACTAGCTGGCAACACCATCCTGCTGAAATAAGGGAAAGAGTAATCAGCTCCCTTTCTATTTGAGGCTGAAAATAAGACTGGGCTTAAAGGAAAATAAAAGCCATGGGAGAAACCTGCCCAGTCTGAAATAAATAGGTGTTCTACCCCTAAACACATCCCTTAAATGTTCATGGAAAGCTCCTTATCTTTGCTGTTATTTCCAAATCACATGCGAAGAATTCATTCACTATAATATAACATTGCGTATTTTAAGGACAGTCTCTCCTGCACGCGTGAATGGTCTAGTAGGTAAGCCCCCACATTAAAAAAAATTAGTCGTCGACACTAAAAAAAATCTGCATGTAGGAATACAACAGTTCTCACTCCATACAACAATACATTACTCACTGCCCGCAGAAGCAGGGCTGGTATTACAGTGTAAGGTGAGGACATTCCTACATTAGGCGCAGCTCAGTGGGAAGGAACTTGCCAGTCTAAAATGTTTAGTCTACCTGCCTGAAGATGTGTGAGAGACTGCAGGCTCTTACACTTTGTTTATGATGAGGCAGAATAAAATTGTAAATGTGAAACATACACATGGAAATGGCTTTCTAGGGTTTTCCCCTCCCAGTTGTTCTAGATACGATTGTTGTTTCTGTAAAGCCACTATTTCAGTCCTCAAGCTGTATCTTAAGTCATTCTCAGGACCATAATCTTTCACTGGCACTCCAAGACAGCATATACACTTAGAAGCTTGTTTAGAAGAAACATTGCAAAGAAGAAACTAATTTAAGTGTCTACAAACCAATTACTTCTATTGAGTGAATTGTTTCAGGGAGAAAGCTGGGAAGAGGTAAGACAGAAACACAAGATCAAGTTTATCAAACAGCAGCTCTGAAGCAAACTTTCCATTACCTCTTAATTTTCATCTGAATATCTCCAGTTTCATCCAATTACTTCAACATTTTTTTCCCCATAACAACTGAGAACTATGAAAAGCAAAATATGATGACACTTCATAAACTTTTAAATGGTGTAGTTCATTTCTGGCAACAGCTTAACATTTCTTATGCTACTACCACAGGACAGAAGATGTTTACTATCACATGTACTAGTTAAATTTAATAGGATAAGATCTTCAGCAGATGCTAATCTGTGATTTCTGAGTGCTGCTATGTCAAATTATACTAGCTGACGTTTAACAGTTTAGAGTCAGTGAATGTTTCTGGATATTGGTCATAGCACATCATCAACCTTCATCTGGAGGGCTCTTACTCAACTGTAGAAATCAGTAATAGTCTGCAGGATGTCTAAAGGGCTTCTGTGAAATGCCTTGATCATTTTAATCAAATGCCAAATGGATTAATAATTATGTTATTTCAACAACTGTCATTGAGGAGGCTGTGTGTAATATGGCCATAGTAGCTGAACCACTCAGCACCCCTTTAAACATCAGGAGCCGGTTGCATGCTTTGTTATGGTTTCTGGTGTAACTGTTCAGTGACATGGGCAGCTCATTCTCTAAAACTGTCACTTTGGCATTTTTCACAAATATTGCACTCATGTAGAACACAGTATGTTTTAAAAAGTGTTCTAAAACCCAGAACAATTCCAAGCTTTCCAAACACAGTAATAGCTTAGGTTATACCAGAGGAAAGTGCTCCATAGAAATAGAGACATGTTTTTAATTCTTTGGATGGAGGATTTTGTAACTCATGCATATTTGAAATATCCTTGCATAGGGTTAGTTAGCAAAGTAGCTTAACAGTTTGTTACTTCTGGAGATGCTACTCCTGCTTCTGAGAGGGATATGAATGATACCAGCCTGGTGGTGGTAACCTGCTGCATCACAGATTCATAGGTTACAGGACTTCTGTGCCAGGAAGAGGTGGGATGATATTTCCAGTCTGGCCTTCTGCAAGCAAAATCATTCCACTTTGCTCGTTTTACAAAGCCCTAACTTCTCTGGGTATATGTTTAACAAAGCAAAATCCTGTCATGATTTAGAGACTTGCATTGGGAAGTCCATCACTGCCCTTTGCAGGGCTCTACTAATGAAACTATCCTGTTTGTTAAAAACGCACACCTTGTTTCTGGAGTGAAGGGAATAACAGCTGCTGATACTATTCCTAATTCTTTTGTACTTCATACATTTAATACTACAACAGCCCATTATTTTCAAAAGGCAGGCAATCACTGACATTAAACTCTTATCTGAAAATGCTAAAAAGATTTTTATGGCTCCCTAAACAAACAGTGCCACCTCCTTCCTAACCCACTGCAGACCTAAGGACAATTAAGTGGAAATTACTGCCGTGGTCAAAACTATCTACACGTCCATTTCAAAAGCACAAAATGGAAACTTAAAACAAAATCCACCTTTTAAAGGGAAAAGTGATGATTGTATGGCTAGTCTAACTACTCATGCTAAACAATAGCTTGCAAAGGCAGGTGTCAGTGTTTTCTATTTCTACGTATGTGGTTACAATAGTTGTAAATGTGCCTTGTCATTAACTTTCAAGGGTAAGATATTTCAAATAGTTAGTGCTTTGCTTCCAACATTTGCTACCCACCTTCACCATGAGAAGGCCAATATGTTTCTGACTTCAAACCCACCAGTAGGTATGTGCCTGACAATCATACTACAAGTCACCAGAACAAAAAAGCCAAGTTAGGGGAAGTGCAAGTTGGCTGAACCGTGAATATTATACACAGACAACTGGGGCAGGAGTTAGGCCTTAGATGGTCAAACTGAAGCAAGCTACTAAAGCTTCCTTGTGCTTCACCATTCCCTGGCAGCTCCTAGCACACAGCCTCTTAACTTGAGAAAAAGAAGAAAGTGCTAATTGTATCTTATTGAACTTGGCAGGGTATTTGAGGCTGATGAGAATTTCTGGATGCTCTGAGGGCTTTAATCCCAAACTTCTGTTGAGAAATAACAGCGGTTATGAACCTCAATTTCCCAATCACAACAGGCCAGTATTGAAACAATCTCTGTTCATTTCCCACAAGTTCTGTAATTGTCTATAGCAACTGTAATTAACACATCAATGCATTAATTTTTTGCCACATGTTAAGCAGAACTAGTTGAAACTGTGGAAATTCTAATACAAATAACTGTACGCAGTTTAGTGGTACATCAAAAATGCAATGGGTGAAATTGCGGGAAGCTGGAGATCTGGGTTTGGGACTCCAGACACTACAAGACTGAGCCCGGGCTTCCCACTTCAGTAATCTACATAGGATGTGCCCAAGTACTCATTGTGAATCCCACCTTCCTGGAATTTGGTGGTTTATTTTGAATCACATTTTTATTTTCCTTTATACAGATTAAAGGCAGGAGACATTCATTTCAGAAGCTCTAGGCTGCTTCTGGTTCCACTAATATTCATGGTACCAGCATGGCCTCAGGGAAGAGTGGGAACAGCAAAGCCCCCAGCCAGGCAGAAACTTCAAGGCAAAAGTATAAAATGTGAGAGGGAGTGTGTGAGAAAGGAGTTGATGGAGAAAGAAAAACAAAGATGAAGAAATACTTTTTAGTTGTATTCCATTTTCCAGAGCAGTTCACCAATTTCTCCTTGCTGAATGTCTTCCTATTTCTATTATCCAGAGGCAAAAAGAGAGCAGATATGGCTTTAGTTACAACCAGACAATGTGGTATTGCTGTTTACACGCAAACCTGGGCTATGCCAACTTTGCAAGCCTGATGGCCTGGCACCGTACATACCAGATGAGAATACTACAAATACAATAAAAAGATCAGCTTCCCAGATTTTTGACTTAAGGCATTCCCTTGTGGTAAAGCTGGGTGAGGAAACAGAAGAACAGACTGAAGGGAAGAGGGGAAATTCAATAGCCCAGAAGCATGCATCGCTGACCTAGTTACTTTGTGAAAGCTTCAATAAAGAGGCTTACGAAGTCATGACTATTACATGGTCCTCTCTGATCTTTTCATGAGGATGAGAAATGGTTGTTTTTGGTTTAAAAAGGAAAAAAAGATTCTGTATGTAAAGTCTCTCTTTGTTGTGCTGTGAACTCCCTGGAGAGAGTATCAGTCACCCTGCAGGGGCTGGAATAATGAACGAATCCATCAGGGAACAGGCTTTCTTCTCCTCTGACATGCTTCAGGGGACCACCCGCACACACGTCAACCCCTTCTCTACAGAGTGCCACCTCTGAAGCCCTACCCAGTCTCAGCCAGCAAGGATCCTTCCCCTCAGAGCCCATCACTGGTGGAGTTTACACGTTCTCAGGCTGAAGAGTGGCATGGCCATGGGCCTCCCACTTTCTGGGCAAAGGCTTTAACCACTGCAGGAAAAGGAGGCAATGCAACCATGAAAATCGGTAATGGGAACTGTGGGGAGGTAGAAGGTACACAGCAGGGCAGCTGGCCAACTGCCACAGCACAGTCACTGCAGAATCATAGATCTTGTATGCAGGAGACAAATGAGAAGGGTAATTGCTGCATGCTTGTGGGAAGAACCAGCCAAAGGAAAAAAAGGATCAACTACCACCTGCATATGACAGCTCTTCTCTTGAAATCTTCACGGGTTCCTCATCACAGATTGACAAATGTGTGCTGTTCAAAACCTCATTAAATTCTTCCCATTAGTGAAACACACAAAGATTTACTTCTTCATTCCTGCACTCTTTCCATGAGTTTCTCAAGAAGAATGGGACACCCCAGAGTCACAAACCCAGTTACAGGAAAGCTTAAGATAGCTACAGAGCCTAGCGGGGAGCATCCTGAGAGCAGGAACTGACCAACCACCAGGTGAACTCCAGAAGCAACTCAGTGCTGGTCAGATGCTGAGCTCCTGCATGTGATTTTATTGTCTTTTGATCTTATTACTACTGATAACATAATGAAAAAGATACATCCTTAATTGTGTGTACTTTTACAATGCAGCTCATTTTAGGGTAAAATGTAAAACAAAAAAAGTAGCCTATATAACATCTTGCTCAGGATAACGGACAAGTGCTACTCCATGCTAATTAGTAGCTTTACAGAGAGTTGAAGTAAAATAAACCAGCATGTAGCTACAGACCTCCCTTTAGCAGTGGCTTGAAATTGCACCATGGGTACCATCTAATGCACGAGTATTTTAAGAGACTGGATAGTTGGAGAAAAAAACTGGAAAGGGAAAAGGTGTAGTTACATCTACCATGTTTCCCCAAGCATGCAATTTAGTGGACAGAAGTTACTCACACACACACTACTCTCCTGGAGCACTCTAAATGCACAAGGTATGCCAAGTCCTGATCTAACTACGACTTCAGATCTGCTCCAGCCACAGAGCTCCCAAAGCATATGGAAGTCAGTCAGGACAGCCAGGTAACTGTTACCCTAAAAACAGGGAAGCAGTCAAAACGATGAGAAATTTCAGCTCCCTCTGAGCACTAAGACCTGTCTGAAACTGTTGCCTAAACCGTGCTATCAAAACCACTGCTGTTCTGCAGCTTTATATAGCAAGCTGTCAGTAATATCTGAGCAACTAATTAGATGTCAAGAATCAGACCAGATCAGCACCTCAAGACACACAAGAATCCTGGACAGCTGCTTCTGCTTCCTTCTCTGAAAATAACCAGAAGTGATAACCCATTACTAATCACCCGTGGTCTGTTTCAAAGTTCACCCTCTTGTACAGCAGCATTAAAAATGTGCTTATATTATTTAGTGAGATGAAATCTACAAAATTACCACATTATCATCCAAAAGCCCCAGGCACCACCTAACCATGCCAACAAGTGACGTATACATGTGATGTGCTTACTGCCATTCTGGGCTACAGAATCCACAGCAGGATTAAAAAAAAGATGGCTCACCTGAATCTCATGTCTGAAATATTTAGACCCGGGAGAGCTACAGGTTAACTCTTGGGAAATCTAACTGAACGCCCTTTCTTTTCTAAGTCAATGACTACCAGCTCATTTATGACCCTTCCAGGTGAAACATTAAACAAAATTAAAAACCACATCCACATTCTGAGGAGTTTTTCCCTTAGTCCTCATTTCCCATTCTCCACTTTGCTTCCTTATTAATTACACCAGCACTAGCAGCTTATCAGTGATGAGGGAGCTTCAGTTTTCATACAGATTGGAAATGTACACCAGTGCTTTCAAAGGAAAGGCCTGGTCTTGATAAGAAATCATCCCTCTTACACATTTCACTTTTTTGGGGACTACTTATCCCAAATCAATTAATCTCCATCCTCGCGAATTCTCCTCCCGTGATTCTTCCTGGGCAAAAATCCTTAATGACACATTACAAGAACTTTGGAAGCATCTTCTTTCCCTCAACTGCCTGAAATCTCTCCTTCCTAACATTCGGAGGACTTCGAAATACTGCAGTCAAATTACTCTTTTGCTCCAAGAAAGAGAACCGGATCACTCTGGCTCCTGTAAGACTGATATCACAACCCCCCCCTCGAGGGAATTACAGCCTCATAACATACAGTTGCCTATTATTTATTCTGTGGCCAGATTCTCAGCTGGTATAAATCAGGGCAGGTTCCTTGCCTTCAATATAGTAAAGCTGATTTATGCCAGCTGACAATCTGGCCCTGCCTGTGTTCCACTTGCACAATGCAAGTGTTTAAGGAGGCCCATTAAAGTGCCCCAGGCACATAAGAGCCACACTTGGGTCTTTACTTGGAAAATGTTGCTCTGAGGAGTAGAGATTGTGAAACCTTCTTGCTGCTTTCTGAGTATGTACTGTTCTAATTCACTTTTTCTGTTACAAAAGGAAGTCTCTAAGCCCTGACAGAGCCACCATGACCTTAGGAACACAAGAGGATTTTTCTAATGTCTTCTGCATAGACCGCTTTTTTTAACTGAGTTTAAATGCTGAATTAAATGAAGTCTACAGGAATACCAATGCGATGTTTTGGAGGAACCAATCAACTGCACAGAGGGCAGAGGCTATCTTTCAAAACTTGTATTACTGGTAAGTATAAAAAAGCCAGAAGCATGCAGTGTGACTTTCAAATCACCGGCTGAGCCTCCAGCTTTGGCTGCTTGATAAGCCTCTCTTTTTCACCTTAAAACCTCAGATGTCTACTGATGGAGCACGGAAACAGCTCTTTTGAGGATGTGGGCCAAAGTCCTTGGGTACAAACAGAAGGAACGTAGGCAATAGAAGACAGCTTTCTAATACCTCTGATTCCAGATTGTCATTTCAAAGGCACAATGTTAACCCTAGGTGTCATTGTAGTGACATATCTTCTGGGTTGTAAACTGAAGCGTGACAAAGCAGACTCCTCTATCTGTTCCTGAAATCTATTCATTTCAGTCAATTTTTTGCCAAAATACTATCCTGGGTGAGTGGAGAACTGGAATCCTGGAATCAGACTATCAGGACTGTTAGTAATAAAAATTGTGGTTCATTTGCATGACAGAAATTTCTGAATACAGCTTGTTCTTATGATATGAAACAAAGACTAGAAGACACGAGTCATTCAGAGCGCTGCCATTCCCACCCAAAAAGGAGAAAATGAACACATGGCTACAGGTCAGTCTAAAAAACTCAGGAAAATGTTTTTCCTGCCACACAAACTGGTGTAACATTTCATGCATTTTCATATTCACAACCAGAGAGAAACAAAAAACATTTGAAGTGGTGGGTGTGGGGGTGTTCGTGCAAGCATGCGTGAGAGAGTGACAGCTCTCCAGTATCCTGGGGAGAGTGGATAGGGGGAGCTCCAGATTCAAATGTGCATTTTATGAGTCAGACCAGGCACTTGATCCTTTCTTCCATCCTCGACCAGGGATTATTCTAATTATCGATTAATGATAATTTGTCTTTATCTGCCTATCTTCCTATATCAGAAATTCCACTGTGGACTAAGGGAAAAAAAATAATTAAAAGTTTCCTGATGAAAGTTTAATGGAAACTGGTACATTTCCACAAATTGTTTCAGTTTTGACAAATCAGCATTTTCCCATGAAAAACAGTGTCAAAACCTCTCAACCAGCTCTAATTCTAACCAGATTAACTCGGGGATGAATGCCAGCAGGAAGTTCTTGCTAAATACCAGTTGTTTGAGCAAAGGAAAACTACTCCTTCCCCAGACAATCTTCCCAGAGGTAAAAAGGCTTTAAAACCCATACAAAAAAAAAAAAAAAAAAAAAAAAAAAAAAAGAAGGACGCGTAGTTCCAGCTGTAACAACGGCAGTGGCATTCAAAGCAAGAGGAAGAGCAAGGAAATGGCATATTAAAAAAAAATAATATGCACAAGCATGGACAAATCAGCAACTAGTACTTCTCCTGCCACTGCTAGTTATTGTTTCTTAAAATCTGAAACAGTTGCTAAGCTTTGCAGCAATGCAAACAAATAGATATTAGTCCCTCAGAAATCCATATGGACTGTAGGGCAGTCGCCTTAATACATGCTCCCATTTAAATTCTGATTAAATCCTGAGAAATTAACTGACACAAATGATGGCATGCTGTCACCAGCAGAAATAGAATAAAGCAACTCCTGGTGAGATTTGTTAATTCTGACTACTACTTTGGACAAGTTTTACATCACTGGATGGTGTTTGAAGTGGTTTGCTCGCTCTATGTATCTTACCCTAAACATCTGTACACTTAACCAAATCTGTGCTCTTTCAGGCAGTAGTATAGAAATGGTCATAGCCAATCAGTGCTAGTGCTGCTCTGTCTTTATGCCAGAATGAAGACATAGTATGACAAATATCCACTGAAGACTCAGCTGGGTCACTGAGAACCCAATCTTGCAAATATGCGGTGTCAACTCATTGCTTACAGGGGCATACAGATCAGCAGCATTTGCCTTAACTACAATGCCCTGCCCCAGTGTGTACACCCACTCCTTGCTGTAAAAGCCATAGTAAGAAGTTTCTCCACTGTTTCTTAATATGACTCTTATCACTTCTACCTGCCAGTGAAGCTGAACTTCGAAAGGACTTAGAACTAGTCTGTTGAAAACTAGGTATATTCCTTCTGATTTATTTTGGTCTATTTTAACCTTCCAGAATTAGAGTTCATAAAAAAGCACAAATATTTTGTCGTGACCTTTTATTTTATTCTGGATTATAAGAGTTTAATAAGCAGTTCCCATTATCCTATAGGAAAAAACCCACAACCCAAAAAACTCTCTAACCCCAACAAAATTTAAGGCTAAAGACCTATTAAATAAACCAAAATCTCAGCACTAAATCTCTTAGACTAGAACTCGGCCAACTGTCTTTTTTTGTAAGAGGACTAGCTCTCCACGACTCCATGCTGGAAATCCCTTGCACTTTCTAACATCTGCACAGACTGGTTGGTATCTTAGTCCATTTACTGAGTTTGCAATGCTCTGGCAATACAAACTGGATCATATCCCTGGGATGTGCTTACCTAGTGATTCCCCCTGAATCAAAGGACTCCCATTGTAGCAAAGAACTGCACCGTTAGTTTCCCATCCACCTCAGGACATCCCCTCTGTTCTTCTGCTCACCTAGTGCCAGAGGGGCTGTGGGGACCATGGGCACACCAGGACTGTAAAAACTCACCTCCCTCCTGCCGATCCCATGGGGATCATGACCATGGGGCCACAAAGGTGGCTGGAAGCCCTGATTTTCACTGTGCCACCACCACTCAACTGTAGCTGTGCCAGCCAGCATGGAGACTGCATGGATCACTTTCAGATCAAAAGCTGTCATTGTGCTAGTGATACTATTTCATACCTAGCTGTTACACAAAACCCAAGAAAGTAACAAACTGGGCCCAAGTGGTTAGTTTTGCTCATTCTGGCTGTACTGTAAGTGAGGCATAGTTCTTCTGAGGTCAGAGGAGTGACAGTGATAGAAAGTGAATGCTAGCAAAGTGTGTATAGCACAAACATACATTATTAAAAAAAAAAGTTCCTATGTCACAAATGCAAAAATATCATCTTAAAAATATCCTACAGAGGAAATATCGGCATGGGAAACTTCAACAACTGGTGCTACAGTGATACTATGCTCTTTTTCCTCCCCCAAAACAACAACTTCTTTCTAAAAGCCTAGTCCTATTAAAAACCCAAACCAACCACATAAAAAACCCTCCAAAAAACAAACCATGAAGAATTTTCCTTCTGATAAGAGCCTGACAGTGTCTTTGCTCCTAAGTTCAGAATTAACCTTGTCACAATGACAACTTTTATCAGCTCACCATTATAGCACACTACATCTTTGAAACTCTAACAATTCATCCCAGAAAGGATTATTTCATTTTGAAGCAATGCTGTTAAGCTAAATGTAGGTTATATAATAGTAAGTGTTTATAAAATATAAGTGAAAAAGTATTATCAATATGAAAAAACAGAATTATTTCATTGCCCTTTTTTTGAAATTACTTTTGAAATAGTTTCAGGAAACTTCTTTGCTATAACTGTATGTAACTCTACTGATGCTAATGGAACTGTATTCATTTGCAGCAGCTTAAGATCTGGCTCATCATTTTTTAATAGAAACCATTCCTGTATGGAATTCACCACCTGAATATTACAGAAGTATGTTAATGCCAAGGAGCTCAAAATAGCAATTAAATAAAAGTGATTTTCAAAGTCCAAAGTATAAAAGTCTTAGAATTCAAGGATACCCCATGAACAGAGGAAAATGCAATGCTATCTCTGTTCTATTGCTATTTCCCTCCTGAAATAACTGGAAATCTGCCAGTTTTAATGGGGGGCAAGAATGCATTTTAGATTTGCTTGTGTTACAAACATGTTCCACCATGTTACAAAGATGTTTGTTCTCATACTTCCCCCTTGCAAATATGTGAAGTGCTAAATTTGATTTCATGACTATAAAATTAACAGACTGTGCTATAACTCTTAAAAAATAAGGATACAATAATGCAAGTACAGTTTGGCTGAATGGAGAAACTAAGTTCCTAGTGTTCAGAAATGAACAATTATTACACAGATTATTCCAAGGAATAAGTTTTTGGTTTTCATACCCCAAAGATAAATTACAGGTTCATATTCACTTGAACACAGCTGTGTCAATTTCTTATGTGGGCAACTGCTGGTTTGCACTGCAATCTATTGAATAAATGTTCCATATAGCATTCACAATTATTCTAAACAACAACAACAACAAAATCTCACCTTGTCCCTTTATTCTAAGGAAGAAAAATTCAATTACTTGTGTGTAGTACAAGACATAAGAGCATCTTTTGCAAAGTAGATAGTTCCTATTAGACCAGCTCACCAATTTGTGGTTTTGTCCAGCATGTTTATGGGAATGTGCCATTCCTGTTGACTATTTTGCTGTGAAGAATGTTAAAATGAAATCCTAGCTGGGGCTTTATTAACCTCTTCACCAAAAGCCAGCTGGTTAGTAGGCATACCTGAGAATTGAGCCCTCTTGAGACTGGTATTTCTCCTGCCTCATCCTCACTGAACTGCTGAGCTATTGATTATTACAGTGTAAATAGCTCTTTTTTTCTGTTTTGTCTTCCCCAAAACATTTGGCAGCTCTAGTTTTCATTTGGATGCCAAATAAAAACCAACATACAAACCTCACACTTTCTGCCCCCCACAGAACTGTTGTTTTCTGACAAACTGTTCCCATTATATGCACAACAAAATCCTATGGTGAATATTAAAACAACTGTTGGAGCTACAGAATAAATTGTCTGACAACAGGTCTACTCAGTTGTGGTTATTGTAGGGTGTACATGAAGATCAGTATAAAAAATGCTGAATCGTAACCAATCTGTATATATTTTTCCTCACTGGACCTGTGATAAGAAAGAAGAGCAAACTCTTAGACTATGCCCATTTTAAAAATCTACCTGTAGTTTGAGACTCTCTAGATGGGCTGAGTGGGGAAAAAAAAAAAAAAAAAAGCAAAAAAGCAAAAAAAGCAGCATAATAATAAATAGCACAAGATTAACAAAAGTGGAGCTTTTTAATTTAAAGCTTTTTGTGATGGGAATCTGCAAAAAAATGGGGCTGGGGTCAAAATAAAAGACAACACTAGTTGAGTATGATTTATATTAATCAGAAATAATAAAAATATATATCAAAATCAACAAGAAGCTGCACACCTCAAATTTAATATAAAACCATTTTAGGCCCTGGGACACCATAGTGTCTTATTCTTAAACTTTTTTTATTAATCTGCCCTAAGCTTCCATGAGTAACTTTGCAGGTATGTAAAACCTGTTGACTTTGACAGGATTATTAATGAAGCATGAAGTTATTCATGCTGTACGTAGCTATTGGCAGTAGCTATGCAAGAGCTATCTAGTTTATGTTCTTATGTTTTAGCAACAATTTTGAGATTATGATTGACCATGAATGGACCACAAGGGACAATCAGAGGGCACAAAGTTTTTAGAAGCTCAGGTGTCGGTACATCTCACCTGAAGACTAAAACGAGGTGTGTGATATGTATCACAAGACATCTCAGAAACCTGCTTAATTCTTCAAAACTGTCTCATATGTAGTTTTGCTGCAATCCAATGTTCTCTTGTTAGGTTCAGCAGTTGTGCAGCAATGTGGTTTAGGGCCTAACTTTGCAGTTACAGATGTTAGTTCACATATGCAGGTTAGCAGTGATAGGATGGAGACTGAAAGCTCCTCAGGGCAGGGACCTTGGTTTTGCAGCAGCACTTTGAACTCTTACTACATTCCAAATTATCCTATGAAGAATTCTGCTAAGCCACAACCTCAAAAACCTATCGAAGGATGCCTTGGTAGAAACAGAATAAGGGATGTAAAGCGTCATTAAAAGCGAAGCAAGGAACACCAGCACTAAGCACTACAGGAACGACTGTTACTCTCAGTCCAACCACTCACAATCACGGCCGAATTCCACTGTAGGCAGTGGAACATAAAACAACTCTTTGGTAAGCAGCTGCTGACCCACGCTGCAGAGAGCTCTGCGGTGCGCACAGGCCAGCAGCTCTGAGCGCCGGCGGGCACCGGCTCGGGCCGCGTCGCTGCCCAGGCACCTTCCAGCCCCTCTCACTGGGGACGTGCAGAGAGAACAGGTCCTAGTCCCCGGGGCATGGCAGAAGCTGTGCCGGGGGCTAGATGCTGCAGCCGACAGCCCGCACCGGGGGGACGGGAGGCGCGGGCCGCGGCCGCTGCTTCGCCCCGGGCCCTGCCGCCCCCCGGGCACACGGTGCGGCCCGGCACCAGGTGCGGGAGCTGCCGCAGCAGCTGCAGGGCCGGGCAGCCACTACGGCGGGGCCGGCGGTCAGCCCCCAGCTGCCCTCTGCGGGCTCCTCCGGCCGGACCAGACCCCGCTGCATTTCCTGCCAAAGCCCCCTCTCCCCCCGCCTCCCTCCACGGACGGACAGGCGGTTTTGCCAAGAAACCCCCAGATTCCCAGTCCTTTCTTCCCCGCTTACTTTCCAGCGGGGCTATAAACAAACACGCCGACCCCTCCCGAAACGTTTCCAGCCTCCAAACTTTCTTAGCAACCGCGTGTCCCCCTCCTGCGGCGGACGCCGGCCCCCGGCCCCGCTCCTGCCCGCGGCCCCCGCAACTGTCAAGCGGCAGCGCCGGGCCGGCGCACACTTACCCCGAAGCAGAGCGGGGACCGAGCTGCCCATGAGGACCCAGAGGGAGACGCGCAGCAGCAGCCGCCGCAGGCTCCTCGGCAGCCGGGGGCTCATCGCGGGGCCGGGTGGGCACGGCCGGCGGGGCGCGGGCGGGGCGCGGGGGCGGCGGGGAGGCCGAGGCCGCGGCGGCGGGGCTGGCGGGGCTGGGAGCGGGCTGCGCGGCTCCGCGGCTCGGGGCTGCGGGTGACTCACTGAAACTTCACTTCGGCGCTGCAGGGGAAACAGGAAATCTTAAACTTCGCCAACAGCTGGGCAGGACTTTCTTACTCTTACAGTAGTTCCTTCTCCCCCTTCCCACAGTCACCCCCTCCCCTGCGCTCGCCCTTTTTCTTTCTTTCCTTTTTTTTTTTTTTTTTTTTTTTTTTTTGCCATGAAACCTCACCCAGTTTGGCGTCAATCATCTGCCAGAGGCCAGCCCCTCTCAGGTCTGGCTCTCCCACCACAAACGCGCCGGGGCCAGCCCCGACGTGCCGCCCGGCTCCCCGTGCCTGCCCCCCCCCCCCCCGAGGCGGGCACCGGGCACCGCCATCCGCCCTCGCGCCTTGGCCTGGGACCTCGAGGTAGACGGGAAACCGGCAGCTCGAACGGTTCCTTCTCCCCACGGGGTTGACAAAGGCCCAGTCCTGCCACTCAGGGCGTGGGGGCTTCCCAGAGCTCCTCCTGGGATTCGTACCCTCACCGTACCGATGCTGCTGCAGCTTGTTTCCCCCCTCTGCAGAACCGGCGTGGGAATGAGGGACGCAACCCCCAGAGGAACTAAAGCAGGGGGCAGAGAGGCTGGAGTCAGGGTAATAGCGAGAAATGTTCACACAGACTAGCCGGGCACTCAGCTTGCAGACTTGGAGCTGACAGGGACAACTTGCCATGTGCCTCTTTTTTTTTTTTTTTTTTTTTTTTTCTTTCCCATTTTGCTCCCAAATGGGTAGACGTGCTCCACTTGGTCCCAAGGGCTGCAAATGTGACACAGATGAAGTTCTTCTTCATCTCTTTCCGAAGTAGGTTTAGCTTGTACCAGATTTTTTGCCTTCTCCAGGGGGGAGAAATTGCACGTAGGATTCCGGGAGCAGGACCACACTGGTTATGCCAGCTTTGCACGACCCAGGCAGAGACTACAAGAACTGTTAAGACTCTCAACCAGAATAAGGCCTGAGCTTTCTGCCAACATGAATCCAGCAACTGCATAGCCAGCAGTTGTCTTGAGACTCATTTTTGGTTCACAGAGTCATCCTTCCTCCCCGAGTTAAATGGCTGGGAATTGATTAAAAGATAAACTGATACATGTGGGGATAATTTGAGGGTGTCCGTTCAGATTTTGGTGATTCACTTTTGTTTCAGTTACAACACTAGTTAAAAGGTACAGACCTGGGTATTTCAGAAAAAGGCTAAGCCTTCAGGAGGAATATATGTGATCATGCTCTGAATGTCCCAGATCATCTCTGTATGAATGTGGAAATATTTGCATAATGCATTTAATTGGCCTATAACAGACATAAAAAAATCTCATTGTGATTTAATGTAAATTTTGTTTTAAAAACTCCCTAAATGCGTAATTTCACAGTGCAGTCCCTGTTTATGGTGCAAATTCTCATAACCCTCTCCAAGAGCATTTTCTTCTTCCCCACCCCCTTTAAATACAGCCCGGATTCACTCAAACACAGTCACTGCCTTTCAGAGCTAAGAAAAATGTTGGACTCCCTTTTGAGCATAGACTGGAGTGTTCTTATCAGTTTCTGTGGACCAACTCTGTGCTAGAAGCTGGCTGTGTTTTCAGTAATCCACTTAAACAAAAGCATTTCTCAACCCCCATCAGCATATACTGTACGCTGTATGCATTTCTCTCTCCTTGTAGCTGTCAAGTTGCAGTTGCCAAAGAGTTGCTGTTTGCTTAGGAAGTTGGCTGTGTACACTGAACTCTCCTGTTGGCTTTTAAGCTTCTTTTCATATTGGGAGTTAGTCACCAAAAACTATTAAAGACGAGTTTAATGTTTATACTAAGTACATAATATAAGAGTTAACTATTCAAACCTGTCACAATCCAGGCATGACTTGGCAAGCTGCCCTCTGCCTCAGTTGCATCTCTCTTCCTCACACGAGTGCCATGGCTCTTCTCCCACATGGGCACCTTCTGGCTAGTCTCTCTCATGAAGGGTCTGGCAGCAGGAGAGAGACTTGCAGGAGGTGGAGGCCTTGGGGAGGGCTGTGCTCAGGTGTCCCCCTCCAACATCCCTGACTGCAGCCTGGCATCACAGCACCTCTCTCTCTCTCACGTGAGGTGAGACAGCACCTGATACCCAGTTAAGTGAGGAGTCCACTACAAGTGTATTTCAGAGGCCTGATATTTCTAAAGCCCGATGTTTCCATATAAGCACTGTTTTTATTTCATATCATGCACTGAGGATTGTACTACAGCTGCACTTTGGATGTTCAGAGAGCCCATGACAGTGGTAGGCACCACTAGAAAGATTCTGGATAGAAGGAATCTATCTTACCTGGAAATCCTCAGTGTAGGAGTAACTTTGTTACCAACAGTCAAGGAGGAGGCTGAAGTAAATGCCAATTTGTTCACAGATTTGTCCCTGACAAGCTTATTAACAAAGGCTCACGTCCTGCCTTTTTGAGTGCTATAAGCTTCCCTGTTAGGGCCAAAATGCAGCTTAATCAGGATTTCCTGGGCAACCAAAATATATATATAACATTTCTTTCCATTTTATTGTTCATAGTTCTCAGTTTTTAAACAGATGGCAGTTTATTACTTCTAGATTGAAACTGTGAGTATTTAACCTCAGCCTGACTGAGGTAAGAAAGAGCCGGCTCTGAAGAGCCACAGGTTAAAGCTGTAAATAATTAACTTCAGCCTGACAGAGTGAGAAAGGGTCAGCTGATTTCAATTCACTACTCAGGCAAAATATCGAAGCACTGAATATTGTGTTTTCTTTCTGAGCCTTAGAAAGAGACACCCAGAACACAAACAAGCTAGTACCTCCTGTATCTCAGGGCCTCTTAGTGAAGACAAGCTAAATGCTTCTTGCTGTAGTTTTAGGTACAGCTTTTTAAAACAGTCCATAAAAACTACTGAGTGTGAAGGATTTCTCTTTAGTATTCCAACCATTTCTCAGCTCGCAGTATCATATTTCTATCGAAATCCCACATGTGCTAGAGCGTTATTCTCATATGAAGAACAATTTCAAGCTTCCACAAAACTTGCATTGTTACTAAAAACTGTCATTTCACTCTACACGACATACACTTTTAACCCAAAATCATTGTAGCCACAGCCAAGATCTGCTGTTGTGCCCCGTCCAGCCACTATTTTGATTAGTTTATTAGCTCCCAGTGTTGCTTTGTTTAAGAAAGAATCCCACAACAAGCTGCTTCCCAGATCCACTGACTTAGAATTAAGTAAGGCCTATACAGCTGCACTAACATAGCATAATGTTTATGCCTATCTAAAGCTGACATACATGGCTTAGGGTGAAGATATCTCACCTTACTTTAGCTGTCTAAAAGTTAGCCTTGGAGCGAAGTTCCAGGAGATGACTGAGACAAACGTAGCACCTTTCCTGCCATCTAAAGAAGCAGTCTCATTTGTGGATGAGAGAGGAGTCTAGATATTTTAAAATCCTCTAGACACATGAGCTGACAACAGAGACATCTACTTTTTAGGTGTTGGATGTTAGATGACATGAACCCTAAAGAAAATGTTCTCTGAATTGTATGCATCATCTAAGCTACAATATGCTTTACCAACTGGTAATCGTTTATCACTGCCTTGATTTTTGTTTGGAATGAAACAAGGCAATTGGGTGCATAGTATGCTGATATTGCCTTGACAAAACTACCGATGACATAACTAGAATACATAGTTTGACCAAAATAAAAACATCGATGACTCTGACTAACTTTTGTCATAACTACTTTTAAAAGTAAACTAGGAAATCAGCTTTGAAAAGTTGACACATCCCATTTTGATCTTTTTGTTATGATACAGATCAGGTTTTTGAAGCAGCCAATTAATTTTGAAATGTTTTTGTTTACTCCATCTTACATACAAAAGCAAAACATGGGGAGCAACATACAACACTGATTTCACTGCAGTGAAGGAAGAGGTTTATTTTCAGGGAAATTCTGGCAATTCAGTTCAAAATAAAATTTTGTAACCCTGTATTATGTGCAACCCCAAACTTCTGTTCCCTGCAGCACTCTGTTCACAAAGCTGATATTTGGCTGCTAATTTTCAAATTGAGGGTGCCTGGCAGGGAGTATTGGCCTTTCAGTGTAATTGATAAAAGCTCTGCCTGTCTTGTGCATCATTTGCTGAAGAACACATAGTCCTCTTTGGAGTGATGTTAAACTACTGTGCCTTGTATCACTGCTTGCATCACCTTTCTCTTTTAATTTAGGTTATCATGGAGCACAGAATTACAGTTAGCATTAAATGCAGTTTTCTTCTTTTGCATAATCACTGGTTTCAACTTGTTACTAATAATTTGCACCATTAAGAGAACACACACAGCCTCAAGCAAGGACATTTACAGAAGGTTACGTTCATTGGAAAATGTTTTGAAAGACTCATAAAAAGTGTTTGGACTTAACACAGCATTATGCTTATCTCACAGATATAATCAAATTAAAACATCTGTTGTGTATAATCATCCGTTAGAAGGAGGCAATCAGCTTGTTATCAACTCCTGCATACATCAGAAGCAACAAGAATAATGTTATCTTCAAGATTTATCTTAGTAATGCTTTCTGTACAAATCTCCTGAATGACATCTAGCAAAATAAAGTTTTGAAATATTATTCAAATTAGTGCTAGACTCCCTGGGCACTGCCGTTCACATGATCTCTGACTTATTAGCTAGAACTCAAATCAACCACTTTCAAGCTTCACTGAATTGGCTTGTTCTGTGTTTACTGTGTATGTATAAATACCCTCAAGAGTGAAAGCAGAATTACATTAGTGTCAGTAGAGATATGGTTCTTGTAGTGCTTCTGGCAGGGCCAGAAGCAGGAAGGACGATTATTCTCACCACACAACCTTTTATGTGGGAATTCCATTCTATTTTTCCAAAAGCAAAGGACACTTGGAGAATTTTATACTGTTTTCTTGAGTTTCTTTGACAATGGGTATCTGAGCTAGGGAAAAACCTTGCACATTTCCATAAACATGTTCTATCTTTTGTCTTAACTCTTTTACATTTTCAAAATACATGGAACCAAATTATTACAGAAACATTTGGGAGATGATTTAAACTGCTCAAAAATATGGTTACACGTGCAACCTGTCTCCATTACCACAAAATTTGTCATATTTATTATTATCAAAGCTTGTAACTTTAGGCTCTTCATTAGAAAGAATTTGAACATTGGATGCCAAGCCTCAGAAAATATCTGAAGATATCAAAGAACCTAAGTAGGGTAACACAGAGGCCCTTCTGTTTCATTTTTCCCACTGGAACAAAAGGCAGTTGTGAATCCATGATAGAGTATATTGCTATATCTAATCTGAAAGAATCCCAGTACTTCAACCACAAAGCCCCAGAACTGAGGAAAGTATCCTCCCATCTCACCAAGCAAAAAATCATGTCTGTGTTATTCAGGAATGCAGTACACTGATGATATTAAACTGACTCATTTGACCAGAATCTTTAAACAAATTTATTTGTGATCGCACAGCTGTTCCTCTCAGGAAGGAAATGCATGGTTCCATAATTTTTATCTGCAAGGCAACTTTATGATCTGTGGTCACAGGAGGTGGCTACTGTGCTTTAGAGGTCAGAAGCAAGCAGTACAGGAGGATCCAGAATGCCTTGGGAGCTGGATATTGTTCCAACTGACCCTGGAACAAATGGGCTAACTGTGGCTTGGAAATAACTTGGCTAATATAATGAACTTTTGCTATTTTCCTTTTCTGTGATTGAGAACATCACCAAACTAACCTGTGAGCACCATGTTCAGGCTGTGCATGCACAGTCTCCCATATCTTCCAGCTGGTATAACATCTCCCCAGTTGGAAGATTTTCTCCATGCAGTCCTACCAGCCCTGAATGTTAGGCAGGCTTTTCCCTTCACAATTCAGGCCAGACTAGCTGTGTTACCATCAAAAGTTTCAATTCTTGGCCAGAGCTGTCTAATACTGGGCAGTGAAAATGACAGTACTCACCTGAAACTCTCACTAGGTGCGAAGGATAGCAACTCCATCTCACAGTCTGGGACAAGCCTTAGGGGTGTTAAAGACTTCTGCAAGGACCAGGGAGAGGTTGTTAAACCACAGCCTCAGCGATATTCAAGGTTTTCTGCCTCAGTATAACAATACAGAAGCTATTAGAGAAAGCTTTAGTGCAATTTATACCCATCTTATTACTCTTTCACAATATTAAAGTGTTACAAATGGTCCTTAATGTAAGTGAGAATTAGATACTTTGCAGTTAATAGAAGATGCATGATTGACTCCACTGTCTATGGAGAAATAACATTGTGCATTTTCTGTCAATTTGGCATTTCTGGAGTGTCAGTTCCCCAGGCTCTACGTCTAGATATGGACTGTAGTGATGCAACAAATGAGCATTGCTGGTTTAAAGTCAGTCTTTCCTTCTATACAAAGGTGCATAACATTTCTCGCTCAACTTTGGCCTATCTTTAAGAACATTTTTGTACCTCTGGTGACCCGTGGCTGGAGAAAGTGATTTGGTTATTCTCCTGCCTACTCCAAATTGAGCTGCAATTGAGTCCGATGAGGGATGAGAGTGTGAGTGAATATTTGTTGTCTCTTCACATGCTTTGAAATATAGATAAGGACACATGTTCTCTAGTGCTACCGAGTTGGATCTCTGAATCATGAGCAGTTGCAGCCCTCCTGTCCTGAGGAACCACCGTCCATCTAATATAAAACTTGATTAGAAATTGAGGAGTTTGTAAGCTTTATGGTGAGGTAAACAAGACAGCCAGGCAACAGGGTGGGATGTTGTACAGAAAAGTGTAGTGGTGCTCATTAGTGAGTGAGGAGATCCTGTTGAAGTTGGTTTGAATTTTCTGAAGAGCTTCTATAGTACTTGCTATTTGATGCATGTATTTGCTTGCCATAAGTATTAGCCTGGTTTTCATCTCTACTTTACTTTGATGACTTTTTACTGTGATTCAAAACCAAGAAAAGACTGAAAAATCAACTTCAGTAGTTTCCATCACAAATGAAAAGTAATTTACAGCTGTCTGCATGACGTTACTCCTATGATTTCAGTGGTTTTCCTTTAAAAGGCATGCTCTTCTAAATTGGCATGTCTTTCTTTTCTTCATTTTGTTGTCTTTCTTTGCCTCCTTTCCTTGGGTTCCCTTCTCCTGTTCTTTAATATGTTTTTCTTCCTTTTTTTTCTTTTCCCCAGGTTATTTGTTCTGAGTGTTTTAATCTCTCCTCATTGACTTTTCCTCTGGGTGTCAATTACAGACTGTTATTTTAAAAATAAATCCTTTTTTTAACATCTTTGCCATTACTGCTATTTCAAACCATGGTACTGTTAGGTTTAACAAGCTGCTTCTTCAAAAGTGTGTCTGTTTCTGTGTTTGTGTGTGCACATTACCTTTTAATTCAGAAGAAATTCCTGATGATTAGTTTCACAACTAGCAACAAACACACTTAGTTAATTTATCAGTGGTAAAACTTCTGGGTCTCATATAGCGGCTTTTAGTCAAAGCCCAGAATAAAGGGCATTGTGAAATGGAAGTGGCATAATACACTCGACAGCTCTTTTATTTGCCCTCTTAACCGAAATGAAGAGTCCCAGCCCAGGCTGGTCTCCATTCCATTACCACCCTCAGCAATTTTTTCTAGTTACTCTCAGATGTGCTGATAAGTGGATACATAAAGCCCTGGAAAAAGCCATGGCACTGGAGTCCACTTTTTCTACCAGTGTAATCATATATGTGTGCGTGGTGCTGGCAGGGTGTAACTGAACTGGGGTTGGTGTTGCAGAATGAGCTTGGCCTCCTGTACAGAACCTGTTTCCTTACCTCTCTGATCTGCTCATGAAGCCTAGTGGCGTATTGGGGAGTACAGATCTTATTTTCACTACAAAAAATGTGCTTAATTTGCAGCAAGGACACAAACTGACTCACGAGAGTGCTGAACATCTTCTGGTTCTGTCCCACAGTTTGCCCTGGTTGTAAGCTCTTCCACCCTTCCCATGGACTGGATCATTAGCTCAGATGAATGCTGCACTGAGACCCACTCCCAGACTTGCTCGACACGCTCTCCTAGGAGACCCATAGGGGACAAAGGTAGATAAGGCTAACTTACGCACTCAGGTCCAGGTTACCAGAGTCTAGGCTGCCTGCAGTGAAGACCTATCTTCCATGGGACTAGTCTGGAAGCTAGAACACTGGCAGACTTTTACCATAACCCAGAGCTGTAGCAGGATGCTGCAGTCTCAGAGCATCTGCTTTCTGTCCTGCCCTCCCCCCTGCTGTCAGTGCGTTCTCTCACCTGCTCCTTCCAGTTCCTGAGTGCTTTCTCTCAGTCTACCCCCTGCTACTTCTAGCTTCTCTCAGTTCTTGCTAGTAGCTACAGCTGGCAGGGTTTGACATACTTGCTTTGGGTTGCTCTGCCCCTCAAAGGAACGCTGGGGTACGTGTCCCTGCCCATCCTGTATGGGTTACCCTCCATGCCTCTTGTGGAAGCTTTTACATGGTATTTCATATAAAGTTTCTCAAAACCAACAGAGATTCAAGAAAAAAAGCCATCTAAATCACCTATTAGGTCATTGTTTAATTTCTTTCCTTACTTAGCTGCAGTGGGCAAGAGAATTTAAGAGGTAGACATTATTTTTAGCACTGAGTTCCCTTTAATATTGTGATTAAAGTTTGCTGGTGCCACAGTCCTATAATCATTGACAAGAGGCTTTTCATCACTGACTTTCTACGCAGAAAAATGTGGAGTAAGTGCTGACTTGGACTCTTTAAGAATTTGGACATCTAGCTCCTGCTTATTGATTGGTTTTGATGTTTTTCATCCTCTTGGGTGTCAGTGAGAACAATAAGAATATGGAAAAGAATGAATTTACAGACAGCTCAAGTATTGTTCCTTCCCCATACCAAGCCAGACATGGCTGTCAGCCCAATCATTTAGTAGACAGGCTCCAAAAGTCTTCAGTCATGCAGAACATCCCCTGAAAGTCACAATTCCTTCCACGTGCCATGACGAACTGTGCCAGCTGCAGTTGCATTGCATGCTCCAGTCAGAGCACACAGCCAAGCTCTGTTGACCTCCCGTTTTCTGCTTACTGCCCACGCACCTCAGGGCAAAGGAAGCCATGCCTTTGGTGGGGCTTCACTGGCAACCAGAAGGCAGGCAGCTCAGGGAGGTGACGAAGGGAGCAAGGTACCATTTGGCCTGTTCTGCATAGACATGTAGACCTTCACCTCACTGAACTGCAAGTCAAGTAACCTGAAGTATAGCTCAGAATTTTCCTTGGAGACAATGGCTGGAGGTAACCACTAGAGGGACCTGAATCTTTTTTTCCCCTGCTAATTTTTGCAAAAAAATACCACCCTATTTTTTTATATTGGAATAAACCACTCAAACTGCAAATTATCACCGTTGCACCATTCACGCTGACAGCCTGCTCCTCTCTCCAGGATGCCATATGAGTTTTCTAAGAATCTGAGGAAACCCAATCAATCTCATAGACTAAGAGATGCACTGCTCCCTGTGGAGTGCTTGAAGATTCTTGGCTAGAATGCATGGTTGGAGAAAGAGACCCCTGGGAAGAACAGGTAAATTTATTTTTTTATGAGTGATCATTATGACCTAAAAAAAATTAGTCCCTCTCCTTAGAGCACTGAGCAGATTTTTAGACAAATATGTGTATCTATTCTTATTTCTGTTGTTGACTTTTGTGTGGCACATGAAGAGACAAGATGGGGGATAACTCATACCTCTGTGGACATGTTTTCTCGTGTACAACATGGAAGTAATAATTACTACCCCCACACTTATCTGTTAGGGTATATCAAGCAGACTTTACTTCCCAGGTGGAAAGCACCATAAATGATATTTGTACTTCATAACTCTAGTTTTCTTCTACTTGGCCTTTCAGGTGCAAACATCATTCTCTTTGCAATGTTCATTCTGATGACTCTTAAGAAGACATCTGCAGTAGCAAATGTGACTTGTCTGGGGCATGCTAACATCACCACTTACTATTGGTGCCAATCATAGACCGGCAACATGAGCTTCCAGGTGTGAAAGAAGTGGTGACAGCTGAGAACTGGCAGGTGCTGATAGAGTGTGTAAGCCAATATGCAATAAGCAGCAACCAGTGTGAACTTTGCTTTCAAAGCCTAACGCACATTTTGCGAAGGCTGCATTTGCAGCCCTAGACAGGAATTAGAGGTTGTTTTGCAGCAGCCACAGAGTAACCTTCTGCTCTTGTGCTACAAAGGGTGCACACCACTTTCAGCTATTGCAAACTAGTTTACCGCAGAGACTTCCTTGTGGGCTTACCCCTGCTGTTTGTACAGAGGCAGCTAGGTCTGCTCAGAGTATGCAGCTGGTGGGGGCTTTCTGCCTCCTTTTACAGCAGGGAGCCATTTCTGGCCTTCATCTACACCATTTTAGGAGATGGGCCCCAAGCTGTAAAGCCTGAATCTGAACCCAAACACAGTTTTCTTTAGCATTCACAGGAGATCTCATCCTATGTTTGGGCTTGCTCCATTCAGATCAAAGCCCAGCTGCAAAGCTTGCCTTCCAACCAAAACTTCCTCAAAGCTTTGGGGTTTGGGGTTGTAGTTCTGGTTTAGCTCTGTTTCTAGATATTTTTGAATTTGTACTAAATTTAAGGCCAGACCTTTGTCCCATTGAAGTCAGTAGAGTCTTGCTTTCTTGACACTGATTTAGAAAAGGCATTTAAGTCATATAGGTAAGATCGATGCCAACCAGAATTTTCAGGAATTTTCCTACATGTCTAACATTTATGGCCAACCAGACACCTTAGGTCTGTAGAAATCTCCATTTTGTGATTACATTTTATCTCATTAGACACACGGCCCTCCCTATTTAGTATTACAGCAAGAAACATTTCCAAAAGAAAGTCATCGTTTGGTTTGACCTATAGATTCTAATAGTTGTTTTTGGGGTGGGGGGTTGTTTCCTCTAACAGATTTAGCGTGGAGATAGGATAACAGATGACAGTGGACCGCCAAGCCATTCCAAGCCAATGGCTTTTATGTTTCTGTCATTGTGTAAAACCAAGCAGGTGAGAGCTGATAGTGTGCTGAATGGCTCAGAACACTGGTTGTTTGAAGGAGAGGACAGCAATGTACACAGAGCACAGCACAGCCCAGGCTCACAGAGGAGTTTTTAGAACATTTTTTGCTCTTAGCTCTGTGTTGGAAAGGCTTTTGGAAAACATCTTGCTCTAGGAAAAAGAGCCTTTCTAAAGCGTATGTTATTAGTTATCTTTGTTTGTAACAAAATTAAAATTGAATGGGTTGTGCTCACTGAGCAGCACAGAAACAGCAGTTGGCTTGAAATGAAATAAGCTCAACTTGAACACACTCAGCTTCAGATACATGTTAAGCAATTTCCTGGTAGAGGTGTGATAAAGATTATTTGTATAAACAGTCACTTCTCCAGCTGTGTAGAAAGAAACACTATCAGTAGCAGGGGGTGGCTGTGGTCACTGTTAAGCAGTCTCAGTGACCTCTGATTACTAACCTAGCACTCCTCTACAATGCTCTAGGGTGCTCCTGAGCTGTTGTCAGCCTCTGAAACACACCAGTGGTTTCAGTTCAAAGTCTGTGTGAAACTTCATTGTGTTGGATTATGGAAATCTTCATGTATCTGAATTTCATTTCGGAGGCCTGATGATGACAGCTGTTTTTTAAATGCTTAGAAAAGAAGCAAGAGCAAAAAGACTCTACCAGACTTCAGAGATCAGAACAGAGCCCTGGGAAAATCTGCAGCTGCAGCAGCACCTGTCTCGTCAAGGTACTATGCATGTAGGTTAGGCTATGTAAGGAAGGAAGGAGGAATAAATCCATGTGGTTACGTGTGGTGACATCTGTTACTGCTTTTACTGTGTGAGTATAGGCAAGATATTTGAGATTTCAATACACAAAAAATAGGTTCTGCGAGGAACAACCTACTAGGTGTCCACGCTCCCGGAAAACAAGACACTTAGAATACTTCCACATTTATGAAAGGGGAAGGGAGCATTTTTGAAGGGGTCAGCCTCACAATACAACAGTGTTGTGAGTCTCACATAACTATGTGGGATGCTTTCCAGCAGCTGGGAAGTGGGCAGAGAAGTACCTGGGAAAAGTCCTTTGTTACCAGGGTCACGTTTTAAACTTTTCCCCCATATCAGCTTTTCTACATGCAGGAATTCCCTAGCACTGTGCCATAGTGAAATGCTTCAGGCTTTTATCCACAAAACACCTTCATTATAGTACATGCACAAGTGATGTAAATATTTATCACAGTACACGAGGATTCTCTTTGCCGTTCAAGGGACTAGTATATTTATTGTCTGGATGAAGTAGTCCTTAAACAAGAGAAGAACTGAATTCTGTAAGAAACCAAGATGGTGGATTGTTCCCTCAAGAAAAACAGCAGCCACACCCCTGTGCACCCCCTCCAGAGCCATCAGAACAGCCCTCTGGGCAACCTCTGCAAAGCAACCCACAGCACCACAGGGCAGAGGGAGAGGTGAAGCCCCTTCCAGTCCATGAAGCTTGTCCTTCAGTTGCACATTGCCTTTTCTAGAAGAGTTAGTGTCTCCACATTTTCTACCACAAAATGACTGTTTAAGCTTAGGGCAATACTTCAGTATGGGGATACATACAATTAATGGAAAAATCTTTCCCTACCTTAAAATTGGGGGGGGGGGGGGGGGCGGGGGGAAGAAACAAGGCATATTTTAAAGTTTTGTGAGCTGTTGGATATTTGGGAACAAGGTGATAGTTACCTCATTCTCTCTTTCACAAACCACACCTTGTCCTACCTTTTACAGTGTATGTGCTTTCAAACTCTTAGTATGTATCATTTCTTTCATAGAATCATAGAACCATAGAATGGCTTGTGTTGAAAGGGACCTTAAAGATCATCCAGTTCCATCCCCCCTGCCATGGGCAGGGACACCTTCCACCAGACCAGGTTGCTCAAAACCCCATCCAGCCTGGCCTGGAACACTTCCAGCGATGGGGCATCCACAGCTTCTCCGGGAAACCTGTTCCAGTCTTCCACCACCCTCACAGTAAATAATTTCTTCCTAATACCTAATCTAAATCTACCCTATTTTAGTTTAAAGCCATTACTCCTTGTCCTATCACTACATGCCCTTGTAAAAAAATCCCCTCCCTTTTGGTAAAGTAAATTCAGGCAGAATAATCTGCAATAGAATTGTTTTAATTAGGGAGAGAGCTGTTGAAGAGACTGCCAAGGGAAACAAGAGAAACAGTCCCACCTCTTTTTAACCGGGTGGAAAGATGTTCTTGGAGAGTTATGTGCTGAGAATTCATTTGTAGCATAATGTCTTGGCCCTGTACAATATTTTGTTTGATTGCTGTGGCAGCAGACTTACCTACAATGGTTTCACAGAGAGATTAAAGCCAGGAAAGCAATTTTTGCTGGTAAGAACTAGAAAGAAATGGCTCACCACTGACAATAAGCAGTTCTTCGAGGACTACCAGTTTACACACTCAGATTGGCAGAGTTAGCAAGAGTTTTTGCAACAGTGCCATCTGGTCTTCCTTTGGAGGAGAATGCTGTACACTTGTTCAGATGTAGCACTGCACAAATGCATTGTTTAAAACTGGCCGATATTTGTAATGAGGTTAGTGTTGAAGTTCAAGCACTTCTGCAATTTGGTTAGCACAGTTAATTTGACAGGTGACTGGGTCTCCTTCTGAGCTGTGGCAAAGAATAAAATATGTGCAGTCAAATTTAAAGGTGTTCAGCCTTCTTCCTTGAACAAACCGTGCCTTTCTCAGAGGCTCTTGAATTGTAATCAGAACCAAATAGATTAAATCAGTGTCTTAAGAGAGAGACCTGTGGATTTATTTACCTTTGCTAATGTCAATCTGTATTAGACAATCAGGGTTCAGTGTGAATCTTTCTGGAAAGGATGAAGGCAATAGTGCTCCTTTAGCTCAACTAGCAAGGTGCTGCTTTTAATAGTAAAGCAAAATACTAAACTTTTTCTCAAGGACTGTAACTCTTTTACTGTTATTTACCCTGGGTGATTTTATAATTTCTAATGTCAGTGATCCTAAACTATTGAAGTCTTACAGAGTAGCAAGGACTCTCATGCTGGGACCGTAAGCAATTCTTATTTCTCAGCTGATCAGGAATGTTGTTTTCCTTCAGTGTGAGCTATAGCCATTGGATCCTTGCATTCATTTGTTGTGACACCCCTGAGAAATGGCTTCTCTGTGGTGCTATTCCACAAAAGAAGGAAAACAGGGAAGCAGCAAATATAGCAGGTTTCCCTGATCTGAAGAAGTTGCAGAAGAAACATTCTTTAAAATTTCCCTAAGAGTATCTGTTGGATCAACCAGCTTAGTTCCATGTTGCTCAGAAGTTCCCCTTACCCATGACATTAGAAAGCAGTGAGATTTGGTGAAGACATTTTAAGAAATTTAAAGAAAAACATAATTTATATGCTTTGAAAGAGAACGGTATTGCATTCCCTAAGCATCTTCCATTAGAAACTTTTTAAAATATTTAGAATTTTCTCATGTGCTTATCTTTCTGTTTTTATGCCACTCCTTTTCCCCTTGCACACCCTATTTTGCCCCTAAAATGATTGAATGGAGGAATAATTAGAAAAACACTGAAGTTTAATTTCAGACTGCCCTGAAAAATCTTCTCCAGATTTGAATATAAAAAACCCTATAATTTTCAAAATAATGCAACTTTCTTATTAAATAAAACATGCCATTTATTTTTTCATTAACTTTTTGGTTTTTAGAAGCACTGGCAGTAACTATGGTGACTATTATTACTATCCTGCTATAAAGAACATAGCAGCTTTTGTGTCAGGGTTCAAAAGATGAATCAGAACATCTGGAGATGGAAAGAATGACATAGGTAACTGTAAACAACTTGCCACATTAGTTTGTTTTCTTAAGTTACTTTTCTTGATGTTTTCCACATCCAATAAAAGTGATCATATGTAAATTAGAAGTATGGCCAGTGGTCAGATTTGCAGAGCTTACAAAGCATTGGAACTGCCTTACATTCCTGCCTGCAGAGACTAAAGAACTGTGGCATTTGCTTGTTCTTGTCAGAGCTTTCTCATCCATTATTAGTGTTCACTGTTACAAAGACATACAAATGAGGTCTGGACATTTGTGCTAGCTACTGTACAAAAATAAATGTAAGTACAATGAAAGTACAACTGTCATCTGAAAGGGTTATAATCTTACAAAGCTGGATGAATTGTGAGGGACAGGATGACATGTCCATGGTCATACATCAGCTATATTGTAGCAATGCCTCAGGTCTCTACAGAAAGATGGTGATGGGGGAGAATCTTCTGTGCTAAGCAAGATACAAAACTAAAATTAATTATTTGAGTTAAACCAATGCTGCATCTCCATGGACACTGTTAGATAACTTCATTTCTGGCTTATGTTGTTACAGATTAAATCAGGTGGGAAGTCACCTCCACAAGTAGGAGAGAGCTACCTAGAGTAAGACTGAGACATCTCCATTAATTACCCTTATCTGGAGAAAATACCGGAAAAAATAATACATAACCAATGACTGGAAGCTTAAAGGAGTCGCCTTTGAAATTAGATACTTCCTTTTAAAAGTTGTGAGTATGGCCGATCATTGGACAAACTGGTGCAGGCAGTGGTGGATTCTGCATTTCTTCATGTTTTCAGATTGTGAATGTGTACTGCAACTAAACACAAGTTACTGGACTAAGTCAGAATAAAAAAATGTGGGTCAGACTAAACTAATAGAACTTTCTGGCCATAAGTTCCAGGAATCTCTGAACGAGTGTGAGCATAGTAGGAGAGGTGTGGGCAGCAGCTCTGTCTGTCTAGCTCCAGCTGCTTCTTCTCACTGGCTGAGGGCTCAGGGCAGAACATTTCTCTAATCCATAGCTACTAGGAAAGCGAGATTCTTTATCTTTCTTGTTTTGGACTAATCTTTCCTTCTCTCTGAGCTTCTCTGCCATTCGTACCAGGCTCTTTTTACTTGTATAAATTTGGATTTCTTGTAGAACCCCCTCCATGTATGGCAGAAAGAAAAACCATGGCTTCAGCTTCATGGAGTCTGCCTTGAGACAAACAACTTCAGTTTGGCAGGGATGGAGAAATTTATGCTGAAGTATTTGTGTGAATTTGATTAATTAACCTCATACCAAATGCTTTGTCTAAATTTTCTGGTCTGCCCATTCTCCCCAGCAATGATCACTATGAATGGGAAAATGGCTGTTTCCATGAATGGCTCCATAAGCAATGTCTGTGCTAGATGTGCCTGCTTACCTACCCTGTTTTTCTACAACAATGACAGTTTGGAATGATTCTTTATCTTTCTCTTGCAGTTGTGACATACATGAGAGAGAGCAAACAATTCATTTAATTACAGGATCACAGAATAGCCCAGGTTGGAAGGGACCTTGAGAGATCATCTGGCCCAACCCACTGAATCCACAGAACCAGAAGGCAGGCCCTATTCCCAAGTCATTGACAGTCATATATAAACACATATTTTCTACCAGCCTTACTTAGTGTACTTTGTGAACTAATTACATTCATCAGATGTTCAGTTTAGGCTGTGAGGTTGTCCCAAAGTATAGCAAGGCTTTGTTTTGCCAGGGTATGCCCCTTAGCCAGAAATGAATGCAGCCACAGTTGTGATGGAAAGGGAACCTGAGGAAGAGCTTTACAGACACACAGCTGCTCTCTTGCTATATGAACAATCAAGGCAACAACCCCTGATTGGTGTGAACAAGCTTTTAACCTTCCTCTCCATAGAAATCTGTATTACCCACAAATTTACAGCTGGCTTTGTGTCATATGAATTCCAGTCAGGTCTATTGCTCAGTTTAATTCAAAACAGCTTCCATGTTTCCCAACTGGTGTTTCACAAGTTAGGCTTAAGCACATCTCCAAAATCTGAGTCTGGTCCACAGAGCCCAGTAAAACTTTTGGCCCCAGGCCTCACATATCTACAAGATATTCTAAAATGATCAAGGATGGAGGCAAGCTAATTTGCCCATGAATTTTGCTTGTGACAGGAATACTGACTCAAGGGTGATTTATACTTTGAAGACCAAAAGCATTTTTGCTATGCAATTTACATATTCTTGCATGTGTTTTGAAGTCTTGTCTTCAGTGCCATAGCAGTCTGTGTATCCTCACTTCCATCTAAGCCTTCTGTGTCAACCCTTACCGTCCTGCTCTTCTGAAGAAAAACAGGCATTTTGATGAAGTATTCCTTTCAGTTTAGTTTACTTTTATTCACATTCTTTACTATCATATGAAAACCATCCTCTCTATAGTGGTTTGACCTGTACTCCCTAGGATTTAGTCACTTGTCAAAATAACCCTAAATATTAGACTATTTCACTGTTTTAGAAGCAAGCTTTAAATACTACCTCCTTCCACCCTCCTGTGTTTTTAATTCGAAATGAAACAGTTGCCTTTACTTGACTAATTCAAACATTTTTGTTATTACATCAGAAACACAGTATATTACCAAACTCAGATCAAGTTTGGAGCAGCAGAGAACATCTCAGTATTTAAGTGTTTTGAAACAAATTGCATTCTGCAGATAGCTAAGTGAATAAACCACATGAACTGACTTTTGCCCTCAGGTGGTCTCACTCATGGAACTTCAGAATTCAAATTGTTTTAAAACTCAAAAAATTTGAAACTTTGAATATTTGAGTACTTGAAAACCTTTATGGCCTCCCTTGAAATAAAAGCATCCAAAGCTGGAAAGAGCCAGAAGGTGAAAAAAAAAATGAGCTACTAAGAATCCTAAATAGAATCCTAAATCCTAAACAGAACAAGGCTCTATCTGAGTACCTTCCACAGGACATCAAAAGCAGTGATAGTCCTTGGTTGCCTGGATGGGATTCTTTGCATATGCTCTGTGGGATCAACATTCATTAAGGTTTTTTCCTTTTGTGGGAGAAAGCTGGGAGAAAAGAGGAAGGGATTATGGAATAAAAACAGCTGTTGAATTGTGTCATATATGGTAATAAGCTCCCGCCCTTCCCCCCACCCAATCACACGGGGAAAACTGCAATATTCCATTAAGATGATCAGAATCCAGCAGAGCCTTCCACAGCAGGATTACCTTGGGAAGAGGTACAGACACAGCAAAGCAAAAGCAGATTCATATTGTGAGTAGTTCTCACACATTTTTTTCCTGAACCTCCTGATCTAAAGCACATCAGAGTTATGCAGCTGTCCTTGACATTTCTTCAGTTTCTTTGAAAGTTATGGCCAAGGCTGTAAACAGGTACTGAGAGAAAGTGGAAGTCTGCTGAGGGACTTGAGTTCAGACTGAAAAGGCGCTGAAAGCACCTTACACTATGGAAAAAGTCAGCAGCCACCTTCTGGACCCATTCACAGGTTTTGGATTCCACTTCTGTTACAGTTCAGGCTGGTGGTGACAAATGCATGAATCACTGGGACAAGATGGCCATCTACAAGGAAATGACAGAGCTGAAGGTGAGAGAAAGCAATTCTGCAAATTTGATCATCCAAGTCTAGTGAGGAGTCAGCCATAACTCTGATGAATAAGGGCTGCATATCTTTGAGGAAGAGCAGTGACAATGTTTTGGCTAGCTCTTCAAAGCGTTTCCCCTTTCAGCCAGACACACTTCCATCTTGCCTGGATTTAGCCTGAGCTGACTGTTCTTCATCTGGATGGCTCCTAGTAGGCATTTTGACATGGTATAAGTGATGGTGGTTGCAATGCTCAACAGTGGGTATACAGAAAGACAAACAAGACAAGGTAATCTCGGGTAGATACTATTAGCAGTAACTGTGACGTAACATATTAAGGTAGAATTCCCTTCTAGATATTTCACTAACACCCTAACGAAATCTATAGCCATGCCATGTACTCCGAACACTTAGCAAAAGGCGCCAACCCTCGTGTCCTGGTAAGGAGCTCACCTGCAAGACAGAACTGAACCACAGGAATGGGGCTAATGTCTGTTAATTGGCAGAGCCTCCTGCTGGAGACCTGCATATGCTTCGTGACACAAAAACCTCAGAAGACACCCTTTTCTTTGGCATAGCTATGCCTACCCTGTGTTGTTGGTAGGCTTTTAACAGGCTGTGCTGGCTAAGAGAAGATTTTCCCCCACGCTTCTGTCCTGTATGAATATGCATGTGAAACACTGCAGTACAAGCTTGCCTTTCAGAAGGGATGAACATCTCAGATAAATAACCAGATTTTCACAAGCCCCAGCACCCATGCAGGAACCAGAAAGAAGCTTTCCAAACCGAATAAAACCAAACCCACTTTGGCATACGTGAGCGCAATAGGAATCTTGGACAGTCTGTGACTGAAATGGCCCAAAGGAACCAAGCTCCAAGAATCTGTCCCTGCACAGAGCTGCTAAGTCCTTTCAGAATAACATCCTTCGTTGCTGTGGCCCCATACTTAGCTATGACAAAATCACCACTAGACACATTTACCTATTTATATGATATTGATGAAACCAGTGGATTCTCAGATTGTAAATCTAAGACTGCCATCTGCTCAGTGTTCTGGCTTTCTGAGTGCTTGCTTGCTGTTCTTGGATTCTGCCTAACACACATTCTTGCTGCCACTGAGGTCAAGAAGGAGTTTATTGTTACAGGTGGCAACAGAGAATGTACCTACAGAAGACTGTAAGTTGAGCACCCATAGAGCAAAGCTGCTTCATAATGAATCAAAGAAGTAAAAGCAAGGTTTAAGAACAACAAAATATATGCTGGTCACTATTTCTCTGCATTATAGTATTGCTGAGGGGATGTATGTGAAATACATAGAACAATGTTCAAGAGTGCCAAATAAACTCTTCTTTTGCTTTAGCTGATGATTTGCAAACTGAAAATAGTGTCCCTTTTGTGTGAGAAAAAATGCTCTAGATTGGAATGCTTCAAGAAAATCTGCACAAATTCAAACTATTTCCAAAGACAGAGAGCAAGCCCCTGAAAAATTTGCCCCTAAAATCACTGTGCTGATTGCATTCGCCTACTACTTCCTTCTCTCTTCCTGCAGTTCATCCATATTCTTCAGACTTGCAGTCCCAGGATGATCAGTGTTTGCTGCTCAAGAAATCGCTCATTCCACAGCGCACGTAAGCAGTACTCTCTGTGAGACTTAGGAGTATGCTGAAAAAGGCAAGCTGTATTTTCAGGTGTCTGGTGGGTTGAAAGTTAGTCAATGGCTGATGTGCGCTTCCAGTTTTGGAGTTTTCCTTTCTGCCTTTGTTTCACGACACAGTCTGGAATTACTGGATTCAAATGGGTATTCATGCTTTATGGGTTCTTAAAGAACAATTTCATACTTAAAGCTGAGACATCTATCCCCTAAGACAAAGAGCTCTCCTTTTATTTATGGATAGATTTTTTGCAAATATCAGATAATATAAACTGGAAGCCACAACTGTACCATATCAGTAATGACTTTTACTTGGTGTTTAAGACACATAGGCAAGGAAGGGAAAGAGATGAGGGGGATTGGACAGACGATGGGGACATCAAAATGTCTGTTACATTTCCAGAATTCCTTTCCTGGTAAGACTTTGAAATCTCACAGCTGTTGCCCTTTTGCTTGTATGATTATTTCTCCAGCTGTGTGGAAATGCTGCAAAACCATTTTGTGACCTGTCATAGAAAATATTTTGACTCAACAATCAATGACATAAAAGTTCTGCTGGATGGGGTTTGCTTAACTCTGGATAAAACTATATTGTTGATTCTCAACAATGTATTTGGAACTGAGGTATTTAGGATGCTTTCCCATAGCAAAGTTGCATTCTTTATCCTTGTAAGAGTTTTGAACCTGATTCTTTGTATCTCCTCTATGCTGTAAAGCTCTAGTTAAGGAAAGGATTAAAAGGCAGTTTAAGGGGAGTCTTCTGCCTTCAGTGCAGACTGATTTCTGGCCCTGTACTATGTGCAGGGATAAAGCCCCTGCAAATCAGAAAGACTTTTTTTTTTTTTTTTTTTTTTTTTGAACAATAGATTTTAGGGTGGCTATTCAAGTACCTAAGAAAATGGAGAGGGAGGAGAAGGAAAAGTGATCTATGAGAGCAGTGAGGCAGGAAAAGTCTGGGAAAGTACTACAGAGAAGTGATTCCAGTTGCTTGGTAAATGCTTCCCCTGATAGTTCTGGGTACTTTTGCAAAACGTCTCAGCGAATCCTGCAAAGAGATGCAGTTCAGCCATTCCTCAGACAGGGCTGACTGACTGCTGGCCACCTGGCAAACTGGGGAGATGCTCGGTGATGGCAGGTGGCTGCTGAGCTGCCAAGTAAGGCCAGTGGTCTGCAGCATAGTGGAGGACCAAGGCAGGCTCACTTCAGCTCCCCACGTTGCCATGAGAGGACACCAGAAGTCTTGCTAACTCTGTTTTCTTGACAATGACAATCACAAAGCAGTGATTAATCCTTCACAATTACACAAAAAAGGGGGGGGGGGGGGGGGGGGGGAAGCTAGAAGGAAGCCTGACTACCTTTCTCCACAGCCAAGTATATGTTTTCTACTGTTTTGTGATACTGCCCCACAAGATCAGGCTACGACTGAAAAATGTTGCTTCCCATCATAGTCAGTCTTCAGAACGTAAGCTAATGGTTGGAGAGATCAAGAGGGAATCCTGTTGCACACGGAAGTACAAGAAAAATGTTATATACCTGGCTAAGTGCACAACAATGTTTGTTAACTTATATCTCAAAATGTTGGCTGCATCTTAAGGTACAAAACTCGGCTAAAATGGGTAGATATTTTTTTTTTTTGAGAAGAAATTAGGCAAAACTACTGCTGGTTAACAACTGCCCACAGATTTCCCAGCCTGCTTTTACAAAGACATTAAGGAGGAGATACAAAATTTGGCAAAATAACTGATTTTCAGACAGATGCTTTCCCACCTCACTTAAAAACTTTTTTAATAAGCACCATTCAACCCTCAGAAAAATGGTGTTGCCTGGCTTTTGCTTCCCATAAGAAAGGGCTCCCAAGGGTCAGTTCTTTTGACTCCTTCCAGGAATACTTGCACATATAAGAAAATCCCGAAGTGACAGAGTCCAGACTGACAAGGCACATTCTACAGTTACATTAGATTCATTTCTTAGAAAAACATCACATTTTCTGTAATTTGTTTCATAATCTGGCATTTAAGGCCAAATATTTACCCTGAACAGAAAAGTAAGAGGGCAGCAAAATTTATGGATGAATTGTACTGAATTCATTTAGGTTCTGAAGATATTAGTGGGTGCAGAATTAGGCTGTCACCACCATTTTCAAAGCCCTATTTATCTGAGGTAGCATTGAGCTTCACAGATGCTCTAGAGCCTCTGTGTGGGGTTAGGGTCTAGGACAATAAAAAGTATCAGACTCTGATGTGGTGGTGCTCTTGTTCAGTCTTTCAGACTTGCACCCAAAATTCCTTACGGGTCTGCATTTTCACTGGAACTCTTGTGGGAAAAGTAAAAGGAAACAGGATTATCAGAGACTAGGAAGTGAAAATCACAAATTAAGAAATAAGGTTTTAGTGCTACAAGTGGGATAAAATCCTGAATGCATTTCCTTCTGTCAAGCTCCTGGGAAATGTATGGTGAAGTAAACCAGGATGTGGATTCAAGTATGTGTGATAATTTCCCTGTCCTTCTTCAATATTCCAGCGGTAAATGTGGTTTATCAAGTGATAAACCTTGATGTGGCACAGTGACTTAATCATAGAATCACATAGGCTGGAAAAGACCTTCCAGGTCATTGAGTCCAACCATTAACACAGGACTGCCAAGTCCACTGCTAAACCAGGTCCCTAGAAACCGTACCAACATGGTTTTTAAACACTTCCAGGGATGGTGATTCCACCATCTCCCTAGGCAGCCTATTCCAGTGCTTGACCATCCTTTCAGTGAAGAATTTTTCCTAATATCCAATCTAAACTTCTCCCAGCACAACTTAAGGCCATTTCCTCTTGTCCTATCGCTTGCTACTTGGGAGAAGAGACCAACACTCACCTCGCTACAGCCTCCTGTCAGGTAGCTCTAGAAAGCAACAAGGTCTCCCCTCAGCCTCCTCTTCTCCAGGCTAAACAACTCCAGTTCCCTCAGCTGCTCCTCACAAGACCTGTGCTCCAGACCCTTCACCAGCTCCGTTGCCCATCTCTGGACACGCTCCAGCACCTCTACATCTCTCTTGAAGTGAAGGGCCCAAAACTGAACACAGGATTCAGGGTGTGGCCTCACCAGTGCCGAGTACAGGGAGACAGTCACTGCTCTTGTCCTGCTGGCCACATTGTTTCTGATACAAGCCAGGATGCTGCTGGCCTTCTTGGCCACCTGGGCACTCTGCTGGCTCATGTTCAGCCAGCTGTCAACCAGCACCCCCAGGTCCTTCTCCACTGGGCAGCTTTCCAGCCACCCTTCCCCAAGCCTGTAGCACTGCCTGGGGTTGTTGTGACCCAAGTGCAGGACCCAGCACTGAGCCTTGTTGTACCTCATACAATTGGCCTTGGCCCATCAGTCCAGCCTGTCCAGATCCCTCTGCAGAGCCTTCCTGGCCTCCAGCAGATCAACACTCCTGCCCAACTTGGTGTTGTCTGCAAACTTACTGAGGGTGCACTCGATCTCTCAGCATCTTTCTGTAACTCTGAAGTATTAGAAGTTAATACTGTGTAAAAAAATTTCAAGAGGAACAATGACTGGAGCTTCCCAGGAAGTCTATATGCCAGAGGGGAGCCATTCACAGGCTGCGTTGTGCAGACTGCGTAATTGTTACAGAGAGTAAGTTGTTTTGCCAGAGAAGAGAAAGAGGGGCTAAAAGGAAACAATTCAGTTAACTGAACACAGTCAACAAGTTCAGTTTAGGTGTCGTAGTGTAGGTAAGACATCCTCATATGACACAGGCCCTATGAGAGATTTCAAGACAGAAAACAGAAAGCCTTAGGAAATACCCTAAGGCACTGAAATGCCTCTTGACACCTATGTTTAGACAAGTAAATCTCACCTTCACAATCAAATGAAGCAGTGGAAGGGACCTGGTGAGCAGAGAGACATCTGAGATAGAAGGACAAGACCTAGAGGAGATGGGCAGAGTACACCCACAACAAACTCTTCTACAAAACCCACAAGATTAAGCAGCTTATTATAGGAAAGGAAAGACAAGATAACAGTGCAGAAGAAGAGGGGAAAAAAGAGAAGAACTTTGTTCAGAATACGGACAATCTAGCAAAGGGCAAAAACAGGCATTAGAGGAACATGTCCTGGAAAGGGGATATGAAGGGTAAGGAGCAAGGAGAGAGGGTAGATCTAATTTGGTACACACCACCAAGTTCAAAATAGGTGAAATAACACACCTCACTCCATAAAACTACTTTCAAGTACTTTCTAAACAATTTCCCTTGAAAATGATAAATCATGAGTTTTTACAGCAATGCAGAGCATGCTGTCATAAAACTTTTCCTAATTTTTCCATAAGATTTCAGAAACTGTCAGTTTCTCTTTGTCACTTCCACACCACACCTAACGTGTTCTCAGACAATGAAATTAAAAGAACATGAACCTGACAGTCTTTAGGATAAAAGAAGAAACCACACAAGAGGGAAATGGATGAAAAATTACAGGTTTTTCATTTTTTTCCCTGAACCATCCAGTGGGCAAAATTCTCCCAGGGGTTATCTCTCTGAAGTAAGGACAATTGCAGTGCTGTAATTAAGACAGAGAGATGACCAGTTGCCTCTAATTACATTTTGATTTCTACTATGTTTATGGTTATTTTTTCTTTGAAAGCTGTTATTCACTGGAATGAGCCTGAACAGCTGTGAGCCTTTCTTGGTGATGTGGGTTAGGAAATACCATCATTTGAACTGATTAAGTGTGCACATTCCACTTGTCTTTATCTCATTAAATCGTAACACAGAATACACTGCACACACTGGAAAACACACAGATCACACACATACTTGTGGGAGACTAGCACTTGATAACTAAAGACGCCAGGCTTGCCTAGCAGTCACCTGGGATTAATTCCCACATTGCACAATATGTATCAGTTTCATAGACCTCATAAAACTGGGATTATGATTTCAACCCTATATTAAGGTACATGACATATTTTCAGCTGGTTTAAAAATGTAAGAGAGAGAGTGTGAAGAAAATTTTCTAAGGAGGTAATATGGGGCACAATTTGCATTACAAAACCCTTCTTATGTAGGCAATATGGTATTTTGCCCCGTGCTCTATGTCAGGAGGCCACAACCTATCTGAAAGAGTTGCATCAGGATGCAATTTTCTTCCCCCAAAATAGAGATTAAAACCTGCCTAGTAAAAATACACCAGAATCCAGGACATGATGCACCTGCAAGAGAGAAAATTTTACTGAGAGCATCTCAATTCTTTATGGGACAATGGTTTCCAGCTTAATTTAGATTTAAACAGAAGCAGGGAGGTGTTGTCTTCTACAGATCTCTTATAACCTTGCTCCTAGCTCTAGACCACATAGCATGAAAGAATGTCTGTGTGCCACCTTTGGCTTTCCTGTCTTTCTTGCTGATCTCTGTTGTGGACTATTGCAGCTCTTAGATCTATTCTTGGTAAATGCAGTATCTCAGAATAAAGTCTTATTTTGCACTGTATGTTCCCTATATAGATAACATAAAAAGACAAACTCCTGATACACTCAGTATCTCTTATGTCATTCCTGTGCTCAGTGTGCTGAAGTGTTAGGGACTAGTCAAATATTAATGATCTTCAGAGCCTTTGCAAATGCCAAGGCTGTTTTGCCTTAGGCCAGAAATTATACAAAACCATTTTCTTAATGAAAAAAAAAAAACACCTTTAAGAGACTGATTGGGTGCCATGTATATGGAGGTCAGGTTATTCTGCAGTGAACTGCACTGAAAAGCTCAAAGCCCCATTCAGTAATGCCCAGCCTGGCTCTCCTAGCCTGGGTCAGTTGCCATGGCATCTGCAGAGCTCTTTAAAGAGAACCAAAAGACAATGTAAGCTACATCTGAGTCAGCTCAGTGCCTGACCTAACAAAACCACTGTTGCCTAAAACTGGGTAATCCTGGTGGCTTTTACATGAAGCATACTAGTTTAATCCAGAAGATAACACTACCAAGGCAGGATGGTGCATGTAACAGTTATGAGCAATAAAATAATTCATTTAGCTCTGGGCTTGTCAAAGAATTAGAGGTGCCTCTGCGTCATAACACCAGGTGTCAGAGAAGCTGGCAACTAAATACAAAATAATGCACCAATGTTCAAATGAGCACCTAGTACCCAGAGTAAAATGACTCATTGGGCAAGGGTTAAAACTTCAGTTTTGCCTTCGCTCTGATGCTTCCAAAAATACACAGATAAGAAATATAGGTTTGCTAGGAAGGAATGAGGTGACAGAGAATCTGGTCACATGATTAGTACTGATGTGGCACATTTACTTCTGATCAAGTGATGGAGATATGCCTGTTCAGGAGGGGACCATGTTCACCTCTGAAGGGACATCTGTGGTCCCTTTCTATTAGCTGGTCATTTCTCAGCACATGTGGATTTCATTCAATGCTCACACAGATTTTGTGAAGGCAGAAAAAACAGCATGAGAAGCAGAGGCCAACAGTCTTGTTTCTCAAGCCTCTGATCAGCCCCTGTCAAACTCATTTTCCTGCCAACGACAGCAAAAGAGTGTAGTGCTTGAGTGCATAATAGTGGGAGCCAGAATTCAGAAGCACATGGAGAAATTCCTCCTAAACTTTGAGGAGTGACTAAAGACTTTGAACACCACCTTCCATGCAAAATACTGGACATAGCCCATTTCAGTGCAACATATATCCATTCCTAAAGCAATCATAATTAAACCTTCTTTGCATTGCATGAAAGAGAAGGGGAGTTTTGTCTTGTAAATTGTCATTTTTTTTACAGTATCATGTTTTCTAAATCTACCTGAACAAATGCCTGTTTCTTCAGGTTATTCATAACTACTATGAAAGTAATAAAAAGTGTACATGGTTACTAAAAGGAAGTAGTAGGGAGTGTCCCTGGGTCATTTGCCCATTCTCCAGACTCCAGCTTTAAAAAACAAGGACTGACCATGTGCTGCTGCTAATCCTGCTTCTGTTACCATTTGGGTCTAGAGAGCTAGAGATGAGTGACTGCACCTGATAAGGAACTTCCTCCTGCTCCCCAGCCCCCAAAACCACAGTCTAGGGCAAAGATACACACATTATGTGAATCAAACGCTGCCCATTTGGCCCTGCAATACCCAAGCCATCTGCATGCCTCCTAATGGAAAGAGCACACAGGCAGTCACATGCAGGCCCCTTTGGAACATTCTGCCCACTGCAAGAGAAGAAATCTGCCTTTCACACGAAGCATTTTGCCAGTGTTTTGAATAGTATTTTCCGCATGTTTTTTCTATGAGATCAGCAGTCATGCCCTACTGTTCCACATTATCAGCCTTTTTTTTTCCACCCTGTGTTTTACATTAGCAAATCGGCCAGCTCTGAGATCATATTACGTAAGTTTCTTGTTTTCTTTTTTCAGTTTCTGTGTTTCTCTAATTAATAGGAAGTGGCTCTCCGTTACGGCCTAGAGATGATAAATGGCTTCCTCTCCTCATCTGCGCATGGCCCAGCTACGAGCCCATTGTTCCTGGAGCTGCTCTTTCCCAGTGCTGCCAGCCCCAGGGCTATTGTGCTTCACAGAGCAAGAACCACTCCAGGGACAGGACAACCATGTCACGAATGTGTTTGGCCCTCACTGGCTGGAGGACCTTGTGACAAAGAACAGTTTGCAAAATGTAAACGTGTTTACTGCACATGATAAACTTTTGACCAGTAATTTTGGCCCTGGCTGGAAGCTAGGCCCTCCTGCAAGTAAGCTTTGTCCCACCTAACTAATCTGCTGAAAGACAGTTGTCTGAGCTATTGAGCTGGTTACTGTGGCTTCCTCTGTAATTGATGTGGAGGAATATTCAACCCATCTGAAGTAGATGACTTTTCTCAGGAGCTACCTACTTGCCACTGGCTATAGAGGGAACTGAGGCTGCTACTGAATTAAACATATACTTTTCCAGATGACTGAAATGATGTGATATGAATTCCATTTTACATGCTTTTCTGTACCAGTTGAAGCCTGATCTGTGTGCACAAATCTCTTCCTTACACTGTAGCCTGAGACATTCAATGCTACTTCCATTTTTTATTTTGAAACTGTTATACAAGTTTCCTTTTCTTCTCTCTTTAATTAATGGAACTGATAAATAATTTGCAACAAATCACATACTTCAACAAAATAGAAGTTTTGGAAAAAAAATCTGTGAGCACCTTCCAGTTTTCCTTCAATGTGTATGCTTTTCAAAGTTCAGTGACTGCATCTTCTGCAGACAGTTGGGTAAGGATATTCAATACTTAAAATTCAAAGGCTGTGGGCTGGTCTGGTTTGGATACCTTTACCACAGAGTATTTTTCCTGTTCTGTGGCAGAATGACAGCTAGTGGTTATTTGCAGTAATTAGTTTGACTCCGTTCAGCACTGGTTTAAAAACATGGTGATGGTCTGTTACAATGACTCAGTTGCATGGCAATGATTCTGAATGGAATTATTGAAGCTATTGAAACAAGATTGCTTGAGATTATTTTGTCTAAAATATTAGGTTTTGTGAGTTGAATATTTATTTTCTGCAGATGAATCCTAATATGTACTTAAAATTCATAGTTTCTAAGAATGCTATTAGTGAATTTATTTGCTACAACATTCCTGAAAAAAATAAATGTAAAGGAGAAGGATATATTGGAAATAAATTGACTACTTTTGTGCAACAAGTTAGAAACTGAGAATTAACACTGAACTAGTAACAGGTTTTACAAAACAAAAGGAAATGTTGAATTGTTATTGCCTTATAATCATTAAATTTCTTCTCAAAGAAATTGTGGACAATCGTTTGGCTGTTTGGTATTTAAGATGTTATAAGGGTGTAGTCATTTCAAGCCTAGAAATTCTTGCTTGCATATAGAAATCTGAAGAAAATTTCAGATTTTGGCTTGGGAAACAAATTATTGGTTCCTGCAGTTATTTCTAAAACAAAGCTGGAACAGTTAGAACTTGGTGGTGTCACAGAAAATACCACAATCGTAATGACTGTTAAAATGAGATCCCTTACTGACAAAGCTCAGGAGAGAACAGCCCATAAGAAAACAGTCTATATAACATACATGATCTTCTCTTAGTGTCTTCACTGAAAATCCTTTCCTGAGAGTCCTGGCCACAGCACTTTCCAAAGAATCTGGAATCTCTTTTGCCTTCCTAGCCTTGCCCTCTTGTCTTGCTAGAAAGTGAGTTGCCTTCCAATAACCAGTTCTAATACATTACTTCTTTCTTGTCCTTCCTATGTTTAAATTTTGTTATTCCATATTTCTGTCTTGTGTAAGCTGGGATTTCCAAGTCTGTGTTCCTTGCAATAGAACAGACTACTCAGCCAGCTGATATCCTCTATCTACCATATCAATTAATCACAAAATCCAAAGGCTAGAGCTTTGGACATATTTCAGTTAGTGAGATGAATAAAGGAGATGGGATGTGTCAGAACTGGTACTTGGGTCTCTGGCAGCTGAATACTATGGCAGTGGAGAGATACTAGATAGAAGATCTGTTCCACAGAGGTGTGCTGGTAAGCTGATTTAGAAGCTGTGCCTAAGATGCAGCTCCAAACAAACATATCTGGAAGCTGACCCCAACTCCGCAACCTTGTGACCATTCAGCTAGGCTCAGAAAACATTTAGCTCTAAAGCTTTTAGTGATTTCTATTTTCTACAGGAAAATGTCCACTGAATTATTATTATGTACCTTGCACTCAAGAGAGGAAAAGATGCAGTGATTCCTTTGCAGTCTGAACAGTTGATTTAATACTGAATCCTTGTTGGTAATTTGGCAGTGCTGCTGATAAACTCCCACAAATTTCAAAGTGATTGTTCAAAGAGGTTGACAGGCATTAGCATGTTTGGCAACCCCCGTTCCAGTTGCTCAGCATATTCTTCCCTGTTTTCCTTGTCAGGCTCTCTAGAGGAAGCATGTTGTAACCACACTCACAGAAATTCCATTTTGGTTGCAAGACCTTTGCCCACTCCACAGAAAGCTATGCCAGGATTGGAGTAGAGTTACATCCAGAACTGTAAGGGAAGTAAAATATTCAGGAACATTTCTCTTTCAGAAAATAGCTGCAAGAATGGCAGTCAGTGTCCCCTAAGATGTGAAAAACCTCTGAAATGCTTTCTTTCAAAATTTCTGTTGCTGTTTCCACAGCTCCATCTCCAAAGCCCTGTCTGACTGATGCAAATCTGTGAGATAAACATATGTTTAAAGATTTTCCATAAGAAAAACTACACTCATAATGCACACTTCTCAACAGGAGCACTGACTAGCTATAAGAAGCTTCTTCAAAAGTAATAGCTTTCAGGAATGAAAGGCAAGTTGTTTGAAAACATATGTCTAGTCCAAATTATTAGGGAACCGAAAATTCCTTATTCTCTTAAACAGGAATGTTCAGTGTGACCACTGGTCAGATGCAGCAGGTTTACCTTCTGGTTGAGGAATCCAGAGATTTGCAGGATTAATAAAGTAATTCTGAGGTTTTTAGGCCACTAGACTTTATCTGACCTACTTTGGTAATGACTAGAAAGCATTATCATCACTGAGAGTGACTGTGTTCACACTGACATCCATGGTGGATTTATGCAACTTGAAGGGAATAAGGTTTTTTTACATGGAAAATGGTGATGATCTTACTCCATTATCTAGAGAAGGCAGACAGCTCCAACATAAAGAAATCAAGTAAAACAAGAAGTATGATCATAGGTCAGAGTGGAAAAGCCCAAACATCAGGAGTGTATACGATCTGGGCCAAGACAAAGAGTGTTCTCTAGGCTTGTCAGTCTAGTATCCTTCACAACTGTAGAAAAAGTCAAACCAAAAAGGAAAAGGAGGCTGGCAAAATTTCCATCCGTACTATTGTAAACCATGCACAACACCTGGAAATGTTTAGGATTCCAATAACGACTCAGAATATAGCTGTTTTTACAAGCAGTACTAGCACAAGTATTCTTCACTCTATTGTTAATCTGAGTAACATAGACTGGCAAATACAATAAACATTTCTGGAGGTTTTAACTCAAATTTTGCTTAACCCAGACTTTAAGCATTTCTGTTTATTTTCTTGGGATACTTCCTTGGGAACAGAGCCAGCATCAGAGTGAATGTCACCTTCTGAAAATATTAAATGATGGATAACTAGATTATGTCTACAAAGCAAAAGAAAAGGACGCTTAGCTAATGTGGTTATAATGCCCCAGTAATACTCAAGTATCTATGTGCACCACTAAGAAGTGGTCTGTATGTCAAACACCAAAACTAAGAATTGAATATCTGATTACCCTGGATCCACTGCACATTTTGTTTCATGTTTCTTTGTTTTACTCTTTAAAACTGTTATTACACAAAGTAATATAGAACTATTTATTAAGGACTTGTTAGAAAAAAACATACTGTAGACTCTCCCCCAGACTAATATTTAATTATTGTCTCTGGGCTGGGTTCCCTTGAAGTTGTGACTCGTGCTTCATTTTGGAAAATCAGTTTTTCTTCTAAAGCCTGCTGAAAATTTTCATGTGCTGCAGCGCTTATAATGGCATAATGCAATAAGAGCAGGGCTGCTCAGACCTACCATGCCACCCTGCAGTTTAGTTTAGTTGTGTCCTCGTGCTCTCCTGCTCATCCACCCCTTACACCTGGATAAGGAGATGTCTGATGCTGGGCTGCCTGTGTTTGTGTTGCGTTCGAACAGTGCTTAGTCCTGTATTCCTGTCCATATGGGTGCACCTAGGCTCTCTAACTTACACGAGATACAATAATAAAAACAAGCTCCCCTTTCTACTTAAAAGGCAAAGAAAAGTAATGGAAATAGTCAGCTACAAAATATTTACAATAGGAGAGCACTGAAGTTAGTGTTGAAGATAGGTGGAGTCACAACTCCTTAGAGAAGCCTAGCCCCTGAAGGAGCCTACCTCTAGCTCAGGCCAAGGTTAATTTTGGGTGGGAAACAGGACAGGCTCAGTGAAACAGGAAGGCTGGCAGTTACAGAGGACAAAGGATGATCCTTGCCAGTCCACATATTTTGTAGCCAGGCCAGCTGGATTTGATGGCAGCCTGCTCCAGCAACCTGAAAATTTTGTGCCAGACAATTTCAATAGAGAAATGGAGATTTTTATGAAATGAAACAGAAGAAAGTTACCACCCTCACTGCTTGTCTTCCTGCAGTATTTACCACATTATATTGTCATTTGTAGCTTACAGAGTGCTACAGGTTTCTGCACCTATGCCAGCTTGCAGAAGTCAAAAATGAGAGAAGTGAAGGTATTGGTAGCTCACTATATAGCTGGTGGGGCAGGTGAGCAAGGGGGTGAGTAAGGAGGCAGTATGCAGTTGTGCCACATGCACAGTAACAGTTCAAGTGAAATAACTGGCAGTATGGATGCCTACTCTGTCGCTTCAATGGTGAAAGATTCTGAAGGGACTGGAGTAGGCCACATCTGAAACTTCTGCATTAGCCTGTCTATACACCCAGGAAAATGCAAGCGTTTTGGTTCGGCCCAGGTCTTTTTCTTTATAACCAAGTGCTAGAATTGGATTTGAGATGAAAGGCCTTGTTTTGGAAACAGTTTTGTGCCACAGAGTGCACTCTCCATAACCTGTGCCAAGGCTGCATGAGTGCAGGTCACCTGCAGCTGCAGCTCTGGTATTAGAGTACTAAGCACTCATTTAACAGCCAAACATGCTGTGACCATGTCTTTGAACAGGGCTTATTTCAGCATAGCATTAAAGTTTAAATTTCAAAACAGCATATCCCTTTGTTAACGTTTCCTTTAGCCTTTGATGTCTGTTTACTGTTCCACATACCTGTTTCTATTTTAGGTCAGAGAGCATTTATATGTATCTAAGAGTATACATATTTAAGGGACTATTTCTGCATGGATAATACAGAGGGTAATTTTAGGTCTAGAACACATACTGAGAAGTGGATGGGCTGCCAGAAGGATTATAAAACCAGTCATGTGTTTTTCAAATCTAAAGGACAGGTTTCAATTAAGCAAAGCTAGGTTCAGCTGTAACAGAAATCAGTGCCAGGTAGACAAGGCTTCTCTGATCCCTCTCCTGTCTCACCCACCCTTCCCATTTTGTTCTTTTGTCCAGCTGTGAAATGAACATTTGTTCTGAACTTAGAGAAACCCTTGCAGCATGACAGTCTATGGTAAGGAGTTCTAAGGTGAAGGGTTTCTATATAGCTGAAAGACTAGATCAATGCAGAGGCATGTCAGAGACTGGCCCATTGCCAGGAAGACAACCTACCAGTTGGTATTTTGGACTCACTTGCATTAAACAGGCAGGGAGATGCTGTGTATTTTACCATTGTATAGGCTCTGACTTTGTGCCAAAATAAGCTCCTGAAAGTGATGCACAGCACAGCATCTAAAACACTGCACTGTCCCAACTGCGGTAAAAGGAAAACACTTTTTTCCCTGTTGCTATGTACTTTGGCAGATATCCCATCCAAAGAATTGTGCTCAAAGTACTCTGGAAACACCTGCCAGGAGACTACTTGGGAATGTTGTTTAAACAAGCGTACCTGCCAACTTTCCAGCTCTGTTGACTTTGCAGTACCAAAAACGCGTCCTATTTTAAAACAGACTTAATGGATAACAGGAACTGGGCCATAAGGAAGAAGCACAGAATGTGCTTAAAAATTTGCTTGTAATTTCTGAAGCTGGTCAGAATAAGTAACTGTCTAATGTACAGACATTTCGATATGTAGCAGTACACGTGGTTGGATTCAAGACAGGAACATGTACGTAATAATGGTATGTGTTGATGTTGTGTAAAGAGAGGAAGGATATGTTTTTCCTATAGTAATTTACTCTAAAAGGGCTTCCACATTATTTTATGCTGATAAGACATCTTTTTAAGTGTGTGTGTACAATATTCTTAGAGCTATAAAATTTTAGCTTTCACATACAGTGTTTATTCTCAGGAGAGACCATGCAGAAACAGAAGTAAAGGCAGTAACCACCTGTTAGATTTGCCCACTGCAGAGAGGGTGAGGAAACAGAGAAAAGATGTCCTTTTTACACACACAGATTTAGCATGCACAAATACACTGGCAGGACCAGAGTTACTGGGCAATGATGAAAATAGTCTGCTTCATTAGCATCAGTCAATGCACAACACATGCCAGATCTTCTAATGGGGAAACTTAATTTCCTGCCATCCCTACCATGCACATACTTCTATTCCCCCATACAGCATGTTTATTTCCAGACATGGGTAGCTCAGTGTCCATTTGCTTAAATTCCACCTGGTTTCTTTGAGGATTTCAGAGATCTGTTCACACCTTTGTTCTTGACCTGCTCCTAACATGTCCTTGTGCCAGAGAACTTAAATCACATAGCAATTTTCTGGATGTGAAGATCTGTGAGGTTCTCCCACCCCCTTCACTAGTTCTAGTAACAACCTCACTCCACAAATTTAATCTCTGCAGGAAACTTGAGCAAATATGGAAAATGGATCTCTAAAGGATCCTTTCAGGCACAGGGGAGGAGGCTTAGCCTCACTGAATCGATCATTCATACTACACAAGTCCAGTCATGCAATAACTCCAAGAAAGGCTGCATTAGAGTTCTGCTGACCCAAGGATGTGCCAAAATGTTCAAATCTGAAGTTGCAGTTAGCCCCCAAGAATATGCAGCCATTCAGTGAATGTCCATCAACATGGCACATGGCAAATTCTCTCAAGCTAATTTACTTTCCCACTGCTTCACACTGACCCACAGTAGTAAGGAACACATCTGTCACTTGTAATGCAGTATTTGTGAATTTTAAAACTCTGCCCTAACCAGCTAAAATCCAGAACTTGGCTGAAATGCTCTTTATGTCCAGGTAAAAAGAAATTGTCTGCTGTGTCAGCACAAGTATTTAGCCCCATTCTGAAATATTTACAGGCTTTTGGGGCTGCTTTTTCTCCATCTGAAGCCAAAGGAGTTTTGCCTGAAGACTACTGACTTTGTAGGTCTATCTATAACCAGCTTCTCTTGAATGTCAATGGAAAGACTTGTTGACTTCAGTAGGAGCTGGATCAAACCTGAAGTCATAATTCATGAGACAAAAGGCTCACAAAATTTTGCTGCAGCTATTCCTGCACTAATCAAATACTGTTCTGGGTAACATTTATTACTAATTGTCCTGGTTTTGGCTGGGATAGAGTTAATTTTCTTCCTACTAGCTAGTACAGTGTTGTGTTTTGGCTCTGATGTGAGAACAATGTTGATAACACACCATGGGATGTCATGCTTCGTATATAAACTTGGGGGGTTAGCCATGGCCTGGGGGATTGTTGCTCAGGGACTGGCTGGGCATCGGTCAGCAGGTGGTGAGCAGTTGTACTGTGCATCACTTCTTTTCCTTTCTCTCTTTCCCTTTGGATTTTATACTTTCCCCAACCTTTCCATTGTAAGTGCTGTTGTTGTTATTCTTATTATTCTTTCATTTTTATTCTGTTTAAATTATTAAATTCTTCTTATATCAACCCTCAAGTTTTACATTCCTTTCTGATTCTCATCCCCATGCCTCGGGGGGTGGGTAGGTGGTGGGGGTGGTGGGCAGGGAGTGAGCGAGTGGCTGCTTGGTGCTTAGTTGCCAGCTGCAGTTAAACCATGGCACTGATCCTTCCACTGCAAAGGCACCTGTGCCATCGGAACAGTCTCAGCTGTTATTCAACAATTTAGAAAACATGCATAAATGTTAGACATCTTTTCTTCATGTAAGGTGCTATGGCCCAGTTTCTTTGTTGCACAGGCACAGATATCACTAACAATTACAGCAGGGTAAGTATTTTACAACCAGCTCCAAGGACAACACTGAAATGCAGAGCTCCAAGCTTGGCTTGAGGATGTTTGGCATTTTCTTTTTGCAAGCATCCATCTTTCATATGCAGTATACTGTCAAGGAGAGAGTTTATATCCCCAGGAAAGCAGCAGACTCATGAAAACGTAAAAACCTCCCAAATCCTTAATCAACCATTGAAATCCATAGATGCGTGGCAGGGACAAGTAAAACCAACAGAATGCATCTGTCTGCTTAGGTTGTCTTTTTTATTTTGTGTAGTGGGATTGACTTAGCTTTACATCTGGTTTCCCTTTCCTGATGCAGCATATGAGATTGCCATTACAGTCTTGCCCTTAACAGCTCAGTACATCTCCCCCCACAGTGTGGTTTTTTTTGTTTGTTTTTTTACATTTCTACAGGAATACTACAGCATTTGCTCTGTTTTCTGGCTTCTGCTTCATAAGAATTTCTTTTCTTCTTTTGAACAATATAGAAACCAAACCCAAAATTGTGTTTCTTAAAAATATCTTTTAGGAGGAAGAGTGCTCTAAGTAAGGTATTTATTTTTAAAAGCCTCTATGGTATTTTAAAATATTTAGTTTAGTGCACAGAAAATATATGCAGTACTTTGATATTCCTGCAAGGTTCAGATCTCTGATTTCATCAGAGGAAATTTTGTTTTAGTTATTATAAGCTCTTTTATCCATTGTCTAATTCTTGTTTCCTGTGTTTTTAAGTATAGGAGATTGAAGAATTAAGCTGATTAAAACCATAAAAATGTTTTCTTAAAAAGCTAAACATAATTTCTGATGTGAACTGTCCTATATATAACATTCTTAAGCATGAGATTTTTGCAACACTGACTCTGAAATGCTTTCTATTACAAAGTGTTGTGCTTACAAATTCTGAAAGATGCTTAAGATACTTGGCTCACATTTGTCTTCTGTGTGTAATGAAACCTTTTAGGCAACATGATAACAGATACTAAATTACTTTAGAAAATATGACTGAGAGGTGGAGGCTGTATTCAGTGCTCTTTGTGATGAAGATCAGAACTCACCATTCATATTGTGCCTATCAAGAACTCAAACATCTATTATGTTTCTCATATTAAATTTGCATTAAAAATTCTCTTTTCTATGTCTGAACCTACAGTATATCAGTCATATGCAAAGTCCTTTCCTTAAAAATGGGGCTTTTTTTTTCCCCAGAGGAACAATATTTTGCAAGCAGTCATTGAAGGCAATTGTAATATTTCTTGTTAATTTAGTCAGGAGAACTTTAATTTTTCACATAATAGCACACTGACTTTCTGATTGGAGTCTTGAAGAAACAGGAGCTTAGAAACTTAAGGCATATAATTGAAAAGCCTCTCTACTCCTACCAGAGGTCTGGGTAGACCAGTTCAAGAATTATGAAAGGTTTCTCCAATTTATTTCTGGGGTGACCATTTTGCTCCATCACAAATGCTTTTATTTTCCTCCCTCTTCTTTCTTTAGCTTTGAGATGGAGCTGCTAAGGATCCAGTCATTTTATTCAAGCAGCAACTAGACCATAGTTGCTTTCAGAATTGATTGTACATGACTTTAGCCATAAACCCTAAGTCTGAAATGCTGGCTGAGCTTGGCAACTTAAAAACCCTAATAGGAAAAAACCAGATTCAGCTAGGGATTACAGAACAAGTTGCTGGAACTTCACCAGAAAATAGTGTCAGACCTGTCTGTGCTGGGCAACTGTCACTGCCAGAGACTGTAGAGCCCTTTGGGGTAAATGGGTCAGAGTAGGGTTGCTGTCAGTCTATTGAGAACTGATTGCTCTACGACAACTTGCCCAGCATGGCAAGAAGGAAAGAATACAGAGAGCAGCATGAACAACTATAACATATTGCTGATGCACAGGTTTTTCTAATCCTAAACCAAAAATTTGTTGGAGTTGCTCCAATGTACACTATTGGTCAGTGTCTAATGTTCACCCTACATCATGTGACAAATCTTTGAGGGACAGGAAAAATCTGCGCTGGACTTCACATCACCATCGCAAAGAATTAAGATGAATGGGTGTGAGAACCAGCTAACTTGGTCTTATGCCACCTGAGGACTTCTGGAGACTATACACAATATTGGTTGGACTGATTGAGCCAGTTCCAGCCCCCTCAGTAGTAAAAAAGAAAAACAGCAGTGGAAAAGAACGTGTTAGTGTTTTTCACTAGAAATAATAATAATGAAAAAATGGTTTGTAATATAGCCCACAGAAATACAGTGATAAACAGCAGCAAACTGTATGAACACAGCAAAAGTAACTGTCTCCTACATTATTACTTAGTGTTTTTCTACTGAGGCCAAGAAGCAAAGGAGCAAAAATCAGGCCCAAACCCAAGCAGACATCTAAGGAGCAATATTCCCAGTCAGCCAAGTTGGGTGAGAAGACCATACATGTAAAGGGACCAGCTCTCACCCCCCACATATACTGTTCTTCTCCCCATCACCTGCCTCTGCTACTGGTTGTGCTCATGGCACTGTGGCTGTGGCATCTCTAAATGGTGAGAGAAGAAAGGAGGGAGAGCGAGAAGAGGAGCATGCAGCAGTACCAGCAGCCGAATGCCTTGTGGGACCAGGACTCCCCATATGTCATCCAGATGGGGCACTCCTGTCTCTCTGATTGTGGCATGTAGCCCAGGTAACATTTTGGTAACTCCTTACATGCCTGATAACGTTAAAAGAGTTTTGCTGAAGTCACAACAGTTTGTTCTTCTATTAGAAGGTGCTAATCAGGTCCTTTTCCAGCAACTAGCTCCGACAACATTGACAATCACCTTTTCATTTATGGCCACTAACCTGGTTTCTTAAAGTACATTTTCTTTGGCAACCTGCTGTTCTGTAATAGTGTCTGTTCCATCCTGATACAGGTGCAGATGCAAAACTTTATAGTTTTATTCATTCACAGATTTTACAACTTTAGCACTTCCCCTATTTGCTGCACTCTGACAGGCAACATTATCACAGTTTACTGGCCATAAAATACCAGTCTTGAAACAATTCTGCCTTTTTTTTAATGAAGATACTAATGAATGTGGAAAATGTCTCAAGTTAATTGGTTCTTCTCAGAGGGACTGGAGTGGGAAAAGGAAATGACAAGGAAAATAGGTATAAAAATAAACCATTCTTGTGCTCTGAATTTCCTGATCTCCCGGAATTTTTCATGAGCTGAAGTAAAGGAAAAACCTCACAGCTGGTGCATTTATGCATTTTAGATACATATGAACGGGAATATTTATACTTTAAAATACCGACATAATTTAAAAACACTATTTTCTAATTGAAGCTGATACATGCTTCATGTGTTTCTTGGCAGCTTCATTTGGAAAAGACACAGGGACCTCAAAAAGTGTAGGATTTCATTAGGGAAAAAAAAAAAAAAAGACAGTTTGTGCTGCTCTATATATTGAGGAGCCTGCCAAGGCTATGGGAAATCAGAGGAATAGAAGGCCAGCCTCCTTCCCCCAAGCTCCACCTCTATGAACTAAACCCAGGAACATTTGCTGCCTGGGACAGCAATACTTTATTGAAGAAAGCTGTATGTGCCTAGGTAAAAAAGAACAGTATGTGCTTAGGCTAAGCCAATTGCCCAAACTCATTTTCCATAAACAAAGCTCTGCTACGGAGACATAACTCTGTTTAATCCTGTCTGGATGACTTCATTTGCTAAGCACTCCAGAGTTTGCCATAAGACCATGTGATTCACCCAGCTCCATTCACTCTGAAGAGTGGCTCTCCCTTTGACTCTGAAGCAGCAAAAAAGGTCATTTATCAAAGCAGCAGAAGAAGTACTTGTCCCACTGGATCATGAATAGCCTATAAAGTATATCTCTATTCCAGGAAAAGTTTTTCCAAACCATTGTATGTCATTGATTTTTATTCTTCTCCTTTTGTTTTAAAATTACCTCAAAACCACTTCCAACATAGATTCAAAGTTATTTAGCGATTCCAGCTACTGGATACTGTAGTGAAGAGTTTCATTCTAAGTATAAAGAAATCCGTGTTTTGATTTCTTATGAAGCTTATATTTTAGTTGCATATTACATATCTGCTTCATGCAGCAAAAAAAAAAATTAACTTCTATGCATTTCTTTTGGTTTTGTTTTTTCTTTGCCCCTTTCCTGCATCCCCTTACAGCATAAAATCTTTTTTCTCTTCCTTAAAAATATTATTTAAATACTTTTAGAGTGAATGTAATGCTTGCTGGCTTGGAGCAGAGCTACAGACCAAAGGCCTTTTTCTCTAGCAAACATTGAGTTCTGGCAGCGCTGCAGCAAGTTTTCCTGACACTACTCCTCAAGCTGTCTTGGAGTACAGTGGCTCGGGGATGAGGCTACGAAGCAGTGGCTTCCCCATCCTACCTCCCCAGGCCACAGCTTTTAGCTTCCCCAGTACATGTCCTAGGAAAAGCTGGATTTTGAGTGCCTTTATGCCTTATGCCCTAACTGTCTGTGAGCCAGCTCTAGCATGCAGACATCATCTCAGCTGAGAGGTCAGGACTGAGTCCAGGACAGTGCAGGCTTTGCCATTGAAAGTGAGGCATTCAAAGCTGCCAATGAATGCAAGGTGCCACACGGATTTCTTGGGCTAAACTTCTCTCCACCATGTCCTTAAGCTAGAAAAGCAGGACAGGGAATAACAATCCCTTGAGCCTAGTTAAAAGATCCCAGCTTGTAGTGTGGGAAACACATTAATGCTGTTCTATCTGTAATAATACTTTGGTGCACTGAACAATCTGTTCTTAAAATACAAAATGGATGTTCTGATTGTAAATTGTGGATCTGTTTTTATTTTTACTAAACTAAGGAGACTGGCTACATGATTATGAATAGGGCAAATCACTAGGACTATTCAAGAGTGGGCTCCAGCAGTTATCAGAGGGGAGTGACTATTAATGTGAAAATAAATTTGATCTGGAACATAATTGATGTGAAACTTGGCAAAATCCTCAAAGCCTGAATTTGTCATAACTTTGCTGTACAACAGAGTGCAGCGCAAGGGGCCCAGAGTTGGAACAGAACAAGGTAGCTCAGAAATATTCACCAAGGTGCTGCACCAAATATTGCTTTGAATGGCTTGACTGTGTTTTGCTGATATAAATCCATTCATGTTCACGGTTCACACCAAAAGGCCTACAGCAGGTTTTCTGTTAGTCCTAATCCATTGTCAGGTTCTTTTTAGAGATCAGGAAACCAAACCAGATACCATGTCTTAAACTTGGAAAAAACTGATCTTTTCCAAACAGGAGATACTAAAACCTGGAGTGAAACAATTTGTTACTTTCACACTTGGACCACAAATTCCTGGAACTGAAAAACATTTTCCACCTAAAATTTTGTCATAAATGATACATCATCCTTAAAAATTTTAGTTTCAGTGTTTTGAAAAGGAAAAAAAGAAAAAAAAAAATCAGTGGAAGATTCCAAACCACCTTCTGAAAGCGAACTGGAGTTTATGAATCTGAGGGCCAAGTTTCTCAGCAAGGGATGAGGATGGAGAACAAATACAGGCATCAACTAATAGAAACAGCTGAACAGAAACAAGGACCAGCATGTAAGATGCTTTTCAAGATATGGTCAGCTAGTACTAAGGAGGTCTTGTAACACAATGCATATTCAGGTGTTGGAGGGGGGAGGCAATTTTCTTATGAGGTACAGTGTATTGTAGCATACTCAAAAGTTTTGTTGTTTCTCCTGTTGGCTTTGTATTAACATGGCTTTCGGAATTGTTTTAAGTTTTTTATGATCACAACCATTGTAGGCTTTGTTGATTTTTGTTTGTTTGTTTATTGCTGCTCAGTTGAGCTGATCCCAAATTCTGGAACAGTGATTCTTGCAGAGATCTGTATCTCATTTTTTCATTACCTCCTTTTGTGGACTTGGCTTTTATTCCATTTGCTAATCTCACTGAGATTGCCTGTAAATCATTCCCATTGGGGCTGTTTTTCTCATTTTCTTCTTTTGTTTCTAGGGTATTTTGCTGGCTGCTTTCCTTTAAGAAACAATTCCTGCAGCCAGGCCAAAGAGTTTCTTCAAAAGGGACTTATTTAAATGCCTCTAAAAATTGAAAGGAAGATGAAAAAATAGTCCAACTTTAAACTGTCTTACTCAACATAGAAATAAGGAAAGGGAATGAGAGATCGAGATACCTTAAGAACTAAGCAGCACCGTCACAGGGTCCTACTCAGTCTCACAGCACACCAGCCCTGCTGCCTTTGTACAGGTTGGCATGCAAGGAAGTACTTATTCAGCTGCCAACTCTCCCTTGGTATCACAGTAGTTAACCCTTTTCAGATTTTTCAATGCAGGCATTCAGATGGCATATATAGTCTAGTAACTCCAAAAAGCACCGTGCCCTCTCACATACTAGAACTACTTGCATATACATATATGTATACATATACTACATATATTTCTTTTGATGACAAATGCTGTCACCAAAATTATCAGAAAATGCTACAGCTTAGAAAGAAAAATGTTACATGCTAAGATATGAATTATGTACTAAATCTATCTCCAGTTACATGAGGGTTTGGAAGAGTTCCCCACCCACAGTGTCAAAATCTGAGTGTATTCTGTGCAGAAAGATGCCTTTTTATCAGGTTCTGCAGGTGAAAAACCCAATGAAATCTGTTTGTCTTTTTCACACCTGAAAAAATGAAATCTGTTAAAAAAATTAGTAACAGATGGAAAAATAAAGACCGGATTTCTGGAGCTAATAAAAAATTAAAGATTCCCAGTGAACCCTGCCTTTCAGTGGCAAGAAGTATCAGGCTTGTCTAGGCATTTTGAAGCTCCCAACAAAAAATACTACAAACAAAACATGGGCTACAGTCAAGTCAACATCACAAAACTGATATTAGGAAGAGAGGAGAGAGAAATAGTTTCTTTTGTTATTTAGATGAAATGTTTAGATATAATGTGCATAAGTCAATCCCACTCCTCACTGGATACTGAGACAGGGACTCTCTCTGGTCAGGATAAACTGTTATTCAGAACAACTTAGTTGGAGTTACTGGACCGGCCCTTGAAGGACTTGTGGAAAAACTGCAACAGTTTGTTCCCCAATTAAAACTCCCAAATACATTGTCCAAAATCCAAATTTTAAGAACTTGGTCTACTTTATGGGTTAGGCCTTTTCTCCCATCAAGCTTCTTTTATTGCTTGAATAAGGAAAAGAAAGCAAAAGCCACTCTTTGGGCTAATGACATGCCTTTAGGACAAAGGGGAAAAGAGAAAGACTTGCATCTTAAAATTTACTTACACTGAGGTTGTCTCTTTGCAACTCTTATGAGTCCACCATGAATCAGCCTAGTTAAAATACCATGCTACACACCTTGCTCCTTGCTACTGCCATGACATTTTGATTTTAGGAAGAATAATGTCAACCCATGTCAGTTTGGTTTGCCTGGTAATTTCTTTTTTCCTTTTTGGTCTGTATGTCTCTCACTTTCCCAGCATCTTGCTAATGGAAACTTCTGTACTTTTGCCTTTTCCCCTAATATTTCCTGTAAGCCTCTTTTTTTTTTTAATGACAATTGACGTTGCAAGATAAATGAGAAAAGGATATACTGTAAATACCACATTGCAGTTAAAATCATGTGCCTGGGAAGAGCTAAGTCCATTTCATATGAAAAGTGAAACTGTCCCAGTCCCGCAGCTGGACGGAATGTTGATTAGACACAGAGCTTGTAGCAATTACTGGGGTAAGACGAGGTGTGGCCCTAGACATTTTCCTAGATAACTACAATGGATAGCAGTGTAAGTCAGAGACTCTCCAGTTTGCTTTGTCTAAAACTCATCTGTGTTGCCCACAGCATGGGGTTTTTATCAAAAGGATTGAGCAGAGACAGGGTGGGGATCCTGTTATAGCAGGGTGTGGTTTGTCTGTAGTTGAAAAGACTCATCCCTCCATTGTATTTACAGGAAAAGAAAATCAATCTTTTGAGCATGTCCTCATCCTAACCCAGTTGCTGCACACACAGATAATGAAATTCCAACTCCCCACCTCCCCTAGGCTTCATCTAATTGACTGTAAACCTCTAGATCTCCCACGTACTCTAATGCTAAGATATTACTTATAGTCTGGGAAAAGAATCCTCAAGGAAGCAGAATCTTCATAAAATCATGGATAAATCTAGATCAAAGCATTATAACAGATTTTAAAACAGGCACCTGAAAGAGGTAGTAGTAGAAATCTATTTAGCTCCTAGAACTATTGAAGGCCACTAAGTTATAAAACAAATCAAAACCGTACAGTAAGTTTTATTCTAACTTTAAACAATCCTTATTAGGAACATGGAAAGCCATATCATCTCCAAAGTGGCTCCTCTCTCAGCTTTGACACAGGATTCAAGCCCAGACCCTTCTGTTCCTGACTTTTGCTCGGCTTCCTGCTATAGATGTGGAAGAAGAGACTCAAGGGCCACAGAGCAGAGGGGAAGGGGCAAGGAGCAGGCACTGGGGCTAAGCTGCAAGGCGATATTAAAGCTGCAGTCCAGGTTCATCCTGTGGTGAAGGGAGATGCCTAATGAATAAACTGGATGCTTTGGGGGAGCTGAGCACTTACTCTAGTACTGGCCTCCAAGAAAATTTTCCAACTGACAAAACTGATCCCAGTTTGCCTGTAGACTACACCTCCAAAGCTCCTTTCTCCAGCTCCACCAGACTTCCTCCTTCTCATGTGTCACCCCAGATGACCCAAGGGAAGGAATCCCATTCTCTGTGCCAGTCAGTGCAAGGAGGACTGGAGAACTCCTCCACAAGGTGATAGGGCTTTCTGCCATGTTCCCCCAGCACGGGCTCCGCTGAAGGGCTGGGTGCACACTGAGACCCACATGGCTCAGCAGCCACAGCCCCAGGCTGCCTGCCTGCAGAGCGTGGCTTAGATTTGAAAAGGCAGCTTGGTTTCTGGATGCCCATGTGACTTGCCCCACAGAAAACCTTGTCTGTCATGGGGCCCAAACAGCACAGACTTGAAGAGAAACAAAGCAGACAAATATGGAGAGAGCAGTATGATTCTTACTGTACAGAACCTGTAAGAATACAGTTCTGGTCTGTCATATAGCCACCACAGTGCAGGGATTAACAGAGCTCCTTGTTGACAAATTTTCCTGTCTTTAAGCTTGTTATTATAAAGTACTAAAAATAGTTTCAATACTAAAAATATTTTTTAAAGTGTTCTTAGCTTATCCTTAATACTTAAAAAAAGTTGAGTGATTTTTTTTTTTTTTTAAACAGACAAGGAAACCAAACCATGTATTTTTCTTAAAATGGTGGAAGAACTATAGGGAAAGCTCTTACATGAACTGTGTAACAGTAGTTGTATCAAAACAGCTATGGAATAAAGCAGAGAGGTATGACAGTTTTTGACAAGATATTTTGGAAAAAAAGCTGTATCATGATTTTCCTCCTTTTTTTTTTTTTTGAAACTGAAAATATGCCTTTTTTTGATGCTCCTTTTTCCTTTCCATCCAAATAATGGTCCTTTTTCCTTTTCAAAATGAATGATTTTGATCAAGATATGCTTTTCCTATGAAAAAATTTCCTTTGGTCAAAAAGGCATTTTTGCTTTTGTTGAAAAAATATTTCACAGACACCCACAGAATAGCTCCAGTCAAGAATTTTGTTTCGCTCTTACAGTTAATGCTACCACGTTATTTCCCCTCACATGAAGCAAGTACAACCATTAACAGTGTGCTTATGGTATATGGAAGATATAGTTTCATGCTGTTTCATAAAGCAGCATTCCTTATCAGAACATTACTACTCAGAATATTAAAAAAAAAAAAAAAAGATAAGGTAGGAAGAGACAGTTCAATGCTGTAGAGTGAGAGAACAAAGCTGGGAGGACTTTTTTTCCTGAGGTGCTGTGCAGACAGGCAACATACTTGGCAGAAATGAAGTGGTCACATTTTTTAGAGTGTGGGAGGAAGCTTATATGAAGGTACACGGGCAAAGCGGGGATGAGAAGATGAGGGGAGATGTCCTGAGGAACAAACATGCCTGAAAGTTTTTAGCAGTGCTGTCTGACTTGCAAACTCAGCAGCCCGCTGTACAGCCCATCTACAGTGCATCTAATAGCACTAGTGTATACATTAGTGACAGCCCCTGGAATACAGCCCTTGTCCTGCTCTGCTACCATATTAAATCACCGGATGGACATGTTTGCATAAAAACATTAAAATACAGCATTGAAAACATGCCATATTTACCAGGAACCGTCAGCTTTCTATCTCCTGCAGCCATTTTGCTTCCTCACATATACATATATTTACCTCATTTTCAAAATGCGTATTATTAGGCTGACTGTTATGGCTCCTCTGGAGTGGTTACCGTCTGTTATGTAAACATATCACTGCTACAATTTATAACACTCTTGTTATTTACCCAATAGAATGTGTAACTGTTCCAAGTGAGCCATTACCGTCTGCCACGTTAAGTAAATCCATCTTCAGCTGCTTTTGCAAGCATGAGTTATAATGACACTTAACATTTCAATAGTGCCATACATGTTGGAAGATCTCAATGCGCCTTATAAACATTAATGAATGAATTTAGATTTAAAAGCAGTCCCATGTGGCAAGAATTAGAACTAAGCCAATAATTCACAACCAGGTCCCAATACGGGAGGAGCCTTAATCGCAGGCACTGACTTCAACACGGCTGCTTATGTGTTGGAAACTTCACATGTGCCCAAGTTCCCAGGTGACTACGAATCTGCTACAGCAGGGGTCTACAGCATTCATTTTTCATCTCTCTGTTTGCAGAACACGATCAGCTTACAATCTTAACACAGGAGGTCTCTCTGCAAACCAGTCTTAATTCTGGAAGACATTTGGTTTGAATTTCATGTGTGCAGCCTCCCCCGCCACCCCACCCCCCCAAGCCACACAGTGAGTTCATTCTTTTCAGGTTCCTTGTATTTTGTGCTCTTCCCAGCAGAAGAGTGTTTCACCCCTTAGTCACCCCACAGCACAGTGTTCTTAGAAGCACTGGAGGGAGGCAGACAGTAAAGTCAAGCAGAGCTTTCCCCAGCTGGGCAGCAAGGACACAGCTCTGCAATCAGACATTGCTGCTTGGTGGAGGTATGGGGTCTTGAAAGCTGCTAACAGAGAGAGGAGCTGCAGGTGTCCAGACCAGAATGTTAAAAACCCACATGTGTCCACTGCATGACAGTGACATGGCAGGGAGTAGTAAACCAAAATCACCTCCAGTTACTGCTTGCTTTCATTGGAAATCCAAGCTTTTGGATGTCTTAGATATACTGTGGTCAAACAGTATTGCCCTGAACTTATTTTCTCAAGACAGCTCATCTGGGAGTAAGGGAAATGGAAACAAAATTTCATGTTAACTTAATTATGAACAAAAATAAAAAAAATCATATTGTCCTCTGAATTTCCCTGGCTGCTTGAACACTAAAAGCAATGGAGTTACAGCAGCACAAATAAGAAAATTATAACATTTAATTTGATTTAACTAAGAAGTCCAGAACTCTCAATAAAATGTCTTAGTAACTACAGTCCCTATGATCAACAGTAATAAATTCCATTAAAGGGGCTCAAAACAGACATCAGTTTTTTAAGGATACTGTTGATGTATATCTATGCATGCTCCTGTAACTATGAGCTGAGGTAGTACGACCTATGCATGATAGCATTTGTCCATGAGAGAAAGCACAGCGAAGTAAGTCAAGTCTTTGCACGTGAAGAAATGGAAGATTTTTTAAACTCTAAAAATTATCCATGTTGCTAGTGATGAGTTATATCAGATTACATTTTGTTCTGACAATCTGTTTCTAAACTGCATCAAGACCATGTGAATATTCTCTAGATTGTATATGTTGTGCAACTACTCTAAATACCAGATGCTGTACAAGCATACCTCTGATCACAGACACATTTTAGAACTGAAACTCTGGTACCAAAAGTATTTTCAGGAGCAAATTCCTACAAAATTTGGTGATCAGATATCAGATGATTTACTGCATTTCCAAAGGTGCCAGATCACTGTAAGTCCTCATGAACATTTCTAGTTCATATGCATATATATGTGCCTTCTTAGATGGTACGTGGAAGCCAGGCCACACATTTACAGTGCATCAAGTAAACACTGGCTAGAGAACTGACAGATGTGCTAAAACAGCATGTCTAGCAGCAGCTTGACATTCTGTGGGCTGGCAAACCAACAGCAAGTGAAAGCAACATGTAGCAGGAAAACAACTCACAGAAAGGTTACCATTAACCTCCCCCACTACTTTATCATATCCTCTTCTGTTATTTACTGCTGCTTATAGCTTCCCATTTACCCTGCAATGATGCAGGAAAATGCAATGTCTGGAAAATTGGTGGAAGTCACTCCCTTAGCACTTCATGAACCTGCTTCTTGTCTGGCAGCTGACTGACCTTGCTGCACTTCCATTTAAATTCATGGAGCTTAGTTTGAATTAACACTTAATGTAACTAAGGTGAGCATCATTTCCATAGTCTCTCACACCTGATACATAATTTTCTTCATTGACTGAGCAGAGACTTCCATATAAGTAGCACTCCTTCCATTAAAAGCTGAATTCTGGGCTCTGTGAAGCTGGTGACAAAATGCTCACTGCTTCTGATGTTTTCCTGGCTTTTCAAGTATATCTAAGCAATTTAGAATGGACAAGTGCACAGTCTTAACAGTGCAGAGAGACACTGACGTGACAGATGAAGATGAATGATACACTCATAAAAATAGAGAACTTTGAATATCCCTTCTTCTGTAGATTTAATTTAAGTCAGATCCTTCAATATTGTATGGATGTGGTTTATATTAAAGAGTTTGAGAGCAATCCCTAAGCAGTGAATTGAACACTTTATCATTCAAAAATGTAATACAAAAGTGAGTTAAAAAATACAAGATATGAAAGACTTGGGAAAAAATTAATGGTCATGCTCTCATAGCTCCTAATGATAAATGATGTCTCACACAGATTGAAAATCGCTTGCCTTTTGCTTATGATGAGTTTTTCCATTTTAGATTACTGAAATAGAAAAAGAGGACTTGAAATATTTCTAATTACAGGGAAATTCTGAACTGGAAAAGATATCTCATTTCTTTACATGCCTCTTATTGATATTCTGAGAGACATGAAAAGTGCCAATTTGAAATCAAACAGATGTGGATGGATTCCAACTCTCTGCATATAGCAGAGATTTGTGTACAGCTGGGCCTTGTGTACTAGCAAACACGGTTATTTGAAACCTAAATGTACGGGTCCTTTGTATTGTCTCTGAGTACAGCAAGAGATGCAAGAAAGGTTTACATTTGATGTTTCAGCATTAAAGGTACTGTGGGACTAGACAAAGGATCCTCCCCCATCAGCACAGGTTGTGGGAATGACCCTATTCCAGCTCTCCTCTCAGCTCCCTCTGTAACTTCAGTCCTCTAAAACGAGAACAAAAGACACAGGCAGAGTAGGGAATGCTAAAACCCTATTTTCTTTCTCACAGCCCATTAACAAAACATACTTTAGAGAGGTCTCAATTTACAGTGGGAGCCGGGCAGACCTAAGAGCACAAAAATACAGGAAAATCAAAGAAGTGGTTTAAAATCTTTTTCTCCAGTCTCTACACTAAGCACAGTGACTGACATCAAAGAACATTGTTTATGCCACTGCCAGCAAAGATTTTGAAGTTAGAAATTCTGAACTTTTTCTCTAGCCTTCTTTGAGCAGTAGTTTCATCAGTTGACTTTGAAGGGTTCCTTTCCAATTAATTTTTTCTATGTTCCTACGATGATTATGTAACAATAGATCTACCAGTGAAAAGAATCAAGTGACATCAGCTTTAAGGAGCTTTTAATCCATCTTCTGTTTAGGAAACTAACTTCATGCCTTTCAGGAAGCAAAGGGGAAACAAAGAAATGAGAAGATGTAGATTAGAATGACTTTCAAATGACCAGCTTCCAGAGAACTGACCTCGTCTTACATGTGTCCCCATCATAGTGAAGAGATTTACAGTCTATTTTCCTTTCTTTTGCAATTGCAAAACTTCAAACTTAACACTAAGGCAACTCTGAGTGGTGCCTTTCCATTCCATTCTTTCCCCAAATGCCTTTCACGCCACACAGCATTAATTGCTTCTTTTAGCCCTGGAGTTTTGCAGCTTTGCTTCCCAGCACTGTTCCCCTCTTCAGGAACAGATCGTGTTTCTGGATGAGAAATATCAAGGGCATGTCACAGACACTGATGATATCTCATTGTGCTTTCCACACCTACTTTGGGCACCATGAGATTTGCCTCTTGACTATATGTAATTGGCTTTTGATATCCTCCTGAAAAGACCATGGCTGGCTTTATTTCCATCTAAATCCAGGCGTTTAAGTGAGGACCTGAAATTAGAAGCATGTTTAACATCTGTGTTCAGTGAATGGCCTTCTGGAAGTCCTTAACCACCTTCGCAGATAGAGTCTGCACATAGAACCTTAGGTGCAAAGTGTCAGCCAATAAAAAGAAGCTGCAAGTTTAGACTTGATTATCCATTTTGAAGAAAATGCAGTGGAGCCAATAACTCCATGTGACTACTCAAGATGCTTGCAACTAGGTTTATTTGCATGTTTCACAGGATTAGAGTGCTTGAAATTTAGCAAGACTGGTATTGAACTTCTTAGGGGGGGTAACATTTTTCTTCCATTTCTGTTGCTGCACAACTGCTGGGTATAACAAACATTAGCATTTATTTACCAGAATGTGGATTTCTTATTTCTACTAATTGTACCTTGCCACTATAAGGTGTGATTGATAGTACTGAAGCATGCATGCATTAGCCTGCTAGTCCAGCTCACTTAAGCACATTACTGAATTTTTCTGCCAAAACTTTTGCTTTATTGGTATACAAGAAATCAACATGCTTTGGATTTGTTTCTGTAGTCTTGGCTTAAAAGCATAGGTCGAGCTTCTGTCAGCACCATCTCTTTTCACATCAAATCCATTAGAGCAAATAGAATGGCATGAGGTAATCACTGAAGATGAGATTTGGCGCAAAACTCATAAATGGTCTGTCCAATCATTCCCTCCAGGTGCATAGTATTTCTATATGACAGTTTTCTTTTTGGCTGAATGGAGATGACTGTAAGGAGAAGTGGCTTCCTGGCAAAATCTGAAGCAAAGGCCAAAGTCTAATGACTTCATCTTTGCAGGAGTGGCTCCAGGTAAATTTATTCTTAAAAGCCTGTTGTTTTATTTTAAATTACAGTTACAGAGTTTTCTAAGGAAAGGACAAATACAAAGGTAGAGTGGAATAACCAATGAAAAATGGCACCTTTATTTTGGGGAAAAACATCTGTTTCAAAACACCCAGATTAAGTTTTACCCAGAAATTACTTCTGCGGGTTTTGAGGCTCTTGGAAAGTGGTTAGATGCCTGTGAGATGCAGAGCAGCCTCTGCTTCAGTACTGCAATGAGTCACTCCCCAGTTCTGATAAAGGCTGAAGAAAAGGGTCTTTTGATGGGATCTGCAAGATTGTATTTTTTCCAACAAATGTTTTTACTGTGTATTGACTGCAACATTTCTGCAGAGTCCCATGGCTAGGTGGCAATGTGATCCGCAGTGGAGAGAGCACCCTATACAGAACTATGTGTAGGGGACCTCCACACAGTCTGAAGAGCCACTGCTCATCAGCTCACTTTAGGATCAGGCCACAACACAGTAAACATTTTTGGGAACTTAAAGACACCCCACCCCAACCCCACCTTCAAAGTGGACTGTTCTGGTCATATTTGGCTGGCCTTAAAAAGGAGGTTTATCTCCTATCATTTTCTTTATAAACTAGAACTATAAATAAGGGACTGATTCTGCCAAATACAGGCCTCCCAGTGCCCCACTGGTTCCATCGGCATGGAGAATGCTCTTATATTCTTTAAAACGAATATAAATCAGTCCAGCCATATTGACTTTACCACTAGGATTCTCAGGTTTAAACTATCTGAACCTCCTTCTGGAACAATGATCCACACTTTCCCCTCTTTATCAAAGTTACCAGACATAGGATTGTATAGCCACTGAGCCTGGCTCCACTTTAGAGCATGTCTCCTAAAGCACTGCTTTGGCTGTATAAAGCGTTGATTATTGCAGCTCTAGGACCCTTTGCAATTTAAGGATGAATACTTTGCATTTTATTTCTGCAAAATGTATGGGACTTTTCATAGATTGTACAATATCACTGCAGCTTTTTTTTTTTTGCCTTTTTTTTTTTTTTAATACGTATATATAATAAGAAGAGAGGCATCATCCTGCAGGGATCCCGGCAACTAATTCTATAACCATTTTTTTTTCCTTTAGTGCTTCTGAGAAAAACAGATCAATTAATAGAAAGGAGGAATGGGGAAAAATCCAGGGTTTCACTTTGGGAAATAGGGTTCATCTCACCTAGCTTCAGCTTTCTTGAAGAAAGGCAATCCAAGACAGTCAGACAGGACTATTCATTCTTTAATAGGAGAGGTGGGTTGAATTAGTCTCAGGAGCTGCCTGCCTCTGTTCCTCTGTCTCCAGACAGAACTAAAATAATTCATGTAGATTAAGGGGCAAGCCTTAAGATGGCTGAAGTTAAGATGTAATTAATAGGACTCATGTATTGAAGCCCACTTCTTGCAAGAGAGAAAAAAACTTTAATTCCAGTGAGTGACAGGCTCTATTTTCTTTTTAATGCAGGATACAGTTTCAAGCAGCCTTTTATACCCTCTGTTTCTAATGTGGGATTTAAATGATGAATTCTTGCTTCCTTGCCTGTCCAATAGATTTTGGTTTTATTTACAAACTGAGAAGTCTCATGCTTGGTCCTAATATTTTGTAAACATGAAGGCATTATTATGGATATGAATAGACACTAGAGAACGAGCCTTCAGGCTGGAAGGAAAATAAAGCTCTGCAGAGCTGAGGGAATATGGCCTGGCAACTGAAACAAGGTGAAAGACAGGAAGGCAATCTTAAAGGTGCCTGCTGATAAATACTTTTGTGACCCTGTTAAATGATCGTATTCACTCTAGAGTCAGATTTGTGCAAGTATAAATCTTGGAAAAATACCAAACAAAATTATTTTCGTTTAAGGAACTGTTTCTCATGCAGAATACTAATAATTTAAAGTACACCACCCCAGCTTTCTGTTTGCTATTTCTCTGGCATTTTTACAGAAAGCATTACAATAAAATAGTAATAGTGGTTTTGTAGTTGTGATGGCTGAGTGGTATTAGCGTGAGCTTGCCTGCTGCTTTTCCCTCAGACCAGAAGAAAGGTTTGCATGCGTGAAGACTTGTCTCTGTTCTCCGAGTGTTTTAGCGGGTCTAATGCAAACTATGGCCTCCCCCTTGAAGCTTGCAGTTGCTTCAAAGAGAACATGCAGACACCTTTAGTGTCAGAGGTTACTGAACAAGACCAGGATCAATGCTTCCCTGCAACAAAGGCCTAGCAAGAACTGAATGCATGTTTCAATCTAGCAAGCAAAAAGGCATGAGCAGTGCTGGGGGAACACAACAGCAAGCACAGAATGTGAAGTGGACCTTGGGAATAACAACTGACACCTGCAGCCTCACCAGCGGACAGATATTCAGCTCTGAAAAAATGACTCATACTAATTTGAAAGTGTGTGTAGAGGAAAAGCTTTGGCAGCACAGTAAAAGAGGCAACTCTCCTTACATGGAACCAAAAGGCTGTTCTTTAGAAAACAGCACATTCGGTGTCATTTTAATCTCACCAGGATAATTTCCCAAGATTGAGAAAGGAAAGAAACTGTGGGTGATCAGCTAATCAGCATCCCCCTGCTAACAAATGCTATTGAAGAGCTATAGTGTCACTCACTGATAAACAGATAATTTCAGATTTGTGAAAAATCTCTAATTATTCCAAGTCATTTATAGAAGGAAAAGGTGACAATGGCATGTTGGGGAGGGAGTGGCAGACATGAGATTTCAAAAATGCTCTGCTTTTTCCAAAAATTCTTTTCTGTAATTTTGGCGAGCAATACTATTTCTTAATAGAAATAACAGTTGAAAAATTCCAATGTGAGAACAGCACAACACGTGGGCAAGGTTTGGCAGTACAGATGACTGCATCTAAAACTCACACCTCTTATGATTTACAGGCAAGTCTGCACCTCTACATTCATTACAGCTAGAGCTTATTGTGATTTTGACTGTCAAGGCATTAGCACTCTGCTGTTCCTGGATAAAAATAAAATGGCATCACAGAAAACAGACACTTCAGATTGCCTCCAGCTATTCTATCTGGCTCCCATTGTTCCTAAGGTTGCAATACTGTGGTCACTAGCATGTATATTCCTGAGAACACCACATTAAAAGTCCACATTAAATGTTGCCATTTCTTCTCTGTAGGAAATTCTAGACTTTTTTCTTCCTCTTTTGGAATAAAAAAAAATTGAAATTTCAAGAGTTTCCCATGAAAATGGGAAGTTCCCAAATATTTTGTTTCCAAATAGCTAAAATGACTGATTTTTAACAAGTGTTGAAGAAACTGAAACTGGAGACCACAACAGACTCTCGCCTAATGCCCAGCTTCTAGGGTAACGACGAGTCAGAAATGGCAAAACTCTGAGAGTCCATGGGTGAGGCAGTAGACTGGGAATGTGGAAATTAGCATTCCAGATCACTGGCAAAGGTGTCCAGAGTAGAGTTTTTACACAGAGCAGGATTTTCAGTTGGCTTATTTAAATCCTGCTTTCCACATGACCCACCATGAAAAAACCAGAAAACATTGCCTCAACCTTTCTTTCTCCCAGATATGGAAGGAAGACTGTTCTGGGCAGAATTAAATGTTGGCATTTGAGAATTTCTGGTGGGTTTTAATTTTTTTTAATTTTAAAGTTAGATCAATTTAAGACAGACATGTGTAGACTCTCTTTTACACTCAGAGTATCTGTAAATGACTTGTATGAACATAAATAACTATTTTTTTTCAGAAAACCCCCTCCAGTTTATATCTGGAAAGTTTCAACAGTATCTACATTAAAGCCCTGAGAGGGGCCCCCAGCATGAGCTCTCAGCTGTACAACAGTGGGCCAAACTCCAAGTCGACCAAAGGCTCCTTGGGCTTCTGGCCTCCAAATGTCTGCGAGAGTTCCTGGCAGGTATAAAACCCATAGAAATCCCATAGTGCTGAAGAAGTGACTGTTGCTGGGGTCTACAACCTCCTGCCAGGCAAACAAATGTGAAATGATGAAAACCTTGTCGTTCACAATCAGTTTCCTAAAACTGACAGTGTTCCACAAATTATTCCAGATGTGATGAGTCACCATTTTCTGGAAAAAAAAAAAAAAGAAAAAAAAAAAAAAAGGCTTGACTGGAGAACATCCAACCAATTCTATTCTTGGGATGACTAGAAATTCCATCGTACTAGACTTCCTCTTGTTCTTTGACCTACGACAAAACACGGCCACAGCTAATGGAGCCCAGAGCAGCATGCTTCAGTTGGTTGGGCCTCCAAGCACATTTCCCACGAGTATCTCGTTTCAAGGAGTACCACTGGTTTCAAGCTAAAAGCACCTTCTGTGCTGCCACAAAAATGTGCTATCCCTTTCACTGTGACTGCCAAAAATCTTTGCCCTCAGAAACAGAGCCAAAGAGCAGAGATAACAGAAAGACCAATTTAAATTAATTCATCCAAGTGCAGTCTACTTTTCAGAGTGACTGGTTTTGGTTTTTTTTTTAGACATCCCTAAATTTGTTCTACAATTGAATGATGGCAGATAGAGAGGCATGTATCAGTAAACTGGAAGAAAGTTAACGATCCCCTGAAAATGAGGTATGTCCCAAAATGTAATTTTGACTAGCCTAACTACAAGCAACACTGTTTTCTACCCTTGTTAGTAAGGTACCTACCCTCATGTGACTTGTTAAGTGCTGCACTTACCAGTCCATCCAGGTCCCTGTAATATGCTCAAGCAAGCATGGCAGAGTGACGGCAGTCTCAGAGACAGTAAGCTCCTAGCTTAGTTCCAGGAAGGCTGGCTCAATTCAAGCTACCAGTGCCTCCCATGAGGAAAAAGGTGCAGTGTTTATTAGATACCAGAAAGTCTGCAATATCAAAAGCCCCTCTAAATGACCCCACTGTTGGTAAGGCTTGAGCAAAGCCTTGCATTTAGGCTGTGAAGTTATCACCAAAGAAATTCACAGAAAAGTGTTTTTCTTACTGATGCTTACAGAAAAGCTGGGTTTTCCTAATAGAAGAAAGCAAGACAATATTATTAGAAGATTTAATTTTTTTCCCAACTTTTAGCAGACTAGTCTTCATCATTTGCTGCTGCTTCTTTAGTAAAAGGATTAATGCAATTAGGAGTTTGCTAGTTTTAGATAGTTACAGACTTGCATTCAATATGGCTGTGATAGTGTGAGACAAGGTGAAAAAAGCTTGCACAGGCAAAAACTTGGCTATCTTTTAACAATTCCATCAGTCAGTCTAACAAGATATCTAACACCTCCATACAGGGAATGCTTCATCAGTCATTACATTGGCATAGCTTGCAGTGGTTTTGAAGGAAGCTTTGTAAAAATGACAGTTGGCAGAATAACTAGGATTTTGCATGAACAGCAATATTCTAATATGGGTTGTCTCTGGTTTTGGTAAAACAAATTATATAAGAAATGAACATTTTGTTTTTTGTTTTTTGAAGGACTACTGGAAAAAGTCCCCTCCATATTTTAGATGAAGTGGTGGACATACTCATACATTGCACAAAGGAGAAACAGGGAAACCTAGAACCTCCTGCAGCAAGCAAGAAGAGGCCCAGGGCAGACACTGAAAAGACCATTATAATTTAAATAATTTTATCTAATTTGGAGAGCAGAATGTTTGAATTGTTAAATGTTAAGAAAGAAAGCAAACCATTCCAAGATCCTTAAGCGAATTATTGACACACAAAGTAAAATCTGCAAGGACTCAACAGCAGTGTAAATTTGCATTTCCATAGTCATCCCTGCTGAGATGAACTCACATGAAACAGTGGGATCCACATATGTAATTTAGTGCAGGAACTATTCAAGCCTGCTTTAGCAAAATGTATATTATATTCAATTATTTTTATGCATCCTTATTTGCCAAATGCTGATGTTCCCTAAAAGAAAAATTATAACCAATTTAGCTTCATTCCTGTCAGGAAATTATTCTGAAATGACAACCGGCTTTTTTTAAGAAGTGTTGCCCTGACTGTTCAAATGTGTTTAGCAGGATGATGCAGTGCAACAGATGTAGTTAGAGCCAAAATAAAGAGAAAAAAGTACCAAAATGGGGACTCTGACCTTATGCTTTTGCTTAAATCCATCCTTGTTTAGCAGAACATTTAAAACACCTGTCTTGCCGACCCAAGGGCCAATGGGTATCAACTGTGTAGCTAGTACTTGCTTACACAACTCTCTTTTATAATGTCTAAGTGCCTATGAATTATTCACTTCACAACCCACTTGACAGTGAAATGATCATTCTATCACTGGGGAACAAAAACATGTAAGTTTCCTCTTTTTGTGATTTCCACCTTGTGGATGAGCCCACTGCTTTTGCCGAGGGGCCCAGAGCAGCTCATGTTGTCACTGCTTTTGCCTTGCCACAGTCAGCACCTGTCAGTCAATTCCACACTGCACGGCACTTAAGGCAAACCCTGGCTCCACAGCTGTTTCATACACCTCCATTTTTCCTCTGTCAAAGGCATTTCTAGCACATGGCTCATGCTATGCACAATACTTGTCTGTCCTGTCCTCAACATGGCAGTTTCCCTCCTCAGACCTTAGAACAGAACACATTTAGTGTGAAACACTGCTGTTTTCAGACTCCTCTAGACTAAGCCACTCTACATCCCTGTAGGTGACCAATATCTCATAGTGATGAACTCTCCTGTCTCATGTGGGAGATCTTGAGGAATATTGTTACAAAGATCCCGCCTCTCCTTCAGGTCCCTTGTAGTCCCTTTTTTGGGTTGAGACATCTTAAAAACCTTTTAAAGGTTCTCTAAACATTAATCTCTCTATGTTACTGCAGGAGGTCATGTGCCAATATGATGCTTTCTGGAATGGCAGTGGATGACCATCCTGGTTGGAGGATCAATACCAGAGGACCCTCCCGACCAGTGAAATGATCTTTGTTCAGACCCTATGTAGCTGTTAATTTTGTCCAGAAAGAGACCTAGTTATTCCATTTCAGGTGAAATCTCAGGATTGATCTAGCAAGCAGATGGCACATACAGTCAGGGAAATGAAATGCTGAAACATAGCCAGGAGTCAATCACACTAAGCACAGTGGAATAAAGGCAGACCAAGCAGTTGATACTGAGGATCCTGTGCAAGTAATTTTGTGTGTTTTACTTCAGACTTGAGTTAGCCTGATTCCCCAGACAGAATATTCTCCCATTTCGAAGTGGCTGTCTCTATGTAAGGTGTTCTACAAAGCCAACTAGGACTGGTAAGTCTGCACAAGCCAGACACCACCAGAAATGATGTAAACTTTGGAGCATTTACTGCCTTTTGCTTGTATATGGCAATACGGGATTTGCAGCAAGTCATCAGATGCAGGTCCACGGCAAAGCTGCTCATCAAATTCAAATTTCAGTCTATCCACTGGATTATCCCTTCACCTGGAGAAGGGAGCTTAAAGTTCTATCAGTATGTAGGTGGCAAATGGAACAGGTGGTTATCTACACACAAAGCAAAGGTAGAAAACACAGTTAGCAATGACATTTTAAGCCTTTCTGTTAAGTGATCCATTACTAAATATATCTTTTCTTTTACATACCATATCTGAAAGAGCAATTATGATTAAAATGTCATTTTTTAATTGTATTTTCTATCCTTGACTTTGTAGCATTTAGAAGAAACTCCAATTCTTTTCTTCTAAAAAAAGAGACTGTACCAGGCATATAACAAAACAAATTATTTACAGATCTCGGAGAGAGATTTCTGTTTAATTAGTGGTATAATCAGTGAATCCTTAGTGTCTAGTACCAAAAATGGTTAGTACTTTGTAAATCCTTAGAAAACTAGTTTCTGCTTGATGATTTGAATGGTAGCCAGGTAAACCTGAGCAAAAATAGCTGGTTTACAAGACAGACAGAAAGGCAGGAGGAAAACACATGCAAACTTTGCCATTACTTCATTTAGGATTTGGTACATATGGTCCTACGTGGAGTTTAGCACACAAATAAAAAGCTGTTTAAGATACTACTTTTATCCATGCACATGTGAACCACAGATAACATGAACAGGAAGAGATGTATATGCTGTGTGGCAGACAGTGTGAACAGAAGGTGAATTCCAGAAAAACCTTTTAAAGGAAATGTGTCACTTTCTGCCATGCAAGTGTGTTTATTTTGACTTTAGAAAACTGATGTAATTTTATCAGATTTTTTATTTTTAGTAACCTGAAAAACAGAATCCCTAATTTCAGCACTGATTTTACTGTAACCAGGCAGCATTAGACACAAGGAGCAGAATATTTTTATCTTCTGACGTAAGGGCAGAAGTTGCAGCTGTTTGAAAGGTATTAAGCTTTCACATCCCTAATCAAGGTCAATGGTGTAAGAGATTCAGAACTCAAAAAGTGAAGCAACCATCAGCTGCATTTGAACTGCTTGTGTGAGAAAGGGATTCTATTTTGTTCATCTTCATTTTGAACTTCTTGATTAAAAAAATTTTAGAGTAGACTCCTATTTTCCTTGAAGTCATGGCACAACTGCCTGGACCCATCCTGTACCAGGACTGCCAGCACAGCACAGTCTGGTAGCACTAGATTATCTATTAGGGAGTAAAAGCAGGGAAGGGAACTGTGGCCATCACTTTTGCTCCTAAATACATCAGAAGTTACGAACTTTTGCAAATATACTTCATAACAATTTATAATGTGCTAAGCAATCAAATAATTTCCTTTAGCACTGAGATTGATTTGAGATGGAATTGGCAATCTTGTGAAGTTTTTTATATTGAGACCTATTGATTTTGTTTGGATTTGCTGAAAAAGCCTGACTGAAAAAAGCACCAGGTTTACTGACACTGTCTTCCCTCCTATGCCAGTGGCAGGAAGTCTGGGGCAATGAAGCATTTTAAATTTCAAATTTTAACATTTTCATCAAGAGGGAATATACCAAGACACCAGGGAGAAAGCAGTTCTAACAACAGCAAAAGTAATCTTTGAGGCAGAGCAATGACTATCATATATCTGAAGCAAAACATTTCAAGACACACAGCTCTCTCCTCCAAGCACAGAGTAGTTGTCTTCCTTTTATGCCATCCTAAATGTCTAAAGAACAGGCATAGAAAAGCAAGCATGGTTGGCAACAAAGAACCAGAAGGAAAAAAAAGTTTGCAGGAAAGACAGAAAGCAGCAAATTGACAAGGATCTGGTAGTTCGGACTGTTAAGGCTTGAGGATGTGTTGAATTATCTTTTTTTTATTTCTAATTTGCCAGACATGGACAGATGTCTGAAGCCATCCTCCAGGTCAGCAGAAGTTTTGCTATTCCCTTCCAGATAAGGAACTCAGTACCTCGTCACATTAATTCTTGTTAATTAGATGCAGACTTCTGTTTTGATGTCTTCGCATTGCATTTCTAGGCAAATTCTCTTTCAATTCCAGACAGTATTGTCAAGGTAGAGCAAAAGCAATATTGCTACACTAAGGTTATATATATTTAAAATTTCTAGATGGAGCTAACAGCCCAATTTACTGATTCCAAACATGACAAAACAAAACAGCTTTTATTTGTATCATTATTATTAATAGTGGCTGGGGAATCTAGAGAGATGGGCATTATATATAATTTTATGTGGTGTCAAAAATTATTAAGGAAATACTAATGCTTCCTGCTTTGCACCTGCAAGAGTCTCTATTTTGAAAAAAACAACTTTTTCATCTGTCCTTTTAGCAGCCAAAATGTTCATTGGTAAAATTACCATTTACACAACCATAAAATCAGACTCAGGATCCAATTCATAAATTCCTTTGAAGTAGGTAAATACTTCTTCAATTACACAGAAAAGGTAATGAGTTGCATAACTTGAGCAATATTCCCTTAAAGGCACATTAGAACTGGAGAATTCTTGTATTTAATTCTGTTTATTTCTCTGCCATGTTGTATGTCAAACTGGAGTTTTTTGAGGATTTACACTAGGTCACCTGTGGACAATATAACAGTTTGAGGGTGAAGTTTTTTATTTTTTCTTGATTTTTTTTCCCAGTCTCAATTAATAAACTCAGTGGTTTTTATAGCTTTTGAATAAGGAAGACAAAGCAATTGCTTGACTATAAAAAAAAAATACAAATAAGGATTTCAACATCAGTTGAAATTGAATTTTCTCAAGTTATCAACATCATTTGAAATCAAATTTTCTCAAGTTGTCTTCAACGTGCTGATTTTCTTTAGGAATATATGTGCAGTTGCCTTCTGCCTTCCCCTCCCTATCTCAGTCTATTCCTGTTCTTTCAGATTTTTGACATTTGTGTGACAGGGAGAGAAAATGAACACACAGATGCTTAAGGTCATCTTCATAATTTTGTACTTTGACATCATCTCCATCTACTTTCTCCTTGTCTCCTCTACCAAACTGAATGAGAAAAATTCACTTAGTTATGACCAACATGAACAGAGACACGTCATGTTCACGATGGTACCAACTGTTTGTGGTGAAAGCCAGCTTTATTCCTAAGCACATTACTGAGTCCACCGTATCTCACTACTGACTGCAGAGCTGAGGTAACTACACAGTTTTATTAAATCAAAGTGAATGACCAGTTTTTCAAAACTACATAGGTATTTTTCTATTGAAATATAGGCTTGCTAGGTTCTTCCAGCTAACCTTACCATCTCAACATCAGATGAAACTTTCTGAAGCTGGTCTATATTAATCTCAACACTCTCACTTATTTCCACCATTCTAACAATAAGAGCATCTAAAAAGCTTTTCCTTTATAAACTGCCGCTAAATGGAGACTGCTCTTTGCCCTAAGGTGCTTTTGTATTCTCCCCTCCCCTTGGCCACAAGAATGCAGCTTTAGGTGCCTGGCCATTCACATGGCTCTTCCATCTGAAAAAGAGTATCTGTTCCAACATCCCTTTTAAATATCTTTCTGCCCTTTTGTGGCCATCTTATTCTAGTTGGAAATGGAGCAGTGTGGCAAATAACATTTACATCAGTAAGTTGCTCTTTCGGTACTCCACAGCTGACTTAGAGTTTCATTTCTTTGATGCTTACAAGGTTTTACCTCTGGAAGATAGGTCCTATTTGAACATGTTAAGCTCTTGGTTATTTCCACGGACAAGATCAATTTAGTACCAAATTAGAAACTGTCTAACATTTGGTAGTTTGAACAAAGTGAGTGTTAAAGAGACAGAGCCTGCATTTGTTGAACTCAAAGTGAAAACATTTCTGAACTCCAAGTAATGTTCTTGAGCTCACTCATACTCAGATTGCCATCAAACATCATGGGTCATATTTTGAACTTGTTCAACAATATAAGAGACTCTCAGCAGCCTCCTAGAGAATATTGCATAATGCAAGACGGATGCTAAACTTGCACATGAAGCTTCAAGTTGCTCCCTTAGAAGACTGTCACAGGAGTGAGGCCAAAGAAGCTGCAAAACATCAACCATTCTGGGTCTCAGGGTTGTTTCTAAACACTAAGTGAAAAGTAGCAGAAGTTACTGCCCTCAGTGGGCTGCTCTAACTTGCACTGCTGGTAATATTATCACTAGGATAGGCAAGGAACTTAGTGTGTTCCAAGTCAGAACACCATAAAAAAGCAAAAGCAAAGATAAAAAGTGAATTTTTAATTAACCAGGAATGTTTGCAAATGGGGGGCGGGGGGGTGCGTGGGGGGTGGGGAGGGGAGGAGGGGTAGAATGCATTTTTTTAGAACATAGCTTTTATTAAGAAAAAGTTTTAAGAAAACTTTTCTTCTTTTAAATAACAAATTCTCCCCTCCTTCCGAGAATATTCTGGACAAGAAGCTCCAATATTTTTATGCTCAAGTCAACATTTATAAAAAAGGAATTTTGACCAGCTGTACATACAAGTATAGCTCTGTTCCCAAGAGGTCAAGTGTGTTAAGCATCTTACAGTGATTTTTAGCCAGTGCACATCCTGTATCTTTCAGCACAATCAAGCAAGAACAACTCATTTTTTATCAATATGATTTGTCTGAATGTTTCTGGAGCAATGCTGTAAGAATGTGACCACATCCTCAAAAGCCTGGGTTTTAACTTAATTTGATTTCTGAGAAAGTATGGCTGAGCCTGATGTAAACTGCACCACTGTTCTTGCTGAGGGATTTCTGCAAAGTAGCTTTCCTCATGCATTCTGACTTCACCCTGAATTATTCTTCAGGAAGGGGCCTCATTCAGAGGTGCTGAGAATCCTCAGTCCCTCTGAAAGTTGGTGAGCTAGTGATTTTTTTTGCACATCACTACAGGATGCTAACATTTTGAAAGCTGCTTCAAACCATACCTATCTCAGCTGACTGTGTTTTGTGCTCTAATTTGGGATTTGGCCAGAGCATGACATTCATATCAGTCCTATCTTGACATCAACAGCTACTTACATTTCTTCATTATTCCACTTTTACCAGCTGGTCTCTTATAACATGTCACAAGGGACTGTATCAATTACATGAGGTTATGCTACACCTCTGAGCATAATCTAAAACTGGGGTTGGGAGAATGGGGTTTTCTCACAACTGTAGGCAAAATGGCCGCTTTACAAGAATGGGTGCTAAACAGTAAATTAGAAACCTAGAGATCTCCTGATCTATGAATTACTGTTACATGAGTGAGTTATGTTACCACAAACATATACCAAGCAAATATGCAGTTAAACTGCTTGAGCAAGTCAAGAACTCTCTTTGCTTACCTATCTAAGTCTAAGCTTCCAGAGTGCCTTTAATGTTTGGAAAAAATAATCCTTAAAAGCACTTCAAATACTCTATTGTATAAACTGCAGTGAAAAGAAGTCCACTACTAAATGAGAGCACCCTGACAGTTTGGGGGGAAAAGTGCTCAACTTCTATATTGACTTCATATCACTGAAGACGCTGTCAAATTCTCTAGGTGGATGAATCCTGGGCCAGGATAAAACGACTGTGCCAAAATATTTTCCTTAAACCATATGGTGGTATATGACAAGAGAAAGACTTCAACAAAACTGAGTTAATCAATACCAGCTGGGAGTTTGCTCCAAAACCCACTGTTTTCATTCTATTTTACATAGCACAAAGCTGTATTTACATTTTGTGAAGGTGTATTTCATGCAGTAATACTTTCATGCCTATGGATATTACAAAACAATTACATTTGGTTAGTGAAACCACCACCTGCATCTTCTATATCCATAAGTGCAGAAGAAAATGGTACAACAGATAGGACCATACTGTGGCATTTAGTCTGCTACCATTCAACTACTACTGTGAAGACAGCTTTTGAGAAACTAAAACAATAATGTTATTATTGTCACCAAACAATACTGCTCAAAGAATCAGTGCTATATATAAACTCCTAAGAATGTTTTCATCAGGTTGGGAAGCCAAGTCTTTGTGAGGCTGAAAAGAAGTTTTAGTAACAGAACAAGTGTCCATTCTGTACTGCATTCCTCAAGGGTTAGAAAAATGGCAGAAGTCTACATAGTTTATGGCATATCAGCATTTTTTTCATATGCAGAACTAGAAAAATGAAAATATATCTTTGTTTTATATGGGTTTTCTTTAGCCCCTCAGACTACTGAGCTATTCTTTAAATGCCTTTTGCTAACAAAGATTTAACATTTACCAGAGGATTGGGAAAATTCCTCAGGCATTAGAAGCATGGTTGATTAAAAAAGCCTGCATTTAGTAATTAAAACAGTGCAACTAATCCACAACTTGAAATATTTTGGAAGCATACCATAGGGTGAATAACACAGCTGTCAAGTAAAGAAGAGCTTTTCTCATAAAGGATCACTTCACTATATGAGTATCTCCAGATCCCCTCCAGCTATAGTGCACTTTTGCATAGTTGGAGATTTTTAATATTTCTTAATAACCAATATAAATCACAACATTTCATAACAGTGCAAGATTTCCTAGGGTTGGTTTAACACTTGCAGAGAGCAGCAGTTTGCTGTATTATCCAGCTAACACTTAGATGCAAGTGGTTTTGATTCAAACAACATATTTAAGATGGGTTTTATATATTGCTGGTCATCCTTCTGTAAGAGGTCTGCCATTCCATATGCTAAGTTGCTTAAAACTTTAGATTATATAGTTAGTCATCACAGACACATCAGGAGGACTGTGGAACCCCTAGACTGATATGAAACAAACCTCAAGGAACCAAACACTGCCGCCGCCCCCCCCCCCCCCCCCCTTTCTGTCATATTGCTGATGGACATGGTCTGCTTTCCTCACATCTGTACTGCTTTATCAGAACGTGAAAGTCTCACAGAACATTTGTAGCAGCCTCAGTAAGAGCACCTAGTATTTTGCAAGCCTGAATGAAGTCAAGGTATTTTCTTGTGTAGATTTTCAGCCAAGAAAGTAATAAGGAAATCTTATTCACGACATTTTTCCCCCAACTTCAGTCAAAGAATATGTTAATCTCTCTCAATTATGTTCCTCTCTATCACTTATGGAGGAAAAAAGCTTTTGTTTCCTGTACAGGAAAATAATGAGGATACTTACTCTGTGTCAGGCATTTCAGAAACCATGACTGGGGCCGCAATCACCAGAAAAGCCACTATTCATGTGGCTGCCATCAACCATAACTGTGTCTCTTTATACTCATTCATTCACTCTTCACCACAGGAAGCCAAACTTGCCTCATTGGAGGTACCAAAACCTGAGGAGCAGCCATTACTCCCAACTACAACAAAAGGGGAATCACAAGTGAAGGTAGTTCCTGGGTGTAGCACTGATGCCTGAGACACAGATTGCTCAGCAGCAACCTGCCAAGCTACCGGCAGGTCCTACTTTGTCAGTTCTTCTCTTCAAGATGCATCAGTCTTCATAGACCCTCAGTCATAAGAGGAAAAGGACAAGAGGGTCTTAAGGCTCACATGGAATACAGTCCAAGGGATAAATAACGCATAACTAGGTAGCTCATCTAGGCCTGGCTGGGGGGAGAAGAAATTAGTCAGTTGTGAACAGGAAAAAGGTTACAGTGCATTTTGGGGGGGATTTTATTTTCAATATCTTTAGGCTTTAAGACTAAAGAAAGAAAAATATAGGAGATTTCTGTTATCTCTGTACTATGCATGTTTATGTGATAAAACTACAACTGGCAGGTAGTATTTGCTAGCAGCTTCCTATTTAATCGCACTGAAACTGATCCATGTAAATTACACAGCCTATTAACAAAGGGCACATTACTGCTTACCTCCTACAAAATGTCTCTGCAGATACCCAGTCTCAAATCATACAACAATAAATATGCACATAATCAAATTTGATCATGCTAAGATGATTATTTCTGCATTGATTGAAAGGCACTACTAAATCTCTCCAATATTCCTACAACCCTCCAAAAGAGGTAAACACAATTTCTCTGAGAATTTTTCCCTGCACTCCCAGTTGTCTTTTTGGACCTTAAGATTAAAAAAAATGGAAATGTAAACTATAGAGCTGATGGGATATGGAACTATATATAGGAATAATACAGAAGAATTACCAGGCTCTTAAATGCTATGAAATTTAACCTGGAGTTTTATGAACAACAACAACAACCTTCTCCTGAAGATTACTTTTAGCCAGTTCAACACCTTAACTCTGTTACAATGTCACAAGAGAAAGAGAAATTGCATTGCAATATGTCAGTAGAAAGGTAAGCATGGGAGGTCCTAGCTGGTATCAGACAGTGGAAAACCTTAACTGGTATTTATAACTGCAGTAGATGATGATTGTTGATCTTGGATATTACAGAGTACAAAATGAATGTTTCCTTCCTCAGCATATAGTAAACTCTGTGTATGCATGTTTCTGCATATGTTAAGTTGATGACATTACATAAGAAATCCCTGTTTTAGAAAAAAAGAGTATGAATACATAGATACATCTGGAAGACAATCTCAAGCACCTGGTGGTTGTGGGTCATCTTTGTATACGCTCTCACAGCCAAAGAAACTGCATCATGATGTGCCTGCTTTCACTTCGTTATGGAGGCTACAGAGCTTAACACTGACATCTACATTTCCTTTTCCTCAAAAGGAGTGGCACGGGAGAAGGCTGTCTTGGCTTTAACCCAGGTAAGAACTGCTTCCCTCCAGGCAAACAGTTGGCTGGCTGACTGGCCAGGGTCAGGGGCTGACTCTTTGTTCTTAGTGACTTGATTCATGACTTGGTTATTACACAGCCCTTATATTATCTTCCTTGTCTTTTCATGGTATTTGTTTCGTAAGCTGGGACTAAATCCTTCACATAGAAAGTCACAGCAAGCTTTGCTTTGGGCTTTGTTAGGAGCAGTATCTTGTGCTGGTGCACTGTGAGCTCTGTCTCCTTTTAACTCACAACATGTCAACACATTTTTGCAGCTCTATAGAAAGTACTGTAATCTTAAAACAGATGCTTGTTGTAGATAAGCAGGGAATGACTCTGTGCTGATTCTAAACCAAAACAGTGTTATCTCTGTGAGCTATTAAAACCACTTTGGTCATCTTCACCAACCAAGCAGCAGTGCAACAGATACTCTGATGCGAGCTTAGAAAACTGTGAACCATTTGTTTCCTAGAGCCATTACCTGCTGTTCTCCTATAATAATGTTTGCAATACACAAGCAGGAGTAATGGAAAATGGAGACTTCTCCAAACATTTTCACTGTGTGCTCATTTTAATCCCTGGGAACCATCACATAAAGAGAGGATTTTATTTTTCACTCTAATTCCCAACTTGCTTTGTTTTCAAATCAAAAGTGTCACTACCTCTTCACTCTGTGTTCAAATCTAGTGACAAGTTTCAATGCATCATTTTAATTAAGCTTCCAAATTTGTTCATAAGCTGTCCAGGTCACAAAGAGGATTAAAAACAAACACTAGTAATGTATTTTTGCATAACTTCTACAGGCATCTATATTTGACTTGTATCCAGAAGCAAAGGTAGCAGGATCCACATTACTGGAAAGGGCATCAGTGAAGTTTGACATTGTTTAAGCTTCTGGAAGCTCTGCTCTGAACTCTGCAGTGCCTCTGTTATTTTGGGATTTGTATGAGAGGTACAGGCTTAGTAACTCAAACAACACACAGGAATTGGAAATGGAAAACTCACCGCTAAATGCATAAATTATTTATGCAATGATAACAGTTGTATTTTCAATACACATAATAGATTCATATATACTCCTGGAAACTATGCATTAATAATGCCTCATCTACAGTTTTCATGATCGTCACTAATTTTGCCCTCATTCTAAAATTTGCCACCCTACTCCTCCACACCTCCAAGTCAAGAGCTTCAAAGCAAGGGCTAAGGTATAAATTCCCCTAAGCTTCTATTTACGTAGAAAAGAGAATTTTATAATTATTACAAAATTCTGTGCCTTAAAGGAATCCGAAGACAGGCATTTTTTCAGAATTTATGAGACAAAAAAGAAAGCCCACATTTCTTCCTCAGTTTTTGCCATCTCACAGCAAAACATTACAAAAAAGCAAGATACACCATGATTCAATGGACATATCAGTCAGAACTAAACGCACAGAACCAGTTTATTAGTGATTAGTTCCCAGCAGCCCATCCTGACATTCTAATTTTAGCTCATTAGCAGCTCAGGGACAGCAAAAAGCCATCCAAAAATACACACACACACACATTCTGATCCCTTCCTGGATTTTCTGTGGAAGTACAAGTAAAAACTTTTTTTCAGATTTGCTGACTTCTTGAAGTAATTTAAAAATGCTTGATCAAAAAGACTGTTTAACACAATACAGATAAAAAATAATTTTGGGAGGATGCTTTTATCTATGGGAATGAGCCAAGTAAGTCTGTGGACCTTAACTATGAATTTTCCAACTTTCATGTGTTCAATGGCTTGTGAATTTAATCTTAACTCTGAATTCCCTGGGCTTTAAAAATCCATGTACAAATACTTTTCTGCTAACTACAACATTCTTGTAGGGGTCTTGTGCTATAATTTACTACTGTTCACACTGAAGCCAAACTGCTTTCACTTAAAAAGCAGGTTTGTTAAGGCATATACCATTTCTGGTACTTTTTGTTTTAGTGCATTGTTCTCCTTTTATCCACACTGAAGATTTTTACACAATGGTGACTATCAGTACCTTTAATCCCAGTGATGCTACAGGCAGAGAAATGAGAATCTTCCTCTTGCACCCTTAGGCAGTTCATCAGGGTGGTGGTTCCAACTGCAGAGACCTCACATCAGCTGGTGCAAATTTTCTGTGGACCAATTAGCAGAAGATGTCACTGTACAGAGATGTCAACTGACAGCTTTCCACAAGTGTTACAATAAACATCTGAAACTGACTATTCAAACTAAGCTATTATAATGCCAAATATTGCATTAAGTCCTGTAAATGTTAGTAGAGTAACAGACTCATGTTTCAGACACTGGCTAGGGGTTCTGAGGTGAGACTGAAGGGCAATCATTTGCCTTTCTTGCTCTCTCCATTTATCAGATGCTATCGTCCTAAGTACAGAAGAAACTGAACACACAGCTGTATTCCACTGGAAAGTCCAACCATTAAAAAAAAAATAAAATAATATATATATATATAAAATATGGATTTATTTTTTTTTTTGGTTTACAAAAACTTTGCATATCATGAACCAGAAAACAGGTTGTTGTCCTAGTTTCCATGACAGTTGTACTACATTTGCTAATCACCTTAAAATTACTTTTCTTATTCACATTGCCATGATAACCCTGTATGTAACCAGGGGAAAAAACATTCCTTTAGGAGACACCTGAAAACTGGATTGTTTTCATGTTTTCAAGCCTGCAAAATAAGTGGTGAATGCTTGCATTTCCAAATTATATACAGATAAAATCTGTGCAGTCTTTTTGGTGGTATTGCCTGTGAAACAGTAACCACAACGTTCAATTGGGGGGGGGGGGGGGGGGGAAGAAATATTTCAAAATGTATTCAGCCTCATCATTCCATTACAGTGAAGCATTCCTGCTTTGACTTATCATTTGTCTGCATGATTTCTCATTTCCTACAGTGGTATTTCCTTTTGCGATGAAATAACACTGCTATTATTTTCTCACTGCAACCTAGAGATCCATTTTACATATAACCCTTTGAAACAGTTCAGGTCTTTATGTTGTCTTGTTAATGAACATTCAGGATCACCAAGTTCACCCAAATAATTCTCTGCCTTTCTGTAGTATTATCTACAAAGTAGTCTTTGCGAAGAATTCAGTCATCTTTTTCTGTGAATAATGAATTTATCAAAGAAAAATAATGATGTCTACTAGTCACAAAGTTTGTCAAATACTTTTGATTAAAAACTTGCAGAAATGTCAAAAAGATTTAAAACTTCCGTTTTAAAACAGTTAAAAAATCAGACAAAAAAATATTAAAAACACTTAAAGACTTGCAGACCTACCCTATAAGCATGGGAAATACTAATACAAGAATGCGTCCTGAGGAAAAGTCCATAAAAGGAAGTAGTAGTCAAAGAGTGTTACCTGAGTACAATTGCTAAGTATAAAATAAATACCATTGTTAAGTATCATCATTTGTTTAAACAAATTGTGATTCTTTTTTTTAAAGTAAAAATTTATATCACACAGCTCAAAGCTTTTAAGAAATATATAGTGCAATTTGTTTAGCTGGGTTACCAGAGGTATCTAGTAATTCATCTTCTAAAAATGGTTTCTACTTTTTATTATTTCAGTTTCAGACAACAGAAACAACTAAGCATCACTGTAGCTGAAGGAAGTACAAGATTTTTATGTTTTATTAAACAAAAATTCATGAGCAATAACACAGATTTGGAAACTCTGAGAATGGAATTAGAAATATGAGGTTAATGATTTTTAACTCTATCAGGAAGAAATAAAAATTTAATTTTCATAAAGCTACATGTTGCCTTTCAATTTTGAGATCTCGTTCATCTTTTAATCTTCCCAATCTTGGAAAAAATAGTATAATAGCAGGAATAGAAACAGAACATTTTGAGCAGCATGGGGGTTGAGAGTCATACCTTTTCACTGTATTCAGTTGCAATCAGATTAGCCTTTAGCAGCCAGTACACCAGCTGTTCCTGGGATACTCAGGGTCTCATCATGTATTTAAATGTTTACTAACTTACAAGGGCCACTAAGAGCTTCACATCTGCAGTAAGAAACGTCTTAAAAACCTACTCTTGTCCTTCCTACTTCTGTGTTGGGTGGCATAATGACAAAAATTAATGACATGAAAAAGGTAACTTTTAGGGCAGAAAGCTATTGGGAGATAGTTTCCGATATTACATCTCTCAGCAGGCAGCCAAATCATTATGTCTGCATAGAGCTCTTTGGGCTGGAAAGAAATCAGTGCAGAGAAATCTATTGTGTTTGCATTTTGGCTCAGTATAAGTGAAAGTAGCCTAAAGATTTACCTGTGCCCTTGTTTCCCTCTGAGATAGCAAGTTCTCCTGTGACAGCACCTTCTGGGGTCACAGGGTGAAAGTGCTGTGGATCATTTTGGCAGGTCTCGGTATTGCAACAGAGCTGTGCAATGCAGCCTAAAGAACCAGCAAACCAGGATACCATGTGTTCCTCTGATGCTGTATGTTGTTGAGCAGACATGTTCAACAACTGAAAGGAGGAAACACTATCTAGAAATACAGAGAAAACAACCATACATACAGAATTACCTCACCACCTGTAAACAGTCAGAAAAGCTATCACTCTGCCAATATAGCAAGGTAATTAAACACAGGGGCTGCAGCTGCTTCTGGAAGGTGCTGAGAAAGGCAAAACAGAGTTTCTCTTTGCAGCAGCTGTACACAGGGTAAGTAAAGTTTAATAACAAGAACTCCAACCAATCTTCCTGCAGTGCCATTATCTGCACACCAATTTAGGGGTGAAGCCTGATGAAATGGATGGAGTAAGAACCTTGAACAAGAGGAAAGTTTGTGGACAAGCTAGACTCCAGTCTAAAGGTCTTCTACCCTTTTTCCCATTAGTGGCAAAGAACAGTAGCAGGCATGTTTATTGCTAAGGAATCTGAATTATTTTATGTTCGCTAAGTTTCACTTCCTTGGGCTCAGTAGGTTGACAAATATCAGCAGCAATGTTTAAAAAGAGATAGCAAATACAGCAAAAGCATTGGATTACAAAGAAGCAGTTTATGTTCAGTCCTACCTTTCTTCCTCCACACCAAGACAAATCAATGAGATTGAAAATTAATGTCAACTCATTTTCCTTATTTTAAACAAACAAATAAATCCTCACTGACGTACAAAATATGCGAGGTATAACAGACAAAGGTCTGGTTTAAGTACTATTGTGCAATTAAGAATGAATATATAAGTCTCCCATAGATGACCACAGAAAACCTGCTATCCCAATTTTACAATGTGCCTGGCTATTTGAAGTGATTTAATTGCTAGCAATCATTTTCACATGCTGCTAATTTATTTCAATTTGTATTAAAAGCCAAGCATGCACTGTTTGATCAGCTAACCTTAGAAGCATTTTTCAGGAGAAGGCACTGACTATGAATGATATCTAAGTATGAACTAAGTTCTAAGTACAAACTGTTTTCTGTAGGTGATTCAGATAAGAATCAACAGGTGAACAATGAAGATACTTAGCTAATCTTAAGGTCCAAGCATCTGGGTCAAGAAACAAGTTTTGCTTTCAAACTTTACTCACAAAAGTCCTGAACTGCAACTTATTCATATCCTAGAGGTGTTAGTGACTCAAAATCAACTTCTTCTGAATGACTGGCTCTGTGTAATATCAAAGCAGAAGTTCTAACAGGTCTCAATAATAAATAAAGTAGCCCTTTCACTTCTGTGAAAGTCTGAGTGCTTTGTGCCTGTTGCCAGAACTCTGTGCTGTATAGACAAGCTTGGTTGATATGACCCTTCCTAATTTCAGTCCATGTCATGCAGCAGAACAGCATTATTTTAAGAGAAGGGGGGGGGGGGGGGAAGGGAAAAGCAGGTATTCTTTGAACTATCCTTTTTACTTTTGATCACTATTATGATGTTTTTTCTCTATCAAAACCTAGAGTTTCTCCAACCAGACATGAAAGTTCTACTTTGAGAAATCCTGTTTCCTGTAACTTCACTACACATCCTGCATAGTGACTTGAGGATACTTTCTGTGTAAACACAGAAATGGTAAGCCACGTGAGGATTTTATGCCCTTGTTTCCAGACAAGATTCTAACCCATCCTACTGCAGCTAATCAACCCAATTGAGAAAAAATGTAGTGCAGACCTATAGGTTCTCCCAAGGTTGCAGAAAACCTCACATGGCTTTTCCAGATGACTTTGCAGTTGATTTATAGGCTGTCACCAAATCAGTGGTTAGAACCTGACACAAAATGTCTTCTGCAAGCTTTGATTCCTTACTCATTATCATGTCTTCTTCATTTATATTCTATTGAACCAAACAACCCAGGATTTCCTCTCTCTTTGTTGGATAGCTTCCTGTCCCTGCAGCTGCCTTCTGTGATGTCAAAACATGAGTTAAGTGTTGCCTGAGAATTATGTTGCTCAAGTCCACCAAAATAAATCAGATTTTAGTGTTTAATCATTTTAGCATCTCTGAATATCTTAAACAGCAAAACCTCCTGTAATGAGGCATCTTCTCCCCTTCCCAAGTAAAGATTCAGTATGACTTGCCTTGAATCTTACACATTGCAATGTACTGAAAGTTTCCTGTTATATTTTCTCCTTTATTGTAACAGAAAAAGACTTCTGCATCAAAGTCTTACACAAGCAGGTTTCCCTGTATGTATAATTACATATAATTCTTGCCTTCCCATCTGAGCTAAATCAATTCTGTACTCTGACTGTATTTGAATAAAGCATTGGTTGTATTGAATGTGCTGGAATTGGCAGATGGTTGGTCAGTCATTCAGTTTGATATTAATTGCTTCTTTGAGATCCTTTCCAGAGAACTGAGGACAAAATACATAGTGTCTTATTACATTAAGAAAAAAAATCACATCTGAAATGCTTTGACAGAAAATTCATCTGCCTGGCAGACAATGCACTTTCTTCTTAAGAGTTAAAAAATGAGTAAAAAATTCCATGATTTAAAGATTATCTCATTCCCTTCCACTGAGTAAAATCAGACATCATTTTGTTTGGAAGAAAAAAAATCCTGTATTACTATTTGAACAATACTTGTAACTAATGAACAGAGCGTTTGCTTGTTTGTTTGCTGTTTTATTTTAAATTTATTTTCAGGAAGACAGTAATGTTGTTGTTGGTTTTGTTATTATTATTTTAATCCCTCACCACTCATAAACATATTCAGCTGTGTTCATGTGTGCCTTGTAATGGTTCATGTTGAAGACTGTAGTAGCAAGCAGTGGCAGGAATAACTAAAATCAAGACTATTTAGCACTTGTTTTTAATGACTGGAAAACTAGAAGATGAGTTAAGCATCTGGGATGAGGGCTATAGGGCTGCTTTTCATGTATTATGGTGGGTCCACTGCTGAAGCCAAGTAATTTCAGGTATAGAAGGTACTCCCAGGAACTATCCAACAAACTTGTAAATATATTCATACTTCACATCAAAAGCAATTTTTCCCTCAGTATATTAAACGTTTCTAGCACCTGAAGATCATTATGGAATCATAGAATGTATGATTTAATCTCAAATTCATTACTTCACAGATATGTAAAATGTATGTCACATCATTTATTCATTGGCCATTAGAAATACATAAATAGCTGTAAGCTTTTAAAAAGTGTGGCACCCTTTCTTCTGATAGTTATGTATTACTATTTCCATCATAGCAATTATAGCAGGTGCCAAGTGGCATCTATTTCTTTTTGATAAATGATATCTTATGCAGTATTTAAGTAAGTAGTGTGTCTGCTCACCCTAAATATTTTTTAAGAAGAGATAATCAGTTAAAACTGGAGGCTGTCTGCTTCTGCCACTGTAACATTGTACTAGATAAGCAAGCTTTGCTTCAAAGGGAAGTCTCACGTCAATGGACATGGCAATTCCAGTGTTGCCCATTCTGCACTTTTCCCTGAGTCCTCTCCACAGTAATATTTTCTTTTTCCATAAGCATAGTGGACACTCCACTTTTCTCCTCCACCTATCTTACTTTTGAAGTCACAGTGGGTAAAATCTGCACCTCATGCTCAGGCACTGCAAATCACCAGTGCTTTAACATCTGCAACCTATTTACAAGCAACTTGGAGGTACAATGGTAACACACCTGGTGTTTCTAATTTGAATAAAATCTTCCGCTGAGTCTCAGGGCTAGCATCACATTAGCTCCATTAATTTCAAAAAGACAATGTAAATTTACACCAGCCTAGTCTTTGACTTCAGAAAGTCACAAGGCCTCTTGGCACCTCACATGCTTCATCTGGAAAGATGGGTAAACTTGGGACCAAATTTAAAAAAGAAGAGATTTTGCCTCTTAAGCTGAGCTTTCTTAGGTAAACAATAAAAATGGCTTAGTTATATATTGCTGCATTTTGCTCTACTGCACAAACTGCAAAAATACGCATTAACAAGATATTATTGACATTGGCTAAGGCTCTTCACTTTCACTATGATAAAATATTAAGTCCACATGGAATAACCACCGGAACAGCACTGACAGCAACTTGGATACTGTGGGATTATGGTTTATCGGCTCACACGGCTGCATGGGAGACAGGCCAGTCAGGTTCAGAGCAAAGCAGTTGTCTTGGACCCTGTCTGAATGCCGGTGACCTTGAGCTACCTCTGCTCTGGTGGATATCACCATCACTGATCCTCTTTCTTCTTATGTGCTCACCCCCAAATTAATTCTGTCCAAAATTGTTTTATCAGAAGAAAGCAGCTGACACAAAAAGATTTTGTTGCAGTCTTCAGAGCACCAAAACAAAGGCAGCTGTATCAGCCACCCTTGCAGCTGGCTTTTAAAAAATTGCTGGGCTCAGCCATCATTTTTATGCTTGTAGACACAGTATACAAGCTGAAAAAGTTATGATGATGACATCTTCAAATAAATCCTGTGTCGTTGTGACGTAGTATTGCATCAAGTCTCTTTGGGAAAGGTAGTTTTGCTACTCAGTGTGTAGTAGTGCTCCTTGTATAAAATGTCATACTTCTCCCATTCAGATTTACAGACAACAGAGCCATTCCTTTTATATATTTGACAATGGCTTCAGCGTGTCTCTCTCCTGCTACCAAAGTGCACTGACTCCAAGAACAAACCAGGGTCCCCAAAACCAAGGGGCTTTAAGAATTAGAATCTTTATTATGAAGGTCAGGAAAATGTTCCCTAGTTACAGTTAATGGGGGCACAACGGAGTGATGCTCAAGAGTGCTGTTCAGACATCAAGCAACCATACCGCATATTTAGAGGAAGAAAAACAAGGTATGACTTAAGACGGTGAAAAGCTTTAGGTAGTGCAGTGAGCTTCTCAGGGGGGCTAATTAGCCTAGGCTTAGTGCTGGGCTGGTGCAGCTCTGCTGCTTCCATTTCTGAAGCTAGTTATCTGCTTGGAGCTGAGTTGTGTACCGTATACAGACCAAATCATTCAGGGTACCTGGGTATTTCTAACACGGCATTTCATCCCATGGTATACAAACCCACAGAGCTGCACTGAAGCTGACACTCAAGCAGGAATAGTAGGACACTATCATACAATTCTGCCTGAAGCTATTAAAAAAGGAAAAAAATATTGTATCAGCTAACCTGTTAATCATGCAGGTAAGATGGCAAATGCAAAACTATGGAAGAGTTAAGAGGAAGGATTCCTTTCTTCACAAGCTTACTTGTCCCATCCTTTCAGCAAAATCAAGCCAACAAATGAACAAGAAATTATTGTCAGAGAGAAGTTCTGCAAGGAGTATTCCTGAAACAGAAGAAAGCACGTTCGGCCAAGGCAGCAAAAGAGGAGATTGACACACTCAGCAGAATTTCTGAGCTTATGAATAAAGACAACAACTGAGTGAGAGCAGAGCCAAAACAGAGTAAAAACTACACAGCAATTTTCACACCTCTAACGAAGCCAGGGAATTTCTGGCTCTGCATCTTTTGTGCTTTAAATATGACATTTTTGGCATTTTGCCTCTGTGTGTGTGTGTGTGTGTGTGTTTTAGCAGTGAAAAGAAATCCTACCTTTAATGAATGTTTCATTTTGCTTTTTCAAATGAAATACCCTGCTAACAAACTCTGAGGTCAGGGCCACAAGAGCACCAGAGAGCTGGGTTCAAAGATAAGCAAAAATAAAATTAGACCAGAGTGGATTTTAGCTCCCTGAACAGTGTCTAGCCATGCACGCAAGTTATCTCTTCCATTATATAGGTCTCCAATTCAGTTTTGGGCATGATGGCACTCCTGTATATTTGTTTCCGGAGGTACTTTGGAGCTAAGCCACAACTGAAGTCTAAGTCACTTCTTACCAGCCCCATAAATTTGTTTGATAGGAAAATGCTAAAGTAACGTGAAAAATTACTCCACCAATTCCTGCTGCCTTACAAAATATCTTGGCAGCCTAATTTTATTTTCTTTAGACCATCTTGCAACAAGTTTGCTGGAAACATCATGTTTGGACAGATTTCCTGTTAAAATATTTTGTAGTACAACACTTGCAACAATTTTAGCTTTTAATAAAGTACGGATGGAAAAAAAAGTTACACACAAATGTTTGTAAATGTTTACAAGTGGAGTCACTCAAGGGCCTGTCCTGGGTCTGGAGGAGGAGATCGATTTACCATCACCAAGTTTGCCATGACCTGAAATGGAGGGGGATGGTGGGTGGGGGCAGCTGATATCCTCAAGGGCAGGGCTGCTGTTCAGAAGGACCTGGACAGGAGGAACAAGCTGACAAGAAATTAATGAAATTCAGCCAGGACAAATGCCCTGCCCTGTGCCTGGGACAGACACACTGCACTGGGGTTGCCTGGCTGGGGAGCAGCTCTGCGGGGAAAGGCCTGGGGACAGCCAGGGGAGCCTGAGGCAGCAGGGCCCTGGCAGCTGTGAGGGCTGAGTGCCCTGGGCTGCATGGGGAGCACAGCCAAGAAACAGAGGAAAGCAGCTGTTCCTCTTCGCTTAGCATGTGCTTGGCCATACCTGGAATACCGGGTTCAGTTCTGGGCCCCCCAACACGTGAAAGTTGTCAATAAACCGCAGGGAGTTCAGCAGAGCGTGGAGGCAGCCAAGGCTGAGCAGCTGTCCTGTGAGGAGGCTGAGGGAGTGCGGCAGGATCAGCCTGCAGAAGGGATGGCTTCAGGGGGCCTGCTGCCCCAGCACCGACAGAGGCCACTGAGAGCAGAGACTGAAGCTCTTGCTGAGGCACAATGAAAGACAGTGATCATAAATTGGAGTGAGGCAATTTTTCCTGCATACAATGAAAGTAATCTTACTGTGAGGATAATTAGACAGTAGAGCAGGGGCAGACCTGGTGGGACAGAGCCCTGAGCAGCCTGGGTCTGTCAATTACAGGCCTCTGGGTTGCAATGTATTCTCTTCCTCTAGCACTGCTGCTTGTCCCTACTACCTCAGCTGTGCCAGCTGCACAAATTCCTTTGGAAGGGACGTAGCTGATGAAATATGTTAGTTTAAAACAGAACTTGTAAGTAGGAAGAACAAAAGAAGCAAGTTTGGGGAGGAGGCCTAAAAACTATGCTGTAGCACTGAGGCAGCAGAAAATAACTGCTGTACACCAATACAGTTAACAACTGAAATGATTTGTACTCTGTGATTAATGGACATCAACTTTGATGCATGTTGGGCATTTCATTTTCTTAAAATGAATTTTCATGAAAGAATGTGTTTGCCCACTGTATATTCATCAGTGCTGATGACTTCACTTGTTTCCTTCACAGGGCTTTCTTCTTTATAGACAATCCTCCCACTGACAAGTGAAGAGGAGTTTGACCCACATCCTTTCATTTGATACTGATGTCGAAACTGCTGGTGTGGAGTTGTTTGTAATAATTTTGGCTTTAGGAGGAGATCAGGAAGTTACCAATATACATAACTTGCTATCACAACACATCACTACAGACTATTACCCAGATACCTTCTGGATCAATTGCCTAAGGAGATTAGGTTTGAGTGTTAAAGAAGAAGGCGGCACTGAAAGCATTTGGAAACCTGTGAAATTACACAGCGGTCAAAACAGAAAGTGAGAGATCTCACTGTGACAATGAAGAAGCTTTCACATCATCAGTTTAATATTCTATTTCTTCTGCATCTGGTAAATGTCAGTATATATATGCCTGATATTCTAAAAAATTATTGGTGTGCCATAGTATCCCATATCAGTCAATTTTATCTGCTGATTTTTCAGGTACTTTCCCTGTGGAACTTGAGGGCTGAACTGCTGAATATCCTCCACCAGCTCATGAGAATCTTTTTTCTCCTCAAGCTGGGGACTGCTTTGGGATTTCCCCACCTTGCGGTACAGTGGCTGTGGGCTCCTGGGCTGCAAGTGGGATGTATGGTGCCCATAGTGAACATGCTGGCTGCAGAGCTGTCATTGCAGCACAAGCTGTTGAAGAGAATTTCCTGTCTGAGTCAGCCAGAAGTCTCCCTGGGGCTTTTTCCGCCATACAGCTCCTCGGCAAGTTCAGACCTCAGAGTCACTTCGGGGCCCTATCAGATGCTATTCTTATCACTGGTGTAGGCTAGGAGATACAGCAGCAATATGCAAATGGAAAATCCTTGTGGTAGCTACCAATACTTTCCAGACTAAAGCATGAACTGCTAACATTCAAAACATAAAGGACTGATTTCAGTCTCTCAGTAGCTCAGTTAACTTCTAGGGAATTATATTGAGCTACCCAGAGAGAAGATTTCCCCCAAGCCTGAAAGCAGTTAACACAAACAGCCACACAGAAGCTGCGCAGGTTGTTGATTTTGTAGCTTATTTTGCATGTAGACTAACTTCACCTGCTGGATATAATGAGTGTTGATTCAGTTTTACAGACTGTAATTTTTTCAGTGGCCCTGAATCACTTAAAGGTCTCATAATGAAAGAGTTTCCTGATTCCAGGTGGTAAAAATAGCTGTGTCTTCATTCTCCACCTGCTTTTCATTTTCTTAGGATCATGTACTTTATTGTGGTTTTATCAAAAAAGTGAAATACAATTTGATAGTTATGATTTAAGTAACAAAGAGTTTGTGGGTTTGACTGTAGTAACCAGGAGTATCTGTAAAAGTGGAAAGTCACTTAGCACGCTCTGCGAGGCTGAGCATTCTAGTTCTTTTAGTTACTTAGACTAGGAAAATTCAAGCCTTGTTTTCCTAATTGGAATTTCATTTTTTTGGTCTAAAACATACATAATAAGTGGTCTGGACTGTTGGCAGCTGTTAGCTACCAGTCTGCACTCTCCAAACTCTCAGATAGAGAGCAAAATATTTTTTTCTCAATTATGCTGAAATTAAACAACATTCTGAAACACTTGCACTTTTGCAAGTCTCGATTGTAAGGCAGAGAACAGGTAAAGCTGAGAAGAAAGATCTGAGTGTTCTTTCTCAGATAGCTCTGTAATGAAGAACATAAAGTCTCTCTAGTTACTCTTCCCACTGAAAGAAATCTTGGGAAAGTAAGGCATGGATGCTCAGTCATGAAATTTGGAAGACTAGGAAAAAGGCAGGAATATAGTGTATAGTGTGGAAGGTAGGCATTGAACAGCCTTAGGGCATGGTATGCTTTAAGTCAACAAATACTTCTGAAAGGAACCCAACCTTTGTGTGTTATAAAATTCCCTTTGTAATGTGGCTACAAGGCTTATGCTAAATGTAAATCAATAAAAGATGAACTCCAGCACAGAACCACTGAAATGAGCCCTCCCTCCGCTTAGTAAAAGCAGTGCTGATACTCGAGAAACTGAAAACTCTCTTCTGCTCTGAAAGTTTCCAAATGCTCTACTGTTAGCCACAAACAAGTTAGAGCAATGTAGCTCTACGGGATGCTGCTTGCAAATTGAAGAACCTGCGAAACCTCTGTTCTTTTTTGTACCCCAAATTATTTCCAGATATAACACTGTTATGCTCTACACACGACCCTGCCTTTATGTTATGCTATGACACTGCTGATGACATTAGTGAGACCTACTTTGCAAAAACACTTAGAAGTTGAGTTTCATTTGTGGGGAAGTAATTATGAAAAATGTTTTTCTCTTGCACAGAAAAGAAAACAAAATAACAAAGCCATGCCTTCCTGAGGTTATGTTAAGATGCATTTGTTTCTGTCTGTCCTCTGCCTGTAGTAAGGTGACAGGACCTGTGTTTTCTGACTATCTTGGTACTGCAACATCTTGTGTTAGTCACCTTGCTAAACAGTGGAGCTGGACTTTCAGACACTGTGGTGATCAGCACGCTACACAGAACCACCTTATCCACAACCACATTCTCCTAATATATATGCCCAAGCACTGATAGAAACAACAAAGCGTTTCATATGGGTAACAGCAAGAAAGTTCTGATCTGTAAGTACCATTCAAATTATATCATGGTCAGAGGTCTGAGCTGTTTTAATAAACTGTTCATTTCTGGACTTAGGTTGTACCATTCTTGTCTTTGTTGGAGTCAAAGAAAAATAAATACATAGTATTTCCTCACTAGCTGTGAAGTATTTGCAATAAATGACAGTTTTACTGAAAGACAATAACAATTTTAAGATGTCTCCAACTACAAAAGTTCAAAAAGGTCTGGCCTTTACTTGTTTTCCTGAAACACTCTGCATTCAACAAATTTAATATCTACCCTCCATTCTATTGCTGATGAGAATTATGTCTTCCTTTTCTGTGAGCCATCCATCTCCCCTTTCTGTAGGCTGGCGTAGGTGGCTGACCATATAAATAGGCCTGTCCTCAAGTAGGTGCCCAGCTGGCATAAATATAATTTATGTAGCCTGTTTGTTTTCTTCTAAGGGTTTGTTGAGGAACAAAGTTAGTTATAAAAACAACTGGATGAAGATTTCAGTTTTCCTTTGAATACAAATGGAAAGTATTATTTGCACAGCACTGGTTCTTAAATTCTGTTAAAAATCTGACTCATCTCATTGAGGACAAAATTCTGGTGAGGAAGATTAATTGTTTTTCAAATCATCCCCCATACTTAGTGGGAGCTGTGTTCACTACAGATGGAGTGTTTTACTGTACAATCATTACCACTGAAATCAGTGAAACTACTTAAAGATTCATGAACTGAGGACTGACTGAAGAATTGGACCGGTTCTCATCCTCAGGCAGAGCCTAATCCTGGTTTATAGGAGCAGCATGAATTTTCTGATTGACCTGAGGAGGTGCAGGATGGAGCCTCAAATTGGCAGTGTGATTAAAATTAATATCACAGTGATGCTCCAGTCTGTTTGATTAAAATGGATGCTGAAATTATAGCTATAGAGCTGCTGCTCCTCACTTCATTTATGTCCTGGTACAGGTCTCCTGAAGATTCAGTAGCTGAAGAAATAAGTAGAAACTAAAAGCCAACGGGTCATTTGCTGGTACACGCCATTGCAGCTTCACTGAAGGGCAACAGAGTTTCAGTAATTCACACCAGGTGAAGCTCTCTAGATGAAGCATTTCTTGCAACCTGGAAGGAAAGGCAGAGCCCATATGTCACAGAGCAGCCTCAGAACCTTTCAGTTGCTTTTCCTTTTGTACGCAGGGAATGTGCAGATACTAGAGAAGAAAGAGGGAATGAAGGGAAGAACAAAAACGGAATCATGATGATTGTGCTGAGGAAGAGCGAACTGTGAAAAACTGATCCATAATGAAATCAAAAATGGGGCAGCTGGGGTGGGAGGAATCCCATCATGTTTGGTACCTCAATAAGGTTAATTAATAGGTGAAAAATGTGAATCAGGATGCAAAAAGCAACACGTGGCAGATACCAAGATGGTAACTAAGGCCATTTAGTGCATTTCCTACCAAAATACAAACACATGCAAAAATAGAACTGCAACAATTCGTTATAGAGCACAAGATTGTTGTTTATAAATTCTGGTTTATGCCTGCTGGAAATTAACAACATACTTTTTGCTCAAGAGAGGCTTGAAAGGTCTGTGACTGTGAATATTTTACTCAGCTTGAAAACACTCTGAGACCTGTTAGCCAAAGAGGAGGTGCAAGTTTTGCATTGCTCCAAACCTTGCTCACTGAGCTGCAGGACTGTGAGTTATTTTCTCACAGAGGTGAATGTCACTCCTGTGGAGGGGCCCACAGAATTTCATTGCCATCCACTCTTTGTTAGGATCTACAGTAACATCATCTGTTGGGGTTGCCCAGGATTATTGTGTGCCCTGCCTCTCTAACTGTCTTTCATATTTGCAAGCAGCTATGCTGCCTGGGAACCCTCCACAAACGTATTTGTGTGAGTGTGTACTTGTGTGTGTTTGGCAATACATTTTGTACAGACAAAATGCATCTAGCTCAAAGAAACTACAGGAATCTACTCTGACAACATTCCAGTACTAGTCATGACATTCAACGGAGGCAGACATATCTATGGAACAATCATGCATTTGTCTGGTCTTTTGGATCAAAGATGCCAACTTGAATTGGAAAGGGCAAGGCCCTTTCAGAGCGCTCATGAAGCAGTTGGTAGTAGAAGACCTAAAAGGCCAAGATTTTTTTCCCATCTTGTTCTTTGGAGCCTAAATTTGCAAGAACAAAGCATAGCCTGAAGGAAGCTTTGCTCATGCCTAAGCCTCTGACCTCAAAATGAAGAGCCTGGAGTCAGCTAAGTCTCCCTGACAACAGAGGGGGGGGAAATGGAATTAGCACTCCACACTATTAATTTATTTGGATTACAATTCTGCTCTCAAATGGGTTATAAATTCGATCAACTAACAGTGATAAAGAAGCGATCTCTTGTCCACTACAAAACCTGTATATATATAGACACATATGTCCAAAGATCAGAGAGACAAAGTCTGCTTGTCCTTGGGGGTGTGACAGGCAGCGTTGGGTGTGCCAGGGCAGGAAACTGCACTTATCCTGTGGCATTTTGGGGTCCTCTTTGAGCCAGGAAATGCCATCATGACCTGCAGCAGATAAGATAGAGAGCTCTAAAGTTAAAGGCTGCAGAGTCTCTATGAAAAATCAATTGTTCAAATAGCTGCTTACATTCTGTGTTTTCAGAGAAGCTAGTACCACTTTCCCCACTGGGTTCTTACAGGCTAGTGACATTGCTGGCATTTCCTCACAGCTCTCTCAAGCCCCCACCATCTACTTTGTTATGTGGGAGGAGAAAAAAAAAAAAAAAAAAAAAAAAAAAGAATGCCTGGAAACTTCAAGAATCCATGGTCGAAACAAGCCCTCTCCACCTTGTCTAGCACAGTTTTACTAACTGGTAAAATGAAGAGTTAAATTGAAAGGAAATTGAGTATGACATCAGACCTGAGGCCAAGTCCTTAATTTGTTTTTTTTCTGAGGTTGAACTCAAGGAAGTCAACTGGATCCTTGCCTGAGTAAGTACTGAGCAGAAATTAAGGAAGGGCTTGAAGACTGGGTCTTTGATGATTAGGTCAATGCCTTCCGTGTAATCCCAATTGCTCAAAAGAGCACAGAGGAAAAAAGAAAACTGCACCTCTTAGCACTTCCCATTGCCAGCTCAGGCTGGAGGACTTCAGTATTCCTCATAGAATCAGGGTACTACAACAGAACTGATAAAACCCCAATGAAATGAGGACAAGATGGGGGCTGGTCAGTTGCAGCCACGTAGCTGGGAAAGTTAAAATAAACCCGTGTATAGTTTTGACACATTCCCTTTTCTTCAGAATCACTGTGAAGCATGAGACTGTATGCATCGATCTCCTCTTACAATGCTGAGCACACCACAGGGTTCCAAATCAGACTGTAGATGTGTTCTGTAAAGCAGCTGCCCAAGAATGTAATCCAAATGCCTATACCGCTTACTTCAGTGAATTCTTTGCCTGATTCAGTCAAGTCCAAGACTGGGTTTGCAAAGCTTTCATTGAAACCATTGTACACAATGCAAGCTATGCAATTACAATAAAACAAATGACTGCTTTTACCTACAGATATGGAATCTGTACGAAGCAGACTGGTCCTACTAACATGTCATATCCCGCCAAAAGTTCCTCCCAAAAGAAACCATCAAAAAGAGAATGAGAGCACTCAAAAAAAGTAACCAGTAAGTGACCCTGCTCCACAGAACTGAGGAGAGCATTTTTGTTGGATCCAAATGTTATGGCCAAATTTTGTATTGGGTCATCACCCAGTCTTATTAACTCCAATAGAATTGTACCAATCCCTATCAACCTTAGTTGTCCAGCATCCTTCCCTTGACTCCTAATTCCTTCCCTTCCAGTCCTTTTCTTCCCACCTTATCAAGCATGCCTTGAGCTAATTCAATGGCAGGACTACAAATGCAACACTACAGAACCAACCAGTTTTATGTATTCATAGCCATAGGAGCCAGAGACAGTCAGTAATCCTGGAATCATTTGATTAGACTGCACATAAAGCCAAATTTAATTCCATTGTTTTGCTGCCTGCAGCAGTAGTTGGGAAAGGAAAGCTATGAGTAATCCCCTTCTGTGTTGCTCTCACTGTAAATAAGAGTTTTTAGTGGATTACCCAAGGATGTAGATTTCATATTTTATAACTTCCTTATTTCTGTATAAACTATGGGTGTAAATTAAGCTGTAAAAGGTGACGGATATATAACCAAGAGTGCCCAGGGTGTAAGTTCTGCTTCAAAGGGCTTGATTAAAAGCTCAGATTACAGCATCAGGGAATGGATTTATATTTATACTGTCAGGATGATCTGAAACAAACAAGATCTTTCTAAACAAGAGAGCAACTTAAGCAGATTAAATCAGCTTTGTACAAATATGCAAACAGTTCTGCTTCACCCCATTTTCTCCCATGCACATCACTTGTTAGTGTGGTTAACTAATTATATTAAAAGTAGGAAAAAATTGTTCAGTTGCTCAGGATTAAACTCATAAGGAACAGAAAGTGCTGAGGTAGGTACTGTATGGTTCGTCTGACTCCAGTACTAATTAGGCAGCTGGAGTGCATCCTCACTGCAGTCAGGAACCAGTGTGTGACTCCACTTAATGTGAAGGGAAATCTCACACTCTACCCCTGCTGCTGAGAGACTTGGTGTGCTGAGTGTGTCTGTCACAGAGGTGTTCTCACCTCGAGGAAGATCAGAGCCAAGTGCTCCGGGATGCCTTTGTGCACCATTGGCTGACGCAGGTGAGCAAACTGTCAGCCAAATGGGTCCAATCTGGGAACTACGCCAGCAGGAGAAGGGGGAGGCAGAGAAGAGCCTGTCTCTGACAGCTGTAGTAGCTAAAGGTGTTGTTCCTACAGAGCTCATAAAGGATGGTTGGCATTACCACAGGGAGCTTCTAACAGAAAGTGAGATTTTAGCCTTATGAGGTTTTAAAAAATGCTCTTTACTACGCAACTGTTTGTGTTTGAAAAAGGCAGAGACCTCTGAAGACACTCCTGCTTTCGCCTGCTCCTCTCTCGAGCATTTAACACCACAATCTTCTTGCTCATATAAAAATTGCCCATCAATTCTTTTGTGCCATGCTCTTAGGAGATGGCTTCGTGAATCATTTTCTCAGTAACAGTTTGCTTATACCACATGTAGCTTATACGTGTACCCGGAAATACCTGGAAAAGCCACACATCTAGAACACATGATCTCCATTGTTGGCTGGCTGATCAAACACAAGGTCTACACCACATAAGGCAGGCAGACTGAAAGGTTTTGGGAACAGCAAAACTTGTAGAGGCAAAAAAATTACGCCCACTTGGCCCCTTGCTGTTTATGGGTTGCCAGCAATGTGTTCAAATAGTGTTCATACACTTACCCTTTATATACCCAACCACGTCATAGTTATCCAGATTTCAACTCTGGCCCATACTGTGATTTGATGCAGAATCAGTGTCTCTTTACATGAAAGCAGTCTATGTGCATATATATGTAGAGCAGGACTCTGTGCTGTACAACATAATGCTCATGATTCATTTGAGAACCATCCAAACTGTAAGTTGTACATTTTGCCTTAGCACAAGTACATTCGGCTTCGGACACATTTCATGCTAGTTTACAATAAGAAAAACCATCTGGTACAAACACTTTGGGTTTAAAAGTTCAAAAGTCACTTTCGGAGACTGCTCCCCCTTGCCTGTATGTGATATCATGGCAGACATAGTTGCTGTTTTCACCTACATATTCATTACTAAAGTGAGAAGAGCAGGCTGAAAGGCATACTAATACAGAAAGCACAAAGGTGTTTCTTACAACACAGACGTAAATATAACTGCAGATTCTGACACCAGATTCACTACAAGTTGGACCTTTAAGTGTACAAGGGAACATAGTTCTGAGAGTCTCTCCCAGAGATGACACCTCTGTAATATCCAAATTTTGAAGGCAAACAGAAAAAAAAAATTGAAAAAGGATTTTTCACCTTCTGCCACCTGTCAGATTAGTTGTAGTTAATCACAGAATTTCAAGGGTTAAAATTACTACATACTGGGTGGAGTCAGCCTCCTGCAAGGAAGCAAACAATAGTCAAGATACAATAAATCAGTATGTTAAAATCCCTTTAAAATAGCCTGTTATTGTATCTCACTCTTTTCTGAAGCTGCCAGAGGAACCACTGCAGTGCCCTGCAGTCTGCCATGATGCTATGGCAGCCCTTTCCAACCATAAAGCCTGTCACCTGGGGCTCGGCAGCCCAGCCAGCTGCAACGCCCGGAGCAGGCTGCAGTAGGCCAGGGGCAGGGGTCTGGCACAGCCCGTCTGCTCCCACCTGGCACCTCACAGATAAGCAAGCAACCGTTTGCGGGCCACAGTAGCTGAGCTGCCAATTTCCACAATCCTTGAGTGATACCGTGGGCTCTGGCAGAGGCAGGTGGAAGTCAAAGCACTTGGTAAAATGCTGCTGTAAGATCATAAGAGTTTCATCAGGAAGTCTGAAGCTACAGATTTTACCCCAAAAGTATATGAAAATCTCACTCAGGAGCACAGCACGCAACAGACTCAAGTTCCCTTAAAAAAACCAACCAACCAGACAAAACCAAATCCCAGTTTATGTTGAAAGAGGCAATTTTGTTTAAACAGTCTCCCTCAGCTATTTCACCCCTCTCTTTGGTTTCAACTGTTACTCAAATCTTAAATGTTCTGCACCAGCCCCCTCATTTTGTGGAACCAGATTTCTATTCTGCACAGAAAATGGAATGTAGATTCAATAAAAAAAAAAGTAGGACCTCAGCGAAGAGCAAAAATAGTTTACGTATTTCAAGAGGACATGTCCCTTCAAAAATAAAAAAGGTATTCAATTGGAAGTGTGCAACTGATAAAGAAATCCTTTAAGATTTTAACTTCGAAGGTTTCAAACTGTTGAACAATAACATAGCAGGGCTGAAGAGAAAAATCAAAGTTCATTGGCCAAATTCTGCTCTCAGAAAGGAACAGCTAAGATCAGAATCTCTCCCAATTGCTATCTGTTCTCCTATTTTATAATTAAATCTCACAATCTTTCCTCAGACAGAATCATCCTCTGGGATTGCTGGCATTTTTGTATGACTTCAAAACTTGGCACTCAGTGTTCTCAGGAGAAAAATCTTTAAGAGTTAAAAGAATACAGCTGAATTGCAAAGAAGAACCATCCAGAAGTGGCACGACCTCATCCCCTAGCAACAGAAATCAATAACAACAAAGATAACATAATTACACCACAGAAAGGATCCAGAGGGCAGATTATGTCAAGTATTATGTTGTTAAGAAATAATGACATGTGGAAGAGACAGCATGTTTTAAACATGGAAGAAAATACAGAAAATGTGTAAGGCAGACAGGGAAAAGTAAAATACAACACAGAATAAATTAGCCTGCAGACTCTTAAAAGGGAAAGAAAATTATTCCTGTTCCTGCTTTCACCATTTTATTTATTCAGTACACAGAATTAGATTCCCAGGGGAGCAGACAAAGGCATTTTATTTCACAAGAAGCATCATGGCACAGGGAAAATAGATGACCCTATGACGACAGCCTTGTTCTGGAGCTCTGGAGACCCAGTTCATTTCCTGCTTAGGTACAGATGGTCCACACTACTTAAGCAAATTGTGGGCTTCCTGTGTCTCAGTCTCTCATCTGGAAAAGGGTGCCAATAGAAGTATAAGGATTCAGAACTGAGAGGAATCAGATACTGCCGTAGCCTGGGAATTACACAGAATTACCTACAACAGAAAGATTCCTGTCTGCATTGGCAGGGAACATATGTTTGCCTCTCAGACAACACACTCCTCTTGTGCTGTTCAGGTTGCTCATGCACTTAGAAGAGGCAGGACATTGTGATGGGGCAGTCCTCCATTTCTCTGCGATATTCAGAGTTCCAGCACCACACACCTGCCAGCACAAGTGTTATTTAGGAATGTGTTCACTGATACAACTCTCTGCTAATGCTTTCACATAGTTTTGAAACACTAACTTTTCAAGGAAGATCTCATTTTAAGCAAAGGTGATCAGTACCGATAAAAGCTGATATGCCTATTGCTTTATGTAAGGCAATAATGTTCTACTGCAGATCACCTGATCCCCCTCCCACACTTTTGCCTGTTTCTTCCCTAAAGACACTCAAGTTTACTGTCACAGCCCTTTTCGCCTCTCTGCTACACAGAGCAGTAAGATGCAGCTTCCGTCACTTTTCCTGTATATTATGATTGAAAAAACCACCAAGTCATCTAATTACTTCATTAACAGTCTTCAGACACCTGTACATGTTCCTAGCCAGCCAAGCATGCTGCATTTTGCCTTCCGACCCACTGAGCACAGCAGATGTGGCTCAGCCACTGGGACCATCCCCCTGTAAGGCCTCAGATGGGTGAACGTACCTTTCTAACCAGGGCTCTAAGCAGGCTCTGACTAACGTCACCCTGCTCTTTTCAGCCACGTGCCAGATATTTGCTGAAATTTAACAACTTTAACCAAAAAACCAAACAAATTAAAAACAGCAAAAGTAACGCTGGAGTTTAATACTGCATTGTGATTTCTATGTACTGATACCTGGGCTAAGCTGCAGCTCAGTGAACTTGGTTTCCAAGTACTCAGGGAACTCAAAACCAGGATCAGTGTGAGGTGTTTGTAATAAAGTTTTTAGGGTGAAGGTGTACACTGAGAGTATGATTTTCACTTTTCTTTTTTTCCTGGCATTTGTGAAAGCACCTTCTGAACCATAAATATATGCTCAAGAACAGTCTTAGAAGTTCAGTCAATAATAATGGAAAATCCCAAATTAAAAGACAGAGTGTATTAGAATGTACATGAGGTGTAACTCGCACTGTGGGGTTTGCCTCGGTTAAACACTCTTTCTTGTACTAGTTTTCATTATCCTTGTGGCGCCTGGTGTGGTCAATGTTTCTACCTCTACATCAAATTTTAAATTGACTGGGTTCAAATGTCACACATGCAGGTGACACACAAGCAGAGATATACCCAAACACAGAGCCTACATCTACAGCAGTAAATGAAACTGTGCCAGGAACAGTCCTGGACACCATATCTCAGTCACCAATATTGTTAACTTGCTATAACGTTTCCAGGCACAGTTTTGGTCCAAGACTGACAGCCGATCTTGCAACAAGTCCTGGTCCCAGTTCAGAAGTTGACACTGGCCAGGGATCATTCCCAATGGCAATTTGGATGCAGCCACCCTGATTTGGAGGGTCAGAGAATTTAACAGTATGGACAGGCTTTTCCATGCCATTTGGCCCTAAAGCCGATCCTGGGCACATTTAATTGACTTGTATACAGAATCTGTGACTGCTTATGCCTTCTTACCAGGGGAACCAAGCTCCAAATGTGTTACTGTACTCGAAGTCTTCCTAAGTCTTTTGATTTTGAACTAATTCTTAGAAAACATTGCTTCTTGCCTCCAATCTATGCAGACTCCTACTGCATTTTTTGAACCTTTGCAGGCAAGAGCCACAGCTGGGCATCCATCCAGGCCTGCTTTGCTGTGGTACTCATCTTCACATCTCTTTTACGAGTAGCAGGAGCTGATAACAGACCAATTATGGTCATTATTCCTGTCATAAGATGTAAAACTCAGCACAGATGGTATCTTATTCAACCTTAACATGATGCAAACAAAAGAACTATTTTAACATGCTGTATAAAATCAGGGGACTTTCCGCACTCTTTCCCAGGAGTGCTCAAGCGCTGACGATTTAGCTATCTTGGCACCTACCCTAGACCCACCAGCCAAACTAGAGTATTTTTCCTTCAGAACAATACATTTTGCAGATATTACTAAATCCTGTTTTTTCCCCAGCTTCATATAGAGCTGTGTTAATCACAGCTCAGTGGATGGGAGAATCAGTGCAGTGGATGCAGTTTCATAAGCATTTCTCAAAGCCTGCAAAGTCAGTCTCCTGTAATACTGGCTGTTACAGTTCCCCCATTTGAGCTGCTGTTTAACTTGACTGCTTTCCCTTTGGGTCACCCTGCTCATCTTTTCTAAATCCTGAAAAGGTTTATCAAAGACTAATCAAGTCACTGATGGTGTCTCCATATGATAAAAATGAGCCAGACTCTTCAACCAGGACTCCATGTTAGTTAATTTGAAGCAAGGTCATTACCTGCATTTATTAGCAGTTTTTGAGATGAGAAAAGCTTTTGAGGAATGAGATTAAAATAAATCAGGCTGACATGAGTTAATACATTTCTTTCTGTCTAGTAATCTTGCAATCTGCAGGGACACTGAGATTACTTGTATTAGTTCAGTTTAGTGGTGTGTATTCAGACGAAGAAAGATTTTTCCACATGAAGTAAGAATACTTTGATTTCACTGTGGCAAGTACTGTGCTTTCAAAAAAAACAATATCTGTGCTTTCAAAAAAAATCAGGTGTTATTGAAATTTAACACAGAACAACATAGAAGTACATGGTAAACAGGTAGAAAATACAGCCAGTTTACACAGTGCACAGATTCTGTCCCATTCATAACGAATTTACATAGACAATTCTGTCAGCGGTAACATTCATGATTATTATCTGTCTTGTATAATATTGACATTCCTTAAGGATACTGCAGTTATTTCATAGGTTCTTAAATGGTACATGACATCTACCTGGAGAAAAACTAAATTGTGATTGGTCTAGTTGGAGCTGTGAAGAACAGAGAATCTTCACTATTTTATAGTTCAAACTTAGTACATTTAACTACTTGCCAGTGATAATGACTCTGAGTCTGTGAATGTCAGCTGCTAAAAATTAATGATTTGATTTTTTAAGAACTCATCATAAACAACAAAATTCATTAATTTTTGGTCAACTTTTTCAGAAGGATTGCATACTTTAGGTAAGCCATATATTGCATTGCCTCTAAAAACCTCCTGGTTTAACTCAGAACCATTTAAAAATGAACCACCCCGGTACTAAATATATGTTTATATTAATGAGCATATTATTAGCCTTTATTCAGTAAGTCACACTTTTCAATAGCTACAGAAAACGGCAGCAGTATTTTATGGATCAAATAACACACACAAATCTCTACAGCCGAACTGAATGTAAGTTACTGAAAAATTCCTCCCAAATTGGCAGAAACATTTGTCTACTTCCCCACCCCCAGCTTCTTTCATAGATGGTACATAAGAAGGCATGTTGTTGCTATTCTTGTTTCTGAATTCCAATATCATGTTCAAGATCACATATATTTATGAAGTAGTTAAGTAACTTATGATCTAGTCTGGATCTAGACAACAATATTTCTGTGATGATATATGAGGTAGAAATGCAATAGCTTTAAGAGGTATGATTGAAAAAATGCTAAAAATTGTTAAACGATTTGATGTACAGTAAAAAGAGAAAGGGTTTGTGTCTTGAGCTGACTGGAGAAGTGTTTGAGAAAAAGAGTACGCTGTCAAAATCAGTGATTATAATGTTAATATTCCAGTATCTGCTGTTTTTCCACTTGCTAGAATCTGAAGTCGCATATAAAATGCTTTCTGTTTGTTTGGGGTTTTTTTCACCTCTTTTTTTTTTTTTTTCTCTAAACTGCAGAAACATGAGAACAATGAACTAATAAAAACCTAAAAAATAATGTTTAGTCGAAAGGTTCTGATGGCTAAAGGCAACACACAACAAAAACCAAACACACACTCCTGCAATATTTTAGCAAATCCTGTTGTTACAAGTATTTGACTAGGTTCTTCTAGAAGGTGGCTGTACAATACCTCCATGGGGGAGTTTCAAGGTGCCTGCATACAGCTAGAAGAAGAAAGGAGAAGCTATAAGAATCACAAAGCACTTAAAAGAAAAAGTACCTTTAGCCTGGTGTGGAAGATGAGAAGTGAAACCTTACTAGGAATCTGAAGTTAACAAGTGTGTAATCTTGGAAGAGGAAACCACTGTACATTGAGGGATATAGAAATAGCATGATAATACTAAGGATTTTGTTCCAAATGAGGCCTTGACTTACTATAACTGATAATGCTGCAAGTATGGCCAAGGGGTGATCTGACAGTCTTCCTGAGTGTGTTTCCTAAAAAGCCATCAGAGCATGGAGCTGTGAAGGAAAACATCCTGCTGTGCCATTCACTTCTGCTGCACAAGGCTCTGCAGAAGGCAAGAAGAGTCACACAAAACAGTAACTAAATTTGCCCTCGGCATCTGTTTCTCAGCAGATCATTCCTAAGCCCAAGGTAATGCAGGGGAGGAAAGGCACTGGTTTTCAAAATGAAGGGCCTGCCCTTGACCCTGCTGACTCATCTCTGCTCCAAGATGGATATTGCTTCTTAAATGAAACAAGAATATGTTTGGAATATACATATATTATGCTAGAACTGCTTCTTCCTCACTGGGAAACCAAACAGAAAAGGCTTGCCCAGTTTTTACCCATTAGCAGAATAGGCCTGTTAGAAGAACAAATTTTTCCTTGCCCCTTAAAATAGAAAGGATGTGATTCCTCTGCCTGCAAATCAATAACAGAAATAACTGCTGAAGTTAGTGAAGCTCAGCAGCGAGGAAAACAAGAACCGCATCCTAAATGTCAGCGCAGTCCTTCTAGATTTTCAGTACCGCTTGGCACTTAGACAACACTTTTTATCTGAGGAACTCAAAAGGCCAGCGATTAGTTCAATCTTGTAGTACCCCTCTGAGGCTGGTAAAATGCTCAGCTAAGGGAACTTGAGTTCAGAAAGGTTAACAGTTTACTGACAGTCACACACAGTCAGTAGCAGAAACCAAATGCCCAAATGCCCAGACCTGTGCTGTAAATGTAACAAGCAATAAGCAAATTCTGGCTATTGTCAGTAGCTTTAGTTATCTATTCTTTAATGGAATGCATTGACTATGCATCCTTTGGGGCTTAAATGCTCAGTAAATCAAACTGAGCTAAGGCTTGTTTTAAATAGATGTAGATTTCTAAAACAAATAACAGCATTCATTCAGAGAAGTGGATCATAACTCATGGATAGGCTGTTGTTTTGGGAAGAATAATCAGCAAAACTCAAGAAGAATTTTTACAGTGTTGTCTAGTAACGGTTATCACTCCCGTACCATATTACATTTAATAGTGAAGTCCCTGTTGAAACTGCAATATTGCAAATCCTTAAAATGCTCCTTTGTGGAGGATAGGAATTACTACATTTAGTTTCCATGCAAACAAACTGATATCCGTTTGGAAACTGGAAAAGAACAGGATTCAGTTCAAACCAATTTAAATTTTGAATGCCTCGAGTAATGATATTAGAATGAAAATGGAACTAAAAATAGTAACCCATTTGAGAATCAGTTTTTATGAAAGTCACTTATAACAATGTAAAATCTGGACTTGCAGTTCAGGACTTCAGGAATTCTAGACCAATATGCAACCCACATTAAATCCTGTTTAGTAATATTTTCATAATTAGTGAACTTTCAACAATTAAATAAAAACCAGCAGCATTCATATGAATAGTTAAGTCAGCAATAATTTACAATTATAGAAGATCGTCAGGGTTTTTTGTAACCAATATGTATTATAGGAAAGTGCTTATTAAATGTGCAAGTGGCATGCAGCCAGGAGGAATTGTGAGTACATTGGGGGATAGGATTAGAATTCAAAACTCTCCTGCCACATAGGAGAAATGACCTAAAAAAATAGCATGTAACTCTTTAGAATAAATTTGAACATCTACATTAGGTAAGAATAATAAAGTGCCTAACTGTAGCAAGGAGCACAGCTCATTAGATGGGGATTCTTTAACAATGATTTGGGGTTTATAGTGGCTCACAAGCCATGTTAACAGTGCCATGCTGTTTGGAAGAAAATGGTGAATATGATACTAAGATACAATTTGGGATAGGGGGAGTTGATAAGTTTTCAAACATCCAGAAGGCTGCTGCTGCTGCAAAAAAGGAAAATCCATTCCCTTTGACTAGTACAGCCCAAAGTGCAGTAAGAAATATTCAGGACAGGCATTGGGAGGAGCTTTCTAACAGCAAGAAAGTAAAACAGTGCAGTAAATAGCAGGAAGCTCTACAATCTTCCTATCAGTGGTGAGGCATATATCTATCAGGAATGGCACTGGCACAAGAGATGGCAAAATGATTTCCGCAGGAGACACTGATTCTGTTCTGCTGAAATAAGTAATATTTCACATAAATATCTACAGTATTCATTTTCCCTGATGTAATATGAAAACTGTGCTTGATTGCATCACTTGATCTAACTCTCCACTCGGGCAAAGATGGGGAGGGTATACCTGGACCAAATGGCTGTAACCATCAGATGTCCAATCCACAAGTCACTTCTCAACTATCACAGTGCCAACATGGTATGGGGAATCTGAAGCAGACATTACTCTCAGAAGGGCTCTGAGTTTCAGTTGTGGATATTACGGCCAAAACCAGTGAGAATGAATTTGAACTTGATCAAGACGACAGTTTTGCTTGAAGCTAACTAGGGTGGTAAAGAGAAAATAGTGACCTAGAGCTATCTCACGTGCAAGTAGATCAAACACAGTAAGTTGTGCTGACAGAAACACCAAAATGCAGAGACAAAGACTGTTTTAACAGGTAAATCATGCCTGCCTTTGATCATGTATATGATGCATCAAAAACATTTTGATTGGAAAGAGCTGGGTGGACAGACATAGTGCACCCAAACCTATATTCCTTCAAAATTATTTTTGTTTTGCTGCTTCTTACAACTTAAGCTGACCAAAATCTTTACACCAAATGTTTAACTAAGTTGAGATTTTAAAGTCATCTTCCAGCTATTCTTCTCCCTCTTGATAGCTTAAAAATATCTATACTGGCCCTGAAGAAGCAGGCATTCATTAGCTAATCCTGATAACTACCACCCAGAGTTATAAAAGCTTACTGGAAAGACTTCCTCAACTGCAAAGATTAAAATTGTACTTATTACTTCAAATTGGCTTTTTTTAATATATCTGCATCCATACGGACCAGAAAGAGAGTAACAGTGAGGGGAGATGAGGAGAGAAAGGGCAAAAAGAGAAGAGGGGAGAGGAAGAAGAGGGGGGGGAAGTGGTGAAGAACACTTCTAACCCCAGTACCTCATCTTTGTTTTCAGGAGGCTTTGTGTTTAGTGTCACAGACCTAAGAAGTACCAATAAGCTCAAATCATGCTTGAAAAAATGCTGTTCCATGATTGTACTTGCTCTGAATTCAGTAATTTATATCACTGTTAATGACATAAAAAATTGGCCTCTGAAGTTTTAGATGCTTATTTAAATTTTCTCCCATTAAAGCACTTGAAACAAAAACCTCTTTTTATTAGACTTTGTGGCATTCAGCAACTTAAAGAACAGAAGACCTGCCCTGCATTCTTCACGTAATTCCTGGGTTAACTGCTTGATAAAATTATATTTATTGTAGCCTAAGGGTTTCTAGAATCAAGCAACTAATAGGTGCTTAACAGTAAAACACACAGAAGCTTGGGTCTTGTATGTATGTTGAATGAACCAAGGCCAGAGTGTGTATGTCTTCCATTGTGCAAAACTGAATGTGTAGTTAAATTAAGAACAATAGGTATTCATAAATCAGCACGAGTGCCCATGAGAAACAAGTCTTCTAATTAAGTAAAAAGAGAATCAGTGTTCCTTGTTCCGGGAATTGTTATTTGGTATTGCAGCAGAATGTATTGATAGTTAATAGAGAGGTTTGGTGTGGGGTTTTTTGTTTTTGTGTGTTTTGGTTTTTTTTTTTAAACATTATTTACAAAAACAACTGATTTGGAGTGAAATCACATGCATGCTTTTGAAAAAGAAGCTCTAAGGTGCTGTTACAGAAAAATAAAACTTTGTGATCAGAATAAAACAAAACTAAAAGTAGTATTTGTTTGGAAACCGCTGTGGTATTTCATTCTATTTTGTTTTTAAGCTAAAAGAAAAAAACAAACAACAAAACAAACCAAGCTAAAGAAAACCTCAACCCAACAAAAAATCAAGACACATATTAGTATCCCTCCTAGGAGAGGAAATTCTGCAGCAATTTGAAAAAAGGAGTTGGTTTCTTGTTTCAACAATACTTCAGGATTTGAGTGGAAACTATTCAAAGCATTCACTACTCTGTGAGTAAATGTGGCTTTAGGATGGCTTCATCATTTTCTGATCCTGATGCTTGATGCCTATAGCCTCACATGTGCAGAGTTATCCATTTTCCCATAATCTCATCAAGAGGAGACAGAATGCAGTACATTCATCTTTTCTACCCTGGGTCCTGCAAACCCAACTTTTATCCACCCCGTTATGATGCCTTGCAGCTCTGAAGTGCAAAGAAGAATCTAAGCAGGTTATACTTGGTAATACAGTCAGGAACCTGTACTTTTCAAATGATGGGGACATTAAACATCACAATTGCTTTAAGAATAAGAATTCTCTTAAAGAATAGAACAGAAAGTCTAAAGGAACTTTCAGAAATTTGATTACGAGTCTACTGCTAAAAAAGTCAGCAGATATAGAAACAATTTTTAGTATGCCAGATTGACTGATTGAATCACATTAATCACAGATTGAAGGAAGTAACTACATGTTTTCTGTACAAAGTGTAAGTAGTTAGATCACCATTTTAGGAATCAGATTCTGTTCTCACAATTAATCTGAATTCCCTTTTAAGGCACATTAATCTCTTGTGTAGACACACACAGACTTGAGTTGGCTTTGAAATTCTATCTTCAGTTTTACTCAAACTGCCTGCAGAATAGTTAATACATGTAAATTCTAGTCAATTTTCCTTTATGTCCCTTGATGTACAAGTTCAAAGCAGGGAAATCCCACACAGGCCTTACTTTGGACGAGGCTAAAACTTGATTTTGAGATTGTCCTCTTATAGTATTTCTACATCAATGAAAATTAATCTGCCATGGAACCTTGCTTCCCTATTCAAGAAAATGCACCACACAAACTGAAATATATAACATATCTACATGACACATTTGAGACTTTTTATCTTCACAAAGGATAATCTCAATACATTTTGTCATGAGTCACATTTTAGGGTATAAAGGCACCTTTTTGCTATAAATACTTTTTATATACACTCAACAGCTTTTTGATTAGTATTTTTCCACGCAAAGTGAGCCAGCTTCTAGACATACATTTTGGTCCTGTGAATTATAGTCCAAAAGACATCATTTACTTAATGTTTTCCTTGAGATTCCTCAGTGGAAGAAATCTGCACTTGAATAATCTGGTCTGAAAGTCCTCAAACAAAGAAAAAAAGGTTTTGAACATTCTACGTTCAAGACGTTGTCTTCTACTGAAGCTTTATATGCCCCATTAGACACATTCCATCCCTGGGTTTTGTACATTATGTGTTCTTTAACTCTAGTGTCAGTAACTTGGAAATGAGGTAAGGGGCATTGTAGCAACTCTCTGTCATTTAGCTCTGGCCAAACTACAAGAATGATGGGATTTCTAAAGCAGGCTAAGTTCTAATGCCACCACAAGTCAATGGGCTAAGACACTTTTGAAAGTCTTACTCTGGGACTTCAGATCATGAGTCCTGCTGGACTCCAGTCAGTGCAACATTGGAAACAAAACTTTTAAAGTGTTCCCCTGCTCCAGACTGAGCTCTCAGAAGTGAAAATGTGTCTTTGTTATCAGGTTATTTCAAACATTTTTGTGGAAGCTTCTAGAAGCTTCAGTAATTTTAATCATTTGTCAGTGTGCTTTGTGGATTGCTGTCCACAGAACTGTCATTACTGGTATTTTGTATCTTTTAACACAAGGCAGACTTTTCCCACAAGACTCCTTTTAAGTGACCGCTAGAAAAACTACTAACTTTCCAAGTGTTTATATAGCTCTACCTTCAAACCTGTTGCGGGTCATTGTTTACTTTATTGCATGCAAAAATAATCACTAAAGAAATGCTCCTGACACTTTTTTTTTTTATTCCTGGTTTTGGATGATTCTGGTGACATGTCAAAAAGAAGCAGGAGCACAGCACTATTAGGTCCAGTTCTGTAGTGTTGAAAAACTTCTGTGGAGGGTGCTTGTCCAGGACATTGTGTTCCCTTTGAGCTTCCAGAAACTCAGAACAGTCATAGACCACAGCAGTGACCATCAAGGGCATTTTTGCCTATTAAAATCTTTTATATTCAGTCCTATAAACTATGTTATTTTCAGAGGCTTGTAAGGCTGTGTTTTTTTGATACCTGCATCATTTTCTACAGAGTAAACTTATAGCCTGTGTGTGAGAATGTATAGAACAATTCATATAGAATTTTGTCATCATGTCACAGAGGACACACATTGTCACTGCCATTGTACCCAACTCCAAACACAGGATGCCGGTCCCCTGAACGTGCAGCACCAACTAACAACATTTTACAAGACAGAAGAAAGTAGTCTAAAAAACTGAATTTAACATGAGAAAAAAAAAAAAAACACCTAAAACCCAAACCCAACAAAAACCCACCCAAGCAAGCACAGCTAAACTGAAACACATTAAAAAGAAAAGATTAGGACGACATGACTATTTTTTCCCCCCATTGTTAAATGTAAACTAAGCTAATGGTCAAAAAGTCATGTAGGATGAGGGAGGGAAGTTGTGGATGATTGCTGCATTCTTTATTACGTCCCCTCTCCATCCTGGCAAGCTGGAACATCAGTGCGGTTCTCATGCCAGCTTCCAAGTAAACAACACGTACTTCCTGGCTATCTCTAATCTGGGCAGCAATGTGTGTGAAGGGAGAGTGCTGAGTGATCTGTGGTTCTGACCAGGTATCCTGTTTTGACAAGGGTGTTTGTCCTTTACCCAACATACTGCAGAAGTTATTCTTGACATTTCTGTGGGTTTTTTTTTTTTGGGGGGGGGGCGGGGGGGGGGAAGGCCTAATTAGGTCTTTTGGGAAAGATTTAATTTGGATTGCTGAGAAGTTTAGAGGGCCAGCGGTAACAATTAAAAAACAACAAGAAAGAAGCTGCAGTGATAAAATGGTTTTTGCATTCAACATTTTAAATTACAGTTAATTAAAATATATTATCTTTCCTCTAATTAATATTTACCTTATATATTATTTGACAGCCTGTGGTTCAAAAGCAAGTTTTAAATCTGCTTCTAAAAGTTTCTTAAGAGCTAACAGAATTGTATTAGTACCTTTCCATTCAATAAGTACAGCTGCTCAGAAATTATTTTCAGCAAAAGACTTCTACTTTGTAAAATGCCCATTAAGCAAATCCCCTGGTAAGTAGTGCTTCTAGTGAAGCTTTGCTGGCAACAGCAAAATTCTGAAACAAATTTAAAATGAACAATATGCAGATTGGTGTAATTAATCATCTGGTATTTGGATGAGACGTGGTTCAAGATGCATGTTTTAAAGAAGGACCTGCTGTTTCCCAAGTGAGCAGTCTATTATGTGGGCTAAATAGAACTCTTTCATTTGACCCAAAGAGTCCTTAGCTGTACTGAGCTCCAGAGTAGCCCCAAGAGAAGTTTAGAAGTGGCTGAACACTAGAGATTAGTGATTAGGTCACCCAGCTGACATGTAGAAGATCTAGGTTGCTCTTCCTCTTCTGTCTAACGTAGGGCAAGACTTGAATGTGAGGTTTCCATATCCCACCTAGTTGCCATAGCCATCTAGATATTAGCTTTTTCCATAGTGAAAAAGAAAACCCCTATGATCTTTGTGAGAAATATTTCTAAAATTGCGCTTTTGTTTCCCAGACAGTTTTAGTAAAACACTTTATAATATGGAGGAATAAAAGAAAATAATAAAGTTTACATCATCTCTACTGCTTAAATAGTCTAGTCCTTCACACACTGAACACTTGCTGTACTTTATCCCCCTATGATCCCTTTGCACTTTGGACTAACCTAACAGCTGATTTCGCTGGTACCCAGTTCACTGAATAAGATGGATATAACCATCCCAGTTGTGGCCCCAGTCCTAAAGCAAGGAATGCTAAGGTAGGATTGTCACTGATTTCCATGGGGGAGGAAGAAAGGCCTGTATGTGTCCCACCCCCAATAAATCTCTTGTCATTTATGAACAAAAATTATCCAACTTAAATTTAATATAGCTATGGATTTTACTCATGACAATAGCACTGACAACATGTCAGAAAAAGAGGAGACCAAAAGAAGGCAGGTTACTTACGTTAGAGGCATTTGAAGGATTTAGGCAAGCTCTGGGCTGAGAGGACATTTAGGAAGCTAACAGTTCTATCTACTCTGTCCAGTAGTCCCAGAATTCAACCTTCCTCCATCTAGCCTTCTCCATTTATTACATTTGCTGACAAAAATACGAATTAAAAATGGCTTTCAGTTAGCTACAGAACCTGTTCAAAATGTTCAAGTCACAAAAAAACCAATTCCTTAAAACAAACATGTCAAAACCAGCTAAAAATCTCTACAAATTCCCATAATGTTACCTTAAATAAAAAACAACTTTTATTCTGTTTTTTCTTTTGAAGATGAATTTAACTCTGAATCCTTTGGAGATGTCAAGCCTTTCTACTGCAGCCAAGGGAAGGAAAAGTGCAGCCACAAGTTCTCCTTAAATTCCAGATTTAAGATTCCTTAAATCTGATTGCACAGGGGTGACCTGGGATGACTTTGCCCGATTATTTCGTCATTTTAGAGTTTTGCCAGATAACTCCCCTTGCATCCAATATCCCACAAATCCTAAGATCTGTGAAAATCATGGAAATTTTAGGAATCTGCTTTTTTGTCCTATGTTTCTAACTTACCATGTTAAGTTTTTTTGAGAATCAAATATCCGTGCACCTATTTTCTATCAGTTCATTTCCATATTTGAATAAAGGCAATCCAGAGGCACAAATTCTCATTACACAGTAACAGAGGACATTTCATGGAAGAATACTCAGTAAACATAGGGACTGACAGTGATCTTATGTATTGTTGGGAACTCGGTGAGTCAATGAACTTAGAGCAGACCTCATTAAACAGCACTAATTTGCTTTTTCTTTTTAAGGCAAATTTTTAGTTCCCTGAGATGTTGTAATGGATAGTGATTTCAGGAGTCCTTCTGAGCACAATGCTCATATAAAGGACCACTGGAGGGAACTAGTTAAAAGGATTTACTTTGAAATTATCTGGTATGAACTGAATATATTAGAAATAATGAATCATTACAAGCTGATGCCCTAAAATGCTAAATCCTCATTTTAGTTAAATATACTGGAGTTGTACAGGAATGATCTTGGAGAGTAATGAAAAGCAAAATAATGACAGATTAGCCAGTTCACTAACTTCACTGATTAAAATCTTTCTCTATAATGAGCAAGCCAAATTAAACGGAGGCATGAGGTAAAAACATGAAACATACTTTTCTGTTGAAGTTTTAAGTACTTCAACAAATTTTGTGAAGAGATTTCAGATCCAAAAACTAGAAATGTAACCTGAGGTCTCTTGCTACATTTTACTTGGGGTAGGATGATGTTCCAGTGATAGAGGCTAAATGAGTCTGCTAAGTAGGACTCATAATACTGAATTTCTCGAACTGTGACTAGAAGTCAAGACATGGAGTTAATCCCATGGCTGAAGAAGATCAATAGACAAAGAGAGGTATTTTAATCAGTTAAAGCTTCCGTAAGTTAACTTCGCAGTGTTCTGAAAATAGCAACTTGCAAACACAGAATACAAAAAGTCCAGCCTTGGTACTGCCCTAAGGTTTGTTTTTTTTTAAAAAAAATCTGTTTAATGCATACAGATGCAGCTAATTAGCTCATTTGGGAAGAACCTTTAACATCCCTGTTCCCACTGGAGAAAGATAAGTTTTCCAAGAAAATGTAAAGCAATCCAAGAATTGCTTGGAAATGTCTGAGGCCCCAGACTGCCATGTTCTCTTACAGCTCATATGGTTTGCCTGCCTGCCTGCACAAGACACCTGGTAAGATCTGTAAAACTAACGACCCTGGTGCATTCTTTATTATTCCACAGCCCCAAACCAGCCATATTTTAATTTCATTTACACTGCTGTCACTATGAATAAATTCACTGGATAATATCCTGACATTTCTTAAGTCAAGGGCAAATCTCCCATTTAGTTCACTGAGATGAGGAGTTCTCTCTAAATTCAGTAGTTACTCCAACTCATCTCAATGCCATTGGCTCAATGTCTAGTCTTTTATATCCTGGGGTTACAGCATAAATAAGGCAACAATTAGAGATGTAAAACAGGTTTCAGTATCAATCTTGGATAGTAGAATGTGTCACCCCAGGAAAACAGAAATGTGAATCCCAATTGATTTAAGCCGAGCTGCCAATGGGAATATATCTAGCACTTCATAAATGGAAAAAGTGAATGTTAGATGGTAGGCATAATTGGAAAAGTGTAAGAACACTTGAAGCCGTATGACTGATTTATATACAGCATAACTTCAAGTATGTTCAACTGTTATTTGCTTTATACAGTCTTCAGCAGGAAAGCATTGGTCATTTTTTCCAGAGGTCTCTCAAATAGCAAGAGATATGTGGAGACGTTTTTCTAGTTGCTCTGGCTTTGAAAATTGTTTTCCCACCATTTTTTGTAAACATGAAAATCTGGAAAAAAGACACACACTTCTATTTTACTTTACATGTTTTAGTTGCAGTAATTACCTGGGAAGATTTTAGGACTCTGAGTCAATAGAGAGCAAATTATTTTAGAAAGGGAACTAAAGCAACCCCATGCCTCTTTCTTAGCAAAACTGGAAGTCTGCCTATATGGAATCTAGCCAAAGGGAATACTAGTTCCTGCTTGTTCGGAGGGCTCCAACTTTCAATGAGTTGCAAACGGGTAACACCTCCAAAATTTTCACTGTCTAGGAGGATTTACTATTGGACTTGATGATTTGAAAGGTCTGTTCCAACCCAAAACATTCTATGATTCTAAATTTTGTTCCTCAGAAAGATTGCTTTAGGCTATTACCTAAAGGGCCAGTTTCTGGTCCTGGGACATTCACAAAGAATTTTTGGATTTTAGATGATGAGTTGGACTACTTGCATGCAGGATGGAAAAGATTTCTTCCAGCTTTGTATAGATCTACCCGGCACAGCAGTGTGGTTGTGTTGCCTTCTATATCATGCAGCATATGGGCAAGAGAGGCAGAAAACCTCACTCGCTGCCTCATAGTTGAGGTGGTCTGCAGCCTTCATTACTGTTAACTGCTATTACAGAGCAACCCAGAACAAATCTGAATCAAGAAACATAGACAGGAGCGAGTATTTCTGAGACATAGCACACTTCAGAGCCTCTTTTGCTCAAAACTGACCTCAAAGGCTACAATCTGATCCTTTTTTTCAATTTGTTAAAGAAATCCATAAACTCATATATGTTACAAGGAACACTCCCCTCCCCCCTTATTCTGACAAACAAAAATAAATTAGAAACTAAAAAATTTACTTCTCGTAAAGAAATAAATATTAGAGTGAGCAAACCATGATTTTGGCTAGACCTTTTGCCGCAAAGGTATGTGACTGAAATGCACTGTGAAAAGAAGTAGCAATTAGTAGGAAAAAGAAGAGGTAAACATGTCTTTTAACTGTAAATGAAAGTATACATCACCTTCAAGATCTTAATTAAATTTCTCAGCAGGAATTAACTCAAAAAAGAAATCTAAATCCACCTAGGAAGACTTACTCCATAACACAGAGCTTGTTGGTCATAAACTACTAAAGGTAATTTGGAGAGGAAACACAATATGAGCTTTACAGGTAGACTGGCAAGAAACTAAAAATCCTCAAGTGCAGATAAAACAAAGCATATCTTTACCTCCTTCCTTATAGGAACAGATAAATCTGTCTCATGGTTTCAATGAAAAAAAATTAAATTTCTCTCCATAATTTTTAACTAGGAAATCAGTGCCTTTCTGTTGCATTCTTAACGTTTTTACTTTTTACTAGTTTCTCTTATGCACTGGAGTCTTCCTTTTCTCTTGCATAGTCTCCTTTTTATATAAACCTTGGTGCATCACAGGTTATATTTATATGCCCGGTCTGCACTCCCACAGAGCTTGGTATGTATTTTTGTAACTTACTGGATGGTACGTGTGGAAAACGTTCAAGTGCCCTCTAGTGACTGAAACTAGAGTAAATCTATGCCTCGCTACGATGTGATGGACCCAGTAACAGCAATGACGTGGGTGTGATGCGATGTGTTGTGGGCATCAGGCTTTCCCATTTTAACTTTTGATTTCCCTGTTGCTTGACCAACACCGGAACATCTCACAAGCAATATACTGCAGGCCAGCTATAGGGTAGAGACCATCAACCTGATGTAGAGTAGAAGATAGATGCTAAGATGACAGGAAACCACTTACGTTTATTACTTGGTCCATCTTAGGACTAACTGAGAGCTGCAAGAAATAAAAAATAATGATACTCTAATAAACAGTTTATTGCATCCTTCATGAAGTAATTTCTGCTATTTTCATTACTCTATTTAAGAAAATAATGGTAGAAAAGTAATGTAGTAGTAGTAATGGCAGGCAAAGTCCAGTTGACTACTCAGTCTAGATTAGAAAATGGATTGCAAAAATTATGCTCTTTGAATCAGTTCAGATTTTGAACACTTGAATGTAACTAATCCACAGACTAAAAATTTATTCACAGAAATATACTATTTATTTATCAGTTTATAGGCTTTTTAATCTAGATGCTTAGCCATTGGAAATGAAGAACCATATAATACGATACACATAAGTATTAAAGACAACACAGATTGGTAAAATGAATACAAATTTTAAGCAGTAAAGTATGAAGAATAAAAGTGTAAGTTTAGTTTTAAATTTCAACCATTTAAGACAATTAAAAATGCAATGATACATGGAAATAAATTTTTCATTTTAGGTCATAAGTAACCTTCCTAGTCTAAACAATCAGTCAAATAAGGGCAACAAGCCACGTCATGGGGAATTTTTGGCTCATTTGAAAATATGCTGGTATGTGGGTTGGTACAATACAGGCAATTTGATCCAGGAATAAATTGCCTACTAAATAAGGAGTACATGTACCTGTTGGAGTGAGTCCAGAGCAGGGACATGAGGATGATCAGAGGGCTGGAGCACCTCTGCTGTGAAGACAGGCTGAGAGAGTTGGGGTTGTTCAGCCTGGAGAAGAGAAGACTCCGAGGAGACCTTACAGCAGCCTTCCAGTACCTAAAGGGGCCCTACAAGGAAGCTGCAAGAGGGACTTTTTACAAGGGCATATAGGACAAGGGGGAATGGCTTTAAACGGAAAGAGGGTAGACTTAGACCAGATATTAGGAAGAAATTCTTTACGATGAGAGTGGTGAGACACTGGAACAGGTTTCCCAGAGAAGGTGTGGATGCCCCATCCCTGGAAGTGTTCCAGGCCAGGCTGGATGGGGCTTTGAGCAACCTGGTCTGGTGGAAGGTGTCCCTGCCCATGGCAGGGGGGTTGGAACTGGTTGGTCTTTAAGGTCCCTTCCAAGCCACACCATTCTATGATTTATGGTTCTCCGGCTTATTCCTAGTGCTCTGAAGTGATGTTACTTCCCCTCTTTTTACATCAAATTTTTCAACCCGCAAACCATTCATCAAATAATATTTTAATCCATATTGTCCTTTTTTTGTTCTCCATCCTATTTGTCCCTTGTCAGCATCCCCCTTAAAACATTACCTACACTATTACTTTCTCGGTATTCTCATTTTCCTTTTCTCGTCCTCCCTTTTCACAATACATAAGACAAAATGTTATGTTGCAGTCCTCTTAGAGAACAAACATTCCTGTAAATAAATCAAACTCAAATTTAAGGTTGAAGAATAAACTCTAAAAACATCTAAAACTTCCACTGGTATACAAGGGTCTCTGTCTTTCAAAAAAGGCCTGCAAAAGTAGGCTTTAATAGGGATGTTCTATTGTTTTATTTATTGGAGCAGGATTCTTTATTGTGGTTTTATTTTTCAAGTTTGCCTTAGAGAAACTCTCTAAAATGCTTTCTATCCCTCTTGAAGGCTTCAAAAACAATCTTTCAGCACTACCAATTTCCCTTTAGCAGCAGGACAAGTTTGCCTGCCAGCAAGCTAGTTCTTCGTCAGAATGAAGAGCTTCTCATCAGTAAATGCAACACCTTCAACACTGCATTTCAGTCTCTGCAGTAATAACATAGCCCTACCATTGACTTGAAAATAATTAGCCAGCAGTATCATTGGTATTTTTTTCATTGCCAGCACAGCTCTTCAAAGCAATAATTCATCTCTCTTCAGGAACATCAAACTTTTCAATTGAATAATGATGGACTTGAGCAAATACCAGTCTCAGCAGCAAGATTCCTACTGTGGAAACATGTAATCCAGTTTTCTTATGTAGTAATCTAGTGTTTTTAGAACTACAATCAAACCCTCCATAAAAGTGATATAATTGTGTGCAATTAAAGCAAAGTAGCTGAGATCTAAGCTTCTGAGGCCAGTGTTTTCCTTTCAACACACACTTCAAACCAGTCAGCAATTCCCAAACTTCCCCAATGTTACTACCATGTTCACACATACCAAACAAATTCAGGAACCAGTTTGCTCTTTCAGCTTTGAGAGTACAGCAGGAAACACTGTCCCTTTTGTATTTGTATCAGCATGGCAATCCTCTAACTCAGCCTCTCTGACCTAGACTTCAGTCTTCTGAAGAACCCATCTAATCCCCTATGCATGTGAAAGTCCTGAAGCATCTCTTGTGTCCCTAATCCAGCACTTTGATTTACTCTGCTTCAGAAATTCAGAAAAAAAAAAAAAAAAAAGCAGCTAGTTTGAATGCAAGCTCTGGACATATTTAGCTTTCATTCTCAGCAGTCTTCTATTTTTTTTCCCTGTGCACACACTATTTTTGCACATGTACATAGGACTGACACTATATATTTGTACTTTAGCAGGGCTAAACAAGGTGCTGTCCAGCCTCCTCCAAGCCTGCAGCAATACTCCAACAATTTAGCAATTACATGTAAGAAAGAAAACCCATTTATTAAAGCCAAGCATGATTTGATAGAAAAATAATGGTTAAAAGCAACATCTGGAGGTGAACATTACTAGACTTTTCATGGGTATGGTCGGATTACCCAGTTAGGTGGATGTCTTAATCTGAGGAGCAGTAAATTCCTGACCTAGTGGAGGAAGCAGGTGAAGGCCATGGAGGCAATATACAAGACAAGCCTGAAAACAGTAACAGATATTCAGTGAAAAGGCTGTTTAGGTGAACTATGAAAATGTAAGTTCTTCCTGTGTTTGTTGCTGCAATGGTCTGAAGTAATCTTCTGTAATGACTTAGTCCAAGTCCACTTTAGGTTTGCAGAAGGTATTTTTTTTTTTTCTAGAGAGTTAATCGAAACCACCAAAGTGGCTAGGTATTTTTCTGTCATCTCTTAAAAAAAACCCAAATCAATCCAGGCTATGCGTTTATGTATGCAAACGTATTTGAAATATTAACTATGTAAACCAACAGTTGGTTTCCCAATTAAGCTAACTGGTAGCAGCAATTAAGACAGCAACTAGCAGGCTGTAACAGTGTAGTCAAGAGGCTGTCTCCATTTTCAAACTAAGTAGATTTTTATGTGCCGCCTTAGTAAATAAACAAATTGTGGTTTCTTTTACTACAAAGTCTGTGTTGGTTTGATTTGAAAATAAACCTCTTTTTCATCTGTGCCAAAAAGAATGTCCTTTGAAGCTAAAGTGAAAGCTCCAGACACAGTCTGCACCCTTTCTAATAATCAAAGAGCTCTTAACTGAGCACTGATACTCCTCTAAATGGGGCTCTCTCTCAGATCTGCCTTGCAGCACAGTCCTCTACCTTTACATGACTAAAACCCACTTGTCCTCTGCACTTCCCTGCTGATGAGCCACTCACTTCTACTGATGTCTAAGAGAAGGTTCTTCCCCTTCCTTCCTCTTGAGACTCTGCTCTCTTTCTTCTGTTCCTGTTCCAGTACCTCACCATGCTCTTTTCTGACCACTGGCCAATTAGGCAGAACTAGCTTTTTGGTCAGTTTTAAATACCTATGTTTTGGAGGGAAAAAAAAATAAATCAGAATGTTCTGTCTAAATGTTCACAGTTTTTTTTCCTCTATTTCTGAACACTTGATGTATTGCCTTCATGTATATAACATGGGAAAAACTTGATTAGGGTGGTATTCATAGATGTCCTATTCACTCTGAACACATTTCCTTTTCTTCGCCTTGCTTCCTGATAAGTAGAGCTGGTCAGAAGATTTTCTAAGAAGGCATAATCACCAACAGGGATGCTGATTGAAAAGATCTGCCCCAGCCAAGCAGATGGCCTGTCGGAGAACAAGGATTAATCCCTTGTTTCTCCAACACATTATCAGAGTAATAGTGCTTCTAACAGTACCGATTCATGAACAGCATTATTTTAGTCCAAGACAGCTACTGAGGCTACCATGCTCTCTTCACTCCTCCTTACACTGTCAAACCAAAGCAGAAACTCTTGTGCACTGATTTGCCTTAAGATGCTGTGCGGGGAACCGACACTGTCTCAGGAGTTAATTCACAAGTAGTGTTGCCATTCATTTAGGACCAGCAACTCTGTTAGTTACTCGCAGTTATGCCCTCATGAAGAACACCTGGGTAAGAAATTCACAGCTGCATGGTATGTGAGTAATTGCCCTTGTACTTTTGCAGTTTACATTGTACACTCGCCCCTGCCTAATATGAAGTGGTGAGGAAAAAAATCAACATACTAAGAAAGGTTAACTGAAACCATAAAGCAGTCCTTTCCTCAATCTGTCCTTAATTTCTGTCCAAGCATACAAATTCTAAACCATAATTAAATCTTTGAAAAGCTTCTGAAAGATTCTTAAACATACTAAAAATGGAACAACTGTTTAATTCACAAATAACTCAGAAGTTTAGGATTATGCACACTTGCTGCAAGAAAAACAACAAAAAATAAACAGACGAGAGTGTCACAACAACAAGAAAATACAATGAAAATGGCTCCAACCACCACAAGCTAAACATTTTGATTATAGTTCATTCCACCTACACCTCAGTAAAACCAATGTTGAATAAATACAGAGATGGCAGATTCACTTGGACTGAAGTAATTTGACAATTCTGAAGTGAGTTGTGCAGGAAAGCGTATGGAACTCTAAATTCATAAAATGCAGTAGTGACTAATGAGGATGTAGGTGGGGGAGTGTCTGGGAAATATTAACAGGAGAAAAAAAGTAAGGTATTGCTAAAGATAGCACAAGCTCCAATTCCAAGTTTATTATTTTATGGCAAATTATATAGCTAACATTATTAAGATTCAGCCTTGGTAAAAAGAGACAAACTACAGGATAAGCCTAGCTGCACAGAACACAACCCATCTTTCTCATTTGCACAGTAACTCAAAGATTACTTTCCGCTTGAGCAAGCTACTGTTTGCTCCCTTACATATTCGCCTTCTTCCATTAACATTTTATACTAATTGGTATTTAACTTGAGGTTTTCCTTTTAAGAAATCAGAACTGGAAACTAAGGTTAGTGATCTAAATTTCTGTCAGCTTATCTGCAGAACACTTCATTCTTCAGCAGTAAAACCATAAGCTAACATTTTGTTTCCTTCCAGATCTAAAGGAGCAGTTTTTTTCCTGTTCTATTTAACTGAGCCTTCTATTTTGTCATTTTTATTAAAACAATCTTGCACATAAGTTCTTGTAACTGCTTTATACTGGCTTCAAAAAATATACGTGGATAATAATAATTGTCTACTAACAGCCACTCTGATGAGCAGATGTTTATAGCCACAATTTACTGACAGATTGAATACCTGTCCAACCCACATCTCAAAAACCTTTTGCTTTTGCTGTTTTTACTATTTCAGTGTGTTTGCGCTACACTACGCTGTTTTGGTTTTCTGTGCAACTGTTCAATTTTTCTATAACTGACACTTAATTGCATTATTTATAAATGCAAAATAAAACAATCAGACTATGTCAAAACCTTAATGACAGCTACAGTTCAGTTTGCATGACATTGGTGCAGATTAGGCACAATGTATGGGTTTAATCTATCATTCTTTACCTAAACAAAACTTGGGTTAAAGGGAGTAGAAGCTTTGCTGGTAAGATTTACACTCACATTCTATCTCAGCTCTGTGCATGAAATAGCATCCAGAGAAAACCACCTTTTCACGGCATTGATGGTAGAAATTAAAGAAAGAATTAAGAGATCAATGGAAAACAGATTCATTAGCCTGAAAAAATGGGAGTATTCTAGACAAAATTAGTATACCCAAGAAGCATGAAGAATTGATTCCCCTATACACTTTCACAGAGATATTTGGAACACTATGGGAAAACAAAACAAAGCCACAGCAAGATGTCAAGTCTAAAAAGCACTGGAGAATAGGAAAAACTGAACAGTTAATATCTTGACAATGAAGACAGCACAGCAGAATGTTTAAACTATTCAGTTTCAGAGAACTGAAAATTATTTTCTTGGTAAAACAAAGCAAGCTGACCAGAAAAAAAATGGTAGTAAAATTTCAGATTAACCACTCACAAATTCCATGGAATATGTACCGCAGATGTTAGTTTTGCACAGACAAATCAAAACTAATCCTTTACTGAAAGAATAAGGTGATTGTTTCTTAGATAAGGTGACTAATTCTCAGTTGTAGGGTACACCTGCACTCATACTTTTCTGACACACATTAAAGGCAGACCCAGGAAAAGCTCGTTAAATGGTTGCACTACTGAAGGACTCGCTCATCACTGTACAACCTGATGCTAATCAGGAGAGTAAACGTTAACGTTCTCTAAAATGCCCTGAAGTTGCAGTTAGTCAGAAGAAGGTGAAAACAAAAATCTTGACAGCTTTCCCTGAAACAGCGCTGAGGTTATCACCAGTGATGCATCACCAGCTCTTTAAAGCTATGACTATGTAGAGAAAGTGCAGTAGCCAGCTTGACTTGCTACATAAAATGACAAGCAATCAAGGAGAGGCACTGGAACCACAGTGTGCTGTGCTGCATTTGCATACATTAACCAGAACAAGTACCAGCAACTTAAAACCATTGGAAACAAGGAATTCCAGCTATTTTTCAGCCAACACATAATTTTTAACATTGATCACTGTCCTAAAAAGTTAATTTGTTCCTCCAAAAAGCAGAGTGCTTTCAGTTCTTATTAAAGAAAAACTTAAAGACAAATGTCCTGAACCCCAGCAACCTTTGTGGCCTCATCATCTGCCTGTGGAGAATTAGCACTGCTACTAGTTATGATCTGAGGATAGAACTTGACTGTGTATCAAGCTTAAGACAAACACAGAAAAGATGGTCTCTGTGTAAAACAGCTTGCAATCCAGGCAGAAGAATTTGAAACAAGAGCTAGGCATGATAAACAGCAGAGTATCCAAGGAAACAGATGACAGCCTGAGATATTGAAAGGCTTTAAGTGACATGTTCTCAAAGTCATACATGAAATCATTGGGCAAAAGCCCCATCTCCAGTTAACTGCCCTAGACGTATATATGGAGTTACCTGTGGTAGATCAAGTAAGGTATATCACGTCACATCAGAAGAAAAATCTGCAGCATCTTATGCTTAGATGCCTATTCCTTTGAAATATATACCAAGCTCATGTTTGAGTACTGAGACCCTTATATATGACCAGCAGTCAGAACAATAACTACTGGCATCAAGATACAAGGGGAACTTTCTAGAGAGCGCCAGTAGGAAACACTAAACCCAGGATCTACCTGAAACCCTGCTTAGAGCCCTGAACTAGAGCTCAGGCAGATGCCAGAACTCCCTCAATATTAAATCCTCTCCTGAGAGTAGATGCTTACAAAGATTTTTTTAAGCAGGTGAGCAGGGTTCCCTTCTGAGGATGCAGCTGCTGAAGGAAATAAATAGTATCAGCTCTCCTATTCAAATGGTAGCCTTTTTTAGAAATTATAGCACTCAAGCAAAACTTCTGGGCTCCTAAAAAAGCACCCATCCAAAGTATGTGTGATATAAGAAAGCATACTTCACCTTTTCAGTGGCTACCATGCCCCTGTGCAGAGTTTTATGACAATCTCAGGGCCAGGAGAGAAGCATAGAGGTCTGACAGGTTGCTGTCCTGCTCTCCAAGACTATATGTGTGTTTAAACCATGGAAAAAGGAAAGTCCTGGAGGAAGAGTCTCGGACTGCCCACACTCACCTGAATCCCCTAGCCATAGATACACAGTCTCACCCTGCCTTGTGCAGCTCAGTGACTTTTTTGGACACTTACATTTCAGATTTATCTGCAAGCACTATCACCCCTTTCTTTTCCTTTGGGAATAGCTCATACTTTCCCCTCATAACAAACAAACCAACCAACCCCCCCAAAAACAACAAAAAAAAAAAGACCTCAAAACAAACAAAGATTCTTAAACAGTAAATTCGCTTTCTCTGTTTAACTGTTCCTTGGCTGCTGTGTCCCTAATGCTGATTAATGTTAATGGGACCTCGTGTAAAATCACAAAGGGGACCCAGGCCACTACTTTGTACCTGGAATTGTAGGGTTCCCATTTCCTGAGATTCTTTCCTGCTGCAGGAAGCAGCGTGGCTGTCTCAGTAGAAAGGTCTGAGTCAGTGTTGAATCACTGCCCAACATGATGTGAGGAAGGCAGGAGCATGAGTGCAATTTTTGTTTTGCCCTTTTTTTTTTTTACAGACATAAAATTAAGACCACAGCCATTTTAAAGATCACACACCCCAAGGTGCTTTTCACACAATTACCTATGATGGTTGTATTCCTCAGGCCATTTCAAACAGATATAACATTCTGCTTTCTGTATAGTGTTGCCTTAACAGCTACAAAGCTCCACATCCTACTGGAGAAATAACATTTCAACAGTGGATAGGAACAGCAGGAGAGGAAGGGTGACCTTGTGCTTCAATTTTAGTCAGAGGCTTCAAAGATCTGGATTTGATTTCTGAAGCGAGAAGATCAAACTTTTTGGTGAAGTTGGATCAATTGCTTAGATATACATTCAAAGGAAGTGTTTAATACATTCAAAGGAAGTGTTTAATGCCTAAACATGAGCCACATCGAAACTGTAGTCCTGAAAACCACGATCTCCACCAGGCCCATCTGCCAGGCTTCTGGGAAAGGCTAATGCTCAGAAGGCACCAAACACATAACTGCAGAGAACACTGATTTTGATGCTGTCTGTGGAGGAAAAGTAGAGAATTCTGTTTCTTTAGTTAATGGGTGCAATAAATGAGGCACAACAAAGTTCCAAGTTCTAAGTCCTGCTCCAGAGTCAGCACAGGCACATCATCCAATAGCTGTTTTATGTAACACACAAACCCTCTCCAAAGTGGTAACTTAAACCCAGCCCTTTTATTTTCCCTGGTAAGTGTCCAAAAAATTACACTAAGTATCACGTTACTCCTCACTGGGCCAGTGAATCTGCAACAAACTCCCATGAAGCAGAAGAGCTTCAACAGAAAGAAGGGGAGTATGGTGAAGAGCTGGAGGGATTACTCATTTTTGGAAGATGTGAATGTGTTCATGAGTCAGGTGAAGACAAGAATCAACTGGTATCTCCTCCATCTTGGATCAGTGTTCTAGCCACCGAGATTGTCCTACTGCAAGAGTTGCCTTCCTACACTTTTACTGAAAACAATGACTCACTCTTTTTTTGTCAGGTTGAAGGCAAGCTACCTTACAAAGAAAGCATAGGGGCTGCAATTCCTAGGGAAGCAGTATTTTGTACAATTGGATGGATGGAGAGGGTAGGATTTAGGATTTAACACAGCAGTGCTTTGCATTGTCCTATTAGGCCAAACATGCAACTCTTTGTTAACCATTCTGGTTCCTAAATTTCCAGGTATCCAGTGTTCCCCAGGCAGTGTTTACTGGGTGCAAGAAGGAACCTACACACCAGTTGTAACTCTCAGCCTGCCTTGTGCTGGAGGAAAAAAAACCATGGGCTGTGATTTGGGCAAGGCCTGTGACAAAACTGTAACTGAGTTCATAGTCTGTGAAATGCTCGTGGGCTTTTTCAGCACAAAACATTATATAAAACATGAGGTACTGTTGGACTGATTTCCACACCAGAAAGGAAACAAACTGTCTCTTTTCAATGCCACTTACAAAATTCCTTCTTGTCAGTGACAGCAGGAGGAAATTCCAGACAACTAGAAAGCCAGCATGAGAGAGTGAGGAATACCACTCTAAGCAGCTTTGCATCATGATTTATTACATGGTTTGTACATTCTGTTAAAGCTCTTTCCTGTTTTGTAGCCCGTGGTTGAAAGAGCTGAGGGTGTGCATTCACTGCCCTGAGCCAGGCATTGTCTCCGCTTCTTAGTGATGATTTTTAATTGGGTGCACCACCCAGTTGAATCCACTGGCACAGGAAGACCAGGTGCAAATAATTGAAAGTCTAGAAATAGTAGGAAGTGAAACACAAGATAGTTGCCTCAAATTCTGCAGTGGTCAAATGCCAGATCTTTTTAAAAGTGAAGAAGATAGTTAACTTATCAGTCTTCATCTCTTTCAGACTTGTATGCCACATCTTTTTTTTTTTTTTTTTAAATATAGTTTCTCCTAGTGCAAATAGACTAATCAAATCAGCAGTGATTAGTAAGGAGGCCTTGGACATTACTTTGCATGCCCAGAATAATACAGTGATTTAGCTCTATGTGAAATGTATCCAAAGCTTTTGTATGTAAGGAATTTCTATAGCTGTATTTTCAACAGTGTTCTGTGCGTTAAACTAGAAATGGCCTGGACAAGCTGTGCTACTATCAAAATAGATAATTCCTCTTCCCCGCTAGCAATAGGATATAAAAAGTAAGAAGCAATATTGCCAAGGCAGAAATTACTTTCTGAATCCCCTAAAAAATTAAGTCAGTGACAGTGATACTAGGTGCTATTAAAGAGCTGAAACATGCACTGAATTAGAAATTGAAAGAATAGCAACAATGATTTAAATCTGAATGTGTGAAATTCCTGGGAGATCCCTAAATTATATCCTCAAATCTTGATGACCTTATACATTAGTGCAGATAATAAAAGTTACTGTAAACTACAAATACGCACATGTCTGCAACAAATTATTCTTGTTCTATTGTACTCTCATACCATCCTATAAAATAACTTCAACTGTTCAGGAAAGCAGAGAGATTTCAACACTTCAGAGAAACAAGAAAGCCCTTAATAAAATGATCCTAGAACGAAAATTCATGCAAATTCACTGACTTCAAAAGTGAATGCATCTAGCACAGCACTAAAGCAGCTTATTAAAACAAACATCTATTTTTAACAAAATTCCTTTTTCTACCTAGATTGAATGTAGACTGTAAGTCTCCAATGCCAACCGAACCTAGGAGACTCTGTGAATAAGTGATGAGACCAGCAGCAGGGCAGTGCAAAGCCAAAGGCTCTGCAGACCTATTGAGTCAAGTTTTGGACTGATGTGAGTTCTCACACAGATGAACTGCAAAGCCCTGGAAACATTTATAAGGCCCATATTGACAGACTCATGACTACCAAGGAGGTGCTAGTCTAACAAAACAAAACAAAAAAACATTCCAGAAGAGAACCAAAATAGCTAAAAAGGATCTGAGTGAGGTCTTGCCCATCAGTCAAAAACAAGATGAAATGTTTAGGTTTTGTGTAGACCCTTTGTTTCAGGACAATTTCACCCTAGTAGAAAGTGGTTTTCCTTTTTAACCCACAGCTATACGTGTTTCACCACAGGATAGGTTAAGCCATGTTTTTTAAAAGCTTGGCATGAGTATTCTGGGTTTGTGAGTGAGGACAGGAAAAAACATATTAAAAGGTACAGGGACATGTTTATCTGCTCTCTCTAATGCAGTGATCTTGTGAGATTTTAATGATGCTTTATTTGTTGTTTAACTTAGCACTTTTGAATTAAGACATTTTATTAATGAATTCAGATATGCAGAAGAGAGGTCTGACACATGACTTGTAGGTGTTACTTAGGAAAAGTCTGACCCTTCTCATAGCATTTTATTTATTTACTGATTTTTTACTTCCACTATCAGTTTGTTTTACTTAAAGATAGGCAGAGGCATTATTTCCCACTCAGTTTTGATTGTACTTTCCCGTCCCTTTAATTAAGTTGCAGTTTTCTCTTTTAATAAGCTCTGAATTCATTTGTCGTGAAAGCAGTTTTGCCCACTTGGCAAAATGGGATTTGTCGGTTTACTCGTTCCACCTAATGCCAAAAACATTTTGTAAAATACTAAATACTTACAGCTGTAAATCATTATTTCTGTAACAACTGTAAGTCAAGGCTCTTTCTTTATACATCACAGGACAGGTAGACATCCCCATCCATATTCTGTGCAATACCTGTTGCTTTGAAAGGCACCAGAGCTGGATGCCGTGGTCCAGAACCAAGAGGCGGCTGGCTGGCAAGGCAGCAAGGCAAAAGTACCAATGAATTTTAGTACTTCAACATATCCTTTCATGACCAAGGATCATCACTGTCTATGCTATTCAAAGCAGCATGCTGACAGGTCAACTTAAACTAGCCCTTCAATACCTGACCACCCCAAGCCATGTATATTATGCCATGCAGATAGGCCCCTTTGAGTCCTTGGGTTAAAAATGGCTACGTTCCTCTTTAGCAAAAAAAGCTTCAAGGAAGCCTGATTTCCCAGAGGAGAATCCCTGTACCTCCTCTCCCCTTGCACCCTGAAGTGAGCTACCGAAGCGGACATGGAGATACATTAGCATATGGTGATATCCAGAATTGTTTTCAAGGGCTCAATAAGATGTTAAACAGAAGCCAACAGTCACAGGAAGTGTGATGTGGATATATGGAATACAACTTTCATTCTAGCCTTTGAAAAAGTTATATTTTGCTTCTGGAAAGCATTTAGCTCCCTGTGAGTTATCAGAAACCTAACATTTATAGAGAGCTGAGAATTTCTTCCCTGAAGCTGGTACTACAGTTCCAATTATCACAGATCACTGTACCATCTGTGAGCAATTACCTTTCACTTCCTCTTTAAAAGGTAGTCAACATGCTAAGCTAAGTCGGGCCTCAGTTCTTTCCTAAGGTTTGAATGTGTGAACAAAGACATTCAGAATAAGATGAAGTTCAGCTCAAGCCTTCTCCTCCAACTTGGCTATATCAAGAGCTGCTGCTTCAAAAATGCCCATTCTGTACTCTAAATTCTCCCCGCTTTTCTGTCTCTACTTCAGAAACCCCTTAAATCTCCATAAGAGCAGTAGCACTCTTTAGATGGTACTACTCTCTTTCTATGAACCATATAAAAGGTTGTTCCTCTAGGGGAATGGATGCTGCAAAGCTAGAGTTATTTCTGCCCCTTTTTCCAGAACAGACTATTAACTCCTCCATCCTTGTATGCTACCAAGTTTGTTCTTACACCATCACGTTAGTGAGAATAGTAACCCTGGGGACTGAGTGACATTGTACATTTGAAAAAGAATTTCTTTAGCCATTGAACTACATCTTCGACAAGATGACAAGATTAAAAGGGGATGTCAGTACGTGGTCAGTGCTGTCCAGGTTCTATTTTATGTAGTGGAACAAAAGAAGCACCATATCATTACAAAAGGCCATTTTTAAAGTCTTTAACTGTTTCTTCAATGCAGCTGATCATTCTTTCTGTATTTTTAAGCATTCAGAGGACTGATTATTTATTATAGCAAAGAAACACTGTAATATATGATATCTTCTTGTATTTCTACAGCACCTCTTCTAAATGAAGGTCCTAAAAAGATTACCAAATTTATCAGATCTAAATGTTCTGAACAGCTCAGATAAATGTTGGAAAAGCATATGTGTTTTTGAGTTTACATTAGTTCATCCACATACACGTTTTCTGGTTTCCTACTTCAGAAAATGTGTATTTTCTTCACAATCCTTGGGAGCTATGTTAGCACCCACTTGTTTTTCATCATCAACAGCAGTGCTAACAATATTAGCATCAGCAGACACTGTTGCCAACTGGAAGCATTCTCCACAGAGATGTATGAACTCTGGATAGGATTAGAAAACCTCAAGGTGTTGACTTATACTGGTGGAGCACTGAGGGGCAACTTGTGCTCACCCCTGTTACTGCTGTTCTGCGGAGAAATTTTAAGATCTGTAGTCTTCAGTCCACCTTCAACCTCATTTAAGAGGAACAAATGCATAACATACAAACCAGGATGATATTATTATGGCAGTGGTACTCTGGTCTTTGCAACAACCCCAACTGCCAATGCAGTATTTCTAGTATGATCTCAAAAAGTCTCCAGAAAGTTTTCAAATAAAATATTATAAACACTTCTTAGCTCTCCATTATTTATCTAGCTGTAATACTACTGGTATTCTTCATTACTTTTCCAGATCCATACCATATTTCTACCACTAGTACCTACTACTACTAGAGGTCTAGTCTAAAGTTTAGGATTAAAAGAAGGATGAATGATTCAGGCCTCTCGGTCAAAGACACACACTTTCCACAGTCAAGGGAGAAGCAGTTACAATAACTAAATTAAGCAGATAGTCCATGGGTTCCTTATAGTCTCATAAGCCTTGTTTAATTCCAATGCATACAAGATACCACTTCTGCTATTCACAGTAATTGTAAAAAAAATCTATTCACTGTTCAGCTATAAAGGAAGACAAAATCTCTGCCTGAAGGCAAGAAGGCTAATTCTTACTGCTTCAATAACACTAATTGATAGAGTGCAAACTCCTTTAGAAAAATATCATTACTTCAACTGTGATGATGGAGCCTCCCATAGAGCCAGTGTGTGAAGTTTCAGGTTTTGGAGCTCCTTTGGTGAGAAATTAGTGTGACTAACAATAAAGTCGTGGCTACAGGTGTCCTAGTGTAACTTCTTGTGCTCACTGTACCAGCGCTCCTCTAATTCCCTCAGTGTTGCACAGTGTCTTTCTAATTTTGCTCACAGGATTTTATAGTGCCAGCCCAAACCATTCTATGAAACGCCAGAACAAAAGATAAGCTGTGAGCATGACATTGTTAATGGATACTGAAATTAAAACACACCAAAAAGATGTGACTGGCTGAAAGACACAGAGAACACTGGTATAAAAAAAAAACCAGTAGCAAAGTCTAGTCATACTTCGTCACAGACTCTACCACCCTCAACAACTCATAAAATGATGAAGCACGAAGGCTGAAGTGAAAGGCACCATGTATTTCTTGCAAAGACTCCCTCATACACACACTAATGAACTGCTGCTGCAATCCCACATTAATCATTCCAGCATCCTCTGCCCATGTTTCTAAGTCAAGTACTTGCACTCCCATTCTCGACTTTTGCACAGGGCAGGTTTGGCTCTGTATGAAAATTATCCTCAAATCTCTCCATATCTTGCCATTTAGTATTCCTTCTAGTTGTCTCTTGCAAAAAAGATCTCATCTAAGATTTGGAAAGTAATGAGGTAATAGTTTTGGAAACCATTTAGATAAATATCGAAAAAATAAAATAAGAAAACAGCCAACACCAATTCATTTTCTATGTCAATTCCACCAAATAAGACTTAAACATTTCACATCAACTGCCGAGTCTCTGAGTCTTTGATTGCAGAAGCTGAGGTGCTTTGTTCTACTTCCTAAACAAACTTTTTTCCCCTTCTGATGTTTATAATTCCTATACAGTCTTATAATTTCTGTAACACCAGCCTATTTTTTCAAGGGTTTAATACTTAGCCTTAGGCAACAACCATGCTAGATTCCACAATAATATTGTCAATGGTTTCTTCTTTGTAATTCCCAGTGTGGTTTTACTTGTTGGTACGTGGGATTGCACAACTCTTTTAAGATGTGCATTAATTTTTTTTTTTTTTTTTTTGTCTTTAGTGCTTCCTCAAAAACTTAGATGATGCATTTTCACTTAAGGGTTTAAAATAACTCCTGCCAAGAATGACTTCAGGTGTCATGATGCCAAGAGGCAGTTCTGCCAGTCAGCATCAGTACTAAGTGATGAGAAAGCTACGTACATGGACAGGGGTTTGAAGAACTCTGAAGCGCTCCTTTACAAAAATTGACACACCAGACATTAAAAATAATAAGGAAGGAAACAAAACTGTGGCATGGCTATGAAATGAGACTGCTCAGAAGTCAGGAAACGTGAAAGCAAGCAGGGTCTATGAGCTTTTTCTATATTCAGGGCATATAAAGCTCACTCCAGTACAGGCACAGAAGGATTTGCATACTGAAGGGCAGTGGTGTGCTGGAAGCTACGTATGACTGTGAAAGCATTTTGCTTAGCACCAATGTTCATATTCATCACAGAATCCCAGAATGGCTGGGGTTGGAAGGGACCTCTGGAGATGATCCAGTCCAGCCCCCTGCAAAAGCAGGCTCACTTACAGCAGGTTGCACAGGATCACACCCAGGCAGGTTTTGAGTATCTCCAGAGAAGGAGACTGGCCACAGGGCTCACTGCTGGCTTGTGGTCAGAACTGCTCACCTGTGCTGCCTTAACTGAGCAAAGCACTTATGCCAGTGAAGAAAATGCCACTGCCTCTAAGTCCCCTAATAGCTAACTGTTCTCCAGTAACCAGTAGTCTAACAAGGTAGAGAGAGCTGAGCCAATGTGCAGTCAACTAGTAACACTTAGAAGGTAATTTGGCCACTTGCTTTTAATTACCCTGTGCGCTACTTGCATACAGCTACACTCCTGCCTGCTTACCTCAGCTTTTTAATCTGGTGTTTCCTGATTTTGAGCCTTGATCTGATAGGCTTCTTGATTCTTGACAAAACCTCTTTGTTGTAATCAGAGTCCAACTCAGTTTGCCTCACACAGGGCACCAATTGTCACAGCACTTTCCAGACTACCAAGCTGCAACAAGCCATTACCGTTGGTCAGAGTCTACTGTCTGTGCTGTATCTCCTTCTTCCAGAGGTCAGACCACACTGCTCCTCCTCCTCCGGCTGACACACACACACCACACCCCCCCCCCCCCCATCCTCAGGGCTATTTAACCACTTAGCAGGAACGAGCTACAGCTGCACATCATCCATGTCCATCAACCCACTGCCTCTGAGGCCAGGCCACAGCTGCATGTTATCAATGCTAATCAACCCCCTGCCTTCATTCCCCTACACCACTTTTGAGCTTGTCTGGCCCAGACCTAATAATGGGTGTGCACTTCCCACGTGTTGTGCACCATATAGTGTACATGTGTATTACACAGGTAAAGAACTCTGATATTAACATCTTCCCAGCAAAGCAGAAATTGCTTAGCTCTCAAGACCAACAACGCATCATACAAAGGAATTGCACCTTACTTACACAGTTACAGGTACTTACACATAGTACCACTATGTTTAAGATCCCTGGGAAAATAAGAAAAAAAATTCCTGGATTCATGTCAGGATCTGCACACCTTCAGGCATACTCATGAATATTCATATTCATAATATGAATAATATATTCATGTTCAGGCTCATCATTCAGATTCGTCTGGGTCTGGTGAGGCAAGGGATGAAGTAGTGGCTACCCTAAAAGTTCACCGGCACTGGGGTGCTGCCTGCACAGAGCAGCTCCTGTAAGAGAGGCTGCTCCCTAGCGTGCCTCAGCTGGCCGGGCCATGCGGAGGCTGAAGGCTAGCACAAGACGTGCCTGGGCTCCCTATGCCCACAGCACCTCTCGTTGGCAGTCTGAGCTACGAATGCCCACCCATCCCACCAGCCCTTCCAGCAGAGGATGTCTGGGCTCCTTTCAGGAGGCATTTGGCCATATTTTCTGCCTGAGATTGCTTTTATGATATCTCCAAGAGGGAAAATTGAGTGCCAGGCCTATCACAGTGCCTCCAGCTATACAATGCACAAGCTCAGGATGAAGATACAAGTGTCCTAAAAGAAAGTTTTCTCTGGAATTCTCTGATGCCACCTTAGCCATTACCTGAGTGAAAACTTAGTGTAGACAAAGCTATTGCACTTGCATGAAGCATCGTTTCCTTGTGGCCCTTTGAGAGCTGTCTCGAGCTGCCGGCATCAATGTCAAAATGTAAATTAAACTTAACCCCACTTAAGAGATCTCAGAACAGTCAAATGTTTTGCACTATTCAGTAGAAAAACAGTCATATGAACTAATTGGCCTGACAGGGGTTTTTTCTCCAATTCTTTTACACTGTTTATCCTAATCATCGCCAATGCATTTACTCATTTCATCCAGTGCGAAGCAATTTAAAATAAGTTCACACATTTGTTTGTTCACAAACATCTAAAAAATGTCTTTTGTGTAATTCATTTTAAAAAGCTGCACAATGAAAATAAAGCTTTCAAATAGCCTCATATGGAATATTACTCTACTGGAAGCATAATGTCACAGAAACAATTTCCAGTTTCACTATTTCTGTGCTATGCAGCAATTTTCCACATCTAGTTTTATCACCAATGTCTTACTGTATTGCCAGCATCTGTAAAGGATTTCCTTTACCTGCCAACATAAAAAAAAAACCAACAAAAACCCCACACAACAAAAAAACCCAAAAAACCCCACACAAACCAAAAAACCAAGACACAGACAGAAAGCAACCATGCTTCTTTGGAGTTCTATTTATTTATTTTAATTTCTTTTTGCCCACTCGACCAATAAATTATGCATAAGGATAGATAATATTTCAAGCTCAACTTTTGACATGGATAAAGAGGGATACTTTTTTTCCAGAGTGAAAGACTTGGACTAAACACATGAATATTTTTAAAGTCTCATGTCAACTTTGGATTGTGTTAGAGGGAGATATTTATTACCTTGCTATTTTATGTTTGATGTTATAAAACTCCTTCAAAGGGATTCAGATCTTTCTGCTTAGCTCTGTATATTCTGACTTGGCCATATGTGAAGGGTGCTTATATGTGTGAACTACAGAGGGGGTGTGGCTTGTCTTGCTCATAGCATTATATATTTACGAGTTAAATCACCTGGTTTTCAGATTTTGAGAGAGGAAGAAATGCACATATCACAAGAAAAATTGTGGGGCTAAATTATAACTGAAGCATTTTATCTGTGATTATATCCCACTCTTCCCACTTCATGCAAGACACAGTTAGATCCTTCATACTGTTATCTGCTGCAGACTCTCTGTGGTTTCCATCATGGAGGATATGAGACACAGAAGTCTGGTTATTTTTCCTTATAATCTGTTCTATTCAAAGCTACTTTTAGTCCAGTTGCATACCAGTAATTGTTGCTTTGCAAGACAACAGCTTTGAAGAGCTGAGAAAAATTAATAATAATTTAATTAAAGCTCTGATTTTTTTGTCAGGCTTTGATAGTAATCAAATTTTCATTTTAATCAAATAGTGATATCAAAAGAACCAAAGAAAACTATCATGCAGTGTGTTGAAAATTGCCATTAGACACAAGCTAATTAGTCTTGTTTTGAAAAAGAGTGGCTGGCTAACAAGCAAAAGCAACGGTTCAATAAGAGGAAGATTTTCTAAGTAGAAACACACCCATGTACGAAACCACTAAGATAATAAAAGCTAATTATTATCAGGATTAAACAGTGATCAAGGAAATCTCTCTGATTACTAGAGCCAGAGTAGCGAGAGTGAGTGAACAAAGAAGTGAACTTTCACTATATAAACGGAAAACTTGGAGGGGATAGTGTTGACGTACGCGAGTTACCAAGGGGGACTTGACAGCTGATCCACATGACATAAGGAAAACATAGCAGACTTATGAAACATTTTTAAAAATCCAATAATCACACTTTCTTAATAAAAAGACTACTACATGGGTATCTAATTATCAAAAATAATTATAATCTGGAAAACACAACTACATGCCTTTTCTGTTTATGCACAGAAGACTAATTCTTTGAACTACACAGAGCAGATACATTCTGGTTTAATGTGATCAAATAGTCCTAGCCCTCCTACAATTTTTTTTTCCTCAGCTGTTACTAGAATTGGCAAGGCTTTCTTAAACCAGGCTCATCACTCTTGCTTCTGTAATATCTGTAGAGAGGAAAACTGATGGCAGCTGTGCATTGCAGCAATGAATATACCTTCTGAATATAGTGTTTGCGGTTTACAAGCAAGTTATAACTTCAGTGGAGGGGTATCAGGCCATCTCCATGGAAAGGAGACATTTTTTTGTAGGTAAGATGCCATGGATGCTGATATGTGACTACATCTAAAAAAGAAAGTGATGTCCTACCTCCTTGAGGTAGAGAACTTAAACATCCACGTGAAATACCTATTAGCTAGGATAAAAGATTAGACCTAACGTGCAGAGATACACAACCATACTTTATGCTACCTCTTGAACAATAATTAGATTCAAATGATAATATTCAAGCCCAGTATTTCTTGGCTGGCTTCCTTCTTTCTCCTGTGTGCTTTTGGAGCAATGGATTAGAAACACATCTGACTTGTATGGAATTTGCATAGGGTGACTTTAAAATAAAGTGACATTGTGGAAATGGTAATTACTTTGCTAATAGTTAATAATCTAATCGTGTCTCTTCCCAAGACAATGAAATAAGAGGATTTGTTGTCGTCTGTGAATCACTGACAAATCTGTCCAGTGATTTAGTCCAGTAGGACTAAAACAAAGAACACAGAAGCCCCAAACCTCCATTTTATTTTAAAAAGGTCAAAATAGTCACCGTGTATCTTACACTTACTAAAACTGACAACAAAAAAGCCATTTAATATCAAGTGAAATGATACAAATGCAGCTGTACTTTATGTACTAAAAATAGCATACAGGTATTTCACTTTCCTCCTCATCTTTCCATTTTGGCCCTACTATTTGCTGTGATACAATAAGAGAAGACAGTTGATGTTCTTGGTAGTAAGAGGCACATCTGGATAGTAATGGATTCCTGGGGAGGAGCACTTCCCAGCTCCATCATCCCACCACAGAACCTGTGAGGAAGCCGGTGCCGTACAAACTAGGACAGTGTGTTTTGTTTCCTTGTGCTGGTTGGCTAAATGGGGGAAAGTAGTATTTTAAGTAAGCCCCAAATGCCCTGAACTGGGAAAAAGACACCATAAACTTTCTATCAGGTATAATTCTGTGCAACCTGCTAGAAGGAATGGAGGGAAGAAAAGAGAGAGTTTGGTCTCAGTAGAGAGATGCCAGAGACAAATCTGGCCAACTATGCTCACAACAATGTAAAAAGAAATTAGCCACTCCAACCACCAAAAAACCCAACTCAACCCGAACTGAACTAAAAAAAACCCTTTTGCAACAGCTTAACTGATATAGCTTTTTAAGTTTCTAAGAAAAATGGCAGTATACCTGAAAGAATAACCCCTAGTTTCTGCCAAATGGTAACCAATAAAGAAATTTCTACTGATATCAGAGGATTCAATATTCTCAGAAAAACCCATCTTATTTCCAACCTTATCAAATACTAGCATAAATCTGTTTTCCAAGGGAACACATCCAAGACAAAGCACTTTTCCATGGAAAAATTATATTCTAATAACTTATGTCAGACAACAAAGAAAAATAACAAGTGAGTTCCTGAACCTTAAATACTAGGTCATAAAACTCAAAGGAGGAGAACAGTTTGCTCAAAACTAGATGAAACTGTGGCAGACTTTTTAGACTCTTTCTGCAGTGGGAGCTTGTGTGTTCAAGGCATGTTTGTACAATATGGGAAAGAAGCAAGAGTAAGCAAGACAAGTGGCGATTCCAGGGAAATCATCGTAGAAAATATCTGCCTTCATAGTTCAACAAGGAACCCTGTGCTTTAGGAAAGCTGTGACAGGGAGCTGCAGCAGCACTGTATCATACAAAAAACCTCCATACCTCAGCATTCAGAAGTGCACTCTGTGTGCTTTTCTGCATACCAATTCCTTACAGTTTACAGTTCAGGACTGAAGAACCTTCAGTATCTCCTCCCAGCACATTTCAGTGCAGTATGTAAACACAAGCGATGTGTTTTAATTGGCAGTCACCAGTGACCTGTGCTATGACAGTACAGGATGCAGCTGGACGTGTCACGAATACAGAGCAACAAGTTCAACACACATGCCATTGTGCAGAGACCACAGGCCCAAACACAGAACTTTAAAATAGCCCTCGGATGATTTGAAACCAGGCAGAACAAAATCTGGTCTTCACTTACATGAGCAAACTGAGTTAGTGGAGAATGAACAGAGTATGCTTTCCCCACTTACTCCCGTCCCAGGGAATCATCAAAAGATTCCAGCCTGAAATACCCCAAGTGCCAGGAAGGGGTTCTGACCTGGAAGTTAGCTTTGGAGGCCTGTCAGGCTCCTAATTCTGTCTACAATGCCATGAATTAGCATTAGCAAATACATGCTAGCCTACTATTTGTTGTAGAAGAGAGATTATTTTCCATGCTCCCTTTAGTAAGCCTGCATTGCACCATTCCACCATTCCCACGTGTTCAAGCAGCAAAGAACTGCAAGCTCATAAAAAAAGATGTGTTTGTTTCCCTTTAACCTTATCTACCTCCTGTGATTAATATCAATCTGTCAGGATAATTTTCCTGCAAGTACGTTATTTTGAATATTAAAATAAACACTTAAAGCACAAACTGCTCTGTATAGGTTTACTCAAAACCAGAATTATTCATCTATGTTCAAAAACCATACTTCCGTTATTGAAAAGCATTCGTTCTGTCATTATACTTAATTTCCATTCTTTACAAATGGAAGCAAAGTAAGAACGTGTGTAGTTTTTTGCTGCTTCCTTATGATAAAGTACTGTGTTTACTGTTTGTTTTGAAATGAAAGAGCTTTCTTCACTTTTTTTTTTGGTAGTTTTACTTGGCAATCCTTAAGATGGCAGGAAAATGAACTGAAAAAAACCAAGAAATCTAGTTCTGTTTGAATCAAGATGGTAAAATACAAACAGGTTTTTTGTACAAAATATTGTGGGGTTTTGCTGAGGTTTTTGTTTTCCACTTTCTAAATAAAACCATGAAGAAAATAAAGGCAATGATTTTCCTGAAGAGCTAATGTTTACAAATTTTGACTTTATCAAAGTAACTAGACAATTTCAGAAGGAATAGCAAGTTTTACTGAATAAGGTAATAAGGTTGTTTCCATTAATATGTCTGGTGGTTTGTTTGGTTTTTTTCCTTTCTTTTCTTGCTGAACTACTTTAATGACATTTTCAAAATCTGATTGAACAAGGCCATGGAAAACCTGAAGCTAGACCTGCTTTGAGCAAGACTTTGGACTCTGTAATCTTCATAAGTCACTTACAACCCAAATTTTACTACAAATCTAAACAGCACAGCTATTTTCTGTTCCATTCTTTATCCAAAGTAATTGGTTAAAAATATCCAGTCAGGCCAGGTTCAGAGCAAGTCTGAAACAGCTACTTACTCCCAGTATCAACACAACTATAATAACCTCCATATGATGCTGTATCTCACGCTGTGGTCATAGCCTTGTTTTCTTTCCTGCCTCACCTTTATATTTTAAATTAACACCTATTTAATTCAAATTCCTGACAAGTCCTGGAAGAAAAGCTTTTTTTGTGAAGTATTAATTATCTGTATCTCCTCAACTAAGGACTGAAAAATGCTCAATTTAAGTTTTTTTGTTCTTTCAACAAATTATGACTACCAACTATATTAACAACAGCAACAGCTATTATTGATTGCATTTGTAAGATTAGTATCTGTTTCCACATTCTGTATTGATTTATTGGGCTAATTTTGAAGTATCTAGGCTGTAGGAAACACTAGTGTCCTAAAACCAGGAACACAGATATAACCCAGAGCTAATTAAAATACTACATTTTTGACTTACAGATCTGGTGACTCGCAAGCTTATGCTTTTACTGGCATACAATGGATACATGCCAACATACCTTGGTTTTTTTTTTATAAACCCATCTGTTTGCAATGAAACAGTCCTTATAATTTCCCAATTGACCCATAATGAAGGAGAGCAGCCAGCCAGCTTTAAAGCACCAGTTGTTAGTATCCTTTCTTAACCTAGGTTTGTGAGGTTACCTTTGCTGTTAAGTATATTTTGTGAAGGTGAAACTGGAAATGCACGAGTACATGCACACATGTGTATATGTGTTCTTTCTACAGAGAAAAAGAAATGTAAAATGTCGTTGGAAGTGGCTGGCATATACTTGAAAATTACCAGGTGAACCGCTTCAATGAGTGAGGTCCTGCCTTGGTCACAGCAGTCCAGTCAATAGTATGATGTAAATGTCATTATGGTATGCTGTCCACATCACAGTCTGGATATAAGTTTGGTTCTGGGGACGTAAAAGCTGTTTTTGTAAGTTACATTCAAAAACTTTTCAAATTATGTCCCAATGAAGACAACCAGGAAACTCCTGATGCTACCAGAATGGATGGCAGCAAGATTATGTTGTTTGGAGAAAAAAATTGCTTGGCTAGTTCATAGCTATTAACATCATATTTATTTATATCTTCCTGAGACCGTGATAACAATGGGAACTGAAATTCTGAGTACTAGAAAAGAGGAACCTGCAAGTGTCAATTCTGCCTTTCCCAGCTGGTTTAGTACAGACCATTGACAGGTGGGCAGTAGCGTTCAGCTGCAGATCACCAACGGTTTCTTCTGCCTTGTGAGGCTACTTCTATATTTAACAGATAAAGCCAAAGGTTAATATTCCTGAATAAATCAGGGAACAGTAACAATATAATATTTTCTAAATATTATTGATATTTTTCTTGTGATTAAGAAAAGCTTTTCTAAGGCCAGCTATAGACAAGTGTTACGTAACATGTGCCACAGATTATAACAGCTTAAACAGACACCTAGTTTATGGAAATAGATACACAGATACTACATTCTGTTTGAAGAACTAAAAAACACACATCAGTCAGAAGACAAATGTATATGATATGATCTTCATAGCAAAGCTAGAACTCAAAGGAGTTGTCCAGCCTTTGCCTCATCTTTTGCCTGTGGTTTCCTTCTGATGATCAGTGACTGTCCATGTTTGCTAAATAACTACTTAGCAGCTCATTTAAAGACACTCCAGAAATCACATGCAACAAGTTGTGAATGTTTCTGCTTTAAAGCAGCCAGAGTTCCTCTGAGATTCTCTCTTCTGACAAAGTTTAGATACCTGTCAGTCGCTTGTCTTGGTGTTTACTGATGCAAAGACATGACAAGTCAAAAAGATACTCGGAAAAAAAGATTTGCAACAAAAAGCTATCAGACTTGATCCACACTGCAGGTCCAGATCACAGCATGTAATGAATCTGTATTGCAGATGGTTTATAATGTACTTTGCCCATTCTACCCAGGTAACTTTGTGGTGGAGGCAAGGACAACTAGCTTTGAACTGAGAATCCAAAGAAGACTTCTGAAAGTCTAAGTAAGAAGATTTGATAATACCAAGAATCAAGTGTAATACATACTATAAGAAAAAGTAGTATATTTTTAACTACCCTAAGAAGCGAAATTTATTGGTAGCATTAGAGGTGCTATAAACAGGAGAGATACAGCAGGGGGTCTGAATATATTTGGCTAATAACGATTTTTAATATATAACACATAGCATATGTTTGTTTAGCTCTGTGAGAACCTGGTAATGTGTTTTCCAAAGAAGGGTGATATACACCTCAAATGGGAAGTGGTACCCTATAATGAAAACAATTTACTGACAACACCAGTTTTGCTTCTATCTGCATGAATTAGGACATAATACTGAAACACAGCCCTGCGAAGAAAACCTGTCAGTTGGGGCTCAGCATTCTTATGATATGACAAGCCTTGAAGGTGGCAAAAATATCCAAGACTTCACACATGGAAACTAATCCATGTTGGGTTGTGGGAATTCCTCTAGGGCAGGGGTCCTCAAACTTTTTAACCAGGGGGCCGGCGCGCGGATGAAGTGGCAGGCAGTCATCTGTGGCTGCTTGGTTTCCCCCCCCAACCCTGGCAGGGGGGTGGGTGGGGGGTGGGGGTTCTGTAAATACCGGGGGCTGATTGAGGACCCTGGGGGGCCGTATCCAGTCCGTGGGCCGTAGTTTGAGGACCCCTGCTCTAGGGAAATAATGTTTTGTTCAGGGGCTCCCAAGTAAGTGAAAATGGGGAAGATCCTTTATTTGGATTCATTTTCACAAATGGATTGGAATAGAAAGGAAGACATAAGAGGCAGGTCCCTTCCTCAAATTCATTTTGACAAAACTCAGTGATGAGAAATTACTTTACTGACTTCACATATTTTAAGTCAGAGGTAATTTTGGCAACAGCCCATTAACAGGTGACCCAAGCTGTAACTCAGAGAAAAAAAAAAGAAAAAAGAAAAAAGAAGTACATTCCAATGTTTCCTTTCTGACAGTATAATCCACATGAGCTGTGCAAAATACGCTCTACATGCTCAGCTATCTTCCAGAGGGCCAAGAAGGTGAAAAGTAGCCTAGAGGTAAAAAGCAATTTTTAACAGGCAATAAAATCTCATTATCTTAATGCTACAATAATGTACACTGTCATGGGAAATAACATGTTCCTTCACGCAAAAATGTAACCATACACATTGTAGTCTTTGTTCAAGGAGTTATTTGGGGAGAGGCAGGTGGTAGGTGTTGCAGTCATAAAACAGTTATACAAACCCATAGATATCTCCATAGATACTTGCTTACATTAGATTTGCTTTCTGATATTTTAATACAGACTAACAGAAAGACTGGAGTGGGAGAGGAAAAGATAGGTAGAAAATGATGAATGGAACTTACTCTTTACCCTGAAGTGGAATTCTGCAACAAAGGCATATCATGTTAGGAAAAGCCATTATTCCCAAATCAACAGGAATCAATTAGCTGTGGATTATATGGTTGGTTTGGTTATCATTTGCTGTATCTGCATTATTACACATGTTTTTTTCACAGCATGATTTACTTTAGCAAGAAAGACAGGACAGAAGGCAGTCTGAGTTTTGTGAGTTTGGAAGTACAGGAGCAAGACCTAAATTTCCGAAAGACCACCTCTCCATGAGCTTGTGGAAGAATATGTCAGAAGACTGGCAGACCAGACAGAACATAAACTACTCATTTCAGCCCTGCAAGACTCCACTTATCTCCTCTTTCTATACCAGATAGGGAGTTAAGTAGCTATAGGTGCATCCATGATTTTTCCTGCCTTGGATACAAATGATTTTTCCCCAGTCCTGGCTAAGGGTACAGTGCCAGCATACCTTTACTTCATGCCAGCCCTTCTGAAAACTGTCCCCGTTTCCTCTACAAGCTAGTGCAATTGTTGGAAGACACAGAGAGCGGGAACAACAGGCTTCTATCTTCTCTTAGCCCTTTTTGATGACTTTGTCTTGCTGTGAGCATTCAATAGGTTTTATACACTACCAATACTAACAAAGTAACTCACTTATATGTCTACCAGAAAATGATGGATGCAAAAAGTTTGAAAAATTGGTTGAAGCTGAATCAGATTAAAATAATTAAGACCCAGTTTCACATAGAGTATCCTGAATCTGTGTTACCCAATATTGATCTGAAGCCTTACTCTTCCCATTACTGGTAGATCTTGGTGAGAAATTTTATCAGACTGGATATTGCAAGAATGACATATTGGACAAGGATAGGGTTATGGCAGCATTCTTTTGGGGGGCTTATTATTGCAGTGGGGATATGGAGTATCAGAATTTAGAAAGGGTTGACTTTAAAGTACTATGCTGTGTATCGCATGCAGTGATTTGTGAGGCAAACCCCATCTTAAAAGCTACAGCTCTACCAAACAAGTACTTTAAGCCTAGTAATAATTCAAACCATATAACCAAATGTTCCAGTCTATTTCTGATCTAGTTCTGTCAGACACTCCTAACCCATACTGTAAAAAAAACAAAACAAAACAAAAAAACACACACCAAAAAACAAAAGAACGCCAACAACAAAAAAGCTCACAAAACAACCCCCCAAAAACCCCAGCTAGAAATCTGAAGGTAATCACTTTGCAAGCCTTATTTACTTTATTATAAAGAAAGACTTTCGGAAAGCTTTCAAGACAATGCTTATTCTTGAATAAATGCCATTACGAATGTCACAAATGTATAGGATATGCAAACCAATTTCTGAAGAGAAAATGAGTGAGCATCCAGCTGAACAAACCACAGTGCCCTACTCACATCCTTTGTTCCGCACAGAAGCTGGAAAACAAATTTCTTCTGGATAAAGTGAATGCTGACTGATTGCCTTTTTTATAAAAAATTGCCACCTTGACAAAACCTGCCCATTTGCTCTATCCCTATGTACAACCAAGATTGCTTTTCTGAAACACTTTCAAACTCCACTTGCTGCCGGGATAACTGAATGTTTTATCTCTTAGGCTTGAATCCCCTTGGCCATGACATTATTCAAATACTGCCAATACAATAGTCTCCCCATACAGTTGCTTCTGCTAACACATACCAGTAAGAACTTTATTGTGACAGCTTATGAAAAAATTTACATAATCAAAGGAAATGTGGTAACACTTGAAGTGTCCAGTAACCAGTACTTCATCACAGCACAACACCTACAGGAAGTGCATATGACATCCATGAGTACTAAATGAATCCATTAGGATTACTGGTATTAAAATGAATACCAGATGCATTAACAAGGGACTGCATAAAACAAAATGCTGCACAAATGTTTGCATCCCAATCTCAGCTTTCAAATAACATCAGCATATTACCCTAAAATCATTACTTTGCTATTCTAGTTCCTTTCCTAGGGAGCTCTAATGATAGTTCTTGCCCTACAGTGAATTCATATTGCATCTGGCACAGGAAATTTGGCATTTCAATTTACATAACTGTTTTCAATTGCACAAATTTGCTGTTCCCTAATTCTCAGCGTACTTTGGACAACAGTTTTCAATGCTTGACTGAGAAAGAGCAGAACTCTGAGCCAAACAACTTTTCTTTCCCTCCCTTCTTTTCTGTCAGTAGGTTCTCATGCTTTTTCAAATGGAGATAAAGGAAGGTTAAATGTCAGATTTCAAAGAGCCGAAGCTGTCCATCATTTTGCCTAGTTCAATTTGGATACCTGGAACTGACTAACAGAGACTGGATCATGTATTACAAGTGAGAATTGGAGTCTGGGTGAAAATTCAGAGACCAAAAAGTATGACATTTCCCAAAAAATAGCAGTCTCTTTTATGTCAGATCAAAAGAGACAAAGATAAATGGCAGCATTTCTATGAGACCAAACAAAATCAGTACAGCTTTATTACTAACCGAGTTTCAGCTGCAGCTATGGAAAGCAGATACACTTCTCTAGAATACGTACAGCTCTAGGCTGTACGCTGCTGGATGTTAAAGGAATAAACTATGAGTGAACAGTGAAAATATGCTACACGCAATCTGCGTGAAATATTAGTATGGGATTTAGAATGAAAACAACAAGGGACAAGAGGTGCAGGTGGACTGGAAAGGAGGGAATGCAACACGTAGGAATAAATAAAATCAAGTTCTAAGAAGCTGCAGACCCTCTAGCTTAATCTAGTGGTAGGTAAAGTCCTCAGAGTGCCTGTAAATCAAGGGATATGCTGTTATAGTGCGACCCAGGGTTTCAACTCAGACGCTGAAGGTATTTACATTTCTTGAGAGAAAAATGAAAGGCTGATATGGGGAAATTACAGAAAACTACAGCTGTGGAGAAGGAGAGGCAGGCTGAGGCTAGTGGATTTTGCTGGAAGTGTCTCTGCCATTAGGAACAGCAGCAATAACATTACTTCTCTGCTCACCATTGCCACCCATGGTTTACATGTATGTTAATTTTTCAGCACTGGCTGCTGTGACATATCCCATGCCTGCACTACCTGCTTATGGCAAGGCACCTAGTTTTTCCACAAGCACATTCTCTGTGACCGAGTCTGGCATCTGAGATGTGAAAAAGAGATAACTTGGCTTCTGAAACAGGGCATATCCTGGGTAAAGGCAGTCAGCACCATCTTCACAGAGGAATCTACTAATAGAGAAGATAAAGCCACAAAGAAGGATCTTTCCTAGCAGCTCCCAATGAGATATGTGGTTCTTACTGAGGCAAGAGAACTGATAAGCAACGTAACTCCAGGAAAGGAAGTTTGCTAGAACCACGCTGTCTTGATGTGGAGCCATGTCCAGTGCCTCCTGGCCTTTTTGAAGATAGCAATGGCAGCTACAGGGTGGGCTGGGGACACGGAGACAGCAGGAATTTCGGGGTGGAGGAGAGAGGAGTTGCTGAGCTCAGTGAAGTGAAACACAATGCCAAATTTCTCAAGTACATCTCAGCCACAGAAAAGACAGGAACCACTGGTCTATGCAAATCCCTTCTGTCATGCCGAAACCTTCTTGGCAGCCTGGTCTTTCAGGTTTTTTCTGCTTCCATTAACTGCTGCCACCATTCCACCCACTACAGCTGTTCAGCCATCTCCTGCTGCCCAACTAGTGTGCCACAGTCGCTTCCTTCTCCCGGTCTTTGTTGCTACCTCCCACTGCCCAGAAGGAAAAATATGGCAATCTCAGGATCAACAGTTTAGGAAGAAATTAAAGGGGCAGTTTCGACTTCTCAGCCATATAATCTCTGTGACAAAATTAGATAGCAAGCCACAGAAACACAAACCACGCCTGTATGTAGCATAATCGTGGCTTTCACAGAATTTAGTATTTGATTTTCCCTGCTTATTTACAAATTCACTGCACAGAATAAATGGCCAATTCCATCTGGAAGGTCAACAACAGTAAAGAGTTTTAAGAGATCTTGAGACAGTAAATTTGAAAAAAAAAATAATAATTGTTTTGCTTAAGCACCCTCCAAAAGGTGTTATGGTATAAACACATACAGGCTTCTCAAGTTCCTCCTAATTGAATGTAGAGAGTGCACACTGGAATACATACATAGATGCACGTATGTGCAGTGCTGTGGAATTACTGTACTCTTTTAAAAAGTAGAAGTTCCAGTTTACATCAGAGGGGTCTTTCAATTATGAGGCAAGAGCAAAATATTCCACCAAAGCAAAATACCACAGAGGGTGAAGGGCTGTATTAGTTGCTTTATCCATGGTAGTTAAAAACAAGAAAAATATTTCCAAACCTCAGAGTCTGTGTTGAGTCTACTAATGTCACTGCCAATAAGAGTTAAAATTTCAGTTCCTATGTTTGTCTTCTTTGGATGCATTTCAGACTATTTTTACAATATGTGCTCTGACAGGGAGGTCTGAAAGTGAGCTGCCAAACTCCTCTTCCCCCCATACAAAACTACGAATAATCACCTCTTCCTTATTCCTCCCACTTTTTTTGATATCATGAAATCAAAATTAAATTAAGCCGATTTTTACAAAGAAAGGGAGAGAAAATCTGAAGCAGTTTTCAAGTGTCAGCATTTTCAGCGCTACTAAAAAAATTAAAACTGATGAATACTTAAAATGGCTGCAACAGTTTAAGGTGTGGTTCTGTAAGTGAAATTCAGTTCCAAAGCCTTCTACAACTCCAGTGAAATCAATAGGATTTGGTTGAATTTGACACACTACCTTTATAAAACATATGAACAATCACAGTACCGTCTACTGTTCAAAAGATTTTTTTACAATTTTAACTTAAAGAAGCTTTGAGCGTGTAAAACTGGAAAAACGGGATTTACAATATTTCATTAGTTTATAAATGTTTTAGTTCTTTGGGATTATGCATCACCATGTCACTTCACATTCAGTAAACAATTCTATATTTGATCAAATCCTGATTAAAAAATGGGATAGAGAGAATCTGCTTTGAAATACTCAGAATCCTCCCCAAATTATCATTTCAAAGACAGCTTGATGAAATAACCTATGTTTACACCAATATTTTGGGTTAGAAAGAGATAAGATTAAACAATCTATAATTTTGTACACTAAAAGCCTGCATATTTGAATTACCTACATAATGTGGTCACAAAAGGAATAGTCTGCCTTTAGAAGCGAGTTTAAATAGTTCGTATCAATGTCAATATATGCTGTGCACAGACACTCACAGGCAGAATTGCAAGGGAGAATGGTCTGTTTCTCTTCTTATGACTTCTGACGAGCAGGTACAAATCACATCAAAAAAGCCCTGTTTGAGTCTCTACATGGGTCTCATTCTCAGATCTGAAAGCTGAACTTCAAGGAGAGTATTCCACAAATCTCTATTGCATTGCTTGTTGCTTTCTCTGTAGAAAACAACTGCTAACAGTTAATCCATTTTGGTGTTACCACACTGTCTTTTCTACAGCTGTCACAAAAACAGCATTTGAAGATGCTTAAACAAACTGTTGGGTTTAGTAGAAGAAACAGGGTATAGTTTGAAGGGCACTAAACAAATACCAAGCCAGTAAGAGACCATTTTCTAGTCCAGAGCCTGAAGCAGACACTATCAAATACTCTTGGTTTCTGGTTTTGTAATACTGAATACTTACGGCTTGAATTCTTCCAAATGGAAACAACATCAAACATTTAATCCTGCTTTTAGAAGGTTTTTATACTGCATAGCAAAACCATTGCATTGTGTACATCTCACTGGAGCCTCATAAAAAGTAAAGTTAGAGAAACAGAAAGAAATTCCAAGTTGCTCTCTAAGGTTATCCATTTTGCTTCTCATTTATTGTTCCATCCAGCTATTACTATTTTCTCACTTCTTATGTAAGCATAGTCTTCCCTACTTCCCACCTTACACAGGTTATTATAACAACGTGTTGGATGACTGCTGGAGATTTCCAAAATTAACCCCAAATGGACATCAGTGTACAACTATTGAAAAGATTTTCGGCAGGCACATTCAGGTAATCTTGTTGAAGCAAAGGGCAAGTTTTGACTAACCTTCCCCAGAATGAACCGAGGTGCTTTAGTGAAAGACAAAAAATTATCTTTTTCTAGGGAAGAATGGCACCCTGAAGATGTATGCAAGTAAGAGCTCTACTTCTAAACCATGTTCTTTTCAAGGTGAAAATTTCATTAAAGGAATGCTAATAGAGGTGTCATCTCTAAACAGGATCAAAGCAACAATCCAGCTTTCGCACTGCTTGTTCTGGCTACTGTCTCCCATACCAATACTGCCATTTTAGGAGGTATACTGGGGACAGATGAAGAGCAGCTCACAAAAAAAAGAAACAAAACCAACCCCCCCCCCCACACACACACACAAAAGAAACCCAACCACCCATTCAAGATGCAGAGGCTTGTGAGACTGCACTGTGCAAATTCAGAGACAAATAAATTATGTTAAAAAAAAGTACCTGGTCAAGGAGCCTGTCAACATGGGGCATTTCTGCTCTTGGATACATTACTGACAGCCAAAATGCCCAATCTAAGCTTTACTGAGGGCAATCTGAAGCTTGAGAGAGCTCCTTGCAGAAAAGAGAGCTCTTCCAAAGAAGATTTAGTGTAAGAAACAGTTTCAGTCTTTTTTCCTTAAAGCTCTCTTTGCTTTTTGTGCTTGACGATTATTCCTTCAGAACTTCTCTTCCTCTAAATGATGAATGACAGTCTCCAGGCTGCTCTGACTTGTGGTGGCTGACATTGACCCAGCTAGACTCTGCTGCAGTAACCAGCTTTCACAGTCATGCCTGACTGGGAGCACCACACCAGCAAAGCGCTCACACACCAGGAGCTGCTTCATGGCCCACTTCCTCATCCTTCACCATCTAGTGATTGCAGCTCCTGGACTCCTACACGTTTCTAAAGACAGGCCATCAAGAACAGGAGAAGACAGACATAAACGCAACCAAGGAAGGATATGATGGTCAACCCCACATTTTGATCTAGAGCCAACAGTATCAGCAGAGACAATGACTTCAGTGGCAGCCTACCAGATTCAATATATTTAGTATTAGCGAGTTCCATAAGCTTTTTATATTAAGCAGGCTAAATTGCTACAATAGTTCTTCCTGACATACTGTCAGTGGCTCGGTACAATGCTAGAACCTGAAGCAGCAAAAAGAACAACACAAAACTCAAGTCCCAACAATTATTTTGCAAAAGGAAGATGGAAACATCTTCAGAAATTTTATCTCCCAGAATCCCTCCCAATCCCAATAGAGAATAAACCTCTTTTCCACACAAGATTATACTTATGATTAAAAATAAAAATCTTGTGTCATCTCCTGAATTGTAAAAATTATATAGCTGCCAGCAGATGCAAGAATTAAAGCAAAAAAGAACACAATTATTAGCAGCAGAAAGACATTCATGCACTAGCAGAACACACCCTCATGGTCAGTAGTACTGAAGTTCTAGTGCTAAAGCTGCCAGGACTACAGACATGCACCTACCAGTAGTGAATCACTGTCTAGATAGCCATCTACAATCTCAGCATGACGATCTCTTGCTTTTCCAGTCTATGCCATCTTCAGCTTTCACTTCCCAAGAAATTTTAAGTGCATGGAAAAAGGGATATAATAGCTCACATTAGGGTAACACCAATACTCATCAGAAATCCAACAGATAAAAGTGGGTTTGGCTCATTATATTAGATACCTTCTTGATTGCAGAGAGGGCTTGACTTCTCAACCTGTGCTGTTTAAAATAGTTTTAGAGGCTCATACTAGGCATCAAATAACAACAAAATCTGTGTACCAGGATTAACCTTATAATTACTTGCTGACTGATATTAGGGTGGACAAGGAGAAAAAATGATCCACTACAGAGAATGCTCTTAAGATTTATGTTTAGCTCTTATTAAGATCTACATTTTAAAGGATTGTTTATGTTTTTTCAAGCAGTAAACCACAATTGCCTCATCTCTTGCACCTTGATAGAATGCTCCAGTTTACTAGAAACAGATAGGAACTCTTTCAGTTCTGTACATTTCTCTGTTCTTTTTTTAATGTTACAAACCTTTTCTGCAATTCTTTACCATATTTTCATACCATTTTTACCATAAACAGTCATGTTCATATACTGAATATTCTTTTGAGATTTTTTTTGTGGTTTTCTGCTCCAGCTTGTGAGCAGTTTTGCAGATGGTATTCATTTCTAAGCTTAAGTGAGGTGATCTTTTATATTATTACTGTTCCTGCTTGTTCATAACTGGCTTTCTTTCAACAAAATACAGTATTTGTGTGCTCTGTTCCACTAGTACATAATGTGCAAGAATTTTTCTTCATAAGAGTCAGGAATCCCAGCCAATTTCGATCTCTTTTATATAAACATTTGTCTGCACTGTTCTGTTGTTTATCCCACTCAAAGAGAGATGAGGTGCAGCTGGGGGGGGGGGGGGGTGGTGCAGGGGGAAGGATATAAATAGCAGCATAGACTATTGCATATAAGTTAATTAATCAAAATAGACAGGAGTGGGTCATAGAGAGAGTGATGGTCAAGCGAGCACTTCTCAAACATCGAAAAACTATGGGGTTTTTTCTTAAAAAAAAAAAAAGCAAATAGCTTCGGCCAAAAAATAACATAGGTGCTTTTGTTTTAAGGAAATCTGCTACTAAAAACTCAGTGAAACTATTGGTATATGCAAAGTAAGCACTAGAAATTCAACCTTTTCCAAATTCAGAAACAACCTAGAAAAAACAACACTGACTACAGGTGTGGTCAATCTTAAACCACAGTACTCTGCCTTGAATCCCTTAGCCTTGGGGTTTGTCTTTTACCAAGATGAAATACAGACACTGGTGAATAAAATGCCCCTAAATTATTTGTCTTTTCTACAGTACAACAACCACTAGATATGGGAATGGTGAGGAAAATGGCTTTGTGTCACTTTCTGTAAGCAGTCAGACAGCTATTTTACATTTGAAAGCCAGAGTTTCATAAGTGCGATATCTTTGTGTGAAAGAGTTTGCAAGCCTAGCAGCTGGAGTGAGAAATACTTGTGTTTCATCTCAACCCAGAGTTATGGTGGGCATGGTGGGAAACCAATAGAGAGGAGGAGGTGGGGCTCTCAAGATACCTGTCTAGGCTGGTGGCTGCTGTGGGTATGTGAATGTCATCTTGGAACTCCTAGGAGTACAAAACCTCCAAGACTTTGTCACTATGGTGTGCCCCTGCTTTCCATAATTTATCCCCATAAGCACAGTACAAAACGAGCCAGGCACCGAGTGCTTGGGTGTCAGCTGAAGAGGGATACTGAATGCACAAAGAGGTAATAAATATTTTAGGTTTCTACTCCTTCTGGGTCCAACTTCAGAATGTTAGTACAGCCAACAACACCAAGTGACAGTTAAATATGACTGGGGTTTTTGGTTGTTGGGTTTTTTGTTGTTGTTCAGGACTAGGCTTCAACTCTCTGAATATGTAGAAATGCTGTAAAACCTCTCTGTAGTCCAAACCAAGTTTTTTTACAAACAAGTTTTTTAGCCATTCTTCCTCTTAATATGACTCCATTTCTTTCCAGCGGGATATTTTCTACAGGCACTCTAACCATGTTTTAAACCACTGTTGTGCTCCACCTCGGTTTAGAAAGTAGAGAAACCATGCTGGAAGTCCCCGAGTGAAAGGTAAGACTTTAAATACCCAGGAAAATACTATTATTCCATAAGAATGATCACCATGCAAAGTACAGCATACTGAAATTTCTTACTGGAGTTTCAGAAGCAATTGGAGAAAAAAAAAAAAAGATCTCCTGGGGAAATAATTCCATTAACCTTGCACAACATGACAAAAGCTGTCTCAGTTTTTAATCCCTAACTTTCAAGAAACGTGGCTACATGAAAGCAGTACATGATTGTGTCAGAGCTAAAACTAATCAAATCTCAATGGAGTTCAAGATGTTGCAACTTCCTGTTAGTTAGCCTGGCTGGTGAGGAGAACGCATCCGCCTGCAGTACAGTCCGACAATCACACACATTTTGCTATGCTATAAATTAACTTTTCTTAATTTTTTTTTTTTTGGTCTTTATTCAACAGACTTACAGCATGCCTATGGTCCCATGTTCTATTTGAAGTAAAGGAGGGAATTTCCATCACTCTTGACTTTTTGCATCTCATTTAGAATCAAAGTAATTTCTGTTCAGACTCCTGAACCTCTGCAGGTTCTCTTCTGTAGACTTGCTTACATCACTGCCCTGTCACCAAAACATAGTTTATATAGCATCTGGGCCCATCTGCCTTGTTTTGTCCTAAGACTGTACTGATATACAGCCAGCATAAAAATGAAGCCCCACTTAAAGTTCCAGTTGCTTGATTGGTGGGTTACATCAACATAGATTCTTTGAGATATCATTGAAATAGGTGTCAGTAAATCCTAGGAAGCATAGCAAAGTATAACATTGTGTGCCATTCATATCTGTTCAGTATGCTTGCAATGATGGCAGAAAGTATAAAGGCATGTTTTGTTAATTTAATTTTTTTTAGAACCAACAGGAGATTTTGTCATGGATTTTTACATTTCAAGGTCATTTACTGCACGTCTTGTCATATACTTGATGCCTCACATTTCATCATCTTGATCAAGACTCTCCCATAGCTAGCACTCCCCCTCATCACAAAGTCATACTGTGAAGGGAACTGTCGAACTTGATTGCACCCAAGAGACAGGGTGCAATTCATGATATTAAGAACATCATTGTTGATGTCAACAGAAAGTCACTGCTAAGATAAAGCTGGCAGATGGAAGCCAGACAAATCAGAAATTGGAAAATACTACAGTTGGCTGCCAGTGCGAATTACTTTCAGGTGGTCAGGTTCATCCCTAATTAAGATGGCACCCTCAGCATGCAATCTTAATGAGCCCTCAGCAAAGGCATAATGAGTCCTAATTCTCAGCTTGCATAGTTGCATTTCTCAAAGTGGGTTGGTTACTATGCAACATGTGAGGCATATCAAGTATCTTGCATTTGCTGAGTGAAGTGGGAGTCAGATAAGATTAAAAATTTGGTTAGATCATTTGTGCATGCCCGTTTTAAGAAAGTATTGGAGGAAAAAAAAAGTTCACAATTTATCTATTAGTAAGCTAGGGAAGTTTCGCTGGTTTTGTGGAGAAGTTTATCTTAGCAGCATTTGAATAGGCATATCACACACATGATACACAAAGCTTCCTTTGAGTCTTTAGGTTATTCAAAAGCAGATCTCAAAGCCTAGAGAAAAAATGGACTTCCAGCATGGTTACCTTGTAGTTAAGTGAGCTTTAGAACAAATCTTTAATAAGGAAATTTGGCAAGATAGTTTAAAAGCTAAGTCTTTTGTAGGGATGCATGACCAAGTGGTTATAAGGCTAGCAGGTAAAAACCTGGCCATTACTGGCCAAGCCATAGAATTGTTCCATTAACTTCAGAAAAGCCATCTTCTTTACTACAAAAAGAAGAAACTATGCAGAAACACATATTCATTCTCAGTTGCTGTTTTCCATGCATAACACCAGACGGATTCCTTGCCTCATGAGCATTTTTATGACAGCTGTTGTTCAAAACGTTCTTGAGCAAACTAGCCTTCAAAGGCGTTAGTTAACATGATATGGTTAATCACAGACAATTCTAAGGCACTGGTGTTTATCCAGAACCTGTTTGACCTATTACTTTCAAACCAAAGAGCCATTTCGACTTCAAAACCTATTTGAGACCTGTAGATGCTACTGTATATGAAGAAAGAATGAAATCAATATTCTTAAACTCTGTGGGTAAGGAGAACAATAGAAAACTTACATTCTCTAACAATATCATAGTAAATCATGTAATGTAAAACATACCTAGTTTAGTTTATCACATAACAGAGGTGGCTAAGTAGCAACAAGTCTTTTAAATGTGGTGTCTTCCCATATTTCTTCATAAGGCAATAATGAGTTTTAACAGGCATCTAGATTACTATCTACTCAAATGAACTCACTTGGGAGTATCTGGATTATAGGTATAGTGAAAGATTTGCATGGCCTTTATGTATAAACTTGCTTACATCGCATTTCATGAAAAATGTTTACCTACTTCTGGTTATCACTCATTAATATTTTCTTATAGGTGCTAATACTGTGAGCATTTGGGAAAAGACAACTCAGTTTAGTGAAAAATATGAAGTGCCAGATGTTCAGCTAATGTGAGTCAATGTTGAAGAAAATGAGTCTGGCAAGGAAAATTTTGTTACTATATCCGGCTGGTGCATGTAAAGGTACAGAGCTCAGCATAATGGGGCATCAAATTCCATGGCAACATAGGCTGAAAATAAACTGGTTGATTTACAAGAAAAGATTCCTCCATTTTTTTCCCCCCTCCAGAGCCTCAAGAAGCTGCCAGTACAAGACATCAATGCTGCAAAGAGTTCCTGGCATTCACACCATTCTGACACCTAACACAGATATGCTGAATACTGGTGTGAAAACTCTCATATATTCTTTTGCCATAGACAAATCTGACACAATTATTTCATCTTCATCTCCCCCTAGGCAGCAACCGCATTTTCATTTTTCTTTACATTCTTTTTCCTCAGTGTAAGGCATTGCCAGGTACTAGCACACATTCTTCCAGGAATTTATACCACTCAGAGCTAGTCGGGAATTTTCTGTCATTTTTAATTTCTTTATTATTTATTATCAAATATTACAAAAACTAAACCAGTCATGGGAAAGTTAATTTTGTAAAGGAAGATCATGTTTAACGTGTGTTACACAGTTGCAAAATCATCATCTTGTTTTGACATTTTCAAAAGGAAACAGTTTATTTCCTTGGTCAAAGTGTCTTAGTTTTGAAATTAAATTAGTGTATGCCTCAACAAAAGGTTTAGTAAAAACACTACAGAAGGAGGTTGGCTTGACAAGAGTGGGGGTAAGTGTTGCAGCACAGAACAAAACTGCCCCGTGATTACCAGAAAGTGCCATGACTGCTGTGCAGGCATTGCTCAGCTTACAATAGAAACAACAGACAGCAAAAACATCACCGAAACGATTAGAAAAGTTTTGTATGGACACTGAGCCAGGAACTCAGATTTTTGTGATAGTCCAACTAGAACTGGAAGGCTTCTCAGAGACATCTTCTGTCCCAAAGGCTAGATCAAGCCTTCTTACCTAGGCCTGAAAAGTGTTTCCTACCCTGCTCCTAAGACCTGTCAACAATGGCAGTTTGCCAGGGTCCCTAGTGATTCCCTACCAGTCTTCAGATGTCTCCGGCTCTACAGACAGAGCTACCAGCAGAACCCTTTTGCTTTGCCAGACCTTGACCTTAAGAATTAGCCTCAGAAACACTGAGAAAGCCTGAGAATTCATGTCAGGTGTCTTCTGAATCTATACTCAAACCTTGCACAATCTGGAAGGTTCTAGAGACTCACAGTAGCTGCCAGAACAGGTCATACATTGTTTTAGCACAATTTATAAAATTAAGTAGGCCAAACGGATTTTGCTTGTTGTTGCTAGTAAAATACTTGTTTCTGGTGAACAACACCAATAGAAAACATCAGCATGATGAGATGGCGCAAGACCATACTTTGCTGTTACAACCAACTTTTACAAGAGGGCTTCTGCCTTAACCAAGCTGTAAAGACTGCTTGTTAGGACTAATGTTTTCCCTTTGATGAAAGCCTTATTTTGCCTGTTCCTGGCAAAGACAGTTCTAGGCACAGACAGAATAAATAACTACCTAAGCAATAGGCAGGTAGCCTGCTAAACAGCGAGGCTAGAGAAGGGTTGAAAGGTTTGCTTGGGTGCAGAAGCAGCACCATGACAAAAGCCTTGTCCCCTGCCCTTGCCTAGACAGGATCACAAAAAGCAGAAATAAGGCTGTTGCTTTTGCCAAAAGATTTTACGGTAAGTGGGGGTAGCAGTTACTGCAGGGAGATGATATCCCACCCCAGCAGCAGCAACTGTCACTTGTGAGTCCTCTTACTCTATTTCTCTAACAACAGCTGGAACACAAAACCTATATTTCCTCTCTGTATCTTCAGGTACATCTTATCCCCTGTCCCTGGCTATGACCGGAAAGACTTTGCACTTCATTTTTAGGGCAACAAAATTCAGTTTTGCCTATGCCACTGAGAGGCTCTGAAAAAGATCTGCTTTGGGAGTAAAGGAGAAACAGTGTCAGGGTAAATAGCATTAACCAATCTCATTTTTGTATCAGTTTATTTTAAACTTAGAAGGCAAGCTGTAACAACACCACTTTTCACAAGCTAAGTTACTGAATCTCATCTCATAAAATCAAAATCATATGAATGATTAGAAGTATGTATCTAAGCAAGCTGTATAGTTTTAAATGCTGGAGATGTTGCTGAACTTTGTCACGTAGGTTTCAAAGATCAGTATGTTTCTCCGTGGACAGGGTTCTAGTCCAAGGTAGACCTGGATTTCACTGAATGACTAAGGACTGTGCAGAAAAACCTCCATCATTCTTGGAATTCCAAAGCCTATAATAAAGAATTTGTTAGCATCCCCAAAACTGCTTTCTCCCAGCTGCATGCTATAAAATTAATTTCTGACTCTCATAATTGTAATCTCAGTTATTCATAACAATTAACTGCTTCGTTAAAAGGTTATTTACTGTTGGAATTACAGAATTTATTGCCAGTTGATAACATATTTATAAGTGGAGTGGGGCAAAGCCATAGGGGATTTCAGTTTTAGAAACTACAGTCACCCTTACACCTTGGTTTTGCCATTTCAGATGCCAAGCTATTGAGTAACAGATTAAACCACAAGTTCTACTGGTTCCAAGTTTTGCTTATTGATCTATAAGTATTCCCCTTTTAAAAATGTTTTTTTCTACCTTTAGAGCTAAATTATGACAAAAGCTAAAATTCTAGCCCTTGCATCATAATAATGCAAGTTAGAGGATTCGAGGTATCATTGTAGCAGATATGTATATACAAAGAATGGCATGCGGTTTTGTGGTGCATATGGTAAATGCTCTCATCAATATTGCATTAGTTCCAGACCAGGAGAAATCAAGCAGGACATGGCTCCAATACATGATAGAAATATTAATTGCACACAGGATCTAGTGTCCCACTACAACTCCTCAGTTTATAGCAGATTAATTGGACCAGCTATTCACCTCGTAAGGCTCAAAAGAGTTAAAGCAGCTATTAAACTTCCCTGTTAAGGATTATAACCATCCTTCTCATACTTCCATGGAAGTGGTTGTTTAAGAGAACCAACACAAGCCCATATAGGACACAGGTACTGAGAGCTCTTACCAACCAGCATCACTTAAACATGTAAAGCAGAATCAACAACGCAATCCGTAGAGCTGCTGCTGAGCAGCAGAACAAGGAGAGCAACAGCCCCCTGTGCCTCCCATCTCTTGCCCTGTGATAAGCACAGTTCAACTGTGGGGAAGAGCAAAACAGCTCTCCAGCAGTGTTCTTAAAGCAAAGCAGACTGAAAGTGTGGTACTGGCCAGGCTGGAAGAAGAGAGTGTAATACCCAGATTATGACAACTACATGCTGCTCTGCATTTCACTGCAGGAAAACATCCAGGCACATTTACTTCCACATAACACTAAACAGTTTGAAACTTAATTTGTGTGCTATATAAAGGAAACATTTAAAAACTGTGCCACCACTCCAACACATTCACCTTGCGGCAGTCCTGATAGCAGTGAAGTTTCAACTGTAGCTTCTCCTTCAGGTGAGCAAATTTCAAAGCTTCAAAAGTTATTGTTGTAGTAGGAGAGATCAAAGGCCTTGTAGCAGGTGTTTCAGCAGCTGTTCCTGTCCAATTTCTGCCCAAACAATTCACAGCTGGCTATGAAAGGGCTTGCAGAAGTAGCTCTGAGAGCTATTCAGAGTTTCGGGAAGTCTTAGTTTCTTCAACTCAGGCACTTGGTTTGTTATGGAGGAAGTAGATTATTATTACATGACATTTTCTATGTAATAGCACAAGGAAGAACTTTTCTGCTCAGCACCTGGTTAGCCAAGTACTTAGACTGAACAGCTGTGCTGAATCATTCTGAAAGGCACATTTCTGCCTGGCCAAAATACATAAGAACACTTAACTCACAGGGAACAGAGCTAGGTACAAAAGTAGGGAAGAGAGGGAAAGGACCAAATTCTTTACATGGTACAGGACATTATAACTCAACTGAAAAAGAGATCCGCTGACCTGTTGAGGTTACTGTAATGGGGTGCTATAGCAATAAGTAAACATATGCTGTGTACCAAATTTTGCCTGCTGCTTGCTAGTGTCTCTTAGCAAACTGGAAATGGTCCAGAAAACAGCCACACAGAATGGAAAATAAACTATACAATGAAAAATGAAACTCAGCTTGTCAGAACAAAGATTTATTTGTCCATAGTTTATACTACATGGGCAAAAAAATTCTTGTGATAAAGATGCACAAGATCCAAAGCGTGAAAATTGAAGCCAGACAGTTTGTGTTGGAAATATAGTACACATTTTAGTACTAACAATAACTAACAAATCCTTATTTAACAACGAGGTGACATCTTTAAATGAAGTTGCAAGGTGGTTTGTGTGCTCTAGCTCCACCAGAAGGTCTGGGATGGTGGAAAGCACTGGGCTGAACTGCCTCAGGATGTAGAAATGCATGTACTGCCCACTTCCCGTCTTGGAAAACTGTTTATACTGTCATAAGAAGACCACATAACTGAAGGATATGTACAGTGCACATCTACTTTCACAAGCATCCTTGGGAGACTTAGAGTGCCGCTACTCACTGTGGCTGGCATAATAGCATTGTGTTGAAGTCACTATTACCCCAATGCACAACACAACGGTCAGTACACACCGACGTGATTGACATCCAACTTTGTGCTAGGGCTATAAAAAAAACCCTAGAACTTCTACTATGGAAACAATTTTAATAGTTAAATATTTGCTTATATTTTTATTTGGGGAAAAAAAAACAGCCTGCAAAAACAAGAGATTTTTTCCTAACAGGAGAGAATTTTCTTGGAAAAGAGAGGTACTGATCTAACATTGCTTTCCTACTTAAAAAGTTTCATTTTGGCATGAAATTTGACATATTTATATTAAAAACTGAAATGCTGATTTGAAATATTAAATTATTTCATTCCCAATGTCAGCACCATTGAAAGTGCTAGATAGAGATTTTCCAAAATGAAGTGTCACTGAAAGCTTTGACAGAAGGTTCTGATTCGACAAAGTTGCTTTTTCCAAAGAGAAGGGGGGGGGGGGGGGGGGGGAAGTGTTAGAAAAATTATTAACTCTGCTTTGAGACCTCTGGAGTTGAGTGGTGGTGTATAGTCTTTGACTGCAACTGAGGAAATTAAATAGTCTACACTCTTTAAAAGGCAGTATTAAAAAGCGCTTTTTCCCCTCCCTTTAGCAAATCTAGCACACCTGCAAAGAGTCAGGATGACTGTCCTAGAAGGTAACTTCCTTTGCTAGAGAACAGTTTGAAATCAAGGAAAAGCAGTTTGCTTCCCTCCATGGTGGTTTTTTTGGTGTTTTTTTTTTTTTTTTTTTTATTTTGAACAAATCAACTCTCACCTGAGTGGACCATCTGCAGCTATGAAAAGACAGCTCAGTGTCCAACCCCTCTCAACTTCTTGATCTACTCCCTGAGACACATGGTCAGTTTTTCATTTCCTTCAAATGCAGAATGTTAATTTGATACTCGTTCAGGCATTTTAAAGCAAACAAGACAAGCCAGCAAAAAAAGTAATGGAATCAACAGTGAAGAGAGGCCTGCTGACCCAAACAATCCAAAATTGCAGAATGACTCTAAGGGAGCCACCAAAGTCCTGCAGATGAATACTAGGGTCAAGGGCATGGATTCTATCCCAAAAAGCACAATTTCCTAACCACACTACTATGGCATTCCACTTAACCTCTCCAACTAAAGTAATTTAACCACTTTTATAATACTGAGACCTACAGATGAAAGTAACTTTGCATGCTATGCATTATTAATGTAAAATATCAGATACTAGCCTGAGGTTTGCATGACTTAATGCAGTAGTTTCACTCTTGGATTGCAAGGTACCTACACTGCAACTAACCAACCAACCCTAGGCAAACAATTTTAGGGAATATACTCTTTGTCAAGCTATTTAAGAATGTTGCTTTCTTGATGGGTTAAAAAAAGAAACTATACCACATGAAAGGATAACTATGATATCTACTTCACACAATGGAGAAAAATTACCTTTGGATTTAAGCCATGTGTGCAAGGAATTTATATAATGGTATATATTTATACATAAGTTCCTGGCACATCTGTGTGCTTGTAGGAGCTCAGAGGGTTTTATAGATATACAGCACAGACCGATTGAGGGGTTATTTTGTGCTTTGTAAACAAGATAAGTAACCACCATTGAATTGCTTTGTGAACCATAAACAAACATATAATTGAAATATTTCAAAAGCTAGAATACCCTGTATTAAACAGGGACTAGAATATGTGCTTCTATTGGCACATGGTGATTTTCCAGAAAAATAGAGGGGACTGGAGCCTTCGCTCCCACTTGCATAGTTATCATTGCTGGGTGTGGCATGAAGTCCATGGCAAAGAACAGTATGGGGGGAAAAAAAAAGCGTAAGAAAAGAAAAAGGAGAAGGGTGTGTGTGTAGAGAAAGAGAACGAGCCTACTCCTGCTCTATTTTCTTCTCCCAGCTTCACCATTACAACCAGCCCTTCCCATAAAGCAGCCCAGACTTCCTCCTTTTTGGATACAGAGACACACGACTGAAATAGCTCCCCACACCCTCATACTGAAGGTAAGGCCAGAGACAATCAATCGAATGTAAAAGCTGAACTCTCCATCTCCTTCTGCTGTTACCTAGTGAAAATTAGTTCAACTCATACTTCTTTTTTGCTCCAGCTGTTTGGCCATCTTATCCACAACAAACTATTCAGTGAATACTTCAAGCATTTTCCTCACCATCTCCCTCAAATCAATTCACCCTGTGCTTTAAATCAATGATGCTGAATTGGCTTCACAGATGAACAGTAATGTCAGGAGTAAACATGGGTAAGTTACGAGGTCTGAGAATGTTCAGCCTGTGACTCTTCTCATCTTGGCCAGCAAGCCACTACACACCAATACCATTTCCCATTGGGCTGGAAAGAAGACAAATCCACGTAGGTTTTTACCAGTTACATGAGCTCAAGCATCTCAGCATCCTGGGTCTTTAAACGCATGTCTTCACCACGGTCAGGAGATTCATTACAAATTTATAAAGCCCTCTGAGATCCTCAGAGGAATGATCAATAGCTATGACAGTGTCATTATTGTTATGAATGTATTGCAGTTTGGCAGTGTTGTGTGTAGTAGAAATAAGGGAGAACAGAGTCATCTAATAGGCAACTATATTATGACTGGAGGCATAGCATGAGTTACCCAGCTGTCAAATTTCAAAGAAGTTCTGGCTACCTACATCTAATGCTGAAGTCATCTCCTGGGACTGGGCTCCATTTGTAAGAAATATGGAACTTGCAGGGTTAAACAATGAGAACAGGGTCAAATGAGGCTGAAACAGCAAGATTAGTGTGCAGGGAAATGCAGAGCATGGTGTATCTGCACAGACAGCTGTAACAGCCCTTTTTCTTCTATAAACACTGCTTGGTTACAGCTCCCAAGGAGTATGTATCTACACAGTTACTATAGCTGGCACTAGATGCCACACAGTGAGAAAGTTTTTTTTTAACCAGGATGTTTTGTCTCAGTCTACACAAAAGAAACATGATTATGCATAAAACAGATCCTTGACCTTAGCCACATCAAATCCAAAGGCGAAATATTGCCAGATTTAAACCTCAGCCTTACACAACTGGATCTGCTGGCCAGGAAGGCCCCTTGCGTTACCCAACTGTAGTATCAAAGGTTTCCTCTGAAACCAACCCACCCCCCCAACATCTGCTATCAATATTAGAAAACATTGCTTCATGCTAGTCTGTCTTATTCACATGAGTTTACCAATGTGAAAGCAGATGATCTGCGTGTGGCTAGCCGTTTAGCTCTCAAGCTCATTCCCCCTGGGTTTTTTTTTTATCCTAAGGGAATTGTTCCCAGAGTAGTCCTCCCTCGTTTCACGCCTCCCTCCCAGTAAGCTAATGGAGTTCTAGCTGACTTCACTACTCAAATAAAAGAATAGGGGAAGGGATGAAGGCAGGGCAGTGGCTTCAGCTTCCATGAAACTTGCCAGTGTTCTGTAAGTAAACAAACTTGTTTCCTCCAGACAAGATCATCAAGCAGGAGACTGGATGGGTAAAAGATGTGATGAGTTCTGTGATGGCTTGCCTCTCTTCTGCGTAGATCTTGATGCAGGAAAAATCTGAACCTCTTGCCACCACCCATGCTGAAACATTTTCTTGATATCCTTGTTCTTTACTTAACAGACAGGCCTTTTATTTGAGCCCAGTCCTGCCTGACTGCTAAAATCTTGCATTCAGTTCTGAAAGTCAGGATCAAGCAGTTTCCCCAAGGTGATCATGATACCTCCGAGAGCCTAGAAAAATGCGCCATTTTAACAGGTCTACCAATACTGTTCTTGTCCTAAACTGAGGGATTGTGCCACTCCTTACAAGAAAATCCTCTTTAGGTATTTATTTTGTGCCTTCTACTCAATACTTTAAAGTCATCCAAAGTCAGCATCTTCTGCTTCTATAGTAACTGCAGCAGCAAGAATGGGGGCAGCATAAAGCTTCCACTTTACTGCACCTGGATTTTAAAATACCATGCACAATTATTAACTGCCTCCCCTGGCCATTTCCTTCATTTATTTTGCTCAGGCAAGCAGGCCTTGCAAACCTGAGGTTGAGTAGCCTCAGCAGCACCAAATGGTCAATGATTTATTAAGACAAGCTGTAGGTGCAGTAATGCTCACCAGGTGGCTAATAAACAGGCTTTGTGAAATAAAACTAAGAAAAAATAATCAGTGGTCTTTCCCTGGGATAGTTTCAAAACCTTTAAATATGCACAGAGCAGGCACACACTTTTTTTTTTTTTTTAAACAGTTTGACATGTGCTTTGAATGTTAAACAGACATAAACTTGGCATTTTCTAAGTCAGTGTAATTCCACAGTGAAGGAGAGGGAATATATTAATGTAGAAATAGTCTCCCTTCTGCGTGAAACAGCGTTTAAATCTCCTAGTGAAATAGTTTTGTATAATGGATTGCAAGTATAATCTGAAGGCCAAAGAGGGCTTTGATCATGCTTCAATGTGCTTCCCAAGCTGTGGTGACACAAGGTAACTGTGAGGCTGAATAACGTCGCAGCCAATAGACCGGGAGAAGTTGAAACAAACATACACCTTCTTTCTTTTCTTTGCTAAACACAGCACAAGCTGCCATAAGAACATGTTCCAAAAACTGTGAAATTGTGGAATATGAGTAAAAATAAGAAAGCGTGCTCTGGGGTGAACATGATGCATATATCTCAACAGTAAGAAAATGATCTTTTCAGACAGGTCATCTCTCTTGGGCATATAAAAAGCTTGGACAAGTAGCCTCAATAGCTCAGCAAGAAAATGGCGGATCCCAAATGTTTGAATTTTTATGCTCAGAAAAATCTTATATGGAATTTAAATTTTTCCAGAACGAGAAAACATGAAACCTTCCATTAATCCTTTTTTTTTTTGTTTCCCAGCAGCTACAAACTTGAGGAGGAAAAGTCTTTAACTAAAAAATACATTGATTACAAGAATAGTAAAATAATTAAAAGAAAAAATAGTAAAAAAAAAAAAAGAGAAGAACATACTGACAGTAAGATAATAGACATTGAAAACTGATACCAATTTTGATTCCAGAAATATATGTTTACATACTTTCAACAAAGGAATAAGAGAATTTGTTTTTACCAACATCACTTTTTCCTTTCACACTCCTTATTTTAGTAGTAGCAAACACTAATGTCACTAGTACTAGCTGGTTGGCCTGGATCAGCTCTCGATAGGTCATTTGAGAACAGACAGCACCCTCTCTAGATGGCATCTAGTTTTACAGCCCTCTCTGCCCATAGGACAGACACTGGCATGGTGTGAAGCTCAAGAGAATGTGTATAGATAACAGGAAGAAAGACTATGTCAGTGTATTCAGCCACAGCGTATTTCCATTGTCAACTGCCCGTCTGCTTTTTATGTTACTTGCCAATCAGCACTGAGAAGACATAAAGACTGTCCTCTGATCATCTATGCATTACGTTATATGAGCCGCACACAGCATTCCCTCAGATTGGGACCCAACAGTACTACACACAAAGTAGCATGCAGAAAGCATGTTTGATTACAATCAGAGAAAGGTCTCTTACTGAATCGATAAATAGGTCACTGCATTTGCCGATCTATGAAATAGGTAAGCTCTATTTCAGAATATTTAAACATTTGGGATTCACCATAGTCTTGCTAGGCTGCACATATATCATGACATTCCAATATAACTTCTATCACCTCTTTAGCACAAAAGGTCCTGCTTTCCTTCTCCTGCCCCTGGGATTACTCCACTGAACTTCCTCAGGTTGTACAGCTCTTTTACAAGGAGTAAAACCTGAGCTGAAAGACAAACAAAATCTTTGGCCTGTAGTCTAAGGCTCTAGTCCTGGAACATGTGGTTAGGACTATCCATATTCAGGAAAATACTTAAAACATGTACTGAAGTCAGACTGATCTCAGTTAGAAGGGCATTTAAAATGTATATATCTATATATAAATCTAAAATAAATATAAAATAAAATCTGAATGGAAGCAAGAACTCCAAGTAAGTGTATCGTTCAGCCTGCTGGGAGACCTATACACGTCAGAGAAGACTCGCAGATGTGCTAGGATAAACTCACTTGATCCTTCTGGGAAAAACTCTTAATGTAAGTAGTGTTGAAACAGTATCTTATGTTTTGGCATCAGCTTCTGTCTAAAGTAATAACGCTAATGTCATATTAGTCACTGTAAACATGTTACTTATGAAAGGTGAAAGATGAACACGTTCGTAGTAGGAGCAGTTCAGCAAGGATTTGTGGAGATAATAGTAAACTCATACATACACCCAGGGTATAAACTCCAATATACAGAGTTTAATATTGTGAGATATGTATAAATAAAAAAACCTTCCACACCAGGATTACTGTCTTTCCTGGCCTCCATCATCTGTTGTCTGAGGAATGACATCTCTCACTGACATGCCAAGCAATGACCTCCTCCCAATTTCAAATAAGGAATATTATCAAGTAACTTGTTTACCTTTTCAAATTTATGATGCATGGTAAAACAGTGTTGCCTTCTGCCCCGGTAGTCAAATTTCACAGAAATGGGTTGTCACAGCTGACAGAATTTCTTGTGAGAAATGGTCTCTTTTCTACTGAAACACCCAAATTACCAGTCCCAGTGGAGACCATAGCATCACCCCGGAGATGCAAGACCATCAGGATAAATAACCAGACAGAAGGACACATCTTAATTCTCAGGCAGTGCTCTGTCATCTTCTGAAACTTCCTGGTCCTGAGAGATTTGAAGTACTAACTAGATAAACTATAAAAGATGGCAAGGAATGATCTACAGTGACTTGTGCATCTTTCTCTAAACATAAATAACTTTATATTTAATTTCTGGCAGTATGACAAAGCAAGGAGGTAATGAGCCATTATGGAAAACCCATCTGTTGCTCATAAGGGGAAAAGCTTTGTGCTGGTAGATTTATAGAGGAAAATTTTCAGTGCAAGTCCCGTTATTGTTAATGAGAATTGCACATCTAATTGCCCATGCTGAATGTGTACCCCATTATGTTCCTTCACTGTCTAGATGGCTATTGTGTGCTTCAGCAACATGAGAAAAATACTATCAAAAGAAAACCCAGTGTTCAAGTGACAGTGACATTCACATAATAGGGGAAGGGACATGAAGCAGAATAGGGGAGGCTAGGAGAAGAGGAGCACAAACATACTAGTCAAAATTTCTGGTAATACTACAAAGCCACTCAAATACTATTTTTTACATGCAAGCAGAGAAGCTACTTAATACCACAAAACAAACCAGGGAAGTGTAGTGCATTCGGTGTACTCCAAAATCCATATGTTTTTATTCTTCTTCCCATGTTTTGCGTTTTAACCCTCAGATTCCCAGTTAGAATTCTAACCTTACATTGGTTTACTAGATGACTCTTGAAAATTGCTCTAGAAAGGGTGCCCCAAGCAAAAACACCTTGTCTACACCTACTCAACAGGATTTTCAGGCTTCTCCAGAGCACTGGAGACCTTGAACACCCTGGCAATGCCTTTAGCTTTTCCTTCGCCTATGATTTACTTAGCTCATGCACACAGTGGACCCCACCTACCAGTTCTGTACCAGTTTCCCAGCCCCAGCATCCCACAGCAACCGGAATGGGGCAAGACACCTGGAAAAAAGGAACCTGGGCCATCGATTCCACCTAGACCTTTGGACCCATAACCCTTCTCCATGCTTCTTCCCTGCCTTGTGCCACAGGACAAAACAGCAAGTACTCAACCCCAGTGGCCCTGCCTGCAGGCTCCTGAATAAGCAACTCCTCTACCCATCTTCAAGACTCTCAGCCTTGGAGATGCTGACATAACCTGTGGTTTCCTGCAACCATTTCTCTGGTACGGGATCTGGGACCTGAAGGCACTGTTCCTTGAGGCAGCCAAGAAGCCTGATCTTACATTAGAAGAGTTCACCAACACCAAGAAACGTGGAACAGATGGAAAGAGAAGCATAAGGAAGCAACGATAACAGGTTCCTTCCTGATTTCATGTTTATTGTTGGTAAGCACCATGGGGAGAGGAAACACATGTGAGTGACAGCTCTATCCCAGTGACATAAATGTAAAAAACCAACCCCTAAACAGACTGTGTTTATTTTACCAGGTGCCACACACCTAGTCCTATCAACAGTGACACAATGTTACTGTTACTCAGAACAAAACAACTTTGCCCTTCTCACTTAGAGAAGCCTGTGCAAGGAACAGGCCCTCTAGCCAGACCCAAACAACAGCAACATGTTACCTTTGTGACATCCAGATACACAAGACAAGGCAGCTTTAAGAGAAGCTTCTCTGGGTACAGCCCCCAAAACACCTCTCCTCCTCCAGACTGTGTCTCATGTCATAAACACTGGGCTTAAACAACACTGATCTCCTATTCATCTTTCCGAAACACAGCTGCAAAGGACAATCTACTGCTTACAGGAAAACAGAGCATTGTAACCATTCCCAAAGTTTTCTCCATTAATAAAGCTGATGACACCCCGGGTATGTCCTGGGTATGCTTCTGATGGCCATCAGAAAATTCATCCTGCTGCAACTACACAGTGTGGCTACAACTGAAGTTAGTCACTGAACTCAGCAAAGCAGATGTCTAAAGCAACATGACAAATCATACAACGCACACAATTTGAGGAACTGTTGTTCAACAGCCTTTCCTACTGGGGGGCCTCAAGTACTGTACAAATATGCCTTTGCTTTGCATCAGCTCTGTGAGGTACAGACAACATTCCATATGCTATCCCTGAAACACAGTCACATCTGGAATACACAAAGTAGTCTGTGAAAAAAATCCAACTGAATCTGCTAAACCTAACTGAAATTGCAGCACTGTAAGCAATCAGAATATAGTTAAGAGTTTGGGCAGGTGACTGTTTGACATGAAGTACCCTGTGGGTCTTTAGGTGCCATTAGTAACAATTATCATCTATATTAATTTCCTTACCAGGAACAGTTTAAGAAATAGTGGGCTCTGAAAGAATTATTTATTGACTCAGTGCTACTTTAGGTGCACGACTGCATCATCATCTTCAAACATCTTCTGCCCAAGTATTAATTCAGACTACTCCTTTGGGAGCTGGTGATAATAGCTTAGTATGGCATGCTACAGCCCATGGCTTTTAGAAGGACCAGTGGCTCTGAACTGGATGAGGAGCTTAAAGAACCACCAGAGGAGAAGGACTCTCAATTGTTCTAAGGATTGTCCAGTTGAAGGATCATACTCCTTGTTAGATTGTGAAGACTAAACAGACATGAAACTTCAGATGACCATATGTGAGCTGCAGACTTTGTGAGAGAGTTTTAAAAGAAATACTACAAAGAATTGAGAGAGTTATTTTAGTTCTATTTTTCAGCCTGTATATATGCATACATACAAGCACACACAAGCCTTGAATTTATAAAAGTTGGGGTTTTATCTCAGAGATCATTTTCTGGGGTGTGGTTTAAAAATGAAGATAAGGACTCAGGAAAGATCAGGACAACATAAAGGGAAACAAACGAAAAGTTAAACAATCAAAAACCCCAGTACAATTTACCAGAAACCACCTCACAACACTAAAAGCAGGAAAGGATATCATGTCTACAAAGTGCAAACATAACATGACTTTAAAAGAACAAAATTCCTCAAGAGAAAAGGAGAAGAATAAAAGATCCAGGCTGAGCTGTGATGTGGTACATCTCCATGTCAGCAGATTTCAAATGGCACCAGAAAGGGATCTGGCACACACTTTACATAGCATCCTGCAGAACACCTGTGGACAGAGAGGGAATACACCTTTTCCTAAAGGCATAAAGCATGCCTTTACTTAGCTGCTGTGGAGAAAAAAACTGATGGGAAAAACATGTTTAGGTAACAACCTAGCTGCAGTGTAAGACCATGACTGGAAAGGACAGCCCTTACACTACAGCTGGCCAGGGCACAAGGAGCTGAAGTTCACTTTGCCTTCCTGAGCCTGTATCTGTCCAATGTCTCCATGCTGCCTGGCCCTACAAAAGGCAGCAGAATGAAGCACTCTGCCTGGAAAATTCTGCATTTACAGATAGTACATCCATTTCCCTACTTATTTAAGTTTATGCCACATCTGAATTGATGTGCTAGAACACCTATATGGCTCAGCAAATTCTTTTGAATAAATGCAGTTATAGGAACATGAAAGGATAGATTATTCCATTTAAGAAGTGCTTTAAGATATTCCTCCTAGCACAAGCCGTAATGCTCGTGGCAGCATTTGCTGTTGCAGTTCTACCACTGTAACTGTACCAGCAACCCCTTCAAATTAGACAAGACCTTACTGCACCAGCCGAAAGCCTAAAATTGTTTTTCTCGGAAGACCTCCTCTCTTCCGTTGCACATCTCTCTGTCTAGGTTCAATTGCCGCCTCCCTGGGGACCTGCAGTCTGTACAGGGTTTTTTTGATCTCTACAGGCCTTGAAAGCAGCATGATCAAATGGATGACTGAGGAGACTTGACAGGTACGCAGCTGTGTGCTGCAGCTCCACTGCCCCCTGACTTCCGAGCTCATCTGTCTCTCGACTCACAGCACACAGACAGGAGGGAACAGGAGATTAAAGCCACATTACATGTTACTGAATTACATAGGAGAGAAAATAGGTATCAGCAGAGGGTAGAGATAATGCTCCCAAGTAGTAAAGTAGACAACAAATTCTGAGTCTCTTTCCTCTGGTTGAAAGGAAGCCTCCATCTTATTCTCCTCTGGATCTGCTTTGAGATTCTTGTTCAGGTTTTAGCAATTTTAGGCTCCTTAAGGCCAAACAGATTAGTTCCCTATTAAAAAGTCATAATAGCTAACAACCCTTCCAGAAATGACATGGTTATCTGTTCACAAATATTATAAACAACCAGCTAAAAAAGATATTTTTTTTCCTCCCCTGAAGAGCTGCTTAAGCTAGATCTGTGCTGAAGAACACAGTATGCTAAAGAGAAGTCTCCTGGATTTAAACTGACTTACTCAATACCAGACACAATTTAACCTTATCAGCACAAAGCTCAGTCAGTACAGGCGGGCTTACCCTACAGTGGGCCATCCATGCAGGCCTATTATAATTGCCAAATGCTCAAAACCTGTTTTCCTGGAACAATTTTGAGAAGACACTGTAGCTCTTTGGCTGTCTGAGGAAAGCGAATAAAGAACTGCACATAGCTCACCAGGAAACTTACATGAAGTTAATATTCAAGACAGTTTGGAGCCCTAGACAGACTCCAGAGTTCTGCTGCATGTTGTATTTCAGCTTCCATTTCTGAAGGCTGACCCTGCAGGGTTTAGCATTGCTTTGGACTTAGGACAGCTGGACTGTGTAATTGAATGTACAAAGGAGAAGACTGACAGGAATCTGTACCTCGAGAGCAGTTCTAAAAGACATAGACTTACTGAGGAAACAGAGGTATTAAGAAGACTAATTCTTCTGTTGATATGGTTGAGCGCAGTATATATGTTCTGGGTTGCATAGTAAGGTTGTGCCTGCACAGGCAGCTGGACAGCACAGCACTGCCACACGTACCCCTGGCTAGCTGTAACATTCACAGACTCCCCAGAATGGATCAGTGATGCAAAGAGGCAGGCATCCTTGAGGGTCACTTCAGAATAGGCAGACTGGTAGTTCCAAAGGCTTTCTGTGTATTTTCTGTCATGATATCAGAAGCAGATTATTAGTTTCTTCCATACCATTAATACCTTCTGGAAATATACACACACCAGGCAGGCCATCTCGTAAATACACTACTTCTATTTACAGCAACAGCTTCAGCAGGTTGCAATTGTCTTTTCTCAAAAACAAAGAGAGAAAAAAAAAACCCAACAAACAAACCAAACCCCTGTATGTCTCCTTTTGAAAACACATAGTGGAAAGGCTGTCCATTTTAATTTCATTTTTTAGACAGCATGGTTGTGATCATAAGCTGACAATCCGACTACTGAAAGTGTGTAACATGCACAGTGTCAAGAACAGTGTGCTCAAACCAACATTCCTGGTAAAAATCTGGAAAAAGAATTCATTTTTAAAGTACTTTATCTCGCTTTACCTAATAAAAATGAGGAGGAAAAGGATATCTTTACGTAGCCAAATCTGAATTATTCTTTTGATTTAAAATCCATCTACTGCAAAACGTTAGAAAGTACCTCATAAGAGTTGATTATTGTTTGATAGCATAAAACTCGAATTCATCAAGCAAGAAAACATATCTATAAAAAAAAGCACAAAATAATTTGGACCTGAGTGCACAAGCCTGGTTACTGCACTGCACGCTTCTGTAATGGTGGATGCATCCCCCAGTAAGCACTCCTTTTCTATTCATTGATTTGACTAAACATTCTGCAGGCCAGAACCAGCCAGCATACATTATACTGGTTAATATGTCATACAGTAGTATTTACCAGCTTGAAAGAAACTTCTTCATTAGACCTTTCTGCTTTTGATATACTAAGATTTTAATTAAGCAGTGTCACAACAGGGTGTGCATTAACAGACCATTGGCACATGCCTTTGGAGCATTGTGAAGCACTGGACCAGAGACCAATTACCTTCTACCACCCAAGCAGTACAACAGCAGCCCATTAATGCACACCCTGGTGTGGCCCGTTTCAATTAAAGTGTATTTGTAAAACGAAGAAAGGACAGGCAGTGTTGAACCACTGAGAAAATCAGATGTTTTTAGGCTAGGATCCTGCTGATTATTCAAACTTTTACAAATGTACACACTGAAATTCAGTAAACAAATTACCTAGCTTACTTTGTTACACTGCATAGTAAGAAATTGGGCTATTAAGGGTACAGAATGTTATTTCCATCTGAACGTAGAGAATGCAAGGAGGAAGCTATGGTGTCAGCAATTCTGCAGTCTCCATTCCCCCCAAAGGAGGTTCAGCTTCTAGGATTTGGCAGACAACACTGAGGAGAAATAGGCTCTACTCAACCCATGACAGGGTTTATCCACAAGAGGAATGGGTAGACACAGTTAAATTCACTAAGAACTTCGTATTCTTCCTGGTGTTTCTTTTTTGTGGGGTTTTTTTGTTTGGTTGGTTTGGGTTATTTTTTGCTCTAACTACAAAACTAATTTTTTACTTCCACAAAAATTACATGCCCGACTTCAGTAAAAGGCATATACACATCTGGCAAAATATATTTTAACTAAATAAAACTAAAAATCCCATGCACATCACGCAAGTCTTGTTTCCTCACTGGCTTTCAATTCCCTCTTCTCTTCCCACTTCTTTTCCATCTATTCATTAATGTCAGAGACTGTTTATGGTAAGCATGATCCCTTTGAGATGCTCATACAGCCCCAGACAGAATGCCTCCCACTTTTATTGGGGTGCTTTTGGCTACTCCAATGCAAGGCACAGGTAGATAAATATAAAACATACCCTTATGGCCAACTAGCAGAGTATAATTGCATGATAGAGGAGGAAAGCACAAAGCTTTTTTTTTTTTTTTTTTTTTTACTACTTCACTCAAATTCAAGTGAGCAACAACATCAAAGAAATAACAATATGAGTTGTGGAAAGCACAACATAAGGCGGTAAAAGCTTTTTGGTATGACTCTCACTCAACACCCATAGAGGCCAACTTACCCTAATAGGTTGGGATCAAACACTTAACTACAAAAAAACTATTGCCAAAAGACAGGGTTGAATGAATCCAGGAGGAGCATTAAATGTGTGCTGAGCTATATCCTACCTCATTACTTACCTACCAGGGTAGGCTGAGAGGTGATGCACTGACTAACAGTCTATAGATATTTGGCAAATAGAAAACAGTAGCATCAGAAAAAGAACTAATTAAGTAACAAAAGGGGGTACAGCTAGTAAACAACTAGGAAGGAGGCTAAACAAAATGATTCTCTGGCTGAACGTGTGTCATTGTTTAACCCCGGACAGCAACCAAGCCCCACGCAGCCGTTTGCTCACTCCCCCTGCAGTAAGATGGGCGAGAGGATCAGAAGAGTAAAAGTGAGAAAATTCATGGGTTGAGATAAAGACAGTTTAACAGGTAAAGCAAAAGCCATGCACACAAGCAGAGCAAACCAAGGAATTCATTCACCACTTCCCACTGGCAGGCAGGTGTTCAACCATTGTCAAGAAAACCAGGCTCCATCGTGATTAACGGTGACTTGGGAAGACAAACGCCACAATGCCAAACGTCCTCTCCTCCTTCTTCTTCCCCTGGCTTACATATACTCACAACATGACACCATATGCTATGGAATACCTCTTTGGCTGGTTCGGGTCAGCTGTCCTGTCTGTGTCCCCTCCCAATTTCTTGTGCCCCTCCACCCCTCTCACTGGCCAGGCCCAAAAAAATAAGGAGTCCTTGACTTAGTAAAAACATCACCCAGCAACAACCAAACCATCAGTGTGTTATCAACCTTGTTCTCACACCAAATCCAAGACACAGCACTGCACCAGCTACTAAGAAGAAAATTAACCATATCCCAGCTGAAACCAGTACAGTGCAAGACAATATTTTTATAGAGAACAACTGTGGATAAGTTTCCTGTAAGAAATAATAGTAGGTTTACTAGCCAGGACGTTGAAACTGGTCAAAACTCTGAGAAGTAATGTCCTATAGGGGAAAGCTGGCATTCATAGGAGGGTGGAGCGGATGGCACAGAGCTGCTTTTCCTTCTTCATTTTCCGAGGTTTCTAAATGACTCATCAGCCCAGACACATAATGAAGTGAAGTCATATACATCAGCTACCTTCTCCTAAGTCTCAAAGGTATGGCTCAATAAATCTGCAGTACAGCTAGTTAGTTACGCAGGCGGTATTACAGCCTCTAGAGATTTTAATCGCATTATTGCAAGTAGCAATTGGATTTGCCTCCATATTTCAGGATCTACCTGAGCCAAGTTTGAAATGAAAAATGAGAGATGTGATGAAGACACAACAAAATGATGAGATATTGTCCCTCCTATTTTCTTTTCTTTCCTCAGGGTATGGTCTAATAACTCTAAAAGCAGATGTCATCTCATGTCAAATACTCTTCTTTCTCTCTTGCTGCAATAATGGATTTTGACAGTTCTAATTTCAAAGAAACTACAATGTCTTCTAGTCTCAAGTCACTGTTTAAGTATTAAGAAAACACAAGTTTTTCTTCGGCAGTTATCCATTGAACTGAACACTGTTGACATTTTTAATTCTGTATGAACAAACTCCCAATGCAGACAATATGCTGCCAGAATGATGGACATAGTTGAATTATTGACAATTAGATATTGACCTCTAATCAAAGCTGCAAACATCAAATGAATTTCAAACACATTTGAGCTAATGGTGCTGTTTCTCCAGCTACCAGTTCTCCCGGCCTCTTACCTGTTTTTATGGAAATTTCTTCTGAAATTGACAGACTCAATCTCCCTCCCATCTTTTCACTTTCCTTCAAAGGAAAGATCGATCTTTCAATTCCAATCACAACGTAGTCGGAGAAGATTGGTAAAGCAGCAGCTAAACCTTCCACTAGAAGCAGTAAGAGAAATTTCTTCTGTTTTTTTCCTCTACAACATTCAACAAGATGTCTTGTAGAACTTTCAGGATCACTTAAGAATCAAATTCTATTCTTTCCTCTCTTTTCCAGATGAAATGATCCTATCACCTGGAATTTCTCTTTAGATAAGCATCCTATCCAGTTATTAGTCAGATTAAGTGTGTATACATATATAATAAGTATAAAAGCAACCTATAAATACCCTGAACACACATATGTGTATAAAGAGATATAAAGTCTGTCTCAGCAAGAGAGATACACATATATCAAATATGCGTAGAATTGAACATATGCAACTCCCAATTCAATTTCTTTTTAAGGACGAAGACAAGAACAGCACATTCAGGATATGGCAAACATTTTCTGGAGAAACACTATAAACCATTTCATTCTAACTTTCCTAGAAGCTCTGTACACTGTATCTACTGACAAAGCGTTATTGTGTTTGACTTGGACTAATGTCTAGATAAGATAAGTTGTGAAACATTAAAAATTTAACTCTGAACAATTTATAGTGGAGTTTAATATTAATGTTGTGTATTTCTATTTTATTTATACTAAATTGTTATGGATAAGATTAAAAACTGAAATTCTGAATTCAAGATTAGTAGTATCTTACTCCTTATTTATATTGAAAGAACCTTCAAGTAAATTTTTCTGCTTTCACAATAGGTTTCCATTCAGAATGAATCAAGGTATTAGCACATGGCTTGCAGTACACATATCTGATTGAGCAATGAATATACAACTTGCTATGAAGATTCAATTGAACATTTGAGGATAACTACTTCATTCATAATGTTCTTGTCTGCTTTCTGCAAAGTTTCGTATGATGGAGAGTTGTTACCACAGGGAAAGCAAGTAAAATATTCCCCGAAAGAGAACTAAGCATGCTTTCCATAAACATTTGCGTGCAGAGTATAAATAAGAGATACTAAAATTTGCATCAAGTCATATCATGTTTAAAATACTACAGTTATTTTAGAGATGGGAAGACTGTTGGAGTCATTCCATTTGTAACATTTCCTAAAACTTTCAAAATGAGACAAAAGAAATAAAGCATAAATTAATCTCCTAAATGGCCTTTTCCAATATGACCCAAGTTAATCCCTTGAATCTCTCCTAATAAAAGTCAATTGCTAACAGCCACAATGAATAGGTGTTAATCCTTGTTACTAATAATCCTTTTTCAAGACAATGCGAGATCAAAGTTGAATTAGTTCTTCATGGTTCAAAGACTACCTGGTAGAAGTTAATAACACATAAAGTGATATAATGGCCTTACTGACAGAAAGGAGGCATAAGGACTTCACCAATATAAGGGTGTTCCCTTGCTAGTCCTATAGAAGAAAATCATTCTTCCATAAGGAATGTCTCCTGAGCTGCTAATAATTGATTACTTGCTTAAAGTCAGCAGTTAGCTGCTGCACTGCAGCCATACAAAGTTGAAGCCGTTATTCCAACAAATACAGGAATGTTTTAAGTTCAAATATGACCTATTGTTAAAAGTTTATTTAAAGTATAAGGAACAATAAATAGTTTCTCTATTATTACCCATGTATGGTGCTGACAGTACTGTTACAGCTCATGAAAGGTTTGTAGGTTTCAACTACTAGCTCATGATTTTATTTTGTCCTGACACTTCACTGGTTTTTTTGCACATCCTACTAAAAAGGCAGGGAGCGCTAGATTTCCATGTGTGTTTTTAAACGGCAGCTCATGGGGCTGATCACTGTTTGGATTGATTTATGTTTTAATTTTATGGATGATATCACACAATTATCTCCAGATGGAATAATCGGGATGAAACATTGCCAAAGAACATTAGACACTAAAGAAGTCAGCCAATGCAATCCATTCAGTACTGTAATTATTTTTGTTTTGGCTTCAGACATTTATACAGAGGCACAAACTCATTCTAGTATGGCCTGTTCAGTATCTATTTAAGTCAATGGAAAGACTTCCACAGATGACTCGCCATTCCTTCCACATTTTCACCTATGGAATATCTCAGAGATGTCTTCACTATATTTGCTTTCTCTCCTCCTCAATTTTGGCCTCAACTCCTGCTCTGCCCCCCTCTCCTTCTTCCTTTTTTTTTCCCCTTCCCAGCACTTTACAGTGGATATTTAGACCCATCATTTGTGGTTTATTTAAGACAGACAAATGAAATCAAAGTTTTTCAGCCTGGGTAAACCAGAAAATTATTAATTCCTGTAACAGTCTATATAGTTCTGATTTGTATTCATTTATTGGATGAGAAAGTGATAACAAGACTGGTCACTTCAGGTTTCTCAGTGTTGAACTCAACCAAATACTTCTTCCTAGATTAAATCTGACAAGTCAAAGGGATAGACAAATTTCCTCTCCTGCCCCCCCGGGAAACAGACAGACATTGTCTTGCTTAATAGGCCCTGCTTTGCTGAGCGTCCAACATTAAGGCATACAATTAATTTTCTAGGAGTGGATTTTCCAAAGGACCTGCCTCAGCTAAGAGCACAGATCCCATTCCAAACCCTCAAACTAGATTTAGAAACTTAAATAAAACCAAAAACATTCTTTTGAAATGTAAGCGTAGGCTTCAGGTTGTAACTATTGTGGCTATATTACCTATTGCAGAACCCAAACAAGCACCATGGAGGAACATAGCAGATGGCCCTCTTAGGACATGTCTACATTGCTAAATGCACTGCCACAGAGCTGATCACTCAGATATTCGAATTAGTGTCATGACACCAGTGCAGCTTGCTGAAAGATACAATTGTTGTGGATTCAGAGCTGTACCAATGTATTTATAATGCTTTCAGAACACAGGAGAGATTTGAAATAATTAATTTCTCTTCATCTTTTGGTCGTGCTATGTTAAGTATGTTTGTTTATTATTATGTATTTGTAGCTGGCTGAACAAGGCATGAAATTTTTGACATGATAAAGATGTATGGAGTTCTACTTCCTATTGTTCCAGAGTCAATGAGTGAAACTTTCAGGCTTCAAAAGCTGAGTTTCCCAGCTTCCTACTAGATTTTGCATCAGTTGCACGGGTTGTAACCGACATTTATTCTTAATTCAATAGCATGTTCTCTTCCTACAATATAAACATATAATGGTTTTGGCGTAGGGCAGCATATCTACTTATTTCAACTAGTTCCTGAAAACATAAATGGAATTCTACTTTGGTAGTCTTGTGTCATGTCTGGAGTCCTTTAACATAATTTTATTAACCTCCATTGTAGACTTTTCCCATAACTTTTTCTGAAAGATTCCTTGCAAAATGTCATTAATCTAAATATAATTAGGAAGTATTAAGAAAAACTTTTGAGAAGCCACTGTGTTCTTTCTCTTCTCACTAAGCATTCAAAGCATTCAGGTAGCTGTAATGATAATTTCCTTACAAAATTCCTAAGATGTTCTGTCAACAGTCATACAAAAAAGTGCCACTTGCCCCTCATTTCATAAAAAATAAGTTTATACTTGGGTTTTAGCTATAGCCTAAGAACCTAGGATATGAGTTCACACGTTACGAGCTACTCGCTAAGTACCCCTCTGTATGATCTACAGTAAACAGGAGGTAATCTCTGGTGACTTATCCTCTAACACAACAGCAGTAAGCTATCTCAGAGGGTAGAAGTATCCTCTAAAGTGGTTGTCACAGATTAGCTAATGCTGTGTAAATTCCCTGAGTTTGCACCAAACAAGCAAGAGGTAACGCAGTCTTTTGGTAACTTGCTTTATTTCACCATACCTCTTGGGTGATTTCTCAATCCCTACAAGTAATTTGGCAAAATAAATCCCATTTAAAAGCCCACTGCGTCTTCTTGCAGCACACACACATAGCATAAGAAAAGAAAACAGAAAGCTGTAATCTGAAGCACAGAGATACCATTGGCTAAATTGTGATACTTCTTTCACCATTAACTGCATGCTGAGTTCAAAAAGTTCTTGCTGAATAAGGTGCTTGCTCTAGCCACAATACAAGGAGACATGCTGACAAGTCTACGAGTGAATTTATTAGACTGGCATTGAACCTGAGCTAATAAATCTTCTTGGAACCTCCTGCATGGTATAGAGATGTTCAGGTGGCACTTAATAAGCTTGGCTAGCTTTGAACTGCCTCTGTGCAATCCCAGTCTTTGTGGGAAATAGAAATGCAGTACTGAAGCCTTCCTGATGACTCCACAAAATGAGCCTGGGTCTTTAGGGCTATTAGTTTGTGTTCTGCAGACACAACGTGGCTAAACTGCTCACGGACTCAAGCTGGCTGGGAAGGCAGTACAGCTGTCTTTTTCTGGCATTGGACCTAAACTAATAAGCCTGGGCAGCCCAGTGCTGGCTTGGTGAGGGGAAAAGCTCAAGTACCTCTGCTTCCATGGTAAGATTAAACCTCAAACCGGTTAAAGCACCCACAGATAACTGAGCATTGATTGCACGTAAGTTCAGAATCATACAGAAAATATGTGGTAGGGCCAAGGGCTGTGTCTACACCTCCTGTATCTCAGTCTTGTGCCTACAAGAAATAGCATACAAGACTCTTTCCCCTTACAGAAAGGGGTATATTTTCAGTAGTGTGCCAATGGGAAAAAAAAAAAAAAAGGTTGCTTCTCAACCCAGATTTGTTAGCACATAATGAAACCATAATTAACAGAAGACATATGACTGTGCTGATAAATAAAAGCTAAAGAAAGTACATGATGAAAAAATTTAAACTTAGAAATAAAAAAGCCAGGGACCATTCCTTATACCTGACAAGTAGAGCACAGCCACCATGCTTATAGGTTGTCCCCCTGGGGCAAACTGCTTATTTGCAAACTACACAGCATTCCTTCCCTAGTTCCCTCTGGTGCCTCCATGGCCCTAAGACATAATTACCAGTTAGTGGTTTTATTTCAGACTCTTCAGACTGACCAATGTGCTTACTGACTGTGCTGTAAGCTATCAGAGTTCATAGCACGAAGCTGAATCTGTGTGTTGTACGGGCACATTATGAGGATGCTTGAAGGGGTAAAGCCTGCTGGGATCATGTTGACAGATCATACGGGAAAACACAACCAGACCTATGGCAGTCCTATCTGCTGAGCTTTCCAGGTGCAGTCCCCTGAGTGTGCTTGCAGAGTTGTATCTATGCAGTGGTTTAGAGAGCCAAGTTGTGCGGCCCAGAACAGAATGAGGGTGGGGAGGGATGCAGGGAGGATGCTAACAATGACAAACCAGGATCCAGTGCTTTAGCATGGTCTTGGCCCCTTTTATCGAACAGTGTACATGCACCCTCATGTTCCCAAACTCAAGTGGTTTCAAAAAAGAGATATTTATATTTAAAAAGCATTTATGTATTCTGGGAGTGATGATGGACAGTACTTGTGCATACTGTCTACTCAGTAGAGACTTCTTTGCCATGTAAAAAAATAGCCTTTCTTTGAAAAGTTTGCTAAAACTGATTTCATTTCCTATCCTAGGAGCATGCTTAGTGCTAAGAGAAATATTCATAATCTCTTCCTAGCAGTTCTTTCTCCCTGCCCCTTTCCCCAATTATCAAAATAAACCACAACACTGGATGGCAAGGAAAACAACATGACAGGAAAAAAAGTACACAAAAAAACCCTAAACCAAAACCCAGACAGAACATGCACGTGAACTTCATTGGAAAAAGGAAATATATCCACTGTTGTACTGTGACTACAGATCCTATTGTATTTGTTTGACACACATAAGGTTGTTGTACTGTTTGCACAGAACAGCCAAAAATGAGAGAAGTCACCTTTGCTTCTTCCTAATTATTATCAAAGATTGTGCAATAAGTTTGAAAAATTCCACTACTGCCTGTAACTTTATTATTTGCAACAAAAACCCTCTGCTAATAAAGATAATTAAGGTAGAGGAAATGCAAAAGCGTTCTGCATGCATGGATAACAGGGTAGGAATCAAAACGTAGCACCAACTTACCACATCCTGCCTGACCTCTCAGTGAAGGTCAGTGGCATTCTTTGAATTCCTGGACTTCCATTTCAGAGGAACACAGCTATAGAAGGAATGTATGGGTAGCAGAAATAAGGCTACAATAAACTCAGCTAGTCCCCTTTGATTCCTAGACGAGGACATATCTAGCTACATTGACGCATTCTAAAAAATTTGAGCTCCATCTTGTGCTGCATTTGATGGAGCATATTCTTAAGCGCCAAGAAAAATACTAAAACTAGTGGTAGAAATAGCTGCAGCAAAAAGGCAGGGTGGACATGTCTAGTACCTGGGGTGGGGGGGCCAGAAGGTATTGGTAATAGCTGAAACTGCTTCATCACCAATGGTTTGCTCCATTACTCAAAGCAACACGTCACTTTTCTTGCTCTGTGAAGTCATACTGTAAACAGCTTGTGGATGATGCTAGTTCATAAATAGAATACAAAAGATTTGTACTGTTAACACCTCCTCCAGTGTTATTTTGGGTTTTCGGTACCAATTGCTTAAGACAACGTGACCAAATAGAAATTCACTCTGGAAAAGCACTTTGAAGTGTTCCTGGAACTCAAATCTGCAACAGACCCAATACCAAGTGCAGCCAAGTACCTACCATTAAAGGACTTACAGACTAACACAGTTTCACTATTGGCAGCCTGCACCCCTCTAACTTATTTTGAGGGCTTGAAAGTGATAAGTCATTTGCATTATAACACTTTGCTAAATCTGGGTCCCAGAAAACAAAATATCATGAGATAAGGCAGAAACCTCATGGGTTATCTCAACCACTGGTCACAAGCTCCTGAAGTTAGAAGTCCAGTGAAACACGCTTATGAAAGAAACATGTTTATGAAGAAAAAACATCACTGAAGACAATCTTCTGTATCATGACAAGTCATCATGAAAAAGCAGCAATCGCTGTTGTTGAGATTGTAGGATTATCTTTATTATAAAAAAAAAATACTCTTAAATGATGTATAACTATTTAGAGGACCTAAACTTGTCCAGTTAAAAATACATCCTATCATCCAAATGTTCTCCTATGGTACGGTAACTGACTTGGGGTGGGGGCAGTGAGTCAGGGTTAAAAAACCACCAGACATAATATACCTTGATTTTGATATAGCATTTGCATTCAGCAATCTATGAAATAAAGTACAGATTAAATTATCAAACAGTGGGTGAAAAAGTGATTGGTTTTGCAATTAAAGGGATCTATTATTAAATTATTAAAGATGATATTATTAAAAGGGATCTATTCTAGGCTTGATTCCACTCAATGCTTCCTTGATGACCTGGATGAAGTATGAGAGAATATGCTTATATATTTGGGAATGATAGTAACTGGGACTGCAAAGGGTAGGATTCATCATAATGTTGAAAACTGAATATGGTTGAAACAACACAAGTAAATAAAGAACAAATGTAAAGTACTACATGCTGAAAGGACAGATCGAGTATTAGATGTGCCATAAAGTACATAAACTGTTCTACAGGAAAAGAGAAGCTGGGGAATTATAGTAGGTAATAAATAAATATATTTTGAAGTCAGAACATGGCATCGCTTCTTCTGATGCCCTGTATGTAGTGCTGGTGAAATGTGCCTGGTACACTCTGTGCAGTTTTGGGCATAATAAATTGGAGAAGGAGAGAAAATATCAAGAAGAATGGGACCAGTGCTCGAAAGCCAATCAGTGAAGAAAAGCAGATTGATTTAGTGAAGAAGTCTTCTCTGGAAAGAGGAGACTAAAAAGATGTATAGCTGAAAATACACATTACAACAGTCTTCCAGTATATAAAAGGGAGAAAAATCAAACATTACCGTGTGTAGTCAAAAATTCTGACCTTCTGAGTGTAATCAAGAATTACAACATATTATTTCAGGAATGGGAATGATTAAGAAATCTCTTTCATTACAGTATTTTTATTATTATTATTTTTTAGTTAGCTCCAAGAAGATCTGCTAGCCATACTTGCCCTTCATCAGGGCAGAGGAACTCCTCATACACACTCTCTGAAGTCCCTCCTAACCCTATACTCCTAAACCTACACCAAAAATTATTTGTACATTGACAAAGATGGTTTTGGTACAGTGCTCTTATATAATTATGCTTAAAGCTGAACAGCCCTATGCTGACTCTCTTCGGTACCTTTTAAATGTTTGTGCTAGGACTCCATGGGAGTTTAGGTAGACAAATGCCTCAATGTTTAGAATTATATATATTTACCAGAAAGCATGAATCTTGACCTAACTATGATGTTTTTAAAAACTGGGTTTCTGGTTTGCATTTTTGTTTTGTGTATCTTGGTAGCAGTTTATAAGGTCCAGCATTACACTTTTGGCAGGTAGTGGGAGTTTGGTGTACTAGCAAGTGCTTTGACATTCCAGAGCAAACACCAGCAAAGTACAAAACCTGGTTTAATAAAATACATTGTTTAAGGAAGCAATGCCTCATTTTTTAATGACCTCTACTACCTTTTTTAAAAAAAACACATATTACCCAATTCCTGTACATTACAGCTCATCCTAAAAAGCCTGCTACTGGTGTATCCACATGTCATAAAACACGTGCATAAACCAGTCTGGACCATTGACATGTGACTGGTCAACTCAGTTGCTCTAAATTCTAGGAAATCTTCCATTGAATACCAAAATGAAAAAGTAGCCAAAGGGAGAAGGAAAAATTATGTTTGCCACGCATTTTCAGCTTCTTTTGAACTTCACAGACACAAAGTCATTCTTTGGTCTTAGGTTTGAACAGCATACCACAAACACAATCTTCCAGAAAATAACCTCCAACATTACCTTTTGTAAAGGCCAGTTCCAGATCTGCTTTTCAACTAGGGCTAAATGAAATCTGCATGGTGTGCACTGACTTAATCTCTGTCACCCAGTCAGGAATGGCAATCTTTTGACTAGTTGAAGGAATGAGAAATATCCTCTTCCCACAGCCCTCTAAGTTCAGCTAATTATGGAAGAGAAAGGCACCAGAAGGGAAAGATGGGACAATATCCTCTGGCATTGTTTTTTTAATTAACTTACACCCCCTCCTTAAACAGTTCCATCATTAACGCCAGCTTCAATATTGCAGTACAATACTTTACGGGGCTCAAAATAGATAAGTACTTAAAAAACCCTAAACCACTCAGAACGAAGGGTCTTGTGCACAGAACGACAAAATACTGTCACTGCTGATGGTGAGCCCTGTGGCAGCTATTTGTTGTGAGGAGAAGAGATTTCATCTCAGAAATTAATCTCTCCTTAAAGGTAAGCCTTACTCCCAGTAAAGACAGAGGCAAAATTTGAAGAAAATTCACCACAGCTAGAATTTTACCCCACCTGTCAGGAACATAAAGTCTAGCCAGCTCCACACTGGCACTGCCCCAGTTACTGTAGCAGTACAAAACATACAGCCCTCTACCCCAGCTCACCCTGACGACACATGCAGAATAGGAAATGCTTGCAAGGGTAATTTAATCTATCTGGCCTGTGTAAGGCTCTCTTGATAATCTTGGATGCCATGCCATGTCTCTGAATAAATGAGAAGCATGCCTCTGTTTTTTTTTAATTGAAACCAATTTCAGTGCACAGAGTTCCATTACCAGGCCGTTCCCCTGAGATTCTGCTGAATCCAGGTGATGACAGCATTCCAGTGTTGAAGTTTATTCCTGTGCAATCTTGCATAACATTGCCCTATTGGGAAAGAGCCCCTGAAAGGGCTTGAAAAAGTAGCCAGTCTGGATAAAGCAAGCAAGCAGGCTTCAAAATCTGAATTCTGACTGTCTACTGCCAGCCAGTCTGAAACACTGCCTGATTGTCCAGAGCAGCCCGAGATTGTGTGGGAATACAAAGCTACACTTGTAATCTAGACAAGCGAATTGGCTGCTGTTTCCCACACAATGATATGGATTTAGCTGGAATGCTCTCCACTGCAAACACAACCGAAGTAGAAACCTTTAACACTATTAGCCAAGAGCCTGAATTTTGTTTCTTTTATCCTTTAAAAGGGACAAGTACCAAAAGACTGAACTGAAAATGCAGACATCTAAAATTGGGCACGTGTCTATTAATATTCAAAGTACATCTGTTTGAACCTTCTTTTGAAAAAGACCACCAATAGTAAGTTTCTTTCTGCAGAACCCAAGGTATCGTAGTCCGTTTTGATCACCTACATAAAACTACCCAAGTTTCTCTTATCTCCCACCACACTCTGCAACAGGTCTTCCTCCAACCTAGATAGATACAGCCTTGACCTTACCCTTATCCATTCAAAGATCATTTTCTTATCTCATCTTTCTGTTCATCTCATGTTCCATATCTCTAATTCCTCCCCAGTTTTCTTACTTTACTGAATCCAATCCAAGCTGCTCCTTTTAGCTTTTTACATGCATCATAACCTAATGTCAACTTACTTGTCACTCACAGTGGAAACTCTGGCTTTTACCTCACTGTCCATAGCTGTCATCCTTGCCTTCATTTGCATTTGGTGTTGGTTATCAAAGATGCAACACTAAAATTCATGCAGAAACCAGTTTTCAGCATCTGGAAGGATGAGATTTTATTTCATAACAAAAATTCTCGTGCGCTACAGTGATATACAAAATATAAGACAGCACACTAACATACCAAAACAATTTCCAATAGTCTTCTACTGGCCTCTGGGTTTAATTTGTTGGTTACTAAATAAACAGGACTGAGATTACTAAAGTCAATAATATACTTATTTTCAACCACTGCAGCTCTTCTCAGCTAACCTTGCTGTTGGTATTTATATAGTCATTATCAGCATAACACATAAGCCTGGCAAAAACTTTTTTCTGGAAAAGCTGGTTTGGCATTTTATTATAAGTGTGATCAAGAACACATGTCAAAGCAATATATATCAGTTATTGATTATACTTAAGATTCCATCTTCATTGACAGCTTTAAGGACTATCATATTCTCTAATGACTTACATTTTTGAAGAATGAGAACTTGTGGCTAAGATTCTTACAGTGTCACTGGGAGGCACGATGGTTTAAGAGTGAAGTGATCAATTATTCAGTCTCTTTCAGAAGGAGTACCCAGAAAACGTGGGCGCTTTGAATCTCTCCCACTCCCCATGCTCCCATCTGTCCATATATATGTGTATAAGTATATCTAGACATACGTATATATAACCTGTCCCCCAGAATCTGAATAGTCATGAGTGGAATGTGCCTGAATTCTGGTTTTGCATTCAAATTTCTACAGTTGCAGAGCCCACAGACTAGTAAATTGACAGAACACCTAATATTTAGCCTAAATCATTCCCACAAAATACTTATTTAACCTGTACTCAGAAACATATTCCCGCTAGCCTCTCGCAGCGTTCACCAACTGTAAAAAAAGTCAGAATTCTCCCTCACTGGAAAAGAAATCTCACAGAAATCTAAGCCCACCACTTCATGTCTCATCTGTCACTGAGAGGGAAAGCAAATCAGACTCCTTTCTTCCTACAGCACCTTTTTATGTATCTGAAGTTGCTACATTGTATCCTCCCTCTCTTCTGATCGACCAGCCTTTATCTTCCTAGATCATTTTTCCTATGTGCCCAATCACTGTCTCCAGGCTGTTGTTTGCTCCACACCCCTTTGCAACATGTGTGTTTGCCTGTGTAACATGGCAGCTGCCGTGGGAAACTTGACATGAATCCACTGAAATCTGACAGGCATTTAGATTCCCATTTGTCTTGTTTCAAAGTTTGTAGGACTCTTCACATTGCCTTCAACAGGGGCCATCTCACATCCCATTCATGACAACATGTGTGTTCAGCTTGCTCACTACAGGTGTTCTGAAAGATGTGGAAAAGTCAAGGCTCTTCTCTAATAAAGGATCACATGCATTCTGTCATTCCCTTTAGAGCTGAGATAATCCATGAGGACAAAGCAGTAACCTTGGCTCAGACACATGCTGGCTTTGCTCTTTATGTTATATTCCAACATTCCTTTTCTTTCTGCTTAGTGTTTCATGAGTACTGCAGGTCCTCTAGCAGTGAGGCTCAGAGCAAGTCACTAGCCCGTGAATCAAGCTTCCTTGGGGATCTGGTAGGCGGTTGGTTCAGCAGTACATATACAAACTCTTTAGTTGATAGAAAACCTAGTTTACAGAATCATGTGTTTTCTGAATCGTGAGTCAAGAAAATTACTTACTACACTTTTAATTATTGATGGAGGCTTAACGTCTAGCAATACAGTATATCCTATGGTTGAAAGTGAAAAATAATTTAAGAAAAAGTTAACAACTTTATTTAGAGAGTTTGAACTGATTGAAATACCACTGGTTTGTGATTCCACTCACCCACCCCCAACTTTGTAAGAAAATATGTGAAAGCCAGAAATACCACCAAAGAGGAGAAATTGGCAGGATATCCGAAAAAAGAAAAGTGGAACTCAGCTTTAACCTTGATAATATACTTAAAAATCAAACTCATCCCTTTAACTATACAGAGGCCACTTAAAGGAGAGAAAAAAAAAAAAAAAAAAGCGTAACATGAAATCCTCAAGTGTCAAACTTGATGAAGGAGTCATTTAATAGTGATCATGAATGAAAACCAAAGCTAAACAGTTTGCAGACATCATTTGATGTGCTATATGAATTAACATCTTGGAATAAGATCCTTACACTTTCAAATGTTTTTATCAAACTCTGTCATGGTAAGATTTACTTGGGATGGAAACCACCAAATAACTGCAATGATCAATGAAGCTGACAGCATCTAAAGAGGACCTTTTCTCAATTTGAAATGTGTTTATATACATAGCACCAGTTAATTTATTTTACTCTCTCTATATATTTCATTATCTTAATGTTGTCTTTCACCTGCAGGAATTCATCACACACTGCATGCTGTGAAATGAGTTACCCAAGGTGCATCTTAGACAGGAAAATTCTCATTTCAATGGGAGTGCAAGATCAAAATAGATAGAAAGACTATTAATGACTTGGAAAAATAAGTCTGACTGCTACTTCACTGGTCGAGGCGCATCATTCATGCGTTCTTTCAGACCACTTCTGTGCAGTATTTTACTACATGGCACAGGGCTACTCATAAGAAACTTATTCTAGCCAATGTTGAGCGTAGTCCAGGATCAAACTTCAGTATATCTTCACGATCCAAGGTGCAAGATGCTACAGCCATGACTACAGTTTAGGAAGCCAGTTGGCCACAATTACTACCTGCATAAGCCAACATAAAGCACAATACTAGCTTGTTATGATGAAATAGGCATAAAAAGAAGGGGTTGTAAGCATATAAACATCTAAAACATCCCTGCTCTGGAGTAGTTGGTGCTGTAAGGCAGTCAGCTCATTCCCCAAATTGGGCAGCATGACTGGGATACGATTAAGACAGACAGGGCACAGATTTATCATGTTTTCACATTGGCTTTGGAGAAGAATTCTGTCAGTCCTCAAGCACAGAAACACATTGTTGCCCAGAGGGGTTTTTATAAAGTTTAGTGATACAAATTCTTTCTTTAATGGGAACTTATGCTGATTAAAAAGGTGTTCATGCTGTCCCACAGACACTTGATATATAAGCAGACCAAGGGAAGTCTCCATAATACAGACAAAACAGTTTCAGTAGATTGGAGTGGCAGAGCAGGCTGGGGAAATCATTAGCTTGCTTGGATAACATTCAGCACATACACATATACACAGAGGAAAGAATGCTGCAGTGATCCCTTTTGACAAATACAAATCATAGGATCATAGAATCATTTAGCTTGGAAAAGACCTTTAAGATCATTGAGTCCAACCGTTAACCCAGGGCTGCCAAGTCTACCACTAAACCATGTCCCTAAGGGTTGCATTTTAAACACTTCCAGGGACAGCGATTCCACCATCTCCCTGGGCAGCCTGTTCCAATGCTTGACCATCCTTTCAGAAAAAAAAACAAAACCAAAAACACACCAACATTTTGATTTCTTCACAGTTCATTTGCAATAGGAGGGAACACCATTATCTCTTTCCTAATGCATTTATTCACAGTCTAGACACTGCTTTGAGAGACAAGATAATCCAGGTCAACTTTCACATGTCAGCCTGGGGTAGGGCCTCACTCAGAGGCCTCTGCTGATCAGACTGTCGAAATGAATGTTTTCCAACCTTCCCAGCTGAAACTGTTAAACTTCACACGTGCTCACATGTGTTGAAACAATGGCTCCTTTTCACTCTCAAACGGGGAGTGCCATCTGTAGAGATCCACTTTTTTCTTTCTATCCTGACAAAGATGTGATGAGCAACCACTCTCTAAGATACCCACCCGCTGTGTAAGATCTTTTGCAGTTGCAGCCCAAATCCTTACTCCTAGTAACACAAGGATCAGAAGCAATGATGATTAGAATTCCAGCTCAGAAGATTACATGAAGCTGTTTGTGGTACATTTGCTTTTATATTTAACACTGATCTTTTACCAGATTTTCTTAAAATTAATTCCAGCAAGGTTTCAGCTAGCCACTCTCCACTTTTCATTGCTATTCTACTTTCTGAAGTACTGCAGGAAAGAAGGAACTTTTTTGCTCCAAAATACCTATAGAATTTAGGTCAGAATAGCATTATACTACAAATGCTATTAAATTACAGAAGGCTTACTTTCTCCACCTAGTGGCTAAAATACAAAGGTAATATTCTGTATTGTAGAAGTGCCCTAAAGAAAAAAGGCAAAATAAAGAGAAAACAATAATCCAAAAAGATAAATCACCCAAATCCTGAATACTTTGGGAGCTTCGTTTTATCTGAAAAACAGATGAGGTTTTACTCTCCCCTCTGCCTCGATAAAAGAAATTTTGCCTTTTCGGGCAAATCAAGAGACATGGATTTTGCCCTCAATGAAAGCTGCTAGGCTAAGATCCCTGGGGGTTCAAATCAAATGTTTTCTCATGGAAGAGGCACAGTGCAAACAAGTCAGCTCGCTATTACGACACCGAGATCTGCCCAGATGCACACTGAGCAACACAAGAGGAAGAAATGCAAAGGTACTTTTTTTTTTTTTTTTTTTTTTACATTTGTTCTTTTAAGCTCACGGCAGGTACTACTTTAGTGGAACAGTCCAAAGCTCACAATCAGGTTGGCAAGAGCTCACATGACCCAGAAGAGCAGTCTGGAGTTTATGACGTATAGGAAGGCCACAGCCACATCATTTCTCAGTTATGTCCTGTAGATTTACAATGATATGATGCACTCTGAGAATACCTCCAGCAGGATTGCCCTTCATCTGGGTGACCCTCCCGCTTAGATTGGCTTTGTAGGAACATTATATGCTCGATCTGGTCCACAGAATCCACACGATTCTTGACAAATTTTACTGTGCATGCAATTATTTTCCAAGACCAAATGAAATCCACATAAATAAACAAGAATACTGATGGGTCCCTATCTAGAACATAAAGCAATCAGGAAAAGTAACCAAGAACAACTTTGCAAGGCAGCAACTTACCAGTCTATCCTTCCTTCCCCAGCTCCCAGCAGCAATGAATACCAGTATCACCTGCTGGGAACAGCTTACAGAAAAGGAACACTGGAAGTACAGATAGAATACAAACCCATTTGTGGCTCCACAATCTGCCATTTCCTCCAAGGCGCAAAAGGAAAGCAGTCCCTCCTCCAATTACCTTAAGGGAGGATCTCACCTAAATCTGGGTACCTCAGGCTAGACCAAAAACAGTGTGGTGTCCCAAGGCTCTCTTCATAATCAAAGGAGATAAACAGGTGCCTCTAGAGTGAGTTACCTGGCTTTGCTCAGAACTTGGTTCAGGATCAGCTACACTGGCCTCTCTAAGGTCCATGTCCCTAGAAGAGACCTAGGAAGACTAGCTCAAAATCAAACCATCTCTAATGTACAGTGCTAAAGTATAGTAGAAGATTTGTTCCCTAGCATACTAGGACTGAAATTTTTAAATGCTACATGCTTTATTTTTTAAGCTAAAGAACCACTAGTTTTTCAGATTGCATAAAACACTCATGCGGAGCCTTGTTTTTAAGATCAAAAATCCAGTCAGCATATTTTTTACTATTTCAGAAAAGGCGGGAAGACAGGGAGGGAGAGGAAAATTTTCTGTTCACACTTCCACCTCCATCAGCTGATCATCTAATCGGGCCTAAGTTTCAGAAAATCAGGACAGGCAAGAGACTGAGGAAATGCAGAGATAAGTTTTTTCCACTTTCTAACAGCCTAGTCCAATGAATTCTGAGGTATCATAGAAGTAGTCTGGCTCAGCAGCTGCCCACTACTTATTGACACACGCAGATTTGGTTGGAGATCACAAACACCTCACCCACTGTGTTGTAAGGGGCTTGGCTCTGGAAAAAAATCTTTATCATCTCTCTGATAATGAGAAACAGTAGAAAAAAAGATTCCTTTGTTCTTAATACCCAGTAAATCCAGTCCCATCCAAATGTGTATGTTTGCAGTTATTCTAAAAACCCAGGGAATTCAACGTGTTTATGTTTACAAAGAACAGAACCTTAGGAGAATCTCAAATTCTACAAGGAGAATGAACTTTTTGAAAAATAATTGCAATTATTAAAAGCATGGGTTCGGTTTTGGGGAATGTGTAAGGTTGGTTTGAGTTAAATGGAATTTATGTTCACCCTTACAATTAAGCATACGGTTAAGTGCTTCCTGGAATAGAGACTGATTTAAACCTGTATTTAAATGTTTTGCAGTTCTGGATAATCTGTACACCAATGACAGTCATAAACAGGACCTGAGGGAATCATTTTGATTTCAAGATTTTCAACATTATAGGAAAGTTACAAAATGTAAAAAAAACCCCAAACACAAACAAACAACCCCCCCAACAACAAATCCCCATAACAAAGTGTATGGGGAAAATAAGCATTATTTTTATGGTTTCTGAAGCTATTGGGGTGGGGGGAAAAAGGGGGTGGGACTTGTAACATTCATTTTATACACCACTATCATCATCAATGGGTCATCTGCATCTTAAAGTGGGAAAAGCAGAACTATACTATACTTAGGAACACATAATAATTTATATTAAGATAATTCTTAATTAGTTTGTTAATTGGAAATATCCTTTCAGAGTTACAATATTAAATCTCTCAATGTCAGAGGAAGGCACTTCCTTAATGTATTCTGAGAAGAAATATTACTGACCTACCTTTACTTTTCAAGCACTGAAAAGTACCCAACAGACACTTGCACTGTTATGAAACATCACAACTGTTCAATCAACTTAGGAAGAACCCTCACCCAATGGCTTAGCAGATAGCTTAGAATTAATACACTTTTCTGTGTTTCTAATTAATAATGCTAATTAGTAAGTTGTATCACTATAGTAGTGTATGATATAGTAGCACGCATTAGTAATATGTCTTCTGTACTCAGAGGAAACATGGTTTAGAAAAGAAGTACTTTAACCTACCACTGGTATGTTCAAAAAAGCCCAGGACTCCTGTCTCTATGTCTTGCACTTTCCAACTTTGGTATTAAGCTCTGAACAAGCTTAATACTTAGAGCTAGCTATTGCATGGTACTTCATTAATCTTTTTTTGGATTTCAGTATTTGATTTCATGCGAAACTGAAGTGAGAACAACATACCCTGTGTGCTTCCACAAACCAGTAAAGGGTCACAATGTCATTTTCAGCCCAAACAGGTTGTTACTTCAGGTCTTACCTGAATCATACCTGCTGGGCAATGAAGCACCAAGCCATAGATCCCAGAACTAGAACAAGAGACCAAGTGGTCTTACATGGCACAGCAGACTACCATGCAAATCCTTAAGCTTGCTGATGTTTGATGCAGAGATAACAGGAACAATCTGACTGTGTTTGTGTCAGGTTATCAGTTTTGTTAAAAGAAAAGGTGGATTAAACAAGTATGGCTACAATTTAGTGAAGGAACAGCTGCGGTACAGAAGTCAAAGTATGTTACGTCAGAATCTTTGCTACAAAAAAGCTAAACATCTCTATTGACATAGTATATTTAAAAACTAACTCAAGATTCTCAAGCACTGCATTACTGAGAATACTTTTCTGTAGCGTGGGTAAGATTACTTTAACCTGCTAAACACGATAAAATGGCTAGTCACAGTGCCTTTCTCTTTAAAATCTAGCTTAGCATCTGCCTCTTCAGTGAGGGATAACACCAACCCAATGATGTACAATAGCTGACATTGCTAGGTTAAATCTCCTTTTCCATGCTATCAAGACCCATGGTGGAAATCTCAAAGCAGCTCTTTTGTTAAAACCCTTACTAGCAATCTCCAATTTAAGTTCCCTCAATCTGACCAAAGGGATAGAAACACAGATCAATAGTACAGAGAGATAGAGCAGGATGACTCTTTCAAGAAATTCATAGCGTTGCTGGAAGAATTTGCAATTACATTTCAAGTAGGATCTAGAAATACCTGTGCACTCGTCTGCTTTGTGAATTGTCTTAATGGCATCATCTCGGCACAAAATGGATTCTTTGACCTATCAGTCAGAACACTTGTGCTTTGGGCTAAGTCTACTTTATTAACTCTTGGACCGCTTCTGCCTCCCCAGAAAGACACCCCGTATATAAGTGAGGGCATTCACATTTTCATCTAAGAAATTACCCAAATATTTGGAATCTAATACAGGTTGACAGAAGTGTCACAGGCAGGCTGCAAGAACAGAGCTGTAGGCATTTCCCACTCAGATACAGGCTATTTTTAGATAGTATTGTCTCACTAGCCAAGCAAGATTTACGGCTATCCTGAAGGTGAGATGGAAGGGCAGTACAACTCTTTACTGATACAGTAAAAACAAATGTTAGTTGTTGCAAACATGAGAAAGTTTGCCTTTATTTTTTTGAAGGTGTTTATCAATATTCTCTAGGTTACTTAAAGAAGAAGAGTCATTTTTGTTTCTTCCATTTGGCTTTTTTTGCAATGATTGCTTGATATCCTACTTAGATACACAAGTTATAGATGTGTATATGTTACAGCCAGCAAAGACAATCACGCATTCATATCCCACATTCCCACCAGGGGAGACAATATGTTGGTGGTATAAATGACAGCTATCTGCACTGCTTAGTCTTCAGACCTGGCAAAGATTATTAATAGTCAGTATGCACTGGAAGACTTTTTTCCTGTGCTCTTCTGCAGTGCTTAGGGGACTGAAATAATGAAACTGTTGGCAACATCTTTTTAAGAGGTAGTTGCAGGTAAAAATATAAGCAGAAACGAGAAATAAAAAAAGCCCTGGCTATAATCAGTGAATTACTTAGACGGGGGAGAAGAAAGGGGAGAAAAGGCTTACCACCACAGGCTCTGCTCCTTCCCACACTGACCCAAGCTATTTCACTCTGCTGAAGCAATTTCACATTGAAGTGATTGAGATTTTCAAAGGCTGATTCCCCATCACCACACACCTTGTGTTTCTGCTGCAGTGCACTTTCATTGTACAATGTTTTACTTCAATTGTCTGCTTGAGCAGACAATTAAAACATAGTACCACATTAAGCTGATAATCCACCACCTACTGGAAGGTATTCCAGAAGATGAAAGATCCACTTCAAAGCAGAGCTGTCGCAAACAAGGAAGTTTGTAAATGCAGGACCTTCAGACAGAGAATTGTTTTATCCAAACCTGGTCTTATCCCAAAAATATGTTTTTCAACTTCCTAAACTTCCAAGAGATTCTGATTTAGACTGGTACTTAAGACTGAAGCCATACTTCAGTTTAGGTATAATCTTACAAGCCCATTTCAGATTGCCTCGCTATACACATGACAAAAGTCAAACACACTGCAAGTGCACTGATGCGCTGTGTCTTAATGCAGTCCAGACAGATCACCTCCAGGACATCAGCTTTTTTTTGTGGCAACTGGAGTAGCGTGAACCAACTGCTTTTTACCTGTAGAAACTATTTATCCTTACACTCCTGCCTAGCATGATGCCAGCTGTTATTTCCAGATAAATCTCAGGAGACAGACTGATAGTGGAAAGAAACAGAGAAGCCTGCAGTTACACCGCCTGTGATACGTGCCTGGAAACTGCTCCTAAGAGTGGCTTAGTCATAATATGCACTGACCTGATGGAGGGCCTCACTGTTTGTGTCTGGTTTTAAATTATATGCCCCACAAAGTTAGGCTGGCTGTAATTGACTACTGTAATCAACACCACAACATGCTGTTTTGATGAGTATCACTCGTTCCTCACACTTCAGTCTGACATGCTGATGCTTTTTCAGCCTGTTTCAGTGTTCACATTTCATACTTCAGGTTTAGCACTGAAGCCTCTCTCAAGATGTGCTTTCTTGGCCCCTGAAACACTCCAAAGTTACTTCAGATTCCAAGAGTTCCTTCCTTGTCTCCTTCCTCCCTCAGTAGACACCCAATACCTAAAGTTCAGGTGTGCACAGGGTATGCCTGAGTGGCAGCCAAAGTATGTTGTGGGCTCAACAGTCCTGCTCACCAGAGAACTGATTGACGGAGCATCTATCACACTCCTGTTCAACCTGTGCACTCAGCAACATCCAGGATGCGGTCCTGTGTCTTACACCACAAACAGGGTCTCAGTTACCCAAAATTAAAAGGATGTGCCAGATTCATGACAGGTGTTCCACACTGCTGCTCTGGCAGTAATCAGGTTGCTGAAACAAGGACAGTAGCTTTAAGTTGGAATTTCAAAGGTGCGGAGACCTGCCTCCTCCCATGACCTGAGAGCAATGCTGCAGCAAATTCCCCGGTGTCCCACCTTCCCACCCTCCTCCTGCAGGAACAGTACCAGCCAGCACGATTTGAGCACCTACACCTCAGAGCAATACCTTGACCCCTCTCCCCTCAGTGGTTTTGTTGTACCAACCTCTTGGGGAAAACAAACCAAAACCACTTCTCTGCTAAGACAAATACATCTAGGAATACACCATGCACTTGCAAGATCTGCTTCCTTACACTTCAGTGTAAGCAAACATTTTCATTTTGTAACATAAGAAACAAAAAACAAAACCACAAAAAAAAAGAACACCTACACAAAAAAAAACAACCCACAAAACCCCTACACACACCCAAAAAAAAAAAATAATCAAAGAACACCCCCCCAAAACCACAAGAAGAGTGATTGAAAATAAAAAAAAATTGTACTTTGTTTGTTTGGGGTTTTTTAATTAAGCTATTTTTACATTTTTTTCTGTTGTTTTCTGTCTATTTCAGTTTATTTTAGGGAAACAAGGTATTTCTGTTGTTTGACAGACCACAGCTAGTAATTTCTGAACCTTTTGATTAACTTCACCAAATCTGAGAGTGAGACAGAGGTCTCAAAGTAAGAGTATATTTTTTTAATACATAGTTTTTTTCCATTAAATGGAAAGAAGGGAAGTTCAGACAGGAAGACGGACACCACCGATGAAGCACTGCAAGGCTGGTTAGGCCAGACACACTTGCCATTTGGCACCCACCTACCGGGCAGCTGGTCAGACCACGTGTAGCTCTGACCCAGCCATAATATGACGGACTTCCATATCTGAAAGGCTTGAGTGGCAATAGCTTAGAGAGGTTTTACACGGGGATAATAAGAGCGCAAATGGGGAAGCAGGAAGATCTGTAAGTATTGCAACAGGAGACTGACAGGGAGGTAGGGAAGTGAAGAGGATGCAAGATCCAAATCAACAGAAACTCAGGCTTCATTAACTCAGCCACAACTGATTTATTGTTCTCAGTATTCCTGTTCAGAATTACAAAAGACAGCTTCATTTATTCTTCCTGGTTTGCCCATTATTTCTATGCGAAAAGACTCCAATAGAAGTAATTGCAACACCAACAGATTCAGCTTTTCACAATCTCACACACACAAGCCTAACATCCTTGTTCCATCTTCTTCCATACAGTGCCCTCAGAAACACACACTAGGAAGAAGGGATGGGCAGAGAGCTAATGCTTATTATTTCATATTGGTATGTGAAAATGAGATGTCTATATACGCTTTCAAATTCCGATGCAACAGTCTTGTATGGTTGCACCCATAAGAAAAAAAAATGACTGAAAACTAATCTTAGTGGGAGATGTGCTAGATATTGGTTAAGAAGATGAATTTGTTAATATGTTCCTCTTCCTTAATAGCTCTAAAGTAGACAGGCAATTGTGCACCGTTTATTTTGTATAAAAATTGATTTTATATTAAAATGACAGTCCTATAAAAATGTTGCAGCATCCTTGGGATTCAAAGGCAGTCATATATCATAATTTCATCTCAGAATGCATACTGACCATGTTTTATCATGTGTTTTTTTTCTAGGAAACATATCCTATTGAATATGTAGACACAGTAATGGAATACACATTAAGTAAACACAGGGAATTATTTATCCTCAGACATGGGTGTACAGCTGCCACTCACTTCAGCAACTACACAAGGGCAGGTCTGGACCTCTGTTTTCAGCATAAGTTCAAATGAAGCATTAAAAATCTACCAACAGGAAAGCAGACAGAAAACGACACTGCTCCATCTGAAACGAAAGGAAAGGCGAGGCTACACTTGTGTTTAGTTGTCAGTTTATTAATTAAGAAATACTCAAGTATAACCATGCAACCATTAGTTTAGCTAATTATAGGCCAAGAAACTCAACTGATGATCTGGCATACTTCCACTACTGGTAATGAAATGACGGCAGTTTATACTAGCTGAAGTTATCACGGGGTAAACATCGGCCTTGCCCTATACCTTTATGGAATAATTCATTATCAATTATTTCTGAGAAAGTTGCATTCCCGGTTGCATCTTTTAGATCTTAAGAGAAAATTCTAAAGAAGCTGTTCACAATTCAGAAGTTTCCTTCATCTGATTTTAAGTTTTTCATTAAAACTGTGCTTGGCTTTTCTGCCAGGCTTCTGTAATGCATTAGGGAGTCATACATCGGGTTGAAATACACCGCTTTAATATGATTTCATTTCCTGATTGGAGAAAATACCAATAAAAAAGACAAAATTACATCTTATTTTAGCCCCAGAAATGGTTCCCTCAAGTACTGAAAGATGCAAATACAAATCCAGTAATACTACATTTTACAGTTATGTAACTCACCACCTCCATCTTTACTTCACCTGAAATCGAATCACCTGCTGCATACTCACATTTGAACATGCTCACCTGCCAAAAACAAGCTTTCTAGTCATTAAGCCCTCCCCCAAAACTGCAACAAACAAAACAGAACAAAGAAAATCAAAACCACAAACAAACCAAACAAAAAAAATTAAAAAAAAAAAGTAAAATCTTGTAGCAGTGGCTGTCAGTGTTAAATTACGTATCAAGGAGAAGAGTTTTATTTCCAAAGGTTTGTTTGCTTTGGTAATTGATGTCTCTTCCTTTTGTCTTTTAAAATCTGGCTTTAACAAAATGATACCTTAAAAGCCCTCCTTATTCACAGCTTGAGGTTGAAGTGGAATCAAGCGAGAGCTGGAATGGCTTTCCAAATTAGCAAGGGAACCTACTGTTGAAGTAGACTATTACCCTGCATGTGTTTGTGCGTACAGCCTTATTTTCTCATACCCACAACTGGGCTAGCTATCATTTACTCACCTCAAAAAGCCGACTCCTTCCTGTTCTTCTCAAATGATTTAGTTAAAACAAAAGAAAAATCAGTGTAAAGTCTTTGGTGCTTGAAAGTACTTTGCCACTTCAAATGGCCGAGCAGCACTGCCTCATTTAGGAAGTAACCAACAAAGGAGTCTTGAAGTATTTGGGGGAAATTCTGTGGGCTTTGCAGTAGCTCTGAACATCTCATGTCTAGCAAGTACTTACATGGTGCGAGTAGCTGTATGCAAAAGGCCAGTGCTGCAGTCACACCAAGGAAACATGTGGTTTCTGTATAGATCTGTATAGATCAGCTAGCTTGCAGGTCTGCTAAGGAAGCTCTTAATATAGATGCAAAGTCAAAGGGTTTTTTTATGTAATGCACCCCATGACATACATTTTGGGGAGACGAACAGATGCAATCACTTTAGAAATCTAAGTCACAGAAAGGCACAGAAACATAACAAGAAATCTCTCAAACAGTTAACAACAGGAACAGAACATGTCCTTCCAATTCTAAGCTCCCTACCCTTACACAGAAGAACCCTGAATTTTAATGGAGATTAACAGAAATTACCTAGTTATTGGGCTAACTTGCTTACAGGTATCAGCATTTACAAAGCAGCCTAGCATGCAAAAACAATGGGCAGCAATTTCCCAGCCATGCCCTGATCATTTTCTCCACAATTTTAGTTTGCATTGAAATCCACAGACATAATCAGTAAACGTCCTCCTTACAGACACACTCCAGAGCTCACCAGCAATGAAGAAGGGCAAGAACAACAAAGCTACTTCGCAGTTCCTGAGAGAGGAAGGGAAAATACCACACACTATCAACTGCATATGTTTATGGGCTGCAGTTGTGGCACAATTGTGGCATGCAACCCAAGATCTCCATGCTGACGAAGTTTAAAGTAAAAGGAGCTTAAAGTAGGAATTTCATAACAAAGTGAAGGGCACACACAGAGCCTAAAACCACTTGTAAAGTTGCAGCAACAACAAACATGAGACCACATGTCAAGAATACTGAAGAAACTGAGGACTACGCTAATGAACTACTTTTGAAAAATTACAACATAATTCAACCTTGCCAAATGAGTCAGCTCGCACATTACCCCCCAAAGCAGCAGTTGTTACTTACAGTTTCCTTTCTCGGCTGTCTCATCACACTCCTTGGACTTAAACACCAACCCTGAGATGGAACACCACAAAACCACCTTCTCCTGGTAAAGGGGATCACATATAACCTTGTGCACCTGGTGACTCTCCTCATCAGCTGCGAGCAGTTCTAAATTAACCCTCTGGAAAAGGCAGGTGCAGCTAGGATTGACTCAGCTTTTCCTGCCATATGCACTAATCTGAAAAACCTGGGTGAAATTCAGCCCAGCCCTGGTGATTATCTTCTTCCACCAAGAGGAGAGGCCACCAGAAGCGGCCCTGGCAGCAAAAGATGGCCGCCCATTCCTGCACAGGCCCCGGGGTGGGGCTGTGCCCCCTTTCCCTCTTCCCTGCCGGCAGCGTGCTCTGGTACCCCACGAACTTGCAAGGGGGGACAGCGTGTGGCTTCGATTTGCTGTGTGCACCAAGCATTTCGCTGAAAGGCAGGGCTGGAGGCAGCTGTTGGGCTGGGGACTGCCTAGAACCTTCTGGAAGGGGTGGGAGGGCGAGGCCAGGGTGCCTGGGTGGCACCCGCTGCCCGGGGAGGGCGGCGAAGGGACTCCAAGAGCAGCCAGCGAGGCCGGCTGTTGCCTACAGCACGGCACAGCTTGCAGGGCGTTAGTTCCAGTAGAAAATCCCAAAGTCAGGCAAACATTGTTGTGCTTCTGATACCGCAGTGAATGTTTTTCATAAAGTATAGGTGGCTTTTTCAGAGGTTAATATTGCTTCCCAACAGCCCAGATTTCCTTCCATAAATTACTGCAAATTACTGCAAATTACACAATTTCAAAGGTGCATAGAGAAGACACAAGCCCAGGGCTTTGGGTTTTTTTCACCCTAAATAAAATAGTAATAATAAAAAAAAAGAAGTCCCAAACTGGTTCATGAAATCTCCTCTTTTAAACCAGTTCCCTGCTTGAAACTGATTCTCTCGGCAGCAGATCCACCTTGGGATCACAGATCAGTGTCCCAAGACTGAGGAGCTGCTGCAGATTAACGTAAAAGCAGCAAGGATTAGGGCTGCTGCTGCCCAAGCAAGCTAACCTTGGCAATGAGAGAGAAGGCAATGGTATTTATGTTGTGAAAGGCCCAGGCTACTGAAACTGATGGAAAAGAGAAGTAGGTTCCTGTGGCCAACAAGGGTGATGCAGCACGGAGCGGTGCCCTCACGACTGCAGCAGTTAACCCAAACATGCACACAGACCGTGGGTGGCACAGACTACCCGTGCTGGCTCTTGTGCTCACACACAAGCTTTTCAGTCACTTTGATGTGAAAATGAGGGCTTGTAATTACACCAAACTTTTCCTGTCTCTCCAGACTTTCTGTTCCAACTTTTATGCAGCACTCCAATGGGCTAAGTGTAGTCCACTTGTACGTCCCAGTTGCATGACTGATACAATCTGACTTTCCAAAACACTTTCCTGAGAGGACTTAGTGGAGTGAGAAAGACGGGTTGGCAAAAGGATATTAGACATTAATTGTAATGGCCAGGAAACCCTGGAATTTATATTTTCAAATAGGAGTGTGGATTAATATGTTGAAATATTGTATTTAATATGTCGTAATATTATATAAAATGGAAATGAGTCAAAACAATTCTTTAGGGAAAAGCTTCAGATCTACACATCGGCGGAGCAGCAGAGAGAAGGCCATCTTCCTGGTTGGTTGTTTGTGTTTTTTTTCAGGTATTCTGTCATTCAATAGAATCTATCTTCACTTAAACTAAAAGATACAGGCTAGTGCAACATAGTACTGCTTTCGGGAGCCCTATTTTCACCGCAGAGTGCTACCTGGCAGGAGTAAGCCCACTTGGCATGTTCTATCTGTCTGAAAGACACTGCTATGTTTTGGGTGCTCCATCACTACACCAACAATTTTCATATTCACAGCTCACTAGCTGTTGTTCCCCAACCTAAGTTTCTCCCCCATTTCATGTGTTCATCTCCTCCTGTTTTTTGCAGCCTCTTTCCCTTGCACCTCCCTCCTTTTGTTCTTTTCCATACATTGCAGCCCTTGAATCACACCCCTGTTGCCAGACAGTTTGTCCTCTGCCGTGCTGAATGGGCACTTCAGAAGGCAGCATGTCTCCTCTCAGGAAGCGCCTGCTTATTTCACACACGGAGAGGAGCATCAATTCAGCACAGCGGGAGAAATTACAGAACAGAGCCTGGCGGGGAGGTCGATGAGACAGAACACCGTTCTGGAGCATTCTGGCTTCATTTAACCTCTTATTAAAAGTAGGTTAGAGCACCCTGATATTAAGGACCATGTGAAGGGGGTTGGGGGGGGGGGGGGGAGGGGTGGAAGGAAAGAAAAGCATAGAGGAGGGAAGGAGGAGAAGTAGGGAGTCCTCCTCTAGGAAACATGTCCTTGCAGGTAATGCACACAGAAGTCCTTGGTTTTATCATGCTCTGCTCAGCAGTTTGCAAGTGTGCATTTTTTTGTCAGAGTGGCAGGTCTGAGCAGTCACACCTCTAGCCATGCTTTTTCTGCACCTGGGCAGGGGTAGGGGGACACTTAGGGAGAGAGGGTAGAAAAAAACATTGTCACTTAACAAGTCACACAGAGAAATCTAGAAAATAAGTTGGGGTTTTTAACCTAAAACCAGAAGTGTCTGAAGCTCCAAAATATTTTGCAAACATGATCAATTATGCTTTCAAACAGGTGCTGAGAAAAGACACTTATTCCCATTTTTCTACATGGGGAAACTGAAGAACCTTTCCCAAAAGTTAGTTTGAGATGGAGCTCTGCACTGGCCAGGCACAGGTGAAGAGGTGGGGACATCACTGCTAAACTGAAACGTAAAATTGCATGTTAATAGAAAATACCCAGAGAACCATCAAGAGGCTGCTGCTTTAGCTGCATGACACTTCCTAATGTAGACTGATATTGAGGGGGGAAAATAGACCAGCAAGCTAAGACAGTTTTTACCACTGAGTTATGATGGATAGCTGTGATCCAATAAAGACATTTGAGTGGGATTTCATAATACATTATTTCTGTTTTAATCAGGCACTATAAAGCAGCAACAGGACTTATATACTTCACAGCCACTTTGGATTATTGAACGCTCACAGTAGGCTAAAAGAGCACTTACAGCTCATCAAATTAAGCAAAAATGTACAAATTACCATCAAGCCCGCAAGCCAATGCATTTACAGGGAGTGAAGAAGGGGGAACAGAAGAGAATTAAAGGATGAGGCATGAAAATGTCCTTTACAGTATGCTTTTAGAAATTACATTCATGACTGAAGAAAACAATTAACAAGCATCTCAGCCTATTCCTTGTGCCAATCCAAGACCTGTTTCCACACCTCTCATTTGTCAACTATCTTTCCTGGTAACTGATTTCTGAAATATTTCCAAAAGAGCATGACTTATTGTCCCCCACATACCCTACAACTTACATATCACACCTGTCACATGAGGCAGGCTCATCCTGGAGCTTAACAAACACCAGTGTGGATACCGAGCTCAGGATCTCACACCCAGAGCCCGTTCTTCAGGGTACCATGTGGGGCTGAGACACTGGTCTGTTCAAAATTGTGCCCTCCTGAATGCAGAGCAGCGTTCCTGTCACAAAAATGCCTTGTCTGGGGTTAATGATCCTAGGAAGAAAATTTCTTCTCCCTCTTGCTAAGCTACCGTTGCGAGTGGGTACCTAAATGGAAACTTTTGGCTTGTTTTTTGGCCTTATGAGTTTGCCAGTAACTCAGTCACTATTCCCTTCCTTTGCTGCTGGTTCCTGGACACCCACCATGTATCAGCAATGCATCTTTTTTTTTTTTTTGTGGCTCCCATGCAAGTTTTCAATACAGTTGCTTAGGCTCCCAGCTAAGAGCTGAGGCTAAGACAGGCTGAAGATGTCTTCAGCAGGAGCTGGAGGCAGCAGGTGCCTGCCCATTTGGGAAGGGGTCGGCAATTAAAGGCATAGGGTGAGAAGAGGGAAGTGTCACCACTGTGACACCTAATCAGGAGGGAGGGAAGGAACAGCTGGAAACAGGCAGATGAAGAAAAAAATGCAACACTATTTTTTTCTTCCATACACGGTACCTAAGATCATATCCTTTCTCTTGTGCCTCTTACAGTTGTGATAGACTACAGGGATTACCACAAAGTAGTGATAACAGCACAAGCTAAGATAGCTCTTTAAAGCATGGAGAGAAAAACATTAGGAATTATGAAAACATCAGAAATTAAGAGACTGGAAATGAATCATGAACCAAAAAGGACTTTATGGATCTGATAAACTGTTTGCAAAGGATAGTCATATAACTTCAATCTACACTGCGGTACGAAACAGTACCTTTCCAGCAAGGAATTTACAGTAACAATTAAATATGGTTGTCCTCAAATATCTTCATATTATTTCACATGTCTATGAAGGCAAGACCTCAGACATTAAGCAGTCAGATGACAAATACCACTGAAGACTCTTCAGATCAAGGAGAGGTTTTGTTTCTAAAGCAAATTGAAATAACTGAGAACTACTTAAGAAAAAAATTGGGAACACTAAGTAGCAATCAAATTTGTGACATGTGTTTTAAATATATAACCCAAACTATAATGAACGTTTTATGAGTGTTATTTGCCAATTTCTTTTAAAACAATTTTTCACTGTGCATTATTTATTTTTGCTCATCTTTCAAATCTCTATAGTATTCTTACAGTGAAGAGGTTACATCAAACTATTGAAGAGTCAAATTGAGATAAGGAAGGTAACCACTTAGGATAGAAAAAGCAATCCCTTTCCATTTCCTACCGAAGTATTGGGTAGACGGCTTGTATAGCAATGTGGAATGGCTGGATTGAAAAGATTTCAAATCTGGATTCCAAGGAGTAATCCTTCAATGATTGAATTGAATTTAAGAAGGAAGAATACACAGCAGGTATGGCAATTTAGAAGAAAATGGCTACCATAAATTGTGCTAGAAGATAAAATCTCATGATAGGCATTGTCTCTTTAATCATCTTTATTTTAAATAGTACAGAGTGCCAATACCATGAATGTGCCAAATGCAGAAGCATTATTTCTAGTGTGGTCTCAATGCAAGGTGTTGGTTGGTCTTGGTAGGATAACAGACACGTAATGTTGGTGAGGTTTGCAGGTGTCTAGCACTCACACGTTTGCACCAACAAATACATGCCTATGCCTCAGTTCATATGCATATACATTTACAAAAATATATATACACACACACATATAGATAGTGGTTATGGATTACAGTCTGTGGTGCCATCTGGTGGAAACAAGTCAGCAGCATCTCTACGGGTAGGTTAAAAAATACAAGTGCAGGTATCCTTAAAATATGGAAGGAAGAAATAAAACCCCCAAAGAAGGAAGGTCTGATCCATATGATTTATAGCAGCTTCAGTGTTCATCAAATCCCAATCAGTTCCAGTCTGTCTCAAAACCTAAAGCTTCTTACCTTGATTGTCCCAGACTGTCACTCTCATTGATATGGATCAGCAGTCATTGATGAGCTTTTAAAAACCACAAAAACTTTAAATGGGTTATGGAAAAATGCAAAGACTCGTTGACTTTTCTCACTCTCTCCATCCCTGATTCTGTCTGAGGTAGGTGAGTTGGAGTTTTGCAGATTTACCAGAACAGCAAACATCAACATCTTCAATGTCTGCATCTCATAGCGAACATTTTTCCAGTGAGCAAATATATACAGGAATACAAGCTCTCTTTTTTTTACACCCCATCAACTTCACTAGGCTTGAGCTGTCTCCATTTCTCTCAGTAGATGCAGTTCTTGGGATAGAAATGGGCTTCTATACAACAATAAGCGATCATTTAGTTTAGAGATTACTTGGGAGTACTGTTTGCCATATAGGCAGAGGAAGGCAGTCTTCACATTTTGTTTGAAGAATTTGGGCTGGCTTTCTCAAAATTCCCTTTAGTTTTTGAAGAAAAAAAAGTATAAACAGGCTAGTTACTTTCTAAGAGAAAGCTTTTATCTTCAAGGACAGCACTCATATCAGAACAGACCAAGGCCTGAGGGAGTCTGCCCAATAACAGTAAGGTCTAATTCTTCACTAGGTTATGCAGAATTTGGTCATTTGGGAAAATTATTTTATACAGAGTTATTATATACTTGTAACGGTGTATTTACAGTGACACTGAGGACCAGGGATCCATTGTTAAGGATCATTGTTAAGGCTTCCATGGTAGAAATAAAGACAGCAAACCCAGGTGTTGTAGACAAACAAAACCAAAGTTGAAATATTCTTCAGTAAGAGAGGTGACATTATAGTTTGTTCATATTCTTTTAAAGGTAGCTTGACCTATTTCAGCTTTCTTATTTCAGATTAAGATCCTGAAGTGAGTCAGTTAAGTAATGATCAGGGACATTTCAAAAAAAGGCTGGAACGTTTGTCATGTTCTGTGTCTCACAAAGAAAATGCTCTGGAAAGCAGAGACTATAAATGCGTAAGTGAACAAACATGAACACACGTCCATACACGAGCTGGTAATTAGCTTCTGCGGCTGAGGCAAAGATGCCCCCTACATTTCTTCCTTCCTTCCTTTTGTTTCCCCAGGCCCCCTTCACCCTTTGCCCATTCAGTGGTTGTCTGTCACTTCCCCACTTCCTTCTCAGGCTCTTGTGAGGCTCCATCCACCTCCCTGACAGCCACCAAACCCTCTCAACAAAGCAGATGGAAAGGCAGTGGGGAAGAAAGGCAGTATGACTAAATAATAATACCATCCCTGCTGAGATAACATCCTAATCCAATGGCGGTTTTTCTTGATAAAGAGGGAAAAAAAATCTTGGATAAGATTTCAGGACTTGAGTTGTGCTTAAACCATCTTTATAGCCAGCAAATTAAATGTATTTCTTGCCCTCCAAAACTCATCGTTGTCAAAATGTGTTACCAGAGCTCACTCACTCACTCACTCAAAAAAAAAAAGTTAAAATGTATGACTTCTGTTTCCACCATTGCCTTATTTCTGCAATTCTTGCTTTTTTTTTTTGTCTTGGATTCCTTTGTTTCTCATTGCTTATATTAAGATGTCTAAATCACAGGCTGCTTCTTGTATCCAGTGAACTCAGCAGAACAATTCTTATTGACTTTACTGGGTACAGAATTGGATTTACTGTCCATTGCTCTAATCTGTTAGATTACTTTCCTTCGGTTATTTCTTTCCTTTATGTAAATAAAAAATGAATATAGGGAAGTTGCACTTATTGGCTAACGCAATTTGAAGAATGGAAGCTAAACAAAAGCAATGGTTATTTTGGGGAACAATTTCTGTACATTTTTAACAAAATCTTTGTCCATAGTTTTGACTGACTAGAGCTGTTCAAAACCAAACTTTCATTTGCTACAGAAATGAAACCCTTTCCCAATAACTACAGATCCCCCTTTCTGCCTTCCTGTAACTGAGATTCTTCCCCACCCCCATCACCCACCAAATCCACTGGGAGAAAATTATCTTTTTTCTCTCAGTTTTTCTAACCAAGCTCCTTGTTTTCTGTGTAAGCCCAGAAATAATTACTGGGGGTGTGGGTGTGGGTGTGGGGTGTCATTTGTAGGACAGTTCAGCAGGTTCATTGGTGAATGCCTGGAAGATCCTGTGATGTGCATTGTTACTATGATTAATGACTCTTATTATTGATGCAGAACCATAAATTTATACAGAATCTGTCAAGAATAAATAAGTGAGCGGTGTGCTCTGCTACAGAGAGTTACAGCAGGAAAAGAACAAAGATTTATAAAAAGAAAATCTTTACAGGTAAACAAATGCATTACAAAACTGTGAACATGCTCATGCTGTAGTTCTTGGGAACGTCTTTTCTGTATGATGGGAGGAGGACTGTCCTCTTAGTGGATATAACAAAACCAGATCATAAAATTGAATTGGAATTTAACAAGTGAGTTGATTTGTTTCCTCATAAAACCTTGAAAAAGTAATTTCAAGACAATTTGTTTATGAACACTCACCTGAACTGATGACGTCTGACTGCAGAAGCTGACAGTAAATGGGAAGGTGTCACAATTCTGGGGAGCAGGGAAGGGTCTTGCTTTTTAGCCTCAGTGATTTCTTTGCAGGCTCGCAAAGGAGCATTATCACCTCTGGCTGACGTGCGCTCTTTTTTCTGGGGTTCGGCTGCACACCCTCACTTGACAGTAAACTCTGCTCATAGGTACAAACTAGGCACAAACTTGGAGCTCGGAAAGCAGGGGCTGGTAGCGTCTGGTAATCTGGAAATCATTTAGGTAATCAATGGGCAAGAATATACACCTTGGGATTTGGTAGTATCTGCCTTGTAAGTTAAGATATCCGCCTCTGCCTAGAGCTAACAAAGTGGAGCCACTGTAATTTCAACTGGGGCCACAAGAACAATCAGGGAGAAACAGTAGAAAAATCCTTCAGGGATTCCATATTAAAAAATACGCTTATCCTATATGTCAAGTTGACTCCTTCTTCAGTGGTTTTTGGTTGTAAAAAAGTAAGAATGTCATCTGATTTTGTGCGTAATGGAATACATCTCTGAAATTATTATAATGTTGCAAAATATAATATGGAAAAAGTAAGACCCAAACTCTCGAGAAAACCTCCAAACCCTGTAACTGGATGCAGAACTGAAATCAAATATCATGAAAGGGTACAAAATAAGAAAAGAAAGCAAAACCCAAACCAAGTCACATATGGATGCTGCATTAGCCAACAGGGAGGGAAGGAAGGAATGGGATCGGAAGTGTTTCAAAGCTGAGGTGAGAGGGGATATACAGTAGCATTTTTTCCTCAGTACCTCAAAATCATGGTACCTTACATGACCACATGCATCACACTTCTTCTGAAATCACCTCTGTCTTTCCTGCGCCCTCGCACCATACTCAAAGGCATAATCTAGGCTCTTCCATGCTTGATTCTTCTGGGCCGCTCTTGTTCCCTCCGTGGTTGAATTCTCTAAGGTTTCCCATTATACGTAGCGTGCAGCCCAAGGACTCCTTCAGCTGGCACCTCTCACACGTTGCTTCTGGCTTCATTCTTAACACACCTCATAGGTATTTCCATTGCTTTTTCTGAGCCATAATTACTGAAAATGTGCCTGGGCAGTATCAACTGACACTAAAATGATTTCCTCTTTAATGTCAATTGAAAAATGAGTTCCGTTTCTTGCTCCAAACATCGCTTTCATGTCAGTTATTTCATGAGCCCAGGAGAGTTTTACTAGAGCAGCCAGCTGCCACGGGCAGAGCAGTGCCTTGCTGGCCCAAGCTGTGCTAGCACATACTTGGCTGTTACTGGCGTTCTGCATTTTGAGTGCTCAGTACCTACTGGAACGCCACACATTTTGAATAGATCTGCACACTTTGGTGGGAAGTGGAGACAGCGCTGCAGGGGGCTACTCTGCAGACAAAATGAGTAATGAAGTCTATTGCAAGGAAAGGAGGATTGGAGGCTTCTTAAGTAAAGCTATGGGAGAGGACCAAAAGGTGGGTTTTTTTGTTGTTCATTATGGTGAAAAGATTCCCCTGCTTTGGTCTTTGACCTCTGCACAGAAATCATTTTTCCTGTCTAGAGACTTGAACCCGCATACTTTTTATTCTCCATTGACCAGATCCCTCTGCTGTGTCTGTGGCACCAAACGGCACCTGCAGCCATTAAAAATGAGGGCAACAAAAGCCCAAGTTCACACTTGGCATGCAGTGAGGCGGATCAAATGTACAGGCACGTTTTACACATATGCTTTGCTACCAAGCAGGTTTTATTAATGGAAGTGTTGTAGGAAGAAGGAAACAGGTTGTCGGCTGTGCAGTTTGCTTTTTCAATTGCATTCTGAGGAGGGGTTATGGTTTAAAGAAGATGGAGGATTATACTATGTAGAATCCCTTTCACACAAAATTATCATGGGTCTGCTTACATACCTGTACATACACTGATATCCCCAGCACAATGCCTTTTTTGAATGGCATTTTATAGATGGGCAGAGGTAAGCAGAACTTTGCAGAGGAGTTGTAAGAGAACTTTCTAAGAGAGCTTTGCAGCAGCGGTCTTTCTTGCCTCTGCTTAGTACCGTAGTCTGCAAACAAACATCACACAAGTATGAATCTTAAAGTGTATCATTCTTTTTTAGTTCTTCTTTAATTTAGGAAGTCAGTCATTTCAGGGTACAGTTCTACCTTACCCTCTACAGTAATTCAATTTATAGCTTGGTTTTGCTGGTTTTTTTAAGCTTTATTATTTTAAATTCAGTTACCTCTATGTAATCTTTCTTGGAAAAGAAAATCAGCAACCTAAAATATGAATGATACCGAGGAAGTCAACGGAAACAAGTTCAAAATACTCAGGGCTAGAGCAGTATCTCTCACTGCATTTCTACTAATGTCTATAGTCCAGTGTAGCTGCGCTTATGAAATGTCTGGCTGAGTGTGCTGGGTGTGGGGGGCAGGCAATGAGTAGCTGGGGGGGGGGGAGGGGGGGAAGACTGGACCTTTATTTTGTAAATTGTTTATTTTGGATCATTGCAGATATCGCTACTGGGAAAAGTAACCCTGCTATAAAAATTTTCATCCTATATTTCTGAGTCTTTGTTACTGATAAAGCAAATGCTTGTCTGTGCCACAGTGAGGAGGAGACAATTTTCTGGGCTGGGTGTTGATGTCCTGCTATCTGACATTCAGGTTTCCTTGTTCCCTCGCAGACTGTGTGCACCTCAGCCATCCATCCTGCTGCTTCAGTTCTTTCCCTTTTATCTGTGTGTAGAATTAATCAAAATTATTTGCTAATTCATTCACCAGGGCAGCTGATGCTCAGTCTATCTCAACCTTCCTAAACTGTAGCTGCCTCCAAGGAGAGGCAAAATGGGGCAGAGCCCTGCTAGCTTGCAAAGTCTCTTCCAAGTTAGGGAAGGTAATTTCCTGCCTTTTCTTTTTTGGAAGTTTATCTATTTTTGCCTCTTTCTGTCCAGTTAGCTACACCCTTTAATACTCCTGCTCCACAGATGAACTGCTTCTCTCAGGTAAACAGTCTACATTACCACAGTGAGCTTTGATGCTCAAATCCCTATTTTTAAATGAGATTTCTTTCCAAGCCTAATAAAAATTAACTTGCTTTGGGAAAAAATAACCAAAGAAGTCCCCAAAGAGAATCTAGTGTGGTTATAGCTTGGTGTTCATTCCTTGGATAGTTTTTGAAGGTTTCTCCTAGGTTCTGTGTAGGCAAGTAATGGAAATTGCCTCAGAAAGCTCACACTCTGCATGCTAGAGGGGATGCCACATGTGGATGGCACAGATAAATGAGCTGGAAGTGGACTGGGAGGAGAAGGAGGTTATAATAAAATAAACTCAGATTTAGCTGAAAAGCAGAGGTTTTTGTTTTTGCGCTTCCCTGATCCTGGGTCACCACAGCTGAAGGAACTTTCTGACACTTTTTTTTTTTTTTTTTTGGTGGCGAGGGGACAGGGAGGACTTGCTCTCTCGTACTTTCTGTCAGAGGGAGCTGGCTAGAAGAGCTGAAACGTATTAGAATAATAAACATATTTCATGCAGCCAGGGCTGCCAAATGGAAAGACTATTGCTGCAGTCCAGGGAAGTCCTTGATGCGGAAGGAAACCTTTGCCAGGGGCCTCTTGTGCCTCTGTGTGGGGACAGATTCCTCATTAGGAGCACGGACACTACTGCCAGTATGCAGTGAGCACCGAAAGAACTGCGTTCAAAGGCAAAGCAAGGAGAAAAAGTCATTTGCATGAAAAAGCTGCAATGCAACCCCTACCCCCAATGCAAAAGTAAGACAAAAGAAGGGACAGTTTTATGGCTAGCCCACTGCACAAGTCCTTGAAAAAAGGTTCCCATGTAGGTTATGTGTAGGTGAGGCCTTCTTCTACAAATGCAATTCAGTTGCCTTTAGTAGAAACAGTCCTGCCATGAACACCCTATCTTGGTCACTGCTATAGACAACATTCATTACGAGCCAGAGCAAGCTCAAAGCTTTAGAACCATTTAAGGGTCAGTCAGGCCTTTGACATAAGTTTTTTTGGACTGAAGAAATAGCTCTTCCAAGCCATATGGGTCTGCACAGGGGTGAATCATACACCTCAGGATGATTTTGGTGGCAGCGCTTTCACCAACTGAAACTATTGGGTAACTATATTTTTCTAATCAGCAGTAGATGTTCCTTCTGAGCATGTTTTCTTCTGGAAAAAAATACAAATCGGATATTCTCCAAAAACTGTCATCTGCAAACAGCTGTTTGTATCCCAAAGCCCTCATAGTACAATCAATACGTGGAAAGGGAAATGGATTTTGGAAAGCAGTCCTTGAACTCTGTGCTATAGCCAGCTATTGCTGTGAAAAGTAAGCTGTAATGTTGAAGCCCACTATATTCAGCTGTGTCTGAGTGTCTAGCAGAAATATGAATCACTTAATGGATTAAGCGGATCACTTTTCCTTCACCTCATAAGCCTAGCACAACATGTCTTTTTCCTGCGTTTGCACAGTACCCAGCGGAGACTGGGGCCTCTGTGTGTTACTTTAACAAATATTTATTTGGAAGCTCATTTGGAAGCATGCACGGGACATAATACTGAAGAGACACAGCTGAGAAACGGGGAAGAGACACTGCTAAAATTAAGCATTTTTTTTTTTTTTTTTTTTTCTTTCTACATGTTATCTTTCAGGGCCCCTTGAAGACTCACCTCTACAGCAAGAAAGCCAGGCTGTCGGGGTGCTTGTTAAGAAGACAACTGTTCACTGCTGGAACTTCCAGCACAAATGGAGGATGGAAGCATCCACTACTCCTGATGGCTTACTCAGTTCTGTTCACTGTGCAGTGGACGTTAAGGCTCAGGCGAGCGTTCGAGCGGCTACGAACAGGCAGACACGTCCAGCTACGCCAATGGCTGCATACTGCACCTGAGAATGCACACACACAATTTTAATTCCTTTGGCTGGCTGTGCAGGCCTCCAAAGCAAGAGAAAGAGAGAATGAGGGAAGTTGCTTTACCTTCCTCAAACAAAAAACTTCCTTTCTTTTCTCCAGCTAATGATTGCTGTGTCTTGCTATTGACTGGTGAGATCTGTCCACTCTGCTCCTGCCTCCTCCTCTGTACTAAAAAGGAATTGAAGGGTGGCCAAGCACCCCCTTTGCATGTCACAAGATTAACTAGAAAATAATCAGGTCATGTGTGGAAAGCTCAGAGGAGCCCGAGTTCTGCCACAGAGTATTTCGTATGAGACTAGCACCGTGTAGAAGATGCTCTTCCTGAGGAAAAGAGCACCTTAGTGGGCTGCCGTGCGGTGTAGCACATCTGTTAATAAGGAGAAAATGATTTCTGAGTGAAAAATGTGGGATTAGATCCCACAGGAATGATGTTCAAGGAGCTTACACAATTTTCAGTTGGCTGTGTATCAACGGTTGAGTTCCACACAAGATAGAGAATATATTGACTGCTAACAAATGATGAAATAAGTCAAATAATAGGTGTAAATCATGCTTTCTATCTTTTTCTCAGACATGTCTATTTTTCAGCAGTATTTCAATGCAGCAGAGCTTAGGGCCTCAGCTAGCCACACAATAAATGCAAGCCTGTTCAACTAACTTTAAAAAACAGATACATCATTTTTACTAGATCAAGTTTCAATTCCTCCATTTAAGCGGTGCACATATCCAGTAGATTATTTAGTTATCATTTATGTCCCTGATAGAAGTGAGCGTGCCTTCGGTGGAGGTTTATACATACACATTTTTAAGGAAGTGGTTTGGTCACGGCATCTTCCACCCAAAGTGGAATTTTTCGGGAACATCGTAACATGGGAAACACACCTTGCTGACCACGGCTGTGTTTCTCTGAACTGACAGGTTCTGGGAGGGCTTAAGTGGCAAGCTGCAGTCTCCTGCCTGCCTCCCATCAACACAACTGCCTTGTGAGCAGCAGTGGGCTGTGGCTAGCCCGCCTGTCGATGTGACGGACAGCACGCTCCCCCGCCAGGCAGGCTTGCTATTTGCCTGGCAAATTCATCCCCTGTTGTGTGCAGCCTCAGGACCACTCCTGCTACTCAGTAATTATCACTGTGCCTTGTGCTCCCCTAAGTCAAATGGAGACTTTTGCATAGCATAGTCTTCTCCTGAAGACCAGGCTGACAAGAATGGCGCAAGGAGCTGAGGCACAGAGGAGGGCTGCAGCAAGTTTACCAACAGTCAGGCACACACTGAGGTTTGTATCTTGGTTTGTTGGCCACTTCCAGTAACTTGCTGCAGTCCTGTCTGCTCCTGAACATTTGCTTCTCTGCTGATCGTTATTGGCACATTGAAACCTTGCTCTTAATTGGCAGTCTCTGGTCACCCAAAATAGAAATGAGATGTATTTAAACCTGTAAGTGCAGAATTATCCCCGGTTTACTCTGCACCAGCTGTTGTTTTGGGTTTGTTTTTTGGGGTTTTTCCCCCCTCTGCCTGAAATCTTGGGGAGTGACAATCAGAGCATGTGGCTTTCTTCACATGGAAGTCATGGACTTCATTCCAGATGCAGACCACTGATAAACACAGCTGTCTTCCTCTGGAAGCAATATACATCACATTACGAAGGCCCATTTTCCCTTGTTATTTTAATTCTGTAGTATAGGTAGGGGACTTAATACAGTCACATAATTTACCAACTTTTTTTTTTTTTTTTTTACACTGATGGTGGGACTAAGAGGATGAGAGGAGGAAGCCTTCTTACCTGCACTTCTGTGGAAGATGATGCAAACCCCCCTTAGCCTGGTTCCGTATGCACACAGCCAGCCAGAGCAAAACCAAAACCACTACCACCACAGTTGTTAGTGATATCCTTGTTAGTAGAATCTGAAGTGGAATGATCTTGGCAATGGAGCACTCCTGGAAGTGACAAAGCTGAACCTGATGCCAGAGCATCAGCTGTAAACCACCTTGGCACCACCTGTGTTGGTGGGACGAACTGTTTCTGCTGCTCTCCCCAGGCTCCTCAGCTACCATGCAGAGTGCCAGGCAGCCTGTAGCTTCAGCCTCCTGCCTTCCTCCTTCTCTCACCATCATCACAGCCAGCAGCAATGCACATTTCAGCATAGGTGCAGCTGAAAAAAAACCCTCTCACCTGTTTCTTCCTCCTATTCCTTCATCTTCTAGATTTCTTTGGGCTCTCCTGATTAGGCTGAAGGGAGCGAGAAGCTCCACTGATGGATATTTCCTTGGGCAGAAAGAATGAGAAGGAAAGTGTGTGGGCAATCCCACAAAACATGTTTAGTGCTGAAGGAGATGGCCATGTTCCTGGTAGGTAAGAAGGAGCACTCAGTGATTTCCAATGTGTGAATAAAGCTCTTTGGCTGGGGAGGAGAGTTACTGGACACTTCCACCCCACCCTCACCTTGGTCACACAAATGGCCCTTGTGGGAAGAGATGCTCATGGCCACACGAGAGTCGCTGACTGAAGCAGCCATGGGGAAGTGCACCAAATAGCTTTCTCATTCCCTGTGAGATGTGGCTGAGGAGGCAATTTATTTTCCAGTTCCCTTTCAAGATGAAGTATGGCTTGCACTACCACTGCTTAGGCTGTACTTATTCTGTAAATAAAGATTTTCTGTCTTCTGTGCGGCAACTTTTACCCTGAAGTCACTCTTTAAAATAAGCCTCAGAAACCAAGGCAATGTTCTTGTAGCAAGTGCACAGCTGAAAGCCTGGACAAGCACATACCTGTTAGTATTAAACACTCAGTCTTGGTGTGAGAAAAACTTTCTCCTGTATTTCACCTTCTGACACGTGGGTGGCTGTGCTGCTGACAGGGCAACAGAGCTGTCCTGTCTCTCACAATTCTTTCCTTCCATTTGGTGAAGACGCGGAGAAGGCAGACTTTGCTGCAAAGCCTTTCTGCTCCCTCTGTGCTCGGCACAAGAGCCACAGCCTTGGGAAGCCTCTGCACAAAGGGGCCACAAGAACACAGAGTCACCCAGCTCTTTTCTTTCTTTATTTTTTTATTGAAAGCTTCATCAAAGAAAACAGAAGTTTAAACCTAACATCCACTGATCTACAGAAAGCCCCAGGAGTGGGAAAATGGCAGCTATTTAGGATTGTGGTACAAATGGAAAACATAAAAAAAATAAATCATAGCAGTACAGATCTTTCAAAGACATTCTGAGACATCAGCACACAGATGCCCATATAAATAAGATTCATAATTTAATGTACGACAGAGGTTCTGTATTCTATATTTTGGCTACAGTGAGGTCTGTAAGGGCTTTAAAGAATCTCTGTCCCATTTGTGTGATGCATGTTTTCTTGATAGGAAGTTTATCTGCTTTCAAAGCTGCTTTGATTTTTCTTACAGACAGAATCTGTTCATTCTCCTTTAAAAAGGAAAGCAATTAAAAATTCCTACATGAATTCTGTACGCTTCCTGGTTTTACATAAAATTGTTTTCCCTCCAAAAGACAGTAGAATTTTCTTCCACTCTGGAATACAGCATATTTAATAATACTTCAGTTACATAAACATCATGTTCTCTTTTCTAGGCTGTATTTTTGGGCTTTTAAAAATATAACTGACTGTAAATTTCACCAAAATCCTAAAATTATTATCCACGAGAAAGTCACTTAAAGGCAGAAAATTAACATTGGGCAGATACTCTCTTAAGGACAACAGATCCAGATCTTGGAAGGTGCTTACACCTTGCAGGCTTTGGCCCTACAAGGAAAAGTGGATTTGTGACCCTGTCAAAGGCTGACATTTTTCACTTCATTACACATTTTTATTAAGGTGAAAGAACTTAGCTGTCACTGTTAGGGAATTAATAACTGAACCGAACAACTGAAATAAATACAAGATTTTTTTGTCATCATGGAAAGCTAAACCAACACTGGGATTTTTTTTTTTTACAGCTTTTTTTCTCATGATTTTCTGCTTAATTTTAACAAAGAGCATGTTAAGAAAGGGGAGAAGAAAGGGTCTGTTCTGCCTGCCTCGAGGCACAAAGGTGAATAAATCTCTGGGGTACATACAGCGCTCTAGCCTATTTGTGTGACAGGAGCAATATAGAAAAAGCTGGCGCTCTTTTTGAGGGACAAACCCCCCTCCTTATGCTTCATCTTTGCTGCTTGCTGAGATTCTAGAAATCTGCTCCACTGAGGGAGAGGAGCAGTCTGCTGCTCACTCAGCCCTCCTTCTGAGAAAGTGTGCGTGCATGATTGTGTGTAAGCGTATTAAGAATGAAAGGAATCTTCGTTACTAGAGTCAATTGTCATTAAACAGAAAAGACTAATGCACCAAATGTCAGCATTTTTGTTGTTTTCTGTTTTGCACTTCCATCACACCGTGACTGTTTTCTTAGTTCACATGGGCTTCCGAGAAAGACCAGGAAAATCCCTTACCCTAGGGCACTTCTTTTATATCTGGACCAATTTCATGTTAAATGAAGTTTTGAAAGGAAATGTTGACCATGCGTGTATCAAACATTACTATCTTCAACTAACACATTTGGTCTCATCACTAAAAATGGATTGATTCGTTACTTTAAGCACATTATCGCTCTTTAGCATGACTCTTGCTATAGGTGGAGTACAGCGAGTCTGCCTAAACCTGTTTTGCTCATGTCAACCTCAGCATTAAAATGAAGTGGCATGAGGAGCACCATCAAGCTTAAAATCATGAAGCATGGCAATTTGTTAAACACTTAGTATCAGTCTGACCCTTCAGTACCATAAACAACATAATATAGATCCAAATACTATGACATATTAAAAATAAACTTTATTACAATGCAGGCTTCCTCAAATTTGCTGAGTTTTGGTACACATACATACATAAATAATACCTTTCATTTGATTTTTACTTGAGTAAAAATCCATTCGAATGCTTCAGCCCATTGCCCATTGAAAGTTTAAGCCCTCACCTCTCTAACCACCAGCCTTTATATCCCACAGTTGGGCATGCATCCAGAGCAGAAGATGTGATGCAATTACTCTCAGATATGCCTCATTCTGCATTACGGTGGATTTCTTGACCAACACGACAAAGGCAGTCTCTCGGTAAACAGAACTTTACAAGTAAGCACAAGCTAAGGACATTTCAAGAGTCTGTTTCACTGGAAGGCAATAAGAGGACATTCACAATCGGAGGCCTGACTGTCACACGTGAAAAGTGCTTACAAAACCAGCAGTAGAGCCAGATAGGAAGAAGAGTCCCTCAGCAATCTCACTGGGAACGGTGAGACTTCTCAGTGCCCTGATCTACACTCGGGTCAGCACCTGCAAATATAATACTCTTCAGTTCCACTGTATCTTTTTTTTCCCCTCAATGTTAAGTGACAAGCCCAGGTATTCAGAATTTTCTAGCCATAATTAATAGTTTTCTGACAACCCTTCTGTATTTATCTTTTAAGATAAAAACAAAAATACCAAACCTGAACATCCAGATTTGACTATTTACAAGAATTCAGGTGTGATGGAAAGTACATACGCAGTTCAGCTTATGGATTTCATGGTATTTCTAGACCTCTGGGCCAGGCACCATTGCCTTAGGCTTCTAGAGTTGTTTCTGCAAAGTTTCGGGAACCCTCCTGATATTTAAAGCTAAATTGGTAAGACAGACATAGATATTGATTTTTACAAATTCAGGTCTTCAAAAAAAACCAAACAAAAAAAACCCAAAAGAAAACCAAAAGAAAAACAGAAACTCAAACAGATTATTACAATACACCTTCCAAAAAATCTTATCAGCCGCAACACAAAGAAAACCAGTTTTAGATTTCAGAGGCCACCAAGTATTCCTGTCCTATGACAACACCCATGCAGCAAGCGTGTTGCTCTTCCACTGTTCTCTTTTATCTCATCTTTAACTTTTACAAATAAGTTACCACATTCTGAGCATTGTGTGTGTTCCAAATAGGTTATTTTCTTACCTTATGATCTATGACTGTTAATACTCAAGGCTCACATTGTTTATAATTCATAGACTTTCAAGTACCAGTTCACTGTTTTTTTGGGGATCTGTAAGATGATCAATTGTATTTAAGGGATCCATTTTCTTTCCTCTTCTTCTTCCTCTACTTCTTTGCTTTCTTTCTTTTGATTTCAAACACCGTTGAACATTATAGCATGGGAAAAAAGGGAACAATTCTAATACAGAATGCACTTGAAACACTTTAAACTGACAGGCATCATGATACCATGTTACCTGTCTGGCTTAATAAAAAACACTGAGATTGTTTAACTTTGCTGAAAAAAATAAGAAAAATGTTTCTGAATGTATAAATAAAGCAGCAGAGTTCTGAATAGAAACAAGAAGGTACCTCAGCATATTCATCAGCCACATGGTAGCTACCTTGTAGCCTCATTGTTGATAGTAAATGAGACTTTTTGTGTGTCACATTAGAACTAACACAGAAACAAATGTGTTTATTTCATATTTAACTGACTTGTGCCTGGGGTTATCTCTATTTGTACAAAGAATTCAGACAGAGACAGAAGGAGAGTACGTGTAGAAAGGAAGAAAATAAGGCTAGATCGATTTTTCCCCCTCATATGCCCTCCAAAGAAAGAGGGAACCTTTATCCAAGGACAAAATTCAAGTGCCACTCTCAAAAAGCAACAAGTAATGAGACAGCATGTGAAACAAAGAGATTATGTTTTTTTCTGTATTGAAAATATGTTGTGGTTGTTGTTGTTCTTTAATACTTTGGCATCATCTGGTTTTCAGAAGTGTTGAATATCAACAACTACTCTGGAGAAAGCAGAAGTTTTACCACTTCTGAAAATCAGGCCCTCTTCCTATGGTTAAGAACCACGTGAACTCCCATTTCTCTCTTTTCTATGTTGCATATCTAGCAGCCATTTGCTTGGGAAACCCCCTCCCCCCCACTATGTTAAAAAATATGATCTTGTTTTATCAATTTAAAAAAATAATTGTGTGGGTTTTTTTTCCCCCCCAAAAAATCAGGTCTGGGAAACACAGATCTCTTTAGAATTGGGCAGCTGAATCAGATTGATCCAATATATGTTTTAAATTAATTATTTTTAACGGATACCCTGTCTCTAATGCACCACAATACACGTGATGAAGCTTCCCCTCTCTTCTGGATGGAGGAAAGTTTTAAAATGTTTGGTTTAATTTTTACATATAGATATACGTGTATGTATGTATATATTTAAACGCTGCTTCTCTTCTGCCTCCTCAAGGAAAAAAAAATCATCTTTTGACTTGCTTCTCACCTTCTTCGGTTTTTGTTTGGAAAAAATAAGGGCCACAATCAAGACTTCTCTATGGAAAAAAACTGTCATTCCTAAAACAGGTTTCAGTGGATTCAATTTAGTTAGTGTCTTTTTTTTGCCTAATCATACTAATTAGTGATTGTCAGCCAACATATTAAGACAACAGAAATCACAGCAGAGAAGAATAATTTTTAACTTCCTGCCTGCATGACAATACTAAGTCATTTTCAATATTTCTGCTTGTGTGGGAGAGCTAAAATGAGAACGAAGATCAAGTTTGCTTTCTCTTGCACTATCCGGCAATTCAAATGCATCACTGAAAAAGAAATGCAGAATTAAGGTGGCTATGCATGCTGGACGATGACAAAGACTGAGGTGAAGAAATGAATCTGTGGTATGTCAGAATTCAGAAGGAAGACTGTTGTTTCAGTAGAAATACCAAAGATCAGGCAATTTAACAGAAAAACTCATAAAAATTAAAGCCCACCTGGACAGATTAGTTGGTAGCCCACTCCCCCTTGCTTTGGGATGTTCTCCAAAGCACACCATCAACAAGCTTCTAATACCAACTATTCTGAAAGTTCCACTCTAAACATGTGTGGTATGTAAAACACCAGTGGAAGATAGTTTAAACAAACAAGAAAGTAAGAACTGGTCCGGCCATGTAGGTCAAATAAAGATAAAAAAAGAAAAAAACCTCTATCTTCTGGACTGCGTTAGGGTGTCACTTCATCTTTGGTATAAAATAGGCCATCCATAGGCTGCATTTGTTCACAACTAGGAAAGACTACAGAAATTGTCAACAATTTCTTCTATCTATTGCTTTTTTTGCACTTTTTTGACCATAAGCTCCTATCTACTTAAGTTTTTTTTAATGCTCTTAAGCTAGGTTTTTGCAATGTGACAAGCAAAGCAGACTAAAAACTTCTTAAAGCTCATAAAAAAGACTGCAGATAAAAAGCACTAATGCTTTTGCTAGCGATCACGCTTTGTAAATAAAAAAATCTGCATTCTGCAAGAAAAAACCCCTGCATTCTCTATAATGCAGCAAGTTTTTTTCTCAATTCAATAACTTTACTGTAAAATGCTTTAGCCTTCTAGAATTTTTTCTGTCAACACTTAAGACAAAGTTCATAAAAGTCCCAGCATTTTTCCAATCCTTTCAGTTGCCACAGTTCCTTTATCATCAACTTTTCTTCAAAAGAAGAAAATCATTTTCTTTTAAACTGTACAGTTTATTTTTTGTTCACCCCAAAAACTCAGTCTATTAAACTTCTGCACCAGCACCGGTGTGAGCAGTTTCAATTCATTCTCGGGTTTTCTAACAAGACGTTGACAGCTTGCCTTGAGAGCCTTTGACGTCCTTAAAATTAAGGCAATTAAGATTCAAGATAAACCTTACCTAAACATTTCTTTAAAAAAAACCCAAAAAACAAAACAAAACAAAACAAAAAAAACCAAACCCCCAAACCACTCTAGATTTAAAACAAGAAGAAAAATAAAATGAGAGAAAAAGAGTAGCTTAATTTTTGAGGAAGACAATTGGTTTTCATCGCAACTTGCTCCCTCTTGACATCATCAGTTTTTCTGTTAAAAAAAAAAAAATCTAGCTACACCTCCAGGTAAATTCTGAATTCAAATGTTCGTCCAGATGACATGTGAACCCAGAGTTTTTCCTCTGGGTTTTTCCTTTAGTTTAAAAAAAAAAAAAATATAGCAAAAATAAAATTGTCAGACTACATGACGGAACCATTTGCACAGCACATAAAAACACTGTTTTGTTTTCGTTGGGAAAGGTAGAAAAAAAAAGCATTCATTTGACGCCTGTGCAAACTGGAAGCCAACTTCTTGTTCAGTGAAGTTTCTCCATTCAAGGCAAAGATTTCAGACCGACATTCTTCAGTCCTGTTTATTGTCTGTAAAAACAATTGAATTAAAGTGGTCATTAAGTCAAAACAACTTTGAAATAGGCTCCTCTCCTTTTTTTTCCACCCAATTCCCTTTAAAAGTTATCCAAGCTAAACTAACTTTGCAGCTGTTTAAATACGATACCACCACTAAGCTGAAAATAGCCAGGCAGAAACGGGGAACTCCTGCTTTGGGGATGTTAACACATCCTAAGCAGATGAATTTACTCTCGTTAATGCTATGCTTAATGGGCAGTCTAACTACACTGAAATGAGATGAATACGTGGCTTAACACTGTGTAAATATTTCAAGAGTAATACAATAAGAGAGCAAATATTTTTGTAATAATAAATGGCACTATTTATTTTGGATACTAATAATGAAATGAAGGATAAAATTGCAATAAAAGAATACATCCAATTTGCTGAAAAGAACACATTTTCATGGCAAGAACAGTTAAGAATATGGAGCACACTGCTTAATAAGCCAGTTATGGCTAACTTGGTAGAAACATTCAAGATAGTATTAATTAGAGAAATACAGTTTTTGATCTTATAGCATCAAATCTTTCTAATTCAGCATAGAGAATAAGCTAAACTATCGAGCTTTTCCTTACAGAAGGTAACTCTTAATTTTGTGGGTTTGAGTTTTCATGCCATTTAAAGATATGTCACATCAAACTCATCTTAGCAAGACTATATGAGATCTTTGGGGAGACGTGAAACCTACGTATAAATGCTGCTTCATGTCTAGGGATATCAATAAGGGTTAGCTACTGCTTTGCCTACAGCCCTCAAAACTTGCATGGAAAAAATCCTTTTCTAACCAAAGTTCAACACAAGAAAATCCAGCACCTTTCCTTTTGCAAGCATTGACACATTTGCCTTGCTTAGTTTAAAATTAGTTTTAATATCAGGAGTTAAATTGTGAAGAATGTTGATGACATAAAATTTGCCACAGGACTATTTCTCTGGGATGGTAAATATAAAACTAACTTCAATTTTAAATATTAAATTTACCAAAGGACTGAAAATTAATATTTTGAATGTTAACAACACGTTTATGTGGAAAGCAAGAATTAACTATTTTCTTAGGGTTTTCTATGCATAACTTCAGCAGGAGTACTCAAGGTGGATGCTCACCTCCTGAGGTTTTACTGCCCCTGTGGGCTGAGTGGCCACTACATGTGCAAAAGACCAATTCCACCGAAGGGTCACAGCACACGCTCTCTAATCTAACCTGGCACTGAGTTTGCCCACAAAAGGCTCCAGAAAAGTGTAAGTCTTTCCACATTTAAAATCAAGAGCATGTCATCCAGCAGTTTTGCCTAGAGGTAAGAGAGTACACTTTTCAGGAGCAAGGATCTCCACTTATCTCCACTTCATAAATTTCACACTTTTATGTGCACAAGTAAAGATTTAAAAGGAAAAAAGGGAGTATGCATCTAAAATAATTAAAGTGATTTCCTTATACAGTTCTCTGCCCAGAAACCAAGGGCTGTTTCTCCTATATTGCTACACAGTAGGTAGCCAGGTTTTTGATGTGAAGTTATAATTTCTGAACTTCTATGGATGGTATCCTCAAGTACAGCAGCCAGCACATTAAATAAAAGAACATGTATGCTGCTTAAAAAAACTGGAAATTAAATTCTAAGTCTTGTGGTTTATTTTATCTTACAAAGACATTACGGATTCCTTATACCACCCATTTCATTCTGAGTACATTGCCTCTCATTTGTTGCCTGCAATTTCATGATTGTTGCAAAGAAAATAAATATAATTAAATAAACTGTTAAAACTTTTCTCCTGACTGATCAGCTCCTATGAAATAATTTTATAGTGTCTGTCTTTGCCTGTATCTGACAATATCATTGTCCGGTCCTGTTAATTACTTCCTCTCAACTCGCTTTGAAAACAGCTGTTGTACATTGTTCATGATGCTTGCTATTAAAAGATGTGCCCTTCGAAGAGCAGATTAATACAATTATATTTTAATTACAAAATAACTTCACTTGGCCATATATTAAAGGTTACTGAAATATTCCAGCAGCATTTGTTTTTCAAAGACAGAGATTGTGTACATTTTAGTTTGTTTCTACAGCTTCCCACACTGCATTTCTGCCCGCAACCAGCAGATATAAATAGGGGGGCACATTACAAAAAATACCCCTGAAATAATCATAATAAAAATCTGTAGTGGATCTGCCTGTGTGATTAAAAAATAAAGAAATTCCTCTGGATATAAATGCCAGTGCCATTAGAAGTGTATCCATCATTGCAAAAAGGCAGTAGCTGACAAGAAAAGATGAGGGATCTCATTCTCAGAGAAGGTGGGAATTCACCACATTGGCAAGAAACACAGCACCCATCTCAATTAAGAATTGCAATGTAGTTTCCTCCTGCATGGGAAAAATGCCAGAATCTGCTGCTCAGAGCTACCTTACAAGGGCTTCTGAAACTAAGTCCTTCTGCTTTGAGACTTCAGTGAATGGAACTGGAACACAGGAATGGTCAGATCCAAACCCATACAGAACACAGTCAACAGGACAGTACAGTCACATGCATTTCTCTCTTTGCCCTTTGTATTCTATAAGTATTTTGGCATTGTTTATTTACAGGTGCTAGGGAGACTGATGGGTAGAAGGGATACACCTGCATAGACTGTGTTTCCAATTGGGTGCATCAACAAAAAGCTTGTGATCAATTGTTTTTGTAGTATGTAAATACGGACAAATATGGACAAGACATAAGAAACGGTGAGACCTTAGGTTTTATGGTGGTCAAAAAAGACCACTGTGTGATCTGAAAGCATTTGTTACTCATATGTTTGTCAAATAAATGCATCTTCCACTTCCAGAGGTCAAAAATGAAGGAAAGCAATTGACAGATTGGTATAATTGTAATCTTTCCTACACCAGCTCATATCTTAAGCCTCTAGAAGTACTATGTCATGATGCATTGACTGACATATCTAACATATTTCTTGACTGGCTGTTTGTCTACTTCCTTCTCCAAGATGCATAATTCTTTTTTCACAGTGATGCTTGTGTTCAATATACGTGTAATAATAAAGGACTGGGTTTGGGCTCCTTCCTGGAATCTGTCCATCAGTGACCAGTCCCAGTGAGCACCCTGTCACTAAGTTACATTACCTTCATGAGGACCAGTTTTATTATGGCAAACAGAAAAAATGTTTGAGGATTATTCTGAAGAGGAATGGGCACTTTAGGAGCTCTAGGTCAAGCTGTCAGTGTGCAAAGTTTGAATTTTCCAAGGTGTTCCATGGGAAGCAAACAAAGGGATCAGAGGACAGGAGAAAGACAGAGCAGTGCTTCTCCCCATCCCTTTCTTATGCCTTCTTCTTCTGTTCCCAGTTTCTGCCCACCCAGTGCCTGCATGCCGCCAGTTTTGCACAATCACAGATACCAGCTTGGGGCTTCATTAGCTACACTTTCTGAAAGAAACCTTTACATGTGTGTTGTGACAACCTTTACATGTTTATTGTTCCAGTATTTTTGCCACTGCAAAATTTAAGCACTTTTTTAACCTCTGACGCCAGATGCTGCTTTAGCCCAGCATGATGATTGTTAACGCAGTGGTTGAGATCCTTCTGAGTCCAGAAACGCAGCAGTTAGAGAGCGTATCATTGCAGGCAGGAACTCAAGGACATTTTGCCAAGGTGAGGCCATCAGCCAAAACCTTTTGCTAATTACACTGCTATATATCCAGAATTCATCTGAACTTAACAAAGCTACTCAGAATTTATATTGCTGAAATGGGGACCAGAATTTGGCCCGCTATAACCGCAAAACAAAACCTTCTGGTTACAAACAGTATGCCTACTTACTTAGACTGTTGGTAAGAATATGCAGGTGCATGTTCACTGGATGTTTCCACTGCCATCTGTTGCTGTTGACCACTGGCTTCCTGTGATGAAGATGCTACTGTCTGTGGAGAAGTATCAGCAACAACACCCTAGGGAATCAAATGAGAACATAAGAAACTTACTAATTTTACTCACAGCAGTGAATTACATACAAGAGCTCAGCACCAGCTCATCATTCCTGTATTTCTCTAGAGATCAAGAGAGTTTGAGATAGCAGAACCACATGCTAACACAACAAACTCCATCACTTTTAGAGTGCTAATCCAGCAACAAGAAGCTTCCTCAGCATACCAGCCCCTGTAGTATTTGGCTTTGTAGTATTGTAGTATTTGGATTTGTATTACCACAGGCTGCAGTGGAAAACACCTTCACCTTGAGGGTGGTTCCCTGCCCATTCAAAGCCAGAGGCAAAACTTCTGACTTCAGTGGATTCTGGATTTTACCTCCTGTCTCCTTCACAACTTATGTATGGCTGTTCTGATTTTCACTTATCTACCCCAAATTCACAGTGAGCTCACATTTATCTTCTTTGATTTGCAGTGCAATAAAGGCAGAATCTAGGCCCACTGCTCTCTGCTTTACTCCACATCCAACAGAATTTTAGCTGCCTTAGAAAAATACTGCACTCCTCTACACGCTGCTTTTATGTATGCTCCCTTCAAAAATAAATTTACTTCACATGAAAGACTTTTATCTGTTAAGTCAAAGCTCCAATGAAGTTTTGTATTATTTATATGTTTGCAGAAAAATAAGTAAATACACAAAAGATGATATGTATGAATTTAACAGTATGCACTACTTCTTATCCTATTTAGACAGTCTGAATAATATTATGCTTAGGTATTTTTGTACGCTTTCAAAGCTAGCTATATTTTCTTTCCTCTCATGCTTGGTGCGTTGGCCACATGCATAACACTAGCATGTCTCTTCAGGGAATATGCTTTATTATTGTATTGCACACAACAGAGCCAGAAGAGGGAGCACAAAGCACTTGCTTTGTTTTTGTTTGAGTCCTATGTAAACAACAGGTAGTTTATTTTAAATTATCTGTTAAGAGTATCAGTTTCATTTTTCAGAAATTCTTCCAATCTATTGCTTAACAGACTGTCAGTATAATCTTTTTCCATCTACTTCCTTATCTTTATCCTTCTGCTTTTGTCCATCTCGGGATTGTAAGCTCTCTGGGGCAGAGACTATTTTTTGATCTCTGCTTGTGGAGCATCCAGCATAGTAGTGTCCTGGCTCATGATGCTACATGAATACAGATAAACATTAATGATCATCACTGGATCAGAACAAGACAGGCTATATACTCAGATAATATTTTGATTATTATAGTAGATGACAGATATCATGCTACTTTAGCAGGCATGAATATACCAGTGGGTGAATGGAGAGGAGGGCTCAGAAAGAATTAACCTAATTTCTCATTTGCACCACTCAGCACATCACACAGCCAGTACAGCTGTATGAACCACTCTCCATCCCACCATCTGCATTTAATTTGGATTTGTATCTGTCCAGTTTAGTATCTAAAAATGGCAATTGAAAAGAGGCACCCATGGCCTGTTTGTAAACAAATGAGGTTTAGGACAAAATTATCCCGAGGCACAAAAGACTAAACCGAAAAAGTCTAGCTCTGCATGACAGAACAGTAGCAGCCTTTCCTGCGGGACCTCATTTGGGAATCTCAGTAATTGCAAAGAACTGGGAGAAACTGAGATGAGTCCACTTGACTGCTAGTGGAGCCATGCCAACAGGACCATTAACTCAGCATCCTCAAAGCACTGAGTAGTAATAGCACAAACTCCAAAGTTCACACAGATGAAGACAGAAGTACAGAGAGCCTGGCACTCCTTGCAATACCCCAGAGTACAGGAGAAGTTATTAATAAGAGAGGGAAGCACCAAAGAGAAGCACGCAGGGAAGAGGATGCCAAGGCTCCCTCCTCTCGCTGTGCTTAGTGGCCCTTATGAAGCTTCACAGAAGTGGAGGCCAAGCTGACACTCTCCCGGCAGCTTGTGGTCTACAGGGTTGAGTAAATACTTACTCATTAGACTGTCATCAGCATGACTCAGCCCCAAGGAGGGAGGGAGCGAATCCTTCCTCAAGGATGAAAAGCACTCAGTCAGTGCAGCATCCTCCACGTCTGTATGTACAAGAGGAAGGTTTCCATTGCTCAATCACTTTTTCTGGTGGCTAAATGTTTCAGCAATTACCTATACTTGCTAAGGACCGCATCAAACCCTCTTGCAATGTTCTCTTCTTGGAATCTCTTTTGGGTTTGTGGTCTGCCTGCTGGGTTTGTTTTCCTGTCTCTTCCCATCTCCCCCCAAAGTACATGGGGAAAAAATAGTCATAATCACTGAGGGTTTATTCCATGTCCTGCTGTACAACAAAACAAATGCAAAACAAGAGGCCTTGCAAATAATTTAAAAAGCAAGGGGGGAGGGGAAATTAAAAAAGAAGGAAAAAGAAAGGAAGAAAAGAAAAGAGAAAGAAATGTGCAGCCCTAATTTTAAAAGATGGAAGCTTCCAGCCACCATTCCATAAAGTAACTTTAGGCCCCTTTCAAATAACAAGTGCAAGGAAGCATAATAGGTAAGAGTTCTGCTACCCCTTCACTCTCCTGGATGGAGATAAACTTACTTCAATAGGGACAGCTGTCGGAGGCACAGGAGTGTACTGGGGAATGTAAGTCCCTTGCATAGGTGCAGCAGCAGTCATGTACTAGAACAAATCAAAGGCAAATGAACATTAGAAAACCACAATCAAGATGCATAAAACCGTATCAGAAGCATGACACTGTTTCAGTTTCCTGCTCATATGTTTTTGGTTAGCGTACAGCCTATTGTTTCTTTTAATTAAGGATTTTAGGCAATGGTAGGAATTACCTAGCTATTAAACATCATAATCTTGAACTTCAAAGTCAGTCATATCTGAATATAGGCAATAGCAAACATCTTGCTGATAGACTGATTGTTCACTTGGCTTCTGAAAATGGGAGACTCCTATTTGTACTTACAAAAACCCCTGTAGAGATAATGATAGCAGCATATATATAGTGGTTACAGATACAAAACCAGCCTAAACAATCTTTTGGAGTCTTATTGATCTTATCTAATAACACCTACAAAAAATGAAGCATTAAATTTGACAGGTTTATTCCAGTCTGTATTTAATCCCATCAATAACAGCAGTTGAGTTTTCAGGGATACAAAGCTGCAGGGAGGTGCAATCTAGGACAGGAAAAATAAAGAGGAAGATATATATGGGAGTTTCTCCTTTTGTATACAGAATTCCTAGCCAAATTCTTATAACTTATTCTTAAAATCCAGGGATCTTTTCTATCCATTTTGAAACTTCTGCAAATTATTATTATAGCAACACTTTGTATTAGTTTCTCTAGAATACTATTTCTCCCAAGTGCTACCAGATGATATTTTTTGAAATTCATGAGTGCATGTGAATTTGGCCATTGGTATGGCACTAATTTCTTTATATATAGCACTTCTTAAAAAGCTCTTGAACTTAATGCAACAGGTATTGTTCAAAACTTCAAATAAAGTATCAATATTAAGTTATCAGATCTGTCTGTACTTTTCTTTCTACAATCCAGTCCTAACTGGGTGTCTTCACTGACGAGAATCTCAGAACGTGCCCAATCCCACAACTGACTGTATGACACTTCCACTACATGTTATCTTCAAAGACACACCAAAGATCTGAATCAGCCCAGAATGTATCTGATGAATTTTAAAATGAGTTAAATATAGCTTTGCTTCCTGGCAGAGCTAGGAAGTGCTTGCAAGATTTTATTCTGCTGTTTATAGAAAATTTACATTTAAAGCACTCTCTCACCTCAATTCTAAACTAACTGGGTAGTTTGATATGCCTGTCACAAACGTGCATTATGAAATTGCATAGTGGGGTGCAGACTCTGCGGCAATGCTGTCTACAGCCTCAGGGAATGAGAACAGCATATTTAAGAATCCCACAGCTAAATTCTGAAGTCTTCATTCAAGTAGAAGAAAAAAAATACTTAAATCAAATTGTTTTCTATAGAAAAAAGAATCAATGAGGAATGTAGGTGACAGAGTGTATACTTGCAATATGAGTAGCAATTTGTGTTGAAAACCATTCAAATATTTTTGCTAAAATTTAGCATTTTCCTTAACTTGAGCAAAGAGAGGGGAGTGTCCCCAGTGTTTACGCGCCTCTATCAGGCCATGTTTTTCTGCTGCTCCTTTTCCCTGTTCTTCAGCAAGAGAACTGAATTCAATAGCTTTTTTATGAATGCTAACCCACCAAAGACATTAGGCCAACTATTCCTATTGTACTCAGTACAGCCGGGTTATTCTCCTGCCTTACAGATTAGGAGCTAATGAGAATGTTACGGCAGGGTGTTCCAGAGCTGCTTCCGCTCCATTCATTCTGCTTTGTAATGTTGCATCACATGTTGGGACAACATCTGCTGCGTAGCATATTGTTCTAAATGTGTCAGTATTTAATATTAACCTGAAGCACTCATTCTTATAGTTCTGCAAACACCTACAAGGGTTTTAAACACTTACACAGGCTAGCTTCACTCAAATACATATAGATTTTAATTAAAAGTGTCAATTTAAAGAATAAAGTTGCCTCATTCAACTTGGACTTCCTCTGAGTTCTTCCCTGAACCCAGCAGAAGATAATGCTCAGACTCTTATAAGATGCAGTTCTCTGCCATTCTCTTACCTTACACACAAACACATACAATTTTTAATACAAAAGTATCAAATTAATCAACTGCCTTTTAATTCAGACCACTCCACTTTTTGTAAAGTCCTTTGGCATTAAGTTCTGTAGCACAACAGCTGAAACTGTTCAGGAATTATCTGGTGTCTTCACTGATTCCGCAAGCAGTGCTTTTGGTTAGTTGTGCAGTTTCTTAACTCTACCGTTACTGTTTTCCTCTTGAGGCAGATCCTGATCTTACTTGCCAGACTACTTCAGGTTGCTCCCTTCATCGCTACACAATCTCTAGGGGAAACTGTTCTCTTGACTGCAGTGTGACTGGTGGCTCTGGCTAACTCTTGCTTGCCCTGGTCTTTCCAGGCACTCACACCTCCCCATACTCTCCCAGTCTAATTTGTCTGCAGGAATTTTAACTGAATTCAGCCCAACAGCAGGTGATTTACAGTGCTGGAGACCAAAGCCATCTAGTTACTTGCCAGACTCCCTGAAGAACAGTAGTCTGCATATGGCTTCCCATCTACCTCGCAAAACTAATGCAACTGGGAAGTAGGCAGGTGGCAAACAAAGACGACATCTATGTCAGACGACCATCACTGAGATCTTGTTTTCTCCATGAACCACACTCACTAATGTTCTTTATCCACATGTACTTGTGAAAGAGAGACAGCATGACTCCCATGCTCAGCTTGGCAGTACCCAGCTAATTCCACTAAATATTAGTATTGTAAACCCTGAAATGAGAGAATCTGAAAAATCCAAATCCATTGTTTTTTTGTCACATGTTTCTATCAGGATTAAAGATTCTTGAGCTGTAATGTGATCTGTCATTCAACAAAGTATGTGCAAGACAGAAGAAAACACTGTTCTTTCTTCCACAACTGTACAGGCTTTGTAGGTCTAAAAGTAGAAGCTGCTTATTTCTGACAGTAAAATGAATAGTGACTCTACAGGCACAGATGACAGATCTGGAGGGTATAAGGGAGCTTTTTTGGCACCCTGATCCTTTAGAAGCTGATAATTTCTGCTACAGTAAAAGAGACATGGGTGGTAATACTTCGCTCTTAATTTCTTTGTAAACTATTATTTTCTTCATACAGCATACAGAATGCATGTTCTAAGCACTGAGGGTGTGCAGTATTATAATATAATGCATGCTTTACAATGCTTGACTGCTTAATTCAGACTGCACTTACCAGGGCACTGATGAGGCCTATATGCTACATTAACAATTCTACTCACACCTTGTCCAGTGGGACTTTTGTTTTTAACTTTTTGAAACTGCTTAAGTATGTGAAAAAATCTATAGCTAGAAAATGAGTAGTAATATACACTTAAACCTCTGCTCTCTTTTCAGATATTACCCTCCACGACTAGAAAGAGTTAAATGAAAGGAGGTAACGAATGAGGAGGTGGGTTGAGGGAACAAAACGGAACTGTGAGAAGGATCATGTTTAATTCAGAGAGCAACATCAGTTCTCACAGATCTGCAAACAGTGGGGTATCCCAGCCTGGCTCCAGCAAGAGTCCTGTTAAGCCTGCAGCAAACACTAAACCCATAAAGGTGGCAGGCCTCGGGAAGAAATAAACAGAAGGAAAGCAGCTGCCTTCACCAAGCAGACTGAGGGAGCATGTTGCAGTAGGATAATGTTTTACCCATCAAAGGTGGAGCTGAGTGACCTGCAGGGAATTTTCCGGAGCTGTTACATAGAGGCTATGGCACAGGTAATGTCCATTTATGCATTTGCCCTAGTAAGCCTCTGGCCTGCCTTTCCTGGGCCCAGGTTAATGCAGAGTCAGGCAAGTGCCTAATAGCTGAGATACATAGCAAACACCTCTTACACCAGCTATTAATTACTGAATTTCAGCTGAGACAGTGCGTGGAAGAGTGAGTGCCTCCTGCAAGACCAAACAATTTAATTTACACTGCCAGAAGACTTTGGCCACATGCTTTGTTTAAATTCTGAAGGTCATCATGAACAGAAAATATAAGAAATAGCCCTAAAGTACAGTTCTATTTATAGGCCTATAAAGTAACACAGCTGTGATCAGGAGACGGCTACTGGATATATGTTAACTCTCTTGGCCACTATGAGTACTGTGAGGTTCTAGAGCTGACAGATTTGATCAGTTGACAACCTGATCAACATTGAATACGCTTCCCAATATAAAGAAAAACAAGAACTTAAAACCTGAGATGTTAACATGTAAGTTTGCAGTAGGTTTGGAAACCTTGAACACCACTTAGAATTAGTAGGCTTACTAATGACAAGTGCCAATGAGCAGTGAATAAATGTTAAAGAAAAGGCTTTTTAACAAATCTGTATGGAAATGTTGCTTTCTGGTGTTTCACTTTGGTTTTATGTAAATGTGTATCTGTTGTAAAAATCAAAGATTGTTTTCCTTACTTCAACAACCACCATGCTCCTGAGAAGGCGCAGGGCCTTTTCAGTCAAGGTGAGAGCCAAAGTGCAGAAGCCTTGTAGCAACGTATATGCTGGTAAGCTTTTACACCACAGCAGCCTGCTGAAGGGAGATTAAATGGGACGTCTTATGTGAGTAAATGCTTACCCGTGTGTCTTAAACGAGCAAGGATGCCAGAGTCTGGTCTTCAGTGACTATTTGTGGTTTTGTATCACTGCATGAGCTATAGCACAGTAGATAATGACTTAGCTTTTTAGGATTCTCAGAATTAATGCCAGGGTTTGTTTGTGTTTTTTTTTTTAAACCATCTGAGAAGTCTAGACACTGCATCACTAACAGAATTATGTGAAAACATTTGCGTTGCTGGAAAACTGAAGGAAATGAGACTGTTGGCTGGATTTATTTTTATAATATTTTTTCTTTTTACCCACGAAGGAAACCTGCCCTCCCACTTTTAAATCTCTTTCCCTGCAAAGAACAAAAACTGCATCTCTCTTTGACCATTGTGAAGTGGTTATAACTTTAATGAAATATAGAATGAAACTGCTGCTTTTTTGTCCCTGGTTCCACCTTCTCATTTGAAAATACCCTGTTCTCCAATAGAAAAGAACATTGTCTTGCTGTGTCCTCTTATCCCATAGTCTGGCATGGAGATGTAGGAACTCACAAGAGAAAAGGACCATCTAACTCATCAGCGCCAGTGACAGTTCAATGAAATACAATATCCAGCTGCCACAGTTTTTACTTTAAAGTTCAAGTATCTTTTGCTACCCAGAAGCGTTCTCATTTTGCAGCTCAATCCTGTAATTATTCAATGGCTGTTATTAATCTTAGTTTTCCCCAATTAAAGAATGTGAGAATAAAAGATATGGAGGTTTTGCATATATTACAATATTTTTTGCTAATAATTATCAGTCTGGTCTAAAATATAATAGTGTAATGCTATTTTACCACACAATTACCATAGCCCTATCAAGAACAGCACTGTCATTCAACAGAATCCCATCACTGGGCCACTGCACTCATTGTTCAGGCAGAGAATAGAAATCTTTGCAAGATTTAACCTCCCTTCCCTGCTGCTCAGTAATACACACACATTTAGGAACACTGGCTATCACTTTCCTTTCAACCTTCCTCATGAGATGTTACCTAATTCTCTGAACAAGTTAAATGAAGGTAGAGAAAATCATAACTTCAAGAACTATATTTACAAACTAATCTCTTTTACTCTTCAGGAGTTCTAAGCATCCTTCACAAATCCTTCCCTTTGGAAATCACAGTAATACAAAGGAATAGAAGAAACAGTGCAGATGAGCTAACCCTCCCACAGCTAACAGGACCTTTTGTTATTTCTGAAATTCAGGCCTGCTACCGAAGGGGAGTGATCAGGACTAATCAGATAAAGACTATTTAGAGTAAACAAATGGGCAACAGTCAGACCACCACATACAGCTGGGCACCATGCTCTCACTAGCATACAAAAGCCCATGTTCGTAAGAAGTGTAGTAAATGCAAACTGCACTCAAGTATCTACAGGAACAGATAAATAAAAACCTGGTTCATTTGTTTTAACCACTTTTCAGAGTCTAAAGGCTGGCATTACAAAGGAACTCAGTGAAAGCCTCAAATCATTTTCAGATACCTCACCAATGTCTGAAAATGGAGAATATAGAGAAAAAACCCATCAGGATGTGAAAATTAGGTAAGTTCCCATTTTCATTGTACCTCTCATTAAAGGCAAGTGAAACTTCTTATAGGAATACTTCTTTGTAACAAGTTGTTCATATAATGTTTATCAGTTTATACACTGCTATGGAACTTGACCTGAGGGTGCTAATGAGCCCTGTAGTCCACATCAGTGTACAGAGGCCCATGGTATTTTCATTCTTGCCTTCTTTGCGACAAAGCCTCCACTGTAGGCAGGGGTCCACAGAGGCTGTGCAGAAACGTAGACTGATTCTGCTTGTATGACTGCATATACGAATAGCCTCCAGATGTGAAAGCTGTTTTTTTGTGTGAATCGAATAATGCCCTATGTCTGATGGATACATTTGCACGACAGCAAGATTTCGCCTATGCTTAAAACAAAGACCAAGACTCGGGTGATTTTTTGTACTTTGAATTCTTAATTCTTCAGTTCTTATCCATTTCTCTACGAAAAGGGCACTTTTTAGTTTTTCCCATACCCTCTATGTACCTGCTCTGTGAATGTACATTATGAGATCTCTGGGGCAAGTTTCTGAGCATGGGTTAGTGCATGATTTATTACAGTCCTGTCTGCAGCACCTTACGTAAAACCAGGGTATAGTGACTGTATCATAACAAAAGAGTATACTGCATCAGTCTTGGTCAGCTAGGGTCGGTAAGCACTGAGACTCTACCACATTTATATTCTTCTTTCAGATCCTGTATACTGAAGAATAAAGGGGTGATGCAGCATAATTATAACTGCTTCTTCTGACATAAAAACTCACTATGCATCTCCTCAGTTGGAAATTCATAGGAATTTCCATCTGAATACAATTCTTTCAATTAGTCCCTGATAAATGGCTGCTCGTATGATGAAGGAAGACCGATCTGCACATTTTAATATTTTCAACATAAGTAAATAAATAAACGTGCCACTGAAACTCTCAACACATGAGCACATTAAGTTATTATTAATAACATATCCATTTTTATGATGAAATAACTGCTTTCTAGAGGTAAACATGTCATCTAGAGGTTACTAAATCTCCATGAATTCTAAGATCTAAAGAGAAGCAGACTACTGTGTGCAAATGTCCATACTGTATGGATGAAGTTGTTGTTAAAACAACAGGGAAACTGCTTAGACTTATTAAATAACAGTTGCTCATTAATCCCATACACCTTCAATTTGCTCTTTCAGATCAGACATAAAAGTGGAAAGCTCATGGGCCAACTGTCCAAGAATGAAGCAGATGAAAGCGAAGACAATAACAAACTAAAAAAAAAAAAAAAAAGCACAGTAGAAACACACAAAAAGCCACCTGAATATTACTATTTCTAATTCTCCTAGAAACAGGAGGAATTTCATCACCTCCTTCATAAAAATGTAGTCGTGGCTCGCAAATGTAATGTAGTAAGCTAATAGCATTACACCACCAAACTACAGCTTGGAAGTTCTTAAGAGCAGCTGAAGCATGGTATTGCTCAGTCCTTCACCTCTAAAAGATCCCTAGATTCCAAAATGTTTGGTAAACTGTAATGAAGGACATTACTGGCTTATAAAAAATAAAAAAAAGAAGAGGAAAAAAACTATCTCAAAACTTCACAAAAAACAGCTGTCCAAAAGTAGCCTGCATCAAGAGATGGAGAAAACCTTCCCAATTCAGTGAGCACAAAACACCTTGCAGACATCACCTGTGTTTCCTGCTGGGGCTTACGCTGGAAGCTAACAGGGGCAGTAGAGATGCCTTAAAAGCTGGCCTTCCTCTATTGATGGTGAACATGCAAGTCCAGGCTTAGGCAGCAGGAAACACGTTCCCTCTCAGAAATGCTGGGCCCTTATGCCTAAGAATACAAGGAAGACCTGCCTGCTGTCAGGTATGCGTGGCCAAACGTCACACAAAACACGCACTCAGGGCTTCCAGGCTGCTCAACGCAGAGTTGGGGTGGTTGACTTGGGAGTTTGCAAACCCTGAGAGCCCCGCTTCCATCTGGATCTTGGGTGAAGCTCTGGGACATTCTTGCCTCTTCCTGCACACCCGGGAACCAGCAGTCCCTGTTCAGTCTTTGAGCTGGTGCCCTGCTTTTCTTCCAGGACAATCCCCCCGAGCAGCCTGGCCAAGGCAACATTCGTAGGGTTTTCTGACTTGGCTCCCAGGACAAATCTGGTCCTCAGTAAGCAGACCTGTAAGCTGACTCATTAGGAGATCTGGAAGCCTGCCCAAAGCATCGGACATGGTGAGGCTGCTCTGGAACATGAAATCCTGGGAGCGCTTTGCAGCTGCTGCCTGAAAGTTGACATGGAGCAGGACAGCAGCCGAGGGGGATGTTTAAACCAGTTGGCAGCTGTCAAGACCTTGTGGAGTATATTTTGTATTGGAAACACCATGAGCCATTGTTTCTGAAAATTTATTTTTTTGTTTGGAATTTCTGGCTCATGGGAGAATCTTTCTGTTTTGTTTTGAGTTTTTAAAAGATGAATCAGAAGGAAACCAATTTTTGTGAGATGAATTTCCCACAAACTGGAAACTATGGATGTTCTCAGCCAACTCTTCTTCTATCTGTAACTTGGGCAGAAGGATCAGCCAGGGTGGTGATAAAAAAGATTACTAACTTTTAATGGCTGCTGGCAACTTCAATACATTTAAAGTATTATGTTTTAACATAATGTAGTACAAAATACTGCTTCTCATTAGCATACAAATTGGTCTGTAAAAATCTTTATGTTTACATGATCATTAGCTTTGCTTACATGGCAGGGCTGTGGACGGTGGCAATAGGAAATGTTTTTGTGAGGACTTCCTTTTTCCCGCTTTCCACAAACTCCTGAAATTCTTCTAGGATAAAGGTCTCTGTAAAATTGTTAATGTCCTACTCATAGAGCATGACTGAACAAGAACATTACAGCCTGCCCCTAAGTATGTTAATTATCAGCTGTGGGAGGATCCCTGAGACACACCAGACCACAGCAGTTCCAGGGCTGCATAACCCAAGGAGAAACTGATTTTCAGTAGGTTGGTGGTTAAGTGGACTTAACTATATTGCCATGTCCACCATGTAATGATCTGCTTACAGTGTTGAACTCCTAAACTTACTTTGTGGTAAAAATTACACAGGATCTCTCCTACTTTGTCAGTGTTTCATCCAAATCACGGGGTAGGGGAAGGAGGGGAGAAGGAAAGATAACAAAAAGTAAAAAAACCCAGCAAAACAACAAAATAGAACACGGAAGAAGGAAAAAAAAAAGCGCAATACTTCAAAAACCGGTCAGTTGTTGTTACCTCAAGCCTTCCTGTTTTGTCATCTAATCACTAGTTCTCCTCCTAAAAGTGTCTTAGAGAGGTCCCTTTAGAATGTCTCCCATTTTTCACTACTGGAGGTCTTCCACACTATTTCACTGTACTATTTTCTTTACTTTGTACTGGGACACTCTAGTTTGTTGGGAAAGAGTGATCGGCACAGCTGAGGAACCGTAAGTGAAGCAGTCAAGAATGCTAGCCTGATGCTTCAGCTCTGAATCTCACTTTGTACAGGTGAGCAACTTAAGACCTAGGAAACTTGAGGTGTATTAAAAAAAAAAAAAAAAGGTGCAAGCACCCATTCACCATAAGACGTTATTTCATATAGCTTTATGGGTGTGCTTAGTGCTTATTTTCCCAGGAATGACATTAGAAATGCTTGAAGGGGCCAGTAAAACAGATGTGTTTTAATGCTGGCGAAACAGCAGCATTCCAAGGCTGTTCTTTGTATTCCTTCAGTGCTAGCTTTCCAAAGGACACAGCCAGTTAATATACGTTCAAATTATATACAATTACCAGTTGGTATGGATTTGTGCTTTAACACCCTCTTACAGCTCTGGACAGTGTAAGCACAAATACTTGTGTATGAATTTTAATAATTTTTAGGGCTAATAAAGTCCAGGCCAAGTGAAAAGCAATTCACTTCAGTGGGGGAAAAGCCCTCTTGATCAATCTTGCTCTCAGTCTCAGTGTACCGACTGTAAATAGTTTTAGACAGGGCTCAAAAAAAGCACAGCAGCAGTGTCAGGTAAAGTCTTGATAGACGAGTATGCCGTAATGGTTGTTCTTGTGATGTTTTTTTCAGGCTAGCACATTCTGTGAAAAATTAAAATCAAAGCAAAGCAAAACATAACAAAATCTTCCCAACTTCCTCCCCTCCCTCTAATTCTGATAAGAGGTGGAATACGAGGAGGATAATCCAGGAAGGGAATCAACATAGGGGAAGACATTAATACATGTACAAACACTCATATTTCCTTCTTATGAATGCCCTTTATATGACAGAGCTGTCCAAACAGCACTTAAGGAGCAACAGCAAAATGCCTGACAGACAGGCATGATAAGTTATGGCTCAAAACGTTTCCTTGCCAGACAGAAAGGGTGACTTTTTTTTTTCTTTTTTTTCTTTTCTGAAAATCCTTTAAGGTAAACTCACTCCATGTCCGCTGGCACACAGCCATTTTTCCTATAAATTCATATTACAATGCTGTATTTCTAATGGATTGGGTATGGTGCTTTTCCATTTTGCTAATGAGAAAAGCTAAAGGCCATTACTTGCTCTGATTAAGATCCCGAGGGAAGAAATGTGATGTGTATATTACCAGGCCATACGTAAAGGAAGTATGTGGCATTTCTAATCAATCAGATGAAGGGTAGACAGAAAAAGTCTTATCCTGCAACTGTACAGGAAGAAGATATAGGGGGAAAAGAAACCATAGAAAGTGTCTTTAAAAGGTGACTTACGGGAATCAGTTATAATGATATTAGTATGATCAATGGCTATGGCTACTATCTGGGAAGGATGTAATTACCAAAATGAAAACTTTCAGATGGGAAGCCTAATCAAGGGCAGAGGTACCATCATATTTCTCCGAGCACTGTCAGCTCTCATCCAGGCAATGTATTACTTTGTCCCTCACAAGCGTTACCGTACCCAGGCTGAGCTGTGCCTGCCTGGGGTGGGAGCAGACCCAGGAGTGAGAGGCTGTGAAACTTTCCATTCAGCTCAGAAACATGGGTAAGTCTTGGGCCAGAGGCAAATTCAAGATAAGGAAAAGCAAGGCTGGGAAAAAGGACAAAGGGAAAGAAAAAAGTCCCAGTCATGACTGGCTTTAAGGGAAGTTTTGCAGCGGTGTGCATTTAAAAACCATTTCAGCTTAAAGAAAGGAAATGTAGACCAGTAGCTACTCATCGCAAAGGAGATCCAACAAAAAAAAAACATAGCACAAGATGCACTGCTCAATTTGCAGAACGATACTCTGGAATATCTGCCTAAGGTGTTTCAATATGCAATTTCTATGTGTTTAATCCTGATGTCATAGAACTTTTTCAAAATTATACCTGATTGAAATACAAAGTTTAGAGACATTTTTTTCATTCCTTTTTCAATGGCTGCATAGCTACAGCTTGAAAATGCTACAAGATACATGCTCCAAATGACAAATGAATAGAGCTTGGAGATGGGTGTTCTAAGAGAGGACAAGACCTTTCAAATGTGTCATAACGGGTAGTCATAGCTGTATTTTGAATAATATATTAATTCCACATAATATTATAAATCACTGCTGAGCACTAAAACTGACAAAAATTGTAACATACTACAACCTCTCAAACGGAATTCCAGATCAATGAAATATTCATGTCAATGACAGCAAAACTATAACAAGTGATAAGGCCAGCAGGAGAGAGTCTTGTGTACTCTCCCAAACGTGCATTAGGGCGCCTAGCTTTCCTCTGTGGGACACACTGCTTCTTTACAGATTCCTGGGAATGCTTCAGATAGATCCACCTGGCAATAGAAGAAAAGAGTCTCCTTCATCAGCTTTAAAAGTACAGTCACAAAAAACACTGGGACTGTGAATCTGGAAAACATCATTGACCCTCCCTTTCATCAGGAGGCAATGACGAGAGACATATTCTTTTAAATGTCATGGGTGACAAGGCATGGATGTCACATACCTTGTTGCAAAAAAGTAAGAATCCCAGCTGAGAAAGCCCATCTACAGCTATCATACTGAAATTCAATCATCTTTACCTTTCCTTAAAGGCCTTATTTTACAAAAAAATCTACACAGGCCCTAACAGGAGTTTTCAGTGAACTTTTCTGATCCCTCTGCTCCACTCATGTGGAAAGGAACAAACACTGCACAAATGCACCTCATCCTGTACAGGCAAGTAAGCAGGATGGTGGGGGAAAACAGCCTGGCCTCTTCTAACACCACAGCCCAGTCAGAGAATTGTTCTTCTCAGGAACATCTTGCAGAGTATCTATTTCTAGGCTAGGTTGTCCTTTCTGGTTCTTTGCTTTGATGCACTCCTGGCTTTGGCACACAGATTGACTGGAAAGCTCAAACATCTTCATTTTGCATTGGTGCATGGGTCAGCAAAATGTTCCCTTTCTGCTTTCCTTTTATGTTAAAAAAAAAAGAAAAAGAAAAAGATTTAAGTACTGTGCAAATATTTGCAATGGAGAAAGTCCTAACTGCACGACAGATTTTTTTTGTCCAAGAACGTGACAGATGACAAAGTGGCCATTTTCCCATCAAATAAATTTACATCAACACTTTTAAAAACATGGGACTTTGCATGATTCACCTTACAAAGAAGGATTGCTGCTGACATACGTGTGTTACATTGAACTCCCAGGCCTCATTCCTAAAATACAAATTAGCAGAGTTAACATTTTGAAAGTGTAAAAGTGGCTATTCCTGAAGCTGAATAAGGGCATTTGCAGATTACTCTCAGTGGCTGATGACAGGGACAATGAATTTAATCTTGGGATGGAGTGGGGCAGCGGGAGGGGGGTGGTGGTCTGCCAGCCTGTCCAGCCGTAATATCCCCTAATAGCCTTGAGGAATTGTAATTGTGAACTGAAACAGCATCTGCTTAACTGTCATCCTAGCCTCAGGACTGGAACTTTTTGCTTGTTGTGAAGGATCATGAGAAAGACTACACAGAGCGTGAAGATGAAAACAGAGTGAGATTAGAACCATTAAATACAACCACCAAGACACAGCTGTCCACACTGCTAGTGAACTCAAGGAAATATAAATGCCAAAATGTATTTGACATTCAGGATGCATTTTGGTATGGGAATTTGGAACACTGAGTTGACTGCAAGCATCTAGTTCTACAATTATTTTCATCATTTTTATAGAGGACAGATTATTGCAGATTATTTGGTGAGAAGCAAATAGATTTCAATGCTAGGCACACTGAAGAGGTCAGGAGTAAAGCCAAATTTAACCAGAACTGGTAAAATCTATTCTTTTCTTACTGGGACACAGGGGCCAATTAGTTCAGCTGCCATGACCAGAGCAGCTTACGGCAGTCTGTCATGTCCAGAGTCTGGGCTTTGCCTCAAATGTCCTGCTTGCATTAGCGGTACAGCTGAGCCATCCCTGGGTTTGGAATAGGATCTGCTGTCCATGCTCTAAGAAAGACTACACTGCAAGGAGGTCATTTTCCTCAATGGAAATCAAAGGTCCTGCATTAATTTATTTAGGTGGTGCTATAAGGTTTAATTACTGTTTTCAAAACACTTCAAGAATATAAAATGCAATACAGGTGCTGCTGTTTTTATTTGTCAGTTGTGTTCTGCCTCTGGATGTCTCTCAAAAGACTTGCATGCTGTTGTGTTTGGAAGGAATAGCAAATGCTATAGATTTCCTCCCATATCACTTATACTTGGGGGGGGGGGGGGGGGCAATGTTTGGCAGAAATCTGCAGGATATGTGCAGATGGAGTTAAAATATTAACCACAGAAACTCCACAGCTACATAAACTGAACTGCCTAAAAAAGAAGTGCTTCAAACTAAACATAAATGCTGCAATTTCTTAGTTTGCAATGGGCCCAATTCTGCCTGCAAAAAGGTCTATAGAATAATTACAGACCAGAGACATGCATCCTCTACACTTCCACACCAGACTGGTAATTGCAATCTTGGAACACATATCCAATAGTGTACGCAATAAAGTAAAAATCCTATTATTAAAAACTAACTCAAGATGATGCTGTGATGTTTAAACCACATTTTCTCTTTTGAAACGCAATCAAATATAATGCCGCTCATGACATGCGTACAAAAATTAATGAAAAGCAAAACTGGATTTATAAGCCTTGAAATGTATCATTCTTTTCTTTGCCTTCTGTTGCAGGTTAGTTATGTTAAATTTTTCCACCAATCACTTTCTGATTGCCAGCTCTGTTATACTCAGTTTTAAACAAAGGACAGAAATTTCAGGAAGGTCAGTGGTCTTCTGCTCTCAATTGTTCAGACATAAGCTATACAAATAAAATAAAGAAATCTCCTTATTCAACCAGTGTCTGTACACTGAATGGAATTTGGTTTTACTATTTCTCTATGTCCCATAACACATCAAGGAAATCTGAAGTTGCTGCTACTTGTATTTTTAGTTATTAATAAACTTAGTGTATATTTAATAATCTTCTAGAAGGTGTAAAGGAAAAAAAGATATCCTTTTTTTTACCTCAAAGTAGAAAACCTCAATTAAAATAAAATACAATGAAATAAATTATGGCCACCTTGATGAAGCAGCCATTTATTATCAGAAAACTAAAGTTCCGAGAAAAGTCTGTTATCTTCACAGGAAATCAGCACTTCTAACAGATAGTCAGAAGCACCTTCATGCTGAAAAAAAGGCAGCAAAATAGTTTTTGCTAGAAAATTACCTTTGGCTACTAAAATCCTGAGCACCAATTTGGATTCTGTGGGTAGACTAGGCAAGGTCATCCACAGGAAAACCATCACAGCAAAATACTCACTGTACCTTGTTACTGTATTTTTCTTACTCTGATTAGTACTGCCAAAAATGGTCATTGAAAAAAGAAAAAATACACCCCATTTTTTAGTCCAGCACAGGTGTTTTAAGTGGGAAGGGCTGGCAGCAGAGCAGAATCGGGGTAAACAGCATGGGAGGAAAAGAATAGTCAGGTGCCTTAGTGGCTGGAAAAAAAAAAAGTCGTCCGTTTGGAAATCACAGCATCTTTGGTCTATACTGCAAACCCTGTGGCTGTAGTTGGCAAGCCAGAGAGCACAGCATGAAGTTTTTGCATCACTGAAACCAGTTTGTATTGTAGAAATATACTGATTTGAGGGAAACCCCTAAGGGAAACACACTCAGCACAGGAAAACAGGGAGGTGAGGCTGGCAAATGCACAATAATTTGGACATTTAGATACTACACTCTTAAGAAGTTGCTGTATTACAACTGCTAAAATTAAAAAGGTAAAATTAGAAGCAGCCAGGTGTGCCCATCACATTTGAAAGCCATAATGAATCCCAAAGGACAGAGAAGTCCTCCATGGGACTGCAAAAGCACGTGCCTCTGAGATATGATTGCCCCCTGGACACATCCCAACATGGTGCAGCTCTCCTCTGCCACACAGCAGAAATCTGCCGTGTTCAACAGTTCATTTACCTTGCTAGAAAAACAATTCAGTTCAGCAAACTCTCAAATTCACTTGATGCAGCTGCTCTCAAACCCCTTGTTACAGTTTAATGAAACGTGCTGACTGAGCTGTTTCATAGTAAACATTAGTTATAGCAGAACTCTCCTCCCAAATTGAGTCTTCTCGGAGCAAGATGATTCTCCAGCGCCATAGCACTGACACAGAATCAACCATAACTCACAAATAATAAAACACCATCTGAGGGCACAGAGGTTAGTGCCATCAGCAGCTCCCTATGGAATTATAAATCATTTGAACAAAGCTTACCCTTTTTTGAGAACTTCAGGCTGAAATCACTGTATATGCAGGATCCCAGTGTCTTACACAGTGTATGAAGACTGTGCCTTTAGCTCCTTCATTTAACCTTGCTTCACAAACGAGTGAGCCTCTAACAGGCTGCGCTTTCCAGATGAAAGTAAGAAAGATACCTCAAAAGCACTGGCAATTTATCTTAGAGGAAGTTTAAACCTTTGGGCTACCAGCTTGACAACCATCTGATAAGCCACGTGGATTAACTGTGAAATGCAGTGTGCACTGAAGTTCAGTGGGAAATGCTGTGGGAAAAGGCAGTGAAATTCAATGGAATATTGTTCTTGCGACCATCAACAGGTCCAGGCCTTTGACCAACATACAGGTTACATTACTTCTGCCACTGATCAAAATATGAAAAATACTGAGCATCGTTCAAATTAAATTCACTTTCAACTCCGTTGTATGTATTTTCAATAATGTGGCAATGCGTCATCTTCAGAAACACTGCAGCATCTATAATCTAGTGTTTCTGTGGAGTCCCAATGCCCCTAGAAGTGAAGTTTTCCCTATGAGAAAACACTGGGAATGTAACTCAAAGGTTGCTGCTCAGAGTGGAAACATTTTGCTTAACAAAATGTACCCATTCCACTGGGAAAAAAAAAAAAAAAAGAGACAAAAGCAAGCAGTATACTTACTAAATTCACACAACACATGTTCTACATCATCTAGCAAAAAAACCCCCATAACTCTTGGCCCCAAATGTTTTTTTCTAAGGAAACACTGTGAATGGTCACTTGCAACCAGTTTACTCTGACTGTTTAAGCTTCAGACATTATAAATAACATGCTATTTTGATGTACAGCTCTTTTCTGAGTCTTGGTACATCATTCTCAGTAAACATTTTTATAATTTCCTGAATTCTTAGTACTTAAATGAACAGAAAATAAAAAAACAATTATTATTACTTGTTTTGAACCGAAATAATGTTTCTTTGCAATGAACAACACAGGTTGAAGATGGAAAAAGGCTGTTAGACCACTGCTCTGTTTTTGTGTCAACACCTGAAAGTCCCTCCTGTGGATTTTAAGTTTTTTGGCCCAGTTGATGCCCCAGACAGTGACCTTTCCATGATTCATTTTAAACATGTCTCCCTCTTAATATATTACCAATTTCTGCAAGTTATTCAAGTTACGCTTTCCCCATTTTACCTTCAGATCCTTATTTACATTGTTAGCACCATTAAAACCATCTCCTCCTTTCCATAGATGCCCTTTGCATACCTACACAGTTATAAGCTACTGTTGCCTATCACATTAATGCCCTCTCCTTTCAGCTCGAGTTTAATACATCTGTGACTGAAGTTGATAGAATTCAAGTACTCCATCTTAGACAGAACTGATATTGTGTGAAGGATTGAAACACTGCTTAGCAGAAACTAGCCGTTCTTCCATATAATTTATCATGTTGTTCTTTTCTATTGAGGATCCAGCCTGTTCAAGGATTTCAGGACTTCTTGCTATGCTTACACACACTTGTAGCATGTGGAGACATGACCACAGGACTGCTTCCCAGCTCTTGGCAGAGAAGAGCTGTGGAAGCACCACCTCTGGGAGATACTTCTTGCTTTTCACATGATCACAGTTTGGCAAAAAAACCCTCACCTCTCTAAGATCCTCAAACTTGTCTTGGATTACAGGGGCCCCACCGAGCTTGTCTGCACCACTGATGATTGAGATTCATTACTTCTCTGGGAAGCCATATTCATCTTTTCTCTCAGAATCACCTGAGTCTACTTTAAACACAGGCAGGACAATAAAAACAAGTTTCATTCTAATAAGGCAAAGAGATACATTCTTGATTACAAAACAGAAAACACATCTACAAAAGAGAAACATCAAGAAAATACAGATGACAGACCTGACATTCAGAGTACTTTTGTTTCCCAGCTTTTATTCAGTTTGTCAGTTGTAGGTGTGGCAGGATGTTTCAAACCTAGCGTCATTTTCAGCTCTTTTTACCTATCATTTGTTCCTTTTTTCTACTTCCCTGCCTGTTAAATAAAGAGCCTCTTTTGGCTAAATCTTATACAAATCACAAATCATCTTATACAAACCAAATAAAACTAAAACAACCTTCTCTCCCCAAAACCTGCCCTGTTATTTGTGGCATCAGCACAATTTCACATGAACATGAATGAACACACACTTTTCTCCTCTTAACACTCCACGTTTTTAGGGGAGTGATCTACTAGTAGCTAGCAAAATGAGTTCACAACATTGGTACATCTCTAGAGACATATGAACAAAATTTTCTGGGAGTACGACTAAAGGTGAACCTTTTGGGGGAGGATATGCTGCAGACCACCAACTATATGCCAGTTTTATGCCTTTCAGTTTCTATTCACTATTGCAAAATGAAAAAGTTCACTTTATATGCAGTGCACGGCTATCACTAAATAACAAACATTCTTTGGAAGAGGTAGCTTTAAACTACATTCCCACTGTCCTTCAAAGTACCTCTAGGCAGCACTTGTAGAAATCACAAAACAGAACTGCCGCAATCATATGTGAGAAAGTACATGAAAAACAAGCCTCTAAACATTCTAGTTCACAGATATGTGAAGCCAGCTGCAAATTAATTATATGAATGACATCTGTCTGATGATGAAACAAAGCTATATTAGTTACAGCTCTTCTGGATGATACTGTTTGCTTTGCTGAACCATCACTGTTGCTTTGTGTTGCTTTACATTTTTATCACCACAATCAGGGCGCTGAGTCCTTCTCTGAAAGGGAATCTGGGCTAATGTTGCTTTGAGTCAGTAGCTGATACCTCAGAGAGGCAAGGAGTCCTCAACAAAAGCACTTGTTCATTTGTGCAAGTGTCATATGAAGGTAAAATTTAACACAGAATAAAAGCTACGGACATGCTGGGCTCGTATGAAGAGCTGCTTGAACTGAAAATGGAATTCCCTCCATCTGTGTTTGTTCTCCTTTTACATTCCCCTTCTCTGCCTACACCAGGCAGTGGCTTTGAAGGTAGGCACAGCTGCACATAAAGGCAAACGATAAGCCACTACCAACAAATGGTAGGAAAGTAAAGCTGAGTTCAGAAAAGAAGGGGAAACACTACAGAAACGGGATTTTATAAACTCTGTTCATTCAAAAATATCATCTAACCGCAGCTATGGTCAAACACAGACTGTGGAACCCATGCTGAGCCAGCTGATTATAAAAAGCCTTCCCTACACGATGACTGATCAGCCCAATTCTTACAAGAGTCTGTGGGAATCCAAGATGGCCCAAAAAGGGAAAAGATCACATCTCTCTTTGTTCACCGTACCACGCATTTGGTCTATGCTGTCAAATCAAGAATTTTTCCACCCTGCTGTTGCATCTGCAAATGTTTCCTTATAGAAGCACTAAATCTATTTTTTCAAGATTACCAACCTATTCGTCTCAATAATATTTAGTGGTGGTGAATTCTGTGCATTGATTATATGCTTCATCAAAAGGTTATTGTTCCTTGTTGACTGCTTGGAATCTGGTGCTTTTCAGTTGCACTGAGTGGCCCTTTTTTAACTCAAATTATGTATCAGGCAAATAGGAGCTGCCTTTCAAGAGGCTGATTGGGAAGGAAGGTGCAGGAGGAGTTATTTGGTTTGTATAAATCTCAAGAGAGCTTATGCTGTTCTTCTCCTTTCCAACCAGAATAATTTATCCTTAAATGGATCTCCTGCCCCAGACAGCTCCATGGTGTTAATCACTTGCATTTGCCCTGGGGCCCTGGCTGAGTAAATGGACAAGGATGACCTTAGTTTCAGCCTGAACCAAGCTAATTTCATTTGCAATGAGTTCAGTCCTGTATTTTCTGCACAAACTGTAAGTGAAAGTCAGTCAATAAATATAATAAAAGCTTTAAGATTAACACTTGATAACATGAGAGGAACAAGACTGCAAAGAAACTTTGCTCCTGTAACTCTCCTGGGATCTTGCAACATCCTATTAGAATAACAGAGAGTGCTTTTTGAACAAGCATCTGAACATCAAGGGAATGCGATGATGTTTCAGCTCCATGTAGCTGTAGTATGTGCAAATAGAATTGCAGATTAAACAGGAAAAAAAACAACCCTATCTAACAAAGCAGTTATTCTGCTGAGGCCTTTAGGTGACATTTTAAGCCACCAGTGACCATGGAGTATCCAAAGGAAATAAAAGATAAAAAACTTATAACAAGCTTGTTGTTCCATTGAAGGGTTCTGAAGATATCATCAAGCTCCGCTGGCAACAAAAAGAACTAACAAAGTGAAAGATAAGACTGATGTACCTGCACAACAAGCCTGTTATTCCTTCGAGAGATTTCTGGTGATACTATAAACCAGGAAAGCTGAATGAGGGTGGTTTGCAGTTTCAACAGAATCCCACGTTATGTCAATGCAGTTCTTCCACCTGACTACATTTTTAATACAGAGGTATCTGGAATAATTAAACAATTTTTTAAGTGGGTTTTTTTCTGTTTCTTTGTTTAAAAAGTGCAATGGAGACCTTATTTTGTAAGTTGCCTATTACGTTTCTAAATTAGAAACTGAAAGCTGAGTAAACTGTCTGCAAGTGTGAAGAACAATTAAGCAGCGCAGTTGAGCAAGCAGTTTTAGTAAAAAACCTGGCTTCTGCTCCACTATCCCATTGGTGTAGGCCTCAAAGGTTTAAGATGAAACACGGCTATGATAAGGCAGTTCCCAAAGAGAGGGGAAAAAACCTGGAATTACCTCGCTGCCAATGAAGACTAACAAAGGCTGTCTCGATCTGTTGGATGAAACTGGAACCCAACCGGTATCTGAAATGGATGCTAACAGCAGGGAGGGGAGAGAAACCCAGACCAAGAAAGCGCAGAACAGAAGATTTCCTTCAGGAATGAGCAGCAGAGGAGAAAGAATATAGGAAATCTAGTTCCCAGTGAAGATGTGAATTATTACTGCTGACAGCCGAATGTGGAAGCGTCGCAGTAACAGGGAGCCGAGCAACAGGGACTGAAAGCAGTGATCAGACTGCTCAGTTTTTATTTTTCTAAAGGTTTTTGTATTATATCCAATCAGGCATCCATCACAACTTTATTAAACCATGAAACAGATGTCAGATCAATGGCTGTATTGGAAACATTTTGAATGACAGGCTGATGATGGAACAATTCCAGCCTCCATACATTATTAAACATACACTAATGCTGGTCTTTCAACGCTACCCTTACAGACTCGCTCAATCAATTCTCCCTCTACGGTACCTTTTTTAATAGCAGACCTAATTGTATATGACTATTACATAGGAAAAACAAGACATACTGTAATACATAGTAATAAAGTAGTAAACAACAGAAAAAATTCAAGGTTAAAACCGATTGTCTGTCTTCACATTATGCCTCCTGGCATTAAGCTTTCATTTTAATACAACTGTAGGAGCTGAGGCTGGGTTGTCAGCCTTAATCAGAATATTCAGACTTAACCGCCTTTTTGCTGTAATCTTGACATAATTTAAGAATAGGTTTTCTTTACATATTTGCCCACAGCCAGCATACCCGTGTAAATGCCTTCTGCTCTTTTTGAGAGAAGAGGTATGTACGAAAAAATACAGATAAATATGGCAGATATCGCCCCTCTGGCAGATTCTCTGCTTAACTCCAGATTTTAGGCAGACTGGGGAGGCGATCATAGCAGCACATTTGCCTCTCAATTCACCAGTAATGTAAACTGTATTTTCACCAGCAGAAATCAATTTGATTTTCATAAAGACAGAAAGAAATTATGCTCTTGGTGGATGAAGCACAAAGCACAGTAACTGGGAGATGCAAATGCTGTACAAAATTCCCTCACAGCACGGGAACATAAGGTTGAGTTGCCACAAAATGCAGACCATTACCTCCTCTCTTCCCCCAGTGCCCTACACCACCCTTTGGCCCGGAATATTTGCTCCAGCTGTATGTTTTCATGAGATGGTCAGTGAAATCAAGTAAAGATGGATTTGTAGCTTTTCACTTGGCCTGGCATCTTGATAGCCTTAGTGCATCCTCCTGATTAAGGGCTGCCTAGTATAGCAGAGACGTCTGATTTTATACAGACAATTCAATAATGGATAAGAAATAAGAATGTTAGAAAAGATAATAAAATTAAATACATGTTCTTTGGGGCTTTGGAGAGAAAGAAAGCTTCTTGTTCTTACTGATGGCAAATGGTTTCCTGAACAAAATTCTTTGTGCTTTTTGGGGCCAGTAACCAAAGGCTTCCCAGCACAAAGGGAAGGCAGCTGGCTCTGAGTGGGGCTGTAGGAAAACTGCTCTGTTTTGGCTGCTGAACTGGATGCTCCCAGCTGGAAGTGAGCAGCCCTGCAGCATTTAGCCAGAAATGCCCCCCTGGGCAGGTGAGTAAACAATCAAGCGCAGGCAGGGATGGAGGCAGCTGCCCCTCAGATTCTCATGGGTTTTAACGTGTGCCTTAGGGCTGAGAGATCAAAGCTCAAATCTAAATTTTGGTGTTGAGGCAGGAATTGGCAGAGGCTGCTCTTACCCAGGTAATCACCTCACCAAAGGGCTAAAGAGTGCTCTTCTGTGAAGGGTCTCTCCTCTGCAATGGCTCCAGCCTGAGCCTGCACGGAGTATTTTAATCTTTCAGAGAGCATCAAAAGGCAGAGTAATTCCCACAAGATATGAGGCATTCATAGGCCCCTGTGCTATTTCTCTAGCTTACTCACTAGAGAATAGATTTTCTGTTGTAGCAATGTCTTAGAAACCCAGCATTCATCCCAAATCAGGCAAGTCTGGAAGAGAGTTTGAAGTCAGCTCTTACCTAAGTGACCACAGAGGTCTGTTGTGGCTGAAAAATATATTACATTACTTCACAAAATGGTCTGCCTAAGGAAGTGAACATACAAAAAACTTTCAATTAAAACTGCTTTGCATACTGCAAGCTTTTATATTAAATTGTGACAAGAGTTGCAGCCAACGCTGAGCAGAATTGTTTGTGACTTTGTGGCTTCTTTGCTTAAAAAAATCTGGCTGGTTTCTTGAAAGATAGCTGGTGGCTCATTGTGGCACCCTGTTGCACAGTTTAAAGGATAAAATTAAAAAATATGTTCATAAAAAAAATGTGTAGTTTATGTCTTATATCTCCCATAAAACTTAGTCCTCCTGAGGTACTCACAGTAGCATGGTTTGGATTTGGCTCAATTCGTCATGGCTTTATGCTCTCAGTGCTCCTCTCCCTGGACTGAAATTCAGACTTCAGACTAAAGGAAGTAAAAATATCTCTAAATAAATCATATCTCTAAATGGGTTGGCCATTTTCCCCACATTCTGTTACATTTTCTGTAACAGAACATGTTAGGAAGACTCAATTTCGAGTCAGGATGGATACATCGAACAAAACTGCTACTGGCAGCCTAAATCCTGAAGTTCTCTTTTTAATTCATGACAGGAGGAATTCCCGATGACCTCCATGATTATCCTGCTTGCCTGAGGACTTTAACTGACTATGGTGCTGATGGTGTTTTTACCAAAGAGAAATCCGGAATGTGATAAAACAGGGTGTCATTTGAGATTTATGAAAAGCCTATGGATATTGTAACACCCATCAATCATTTACTCTTTCTTGCTTTTTAAGTTTTCTGCAAATGAGTTAGGAGTTTTAAAGATAGTAAACATAAACCTATACAGTATACCGCTGAATGTATTTCAAGAAGTTATCAGGGAATGCTGTGACCTTGAAAGATAAGACTGAGTAAAGAGCTAGAAAAAGGAAGGAAAGATTTTCTTTCAGTTGCAGTAAAATAAATTCAGGATCTTATTATCATCTGCTAGATCACCTACTGCTTTTCAGAGTCCTTCCTCTGCCTCCCCAGATGGATTTGTTACAATGAACCTTGTAATAGTGGTCTCAAGTCAGAAGAGAACATTACCTGGGAATTTTCTAGTTTGCATTACGATTTTGAGAAAACAAGCACAGACGACAATGTCTGTAAGAGTCATGGAAATGAAAATGACAGACAGAAGGAAAAATTCATAGGAGCTGCCCAGCAGCACAGCTAGCATTCATTTTCAATTTCCTTGTCTTAATTTTTAAACATAATTCTGAATTACAGTAATTCCACAAGTAGAAATTCTCACTAGTCCTAGTATTTCCTTCAATTTCATGTCTTCAGAAGGGAAAAATGCTGATATTAACTTTGAGATATAATTCCTACTTCTTTTGATTGTTGAATGAAACATTTTAAACAGCAGGAATAAACAAAAACCCGTCATATTTACCTTTCATCAGAAATAAATACAGAAGTCTCAGACCTCAACAGATTTTTTTTAAAGAAGGGGGAAAAGACACTGGAGTTAAGAATTAAATTCAACAGATAAGAAAAAAGGAGGGGAAGAGGATCAGGAAGAGGAAGAGAAGACCCAATAAGTGGGTTAAATAACTTTGTACAGATGTAACTTTATTCAGTACCTTATTTAAATAAAAGAAAAAACAAACAAGTTGGAAAACTGTGTTCCTATAGATTAGTATCAAGTACCAGAGCGGTGAAATAGACAAAAATGTTGTAAATGCATAATAGATCTTTCAGGTAATTATTCCCTAAAAAGCACGTGTGCTAAGACATAAAATTGTAAGGTTTATGCCTGCATGTTCATAAAAATATTCATATACATGCAGTGTCCACATACTCACATATCAAACCACCACACATTGTGTGTAGGCTATTGTATCTTAGGAACTTTTCAGAGAGTTTTAGTAATTTTCATTACGAGTATATTTTGCCTTTCTCTGACTCTGGGGGAGTTAATTGAGACCGATTTACACAGCTTAGAGAGAAAGTAATTGTTGAACTATGCATGTTTAAATATAATACACTGGAAACACAGCTGACCTTGACCCAAGACAACATCTGTGAGCCTGGAGCAAACTATGTATGGCTGGCTGCAGTAGTTTAGAAGCAAGTAATGGATTCCACCATAACGCCAGAACTCCCATTTTCCAGTGGTATAAAACTTTCTAGATTGACAAGCAAACAATTTCTGATTAAAAATCAAACCGAGAGAGGAGGACTTCCATATCTGCCTGGGAATTAGTAGAGAGATTTCCTGCTAAGTACAGAGCAGGTTTTGTTGACCTACTGTTTTACTATCCATACTACTTTGTAATTTCTGTTCTATAATACGTAATGCTGACTGTATGATGGTTTTAGAAACATATCTGTACATACATGTTCGTGTGACATAGTGATATGAGGATATTGTTTGTGTAGTACATCATGTTAGGGTCATGATGAAAGACACTACGATACGTGTGCCCAGACAGGGCCAGACACCTCTGGACACAGAGAAAAAGCAAAGTAAACCACGGCAATATTAAACTGAAAAAAGTTGAAGCACTGAAAAACCAAAGTAATAAATTACTTTGAGAAACTCAGTAAGCAATAAATGTTTTGCAATATAGAAAGTAAGCAGCATAATCTATGATCTTACCGTTCCTGTTGTGCCCAAGGAAAGGTGGTTCATCTGTTGGGTCAGAGGGCCCATCATGCTTGCTGGCTGCATTGACATCGTATGGTCCATTGTTGGTGTTATCACAGCACCCTAGAAACACACATTATTTACACTTCAACATTTCACTAAAAAAATATATTAAAAAAAGCAGCATTCTCTAAATGAGTGAACCTGGCTGAAAACTTGACATGAATCTTAAAAGAGACTAATATATCTGTCAGAGGAAATATGTTTTGTTCCTATTGACAACCAAGCTCCACACACACATTATTTGTACTACTAATGAGGCCATTTTATGTCAGTTCCAATTAAGCATTATTTTTTACTTCATTGCTTCTGACAAACAAATGCATATGTTCTTTCTAAGATGAATGCTACTGTACATTGCAAAATGCCTGTCATTTCTATTTTTCTGTATCCTATATAGAATGATCTTACAGACAGAACACATATGTTCCCAATTTTCTCTGACTTCTAAAACTTTCATACTCTGAGATCTTCAACCTATTACCATAATTATCCTGGATTTTTCCAGTCTCAATTAAGAACCCTTACTCATGACATTTTATAGCTGATTAAGTAAAACTAGCTATTGACAGCGAGTTTGGTAGTGACACCCATTTAAAACACATACACAGCGCTTAAAAGCATTTTTCTTCTCTGCATGAAAAACAAAGACATTAATAACAAACAGCATATGAACTAAAGCAAGAAGAAGACTTCGAACAGAAATGGAACAAAAGACATGCCAGAGGAGCTTTGGAGAAAGCTCCTTTGCCATTCACATTCCTTGTTTTTTGCTCTCCCACTCCCCAAGGTCCCATGTTGGTAACCTCATGCCTTAGTGAAGTGTTGATTCTCTTCAGTTCTACGGTATAAAACGCTATTTCCTGGGTTGGTTAGAGAAAGTCAGTCAGAAACAGAGTGGTCTGCTCTTTTTCTTGCAGACAGTGAATTACGAAGGTATTTCCAGCTATTTCTTCATATTAAATAATAGCTCTACTTTGTGCATATGTATGCTTGTGTGCATAAATTATAAATTTGAACAATCAATCACAACATCTGCTACAAAGCATGGAAAATGTGGATGAATGCATTTGTTTTAAAAAAAAATGGAAAACTGACTTTTTTCAATTGAGATTACTGACAACATCCACCCATAAACAGGAATTTAAAATAAACTAGTTCCAAAACCCACACCACAGCCTGTTCTTCAGTGTCTGTCTCACATTTATGTAGCGCTATATGACTGCATTGCCAAGGATGTGCCTAGAATCAACAGATTTCAAATTTTCAGATGCAAATAAAAAATAAACAAAAATAAAAAAAGCTGGGGAAGTACCAATTCAATTTTTTCTCACCTTCCAGCATATTTTGTCTATGCACATCCTATCTGAGAGGCACAGATTCTGCAGTCTCTGCAAATTCATTACTTGCATGCAATGGTAAAGAGGAGATAGGTTCAGCTTGGTCACTCCTTTTCGTAATACCCTCAGCATACGAATAACATACGAACTCCTTTTATGTCACACTGTGGATTATGCTTGTTGCACTGACAACAGTCCCTAGAGACATTTGGCAAATTACAAGAAACTAGCCTCCACAGACTCAGACTGTCGTGATCCCAAGTAAATGCTCATAAAATGAGCCGATCAGTTTGCAAGTATCAAACCTGCAAAACTTGCAAACACTTTTGCTTCTTTCTTGGCTATATTAATTTTCACTGGTTTAATTAGATTTACACATTGATTAACTCATTCTAATGACCTGCCACAGTGCTAACCTTCTTCTTGTTGTTAAGGGTCCTTATGACCTGCCACAGTGCTAACCTTCTTCTTGTTGTTAAGGGTCCTTACAAATCAAGATAGTCACAAGCTTTCACCACAAAATTTCTTTCAGCATAGTAGACTTAATATCCTATTCAAAAAGCCCTTCTTTCTTCCTTACATGACATTCTTCTCGTTCATGCTGGCTCCTCTCTTTTAGCTAAAAAAAAATTAAATAAATAAAATAATCTACCCTATTGCTGAAAGAGTCTGAAAGCAAATCTTGGGGGCTTATACTCATTCAGCCCATTTGGCATCCCTGCATGGCAGATTCAGCGCAGGAGTCTGAAGCAGCACCATGCCCAAGGACAGTTAGGTTCTTGCTGTATGTTCAAAATCAGTGGCCTGGGATACCATGCAGCCAGACAAGGTCTTGGGGTTTGGACATTCACATAACCTTTTTTGTTATGATAAGGAATCATAAACTTTATGCTCAGAATGATCCACACCACAAAACAGCATTTTTACTGTACCAAACCCTAAATGCTCAAAATAAATCTGTCAACTGATGAACAGTTCTCAGTTTCCTCTACAAGCAGCCTTCTCCTTTGGCTTAGAGATGGAGAATTGCCTCAGGACCTTCTGTGACAGACAGGTGAGCTCCCACTTGTGATATGTGATGGGGTAAGCAGAAAGTCACACCCACACTGCAGCTTCATGCAGCCCCACGCTGCCAGCAGTAGTGGCTGCAATTAATTTAGGATGTCCCAAAGCCTTAACATACCGAGCTTTCTTTGCAAAGATGTTTACTGCAAAGGTACAGTTGGAGGAACTTGCTGTGACTACAGATGTGACAGACTGATAGCTATTCCTGTGTATAAATTCAGGAACCTGGAAATGAAGAAGGGGCAGGGGTGAAGGAAATCTTATGATTTAGTGTAGCAAACACAAGTGCCAGCCACAGAGTGGAAAATCTGATAGCAAATGTCTTTCAGTAAATAAGTAAGCAAGACAGGTTTTGCAAATAAACTATTAAAAAAACCCATGGAGTGGAGAGAAAATATATCAAGGATAAAAAACCTGCTCAGAGACAATAAATGTTATTTTTAAATAGAAAATACATATATTCTAGTACCTAAACATATCCTGTTTAATACATTAGGAAAAGAATTTAGGAAAATGAATCAAGTATTTGCAGCTTTCCTAAGGCAGCTTAATGTGTTTGAAGGTGACAGTTACCTAGAGCAGCGAATTACATGCATTTGCCAGACCATTAATTCACCAGTTTTCAGAATCCTCTTGTGATCACGTAGGGAAAAAATTATACCTAATTAAGGAAATATCGTCTGGTTGTTAGGGCAACACCCAGTCTCCAGACCATAATGCATTTCATAATACATGCTGTCAAGTTCATTCATATTCAACTTATTTAGCTGTAGAAGACAACAATGTCTTGCATCAGATGTTGCCATCATATTACAAGTAATTTGATTCTTTTCAGCCTGTAATAGGTAGTTGCTGATAAACATCCACTTGGCGACTGGCAAAGGCTACAGCAAACATATTTTTCACCTTCATCTGTTTGGATGTCTGATTTTACTGAATTTGTAAACTGTATAGAGAGACATCTTAGCATGGCATAACGCTACTGAAGGCCCAGCTTAGCTGAAACTGTAGAAGAAATTATGATGAGGTTTTTGCCACTGTCTTTGCCAAAACAAGTAGTTGGCCTGCCAATTATTTAGGTCTGCCCTGTTGCCTCAGTATGATTAATTTTTATAGAATTCCTGCAAGAAACTGGTTACTATAATGACTTTCAAATTTGGCAAGATATTCTTGGCATATGACTTGTCATACAACTCTGTTGACGCTATAGTGGCTTTAAAAGAAATTAAAATCAACAGGGCAAAAGGTAAGGAATCAATGATTCAGAAGCAAATGCACAATTTTTTGCAACACTGCAATAAACCCAAGATAAATCCATTGACATACAGACTGTAATTCCTCTTCACTTTATTTGAAAGACCTTGCTGTTTTATAATGCTCTAAGCTGTATGGACAGAACTTTCATATAAGAAAGTGAATATATTTATTTCAGAGTATTTTCTAGTCTACCACTTGCAAAGAAAGAATCCTCACTTGATCAGCTACAGTCACTGTGCACTCCCTGTATGGCAACAAACTGAAATCACAGGAAGGACACTAAATACAGCCTATTTATTATATTAAGTAAACTATCTTTAAGTACTTGCCAATACCAACAGGCATCAGCAGGAATAAAGTTTATGTTGGTGCAATGACATATGCCACCTTACGTGCCCTGAAGGGTGGGAAAGTGACATCAGAAATAAAAAGTGTATTAGGAGGACTTAGGAACAGAGAGTTCACTAGTTGAGAGATGCACTTGGGGGCCAGTGAGAGGAAGGTTTAGTTAGTCCCAGCTTTCTCGAATAATGAACTGTATTAAAGGCTTCTGCTTTTATTCCAGTGTTCTAATACTGATATTGGACTTAAGGCACAAATACCAGCTGAATAAATAGTTTTTAAAGCTTACAGTAAGCATCTGCTCATTTTACAGTTTACTTTTTCTTTATTTAGGGAATTTCAATAAGTTAAGCATACTTACACATTCTACTCTAAATACTGGTCAATGTAAAACCAATGAACATTACAGCAACAAAGTTACTTTTCAAATTTCTTTATAGACACATTGTGCAGTCATAAGCACCAGGTCATTCCATCTGAAAAGTTATTACCATACTACCAGGTGAATGTCTTTGAGAACATGTTGTTTCTTGAGGTTTTATGAAACTAAGTGAAAAGATGACTTCCCTTACACTTACCAGACAGACGTGTCTATCAAAAACTAATATGAAAAAACCCAAGACGCACACTTTTTTTTGCAGATAAATGTACTCTCTCTGCATACTGAATAAATGATGGCCATATTTCTGTTGATTTACTGTTCTGTCTAGATTGATTTGTCTCACCCCCTTCTGCTGCCTCTTACCGGCAGCAGAGAAAATAGGGTCCCCTTGTCGGAGTAGCGTGCCTGGTGAAGTACTCTGAACTGGCTGTTAAGTGGCCAAACTTTCATGACTATAGTAGAAAGATTAAAGGTAGCTGTGAAATCCTCTCTGCCCTCTGTCATCAACTCTGCTGCGAATACTTGTTGCTATACCATAAAAACTGATTACATTTCAAAAACAAAGAAAACCTATTTTCCTTTTCTCAGCAAAATGTTACCAACTGTCTTGGCATTTACTAGCTAATCAGAGATTAAATAATGATTTGAGTATGGTGAAGAAGATCAGCAAAAATCACTAATAACGTATATTCTACAAATCTTGGGATTTGGTTTCATTTCACTACATTGTTGAATTTAAAAGCTTGCTAAAAATGGGGTAAAGTGAGCAGGAAGCCCAAACCCTGCACTAAATTAAGCAGGTTTAATTTGGGAGTGGGAAAACCATGACACAGACCATCACCATGGCAAGTACTAAATGACAACTTTGTATTGTAGTATTTCTAATCTTGGGCATAAATTCAAATTCTTATCTGACATCACCTTCATATCTTAGTTGAATCTCCTTGGAGCAATGGACACATTTGCTTTCCCCTTCTCTGTTTCCCCCCCCCCCCCCTCCGTTAACATTTGCGAACTTCTTTCCTCAGCTGAAAGTATGTAGTGTAGGTCCAAGAGAGTAACTACCCAAAAGCAACTGCTCTTAAAGGATTAAGAATCCAAATATAGCGTGGCAAATAAAGAACAAAGGTGACCCTTGTGTATGCAGCACCTCTCCTACAACAGCCAAGGGTTTTGATAATTTCTTTCCCCACTTCTTGACTTTATGTCCTGTCTCCTAATTTGAAATACAGTGTTTGATAACATACAGATACTAGCCTACAAATATAAATACAGATTAAAAAGATACAGAAATGGGAACATCAAGAGATAAAGAAAATGCAGTTGATGCAATAGAAAGGGTTTTATGTCAGTAACTGTGTGCACAAATAGAGCAACATCTGAAACTATACTGGTACAGGTTAATAAATGTATTACATCAGGGAGTACCACTGTGATATTATGTCAGTAGTTTATGCTCCTACTAGAGTTGAAAAAAGTTTCATAGCATACTGCTGCCTGTTAATCTAAAATTACTGAAAAAAACCCAGAAAGAGATAGCATTTCTGTTGTAAACAAAAAGTTGCCTGTGTCAGTCAGTGCCTAAAGTGTCCTCCGTATGGTGACTTAAATCTCTGCACCCAAAATAAGAGCTCAAGAGAAAGGCCATTGAACAACAGGACAGTATTTATGAAGGGAAGATATACCTGAACTGCTACAGGGACTCTGAAGCACAGTTTGAGAGTCCTGCACTTATCTCTCTCCTTGCTGTCTGCACATGCAGGCTGGACCACAAGCCCATGTGCTCTCTCTAGGCTGGCTGCGGAAGAAACAGTAGTTTTCATACCTTTCTCAAACTTACCCCAGGAATAAAATAAAATTACTGGTATTATGTGCCTGAATAAATGGGAGTAGTTTTGCTGGGGCCTGCTAATAGGAAGGAGCCCACAACAGTTGGGGAACAACCTGTTGCAGTGGGCCATTCATTCCCAGCAAGTGCTGGAGCAGGCAGAGAGGCCATGGACAGCTCTTGCTCCCTCTTCTGACATATTCTAAGGGAGAACAAGAAATCGTATTTCTTTCGTTTTCTTCCTACCTTTCAGTTTATAAGTGCACTTGGCTGCACGGCGGCTTTATGTATCCAATCCAACTAAAAGTGCTCTTGCTCTGTCAAGAACAGCCATCACTAACAAAAGCAGCCTCACAACGCTTGCACAAGGCTTAGCATCCTCAGAAGACAAAGAGGAAACACAGAGGTGGTGATTTGCCCAGGACTACTGGAATGTACAGAAGAAATCTCCTGCTCTTCCCACTTTCAGATTTCACAAAAAATATCCAAAGGTCTTTTCATTCCATGTCAAAATAAGCACAGATTTCAAAAACTTGACACTATTGGTGAACTGCACAGAACTCCTGACCTATAACTAATTAGTATGTGATGTGTGCTGAAGTGTCATGCTTGGCAATTCCATTCTGTTTATGTTCTTATACATATTTTCTGATGTGGACTAATTCCTTCACCCACTGTCTCCCAGTGGCAGACGTGCCATCCTAAGAAACAGGAATCAGGAGTCTCTTTCCTGTGGACTAGTTTTTCTTAGCATTGGAATGGAGTTTCATCTACTAAAGCTAATTCCAAATAATATTTCCTCATCAAACAGTTCTGCTGTCTTCCCTCCCTTCATGTCTATAACCAGGCGTGAAAATTGACTTGATGGCACATCCTAGTTCTAACAAGATGCAAAATGGAAATTATTAAACAGCACAATGAAAATATGAATCACTACTAGCGTTTAGCCTAAATTTTTACTTCCTTGCCTTACTGGGTTCAAATGAAACTTTCAAAAAGGATGCCCAATTTGCATCCTCAACAGTCTGATCTTACATATATATATATACACACTTATAATTGCATATGGGAAGAGAAACGATATTGCCATTTCTATTACACCCACTCAGGCCAGACTGTTTTTTCAACATGTGGGTAATTTTTTTCATGTTTGAAACTGTCAGTCCAGGATTTATTATGACAAAAGTAACTAAAAGCAAAGGTTTTTAAACTCCTTTTTTATGAGGAACATTTAATAAATGATGACTAAGTGCTTCCGTTATTGGCTGAAAACACTTACTTTATTTTATTCAGGAAAACAGGCTCAAAATACAAGAGAAGTGCCTAACAGCAAGGTTTGTCTCCAGAGCTTGTGCTTGGATGTAGAGGAGCAGAGCAGGTTGATGGCAGTTGTGTGTTTAACGTGGTAGGACCTTGGCTCTCCCTGGGTCTCAAGCCTTCCAGACAAGGTGAGGCAGCCCTGCCTGTCTATGTGTCCCCATGAAGTCATGACAACAGACATTTGATCAGACCAAATGTCTGAGACATGGCGCAGTTGGTCTCTGCTTTTTGGGCGAGATTTAGTACATAGGTCATTTGCCAGGCACATGGAGTGGGTAACTGGGTTTGAGGAGGAAATGTCTGTGACATTTCTTCTACATGCACTTCTAGCCTCAACACCACAGTGACAGGACAGCAGCTGTGATCTGTAACAGATGTGCTGTGTTTCATTTCCTGCCCAAAACCAGGAGGGACTCGCGCTGGGTGAGCTGCCGTGTAGCGGCTGTGCTGGAAGAAAAGATTCACTCATTAGAAGAACAAACACTGACACTGGGAGACATCAGAAATGCTGAGGAACTGGCTACCAAGAAGAAAAAAGAAAAAATCAACAGAAAAGCTGGCAGGTGATATAACCCTATGTATCCACCAGAGGTAAGATGACAAAATGACATCCTACAGAACCACAGCCAGTGGAAAATACTGTGGCTGAGCATGGTGTTAACTCCACAACACTAGAAAGACCTAACCACAACCAGACTTAGATGGCAATACCTGAAATATCATCAGCTTTCAGAAAAATGAGGTGGTATCACTGAATGAAGCACTAAGGAGACACACTGAGGTGCTGGGGTGGCAGAGAGCAGAGTGCTCCTCTGTGAGATCCCTAATCCCTGAGAGGGCAACGGGAAGAACGGTCAAGGGATGGGTAGAGATTAGGATGTCTCCCTGCAACTCCCAAGATCAGATAGGCTCTTGCAAGCCAGAATTTATTAGTGATAGTCAATACAAGTGAAAATGCTTCACGCAGCTGCTCATGGACTGCATGGTGGCCCTTGCAATGTCAAGCCAAAGGTAACTCTTGCCCATCAGAGCGAACTCCTAGGCTAGGCTCAAATCTGAGCTGCACCCTCAGGGCGCTGCCGTGCAATCCAGGTATCCAGCTGCGTGGGGTGGGGAGAGAGCCACTTTGAAATGCTGAGGCTCAGGTTGCTGCGTCACTCTCGAATTCAGCTACAAACCCAACATCCATCCTCCGTGAGAGCACACTGCAGAGCACTGTCAGCTGCTGCTTATGTAAACTCCTTTTTGTGCAGCTCCTGCACAAATGAAGATAAAGGTATGGAGCGTGAGAAAATTATGTCCTTTCCCTCCTCACCCCGTTTGACAAATTTAAAAGTTTTGCATGGCTGATGAGGGGCAGTAACATCCACATAGCCCTCTCAGCAATCCTTATCCAGCAGAAGATGCTAGAAATGAAACCCTGAGTAGGTAAGGATGTGTTTCTAAAGATACGTTTATGTTAGTAATAGTTTTTAGACTTGAAGTGGACAGACAAGGGAAATCCTGTACTAAACCACAGTTCACATTATGTATCAATTCAGTTCTAGATCACAGCCGTTCAGTCTGACCTTGAAATCTAGAAATGTGTCCTTATTAGAGAGGACAAATACAGAAATCTTTCCCTCTGTCATGTTCTGTTAGATTTGTAATCTGTTATGTTAAACAAAGTCTGTTCTCACACAGTAATGGAAAGAAAAATATTCCAACCCTGCCTTTCCTCTCATTTTAAACCACAAGTTTTCACAGCCTAAATGCCCAGCCCCAGATCGCAAACTGCATTTCATTTTCTGGACTTGCAGCCCCTCAGGGGAGGGAGGCTATGGGTGAAAATCACTCTGTTCTGTACTGGGATTTGTCCTTTGACTGGTTAATGCCGGCTACCTGGCAGTGCCAGCTTTGTGACAGACCTCAAAACCAAGACTGAGGCACAGATTTCCGATAATGCCTTCTCACCGTATATTCTGTCATTAGAAGTAATGTGAGCCTATGCCTCACTTGTGCCTTTACAAACTTTTAACTGTTTTTTTCTGATTCTAACCAGACCAATTGCTGCTTGGGTTTGACTCTGTACAAGCCGACTGCCACCAACACGGGGCTTTTGCTGCACTTGGACGACTCCACCATTCCCGGATGATGCCCTCAGTGACACCTGTGCAGTTCTGCATTGTTTTGAACAACTGATACTAAGGCACAATCTGGAGAAACTGCAGCTGCAAAAATGCCCTTACCTAAAAAATCTGTCCCTGGTGCACAAGACCACCAGAAGCCAGTAAAGCCACCAGCAGCAAGCATGCAGAGCATGTACTTCAAAGGTAACCATGTTTAAATCAGTAAGGGTACACTGATGTAAATGAAATAAAATTCAAGCCCTCTGTTTTGTGTCAATAGTCAGAAAATAGGAGTTTATAGAGGGTGAACACATTTTATAACTATAAATATGATATTTTGAGTTCTTGTTTACCTTAAGGTACTTGCAGTGAAACCAGCCTGTGTATTACAAAAAATATTTGACATTTATAAGCCTCCCTTCTACCAAAGACCTCTAAGTGCTTTACAAACCGTGTGATATACAGAGGACTCAGAAGCTGGTCTGTTATCAGTGTTCTGGTATGGGCCTGGATCTAAATCTGAAATTTCCCACGTCCACGAGCATTCAGACTAGGAGTACAGCCTGGGTAATCACCATTGCAGGCCTGAAGGGAACAGGTGGTTTCGATCACACACGGCAGTCCAAGTTAATCAAGAAAAGAAAACATTTTACCTCTTGATTCGTGCTGAGCAGATTTGAAGTACATCATAGAAAATGGCTAGCTGAAGTCTACTTTGCTCCACACTTTATCGTCTTTTAAAAGATGATGAAAATATTGAGGAAGAGCACTTTAAAATTGACCCTTGTGAGTAAAACTGCATTGTGAAAGTGGTCCGGCTAATCTAAAAAGTAGTCATGAAAAGTTCAAGGAGGTATAGTTTTTGGCTATTATTAAGCTAAAAAGAAAAAAAAAGTAAGTAACCGATCCAGCAAGGATTACTTACTTTCTTTTTAATATATCTGTACTGATTAGCAATGACTAAATTGATAGATTTCCCCCTTTTTTGTCCAGATAAAGTCACTCTTGGGCTGAGATCTTCCTTATAAAGTTGCAGCCTGGAGCACATTTTTACAGCTGAGTTATTATCCTTAAAATATGAGTTCATACTGGAAATGCTGGCAGCCCTCTTAACTATTGTATAGCAGTGAGCACAGCTGTAACGTGTTAAATATGTTGAAAGTACACGAGGGGAACCGAGTGGCTCAGAAGACTGGTAATAGAATAGGGAGTCTCAATGCTGGGTCACCAGGTTTGGTCATTGCTGGGACTGAAAGTCATTATCAAGCTACAGTTGTTCAGTTATGTCCAGGCATCAGCTACCCACAGAGAAACTCTACATCACAAAAATACATTACCGCAACTGGTGAAGTCCAACAGCCTTCCCAAAGATTGCAAAAGGTGGGGGGATGCATCCCCACAGCTGCATGCAGGTTAGCTCCAAAGTGAAGAGCCCTGATGGTGCAGAGGGGAGAGGCTTGCACGGTCCCTGCCCTGCATGCTGCCCGTTCTGTGCGGGCTGTTCATCACCAGCATATCACTACTGTCTTTCCAGGGCACTCTGTTTTATCAGAAAGTTGTTAACCACCGAAGAATGATCCCAAAAGACTCCATTTTCCAAACCAGTGAATGGACCACATCCATCCCATCACGCTACCAGCTTCAGAGGCATTCTGGTGATACTGGTTAAATGAAGGCAGAAAGCAGGTGGCAAAGTACTTTTCCAGTTCTCCCGTTAAAGTAATGCCTAGAATGATCTAATACTTTATCATTACCTCTCTCTACATTGATGGCAACCTACTGCTATTTGCATCAAATTACAATCCGTTTCCACCTACCCCGAAACAGTAGTCGATTTTTACCTTCACACTTACCCAACAGAAGTCAGTTCTTCAAGCTGCAAGGCAGCTGAATAGGAACTGCCTACCACCAAACAGTGCCGAGAAAATGTTCACACAATGCAAAGCAGCTCTGCTGCCAGAGAAGAATAAGCTGGTGACCCACTACCACCACATGTACCAGCATGAGTCCTTCAACCCAAACTGGATGATCAGCCTTCTGGGAAGCACAGATAGGGCAGCTGAGTCTACCATGAGTTCAGGGAGACATCTTTCGTATGAAGGTAAGAAGATCTTTATGCTTTGAAGGAATAAATGTTAGCAAAAGCTAGAGAAAAAACAGGCCAGCTGGACAGTATACACATACTGCTGAGATGAACAGTAAATTATTTGGAAAAACCACTTTGAGGGAGAACATCCTGTGAATTCAGGTCACACTTGGCACATAATTGTGACCAAAGAATGAAAAAATTGGAGCTGTCAAAATGCAATGTTTCCACCATACTTCAAAATGACACATCATTTCAGAATTTGTCTAAATTTGAAGGGAAAAAAAGCTTAAAATTAGTTCAATAACCCAGAAATGAAAACGGAAAGATTATAGATACTTTGTCTTTGTTCTTCTTCCACCCTCTCCACAAGTTCTCTCCTGGAGTGGAGCCAAAATAACATTTTCAGAACTTTTTCCATGTCACTACCCTGTCCCTCTGCACATTTTCACTTCAAGACAAGTTTTGGAGTTATTATTTGATTCTGCCCACAAAGCCAAATTTTATTATTCACAGAGTACTATATATGTAATAGTCTTGTCAGTCCTAGCCAGAGGCAAAGGGTAGCCTCAGAGGAAAAGGAAACAAGAAACATCTAAAGGAAGATAAATAGGATTGAGCTGATAGGCAAATGGATAGTACGCCCATCTTTTCTTGAGAGCTGTGTGGATAGAAAAAGAGCACTCTAATTGATTCCAGTCTGGGACTCGAGGGCTGGACTCTGCAACACTGCATGCTTGTGAATCTTCATTCCATGTGAACCCCGTTCCTCTAAAAACCAAACAAACCCTTGTTTTGCCTTTGATGTCAAAAGACACAACATAATTAACAGCAGATGTTCTGATAAACTCCAGTAGAGACCAACCTCTTGGCAGTCATATTTCTGTTCTGCAGTGGCTTTTCCAAGCACGAAGAAAATCCATTAGTGGGACTCAAAAGTACATGAAATGGTTTTCTGGTAGTATTTCCTGTGGTATTTTCTGGTACAGTTTCTACTATCGAGGAACTGCAGTATCATGAAAGACCCTGTTTAGTGGTGTTTCAGCCCGGTGTCACTGCAAATGATTATAATTGCAGGAAAGCAATGGAGAAATGCACGAGCTTGAAGCATAAAACCAGAACTAGATAAGGACAAATTTTTAGCAGAAGCTGTTTACAGTTTCAATGATTAAAACCTCCATAACCCCACAATCACAGTAACATACAGATCTTAGTTTAGTGAATTTGAAAAATTTGGCCTGAGATCCTTACCCCACTAAAATCAATCAGAGTTTTGTCACCAACTTGAATGCTACCAGGATTCCACATTGGTTTAACCCTCAGAGACAGATGCCAAACTACATTACTGTGCAGGTATCCAATAGATTTTTATACCACAGACAGACTGTCATTAATTAATTAGCCCAAACAGAGAAAATTTTGTTCTTGTTTTCAGATTTCAGACTGTAATTCAGAGATTTTTTGTTTTTCAATGACCCAATTTTAAATTTTGTGTTGTTTTTATTTTCTGCAGTACTTGCCATACAGCCAGCCAGCTGCAGACTTGCTTCATCAAGAAACAAAACCCTATTTTACGGCAAGACAGTCATCTTGTCTAGAAGCTGAAGTAATTAATAAAGTTAAAGACAACAAACCTCAGAACAGGAAGGCAGCAAGTCTAATAACAACTTCCAGGATGAAACCATGTAATAAATACTTGTTATGCACACTGAGAACAATCCTTAGGCTGAATTGTTGCCATAAATTATTCATATGGAAGTTTTGGACAGTAAACAAATTTATGAAGATAATGATCTCTTTGCAATTCATGAACAAAAGTAGGGGAGGGGTCAATCCCCAGAATAAATTGCAACGTATAAATCCACGAGCTGTAAGCATAAAGTCCTGATGCAGAGATTTGCTGCAGAAATTGTAAAATAATCCCTGTGCGTTTTCTCTTTCCAGATAGACAGTTTTGAAGAGCAAATGCAGAGCCAAATAATTTAGCATATACTCATCCGCTGTTCTTGACCACAGCATTAATCACAAGTTAGGAATCAAAGCCCTCGGACTATAATGGGTGAATCAAATGAGAACCGTGCACAGCATTAGCCCTGGTCTGCTTAAAACTAACAGCAAGCAAGCGTGAAACCTTCGCCAATACAGACCGCAAGGGGTTGTTGCAAGTTTGGGGAACCTTGATGTATGTTTTTGTTTGATGTACCAAACTGCTTTTCCTCAGTTGAGGATCCACACCGAGTGACTAGGTGGTTTAATAAGCTGAATGAATTTCACAATGGCAAAGTTTACTTCCAGTACATTTACTTAATGGTTGAGTCAACTGATGAAAGGGAAATAAAAATCTGATGAGGAGAAAAAAAATTAGTCTAGAATCTAGACTCCCCTAGGACAATTTCTTGTGCTTTGTATCCTCTGTACTGACAGACAACATATTTGCTTTCTAGCTAATTACCAACAAGACTAAAATTTTACATCTTTGATGTGTATGAGATCAAAGAATATTAGGAAATAAAAGTAAGATTAACATAATTGTCTTGTACAGCTATAATAAACTATGACTACATACACAATCAGGCACCCTGCTCATCAGGAAAGCATGAACTAGAATCAATTGAATTAAACAAGACTCTTGTTTAACTTTGCTTCCTCAGCAGCTTCTCACCTCTCCTGACACCCAGCACTGGATCACAGATGCAAAGCCAGGAAAGATGCCCTCTCCTCATGGCCCACCTGACACCCTGAGACCCACAGAAGGTCCAGTTTCAGCTGTGGAGCCTTTAAAAAAAAAAGTAGCTGCCTTGTGCAGACACAGTAGGCCATCGGCAAGGGAATAACTAAAGGATCTCCAGGTCCAGTATCACATATCCCTACTACTTACTTCATCTAAGTGACTAACTTCTGTATCTTTCTTTCACTGCTATTGTCTACCTTACATGCACACACAGACTGGGCACTAAACCTCTTTGGAAGCATGCCTCAGTAGTGAAGTCTTTTCCTATTATGCATATAGGATACAGTTCACATTGTCAATTCTGTGTGCAGTCAGTATGCTCACTTTAGGGAACAAATAAAAAGAAGAAAGGAACCACTGCTTTGGTAGATACCTGCATCTAATTCATCCTTATCATGGCTAAAATACTGCATTAGGAGTATTGTATTTTCTTTAAGCCATCTACAAAAATACTGCCCTGTAACAACCAATGAACACCTGGCTTTGACTGATTCATATTCAACTTTTATACACACAGCATATTTGTTTACCCCAGAAATATCTAGAATTCCTGCTTCCTCATCAGCTCAACTGTGAGACGAAAACCCAAAGGCAGCCAAAAGTAACTGCCTTGTAAGAGTGAAATGGGGTGGGAACATCGGAATCACTTCTGCTCATTAAGGTGATGCGAAAGGTCTACTTCTGGCTAGGAGCTGTGAGCTACTCCTCAGAGCAAAACAATTTTGAAGTTTTTATTTGTCATCAGGTGGCAGTGACAATGAAAAACACCTATTGCACTTCAAGACAGCTGGTAATAGAACGGTGTGGGGGAACGACCGACAGAATAACAGTTACGTTACCAGTGCAGCTTCTAAGTTTTTACAGCTACTCAGCTGGAATTACACCATTGTATTAAAAGTGGTTTAGGGTATAAACAACATTTGGTACAGAAAGGCTCCTTCTCTCCCCGTTGCCAGGTCAGGAATCAGAGTAACGAAATTCGTGAAAAAAGGTCTTTTGCTTGATTTTAGGTATTTTTACTGTGTAGTTTTGCTTTAGTTCACACAAGGGTAAGCCTGAAACTGTTTCCTTGCTGACAACCGCCTCATTCAGCACCCTTGCAAGCAACTCCCAACAAATCGCAGTCTTCAAAGGCACGTTGTTTTTGTTTGTTCTCATTGTAACAGATGTTTTGTATCATGTACTTCAACCAACTAATTCATCTGCAGAGGACCGCCTACTCTGGCTGGTGTGCATCCAGCTGTGGAAATAGCTCAAGTGTCATCTGTGGCCACTTTCATTCCATTCTTCTGATCTCACAGGATCTCAGTGACCGCATCCAAGCCCATAAAAAATAAACAGACCTGAGAACATCCTTTTAAAAAATTTCCAGCGGAGGAGTAATGCTACTCCAGGCAGGAAGCCTTTCTGGAAAGAATGTAACTGATGCTGAAGGAAGATTCACTCAGCTCTGGAAGTCTCCTCCAAAACATGCTGCTTTTACCATATGAACTACCCAGTCAATATTAAGAGGACTGGAGCAATGTCATGTGTGATTTTGATGGAGCTGAGAGCTTCTGACTAACTCAGTGCCATATCAATTAGCCCGAGCACCAGGCAATCAATCACCACTTCTCTGTACTGAGCTCCCATTAGAAGCTGCAACTACTGTGAGGCTAGTTCATTTCAACACACTGAGCACTTTTATATACTGTGGCTCTACTGTAATATATTTCTGAAGTAGAAACAAAATCAATCTGAATTGCTCTGGAGTGGAAGCATATCCCATTAATAGCTGTGCACCAAGATTAAAATGTATTAGTGGATAAAAAATAGTCTGCGTCTGTAAGAAGTCAATTACTGCTTTCTTAAAAGTGACCAAATAAAACTTCCAATACTAATAAAGAATAGACTTTCTGAAGATGCCTTTAAAATCAGCTGGGATCACTTCATCACAAGTCAAAACATGCCTGGGATGGTGCAACCATTCCTTGATTAGCTTCTTTAGAAGAAGGAGCAACAAGTTGCCTTCTGAATTTGTTGAGAAGTCGAGCACGGTTTCCCACAGGAAATAAGTAGTTCCTGATAAGATGCTGATCATACACTTCAATATCAGATCCACTGCATTTGCTAATTACTTTCAAACCACTTAGTCGAGTCACCCATTAAGAGGAAATGATTCAATTGCAGATCCACTGAACTGAGAAACTAGGTGACCAAAACTCCTTGTAGAGCTTGAATTATCCACCTGTATAAAAGGGCTCACAATATGTCAAACTAAGCAGTTAATTTCAGCTTCAGGAAGCAACAATGGCTGTATTTAATTAGATGGTTTGGCAGGATTTTTAATATTGTACATCACCAATTATTGGAATATTTCAGAAACATTTCAAAAGCCTTTGAAAACTTTCACAAAAATTAAAGTCTTATATCAATCATCAGAACTGATTCATCACTTTTAGGCAGTTGTATTCCAAGTCCCTTAACTGTGCAGAGAAAGTATTAAAAGTTGATGGCAACTGTCCTATATTTTAGAGATGATGATTCATCTTTTCACTTCTGATCAGGCATATTTGCTATAAACTTGTAATTTGGGTACACCTATGGGTCAGCTGCTTCAAGGCCTAAAGCAGATGACTGCAGAAGCCTGAACAGCTCGCGACATTTACTGTAGTTGCTAAGTTGGAGGTTCAACAGAACGGACTCGCTCAGAGAGAAGCTAACTTCACAGCAATTAATTAAATGATGATATCTAGGGTAAAAATGGGTGCCTGACAGAATACTCTTTTGGGATTTTAAGTCTTTGTCCGCTACATATTCTAGCCTTCTGCTGATTCTGCTGTTGCTTGGTTTGGGCTTCCACTTTGAAGCATGTCATAATGATAGATAGCCTTCTCTGAAATAGAGAAAATACCTCTCAGAGGGAAACCACCGCATTTGAGCAAAACTATTGTCCTTTAGCATATATAACATACAAAAGCAATACCTGTGATGCGCCTACAACTTACACTGGATATTGGAATTATTAACTTCAAAGAGTTCCATCACTTGTATTTATCCACAAGAATTTTACCAACACAAAAGAGTTAACATAACCTTTTCCTCTGTGAGAAGAATAAATATGGCATAATACTCGGTTACATATTGTCCCAGCTTGGCCAAGAAGATGAAAGGAAAGAGAAAGGCACAATCTCACACTTTACTTGACACAACGGTACTCACAGCGTGCTCCTACTTACTCCTTTAGTTGTCTGTTGAACACAATGATGAACAGAGGCTCAGGGAGGATTCGAATACATTGCATATTGGGGAGGCAAGAAAATATCACAAACAGATTGTGGCTAACCACATTAGCCCACACTCTCAAAGCCATGACCTGTATCACATTGATTTTTATCTGGAAGACAGATTTGAATGGCATGTAAAACTCGAGGAAGAATGACAAATTAACAGAGCTGAACATCCAAACTCTATGCGAGGAAGTTCTCATAGATTATGGTACTCGAAACTTCTCAAGTACTATTCCAAAATCTTTACATGAGCTCACCTGGCTTACAGCACAAACACTTCCAATCTTTTTTTTTTTTTTTTCTCTGAATGGATGGCAGTTATATACATTCATCTATTTATATTATCCCTGTGGAAACATCTGTGGTTACTACCCACTGAAGTACAAAGCCCAGAATATCAAAGATGTGCACATCATCTGCATGTTCCCAGCAAAAGGTTTCTCAGTGTTATAGCCAAAGCTGAACTTTGTCACCCAAGGAAGGACAAAGGGTCTGGTTTTGGTACCTTGGAAAGTGAAAGCAAAACAAAGGAAAGAGCAAAACTGGTATGGAGGTCCTGGGAGCTACTCCAGGAAAGTCACACCTGCTTCTACCATGAACACGGGCATGGACTGAAGGCAAGTTTGCTGTTGTGAGCCTAAATCTGAGCACTGAGCACAAATTCTCCCTTGGCAGCAGCAAAAGTTCCAAGTCTACCTTTCAAAGACCATTTTCACCCCATCACCCTGCCCTAAGTAACTGCCAGAAACGGGTTCTCTACTCACCTCCTGTTAAAAACAACATGCCCAGGGTGTTGGACACCTGTGAAGATTCAGGCTGAAATGTTATGAAATTGGATATCGAGTGGAAGTTGAAGACATGAACTGGGTGTAACTGTCTGTAGAAGGCAGCATGAAGCCAGGGGAATTGCACAGGTCTTTCCCTTCAAATTCCTGTTATTCCTGTGCTGTTCCTGGGGGAAGACGTGGCCTGTCACAGCTTTCACTGTCATGATGAGTGGCTTTGCTTGCCGAACTTGGAGCAGGAGTTAGTGAGGGAGCTAATACAGCTTTGCTACTTCCACAGACACGAATTACGGAGAAAGGGTGTTGCATCTACCTGTCTATCAGAAACATTCAAACTGCTGCTGACAAATGTCCACCCCCTCCTATCCCTGAAGTAAGACCTGTGACAAGGAAACACTCATTGCATTAAACACTTCATCCCCATTTAAAATAAGTACACCTAGAGCAACCCTCTCCTTTCCACAGAAATGACATGGCCTGCCAGCAGGAAGACATGCCAGCAGCGGAGTGCGTACAGCCAGGCTTTTCCTGAAACACCACGGGTGCTCCTGGCCCACTGGAACCCAGGGTTAGTCAGGAGCAGTTGTGGCAGTGTGGCTGGACCAGCTTTACAGCAGCAGGTCTCTCCACCTACCTGCCAACAGAAAACATGCCTCTGGCCTCAACCCCATCAGATGTGGGACATCTGTGAATGTAACGCCCACCATTTTGGCTAGAAGCAGGCAACAGACTAGTAATTTCCAAAGCTGCAAGCAGGAGTTTTTTATTGATCCCACTAAAGAGGAAGGCTATCAAGCTGGGAGCTGACATAGACTCACATCCTGTGTGGATTGGGCAAAGAGGGGGTGCATAATGATTTACAGATTGCCGTACTGTAAAGTACAAAGGCTGTTTGAAAGCAGGCTGTTTGCTGTGTGAATCATATGCAATCCTCTTGTCCCACCACGGAGATCAGTAGCAGGGTGTCAACCACGTGACCCTCAGCTCAGAGCCGAAGAAATCATCCAAGCTGTTCTGGCCCAAGCCCTAGCTGAGGACTCTGCACATTTTTATTCACCGTGAGTTATACAGCTTTTTAGGAGGCAGAAGTAGACGTCTGATAATGAGGAACCCAATTGTCTTCCTGCTTTGAGATATGTTTGCGGTTAGCGGCGTGTAGAGAAAAGGTAACTTCCACTCTATTTCTCACTCTGAAAAGCACAGTGGTGAAGGGCTACACCTGGGATTTGGGATGGATGGTAGAGACGGGGCTCTCCTGGGCAATAAGGCCTGCAGCGACATTACAAAACCTCCCAGGTAACTTATTTAAAAGGCATGCAGTGGGAAGGCTGTTGAGCAGACATCTTCCAACTAGGTATGCTCAAGGCTCTAGTCAATAATAAGAAATAACAAACTGCATTTACACCATGGTTAGAAGAAGTGAAATTTCCACCTTCCTTATAACAATAGGCCATTTGATAAGAAAACCTACCCTGCTGGAAGTTCATCTCTCTTTGGCAGGTAGTCTAAAAAACAACCATTCAGTGGTTTCACTAAATACCAACTGGGCACTCCTTCAAAATGCTTCAGACTTTGTTGATCTGTCACTGTGTTACACAATTCATTCTTCATCAATCCACTAAGAAACAGCCAAAGGACATTCAGTGTTTATACTGTGTATTTCACTACTTGTTTTTGCAGTCATGTAAGAAAGAGGTTGAACCCATGCTCTCAAAAATGTTGCAGATACTACTATTTGTAACAAGAAGCTTTTTGGAACACACTGTTGAATGCATGGACTTAGAATGGATTTACTCCTAACTCACACCAGTTTGAGAGAAACACAAGGCCACAAGGTTACAATCTGAAAACTGTAATTAAGCAATCACTCCAGTGGGACTGAAATCAGTTTAGGAAAAATGCACAATCTTACCTAGATTTGCCTCCATACTACAAAGCTTAGGTCAACATTGCATTCTTTATATTTTGGAACTAAAAAATAAGTGTTTTATCTAATAGAGTAAAAAACAAATGGCAAATACTGCTAGACCTGACTCCATTCAACAATAAGCTATTATTTATGAGATCTTGGACATTTCTAACTTCCAGGACATCAAATTAGTGTACATTTATACATCGATATAACCCCCCGACACACCTGTTAGCACAGTTTCTGCAAAAATAATTTAAAAATAATTATTAAGGTGCTGCACCAGTTACAGGTGAGGATGTGTTAGTCAGCCACTTACTCAGACACCTCGATAAGTATATCAGGAATGAACACAGAGGGGAAAAATAAAAGACAAAAACCCTCCACCCAGAGGCCAGAATTAAGATTCGTTAACAGTCTGAGGCTCTGGAAATGATATTCAAACACTTAACAAAAGGTTTCTTTACGTAGATAAATGAAAAACAAGGACAGAACCCAGAGCTGGGTTCCCCAGGCAGTAAGGATGGGGTACACATTAAAGGTACTTCAGAAGTAGCCCCAACAGCATGAGGATACCGCCTCAGTCTCCCACATGAGCCCTCAGACAGCAGAGGCAGCTTTCTGAGAATAAGGGTTTGGGCAGAGGAATGAATACAGTCAAAGGAGATGGAAAACCCCGGAGAGGTCACTGAACTCAAGGTGCAGGTGTAAGTGAAATGAGGAACCAGGACTGGATCTTCTCCACTGCAGAGCAACGGAAAAGCTGGCACATGTAAGCAGAGGTACAGTGCCCAGGACTAAAGGATATTAATAAAGACAGAACATAGATAAACAAAATATAGACCTAGCTAACCTCATCTTTTAAAAATAAAATGATCTATTTTCTAGACAAAGGACACGCAGCATATCAAAGCTCTGAAGGTCAATAAAGTATCTCAGGCAGTGCTACACCAGAAATTACTAAACCTTGTGGATGATAAAGAATTAACTAACGAGGAAATGGCAACAGGTCGTACTAAAGGACAAGCTATACTGCTTCAGTGGGAGGATCACTAAAATCTCCATAAGGAATGCTCTCATCCAGTATTTTTCATAATGCCCTTGAATCATAAGATTTCGGGAAATTATGAAGTTGTGAGACACATTCAGTAATGTGGCAAATTGAACTACCATACGGGAAGGATGGGATTAAACAGAGCAAGGTGCAAATTCATGAAGACAATTAGGCTATAATGTGTTTTCCTTTATAATCTAGGAGCATTTGCTGGAAACCCAGAAAAAGCAGAAAACCTAGGTATATCAGTGAATTACATGATGATTACATTACTAAGGTTGTGCACAAAATGTTATTTTACAATGTAGCAAAGTACTCCCAGCAAAGAGAAGGAAGTATTAGTACTATTGTACAAAAGGTTGGAACACTGTGAGCATCGGCTGTCCCAGAAAAATGAATTCAAAGTGGAATAGATCCAAAGAACGGTCACTGCTGCAGCCAGATGTGCAAAATCTCTAATTACTGCAAATGCATAGCGATGTTGACATACTTTGCATAGAAAATGAAGACGCAGGTTAACATTTTTGTCTACAAATTAATGTGGTAAACATCAGAAGGCAGAAGAGGTACTGAAGGCAGGTGAGAATGTTTGACCACGAACAGCTGGATGTACAATGAATAGGAGTACCTCTAGGGTAGAAATTGAAAATGCAGTGTTAAAACTAAGAGCAAAGGTGTTCTGAAACAAGCCTCCTGAGAGGATTACCAAGAGGCAACAAATGAAACTGTTTAATCAGGTTTTGTAAGGGTTTATATAGCCTGGCTCCTGGATACAACAGGAATCCTGCATCTTATAAACTGGTCACTGAGTCCTTAGAGTACATTATTACAATTTTTACACTACTCCTTCACCAGATAAATCATGATGTAATCATAAGTAATACATAGATTAGATATTTTCCCCTACTTATGTAAATTAGTCCTTGAATACACTTGCATAACATCATGGTAATTTATGGAAGTGCTTTTGTTCTAAGGATTAGGAAAGTGCCAGAGTTTCCTTCATCAACTTATAGCTGCAGGCATGACTCTCTTTTCATTCTCACTGTTTCACACTTAGGCAATTCAATTTTCTTCAGTGAAGTTAACTGTTGATTTATACTAGTGAAAATCAGATCTAATATTTCCCTTTGTAGATAGGACATGCTTATTCTAATACTTAACAGTAAACCCCTAAACGGTAACAGTGTCATTATGAGGCTGTGTTTAGAGGTATCAGTCAAGACAGGCCCTTAGAATCATAGAATTGCTTAAATTGGAAGACCTTTCAGATGGAGTCCAACATTTAACCTGACACTGCCAAAACCACCATGAAACCAGGTCCCTGAGCGCCACATCTACACATCTTTTAAACGGCTCCAGGGATGGTGACTCAACCACTCCCCTGGGCAGCCTCTTCCAGTGCCTGGCAAGCCTTTCGATGAAGAAATTTTTCCTAATATCCAATCCAAACCTCCCCTGGCACAACTCAAGCCTGTTTCCTTTTGCCATATCACTTGTTATGTGGGAGAAGACACTGACCTCCACCTCCCTACAACCTCCTTTCAGATAGCTGTAGGGAGCACGGAGGTCTTCCCTGAGCCTCCTTTTCTCCAGGTTAAGCAACCACAGTTCTCTCAGCTGTGTCATCTGCAAACTCACTGAGGGTGCACTCAATCCACTCGTCCAGACCGTTGATACTGAACAGGTCTGGCCTCGGTACTGAGCGCTGGGGAACACCACTTGTGTCGGGCTGCCAGCTGGACGTAACTCCACTCACCACCACTCTTTGGGCTCAGCCAGCCAGCAAATTTTTACCCAGCGTAGACCCATCCCAGCCATGAGCAGCCAGTTTCTCCAGGAGAATGCTGTGGGAGATGGTGTCAATGCCTTTACTGAGGTCTAGGCAGGCAACATCCCCTGTCTCTCATTCATCCAGTAAGCTGGTCACCTTGTCACAGGAGGAGGTCAGGTTCGTCAAGCAGGACCTGCCTTCCATAAACCCAGACTGGCTGGGCCTGATCACCTGGTTGTCCTGTATGTACCGTGTGATGGCACGCGAGATGATCTGCTCCATCACCTTCCCCAGCACCGAGGTCAGGCTGACAGAGCTGTAGTTCCCTGGATCCTCCTTCTGGCCCTTCTTGTAGATGGGTGTCACGTTGGCTAACTGCCGGTTAGCCAGGACTGCTGATAAATAATTCAAAGTGGCTGGGTGAGCACCTCTGCCAGCTCCTTTAGTACCCTTGGGTGGATCCCATCTGGCCCAATTGACTTGTGTGTGTTCCACCAGACTTTTCACAAACATTTAGTAAAAGCTATTTAGTGGTATGACAGTTTTATAATCTAAATAGATGGGGATTAAAAAAAAAAAAAAAAAGGAAGAAAGACAAATGAGAAACTGAGGCTAAATGTTTTCTCCAAGGTCACACAACTGATCTGTGGCAGAAGAAAAAGTATCTGCCACTAAGTGCTCTAAGCCTATGTGCATCCTCTGAAACTAGTGTGAGGAAAAGCAGGCTCAGTTCAAAAATGAGCTCCAGCAAGGATGAATAAAACTATACATTAAATTTATAGCTGAATAATTATACATTATTTCCATTTGGAATTTGCTTCCAACAACAGCTGAATCCTCTGGGACAAACCACCATATGAATACCATATTTTTAAAAATAATAATACAATAATTAATTTTGCAGTCTACACCTTGATTCTTACATAACCCCCTTCCTACTCAGTCAACAGCCTAAAACTTGATCCTTCACTAGCAGGAATTCACATTTACAACTTAAGACAGCTTGTGCCAGTCCTAATTGTTACTTCGGAGTCATCATAGTTACAGTGCTGCCCGGGCATTACTCTAGTTGTATAACAAGCTGCTCCTCAGTAACGCTCTTCTGGGTTCACAGGACTGGGTCCCTCTCCAATGCTTCCCAGTGCCTCACCTGTAATGGAAACGCTGATTTTCTGCAGGGCACGGATGGGGTTTGGGAAAACAAAAGGAGATCCAGGTCCCTTTCTGCTGAAGAACTGTCCTGCAGCAACATCCCCTATACTTACCTGCACTGTGGAAGTGAGAACCACATCTCCATCCAAAGGGACCACCACCATGTCCAGCAGGCACCCACAGCAGATTATTCCCAGCCTTGTCACCAGCTAGTGCGAAACCTCTGTGCTCCCAGAGCACAGAGCTTATTCGAAGATTTTTGCTGCCTGTGGCAGATGAAAATTGTTGCCTTTCCTTTCCACCTTCACAGAACCTGCATGTTCAGCAATTGCACTGTATGACCATCTGTGTTGCAAGCAGGCTTGTGTCCTGCTTTACTACCTGCGTATCATCTGATCTGCTTAAGCCAGTGTAGCAGAGCTCTCACTGCAGAGGTTGACTAGTATTAGCACCAACAGCAAGACAATGGACGTTACCAGGCAAAAAATAAGAGGATGATGGAGGACATGACGGAGGACAAATTTGAGAGGGCTGTAATATACACATACCACATGGCTCTCTAGTTCACAGTACACATACGTATGTGTAACCATAATGCAATACACATGGCAAAATGTTTGATGGTGAGCTAAACTGAGAAATCATCTGAGAAATCACATGCTTACCTAATTCACCACTCTGCTGAGATCATTACTTTCTGCACACTCATTAATCTAACTCTTGGCCTATAATTAACACCATGTGATTATGCAGTCCATCGCTCTTTCCTGATCCTATCACATTCTGCCTACTTATTAATCTACCACCTGGACAATAACTAACTTGACCAGTGCTCAACAAATGAGAAATTTTTGCTCAAAATGGCAAACATGACATATGAACCTCATAGTTCGTGTTCAGGTTTTTGATTTAGTGTAATTTAAAAACTTGACATAAATGCAAATCTACATTCAACCAGAGGTGTTACATATATTATATGAAATAAATAAAGTAGTAGTGATTTTCAGTCTTAGTTGATGTACATGAAGTTGGAAAAGTTAAAACAGACTGCAGGCTTTGCACAAAATTAGAGATTGATTTTTTTAAAAAATGCACTACATTTTCCCACAGAAGGTACTCTAATGCCTATTGATTAATAACTATCTTTTTAAAAAAATAGCCCCCATTTGATAAAACTTACTGCTTTTAAACAGCTGTTGTGTTAAGATTTTTCTTGACAATGAAGGTTGATGGTTAAGGTTGCATCTTTTCTGTTAAAAAGAAATCAATATTCCATAACCTCAACCAGAATTTCCTGGCTTCAAAGTCTCTAGGGTACCTTTTAAATTTAGTGTCAGCATTCTTCTTTTCCAAATATCTTTTCCATTTACGTTTACAGATTTGTATGAAATATATATATATAAATATCTGCTTTTTCCAGTAATGTAAATGTCTTTAAAAAAATCTTAGAATGATGATTTATCCATTTAGTATTCACACATTCTGCAGAATTTTGAAAAAAAGAAAAAAAATTTACTAGAACTCTTAAGCCTTTTTATTATAAAACAGCAAAGCACAAGTTCCTCACATGCAAGGGCTTGTCTACTGAAAACACCTGTCCCTGTTTTCTAAGTGAATCCACACGTGGTGTGTCTTGATGCCATCACAAAAAATGTCCAGTTTCACTAGGAGGCTCTAGCAGTGCCAAAAGGGGTTGGAAATCTAACTAGGATATCTCTTTTTCTGCCATTCATAGTAATTAATATTCATTTTTACAACAGCAGAACAAATGACTGCAGCAATACTTGGACTTGATTCCAGATCTGTATAATCAAACGTACAATCCCCTACACCTGAGTATGGGATGTAACTTGGGTGAATTATTTACATGCATTTCCTCTTCGAGGCATGAGCTGGTTGAGCTTGGGCATTGCTCCTCTGTCCTGGGTACTCTCCTCAACATAACAGCACCTGGCACTAAAGAGGGTTGGTAGGCGCGTGCTCAGCTGAGTCTGAAATTACCCATTTAGCAGCACTGAGGCAACACCTATGTACGGTGGGCGGCAGAAATGACCTCATGCGAGCCTGCCTGTCCCAAAGGAATGCTGCCAATTACTGTCATGATTATCAGAGTTATGGAATTGGCAGTCCTTGATTTTCTGCCTCGGGAAACACCGGAATTAAAATTGTTGAGCAGAACTTTGGCATTGGTATTTGGTTAGTTATTTCAACTTCTAAACTCTTTAGCCTTAAAAGTTCAAGTGAGTTCATGTTCAAAGGATCTCTTAAAAAGACACAGCTAAAAGTTAAAAGACTGGCTGGAGATTCCAATTTCTAAGGGATTATTTCCTGTTTACTTTTCATACCAGCTAGCCGAACTCTCCCATTTCATCTTGGAGTCAGGACTCGGCTGTCTGCAGAGGACATACTTTGTTCCCTTACACTCCAACAGGCAATGCAAGATGGACTCCTGGCTCTATTTGCTAAAGAGGTAAAACAACAAACGGGAGGCAGAGAAAGCTGCCTTGGGAGAGGGCCACTGAACAGAGTACAAGGAACTTCTTTGTTCGAGGGCATAGGAATTAAAACACTGAAACTGCTGTGGTATTTTGGGTATTCTCCAAAACAACAGCGTTGCTAGTGAGAAAATGAAAACTGATATATTTCAGTTGGACAGTTTGTACTTTTTATGCTACATTCATGCACAACAATCAAAAGGCAAGAATTTGGAGTCCTTACTCGGCCTCACTTCTTACCAGAGCAGGGGTTTGACACTGCTTATGAAACAAGAAACGTTTTTGTTGTTGATTTTAAAGACAGACAGATTACATTCAGCCATGGGCCAGAGGAAGGAAGGCAGAAAAAATTAATAAGGGCATTTGTTAAGACGATGACCTTTCTAAAAGGGCTGTAAGGGCTTGAGAAATGTCCAGAAGAGAAGTTCTCCCCAACACACTTTATCATTATCAATAGTAGGTTTTTCCATATGCTGCTCTGCTTGCACACTTCATGCTGCCACTGGCATATTCATTCTCCAGCTATTATGCAGAAACTGTTCCACACAGACTGACAAGAACATCTATCTGTGCGTACCCAGTGATTACTTATGGTCACACCGGTTTACTTGTAAATAAAAGAGGGTAAGCATAAACCCACATACAGTATTAGGGCAGAGCATTTCTGTTGGTTCACTAAAAAAACCTGCCTTTAGAGAGGAGGACTACACATATTATTTGTAATAAAGATTCAAATCAAACAAGTTTTATACAAATGTCATCGTTAATAAAAGTGAAGATTATCTATATGTGAATTGACTTTAAACAACATGTTTTTCAAAGTTTCCCCTGAACCACCAGACAGCCTTCAGGGACTACAGGAAAAACACACTAATATGGCTAATGTTATAAATCCCCAGAATAACTCTTATCCCATTTATGTTTTTATTCTGTCATCGCTATCCATCTATCCTTATCCTGAGGCTGTAATGAAATACAAGACTTGTTTCAAGTAGGGATGAGTGAGCACTGTACTTTGAAAGCTATAGTTAACTAAACGGAGCTCAGACTGCCATCAATGCATTAAATGTTATGCCAATATATATCCAAACCCATACTGCCATAACTCCTCTGGAGCTTGTCTTCCATTACAGCTACTGAGAGGGACAGTGCACGTGGCAAAGCAACAAAACTGGCAAATCTGAGGTATCCTTACTCAGACGCAGGGCAGTCAATACGGTCAAAAAGTGGTGAAGGTTACATTTACAAAGGGTACATTTTTCAAAAGTGTCTAAGTCACACATGAGCCTCAAGGCAAACTTTTCATCAGGTTCATGTGATTCAGGAATCCTGTTTTCCAAAACCCCCAAGGTTGTGCAAGCACAAAGATGTGAGAGGTTTTCACATGTAACCCTACTATTGCCAGCAGAAGAATATCTTTAAATCATACTTATTCTGAAATAGCAATGTTACCTAAACCTATCTGATATTAATTTTCCATGGCTCTCTGTATAAAGCTAGCAAAAATCACTGATGACAAAAAATAAAAACCCTTTTAAAACTGTATTTGCAGGTGCTCATTGGCATCAACCTATGATATCAATGTTAAAAGTTACACGGAAAATCACAAGTAAATTATGATATACCTGCAGAGTCCTTGACTGCCTCTCTGATTTTCTCCCATTAGGAAAAAAAAAAAAAAAAAAGACTTTTTTTTTCCCTCATAGATTTGCATTTTGGTTGTCATCTGCTTTTAAGGAGATCACAAAAGTAAGACAACAAACAAGGTTGGGGAATGGAAAGCAGTATAAGCAAGTATTTTCCAGTTAATATATATGTTACTGTTTTTTGTTGGGATCAGATGTTTATCTGGTTGTAGTTAAAAAGCTACAGAAGGAACCAGAGATACAATCTTTTGCTATAGCGGGGTTTTTTTAATCCACCAAGTAAATGGATGTGGAATGCACACATCAGAAAAATGTGGCTGAAGTCAATATACAAAGGGAAATGAATGAGCAGTGTGTCAGGCAGACCAACCTACCGCAGGGGCTATCACTGACAAAAGAGCGTGGTATAAATGAGTGGGCAGGCAGGTGGCAAGGCAGGTGAGACGGGCAGGCAGAGAAGAGGCAGGCAGGCGCAGGGTGGTAGCGCCCTGTGGCACAGCTCTTCCCTCCTGTCAGCAAGCTTGCCAGCCTGGGAGAAAACTGTCCTGTCTGTGCGCAGCATGCTGAATGAAAAACCTCCTTTGTCTCCTACACAGCAGTCCTGCCTATTTTTCTGTCATGAGGGACACTACGCGGTGTTAGATTATACATAAATATCAAGTAGGACTTTCTGTTGGAAGTGAAAAGCTAATCATCCAGTAACATGATTTAGTGGATACTTATAATCAAAATAAAGAATTAACCGCCAGCATCTGAGCAATTCAAACTGTGCTTTCTGTATGAGTTCATCTCTACTCACACAGAATAATAGAGGCTTAACAAGATGTTCTTCTTCCTGGGGCAAGGGGAATGTAGTATTTATCTGCACTGGTTTCCAGTGGGACATCACGTGTCAAAATCAATCATTTCATAAAGTATTACAAAGTGGTGGCAATTTAGATAATAACATGGCAAACTAAGTTACAAGAAGAAACAAAAAGCTAACCAATTTTGAAAGTTCCCTGTTCACAGGACTTTAAGCTTACAGGGTTACCAATACCCATGTCTTAAATTCTGCCAACTTTATCATAATCTTTTCTTCATTTTTTTTAAACTACGGATGTGCCTAGAATAGATTCTATAGTCAGGCATGAAACTACAGCAACTTACAATGGACACAGATTCTTTATTTCCTTTCAAAACAGGCCATTAATTCTGATGCCTCTTGAGTCCTCTGTGCAGTAATTCTCTGACAAATTTTCAGACATTTCTAATAAAGAATTCCTCTCTGAATGAAACCTGGGGAATGGCAGTTCTGCGTTTTTGCTTTTATACTTCTTCAGTACTAAATGCCTCATGTCCTTTAAGAGAATAATCTTGGGAAACATAAGGGAAAAATCTTTCTGTGAAGAGATTGGGTTTGCTACAGACAACACATGGACACATGGAGGTAACCTGCCATGACACTAGAACTGAAACGTTACACCACTGATCCACTGTCCCTCTGCTCTTCCATCTACAAGCACACATCCCTTCATTGACACAACTCTCTGGCTGGCAATGAACATAAATTTAACTTGCCATACTGAAGGTGCCACTCACTATAAAAGTTACTTTTCTCTTCACAGCACTTTAGTAAGGGGTAAATAAATCCAATTACCACAGCAAAATACCTCTTCTAATACTGCAAAAAAATGCTTTGCCGAACACTGTCAAATTAAACTCAAACACACACATATACAAAAACTGGGACTGGTAAAGTGCTTAGGTTTTTCTTTTAGAAAAGAGGTCCTTCTGCAAGGACCAGAGATCCTTTGGCTTCCACAAGTCTGATAACTCATCATATACACACCCCTAAGATTACCTGTGGGCTGCAATTAAATACAAATATTAGAACACAGGAGTGATTTTAACTGAGTTTGTTTGATACAGCTTGTCTCCCTACAAAGACCACAGCCAGCAGCTTTACTCCATTGAGATGGAAACTTCCACCAGGGTCTGGAAAGAGGCGCAGCACCACAGTGGTTGGAATTGGGCTCCCAGGAGACAGTCATTCCTCTGCTACGGTCACTGTGTGGTGAGAGAAAACTGAAGAACTTGTCTCCAAAGAGTTGAAGTGTGTGGAAGTGGGCTTCAAACTGGGATGAGAGTCCTGTGCTACTGAATGGGTACGTAGTGTAATTCTACCCATGTTGCTGTATAGCTAAGTCCCACCAGAGGTTATGCTATTATGAAGTCAAAATATTTGAACACAAAAGTGGATAATGAACAATCCTCAATTATATACCTTCATTTTAATTTTACCCTCCTCATATAAATCAATGTACCGATGCTTATGTGGAGTACACGTTTGAATTTTGATTAATTGACACTGTGAAGTGGAACCATACCTGAGAAACTGATCAAAGGTTGGAAACAAAACTAATCTGTACACAGTGGGATTCTGTTTGTTGCTTCCTTCTAGTATACTGCTAATATTTAGGCAAAATATATCCAACCTCTCCTGTGAGGTAAACAAAAAATCACCTGCACTGCTTCTAATGAATGTCAGTAGAAGTGTAATGCAGCTTTAAGTAGCAGTTATAAATTGATGAAAGACGACATTTTACTTAGGGGGAAAAAAAAAAAAAGACACTTGACTGGTCAAATCATAAAGCAGATTCAGATTCGGCAGAGACTCTGTAAGACAGCTGTGCTTTACCTTTTTCCAGTATTTGAAATGCATTACTGAAGCACTGAGGATACAACTACAAAGGACCTTTCTGATGGGTAAGCATATAAGAGAGGGGTAACGTGCTGATCCTGGCAATTCAGAGTATACAGGAATGCAGTTATCTTGCAGTCCCTGAAGCAAAGCTTCAGAAGCAACACTTTAGATATTGTTATTCTCCAATAATCAATACAATTAGCTAACATATCACCCATCCTCCCCTTTTCACTAAATCAAATGGTGCTCATAAAAGAAGCAGAGTCTTTACAGCCGAGGGCTCTTGTCAAAAGGAGCAGCTGGCTGCTCTTACATGACCTAGGACTTTAAATCGGCTGCAAGCAGAGTGAGGTTACAATGTAAGCACTTTTAGCTGGATAGAAGCAGGTATCCACTTACTGTTGGTTGCATAACATATGGTGGATGAGGCATCCATGAAGTACTCTGGACCTGTGTATCAAATACTTTTAATTAGCACAGAAAAGTTTAAAACAGAAACCAAAGACTTACTTGATAATATTATTTCTATTACAAATATGGCGCTAATTTTGGCAAAAGAGTTATGTAACTGAACACAAAATTCATTTATGCTTCATGGAGCTACTGACAAAACGAAAAGGTTTCAAATTTCATTTGATAATTTTTTCTACCAAAGTGGGATTGCATCACTTCTGTGATCCACACCATTTTATCTCATAAAGCAATCTTCAATTTTCCACGTTGTCCTATTTTAACATATGTATTATTTGCTTTCAGCCATCAATACAGTCATGAACGTGTCATCCAACCGACAGTGCAGGAGACAGAAAGTGTTCAAAGTTTATTTTCAAAAATTTCCGTATGAACTTTTGACGATATAACATTTTCAGAGATTCCAGAATGATTTATTCAATTTTCAGTAAGAACTGCTGATCTAATTGAGAGTTTCTGAAGCTTATTCTAATTGAAAGCTTCCATGGCAAAGCTGGCTTAAGAAGTCTCTGTCCTTCAGGATCAGCTCTTACCATGGGCATCGTGGGGTCCGTTCTCACCAGAACTCTCTATACCTCACCAAATTCTGTCTTTGCTGTTCTGCCTTAACTGACAAGTAACATATTCCAGTTTTACTAACAATTAAATGCATTACAGAGTGCTTGCACATTTGTAGTGGCATCTCTGATATCATAGCTCCTTCTTGTGCTGAGCGTGAACAGCCCACATGCTACCATAGCTCAGCCTCAGCCTCCAGAATCGTGTATCCCACTTTCCTTTTGCATCAGCCTGGGCACCACAACACACAGGACGTACACAACAAATATAGCTGTGCTACAGCCATCGATGGGCACCTCACTGGCTACCCCCAAGCTCCCAGAGATGGGCATGTGGCATCTCGAAATGAACGTGAGCAGGAATGATCAGGAGAAAGCTACAAGGTCCCAATTCTCCACATGCCCTGTGATTTCATTCTTGAAACAAGTGGTGAGAATTAATTGCATAATTGTGTGCTTCAACACTTCTTTAAGTCTATCAAAGTAGTTTTTGTTGAAAAGCAGGTTCAGTGACATATTTAGAACAACAAACAGTGCACACACATGTAAACACACCTCTACTACAAAAATTGCTGTTGTGAATACCCACTAGTTAAAATATATTTGAGCTGTCACAGCTTGCTGCTGTTCATTACTCCCATTCTTGCACCCTTGCAGTTCTTCCTCTGTGCCAGGGCAAATGTCTTTGGGCTTACACTGCAAGCTATCTATGGGGAATGATATTGGGCAGAAAAATAAAACCCAATGCTTTTGGTGCAAACGTGTCAAATGCAAACCATGAACTGATGCAAAGGTTCAAGTCAGGATGGGAAAAGGGAGCAACTGTGAACCGTGGAGCAGTGATGGCAGTAAGTGGCTGGGTGGCCCGAATTCAGTGGCATGAATAAGAGGGAGGAGACATGACTCTTAAACCAGCTTTGCTGCTGAGAAAAGTGCATGTGAGCTGCACTTGTATGTCTCTGGCACTGACGTTTTCTTGGTGTTGCCATTTACTGCAATTTACTGAATTTCTATCACCAAAAAATCTTCTGTTTGGCAAGTGTTACCTAGCCATCTACAATTAAATAACAAAAAAATCCAAGAAAATTACAAGGATCATTTATCTTTGAATATCAATTTTAAAACACAGTTAAGTGTAAACATAACTTCCTAGAATTACCTGTAAGCAGTAGCATACCATCTCACTTCCCCCCCCCCCCAGCCAAAAAAAACCCCAACAAACCAACCCTAACATTAAGAACAATGTGTAAGAGCAATGGGAACCACCGTGCAGCTTTGCAAGTTTTGGGTAGCTTATCTTAGGTAGGACTCGGGACTGGAAGAACACTGAGGCTATAGGACAGAAATAACTGAAATGGGAAAATATATAACCAATGACCAGCTTCAGAGTGAAGTGATATTTCCCAGCAAATGGCTAATAATAAAATTATACAATCTGGTTTTGACTTCCATCTCGGAAAGCCAGAGCACGGCAATAATTTCCCAGTGGAGATCTGTGAGGGATATGCTGAAAAGAGAAATTCTGAACGACAAAGTGTGTGGGAGACTAAAGAAGGATGTGAGGACAGTTATCTTCTTGTAACTTGCTTTGTCAGGGATTATTGGATAAAAATCAGTGCTTTTAAAGGTTGCTGTTACTCAAACAAATACAGCTGAGGTCAAAAGGACAAAATATGATGCAGTCAACATACATTATAAAAAAACACATTTAAAAAAAACAGTTGGCTAATGAAGGGAAGCCAAAATGACAAAACATTTCAGTAAGAATGATAAGCTTCTGCTGTTGTCAACTGGAAATGAAGCACATGCTGTTTACTAGAGAAGCTGACTGAAACAAAAATTCTGGTGGTTTTCACTGCTAATGTAAAGAATGAAGGAAATGGTTAAAACCCTACATCAAATGATACCTGAATACTACTAGAAAGCCTTTTTTTAAAAGTGTGACTCAAGAGCGCAAGCACTCACATTTTTCTGTGGTATACACTCTGCCTTCATCCACATCCAAAACATAATTAACTGGGAAACACAGTAGACAAGCGCAAATCTGACGTACCTGATATGTAGAGACAGGGGAAGCAGCAATGAATGGCGTGATTGATGTCTGTGGAATCATGCGGTTTGTTGGAATACTGTACGGTGAGGAATAAAATCTGCAAATAAAGAACAAAAGCGAGATATTTTGAACTTTTCAACTGCTCGGCTCTGACTAACTAATTCACTGCCTCCCAGGCAAAAACAAGAAGAGTCTACACAGGTAATTATGTCCATCTATTTCCAAAACCACAATAAAGAAGATGTGATGGCTCCACTGAACAGATCTTGAAAATGGAAAGGAGGAGGAATATTTACACAAAGCATATTTTTTTCACTTCAACTAGCACAAATATAGAACTTCACGATACAAGAAGTAATTATCTGAAATGCAAAGGCAGCTGATTTTCCAGAGTGCTAGCTAGTGAAACTTCTTATGTGATATCGAAGACAATATTACTGATTTCGTTTTTACATGCAGTGCTGTTTTCTTTTCAGATCTTAATGCTTCAATGCTGAGAATAACACATTCCATATACATCAGGAATTATGAGTCTAAATGCCCCAGGCAGCACTGAAAATCTCAGATTTAGTTGTTTTTATTTCCACTGTTGCATGCTACGAACAAAAGTTGCACTATCTCTTGCTTGATGGTAATAAATGTTGTATTGCTTCTTCCCTGTGGGTTAATGATTATTGATAAAATTATCACTTGGGAAATACTGCTACTGGTGGATTGTGTAAGTACTTAATATGAATGTGCTTGTAAAGATTTTTGCATTTGCCCTTTTTTCAGTTTTAACTCTAAGTTAGAAAAATAAAATTGCTTAAAAAAGAATGCTTGTGGTCTTACAGCTGTCAAAATGCTGATATTTTGGACTCCAGGAGAACGAAACAATCCTGTGTAGTGTTCTCTTGTCCAATTTATACCCCATGCAGATAGTCCTCATACAGCATGCACCAATCTTAGAGGAGTAACAGAAAATTTTGCACATGTGCTCTCTCTGTAACGGTGAAGTGGATTACACACCTTGTCTTTTTATGCTGTTTTTCTCCCCACGCTGAGGCAATCAACAGTAGCTTTCCATGAGAGCCATGCAACAAAAAAATCATTACTGATGTTTAAACAAGTGCTCTGTTTCCTGATCGCCCTGGCATCCTGGATTTACTACTAATCAGTCTAGTTCAGACTGGATGCAGTCATTCTGGATGCAAGCTCAAATAACCACCAACTTCATCCAACCAATAGCACTGGAAAAACAGGCTGCCGTCTTTGAAGGTTGGGTGGAAACATTTGAAGTTAGGAGGGAAGAGGGAGGCAGAGAAGCAATCATTTGTTCTCTCTATTCCAAATAAGATTTTAAAATGCCAAAAACAGCAGGTGGCGTCTGAGTGATTTTTTGTTTTAATAGAAATATATTGCTATTTTAGGAACATTTATCTGCCCTTACAATGCTCACACAGAGACTATTTTAAAACTGTGCCTTTGCCCAATTTTATATATATCCTATTATGAGAACTTAGAGGCATTTCTGTCCCACTGCTTGTATCAAATGTTACGTTCATACAACCTTGGGGGGGGGAGAAGAATTTTTATAGCACTAGCCAGGTTCATCTATGGCATTAACATGATGCATATGCTGTCTAAAGTCCTGTCCCAGGGGCCTTCTCCCTGATCAAGGTTAACAGACATCATTTTGGCTGTGCTGTTGGTAAGTGGATGCACTAAGCAATGCTCTGTGTGGCACATGAAAACAGTCAATGGCAGACTAACAGAATGTACTCTATGGGTAAAAACTATAATGCATAGAAATACATATAAACCTCTTAAACTGAAGAGCCGTATAAAACCAAAACTCTTTTGAGAAAACAACACTTTTCTTCCCCCCTTTTTGTTCTCATTCAATCCATCAGCCTGGCACTGGTGCTGCGCTCATACCCATATCGCGTAAAAACTGCCTGCACAAAGACAAGTGCAGGGGAGAAACAACTTTCCATTTGGAAGTAGTGCTGACTCTTTGGAATAAACTCTCCAATAAATCCCAGCAAATACTACCAAATTTACAGAAAACGTGTGCTAAGCCCAGAACTTGACAGACAGCTAACCATTTCTGTTTCAGCTTAGAGATGCAGTTATCTGAATAGAACATAAGCTTGTAGAATATACACTCTGGTAATGTGAAAAATACAACCCTTCCAACACCCCTGCCAATACCATTTATCTGCCGCAGTTTGGAATGCTCTCAAATAAGCATCAAATAAAACATGCTATCCGGACACTCAGCTATGTTGTCAAAATTCACTCATCAGAGCGTCATAGAAGAGAAAGGAAGGAAATCTGATGTAGCAAACAACAACGTGAGAAAATCCAGTTCATATATTTCAATTTTAACAATAATAAAACAAATTCAGCAATCTGAGTCACCATGAAAGGCTGTAGGTCAAACATTTTGCAATTAGGAATCCCTCACACCCAGACACGAAGGCTTATCTTCCTGCCACAGTGTCACTTGTGCCAAAAGGGATCTAAAAAAAGTATGTGGATATCTCTGCCATGCGTGAAGTACAGTGGTATGGTGAAGATGCGGTGTTCTTGCCGAGGACAGACCCAAGCGGAGCCTCCCCAAGGTGTGGGATGCTCAGCCTACCACAGTGCTGGAGCTATGCACTGCCCCAGCAGCGCCCGCTCACAGAGGGCTCAACGTGCTCTCACCCACGGGACAGGCAGACATCTCTCCAAATTCCCTTAAATATAAATAGGCCAATATCCTAACATGTAATTGGCATAAGTGACATGCTGGGGACCTAATAAAAGACAGGAGGAGCAAAAATGCAAGAGTGGCCTGTTCTGGTGTAAACCCTACAGCATCCCAACAAGATCTACAACTGCTGACCCTGCCATATTTGATCTTAGGCTTTCTCCCTTTTTTTTGTTTTTCTTTAGGCTCAGTGAGAAGTGAAATGAGATGGAAGATGCATGTTGTAAGCCTGTCCAAGGGAATACAGGATTCTCAGTCATCAGAATGGGTACATCACAAAGAGGAGTGGAAAGAGAGATGAATGATACAGCTTTGACTCATTTTAGATATATTCAATTATTTCCCCAAGGTTCGTGGCATTATAACGTACATTCTCTGGTATGGTACTTTGAGAGCTGTAGGCTTTGTGCTAGTTGACCTGTGGGCTCTAAGGAGAGCTCTCCAAAAGGCTCAGTTGCATCTTCTGCAAATGCACTTTGCATCCTTATATTGGTCTGTGCAGCTTTTTGCAGGCATGAGCCAGTGTCCCTGCTCCTCGGCTGCAACTGCAATGCTAGAAGCAAAAGTACAGAAAGGCAGGTGGCAGGGGTGAGGCAAAATGGACATTACCCTTGTATTAAAAATAGTTTTTCAGCATTCCCAGATTCCGTAAGCACAGGGAAAACTCATCACTGGGAGGCAAAAAGATGTTCCTGGATGCTCATGAAGAAGGGTTTAGAAAGGGGTCAGAAGAAAATGTTTTTAAGAGATGTTAAAAGAACCACATTCCCAGTACATCATCATCAGGCACGCACAGGCAATGCTTTAAGAACAGCTTCTGTTGCTTAACAGACAAAGCACATACTCCTACATCAACCTTCCCTCTGCATTTGGGGACTGCACTATCTGTAGCGTCTGGTCGCTATTTCCCTGCCAAGAAGTAGGAAAAAAAATCCATATGGTTCCCATCCTATGGGGGAATGTGCAAGCTTCCTCACAGAATCTGCACAAGAGCAAGATCCTATTTGCACTGCAATAAACACCATTTGCTCATGCCTCATGCCTGCGGGCAGTACTGAAAGAGTTAGATTCATAAATAGTATCCTGGGGCTCACATAATGTAACAGTATTACCAAGCGTTATCAAGGCAGCAATTTTCTGTTGCAATAAGCCACACAGTCAGATGTTTGAGATGAAAAAGACCTATCTGAATATTGAGCCCACTGGCCAGCAAATGCACAGTATAGTCCCCCAGATATCAGATATTAAACTGATACAGTACATCGCAATCTTAGTCAAATGGCCAGGAGGACTCAAGCCTTAGGACGATTTTAAATGAGCATCCTTACAGTGCAAGTACAAGAGCTCTTTTCTGTTCTTTGTATGAGTGCATTAAACCACTAAAAAAATATTAATACCACAAATTGAAAAATCAATAGCATATTACAACAGGCACACTACTCCCCAAAATAAAACCTGAGTACCTTTGTAAATGCAATTCAGAAAAGGCTGATTATAAAACAAAAAAGACGCCGAGAGATTGGCGGGGGAAAAGAGCTTACCTACTGAAGTGTGTGGTTACCATGTCTTCAGTAACTCATACTGCAATGCTAAGGTGCACTACAGGCTGGATTCTCCACTTCATTATACCATTTTTACACTGGTGTAAAATCACTGGATGCTCAAATAGAGTTACATGGGCATAAAAACAATATAATGAAATGGAGAATCAAGCTTTACAATGTAATAGACTCAGAAGAAAATTATCTATTCCTTTGTGGCGAAAAAATCTTAGCTATTTCTAGTGAAAGCCTCTCTCTCACTCTCTTTTGTTTTATTCCTGCTATAGATTTTCAAGGCAAATATGCAGTTACACAGTAATAAAAGTGATAATACTGCACCATGAGCAATGAGAACCCACCATTTCATCTGGACAACATGCAAGAGTCCAGATTCTTCTCTGAGGTGTGGGTGTGGTTATGCCCTGACCCAAACCCTAATATAATCCACACCTCTTAAGGAATTGTGAATTTTAAATACCACCCTGTGACACCTGAAGAGACATGTCTCTCTAGTAGGCTTCCACCCTCCATATAATCCTGTGCAGACTTAGCAACTTACATGCATCAAAATGCATCAACCCTATAAAGGGCTCTACAGATGTCAGCACGTGCAGTCAATCTCTCTTTTTTTAAGTTTTATTGGTCATTCATACCTCACCTGAATCTTCACCTTGGCTTGGGTACTTTTACAGTTCCCGTCTCCAGCCTCAGTTCACTAAGCTCCACACTGGTGGGCACCCAAAAGGCCAAGTGACTCATGCTTATCACAGCACATCAACAAGTCCTGAGCTGTGTGCAGGGTCAACAGCTGCTTAACCTGACTGCTGCACCAAACAGGCCTGCTGCAAGGAAGCAGTCTTTGTTTTACAGACCTCTGGGTGACACTGTTCCGTGCAAACACTAATGGCTTGGCCCACCTTACTGCCAAAGTATTACGGAGGATTTCACCCACAGGGCAGGTACAGGCACACCATCGACACAACCAGGCTGCAAGCTGCAGCTCTGTGCTCGCTTCCCGACTGTCCTTACTGTGAGGAAGAGCAATGTGTTTGCTTAACTCCCCTTCATTGACAGTTAGGTGAACTTCATCATGCTTAAGAGCATTTAACTCTTTCACCACGGCCACACGCCTGCCATGATACCAGTGTCTGGTGTCACTGAAGAACAAATCGTATTTGCCCATTTTACGAGCAAAGCATTGAGGTGCTCCCAGACTTAGCTAAAACAAAACCCATGAGATAGACTTCTGTTGCACTTGCAAGCCAAGAGGCTTCTGAAAAACAGTAAAAATGTAGAACTACAGGATATGTAGAGACTATGACATGAATGTCTGGGGAGCTAAAAAGAAACTGTGTAACCAAAGGGTCCTGGTGATCCCCAGGTAAGATGCAACCAAAGGAAGGAACAACAGTTGTGTAAATTTTGGTGGACAAATCGATTTTCCCGCATAATAACAGCTTCTCCTTATAATACTGCATACAATCAAGATCTCACCATAAGAACATTTTGAATGAGATGATTTTGTTTTGATGGAATTGAAAATATTTTGACACTCCAGAAAGAAGAGATATGTCAAAGCGGTAATTAATTGTCACTCGTAGAGAGATATCCAGGGCTGTAGTTTATTTCGTGCTCTACAAATAAAAGAACATTTTAAAAAACGGAGAGCTGAAATTCTACATTGTGTACTACTTCTTTTCCCAATGATCAGTGACAGTAAGTTCAAACAACTGAATGACCAAACCACCTGAGCAGCCTGAATACCTGAGCAGTACTGGTACTCTTTGATACAAGTGATGTCTGATTCTGAGATGACTTTCATAATTTAAAAAAATATATTCTTAAGGTAAAATTATATTCATCTCAAAGGATCATTCAAATTACAGTTTCCAAACATTCATGCAACTGACATGCAGGAATTCTACTGAAATAAAAGCCAGTTGTCCAGACGAAATGCTGGTGGACTATGAACTAGTGGTGGCTTTATTTATAGCCTATAGCATGTAACCAGCTGAAAAGTATGACGATAGAGAAGAAAGACTTGTTTGGGAGGTCATAACAGGGAAACAGAGCCAGAGGATTCTAAAATCACAGCCACAGTGTGAAAACCCTCTTTTTCCTGAGTTGCTCTGGTTTGGCCGTTTCCTTCACAACATGGGAATATCACGAGTCCTGCAAAGCTACTGCTTGTAAAAGGCAATTAAGCAAAATATACTACTATCATTGTTTTTTGTTTTTTAAAGTACTGGGAATGTTAGTTTTTTCCTAAACGTTTCAACTAGCAGTGCCTGAACAAATACTTAACAAATAAACCCATTCTTGTCTGTATCAATACATTCTCCCCTTCAGCTGGAGAACACAGACAGAAGTATGCATGGAGTTTGATAATGATATCAAACATCTCTCTGATCAAAGAGTGACTGTCAAAGAGTTCACGGCTGAACCTCCTGCTTCTCTTCAAATTGTTGTTTGCCTATCTGAAAGGATAGCTAGATTTCAAGGCTCTGTTTTTCCAGCTCATGAAATAATTGGAAATGTAATCAGGCAGGTAAATAATAAAATTATGTAATTTCTTTGCTAAAATTGAAAAATTTTACAATCCCTTGTGTCTTCAAATGGTAGCTGAGAAATGAAGAGTGTTGCTCAGAGTTTTACCCGTAAATCCCGTCTGCTTACACACTAATTTAAGGCTTTCTTCTGATTTGGCATTTCTATTCAGACAATGCCATGGAAGCCAGCCAGCCTGTAGAGAGAGCCCCAGATGAAGTAACAGCTCTATTATCCAAAATACACTGGAATCTTCAATGATTATTTTAACAAAAGCAAAGTCAGTAAAGGGAAACTTCATTGGTTTCCACTTCATGACAGAGAGAGATTAAAAAAAATAAATCCACTAGCATTTGCCAAATAGAGATGGAAACTATTAGGAAAAACAACTTCCCATTCAAATGGGTATTACAAACAAGAGGGCATAAAAACAAAAGGGAAACTAAAAGAAGAAATTGACAATATGACATTACATGCTTCAGACAAAATATGACTGAGTGAATTTGCTTCTGAGTAAGTTTCACCACAGAAAGAGAAAACAGAAGATGGCATTCAAAATAATTTTTAGAAAGGCATAAGAAAACATGCATTCCTTACCCATTCTGTATAGCAGCTGTTGGATCGTAAGTCAAAGCCATGCCAGCCTGCACATAGTTAGGGAAGAAAAACAGATTTTTACTATTACTGCAGGGGAAAAAAAAAAAAAAAAAGACATTAAACATATTCTAAGCCAATATGAATAAAAACTGAATGCAACTTAGATGGAAATCTAAATTCTCCAGGGAAGCTCAGATGGCCCAAAGCAGCATGGACAGATTGGCTACCTTCCCTGCCAGAGAGCTTCCTGAGAAAAAGATCTGTCCAGTACGTTGGTTGTCATCTCTCCGTAACTTTTATGGCAAATGGTGGTTTTGTTGCACCAGTGTCAATTAATAACTCCACTGGGATCAATGCATTTACCTCCGATTGCTCACTATAACAACAGAGGGCCAAATCCTGCTGTTGCTTGTGAGACAGGTAGCTCATGAATATTCTACAGCCAACTCACGAGAGCTTCTCGGGAAGGAGCCTCATCTTTCCTACAAAGGCTACACCCTGCAGGACCCCAGTCTACCATTTTCTTGGGCTGTCACCCTTACTTACAGTTAATTCATTACCATGAGACACGAAACAAAAGTAGAAGGGCTGTGAAGCAGAAAAGACAAAAAAAAAAAAAAAAAAAAGTGCTTGAGCTTTTGAACAAGGCTTCTAAAATACTTCAGAGGTCTGGACAGCAAAAGAATTTGTTAATGGGCTACACAGAGCCTTTCAACTGCCGTTCACCACCAAGCAGATGGTGACCTGTGTGAAAGGACTTGGCAGTGTCAAAACAGCGTCCAGTTAACAACCATCACCGCCGCCACCGTTCCGGACATACCCACAGCTACTGCAGGAAAAGCAGGGAGAGGGCAGGGCTGGAGACTGAATTCCCTGCTCCACCTTAAGCTTCAGGACAGCAGCTGGGGCTGTGCAGGAAGGACCAGCTTTTTCCCCAGTGTTTACTTGAATATGGGGAGCTGACAATCTCTCCTCCTACATACTGCATTTGCTTTGACTTTTAGTCTTCCTTCCTCCACCCTTCCCCCCCCGCTTTGTGAAAATCTTGCCAATGTAAGATACTACCAGGAGATGGAAGACATCTCCCTTTGTGTGGGGTTAGAAGCAGAGAGGAGAGGGCCCCGTTAGCCAAGGTGCTGCCACCTCTTTGGGAGCTGCTGAAAAATGGCCATGGCACCATCCCACCCCAAGGCACTGTATTTCTCTCTGTTTGTCATACAGACCATATGCTTGTTGCCTGAGATATGAGACAGCAGCATTTGCTTCAAGGACAGGTGCTCTACCAAGCATGCAGCAGGGTCTGTGCTCCTGGTGGGAGCTTTTAATGCCCCTGGACCCATCTACCGAAGTACTTCTGAATAATGGCATCTGTCCCCTTCCAGATGGCTGCTCAGACAGGTCAGGAAAGCATTTGGGCTTGGCCAGCTCCCATGCAGGCAGGTGAGCAGCCAGGGTAAATGCTCTGGTGACGAGCAGGCAGAGAGCAGGCAGCACTACTGGAAGAGCCAGGTTAGCCCGGCAGCTGCATGCTGGTCTAAGAGGAGATGGTCCAAGTTCCCAGAGGCCAAAAATAATTTCTGATCTGAAAGGGCAGGCTTCACACTACCTTATGTAGCAAAAAAAAAAAAGTTCATGTCAATATTAAATTTTTATATTATTCTCATTATAAGCAGACACTAGGGTAAATGGTTTGCTTATTGAAAATGCCATTGTTTTAAATAAAATATGTACTATCTCCCAAGCAAAGGATAATTCAGGAGACTAAGGCCAAGAACACATGGCTACTTTTTTAAAATGCATTCATTTCATACAAAGAAAAATAAAAAATGGCTAATTCTGCAAGTTTAAAATGTCAAAGAATCAACTATAAGATGACCCCAACCAATGCTAATTTTGATGTAAATTAATTAGCCTAGAAAATCATGAGGGATGATCTACTTGTTTTTGTATTCTTACGTCTTATACATTCTCAGCATATCATATTGTTTGGTAAGGTTGCATCAATTACTAATGGAAATGTACACAGTTCATCCCAAAAGAGAGCCAATAAAACCTTAATGTCATAAACATTTTTTGTCTGGAATAGATTTTAGAGAAAAAAATCCTCTCTTATTTTCCTTTCTCTTTTTAACACTTGTAAAATTTGTTATTGCTTTCTTTTTATATTCCTGTGCTGGTAAAGAAAACTCAAATAGTATGTACAAGCCCTAGAGGGACAGAAAAATTAGTTCTAACAATTTTAAAAAATAACTTACAATATTCTCTATAAATCAAGGTGTTGACATTTTAACATCTCATCACATGTCTACTCAATACTAAGAAAAAATACCCTTATAATTCCTTGGGAAAGGAGAGATCCAAGCTTTCTAAATAAGGCAGTTCCTAGGTTATAGCTGCCTGGATCAGAGCTCGCTATATCCCACAGCTCGCATTAATGTGACCTGGAGACAAAGTGGCAACAAGGGAAGGGGAGGGCTGGGAGGAAAGGGGAAAACGAACAGTTGCTCGTATTTTAGTTTCTTTGACATAAATAAGAATGAGGGTGCAGAAAGGATGACTTGCAGCAGCTTTTTCACTGAAGCCCTAACAACGCTCAATGTCCACAAGACGTGCAAACACATGTTTACGCTGCCTTCGGTTACCTGGATTATGGATATTTGAGCACATGGTTCTGCACAGGTCCTCAGCCCACCCTCCAGCCCCACCGCGCCTCTGACCTGTGTGTGGGCACGTGCAGACAAACCGCACATGCTCCATTCTCTATATATTAGCATCACGTCCATTCCTGATCGTTGGTGCTAGGAATAAGTGACACTGTGGTGGGCCTGCCAAGCACAAAATACGAAAGGCTTGACACTCATCTCCTTATCTGTGCTCCATATCCATGCTGCATGGTGACAGATTACCAGAATCTGTTCAAGAACTTCAGCAGTGACCACTATAAATATCACTACCACACTTGCCAGTAAATGAAAAGTTTCACATCAGACAAATACCACACAGCATGCGGCAATATGTACATATGGTATACCACCTACAGTTTGCCCAGTAATATTGCTAATATCCCCCATTGCTGAATAGTATTAAACAGCTGCTATTTCAAATAGCTGCTAACAGAGGACTATTTACCTCTTTCTCATCAAGTTGTGTAATTCCTCCCTACAAAATTATGCTGGCTGGAAGCCCAGGAGAGGCAACAGTTAGCCTGGACCAGTGAAAGATTTATGGTCTGAAGCATCCTCATTCATTAGGAATAAAAACTGATGAGCAGTAATGACTTACTGGAAAATTGTCTGCACTTTCTTCCATAGCACACAAACAGGAATTCCAAAAATACCAAATACAGAATATTAGGGCTGGCCTCAGACTTCCATGTGACAGAGGTCCAGCTTTGTCAAAACCAAAACTGAATATAGCTAACTCTGTGCTTAATACAGTATTAACTATACCAAGGCACTGGCTGATGCCTCTGCAGCAGTCCTCTGTTGTGCTGAAGAGCATTTTCTCCCAGGTCTTTTCATCTATTGTTTTGCTGATGTTTCAGTGGAAGGACAAGACCTTATTCCTCCTTCCGATAGTGACACTTCTGATGAAGTGCACCTGAGAAAGCAGCACTGATGAATGCCGCTTTAGGAAAATATTTGTCAGATAATTCTCCTACGATGGAACAACTGAACCACAGAATTTTTATGCCGCTCAGCCAGATAATGGACATACACTCAGCTACTGAATGAAAATCTTGCACTTCTTCAACATACAATCCCTTAAAGTAATACTAATACTAATACTAACAAAAAAGGATAGCTGCTATCAGCCCCACACATGATAATAAATAAAGACCATTCTCAATGATTACTCAACTGGTCTGTTCAGAATGTCATGTGACAGAGAAATAACACCATCTCATTTGAAATACTGATTTTTTTAAAAAGACTATTTAAACCATATGTGTCTACGTACTGTTTATTTTTACTGAAGTGTCTGAACTTAAGACAAAGGAATGAAGATTTTTGTTATTTTGTTCCTGCAGTTTTCTAATTATTGACATTGGTGAAGAAAGAGATTCTAGTAACAAGAGACCCTATCTACACCTTTCTTTAAATTTCAGGTCTTCAATAAAGTGCGAGGAATATCAGAAAGCCTCTGGAAGGCTAGGATTCCCCCAGTAAGTTTGAAGGCCTTTGTTCAACACTTTAACATGCAAAATTTTCCATGGGCAAAGACAAGGTGTTCTGTTTCTGTCCCCTCCCCCTCTTTGTTATGATTTGAACACAAATGAGCACATTTGCTTCATTAAAAAGACTCTTAGACCATCACATTTGCATAGCTTATGTAAATTGGATTTGCAAATCTCACAAAGAAATGATTAAGTTGCGGAGTGATTATAAAAAAATAAATTATCACATCTTCAATATCAGGTGAAATAAGGCAGGTTTATTTCTCTTCCAAATCTCTGTGAAGTCTCACAAGAACCTTTATCAGTCCAGTATCTGTCTTCCAGCAATCACAAATACCTATAAATGACCAAATTTTAGGTTGTCTGATACCTTCTGTGCTGATGGGAAGCAGCTTTCATGAACAACTCCATCAATATATCACCACCTACTTGCAGCAAACAAGTTTTTCCCTCACTGTGTGCAAAAATTCACCAGAATATTGACCTACTACACAGATGTCCTATGCCTGTTCCTCAGAGGGGAATCTTCCACACCATCCCCTTGAACCTGCTCTGGCCAGCCTACGCCTAGTGCTGGAGCACCTGCGCAAAGCCAGGCTGCTGTCACTGCAGGATTTCTTACTGTGCAGGAGGCCACAGCCCCATCGGAAAAAACTGGAGAGACCTACAAATTACAAAGTGGTGAAATCCACTGATACGGTAGGTTTTCCATGCGTAAGGCTCCCGAGGTTTCTCCTCCTTAAGGTGAGATTTGGAAAACCAAGGTTGCATCCTAGGACTCAAGGGATTTCTACGGTGAACCGATGTGGGAGTTAAACCAGAAGACAAGTCTCTCTTCCTCATCGCCTCTGACTGATCCCCCCGTATTTTCACACTGGGGGACTGCCGTCCCAGGGGAATGGGTGTGCTCTTGGCTACTACGGTGGAATCAATTGAAATCTCAACACTGAAATTCCTGGAGTTGTTTTGTTACCACCGCTAATATCTGCCAGGCATCACAGCACAGGATCTCTCGGGCCCTGACAGCAGATAGTCTGACTGAAACACCTTGTTTCAGGAGGAAGTGAGAGGAGGGGAAGAAGCCAACAACCCAAATTAGATTAATTTAAAATACTGATTTAATAAAATAAGCTCAGTCACCAGTAAAGTTAACTTGGCAGATTTCCTTCCTTTGATTATTCACACAGTTCTGTCAGAAATGTTCCACATTGTTAGAAAAAATTCTGAATTTATTTCTGAATAAAAACCACCTTTCCTTTTTAGAGGAGAAATCTAGAATGTTAATGTGACACCTCTTAAATATATAGATGCACATGAAAGAAACGGAGCATTTCCCAGTGATGTGTGCTCCTTAAGGAAGTTCTAAGAAAAAAGTGGTTGTAGAGGGAAAGTATGTAATATTGAGGTCAAACTTGGGAAGTGATTCATGAACCTCAGAAGGTCAGAGGTTGAGCTGATAAACACAATGGCAAGTTCAGATACCCAAATGCATGACAAGAAGCCCTTTTTGTCCTACAGAACGGGACTGGAAGTCTGATCCACACAGCTTCTGTTCTTGGGGTCGAGTCACTTTGTTCCCACTTCAATTTATCTGATGAATTTAAAGATAAGTGCTGGAGTTTACAAAAGTTAAAAGGGAAAAGAAGAGGATAATACCCTCCTTACAGGGACATACATAATAAGCCAGAATCATTCTGTGTTCACAGCCAGCTCATAAATTTAACCTTGCCATCTTCAGGTCCATGAACCATCTGCTTTTGGGGATCTGGCACACCCGTTTTGCCATCAGTCTGATCCAGTGTTAAAGCAGCTGTGGATTACAGTCACATCTGCACGCTAAATATGTGTGTTACAGTGAGCTGGGAAGACTTCCAGGGACGGCTTGCAGTGCTACTGAAAATGACAGCCCACCAAATATCTCTTTGAGATACAGCAGAGTGTAGAAAAAGATATGTCCTTTTCCCCTGTCTCCAACATCTGTTCATTGTGCAAAAGAAAACACTGTTGTAGCAGCAGTTTGGAGGAAAAACCAACTGCAAGAAAATCTCTGGGGCAAATGGCATGGCATTTTTCACTGTAGAAGGAAATCCAAAAACAAAATGAAAAATAAGAAAACTAATCTCAGAGACAAGGTACAGTCCTGATTCTATTTAACCAAACCATGGCCCTGTTTATGAGTAAAAATGGTCCCTTTTAAAATCCTGATTTCAGGTACAGTGATTGCATATAGGTCATTATTTTAAAATACTTCTCTGTTTTATAAGCTCAAAATCCAACCATTTAAACTGGTCTCTGGTATTTGTGCCACTTAGGCATCTTTCCAAAACATTGCTCACAATGACAGCATCTTGTGTCATGAGGAAGTTTTAATTTGTTGCTCTGTATCTTTTAACTTATTGCCAGTTACCTTTTTCCCTTCTACTTTCTCCTTCTGTGTTGAACCTTCAGGTTCAATTCCTCTCTTTGCTAAACTAAGGTTTTGCTGAAAATAAGCATGCAAAATACTGACCAATGTCTAACTCACACGCATGCTAAATACACAGTAAATGTCTTTGTGCATGGTTTGCATATGAGGGTACTACTGCATACCTGGACAGGCTTGGAAACTGTCTCCCACAGAGAAGAAAACATTGTTTGTCTAGGTATAAAATGCATCAGCCCTGGACACTGTGGATTATGAAACACAACTAAGTAGTAACTATCTCCTTGGAAGCATAAAAATACATCTATGTCTGAGTTATAAATGGGCCTGGCACAGATAATCATTTCTAAATGCCTGCTGTTGGTACAGAAAGGATGACCAGCACCAGCATCAACTGCTTCAGCCCTTCACTGGTACTGACTTTACAAAAAATTGGGAAGTCTCTCAAATTACCTATTGTATGTTTTTCTCTCTAAATCACTGTTTGCATTAGACAAAACTGTAATGAGTAGCAGATAAAGAGAAACTGTTAACAAAAGCAACATTCCCAAACTACTAAGTCATCTTATTTTTTTAAGAAAGAATTAAAACCATGTTTAATTCTTCAGACATTTCAGCAACTGATCTTCAAAGAAAACAAAGGAGAAAGGAGGAAAGGAGGAAGAGAGGGAAGGGAAAGAAACAGAGGTTAATCTCTTGGCTATTTAGAAACAAAAAATGTAACCAAGATTACAGAAGCAAGAAAGCAACCAACAGAATTATTGGTGGCCATTATTAAATATCGTTTTAGACATCAGACCAAATTCAATGACAAGGGGGTCGCATTCAGTGGTGCATGTTGCTGTTGTGATATATACAGCAATACTGTAATGGTGATAGTGTCTTGCAAAAAGATTATGCAAATATTTAAATGGTCCAAGTTTCACAGAAGCTTGCAAATGAAGTTATCAAAATTTTCAAAATACTGTGATTGTAAAAATCCCCAACTTAATCAGTTTGGGCTGACCATAACCAGAAAGGCTACCATTTCTAGAACTGTAAACAATAATAAGCTTTGGGCTGATGCACAGCGATTTCATTTGTTTTCACTTTGTGAGATTTCTCTCTTTCTACCAGATAAATTGCAAATAACCACTCTCTTGAATACACATATCAAAATATTTATTTCTGAATAACCAAAATGAAGTTTCAGTAAACCTGAAACAAAAGATTATGTTGTAAAATTTAAGTTGCAGTTTTAAAACCAGTCCAGTCCGATCTCAATTTGTAACTACTGTTGATTCCCCAGATATATTTTCAGCTAATGGTAATTTTTTTTGAGATATGTCACTCACCTCTGGACTTGTTAACTGAAATTCAGAAGTAAATCAAAATAAATATTTTACAATCAGAATTTGAATCTGATTAACCTCGACCACCATCTCAAAATGGTCTTGTCAGGGAGGTTCAAAACAGAGTGCTGAATGAAACCAGTGTGACTCAGGAAAAACTAGCCTCAAAAAAAGTAATTGGACTTTGTGCAGCAATCGTGTCAGTTATTAGGTCAGAATTTCACTGCAAATATTTCCAGCATTTGCAAGTTTCACTGTACATTTATTGCACCTGTATGTTAGATACCTAATTTGACAGCCTTTTATAAAGCCATCAGTAATCTAAGCTCTTGGCTCCTTAGTCCAGAACTGGTCAGCCATCACAAATCCTCAGTTAATTGCCTCAGTAAATCTGCTGAGTATTTCCTGAGGCTTCAAACAAGAGTGGAAGAGTAAGGACAGAAAGTGCTACTCGAGGTCAGGAATTCTGCCCTGGTTACAACTGGCCAAGTGACCAAATACCGAAAAAAGACCTGAAAAGCCCTAGAGAAATTCAGTGTATTGCTAAAGACCTGACTTCAAAAGGTAAGCCAATTTAAGAGCTAACTAAAACAGTTCTATATGGTTATGACGCAATCTACAACAATGTATGATAGGAATAAGATTTTCTATTACATTCTGCAGTATGGCCTGAGAACTTCACCCAAAAGAAGTAATCTTCTCCTATAAAAATCCCCAGAAGCTCTCCATCAAAGAGCGTGAAACCTCCAAGAACAGCATGGCTGGAGAGGCAGCGCTGCGGCAAACTTGCCCCTCCGCGCTAGATCTCCTGCCGTTCCCCCCCCATGGCGGAGTCCCAGGCACAGCTGCCTGTTCCCTACTTTGCATGCTCAGATCTGAGGCCAGCGACAGAACCGTTAGTGGCATTTCCCTGGGATCAGCCTTTCCGAGCAATAATCCTCACGCACGCTCAGTGTTAACGCTGGTTAAACCTCAGAAGTTTTAGAAATGCCCTTCACGTAAGTATTGAAGAATGCAAAGGCTTATCTGAACAATAGCCAAAATACGTCTTGGTCTAGATGCCACAGGATATGGCCAGGGTGGAAATACTGAGGGAGTAATCTCCTGGACACTGTTTCAATGCTTTCCTTTGGGGAAAAAACAAAGAAAAAGCAGAGGCATGGGGAATATGCCCAGATCCCACTTGTCATCAGAACTATGACACTTGTCATATATCAATTATTCCTCACTACTCACTGCCTGTTCTTTTTTAAAGAAATTAAAGTTGACAGGAGTAATTGGAAGAAGGTTACCCAAGCGCAGCTACACAGAAAGCAACTGAACGGTGTATCATGCTTAGAGTAAGATCACTAAAGGGCAAAGAGTTAGAAAAACCCTACTGCATATAGAGTATAAGAGTAATTACACAGAAGGATTTTACATTGGAAATAAGAAAATTGCAACAGTGGGGAAGAAATGCAATGAATGAATGACCCTAAAAGAGAACATGAATTCCTGTCTTTGATGCAAAAGGTATCAACCAGATGTTAGTAAACAGAGAAAATCTAACAAAATCTAAGAAAACAGAACACATTCCTAGTCTGAAATATTTCTGAGTTTGGATCTTTACAATCTTTCCACATTTGTAGATTATACCATGACAACAGCTCTGTAGTTCTTTGTGAACAACAATAAGGGATGATGGCTTCCAGCCCTGAAAACTAGTTTTTAAATGTTGATACTATGAACACAGCAACCACACCCTGCCTCTAGGCCACAGGGATATCACTGTGCTTAATATGAGCCACTCCACTAGCAGCAAATGGACTACGTACAACGTAATAAGCTGATGCCCTGAGGCCATAGGCATAATGGTGCCTTGCTGGCTTTAACTTTATATTCTCTTGTTTATTGATTTGAACTGAAGGAAGTATAGAACAGTGGAGATAATAGCTGTGATGGTATTTACTATTTAAATGGGGATTTAGAGGTCTTTAAAATATGGACTGTTGACTTCCTGAGGGTTCATTATTGTCTCCTATATATAGACCTTTGTTTCAACCTCTGTATACAATGACCTGAGTCTACTGCTGAAGCACTTGTGCACTTGTTCCTCAGTACATCCTTAACATGACAAACCATAATAGCTCCTAAGAAGATGTCTCCATTTTTTGAGACATACGACACAAGAGACTCCAATGAACCTTTGGACACTTCTGCAATCTCTTGTAGCAAATGTGGTTGTCACACTGCCCACTTTCAGCCCACAAAGCTAAAAAATATTCTGGAGCATTACTGTTGGAACAGTGTACAACAACCACCTTGCTGGAGGGAAAAATTTCTATCCTGTCAAGAGGCCTTTCTGTTTTAGGAGCTCACCGATCGTGCTAGAGTGTATATGTCATAAGCTAATGGTCCAAAAAGTATCAGCTAGCAAAATCAAGTAGTTACAAAAAAGCAGAAACCCTCTAGAAACATATAACTTAGAAATACAAATTGTTTTCTTGTCTATTTGCTTTGTAAAATTGAAGTAAATACAGGAAAACCCAACAAACAAAAAATCCAATCAAAAACAACAACAAAAAAGAAAAAATCCCAACAAACTTGTATTCTAGTGGGTCACAATTGAGCAACATACTTTTTTTTTCCCTTGAAGTCTGAATCACAAACACAAAGACTAGGTGTTTAGGATAGAAATACTTGTAAGTCCTTCAGCCTTCGTAGCTATAATCATGCATAAGAATGTACTATGACCAGATCTACCTTAATCATTCAAGTGTCTTTATCCTATATAACAGTCAAGAAGAGTAAACAAGCTCCTGAAGAGTCAAATAAATTCCTTCCTTATTTCACCCACATTTGGAATCACTTCATGTACACGTACACAGAAAGGAAACTCCAGTAACAGGCTATTTGTAGCAAAGCAGAAAGCAACCATTAGATACTTCTTTTTTTAAACTTTGTACACACGATGGAGCTGAGGCTACTATAAACTGTTTTGTCTTGGACAGACTGAAGAGCCCAGCTCAGCTAACCTTTTGGAAAACTTTTACAAGGCCATACATTTGGATGTGCAAGAGCATCTCTCCCTTTTGTAAAAACCCACCTAATCCCTGATGATGTTTTATCAACGGGAACTATATGGAGGAACTAACACTGTTGAGTTGCTTAAGTGTAAATCGCTTGGGGTATATAAAAGGTATACACGGTGCTGATGGCACACCAGTAAGAGAATACTGGGCTCAGGTCCGGCTGCAGAGTGTTTGTGGTGGTGCAAGCCTGCGCACAGTTCCACAGCTCCACACCAAGCTCTGAAATTCTCTTTTCCTGTAACTGTATGCCCCGCATGTTATTTTAAGCCTCCCTCTCCCCCCCTGCTTACATACCTTTTTCTGTGTGAAACTATTCTATTTTGTGTGCAATCTGATTTCTTCGTAGGCCTGAAAGGTAGACCTCCAGGTCTGCAGTTGACTTCTGCCAAACCCCAGGAAAATAATTGCCGTGTGGCACTTACCTCTCCTTCTCTGGGCCACGGCCTTCCATTCTGTGTGTATTTGCTTTGATTCTGGCGCTTTTTTTGCCCTCCATCAGCAAATTTGCACAGCAAAGGCTCAGTGGGGGCTGTGAAGACAAGAAACCCAGTCTATATTAGCATCCTCCCCAATGAAAGTGATTATACCAGCAACAGTAGTGCTTTGTAATACTGATCTTTTGAAGTAAAATCTTGCCTTCTGCAGATATTTTTTGCCTCTTTTAGCCTTGACTCCACTGGCAGCTGTTCTTATTAACTAAGCTTCAAAAAATATATACTGGCAGCCCTTAAAAGAATTTAGCAAATATTGTTGAAAAAATAATCAGCCTACGCAGAACGTTAAGTTGCTGTAGTGGAATAGTAAGAGTCAGGCATTAGTTCCAGCTAAGTTAGACACGTATTCATGACGAGCATTAGTGCAAGGATAAACACTGCTTTACTAAAGCAGCTTTCTGTTTTTATTGTAAAAACTTTGCAAGAATCTGTTTAAGTTTTCTCACTATTTCTGTGTTTCTCAGCACCCACGCCTTTACAATAAACAGAATGAAACAGACAGTTTTGCCAAGCACAGTCCAATTAGCTTTCTTTTCCTCTTAACTCCTCTTTTAAGCAAGCTGGCAGCTGAGGAACCCCCTTTCCTCTCCAACTGGATCTTGTGTATGTGAATACAATAGTCGTGGGGGGGGGGGGGGGGGAGCAGAGCTCGGGGAAGAAAGGGTATTTCCAGAGTTGCACACCCCAAAAGGCAGCTCACAATAGGGACCCCCAGTGAAGAAATCACCACACATCAAACGGGTACAACAGGAAGAGAACTTTGTGTCTTGGGATCTTTTCCCATCTACTCAGCTTTTAACAGCTTCCTAAAAAATATTTTAGAACTGTAATTAGCTTGCTGGTGGGAGCTTGCTTTTGCTGCCTCCTTCTTAAGAGAGGGGCCAAACTCTACCCACTTCATTAGGCGTATGGTAGGATTGTCTATTGTCTACAATAACAGAGAAGTAAACTAATACTGGCTTGGCTGAAAGAAATCTAAAAATGATGTGTCACATCTGAATCTTTTCAGGAATTTTTGGGTTCCCAGGCATGACAACTAGAGGCTAGAATTAATGAACCAGGGGTTTCCATGGAAAAAAGCAAGAAATCTGTTTTTTCCTCCTCATTTCCTGTTTCTGGGAGGCTTGAAATGTCAAAAGAACAGAAGTGCAGGGACATGAAGGAAATGTTGCAGTAAGAAGGTTAGTCAACTTGCTGACTTTCATATTTGTAATAAAAATTACGATTTGGTTAAAGGCTGAGATAAATTCACATAATATTAAAATAAGCTCACCTCCCCCAAACTCTTAGTTACAGCCAGCTCAAAAAGGGTCCGAAAGTGAGAACTGCGATCACTTGAAAACTGCAACCAAGGAGCAATGCACATAGAGGATCTCACATCAAAACCACAATTTCTCATCGGGACAGCATCACTTTGGCTACTTCTGAAGCTTTAACAGCTTTGTTTTTTCATTACCATTTTACCAGGCTAGTAATTTCCAAGGTCACTAGAAACTGAACTGCAGGGAACAATCCATTATTGGCAGAAAGCTCGACTGTGTGACCCCAGAGGTCATTCCCCACCTCTGACTTCGATTATTGTATCAGATTTTGGTAAAAGCAATGCTCAGCCAACCATTTTAAATTTAAAATAATGAAGGTTTAAAAGCATCCAGGTGGCTATGGAGGTTCTTTCTGCAAATGGAGAGATTTTACAGAGCTGATTGCCCTGCACTTTCACCAGTTTTACTCCACAGCGCGATGCTGCATGATTTCAGAGCGGTTACTTACAATTCACTTTGATGTGACTGTGAGGGAGGAGCAGGTGCTAAGCCAGCATTAGAGAAAGACCTATTAAACATCACATCTGAAGCTTCAAAAGCTTTTTGTTTTAAGCACTGAACAACTATCAAACCACACACAACACCATTAGGAGGAGCATGTAAAAACCATCCGCACATTGGGTATTTACACATGCCAAGATCATTTGCTAGTGTACACATATGGTATTATCCCATACACTATGATGTGGCTGAGCAAGCTAGGAAGTCATATGGCTTACTACATGTCCTCTCTATATATTAATCAACCACAAATAGGAAGCTGTTGCCATTTCTGGAATACCCATATCCAGTATTACCATCTGACAACCTCTTAGTTGTTAACTTGGGGCCTCCTAAAGTTGACTGAGATTGAACAGAAATGCCAAACAACCTTAACCCCCTGCCCCCATCCAGAAAATATGTGAAAAACATTGTACAAACTTTTCAGGAGGTAGGGAAGAAGATGGAAAAGGACAATGGTACCGTGGCCTTCACAGGTAAGTTTCTGCACAGGAGGTTATATTCCTCTACAACAAACTGAGGGGAACTCTGGAGAAAGAGTTGATCTGTGCTGTTCAGCATTAACATAAGCAAGAAGATCAAAAGAAAATGTTCTGACAGGAAGACAGAGTCCAGATAAGATGGCTTTGGGGGGTTGTCGTTTGCTGTTTTGTTTTTTTTTAAACACAGGCATATAGCTTATTACATCCAGCAAGACAGAAAATTATCTTATTAGCTCTGAAGTGGCGTAGGTCTTAATGGTTTACGACTGGAAACAACTATGGTAACCAACCTCAAAATATAAAGAAATCAAATTAATCTCTCTTCCTTCAGGATATAAGGTAAAGTGGAACAGAGTCTTAGGAGTTTAAACATGTTGATCTAAGTACACAGAAGAACTCAAATATCTGGTTTACTTCAGCCCTCTCGAAATCCCTTCTAAGAAAGGTTCTCTAGGCTTTGCAAGATCAGACATGAATAGTTGACATTAGTACTATCATTCTTACTAATCAAAAATGTAACAACAGAAGGTACTGGAAAGAGCATATCCTATTCCATTATATCAGCAAAACTATTGCTAAGTAGAATTCTTTTTTAATGGTTTCATCAAATGTCAGAAGTGCTTTAAAAATAATTATTAATAAATTTACATCAGACCAGAAAAAAAATCACGATTAGGTACTATGGTTATCAATTAAAAAAGAAAATATTTAGGAACTATTCAAACAATACCAAAATTACATGAATAATAATCAAGACACTGCAGCAGAAGTGGGATTTTTTACCCCCAAACACTTCAGAATGAGAGGAAAGAAAAAGGTGACTCTTTTAAACATTTTCTGCTTTAATTCTCTTCCATTCCTGACAGACTCTCTTCAATTTATGAACTGAATTTTTACTTTTCTCATTTTCCTCTGTATGACCACAATGACTGGGGGAAAAAAAAAAAAAAAAAAAAAAGCAGCAGCCTGTGTTCCTGCCTCTACTCTCACCTTTTGTACCTCTGACTTAATAGAAAATGTAATCTGGATATCTGTAGATGTTCATATTTTGAACTGATAAGCACATCTTTTTATATGGTTCCTGACATCTTCAAAATTTTGAGCATGTGTGGTATTTTGAAACATATCTAGAAAATGTACTGTTGGTATTTTCCTGTCAGAGAAGTGAGAATTGATTCATTTGAGACAAATTTCAGGCTATTCCATCCTGATAAACTCTTCAAGATAGAAGGCACTGCTCTTTCTTTGCCTTCTACCTGACAGTAACAAACACTAATACCAAGAATAAATAACAGCTTTAGCCTGAACAAGGTTCATTAAGCCATAACACATTTTTCAAGAAGATTTAAATGCTTGCTGTAGTTCCAATCCAAAGCCTGCTCCAGTTAAGACATAAATAGCCCTGAACTTGGCTTTCGGTCCTGAGAAGGAAGTGGGATCAAATTGATAGTGCTCCTAAAAAGCATTTGCCAAGATATTCAGGGCTGCTTTAGAAGAGGGCAGTAGCTGCTAGTGTTCCAATTCTGTTCCCATGGAAGTCAATGGCTAAAGCCCTATCTCTCTTCAATCAGGCCCTGAATTTAGTCTAAGAGTTCAGTGGAGGTGGAAGAGAGAGACTGGTTTTATGTCAATCAAGCCTGTCGATATTGTTGAGTTCCCTTAGGAGATCAGCTTCTCATGCTCCGCTACTTTAGATGGACAGATTGCGCGGACAGACTGTGCAGACAGACAGCGCTGAACTGCCAAAAAGGCTGTTACTATCACCAAAAGCAACACTGGTATTTAACATAGGACAAAACCTTTAGATGGAAGAAGATGGGGATAACAGTGCCCCCTTCTCAAATCTGGCAGCCTCTTTGAAATGTTCCTTCTCTGGAAAGCAGCTTCAATTAAATTGGAGAATTCAACAAAAAAAGCAAACTTCTAACTAGTTCTGAATACATAATATCCTTATTCTTTCATTGATCGGAAGGCAGATACACTTGAGCTTCTACATATGCAAAAATGTATATATTCATGAGCATGTGCTTCATAAAGGAAGATGAAAGCTGTCATTTGCATTCAGTGAATCTTCTTCATTATTTCAGGCACTCTGAAACTTTTTCTATCTTGAGAGTTACTGAAAAAAGCTTGTCCTCCACAACTTCCAATTCAGTTGTATAGCATCGTCTGTCCAGCAATGGCAAGAGCTGCATATATAAAAAAGTAATAACAAGAACATATTCATGTATTTTAACTGCTTTCACTATGAATATTTTTTAAGACAGAATATTTTTTCAGGAATGTCAGGAGGAGTTTAATCTCTTCTTCTCATCTTGTGCAAAAATGAAAGTAACATTTTCAGTAGACAGCCTAGCAACAAGTGCATTGTGGAAATTCATATGGGTCTTTAAACAACTTCATTTTGTTAATGTGAAGAAAAATGATGAGAAAGTCACTGGTATATCAATGAACGGCTAGTGCACAGTCAATGATCTTTTTCAAAGTATGTTTTTATGAGAAAGCTGGATTAATTTATTTTTCAGCCTTGGCAAACCCTCCTCCACAATAAAAAACGGAGCAGAACCATAATTGAGTTCACAATTACAGCAAGCAACCAAACTGATCAAGCTTTGATAACTATTTTTCTTCTTAACTCCCTTTCAAATTATTTTGTTAACATTTTCATGTTCAAATCACACAGGATACCTGCTTGAAACATCCATGCAAGAACCAACCCCTTTGTCTGCCACAGATCAATCATTTTCAGTCTTTAAGAAAAACTTCATCCTATGGTAACATCAAAGCCACTTTGTAAGCAGACCTGTTTACTCGTGCAGTATTTCAAAGGGAGACATGAGACAAAAAAGCTCTAGAAGCAAGGCAGGACAGAGCAAGTTCAAGTTTTGATTCCATACCTGGGCTCAGAATGATGTACCCGGCAGGACTACAGTCTTTACAGAACCATCAGTTTATTTACAAAATGAATTTTGCTGTTGCAAGCTTTAAAACTGCAAAAGTTTCAGGACCCCATCAACAGAGCAAATCGCCCTAGTGAGTCCACTGGCTTCTAGGAAAGTTCTGTCACATGGTACTTATCCATCCCAAAATCACAAATACACAAAACTCAAACTTCAAGGAAGATTAGAAAACACAACCATAGCTATTCTGCTCTTGGGAAATGAAGGTGAAGAATTACAAAAGAAGGTAGGTGACACAAAAGGACACGTAAGGGCAATGTGTTACCTGAGTGAGGAAACCACAAGTAATGAAGCAAATAGACACATCATCCTATCCCACATGGAGTTCCTGACTTGCTGAAGGACAGAGTAATACATTTTGTCCCAGAAGCCCACAATACTGGATGTGACATCACAGGACAGACCCTCACATATATACATAGAAGTATCATGAAAACACTATTACATGTCCAAATGATTCCTTGCTGCTCAGTGTTCCTGCAAGAGTCGGTGCTTTTACAGAGGTCAAGCAATATACAGCATACTTGTCCAGTAGGTTCACAGTTAAATTTGACTACGTGATGTTCAGTGGACTTGTACAGCTGATTATGAAAGCAAAACAATGAGTGAACACTGCATTTTAGTTTCTACAACATACCACTTTCACAATACAGTTATAGATATTGGGGAAACGGCTTTACATAAAAGTACCCCAAAGAAATAATCAAGCAAACATCTCTTTGGCTAGGAAAAAAAAAAAAATAAAGGAAGTGATTTACTTTTGATAAGGTGTATTATACCTTAAGTAATTCCCTCTACTTCATCCCTTTGTCTTAAGAAATGGGAAGCAATCCTTTCATCTTTTTGTATAATAATTATTTCTAAAGAGCAAGAATATATTAGAAAAGAAAAAAAAAAAACCCAGAGGAGAAATAGTGCATCAAGCATAAAGTTAGTGTTTCTGTTCTGTAAGAAAGAAATTACTTGGAGCACGTAGAACAACTAACCACATGTATACATTGGAGAAACAGCATGCCAACTGTGAAGCGTGGTCCAGATCTTGTTGCAATCGATGCAAACTCTCCAGCTACTACCTAGAAAAGTTATACTTGATCATCTTGTTGCAAAAGCCCCCATATAAAGATTCATTAGAGCAGATCAGAAACTAGTCTCTTTCTATGAGAAACTGCCACATTAACTTTACAGTTTACTTTTGTTTAAAAATCTATTTTTGTTTTTAAATTTTCAACAGAAGAGCAGATTGGGCGTGCCTGATCCAGGGTATTAAAAAGCTTCATTCCAATGTTGCTGATAAGGAGAAAATGTTATAACTCAATGCGTGATTTTACAGAGATAACGTATAGAACAGATGTTTCAATATGGTGTTCAAACTTAAATAAACTCAATCAAAATAGCAAAGCTAAAATGCAGTATTAGAACAGTGCTGAAATGTTGTAACACAACGGTGTATTTTTATTTTAACAAAGTCAATATCTAAACCAACTCTAGTGCTGGTTCTTTTGGAAAGCATGAATGGATGGGGAGCAAAGCTCATTTATTAACTTTATTAACTAATAAGTAACTAAATAATACTCTCCACCTGGATGTTGGATTCTGCCTTTATTTTAAACAAAAGGCCTGAATCAGAGCTTACAGAAGTTAGAGAGAGATTCTCAGGGGATCCAAAGGAAGTCCAATTTAAATTTGAGATAACTGTGAGCAAGAGCAGAGACAGGCCTGTGAATTTTGCCTGAGAAAGCAGCTTCCTCAAACTTGATGATACAGCAGAGTTCTGCCCTGTTGGAGGTCCTTGGTGTAACACTAAGAAATATCAGCTGTAGTCCATCCTTGGCACCCAGCACTATGACAGCTCTTCACAACCTTTAACTACTGAATGAAAAGGAAGTGGGGTCTTCGAGGAGTGATTTGTTTTGCAGTATTTAAATTTCTCCAAGTGCCATTACAGAGAAAGAGGAGGTGCCTTCACTGAACGACTGTGCAACCAAATCAACTAAGTACGTGCATCCATTTGCAGAAATCATTTCATGTACCCATGTTTAGACCTGAGTTTTCCATGACTTTCAGACAGAACCCAAAACCAACTGAAATTTGGGGCATGTTGTTTTAACATGCCAATGCTAATTACAAAACATAGAATTTGGCTGGGTTAATACCTCCTCCAAAACCCTACTTTGATAGACTCCCTTGGATTCCTGCCTCACTGGAAAAGCCATGTGCCAAAAAATAGAGACAGTATCGCATTTTGAAGAGGAGTACTGGTTACAAGGAACTGAAAGCACTTCACATATTATCTGTGAGATAGATAATAAACAAATACTGGAACGAGTAGATGGCTTTTTTTGTTAAATAAGAAAAGCCTCACACTTGCTCAATCAGCATTGTTAAAAAGTGAATACTTAAGAAACTAACCCACCTTTCCATGTTTGAAGACTTTTTGTGTGGAACTTACGAGCTTCCCTGGACTTCTCTCATGCCACAGTAACTAAGCAAGTTAGCAGTAACTAAACAACCAAGACACTGAAGGAGAAGAGCCTACACAGCTCTTCTGGAAACTATGCAAGTAATTAGTAAAATTAAGATATGGTAATGCAATGGTTTCCTACGAAGATTTTCTCTCTGTTGAGAATGGATGACAAGTGTGAACAGCTTTCAAAGAACAACAACAAAATATATTTTTTCTGGTGTTGTATAGATTTTGCAAATGCTAATTACTGTCTGGGATTCTGACTTCTATGATTTAAAAAGAAAAAAAAAGAAAAAAATAGAGGTTGCTTTTAACGTTTTTATGCCATTGGCTCACTGCTTCAAGAGCTCACTAGACTACGCATGTTTGGGCAGGGGTTGATTTCTCCAAGTGAAATGAAAAAAAAAGTCAAAAAATATTCCTGAAAACATTCTAAAACATTTTGTTGTTTTTCACTGTGAATTCCTAGACCATGACTTGCCACACAGGCACACGCTCCTGCCACGTGTGACGAGGAATTAGGAAGGATCAGGTGAACAATGTCCAACACAAGATCTAGTGAAGTTAATGAGAACACTTTCAATACCTTAAATGGGTTGCGGCACAGGCTCCTAGCCTGCGACTTGAACTGGAGGTAAATATGACAGCAGTTACGCTGGAGTATCTCTTATGAATTTTATTCTCTCTCCCAGCATTTATATTTTCAGTGCCACCACTCAAAAATTACAGGTGCTACTGTTTTATTGGGTCTTTAAACTTAGAGCTGCAATCCCTTCATATCAGTAACAACACATAAAGAAAGTCCTGACAAGTGCTAGTCCGTCATTAGGAAGCAGTTTTCAGCAAGAGAATACAGAGTGAGGTTCTGCTGTCTGACTGTGTTGTCCCTTATCTCAGAGAAGCATTAAAGCCAAAAGTTCCTGCATTGCAGCAGTGACCTAGAGGAGAGTTCTGAGTTGGATCATGTTTTTAAACAAGTAGCACCCTGACTTTTGAGCATTTACTTCATACTGGTGTACCACTTGAATGCTCCTGTTCCAACCTTCACCAGCTGAGCATACCATCCCAGGACTCCAATCTACTTGTAGAAGTTGACTGGAAAAACCTCATTTGCCCTCTAAATGTGAACCCAAAAGCACTCTTTAAATCCCCCTCTGAGACCGCCCTGTGAGCTTTTAGGAAGATTGTACTTCATATACCTTTTTGCCCTCTCCCATAATCTCAGAAGTTATTTTGTTTGGATGAAAATGGAGATCTTGTATTTCTTACTGTTCAATTATTAAGGAACAGCAACAGAGTCAGCTTCATCGGAAAGGCTCAGCGATTTTTAAATGATCTCATGTACCGTAATTTATAATGGAAAATCAGGTACAAATAGTGTGAGATGCTTTCTAGTTCCCCTCTAATGGAAATAAAATGAATCCCTGGTAATGGGTGACCCTACTTGCTTCTGTGGTCACCCATTTTACTTTTTAGTGTTCTCTTTAGTAGTCTCAGGAGAAAAGAGCAAATGCAAAGCTTTTATCTGAAGCTGCTTCTCAAAACAATAGCTCTGTGCTTCTGCTGTAAAATCTATTTTTACTATTCTCATAAACAAATATTATTGATCACAGAGACTTTGCTATTATCCCACTAAGAAAAACTTACTTGCACTGACAGTCCAGAGACAAGATGATTGGAATTTATGCACTACAACGAATTATTTCTGGCTCTGCTAACACAAGGTTATTTCATGTAGCAGTTTAAGTATTTCTTTATTATTTAGTATTGAATTTATTTATCTTAAATTTAATTTTATTAAATCATGTATTACTTTTTATTTATTTATTTAGATAAACCAGAACATTACCATCACAGCATTCTGTGTCTGTGTGACACTGCTAGAACTAAAACTAGAGAAGAGACAATTCTTTTTGAACATACATTGTCAATATACACAAGGAAACCTGGTCAAATGTCTTATGTCAACACAATGTTTTCTTTCCATCAGCATAATGATAATTGCTGTACACAGACATGTATTTTTGACTTATTAAGGTTGAGGTTTGGCATTCATGGCTCACACTCCAACATATGTATACCATTAACGTCTAGAAGAGCTTATGCAAACCAGTGTTGAACTACATGAGGAAAAATGCTTCGATTATGACCATTAACTTATTTAATTCAGACTACCTTTAAATAGTACATTTTGTTTACTGATTGTGGGGAAAGACACATCTGTTGTGCCTTTGTGAACGGTCACTGCAATAAAAAAAATTACCCTATATATAATGCTAACATTATTTGCAGCTCTACTCATAGCATCCCGAGGAGCAGCAGTAGAAAATTCTTACAATAGAAAAAAAGTTTTGGTTTGGGTAAAGATGCCCTGTTCATGGTCAAAGCTGTAACATTACCTTCCTGATATGAGAGCTGAAACAGCGTATTCCTAAAAGCACTGATTACTTCAATGCATGAAAAATGTCTGTGTAAATGAAAAAATAAACCCAATTTTAACCAGCTATCAATCTGTTCAACAGTTTTAAAATATTCAGAAATATTCAGATATTTTTTTCTCAGACTGCCTTATGAAAATCCTTTTATTTAAATCAGTTCTAATTAACACACATTTCAATGACGACCACTGGGTGCAGCAACAAAAACTCCAACCACTTATAATCTAAAACATACCTGAACAATATAATTTTGCCACTACTGTGAGAAAGAAGGAAAAGCTGAAGGGAAAATTCTTTTTATTGTTATTGCCCTTTTTTCATTTTATTCTTCAGCATTCACTGGAAGACATAATGTGCATGCCCTAAAATGAACAAGTTTGCTAGAAGCTAACACACAGCTTTGCCAGTTTCCTCACTTAAATGCAGGAGCACCTTAAAAAAGTGCATTTGACCCTGACTGTGCCAGAACCGCGGCTGGGTACGCGTTACACAGCAGAAAGCATTTACAAGGCTGTGAATGACTGATTCGTAAAGGCAGGAATTCATTTCGCTGTGGTAGAGAATATCCAAATCACACTAAACACCTTGGACAGGATAATTACTGTGTACAACAAAACCTCGCGGCATGCTCTGCCATCTCCTCCTGTAAACAGGCCCAGAGGGAGGGAGGGAATACTTTGAAACCAACACATAAGTAAGGACACTGATAGCCCTTCCCTTCTCCCCAGCAGAAGGGGCGAGCAGCAGCTCAGAACACGGACCGCTGACTACGGGACACACCAAAACCCTTCACAGCTCCAGTTCAGCAGCACTGGCTGCTCCTGATGGCAACTTCCAAGCCCCGAGTCTTCAAGACGGGCTTTTCTGGGCGCTCCTGAAGCGAACATCACTGTTCCTGTCACCAAGTGCCTGTAGGTAGGGAGCAAAGGTAACTGGCATGTATGAGCCAGGAAAGCAAGGAAGGGCCTCGGAGAAAGAGTTGCTTAGTGGCTCCCATTTCCTTGAAGGGCAAGATGGCAGCAAGCCCCTGAAGCATACCACCGCTCCTGCCAGGACATGGAGGCTTTGCACCAGCTTACAGTAAGTCTCTGCCTTCAAGGCACCATTGTACCTGTGATTTCCATGACAAAAAAATGCACAGTGGGTTCACTGGGAATTGTCCAGTAAGTCACCTATTTATGATGATACTTTATCCAAGGGAAAGAAAAAAAAGTGAAATTATAATCTTCTCCCAAGACAGGGGAAGATCTTACTCATACTTCTTGGCTCTTTTCAAAATGTGCTGATGACACCAACACTAAATCTAATGTGTTATGACATAAGGAAAATTCTAACCCCTGCAGCTTAAAAATCCTTTCTTAGCATCTGAGACAATATCCTAGAATATTAAATAGATAACACTAAACTCTTCTGAAATAGTCAGTTGCAGAGCTCTCAGCTGAGGGCAGACAAGGAAGCAAACTTACGTATTAGAGACTGAGTGATAGCCTAATCTTCTTTAACTCTGTGCAATTCATATCTTAGAGGTTGTATGAAGGTCATGCTAGATCCTGCTTTGCAATGGGTCCAAAAATGGCAAAAAAAAAAAATATATATTTCAGTGCTAAGACTGGCAAAGTAAAATTAAGTTCTCTTTCAGTCAAAAATACTGGAATAAGAACAGGAGTGAGACAAGCACAACAAGGAAGAACAGATGAAAAAGAAAAAAAACAAAACAAAAAAGGTATAGAAATAGATGAAGAAAAACACCTTAAGAAAATGAAGGGAAAAACAGGAAGGGAAGGGAGATTCTGAATTGCCCTTGAAAATATTTTAGCTTCACACAAGAGCAAATGCAACTCATGCTCTTCTCCATTTCTGGATGACAACAGAGGTCTTCACAGGCACAAAGACTGCAGTGAGAAAACATTGTAACTGAAAAAGCAAATGACTGGGCTAAATGTCACTGCCTATAGCAAACAGAATGACAGAGGTTTATATAAATTGTGATTTTCTCTGAAAAAAGAGACTAAAGACCTGTTCTGTTGCACTGCGATGACTGTGGATGGTCTCACAGTAATTGTATGGCATCAAAACATGAATGAAAATGGCAAGACTGCAGACTCTCCTGTACACAAAAATACTAAGGCTCTGTTATCAAAGTATCAAAGTCAGTTTAAAAGCTTATCTCAAAACTCTATAGATGATCCAACACCTACATGCCACGTGAGATAAAATTAGTGATGATGACATGAAAGATGAAAAAGCAAGGACCTCTCTTCCAGCTAAATTAGATTATGAGAGACAGTAAAAGTCTCTGACATCAAAATCCAACCATTCTGTAAGGTTCTGTCCCCATTCGGGTGGGATCCTTCCTTGGTCTACAGGCATGTGGACGCAGCCATGGTGGCATTATGAGTCTGTGTGCCACTCTATTTAAAGAATGATTAAACCAAACAGCACTATCAGAGTCTGGCCTGACAAAAGCCATCTCCAGCTGATGTGAAGCAGCAATTTTCTTCAGAGCAAATGATTTCATGAATCAGCCAGCAGGGAGTGACAACATTCTGCTGAAAGTGACTAAGTGTGTGACCTCTGGGTTGCAATTTCCACAAGCTTAATAAGAGTCCATTGCAAACGTGATCACATTTTTCACTCTGCTGTTAACAGAGATGCTAATCTGGCTCTCACTTTCGTTGTTTTTTTTTTTTTTTCTTCCCTTTTCTTTTTCCAGCTTTATTGCTCACAATGTAGTATTTCCCCAGAGACAGAGAACAAAGTCTACTCCATGTTGCTAATAAAACTTGAAGACAGCACAGTACAGTAAGAATTAAAGGGCAAAAACTTTCCTACTTTGAGGAATGTGGCAGGCCTAGCAGAGTCCTCATGGCTTTCTCCTGCCATGAGAAGGCCAGCTCCGTACTGAACTTTGCAACCTGGTGAGAGTCAGACGGACTGAAGTGAGAGTGAGAAAACCTTTTCCAGAACACTTTCTGGTACAGATCCAGAGATGGAAAAAAAAATCCTACCCTCCTGAAGACGGTCAGAAGAGGTACAATTGAGTTTAAATGAAGGGTAAGGTAAAGTCTGAGTAACAAGAGCATGAATCTACCCAAATTTTTGAATGTTCTCCAAATACTTCAGCTAGGATCTGCACACAAATTAAATCTCCAGATAATGAACCGCAACACACTGATGTCAGTATTAATGCTACAAGACTAACACAACTGTTGAATGCTGTACTGCCTTATAAGACTTGATTGTAACTCTGAAACATGGTAGAAAATGGTTTGTTTATACCTTTAATAGCAGTGTTGGGGAGAGGAATAATGGAAACCTAGATTTCATTCAGCATCAGGATTCTAGATGTTAGTCGATCCTAAAAGGAGCCACAACAAATGGTTAAAAATGCTGCCACTGTTGTTCCTATGCAGTACAGTTCCACTCCTTGGGCTGTTACCAGCAGCAAGGACAAAGCCTCGGGCTCTAAACCTCCCAACTGAGAAGGACACACTTCTCACACTGGAGGTAAGACAACCAGTGATACCAAGACTCCTTGCCAAGGGTGGAGGAAGCTTTATTGAACAGGCCAGCATGGACTTGCTGGTGGACCAGGAGATGAAAAATCTGAGATTTCTTTGTCTCCACCGCTGTCTGAGACGCCCAGAGAACTGGACTACTTGGACAGGCACCATATAATTAAGATGCATCTGTCAAGTTGTGCATTCACTGGGACAGTCATATGAGATATCCTCAAAACTTACTGGTCGGCTACATGGTACGTGCCCAGGCTTTTTAACTAGCCTGGACAGAAATACAAACACATGTGACCGTGCAAACACGGTGACCCAGGGGTCAGCCAGGCCTGTTCACAACAGACTGCTTTAGCCCCTGGATAAGCAAAGACGAAAGTGCATTTGGGCAAAAGTTTTTGCTTTTAGGGTGCCTTTGTGTCAAGCTAGAATAACTTTGCATGTTTGCTCCAGGAAGACTTGCTTTACAATACTGGGAAAAAAATACAGTTATTGGATGTGGTCAGCTTGCACCAAACTAGCTTGCTTTTATTATCAGCTTTTACTGAGTTTACATAGCATATAAAATGAACACAGAGCTATCCAAGTTTATATATATTATATTATATATATATATAAAATAATCCTGTATTTCTTATTCCTGCTTTATAATTCCATTCTATAAGAGTCTTCTCATACTAACTGAACTATTAATATTTACATTATGCAACATGTACTAGTGTTGCAGGATTAGGGTACGAGCATGCTTATGTAGTTCTCAAGCTGTGTCATGCCATGCTCCTTCAAGGTAACTTCTGCTGCCACTTTTTGTATACTTAATAATTTTTTTTTACAGTGCTTATCAAAGGCTTTGTTTGCAAACACCTCTCAAGCCCTAATTAATTCATTCTCCCAGTAGGTAGTGAAGTATTTTCTTTGTTTCACAAAGAGATGAGCTGCAGCATGGGGAAAATGCAAGTTGTCCAGTGTCACACAGTCACTGAGTACAGATCTCCTGAGTTCTTGTGCAGTATTTATTCACAAGATAACCTCTCTCAAAGAGCTTTGCCTAGGTGCCCTATTTTCTCAGCCTCACTTCCCACTTCATGCTGTTTCAGGGAAGATCTCTTTCACTGATCCAAGTTTGCAATGCCACTCACTAAAATGCTTTATCAGAAGACAGCTTGATCTACAGTGCTCATGAAAATTGAGCTTGTAATCATAATAAGGACTGGATGCCATTATAGCTGTACATATGTACATTACTCTGTGTGTATTTGTGTCTCTGCACCTAATATATTTACATACACATATCAATGTATGTGCATATTATTAGGTATATGTGGAAAGTTAGCAAATACATAACATTAGAATAGTCAAAGTGCAGTTTTATCTGAAGCTTCAAACAAACCTGTATTATTTACTGTAATATTTAGCTATTCCATGCTCACACTCCTATATCCCTAGAGGGCAATGTCACCTAATAGGTTGTGCTCATGTCTCTGTCATCTTCACATAAAGCCAAAGATGATGCTATTGCACAGACAGAAATAAGTCTGTACTTCGTAAAATTTAATTTAGCTAAATATAGACTTGCCCCTGTTTACTTTCAAGAAGTTCTGCAGCCTGATTTCAAGAACAGCAAAGTACAAAGATTATCCAAAATTTACCTACCTTCACAAACCTCTGGGATTTTCCTACCATGTCCCTGTGTCGAACAGTCTCAGGCACAAATAAAGAGACAGCTCAAGACACTGAGGCCTTGGAGAATAGCATGCAGAAACTTGATTGCCTGCACAAGAGGCACTTGAAGGAAAAACAGAACGGTCATTTTCTTCTCTGCATTTACTGCTTTGCTGCTTTGCAATTAATATTCTTTTTTGTAAAGCCATGTTTCCTGTTGGCAAGGTCCACATCCAACCCCAGGTCTCAGTCCACATTTACGCTCAGCATTGTTCACCTTCCATACTATGCTCTGGCAACCCTGGTGAATGGGGTTTCAGTGGTCTCCTCTCCTTTGCGTATGCAGTGCAACCTCTCACTCCAACAACGATGTGCTACCTCTGAACAGAAGACAGTGTTTGGGGAGCAAAGTTTTCCAGCAAAGCTGCTGACAGTGTGACCTCAAGGGAAGCTGTGACTGTTCAACATCTTTTAAAATCAGAATAATGCCATGTATTTGCTTTATTGATGGACTTAGCCTGGTAGGCTTCTGTTGTTTGCTTCCTTTTTGTTTTAAATGATTGATAATTATTTCACAAATGTCTTCCCCTGACATTTGATTTGCTAGATAATACATAAACATACAGTTTCTAATGGGTTTTCTGGCCTTTTAACCTAATTTCTTTTCTCATTACTTTTCATTTCATTTCCAATTCTGATATAAAATCTATTTTCCAGAAATTTTTTTTGCATGATCTGAAGCTCCGTCGCTTTAATAATGTACAGAATGATATTTTAAAACAACAAAGCCAAGATCAATGATAGCAGAGGTGAAATCAACCTATTTTTTTTAACTTTTCTCTTTCATGTTGAGCTGCTGAACACACACTCCCTCCAAGGTGGTTCCAAAATTATGTTGGAGAATAGTAATTATTTTGTGCATGTGAATCTTTCAAAAAACCCTGCCACATGACAACAGTTGAGCGAGGACAAGCCAAGACAGTTCAGCATAAGAATACATATATTTTTCTGTCAAATACTGTCTGGTATTGTTACTCTTTTGCAAGGATTTATTAGCTAATTAATGATTAGGCAAATCATGGCGATAATTGTTATGAAATGAAAATTACACCCGTTAAATTTTTGTTACACAGAGAGAGGAAATAACGGCTAGAACTTGAGGGACATATATGAGTGTGCATAGAACAATGAAAAAAATCTCAATGTTAAGAGAAGTGAAGTACTGAGTAAGTATTCCAGTACATTCACTAATTTCAATGGCAGCGACTAACAAAGTTCAGTAATTTAATTTCCATAACAGCATTTACACTCTTTTGATCAAAGCAGGCTACAGTAACAATTGTTCTGAGTGTATCTTTGGGATTATATTCATTTACTCAAATTTCTTCTGCTTGAAGAATTAAACTGCTTTTTGTGGTCTTCCTCAGCCAGTATAAATCTGGTGAAGTCAGTGGGACCATGTAATTATTGGTCTTACGGCACTACATGTCCATCCACTACTCCATTCATAAATGCATGAAAATGCAGGTCAGCTTTCTAAAGAAAACGACTTAAAAATCTAAAGGGTGATTGCCCTTTTTCCTTTGACAGAATCTTTCATGACTAAGAGTGACACACATTTTTTTTTCCAGTGAAGACTCTCAATATGCCATTTGTATATCATCATTCTTTACACAAAGGCCCACTGAGATTTCCTAGCACTACACTAAACAAATTAAGCACCTTTTTGTATTGCTACGTTTTTCAAAGCACTGATCCCATGCTCTAAGACTCAGAACAGAAGAAGTCTTCTGAAAGAGAACTCTAAAGAGAACACATCCAATCTGCTATACAACCTATTTTTTCTGTTCTAAAATATCTTTTTTTTTGAAGGTGTGGCTGTGGGTAGAAAGGATAACGCAATAATGATCTTCAAGCAACAATACCTGTATTGTAAAACCGCAATTTATTAAGATGTCCTTTCCAGTGTAGCCTAAAGCACTAACCTGACATGCTAACAGACAGGTTTCTATTTAAACGAAAAAGAAAAAAGAGAAGTCCTTAAGAAACAGCCTCTAAAAAACATGTTTTTGACTTCCCTCCTTGAATTCCACTGACAAAAGTAATGAGTGAGGTGACAGGAAACCTGATATTAATTCTGCGAGTTCTAACTAGATGTGCAGGAGATCTAAGCCCAAGGAATAGAGCTCGAATGCAGAGCAAATAGGCAATTATTCTGAGCAGAAGAATTCTGTGCCTGATGATGACTTGCCTGTCTCCATTCTCCGGTATCGGTTCTACAGAGACTGTAATCTTCTATGTTGATGCCTATATTCAATCTTAATGCCTGATATTGAGTGATGGGCAGCTGTAAGGATTCTTGCAAGATTCAACGTTAATGGGTTTAACTCAATTGGCATGTCTGCCCAGGATATTTCATAAATACATAACCTTAGCTATGTGATTGGAATAATTACTTAGAACCACACAGAGTGCTCATCTCAACACAGCACTTTTTGTTCTACAACTGTTGCCACTTTCTGCTTTACTTTAGCCACTCACATTTAAAAATAATGAATGCTGGTAAGAGGATATGGAATGATTTGCCCCCTTTTGCATGCACAAACATGTACTCACACAGTTCCTGCCTTCGCGATCTGAGGTTCTGAAGGAATCCAGCTCTCAAAAAGTAAATATTTGCCACACGCTGGGATGGCTACAGTTCTCCTCTACTGTCTGTATGGACTGTTCTATACTGATGCAAGTTATACCAGAAAAACAAAACTGCCATCAAAAAGAAAACTAAAGATTTTGCACAAAAAAAATTTGAGGAAAAAAAACCTGCTGCAAATGTGTTTTTCATGCATGTAGCTTAAAATGTATCTAGCTGGGGTTTTTTTCAATTATTAATCTTCTGCCTCTTGGTTCTGTCTTTTCCAAATCCAACATCTGCTACCTTTGTTAGCATATGACGTGCAGGAGATTTATTTGTCCGTAAGGCCTCTCCATACATAATGCAATTGCTATGGTTTCTGACCTATCTGAACACTATCATTCACAGTGGACTGCTTTCATTTATATAAATGGACTTTCATGACAAGAATCTCAATGACCCACCATCGAAACATTCTTGGTATTTGCTTCTCTTGCATTATTGTAATAAACAAAAGGAGGAAAATGACATAGGGTCCACCCCAGGGGAGGGTGTTCCAATTTAGTGTGCCAGGCATCTGACATGATTCAGGCATGGTGACACCATGCATAGCTCTTCTGTTTTTCAGCATTCTTCCCAGTCACTTCAAAATTAAGCAGACATACTGAATAAAATATATGTTCAGGTGTACAGGACTATCAGATGATGCAAAGTGTTCCCACTCAGTCTATACCACAGTCCCATGGGTATATTCAGTTTGCTAATAGCAACCGTGCTGAAAAATCACTGCAATGTAATCTTCATTTCCAATCCCATCACAACACGCGGTTAAAAATTATTTTCTGGAAGCTGGATCTCATCAGATCTTTATATAAGAGTTTATGTGGCATTTCTAAAGATTAATATGAACATGCTAACGTTGGCCCCAGGAGCTAAATAAGGCCAGGCTGACAACTGAGAAACCAGCAAAGTTAAACAAGGAAAATCATACTATTTTGGGTTTAATTTATTTGTTTTTAATACTCATGCCTAGTTAATTCCCTTCAATTAGTAATTGTTGAAACTTTATTTTGAATTCTAAAAATCATATTACAAAGTAATTTAACAATGGTTATTACCACTTAAGTCTTTCAGATATGCGATTATGCAAATCCACCAAGCACAATTCTGACTATATTTTCTTTACGTGGTTCAAATCACTGTTATGAAGAATGAATTTACATAATGGCACCTGCCACTCCACTTACAATTTATATTTCAAAAATAAAGTGTGTGTAAGGCAACTACTCCTCATCTCAAATAGCTGCCATTTCAATTTTTTCCTTCTTGCTTGGTAGGGATGCAAATACAGGACTGAAAATAATCAAGTAATTAAGAATACAGTTTAGGATATTTGCCAGTACTGGTCTCATTTCCAAAGCACATGCTCTCTGAAATGTGCATACTTCATTTTAGATACAGCCAGAACATATATGCAGAGCTGGATACAATAAAGTTCCCATTTTTTTGGAGTACCATGAAATGCATATGTTTTACAAAACTCAAAGCATAAACCCCCAAATTAAAATATCCAGCTCGATACTCTCTGCTGACTCCTTCTTCCAGTTCTCCTGAGTGAGGTATTTGAAGCTTCTGGGCTCTTCAGTATTTTATCACACAGCAAGTTAACAAAATGCTCCTTTAGCCTTACAGCCTTGTTCTCTAGCACACTTCATATCAGCTTTCACTTGGTAATCTCCTTCTGATCCAACTGCCTACCAATCCGTTTTTCCCTATTGCACTAAATGACTCTGTATTTGGTGACATCTTATTTTCAATTACACTTATTTCTTGATTACCTAATTGGTTGACTTGCATCTAACAGCACTCAGTAAATCAAAAGTAAGAATCTTGACTAAAAGTATCTTCATGTTTCAATAACCCTATGATTCCACTCATACAATAACACAAAGAAAAACAATAACAAAAAATCCTGAAGGCTTAAATGGACCATTATATTCCTATAATACTGTGGCATACTGGGCTGAACATCCTATCATCACCCTCACCATTATTATGGGTCTGAATTACTGGAACAAAGGGAGTCTATTGTAATAGGTTCCCTACAAGCAACAAATAAAGTGTTTGCTATTGAAGTATGAAACTAGAAGCAAGAGAAACATAAGACAGTATTTAACACTGTTCTTTATGCACAAACAATGTAACTCGTGTAAATTTTCTGGTTGTAGACAGAGACTTCTCAGAGAGAGTGTGAAGGATGAACCCGGAGAAGAACTGCAAAGGGGACATAAAGATGCTTCCACATCCTAGATACGTATCACACAGAAAAAGAAAAATAATGCACATTTTACAGAAGAGATGGACCAAGAGAAAAAGGTGTTACAGCCCAAATGAAGGTTAGCCCAAACTCACGTTCATGACCATTGAAATATCTGAGGTTTCACTGCCTGATCACAATGCAGGAACTTTTTGCAACTTTCATTCAGGAGAGAAATGAAATCCCATCGCTTTGCACAGAAAAACACATAGTTTGGAATAAATAAAATACTGTACTTTTGTCTGGTTCCAAGTTCTGTGCTTGTTTTCAAATTCTGTGTCCTTGTTCTCAGTTTTCTTTGTTATTTCAACTTGGAAGTTTCTTTCTCAATTTTAAATGGGAAAAAATCAGCACTTCTTTTAGAGGTTGTCAACTTTTTCTGAGTTCTCTAACAGGTACCCTCGTCTAAAGATATCTAACTTTGACTCCAACTTTTCCTGCTTTGAGTGACAAAATGAAAATTAGATTGGAGAAGCTGAAGTTCAGTACTGTTGCTGTTGACACTTCCTTTGCAAGTCCTTTCTCTTACCATTTTCACCTAAGACATTTCTTCTAGTTAATCTCAGTGTTTTCATTAAAGCATTTTATTTTTATGTATCTGATATACAGTGCTTTAGAGTTTTGTGGATATGAAAACACCAAAATTGTGTTTTAACCCACCATATAAAAAAAAATAAGTTATCTAACATTTCACAAAATGGTTTTTCCATTTTTTTGCACTTTGGAACTAACTATAATATTAAACTTGGACAAAGAACAATCTGCTATTTCCCGTGTTTCTCTGGAAACAATAAAAGCAAAGTACTGCACACACATTCAAGGACTTAAATCCCACATCCATATACCCAATCACCGCCAATATTCAGAATGAGTCAACAGCCTTGTGTCTCATCTGTATAGTAAGAATCACAGACATAAAAAAAGACTCAATAGGTGATTATTCAAGTATTACTAAAAGTAAAGGTAGCGGTAGCAGTGCATGTGTACTGCCTTGGAAAATACCAAGATAATATCTATGCCAGAAAGAGTACACAATCTAAATTAAGAGAGACGATGTAATGAGAAATGTATATAGCCTTTGAATAGCACATTTGCACATAAATGAATTGAATACAACCCATATTCCATATAAACATTTCTTGCTCTTTTTTTGTTAACTCCTCTAAATTGACATATCTTAGCACACTGCAATATGACTGCTAAATTTGCAAAGATATTTACACCAAGAAATTCTACCTAGGTGTTTATTTCTGCTTGCAGCATGTATTTGGGAACTGTGAGAGAACAATGAAGCTGAGCTAGATCCAGATTTCTCTGAATACCATACATTTAATGTATTGTTTTACCTGTTAGTAGTACAAAACCCAGTTTCTTTAAACATGAGGCTGATAGCTGCTCTTTTGCATTTTAAGCCAAGGTGCTAAATACTTTTCTCATTTTCTACTTCAATGAATAAAACTTGCATATGTAATAATAACCCTGGATATTCCTTACTGTTTATTCCACCTTCTGTAAGTGTGACAACCCAGTACTTACTGATTTGATACTGGTAAAAGGCACTACCTACATTATGACATCTGGTGAATCAATCACTATTACCACAGCGGTACATTACAACTCAGTCCAAGGTTTTTGTGTTCACTGCACAAAGTAAATAATGTTTATTGCTGAAAAACTACCAAACTCAAGCCAAGCATGCAGTGTTATCGCATATTTTATTATAACTTGTGATAGCAGACTATGCTCAGCGTGCTCATCTGCACACTGGCTTTCTGAGGGAGGAGATGGGGGAGTCTCATCTCTCTGCCAAAATGAACTGTAAGAGGGAGTCATTACAGCTAAGTCCATAATAAAAGACTGCACCGTGCCATCCACAGCTCAAGTAATTTCTCTTACGCTACTGCATTCAGTATTTAGCCTTAACATCAAACAAGTTACTTTTCTCTCTCACTGGCAGGTCAGCACCTTTCCAAACCACTTTTTAAGAGGCTTGGCAAAACCAGTGCTGCTGTTGCCCTTGATCTGTGCAATCAGAGCCATATTTTTGTTGAAGAGAAATATACTTAGACCACCAGCCCAACATTTGCTGTAGGTACAATCAAAGCTTTGTTTTCTATGAAGTAGTGTGCACAGGGGAGGCTTCTCAGGATGATTTCTCCAAGCAGCACCTAATGCTACCAAGCTGATGGCTACCTGCTTCTGCTGCAGTCTGACTAAACAAAACAAACTAAGCAGGTTTCACTGGGGACAACTGTTATGTTTTGCACCTATAATATCATGTTGCCTATGAAGTTTATATACACAGTAACTGGTTGAAAACCCTGCTTAGGGTAGGTGCCCTCTCTCCAGAGGCAGGGAAAATGCAGCAGAAGGAATGAAGCATATGCAGAGCAAGTGGTGGAACCACACCAAGCATGAAGATGCCCTTTGACATCAGCTTTATGGTTACTAACCAAGATCCCCTCATGGGACTGAACTTCTACTTTTGTGGAGGATTTGTTTCACCTTAAAACGGACATACATGGGCATTACAAACCTCTACATGTGAGCTAGTCCTCCTGAGATTCCTCTATAAATAAGAGATAAAAGAGCACACTTGTGACTTGGGAAATATAACCAACTTGAGGACAAGATGAAACACAAATTGAAAATGCCTATTGCCTTCTGTTCACTGTGAGAGAAAACCAGGTGATGTATTGGGATGTGAACGTCTACATTCAGCTTCTGGTGACTAAATTCAGTCTCTTGAGCCTGAAGGCTAGAACTGCTACTCACAGAGGTGCTTACTGAAATGGAGTAAGATGCAATCTTTTCTCATTTTCCTGGCTGTCAGCACTATAAAGACAACAATATACTTAATATACTCATCATGTTAAAAATAGGTCAAAAAGAAATAAAGGACAGTTAAACCATAAAAACAGCTAAGAAAGTTAGCAACAGCATTTTACATATGGAAGTTAGTGTTTCTGATTAAGAAAATATGAGTCTGTTGGCTGCTTGCTGATGCCATGCCAGGACTTACGTCACTGATTTATATCAATGCAAAGGACACCTTACGCTGCCAGTATTAGGTCAAGTGGCCCTACCATAAAGAGAATTAATTTTGCAAAGCCAAAAGGAAAATGAACCTTGATACAATACATTAACTGTATGTGTGCATGTGTGCATCTGTGTGTTGGTGAGAGAGCGTGTATGTACGTGCATCAGCTCTAATATCAAATGAAGCTGCTTATGCACAAAGACATTCTCTTCTTCATTTGGGTTATGTTATAGTTATATTAATTTATCCTTTAGCTTAAAAGGTCTTATTTCTGACACCATGATGGATGAATATGAATAGGAGTTCAGGGAAGGATTCTTTTCAGCCTATTTTGTTGTGCACGATAAAAAAAGGGGAATCTAATTACAAAGAGTTTGACTAAGACTCCAGCGCCTCTCTCTTTTTAACTTGCCTGTGGAAACTGTCCTCATCATATGGATGGGTGAAAGACAAAACAAAGTCAGAAATCACCATTGCTCAATTTTCTCTACCTACAGAACACATTCATATTTGATCCACATCCCAGGCCCAGTTCTTATCTTCTTCAGAATAGTCATTCCTTTTCTTCTCTTAGCCATTCACTTATTCTTATATCACATCAGTCCAGCACGGCAGATACTTTCATTAAAAATGCTGAGAAATAGAGATGACTGCTGGTCTAGACTGGAATTTGGAAAGAAACTCAATTTAAAATCAAAATGAATTTAAATGTCTCTGGATATGGCACTGCTGAAAGAAGCACTGCTGAAGCTCTCAATTTATTCCACCAAGAACTTTCAGGCTAATATATATTAATCTACTTTTGGTAGTTGCAATTCAAGTCTGATTTGTTTCTCCTAGAGGCAACTTACGTTTAAATTCCAAAGCTGCAGGCATGTGAAGAAGGCTTAGGTTGACTTAATCATGGCAAAGCAAAATATACAGAGATTAAAAGAAGCCAACAGCCTGCACAGAGTCTGTTTAGAAAAGTAGCCACCTGATAGCATTAAGATGGGATAAAAAAAAAAAAAAAAAAAAAGAACTTCTAAAACTTCCGAACAGATTTTTAGAACCAGCAGGCCTGATCCTGCAACCAAATACGTTCAGCATAAGAGCTGAGAGGAAGAGAAGTGAAGAGACCTGTTTGAAAGCTGTCTTCACATGCTCTTGATGCATTCACAAACCTACTCTAACCCTTCTTTGAATTAAAGGAGATGCTGGAGAGGAAGTTGCAGCAAGAATTTCAGCGGCAGTGGGTAAAGGTTGTGAGCCAACAGCTCTCCCCCATGGAAGGCACTTTTTTTTCCCCCCTACTTCCACAAAATTTGAACTAGGAAAGATAGCAGTGCCCATTGGGACTCTCCTGCCACGATGGGGATCTCTGGCATTCAGCTGGAAGAGGAGGCAAGGGGAGGTGGAAGGAGATGGTTAGGCACTACAAGCACTGCTAACAATCACTGTATGCAGAACACCCAGCCAAAGAGTGCTCCTCAGGCAAAGGGCTAAGCTGGCTTTTTTGAAGTTTGACTTCGGATGCCTTTTTACAGTGATATAAGAGGACTGGTACACCTTTGCTGTTAACAAGGGAACCTCAAGTCTACTTATTTTATCCAGGGTTTCCTTATCTTCATGTAGCTGCCTTTCACAACACTGGCCATTGATCTCATGGTAGCTCACAAAACTGTGCACAACAGTCAGCGAGGTGTTAAAAGGAAAAAGTGGCATATTTCTAAGTGGTCTATTTTTGCTTCTATAATTTTTTTTTTCTGGAAAAGTTAAAAATCCTATTAAAACAATTTGGCTGGCTTTCGCTCTCTTTACTCATCAGACTGGCTACCAAGTGACTTCTTGGTAGCTGAGAAATACCTGTCTTCCAGATTTTACTAGTAACACCAATTAACACAGCAGGAAATAGAAATACTTCTACCATGCAAGTGATCATTGCAAGGGAACCACACTCTGTTGATCAGGGTGAATAATGACTCCAAATACCTGTGCAAGTTTCTACTCTCCAGCACAGGAAAAGAGAATAGGAAAAATGTATTTTTAACCTTTTCTAAGACAGAACAGGTAAGTTCTCAATTAAAATAAAATAAAATCCCCAAAATCTATTTGTGAGAATGTGAAAATGCATGTGAGATATAATGTCTATTAGCTTCTATTTAGTGTCTTTCTCACACCAGGGAACTTTATAATAAGAAGCAGCTGAGGAGAAATCAATGTTGGCCTCCATAGATGTTTTGTATTCATAGGGATGGCTCCTCTGATTGATTTGTTGGCAACATGAGATAAAAATAATTTAAATTAAAAAAAAAAAAGCCTAATGAGAGCTAAAGTTTACATGAGAGGAGTGGGAGACTAATACCAAAACAAGGAAAAGATCCCTAACAGCTCCTTTGACCTTGCTTTATTAATGGTTTTTGTACATGGACAAGGACAATGGAAGGAGAATGGTTTCTTCCCTAAATTTGACCCCCCAAGGTAAAATAACCAGGTCGAAACACTTCAGGCAGTATACAGTATGAAAGGAACTATTTGGCTGAAATAATAGCAGAGCCATTTATTCTTCTCCAGTTTAGAAACTATACAGCCCTTTTCTTATTTCTTTATGCTTATAATAATGTCTCCCTACACTCCCTACTGCTGCGAAGCTAATCCTCCAAGCTTCCACGTAGCACTATTGGGACAATGCAAGAGTACGCTGTAGCTGCAGGTCAATCCAGTACCTCATACTACCTGCAGAATGTAGTCCCCTCCAAAAGAAATACTTCTTATAGCTACTAAAACACATATAGAACGTCCTTTTCATTTTCCACATAGAATTTTATACACCGCACTATATACATATATGCTTCATAGCCACAGATACCTTTTGTTAGACAGGGAGCCTACACCTGAAGGCAGCAGAGGGGGACTTGGAGCATTCAGAGGTACAGACGAATGAAGCCTGAAAATGGCATGAAACATAAATTACACTGTACATAAATTCAGCCAGTGCCACTCTCCATGTAAGAAGCTAACTGCGTGTTCTTGGTGGGCAATCTCCTGATGCATATTTTCTTCCCAATCGGTGTTGTGCATCTCTTATCTGAACCACAGGTCTCTGCTGTATATCCTGATGGTGCCTACTGCACAGAAATCCTGTTGAGATCAATGAAACTTCTATGCATAGAAGGGGCAGGGAATGAGCAACAGAGATCCCTGAGGTAGATAAGTCTTAAAAATCAAGTTCAAGGAAGGTGAGTTTGCCCCGTGTGACTGCTAGAAGATTTATTTCAGGCTTTATACAATTCACTGAAAGCCAAAGACAGGTCGGGTTTTACTTGTTATTGCTTTTCAAAGGAACACTGAATTAATTGTATTTAGAGGCAGATCTTGCAGCTCTGCTACACTGCCCAACAAAGAGCAGCATCTATTGCCATCCAGCACAGATACAGAGTCAGCATATAGATGCACTGAGGTGTAAAAGTTCCAAACTGAGTGGGAGTCTGGAGCCTAATGTATAGCTGTTCACTTAGTCTGAAGTGCTTTTGGCAGAAAATAATCAAGACATAACACTTAGGCTTAACAGCAGAGTACTTACTCTCGTCTTTTGTCTCCTGGTGGTGGTTAAGTGGCAGAACAGAGCTGGTTATAATGCAAAGTGCTTTCATCCATGCAGGATTACGCCCCTCTCTTCCTCACGATTTCCATTTGTGTGCTTTCCAGGATCAAGTGTATTTTCCCAACACATGACAGAATTATCGGCGAAACTGAGTTCTCATAAGGGTTCATACCTTGTCATCACTGAGCCTGTCCTAGTATTTCGTACTGATTTCCCTGGGTCACAGCTGCTACAGAACACAGCAGACTGTGAAGGACGCCAAGATTAGGCCATCGGCTGACACCACCACCAGAACACAGAGTAGAAAGTTTGCTTTAAAGATTATCTGTTTATGTGATTCACTTTGTCTCAAAGCTCTGCAGTTAGAGAAGTGTTTTTCTTCATCTGAGTTAGTACATTCCAGTGTAACAACACAGTCTCTGCAGCTCATCCCCTGTAACTCACCACTATAATCAAAACGTTAACATGAATGACCCAGAAAGCATGCAATCACTCAGCATCGACACAAAACTACCTCTGTCAGGCCACATGGGCTCACAAGGTACAAAAGAGCTTTTTGCTGTGAAGGACAGATATTCCAGCAAATATACTCTGCTAAACCTCCACCAACAAAAGTTAGAGCTCATCATACAGCTCTGATCATACAATTATTCCCATACTAAAAAATCACATGCCTTTGTATTTCATGCTCTGCAATGTGTTTCCACATATTATTAGTCCATTCCACTGGAGTATACATCCACTCAGCCCTATTTTTTTCTTAGTTTTATGATTTAGCATATCCCTTGTATTTGTAAGTTAACAATTTATATTTTTTCAAGCTAATCTCCCTCCAGAATGCCGAATCACCGCCTGTTTTGATCCTGATGAAGTATGCCAGCTGCCATCCACTACAGGGCCTTGTCTGTTACCAGTTCAGTTTCAGCACAGGGCACCAGTGTGCAATGGTTTCAGCAGTCCACTAAATCCCAAGAGTAATCGCATGTTACTGCTGAAACATAGAAAATGTATCAGCCAAACAATGCAGATAAATGCATTTATACAGGTACTTTCAAGAACATGTTTAACTGAGTATAAGGCTTGTGCTATAATTCTACCCCATCCAGGTTATAGCACAGCAACCAGCACTTTGTTATTTGAGCATGTGACGCATGAAATGTGGAAACCTGGCACCTGCAGCAGGAGATGGCAGGGGCCACTTCTTTGTGTCACAATCTGGAGTATTAGGAAATATTTCAGGAAAAATTTCAAGCTTCAAATCCTTTGTCAATCATTTGCATAGCAACCCGCATCATTGTAAGCAGAGCAGAGACAGCTTTCCTCACTCATGGATGCCCACTTTGGATGATGTATGCCCACAAGCTGTTACGGAGGATACAAGAGGTGGTTGTATCTCCCGTAAGTGTGAACTTCCCACCCTCCATGGAGAGTGTGAAGCCATTAGTCTTAATTAGTCACCCAACTCACTTGAGGACACATCTGGTCATGACTGCTAGGCAAACCTTGGGAGTTCAAATCCCAACTTTGGCGGTGCAATTTATTTACACATAGATGATAAAAGCTTGAAAATGCAATATGAAAGCATAAATCATAAACCCAGATACAGCTGTCTGCCATGAATAAAAACATCTCAATAAAAATCAGTGAAATACATTTTAAAGAGAAATACTCCAAAAAGCATAGGACCCAACCACTTACACTAAAATCAGTTCCTGCTAACCCCAAGATTTATCCTCTAGTTTGAGTATTTTGAGTACATTACTATACTGATTAGATACTAGGAGGATTATAAACATTTGTTCTGGTCTCAAAATTAAGGCCCAGGTTTAGAAACCTGGCGATCTGGGTTCTGTTCTGTTTACATCTCAGAGGGTCATGCTGGAAGGTGTTCATGCTGACTACACAGCAACTGCCTCTGCAATTCAGTGGGCAAAATTTAGGGGCTTCAGTTCCCCATGCATTTCACAGAGAGGGTCTTTGGGAGGCCAGGTCCACTGGTCTGAGTGCAATGCCGAGTTCAAAAGGTATTGAGCACTCGTACCCATCACCTCACTGTGATGTTTTCCTTATATACAGAAACTGAAGGAAGCTAACATAATTGGTATTTGGAAAACATTACCTTGAATACTGCTAACAGAAAACAGATTCTTTAATCCGTTGAGAGGATCTTACATGAGAGAAGATAGCATCTCTGTGCTCGTTCTAAACACGAACAAGTTCACATCCACAGGCACAAGGGAGGAAAGGGGCAGCTACCGTCGTTCTTTGCCACTCTGTGGCACCACCAGCCACTGAGCTCTCCCAATCCCTGTCCCCAGTAATGGGCCAGATTTTCATACAGCTCTACCTCACAAAATCACCTATACAATGACTAGTTTTTAAAAAGTGTTCTGTCCCTTCTAACGTCCACGTTGACAGTTAAGATTGTACACTTTAATGATCTGAAACGTTGGATATTTATGTTTGTGCTCAGATGAAACCTGAACTCTGAACAAAGCGTACCTCAAATCTTTAGCAAGCATCACAGCAGCTCAAACCATTAAAATCCACTTGCCACTGATCATCTAGAAGAAGAGGAAATCCTTTAAAGTCATGTAAAACTTTCAGCTTAAAGCTAACTTCTTTTGCACCAGCTTTGTAGAAAGCTAAAACATAATTTCTTTACATACTATGTACAAGATCTTCAGGGATTTAGTGAGAGAAGCATGTGTGCATTTTGTTTTACTCTCTCTGCCAGCCTTCCCCTCAAAACACAAAACCAGGTCTAAAGGATGACTAAATAAGTAATGGAATGAAGCATAATGTGACATCATACTGAAAGATAAGAGGACAAATGCAAGTATTTAAACCTTTCTTCTAGCTTGTGATAGATAAAGCCAGCACTATTATGTAGAACAGTCTTCATGTTACTTTAAATATCCTGTACATCTCCCATAAAGCTTTTGTGTAAAATTCTTCCCTGCATATGTAGAAATGAATCATATCACATTATAGCTGGCTATGCATTCTTCCCTGAGCACACTATGTTTTAAATTGCAAAATCCATTTTTATTTTCTTTTTCATTTGTCACCTCACCGCTGGAAGGAAGGTTTCCTGGAGCGTATTCCATTGCATGTCTGACAATATCAAGTCTGCCTTCGATACATTAGTATAAAAAATTGAGGATAAATGATTACATTTACATGAGGTCAATGAACAAGTACAGGAGACAGAAAGCAATTCATTGTATCCTCTGCTACAGACCTCTGAGACTTCTTGATGAGAATACAGATATAATAAATAAGCATTGAGAAGGGAAATAATTCATCTGTTAGTACTCTGATAATTTTCAGATAATTTCATGAATATTTGGATAAAAAAAACCTGATATGAATATGTCTTTTTTGTTACCTGCCATCTCACAATACAGCAACATGCCACACAGTGTTAGCCTCTCTTTGTCCTTAGTGTAAGTCAGCCACTTGGAGATGAAGCACTGATGGATTTTATCTCCGAGGCATTCTCCGCCTTAATCCTGAATTACTACATCATCCCAATCAATGTATACATTCATAACATGCTAACGCAATAAAGCTTTAAAACCGGTGCAAGCATAGTATAATGCTTTATGTCACACGTGCTTGGAAAAAAGAGGAAGAAAGAAGAAAATACTTGTAAAACATGTATGAAGCAGAAAAGTTGAGCATCCTCTGCAGGACTAAAACACTCTTCAGGATACTAAGAGAGAATCTGTAAATATTTAACACTGCTACAAGCAGAGGGATTAACAGAGTAGATAGAGCTCTGTGATCAATACTTACAGCATCATGTATTATTTCCAATGGGCATGAACAGCAAAATGCTATTTATTGACCAAGTATACTACACATCATTGAAGTTTAATACAAGGGGACACGAAATTCTCTCCTGATCAGGAGTAAGCCACTGACCTGACCGTAGTCTAAGTAACCATTTCTTGCACTGCAGTAGCACTTGATGGTTCCCAGACTCATTTTTCTGGGAGCTTTCCAAACCATAGACAAATCCAGTCTCTGACATCAAGAGATTAAGTATTAGATAATTTAAGATTAAATTAAATAAAGGTGGTGTAACAGAAAAAATGGAAGTATCAGTACTGAGAGGGTAAAAAGCACAAAATCACTTGGCTTCACAGACTAGGTGTTCAATTGGCAGTTCTGAATAAGAAACATTTTTGGTTTATTTTTCTAGCTTATAAATATAGTAAGCAGGAGTTTTGGTAGCTTTTGTCCCAATTTCAGTTTATGCAGTGCCACGCAAGCTGAAAAGGAACAGCAAAGGGGAACGCAGCTGCCAGACAGAAGTTAGTGCTTGTTGCCGCACATCAGAAACCACCCGCTCAGACCGCTGCCGAGTCTGCCCCAGACAACGCTCTCTATCCGATGCATAAAAAGGAAGTTCAAGAAAGCAAACTGTAGACATCTGTGAAATAAACGGCCTGTAAGAAAACATTACTTGCCTTGTCACTCTGAGTCTCTTAAGATATATTGCAAGATTCTCACTCATTAATCTCACTGGAATACATATGAAATTACCTAGCGCTAGGGAAAAATCAACCTGTGAACCTAACTCTGCTCTTTTGAATTTCAAAAGCTTCCAGTAGCTAAAATGCCTTGAAACAAATGGTATGGCTCCCACCCTTCATGCAAAACCCTGCTGTACATTTGTCTGCAAAGGAAAAGAACAAGGGATTTCACATCAGTCATTCCTACTGCCAAGACCTTTTGAAGACAAACTAGTGCAGTCCACTGTCCTCAAAGTCTGCCCCCAATCTCCATCTTTTCTGTTGTTGTAACATGCAATGTTTGTTTCATCTACATAAAAACTTGGACTAGGTAATACACCAGATAAGAACCTGTAACAATACAAGTACCCTTGTATTGCCTTTAAAGCCCAGCAACATACACCTGTACAGGGGAACGCAGACAATGGATTTAGAGTCCAAGCGAATCTCTTTTTTTTCACAACGCTGGACACAGATGAATTAATCTCATGATAGTCTGCACCTGAAAATTGTGCTTCTCTGCTACAGAAGGGACCAAACTCTCACTGAAGTGCGAGGGGAGGCCTTCCAGTGCATGTGAGCTCAGCTGCCTCCAGACCCACAGCCTGCCAGGGCTGAGCTCATTTCCCATAGTTCATAACCTATATTTGACAGTGCTGCTCACTGCTGAACCCAAACCTATGCTGCTTATTTGGAACTAGGTAATCTGGGTAAGATGAAATAACTTCTGCTCAGAAGGGAACTCTCAATTTTCCCTTCACAGCTGCATTTTCTGTTACTCAATTTCAAGGAAGCCAATGTGACTGAACATACCTGACCTAATCTTTTTAAAGGGCTAATATATGGCTTTCAATCTCTTCCTTGTTGACTGACGTATCATATCCAGGAAACAAAGTGGAGCTTCCTATGTAAACACTGAATAAACTTTTCCAGAAGGTGTATTTCAACTCCTATTTCTAAGAAGGAAAAAACTTAGTCAAGTAAACAATCACCATGTATTTCAGTTTTCTATTTCACTTATCATATAACTCTCAAGAGGTTTCTAAGCGACACATGTCAAAACCTAATTATAAAGTCCCAAGAAACTACACAGACACAACAATGTACCTTAGATAAAAAGTCATCTATTCCTTAAAAATTATTCTTGAAGATAATTCCTTAAATTACCATTTTATGGTTTTTTCTTTTCAAATAGGGTCCTCCTTTTCCTCTCAAACATTTTGAATTTTCTTCTGCAGTTATAAGCTTTTCTTATATTTTACATTAATAATCACACATAATCCTAAACACCTATAAGGGATTACAGAGAACAAATTTCAGCAGTCACTGAAATAAGAAGTCACCGACTTTGAAAGGTTTCCACCTCAAGCTACCAGACCGACTTGTTTTCTACAGCTGGTTTAAGAAATACAAACAACTCCACAATGCTAAAATAAATGAAACCAAGCCAAACACTGTAATTATTGAAAGTATTGATAGAGGAAAAGAAACCATAAACTGAATAAATTTGAAAATCACCACCCTTTCTAGCACTGCAGCTAGCCTATAAGAGTTCTTCAGGGCATCTGAGCAAATGATGGATGTTCTCTTGGCCAATAACAGGACTAATGCATGGAACACGTTGTGTATATGAACTACGGGAAGTGTTGAGAAGAGGATGTATGCCCTTAAAGGGGAACAAAGATATTAAAAATACAAGAAAATATCCTGGAGGAAATTTCTAATGGTGCTGAAGAGATGACTCATAGAGACACTCAGAGAGACAGATGACAGTGTATGCTGAGGTAGGTGGTTAAAGGCAGACCACAAGTATACATTCAACAAATAAAAAAAAAAAAGAAAAAAGAAAAAAGAGAAACAGTCACATTAATGAACCTCTTTGCCATAAAACCCTTTCACACCTTTCCTCCTTTTTAATGCAAACTGTATACATAAATGTGTGTAAGGAATTTTAATGAGATGTACACTCTAAATGTATTAAAATGAATTATGCAGGAAAGCAGCAGGAGAGCAACAGATGTACAGAATCAAGGGTGACATGCTTAGTTTCACTTGATGAATGTTTGTTTTGTTGTTTTGAAAAATTAATGTAATGAAATATTTAAAGTGAACGAGAAACTTCAAAATTGACTTGGGGGATGGATTACTTCCTTACAGGGACAGGGTTTTATTAAAGAAAATATGCTGCTGGCATCTGAATCAGGACTCTATGAACAACCATTATATTACTCTAGACATTTTAGGAATGTCTTACAGACAGAGTGTTCCCAAGCCATGGTATAACACCTCTAATGGACGATGAGGCCAGAGAACAGTCTTCAGAGCAAACTTACAGGATGGTGTTTCTAATTAAAAAGGTGGTGATACTATAATCTTCAAAAACTTCTGAAGGCTGACAGAAAACCAGGGCTGTCCTTTGGTCCAAAAAAATTCTGGAACACTGCTTTTACCTGTTCCAAATAGAGGCAGTAATTATTCTAGAAACACCATTAATCATCTTCCTTCCAAGTATTTACCAAACGAAGGAATTAGAAAATCATGAAAATTCTTTCATCTCATATTTCTGTTCTTAAAAGTGTCTGTTTTCCTACCTAGAGCATGATTTTCTGAGGTTTCTTTTAAACAGTGGAATTTTGGGTGATAGTTACCTTTGAAAACTACCTTAAGGTATTAAATTTAGGCATCTAAATACCTAACATGAGATTCCCTGCCTAGGCTCTTCACCTTTCATTGGTAAGAGCTGTGAGGGAGTCACATAGGTATGCTTGATTCCCCACTGCAGTCTGTACAGCACATACAGGAGAAGCAAGTACTAAGCCTCTGATTCTGCAGCCTGAGGTCAAACCCCAGAATTATAAATAACAGTGAGGTTGTAATGCCCAATGGAAAGTGATTGTGAATGAAGCAACCAACAGGAATTATTAACCTTGCCCACAGTGCCTCAGGGAATCAGAAAATTGTTATTACTTTCGAGGAGCAAGAACGTTCTTGAGACTATCCAGCCTCTCCTCCATGAGAAAATTGTTCATGAAGCAAGTAAAGAAGAACAGAGGACGTTATGATGACATAACTTGCATGCCGAGCCTTTGAAATGATAGCTTCGTGAGAAAGAACATGAAACAGAAGGATTCTTTGATTTTTCCTTTAAAAAAAAACCAACAAAAAGCACAACACAAACCCCTCACATTGTCCAGTATATGCTCTTTACCATTTAGAATGGATGGTAGCCAAGAAATGCAAACCAACCACATATGAATGATACAGCTGCAAGGTTGCTCTGCAAAAACAAAAGAACGTTTTGTGGCCTAATAATGTTCCCTGACTCTAATCCATCCATGAACAGATCACTACCGATAACAGCAGCAGCAATGAAAAACCTTCTGGGTAAAAACATCTAAATTGCATAATACATGGGAATTGTATTATTTTTATAACAATTTAACCTCAAGTCTTATCTTTCTATCTGAAAGACACCCTCCCTCCCCCCAGTATCTTGATCCCGTATATACAGGGTCCACAAGCAGAACACATTTTCATAGTGGACTTTACCAAAGTGTATTTTAGTTTCATTAAAAATCAGTTAAACAACAGTGTGCAATTAGCTGTTTACTGGCAAACAGGCAGTCCAGATTAGTTCAGCTCTGCTTTGCTGAACTGTGTTCAACAGCTCAGAGCATTCAAATGTTTCGTTACGAGATTTCATCAGACACCCCTGGGTCAGCACCATGGCACAGAAAATGGGATGCACAATGCCCACTGCTCTCCACACTTTTGGCTGCTGCTTTTTAAAAGCTGCCCCTGCTCTTCACAGAAACTGTTTACAAGTATATCAAAGATTAGGATAGCTTCACATATATATGGCTTGCATAATCCACATCTTATCTAGGCTGCTCCCTCCCTCCCCTTTTTTAGCACGGAAAATTGAGAATTAACTGTAGTGGCTTTGCTTTCGCCTCACTTCAGTCATAATGCCTAAAAAATCAAGAGCGATGGTATTTCACACTGTATTAACCACATGCAGCCTAACTTCGTGGTGCAACTTCCCACCAGCACACATGAAGCCACTCCGTCCCTGCACGGCTGAGCTGGCACCTACACGCTGATGGCACAAGATACATCTGACTGAATTGCCATTTAAACCTGAAACCCCTGATTGAGCCAGAGAAGCCTTGATCCTGGGTAATGTTTCAAGTGAGCTGTTCCCCTTCCCGAAGCAGACAGATCTCAGATCTGAAATATCATGCGCAATTACCCTAGAGTCCTTGACTCTGAATCTCCAAATAACTCCCAGCATTATGCAAGCTCCCCTCTTCCACCGACAACTTTCAGGACTTGATTTCAGTGAACTACAAGATTTCTCCTTCATAAGTACTGCCTAGAAATGAGAGCTATGACTTAACATTGGGGGAAAAAAACAACCAACAAAACCCCACAACAAACATTCTTACAAATGAAACAGAATGCAAACTATTAGGAAACAAATTGTAAGAATGACTCACTATGCAGGCCATCTAAATATTTCCAGGCTGCTTTTTGTTCAGTCCATGTTTGGGACTTCTCTAATTAGGACAAAATCTCCTTTTTTGTGATAGTCAAGCATACAGACACTGGTAATTGGAACCAGGTTTGTACTGTAATTCAATATTCTACTGTGTATTACAATTGCTGTATCATTCTTATGTTGTATTTCCACATACTGCTCTATCACTCTTCTGAATAAAAATCTCATGTACTATCACATATCTTCAAATACCTAAATTTAGTATTAAAACATTAAACTCTCCTGCTGTCTCAGACTTGCTGGACAGACCACAGCCTGCTGGTCAGTACTGGCAGCCAACAAGTCTCCTTGGCACTACAGGGATGAGGAGGTCGGAGAGTTGTAAGCCAGCAGCAGGGGTCTATGTTTCTACAGGACTCGGGAATTAAGGCAGGGAGGTGGCTCCTGATATCAAGAGGCTGCTTTGTTGTGATGGCCACATGCACACCTACCATTACAATGGCCATCAGAGTAGCCTTCTGATGCTCCACATCACCAAGGAGACCTGGAGCAAGCAGGATCCAGACAAGCACAGGCTGCTGTCCTTTAGGTTGTGTGTCGAAGAGGCTCTTCACTGAGCCATGGAATGGATCATTCGGCTTGACAAGGAAAGGCAACAGATTGAGAATAACATCTGCGATGACATCTTTGGCACATGAGTCACCAACTGCTTGTAAATGATTAAGGGACAGACCCCATGGAACAAAGAGACGGAGCTGAACCCATGGTGGTGGGCCCACTGGCATTCCCTAGAAATTTATGTTCTCACTGTCACTGTGCCCAGGCAAGTGGGCTGTCATTCATGTGATGAATGTATTAAGCTCACTGTGCAACACCAGTGATCGCTAGTGCTGGTCTGAGATGGAGGTAGAAAATCACCAGCCAACACCTCCTCCTCCTCTTTGCAAGAACGCTCGAAGGAGATGGGCACAGGTGAGGTATGTGGTCATGAAGCTCAGGCAAGAATACAGGGGGTGACCACAGCCTTGTAAAGAAAGCTGAACTGAGCTCAACACAAAGGGCACCATGAAGTGGCCCTTGTTTTAGATAAACGGCACTGTCAGTGGAGTGGATCACCTGTTTCTGTAAATGAACTTCCCTGAATTAATTCAAAAGGTGTGAATGTCCTCCTGAGCCCACCAGACCAGCCTGGATGAAGTGTCTACAAGTCTCAGGCCCACGTAAAGTTAAAAATACGGACAACTAATAAACCAAACTTGGAAAAAAACAATAGATTTGAGCTGGCTTCAAGCCACATATTCCTTTCCAGCAACTGGGAATGCTCAGCATCATGATGGTGAAGCATATAGAGATCAGCCCTGGGAATCACATTTCTATTGCAAATCGTAACAATTGCTATATCATGCGTGTGTTGTAGTTACAGCATATTGCTGTATTGCTCTTCTAAACCACAATCCCACATAACGTCAAATATCTTTAACTAAGTAAATCTGTGAGAGTGTCAGGAGGAAAAATGTTTTCTGTGGGCAGTTAAAATGATACTACTTACCATCCAGAACTCAAAGAGACTCTGAACTTGCCCCTTTTCATTTTTATATAATGCAAAACCCAATAATCACAACAAAGAATATAAATAGACTAGAATCTTCTCTCTCAACCAAGCAGTAACAGCCACGGGAAAACAGTGATGATGCCATGAAAGTGCCTATTCCCCAGCATCTTCTTCCTGTGAGTTCACAAACCCAAACACATTCTCAGAGCTGTCATCTCACTGCCCATGGAAATGAGTAACCAATTTTAAGGCAAGTAACGGGGAGGAAAAAAGGCATTAGAAAAAGAAGGAGGGCAAGTCTTTTAACCAGGAAATTAAAACCAGGATCTAACAAAAGCCTTAAGCATGTTTCTAATTTTGGCAAAGGAGAAGACTCAGCATCTTAAAGAGTGTCTTTTTGTTGAATAGAGCTTTGAGATTTTCAAATAGTCAACAAGCAGTGAAAAAATTTCAACACACAGAAAAAAGAATGAAATCCAAGACACAACAGCAAAAGAAAAATCTATCAGGATGTCAAATGCAAAGGAATGTGCTGAGAACTGTCTGTTTTTAAGACTGATGCAACTTTCAAATGCTAGCACGGAAGAGGAGGAACTTTTTAAGTTGATAGCTGCTTTAGGGTTCTTAACAAGAGAAAACAGGAAATACCTAAGGAATTGTTATTTTGGTTTTGGCAGATATTAGGGACAGACCTTTAACGCACCAAAAGAGCAAAAGGATATCCTCTTTGAGAGGAACACAAGTCCTTTTCTAAGTTCAATTGCAGAAGCCTGTAAAAACGAACTGATGCATGGGAATGTTAACATTCATGGCTCAATTCCCCATCCAGCTTGGCTGAGCTCTAATTCCAAGAGACAGGTATTTCAGCACAAAAACACATACCAACAAATTAAAAGCAGTATCCAGATAGAAGATGCAGGCAGCAATGGTCTCATAAATCAGCACACAATGGTAAAATATCAGGAAAATTAATTCCTTAAAAAGGATTACCTAGGAAAACAGATTTATAATCTCTAAAACCAAAATAAAATCCATCAAAATCATCAAAACAAACACAATCTGACTTTAAGAAGAGTTAATGAGCTTGAACTAAGATGTAGGATTAAACCCCAGATTTCTTTGAGATCTGCTAGTGAAAAAGTATATGGAAAAGCTATACATTAATTATTTTTATTATTCTTAGCACTTAAATGTTCCTACATGATACCAAGCAAGTCTTCCCTTTTATAGTTTCACCTTCCCTGCCATAGAGAATGACCAAAGATTACTCAGTATATTATCCTGTGAGTTAATTCATTTGTAAGATGCTCAAGTATTAGGGACATCAAATGGAATGGAAATAGATATGCATATTGAACAAACAAAAAAGTCCAGAGCATTAAAAGTATAAAAAGAAGAGAACTGTTTTTTAATGTAACTGGATGTCAATATTACTCTATAAATTTGGTGATTCAGAGGAGTTCTTAGCTTGTTTAAACAATTCAGATAAATTGATTTTGATCTATCCAAAATGATTAACTTTCATTTCTCTTTAAGGAAAAGATTCAAAACTATCCTTCAAAACCTCAGTAGATGTTAGAAAGTGAACTTTGTGCTCTCACCCAGCTGCTCTTTTACTCTTTAAATAGAAGGTTCAGACTTGGGAGACCACTGCTGTTCAGTACAAAAATCAAGCATGTTCTTAACATCTGAGTAATGGTTATTTAAGTATGTGCTAAGCAACCTTTCGCAATCAAGGTCATTAACGACATTTCAGGGGGAAAAAACTCCCATATATATACACACATATACATACACACACACACATATATATATATTTATACAGACACATATACAGAATCCTATGAGAATCAGCTTTGATGAAAAATGGGCTTGCCAACAATGCTGGCATGACAAGTGGGACCACCACTCAAATTTCCCCAGATTGTTAGCCTGTATTGTCATCTACAAAAATCAACAATGCAAGGCATATTCAAGTCAACATCTTTCTCACATTTCAGAGCTCAAAAAGCCCAAGCAAAACAGACAAAGCAAGACAAGTAGCTGTCATACAGATTTAGCTCCAACGATACAAACTTGTTATCAAAAGAGGTTATCAGACAACAGAAGGTTTCTCCTGTCTCATCTGTCACAACATAAAACATTAAGCAATTCTGACTCTGCATTGAGAACAGGACAGCAACAGATAGGCTCTAGGTCCAAGCCACTGGCGCCCAGTCTGCCTACCAAGAGTGAAGGAACCTGTGCTGCGTCGTTAGCTGGCAAAACCATTCCTTCAGGAGCAGATAAGTGACAAGATCCAGACGGTGTCTGATCTAGTGCTGCAGGCACAGGACATGTAGATGCAGGATTGTATTTACAAGAAGTTCAGTGCAGCTGAGGCTGCTCAAAACCCATGGAGGAAATTTTTGAAATGCTGGAATAAAAGAGATGGTGACAGCAAGGCAATGCTACCTGCAGGGAAGACACTACACTAAGCCTGCTGGGAACAGGAAAGAGTGATGGACAACCATTAGATTAATCAACATACTCTCTTCCAAGGTGCTCAGCAGCAAGGAAAGTGAGATGCAGTCAGCTGTTCTTCAAGTAGTTGCTTGTGCAGGTTAAGCTTGTTTTTACCAAGATCAAACCTATGGTATTTCTACCAGCTGCGGCTCTCTCACAGAGAGCATGCACCTGGAGCTTCCACTGCGGTACCTAACAAAGATCCCTCTGCTCACAGGTCAGTGGAAGGATTGACATCCTAACTAAACTGGTATCACCTCTTCCCTGACTGATCGTTCTCTGCCACATCCCCTTAGAAGCTGTACATAAACTGTCGATAGGCCCATAGCTGGATCCATTAGCTGTGGTTAGATAACTGATCTGATTTCTTAACTAGTGTTTTAAGTTCTGACAACCACATTTAATTTTGCTGACAGCACCTGTGCTAGCTAAAGCCTGTTCACGATGCCTCCTTAGGGCTCTATTACAGGTTTCAGATTGAGACTGGACTGCTTGGCATTCATTGTATTCCTGGAAAAAGGGCTAATTACAATGGCAATTTTGCACAGCAGTTACCGCTAGTCTCTGTCTGTATTGCTCTTCCCCTGCAGAAAGTTAGAAACATAAAAATAAATAGAATTAAGTTTGTGTGTGCTATTAGAAGATGTGCAGCAATCAGGCAGAAAGGTTTTCATGTTCACCGCTAGGTACAGGATCTGATATATGACAAATGGTAATGAGATAACAAATTTGCCATTGATTCAGCCCCACCAGTGGTGACTGAAAAACATTATGTGGTGACTGCTCTTATTTGGGGGTCTGTTTGAAGTGTGTTGGTGGTCCTCATATATTTCCTAGGAGAAAAACATCTGCTGAACAAAACCCACTATCAAAATCAATATAGTTAGCATCTTTTTGAAACTGTTGGCTTAAAGGAAGAGTGGATCTCTTTCCTGATCCTCAGTTGATCTTTCTTGTGTGACAAATAGAAGCCTTCAGCTTCCAAGTTGTTTTTGTTGGATAAAGAAACAGTTTTATTTCCCCACGTCTGACAGTCTGGTTCCATCTATTAATTATCATACACTTGTTTATATTAATGTTGATTAACGGTCGATAGTTTCAATTAAGCCTAAAAGACTTCAATACCTAAATAATCATGCAATTTAATGGGACTGACGTACCTCTCAAACCACTTAAAAAAACAACAATGTTAAATTAGGAACACATACCAGAGGAGTGTTATGGAGCCTACTTACAAAACAAGCCTCCTATATGTCACTATTCTGACACCCAGAAAAACTTTACGGAATCAAAGATCACACAAAATGGTCAGAACAGAAGAACTGTCTGATTCCACATCTTTGGAAAAAAGCTTTAAAATTAAAATTTCAGATGTGCTCCAGTATCTTCAATATTTTCCATCTTGAACTATTAATGTCCCATCTATATCTTTTATCTTCTTAGCACCGAAATTAAATCCCACTTTGGATGAAATGCATAGTACACAAGGCTAAAAGCAGCAACCTGGGTCATGAGATGCACAGAAGGACCATATTTGGTTGAAAATACAGGCAGGCAAAACATATAGTTAAATGTATACATAAACGAAACACTGCCTACCAACACCTCGATCACAAAAAACCCGTGTTTAGTCTTTCTCACATTATATGTGGTACGCTGGAACACAGATAACTCATATAGAAAAGGAAAACTGCTCAGCCTAAACTTGCATCCACCACACACCACGCCTGCTGGAACCACAGCCTCCCACAGCAAAGGCAAGTTTCTTGGTGTTGCTGCTCACACGCTGGGAGAACACTCTCTGCTTTTAGAGAATCCAGCTCACTTTTCCCCAGTTTCTATCAGAGCCACCCTCGGGGCTAGTCTGAAACAGGATACATTAGAGATGAAATCCTGCCATCAGTGAAAGACAGACTGTCACAATGTATTTACCCATATGTTACCAGGCTTCTTTTGAAAATTCCAAATGCTGAGGCTTTCGTTACACTGTAAATGTAATGTAATGTAAAACTCGGCTGATGAAGATTTTTTTGAAGGAGTGAGCTTTGGAGGGCAAGTGCTCCCTCATGGTGCTGTTACAGTGGGTGAGCCTGGAAGGGGAAATCCAGATAAGAATACAGGTAGTAGGCTGCTGGGTCATATTTTCTTAATTTGAATACATACCTCAAAACCTTACAGTGTTAGCTCTAAACTATAAAACTTTACACTTGATCACAAAGTTATGATATTTACTGAAAGGTGCGGGGAAAGAAGGAGGGGAAAAGAAGAAAGGAAGAAAGGAATTAGAAGGAAAAGGGAAAAAGAAGGGGAAAGGGAAAGGGAAAAGCTAGAGGGCAAAAAGGCTCAGAATCAGTGAATTCACAGTGTAACCAGTAATCTAATTTAGAAAGATGTTGATTGTATTCAGTAAAGGAATACTGTAACTGAAGAGACACCATGACAATTGGTACATCTTTTGTTAGGTTGGGGGTTTCTTTTGTGGTTAAAATCTGCATTTTTTGAATTAGAAAAGTTGTATGTGAAGTAACTCTTGTAAATCTTGGCCTTTGAGAAGTATTTTCTCATACCATATCTGTGCAATCAAAAAGTTAAATTACTCCTTTCCCCCCTTCTCTCTTATTTTTTGGTTTCTTTTTCTTTGCTGAACAACAGCAATTCTGGAAATACTATATACTAAACAATTATATACAAAGCAGTGGGGGAAAAGCTACATATACAATGCTGGTTTAATGAGCTTTAACAAAAAGGATAAATGCAGAATCAGACATCCAGCACCTTTCCCCTCCCTCTTGATGTCTCTTACATCGTAGAAGGTAAACTGCAGACACAGAGACGCTAAGGCAGTCCCAGTAAAATGCAGGCTGTTTTGCCCCTCTTTCAAGTTCCTGTGATTGAACCTGGGAAAAACCCTTCTATGATCTTGATTCAAACAAGAAAGACTATTAGAAATGGCCAAGAAATGGGGCTTTTACAGCTGCTAAGGACTGCTGACCAGCATAAGGACACTGTTGTTGTGACACAAAAAAAAATAATAAATCAAATAAAATGTTAGCCTCCTGCTTTCCCAGTGCTTTTAGGATGAATTGCTTTTCTCTGTTGTGCAGTACCATTTGAGGAGTAGAAGGGGGAGGGACACACTTCAATTACACAAGAGGCTCCTGGTATTCAAAATGTATGGAAACTGCTGTTGTGACACCACTCATCTTACTTTGTTTGGATGAATCACAAAGGGAAAAATCTTCACATGCTACTTCAGACACCTATGCCACTTGACACTCTCGGGGGGGAGCCCTGCAGAAGAGTCCTCAATGCTTCTCTAGTGGCAGAGGAAGGTTTCCTTTGGGAGGGAGGGAGGGAGGGAAAGTGGCAGAAAGGTATGACCAGGAAGGGAGGACCGGCCCCATGTACTCCTTTCTTTTTATATGTGCCTTCCCTGTCACTACCCTCCCTTTTCCCCTACACAGTCCTTCCTAAAGGCATCAGCACCAAATTACTCCCAAAACACTTAAGGATACATCAAGCACCTGCAGGCTGACTTCTGTTCACAAAAGCACTCAGAAGTCTGGATACATATCCACCCTTCCAAGCCACCTAATTCTTCACAAGCTCTGCCAGTAAAAATGCATTTTGGAGAACCCCCTCCATACCAGCCCTGACGAAGCAAACCCACCTGAGAGCCTCGTGAGGCTGTCTGCTAGCCAAGCGTGCTTGAAGGCAGCAGCCACCGTGTCCCCATTGAGCCCTGCAGGGAGCACAGACTGGGCACATATCACCTGGACGCTCACCGATTTACAGTGCTGTTCCAAAACATGTGGAAAATCCATGTTCCAATTTTATTGGGACAACTCAAAAGTCTAGTCCCAGAGGCTTCCACTTCTGGCTGAAATATGGATGCCCAAAAGACTGTGTCAAAAAATATCTATTTGTACATTGCTAAGCTTCAATAAAACTTTTCTTTCCAGGCTAGCTGGCATTTACAGGACAAAGGTTCAGACTGAAAGTTCTGACTTCCCTATACTTTGAATTTAAAAAAATCTAACGTGAAAGCAAGTGGAAAAGTGTGAGGGAGAGAGGAAGGAGGAGGAAAGAAGAGTATTCTATGAAAGGGCTGAAAGGGACATAATTTTCCTCAGTTAAAAAAAATAAATGTAAACCACTTGCTGGATATTATTGAGCGCAACACACTATCAGCTCAAGTGGCTAGTCTGTGCTCAGCTAGATTGATACCCTTGCTCAAGTTAGCTTTTTAAATGAGTTTTAAACTGGCTGGCTCAGGTGTGACAACACTACACTGCAGCAGTAGGGCCTGCAAAGCAGATACACTCCATCATGTAAACTGTCCTGAAGGGACAAATAAAGTAATGCAGGAGAGGAAGAAACAGGAGTCGTGCCACTGCTGGCCACAGTTGATGCAAAAGGAGAATTCCTCCCTGAAATCTGAATCATGTACAAATGACTTTACAATGTTCCACATTGTTTCATGCTCTGATTTGCATGTTTTTATTTGTTTGTTTTAAACTGCCAGCCCTTTAGACCTAAACAATCTGAAATTCAAGCTGTGAATCTTTCTGGCTCATAAATTTTGCCTGCCATAACACCTGCACAACTTGTCTGTTTCGTCTTGGATTTTACAAGTGCATCCAAGGAACAACACTGTCCCTGGACCAGAAACTTGTCGACATTTCTCCTGCTGATGTATGAGGAGGCACGACAGAATTCAGTGCACACACTCTCAGCTGTGCTGGTTATGCAGCAGTAACATACAAAAGAGACCCTTTGTTCATAAGCAAATATATCTGCCGTTGCATATAAAGGGAAAGGATTTGCTGAATTAGAAGATTTACATAGTTATTCTTCACAGCAAAAATGCACTTTGAGTTAAAAGAAGAAAATGTATATATTAAAATTAGTTTAGATAAACTGTGACACGGTTCATTACCAGTAGATACTACAAATGAGAAAAGAACACAATTCACCATTTATGCTGCAGACTTCTGGAAACCTTAGGAAAGATATGACAGGTGATACTGCAACCAAAAAAACCAAGGAATGATCTTTCCTCATTTATATGCCATATTGTTCTCTAACTTCAATCTTATAAACCAAGTGAAAGATCTTAATCCAAACTGCAGTAATGCTGTTTTATTTACCATGACCTGAATTACTGCAAAATCACAAACAAACTGATCTTATACATTTTTTATTACTTCTAGTTACAAAGTAATAATAAAAAAAAACCCTGCTATGAATTTTTCATTAATTATGCAGCTGGATTAGAAAAGTCAGTATTTCTTAATGTGGTTATTTAAAAAACAAAATTATATGGTTCTTTTCCTAGGAACTTACAGACCAGTACAAACTGAATAAAATAAAGACATAAATACATAGCACATCAGATCTTTGAGACTGCCCCCATCACCAACATTTTTATGTATTTCTGGAAAAACAGGCCTTAGACAATGTCAGCATTTTGCCTTCTATCACACAAATTCCCTGACGAGCCCAGACTATGTGATTTAGCACTGACAGACACCTAATATCTGAAATACAAATTAGCTCAAGTCATGTTCCTCCAAGAAATAAGTGTATACCAGCTACTGGGGTCTACTGGGTAAACATCTAAGTTTGTATCCTTCTAACCAAAGGAAGTCTTTGCCTGAGCTACGTGGAAATATATAAAGTCTTGTGTAGATAGGAGATTTTTTTTTTTAAATTAAATTATCCCTTGCCTTTAAAGAGTACACAGTCTTCAAAATCCAAGAAATCACATGGAAACGTGTGCTATGAAACCAGAAGCATCTACACAAATGTCAACACAGCAAGGACAACTGAAGGTTACAGAAACAAGTCTGGAGAAATGAAAAAAGGAGCTAAAGGCAACCCGTCTTGTTCAGCGATACAAGATGACACACTTCACATTTGAAATTCTCAAGAATGCTGTGAAGCAACACAAATATCGTCTGACTTCTAAAAGCTGTCTTTGAGAGGAAAGAGACAGTCCAAGAAACACTTTATTTCACTTGAAGTCACAACCTATTGAAGATCTATTGCTGAAGGGTCGGTATAGGCTGGATTAACTATAAGCGCTATTTGGCCGAGTCCCAGAAGGAGAGCAAAGCCATGAGCCTCTGCTGGTGCTGTGTGACAGCCATGGCTCTAAAAGGGAGAGCAGAACGTGAAGCACTGATGAGGCTGGCCACCCCACAGAACCCTGCACGAGCCACAAAACAAAACCACAGAGACCTACCCAGGGAACTGCTTTCTAAGCAAAACATCTTGTATTTTCTGCTAAATCAGTACCCTTTTTGTAGTTTCTTGGTTAGAAAGTCCATCTTTATGACTGTCTCCTGCAAAGTCTGTGTGATCTTAACCATTATGTGATGTCCGAAAAATGAAACTCTATCTCCCTAGGGAGACTCTCTTCTGCCAGCCACGCATACCACTGCGGCAGCTCTCAACATCCCACATGACCCAGGCTATAGGTCCGCAGAGCCTATTCTGCACTGAGCAGTTTGTCAGAGAAACCCGAGCTGGAGACTGCCACCTGCACATTGCTGAGGATGTGGGAAGCACCTGGGGTCCAAAGCAGGAGGAGTTACAGTGGCTTCATGGTCACCATCAGGATTCAAGTAGGGCAATAACAGATGGAATTAAAGATTTTGTCTGTCAAAGATGAAGACTGAGAACTGACAGAAGTTAAAAGGATGTTTAGAGGGTTTGAGATGTAAATTTCTGCTAAGAATGAGCTGAGCATGTGCATTCACGGAGCACAGAATGCGAAAGATAACAGCAATTCCATGAAAAATGACAGCCAAGAATTGGAAACAAGATAAAGAAATAGAAATTTTGTTAAACAGTTATTTTTTACAAAGGTCTTTACATGGATCATATTTTCCGATATGTTAGGGAAGGATTTATATACTGCAGTCAGCAGATAACAATGGAAATATTTACAAAACTGAATTCTTAGAAGGTAGACAACATAAAAGATTCAGATAACATTAACATCTTATATGTTAAAGGAACTGAAGATACAAGTGAGGGAATTTGGGTTTTTTGAATAAAGATAATTTCTCAGGATAACAATATGTAGAAGATAAACCCCTTCTTATAGTAGCTCCACTGAGTATTACCAGTACCAAACCTAGCAGAATGCCCTTTATTCTATTTCAGTTCTCTGTAGCACTCAACAAATGTTTTAAGCTAAGTAAAACCAAATGCCTAGCTTCTACTTTTGGCTGCTGTTTTGTCTTGTTTAAAATGTCAAATACATATACATATACACAGAGAATGAGATAAAAAGACATGGATATTTATGGTAATGTATTACTTACCTTCATAAAGTGAGGTAAACTCCCCAAGAATCTAATTTTGAAAGAGTTTTCCAGTGATTTATGCATATAAATGATGAGACAAATAAATAAAAAGATAAACCACCAAACTAAGAGGAAGGGGCTAAAAAGTTATCAAACAAAACATTTTAAGTTTATTCATTCAGAAAAACAATTTACAGCATCACTGATGACCAGATACCATTTGTTCATCCACTAAGAGGAAAAGAAAAATAGCAGAAAATGTTGCTACTACCCATTGCACAGTTAAGTCTCAACTGGAATACTGTTTTCTCATGACCATTTTAGCCATAATGTCCTAGAAAACATGTTGCTCTAAATATATTATGCCATGTTTTAAGTCTACTTCTCTGAAGCACAGATTAAGTATTTGAATTTACTCTCTGGTTGGAGAATCGGAGAATCTAACAGATAACAAGAGAAATATTTAAAGTAAGGATAGAGGCAGAAAATAGCCATTCATTCTGGTCAAATGACTTTGTAAAAAATACAGTGCTTGGGACCTTTTCAAGAGAAAAATGCATGACCAATAATGACCAATAGGCAGAAGAGTAAGATACGAGGTATTTGCAAATACATCTGTATTGTTGCAGAGAATATCTTTCTGTTAAGAGTTCCTGCTCTAGCAAAAGTCAGTCCCAAAATGCCACAGTCACTTGTTATTTGTGGGTTTCTTAACCTACACAAGAACAGTACTTCCCTCTTCTTTCTTTTTGTCATGTATTTTTAACCTGGCATTAAAATTAGCGATGAAAGCCACACAGAGCTTCTACAAAAGATCAAGATTCTTGACCATGCATTGGAGCACTCATGAGTCTCATTTTTGTAAAATTTTCCTTGAGATGGGAATTGACCAATATCCTCCGACAACCAAAAGTATTTACAAAGCAAATGAAATTTAGAAAGTACTATAATGACTAGAATATGCTGTGAGGGAGCATAAGGAACGTATCAACAGGGGATAATTACTGCAAATGAAGCATGTTCCTGTGACATTCCAGAGAGAAAAGTAAGAACTCGTTAAGTCTTTGCATTTATTCAAAAAGAGAAAATGAAGTTTCTTAAAGACATTCAAGGATACTGGGAGATGAACAAAAACTCTATGCAAAGACTGTACCCTAAGCCTGCCCATCCAAAGATAAATCAATTTGTTACTGACAGAAAAGCTAGGAATTTTTACTTGAATTCAGTAATTGCAAAATGTGATAGATTAGCAGGTTTTCATATGAAGTATGCTATTCACCAAGAAAAAACAGATGCAGCACTGAAAAACTGAGGGCGAGCTACCTTACTACCTTCATCATTAGTAGTGCCCTTCACATCTTGATGGAGGCATACAGCGCTGCAGTCTGATGCATTCATTTGCTGACTTCTCTTTTAGAGTGGCAATACAGGGTCTGTACAATTAAGTTCATGTGGGGCTGCACTCCCTATGGGAAGAGAATATACCCAGTAGGTCCTGATCTATTTATCTCAGAAAAGCAGTGCTAATAAAGGGAAAACAAAAAGAAACACAAAAAAACCCACTAAAAAATAATCACTCAAAGCTACTCAGAATATTTATGAAGTTCACATGGAATCTGCCAAGCACTGAGAGTTTGTAGATTTCTGGAGACAACTGTACTTTCTCAGTCTGGAAGAAATGCAAAGATATTAACTAATTATTTATGGGACAACCAACTATTTTGTACTGCATATCTAAGACCGAACATCATGAAATGCTTACTAGTTGAGCAAGCAGGACAGTGCAGCAATTTGCTTTGGAATGGAACGAAGCCAAGGCGTTGGACTAAGAAGCACCCTTAATGAGAATAGTTCACTAACAGACACAATACTGCTAAATTTACCTAGGCATTACACATCTGACCAGTGACGTGTTTCAAGTGCCAGAAAATAACCTTTACATTGTCACTGGATTGAAGCAGTGGTGTGGAGCTGCAAGTGCTCAGCTCTGCAATTTTTAAGAGACAACAGACAGTAGTTGAAGTTAGAAAGTCAATCAAGGAATGATATATTTTTGCCTTGGGAGCATACAGAATACGTAACCTCCAGAGCGCCCTGTGTGCACTCCTTTCCTTGCAGATGTAACACTGCTTTAATCTTTCCTGCCATATTGCTGGCCTGTGTCAGCTTAGATATGTGACTCCTGGCTGGGCTCGCATGTCCAGGAATACTAGCGACTGTCCTGTAATTTCTATCTCATTTCCAACAAAAAAAAAAAACCATTCCATGAAATTTACATCTCATTTTCCAAGGAAACACTAGTTGGGAAAGAGATCTGTATTCAAAATTACTGTCTGAGGTAACTGTTTGGGAGGATGTAACTTAAGTCATGGTCCACGGTTTTATTCGTTGGGAAAGCCAGAGCCATGACTGCCCAGCCTTTCTGATGAGCTGTTCGGCAGCATGTGAAAGCTACCTGCTCCAGTCCTTCTTCCATTGTGACTTGGTAACCAGGCACAACCTCCCCACAAGATGTGAACATTTTATCCTCCTGACATGGTATTCTCACACACATAACACATCTCAGGGAACACCACTGGGAAAAACAGCATGGATGGAAACTAGCTGCCAGAACGGTTTGCCTGGTCCATAATCCCACCGCCTCGGGAGCCAGGGTAGTACAGAACAGCCTGCAGCCAGGTTGATTTCTTTCTTGATGGGCCTCATGCAACTTTCTATTAGCTGGCAAGCCTGAACCAGAACATCAGAGCTTGGGTGAGAGGAGGTGTGGACAAAAATGTAAAACCCTCCCAGTTCACTGCTACGCCTGAAAGAAATCCAGCTGAAAACCCTAAATCAATTTAATTTAACCCTAAAAGGATTGATTAATTTCCTCTCACAGTAAGACCATGTCTTTGAGCAGTAGAGGTTAATAACAGACAGCATTGCATACTTCCACTAATATTCTCTGGTTCCTCATTTTTAATGGAAATCCATAAAGAGGTTACAGCAATAACTAGAGATGTTTTTCTTTCTATGTCAATTACTAACATGATGGAAGGATGATTTTCAGACTCTGATTGTGATTTTCCAAGTACACTAGGAGACTTGGTTTTCCTTTCTTCTCCATGCAGGAAGATAAGCAGCTTCCAAGAAGAGCATAAAACAAGATGCTTCCACCTTTGCTGAGAGGCTTAAATACATGTTCATAGCACTGATGTATACACTGAGTAGAAGCTCTAACAGGAATCTACGTCAAGAAGAATAAACTAGGACTGCATGGTTTTTTTGCACTAGATCAAAGGTAAATGAGTATGAGTAGCCAGTATCACTTGAACTGACCCAGCTGCTCAAGTGATCATGTTTGCCTTCTGGCTTCTTAAGAAAAAGAGGAATGAATACAAAAAAAATATTTCAAATATGGATTTGAAGAGTGCCCTACTCTAATAACGAGGCAGAAATACTCTCTTTTATGTGGTCAAATACCATACGATAATTTCTAATTATCTGTGTTTGGAACTACAAACTCTGTCCTCCAAAAATGGAGGGCAAAATGGGATTTTAAGATACCTAGTGCATAGTTGAGTTCAGTTACTGGTTCAGTGGCTTTGCCCCTAGCTGCATTATGCTTTATCTGCATCTGAATGGTACTCAGGTAAATGAAAACTCTAAACTAGTCACTTCCCAGCTCATTCTTGCAACTAAATGCCGTCTGATCACAACAACCATAAGAGAAACACAGACAATTTTCCCACATGGACATCTTCAAGAAAGTAAGAGCTGATTCATGTCCTTTAATTGAGAAAGCAGAAAAAGTTATAACCATTAAAATCCAATTTCAGTGTATCTCTTGGAACAATAGGTAATCATGCTATCTTATCAAGACTCTTGTTCTGATGTCCCACATTTTTCATGTTGAAAATCCAGGATTTTCCTGACTAATTAAAAATAAAATAATAATTAAAAAATATTTTAAACTTCTAGCTTTCATTCTTTACAGTGTAGTCTTTTTTGTCTGAAGCATGCACTGTAAGAATATTCTGCTTTATTTCTGTCTCAAATGATGGGTCCTGTCTGAGACAACCAAGAATGTGACCATGGAGCACACGAGGTTATAATGATAAAGCGGCACTACCCATTCCTTGCTATTCACAGTCTTTCCATTGGGTGTTGCTATGATATTAAACAGATTACTTCTGGGGCTCAATGTACGCGTACAGAAAGGCATGCCAAAAGTTTAAGGTGTCTGCTTATGTTGCTTTGCCCGTTGTTCTATGCAGCCTGTGTCTGCTGTACTTCACAAAGTTGGTGGTGTACTTCATTAGTTGGTGTTGAGAAAAATTGTCAGTGACTACTTTTGAAAAATAAATTCCATAAAATGGAGTCTGGCAGCTTGTACCAAAAGTTATATACTCTTTCAGGAAGGTGATCTGACTAAAATTTGTATGTACCTTGCAGCATTCAATTACTGTATACAATAGCTGCGCAGATGGCCCTCTTTTAATTAAGAGTATTTAGTGCATCTTCTCCATAAAGAACCAGGCAATGAATAAGAAGGAATTCAATGAAAGTAACCAGAAAATGGAATAGTTTAATGGAAGTTAAAAAGAAAAAGAAAAAAGAGATAACTTAGGATGCAATTCTTGCAAGGACTTCCTGCTCATTGAACACAGCTCTTCAGATAATCTGAGGGAGAAATCCTGGCAGATTTGTGGGCTGGAGAGGTCTTATCAAGCACTAAGAATCAGGCAACTGATCACTAAACTTTGCACAGCTGATGGCCACATAGGTGACAGCTGAAGATTTTAAAAGATACTGTCTAGAACTTAGCTTTTGATATGGCACAGACACGCCAATGAATGTATTCTACAGGTATCTTCAGAAAATTGCAGGGTTTCATTAAGTTATGGCAAGTACAAATGGTATAAAATCACCTCATATTTGAAATGCCCTAACAGATACTGCTGTTAATACTCGTAGTAACAGTAACTAGTAACTGTGAAGAATACAAAGTTACTACAACCTGAAATCCTGACTATTTTATCACCCGTAATGCAGTTGCTGATCTAGTCATATTCCCAGTTTGTTAGAAAAGCACCAGCATTTACTTACATGGTCTTTGCTCTGATTTAAAAAAAAAAAAACCACACAATATGTGTATTTAAATAGAAAAAAACACAGTAAGATACCATGATTTTTACATGTCCTTAAACTTACTGCTGTCAGGCATAAATGCTTGAATCATACAACCTGGGCAAGGAAGAAGTTGCTACGGGTCATAAAAGGATAGGCTTCAACCAGGAAAGTCGTATGCCCTCTTAGCAAGGCCAATAATATAAGCCACTCTCACCATAAATTCTAGCATTTCTGTATTCTAAACTCTTCAGTGAATTTTAAGTTTCATAATGATGGCTACACTTACCTGGTAGACCGGGTGGGGTTTTCAGATATTTGCCATTAAAATGTTGAATTACTACTTCACATTTTTCTGTAGACTCCATTCTGGAAAAGAGAAGAGAGTGGGATGGGGGTAGAGGCAAAATGTGTTACTAGACTGTTATGGAAGTGCTCAGTCAGCAAAAACAAAAAGCAAAAGCATTGAAAAAAGGACAAGCACAGATGCTCAGAGAAAACTTCAAAGCCGTTCTCGCCGATTTCTGCAGAGAAACTGTTTGAGCTCATTACAGTATGGTGTGGCTTGTGAGAAGGACCTGCCACCCTCAAAGCCTGCAGCTGCGCTCCCGGCTGTGTGTGAGCTGCAGCAGTGTCAATGAACAGTCCCCTTTTGGCTCTGTGGGATCACCCTGAACAAGGACATTCTTTATGCTCTCACGTGCTGCTTGGAAAGGCAAAGGACATGTGTCTAGATGCCTTGTGCACTCAAAATAACTTCAAATGGCATGGAAAAAAACAAACCACCAGGGTTTTGAGAAGAACACAGAGGATTAAGCATCCATTATTAAGGATTACAATGTTAAAAAAATAACCTGCAAAGACAGACTGTATAGCAAAACCACAGACAATGCATATATGCCTATATGCCTATTACAACATAAAGCCAAAAAAGACAGTAATTTACATGTAATACTGGTAGGTGAAATACCTTACTGTTCATCTCATATGACCTCAAGGTAACCTTCAGCACTGAGACATGAAAGCATTAACAATGAACTGGTACATATATTTTTTGAAGGAACGGTAAAGAATACAAAGCTACTAGTCAAATCCCAAACCATGGTTATACCACCTCTGGGAATTCACTGTTCTTTCAGGTCTTTGTAAATTGACTGTACACTAGTCCAGAGAACAGTTGAGTTGGCTGCAGAGTGGGTACAGAAATTTCAAAGAGAGGAAAGAGAGAAATGGAAAGCTAATAAGCAAGCAAAAAGAAAAATAATGCTTTTGTTTTTCTTAGAAGAATTGTGTTTAAAACCCATGTTCAGTGCTCCTTCCATACACCAGTGCTTACCTCCAGGTACTCTCCACAAAATAACTCCATGGACATAAATATTGCTTACTTCTCACCAGTCTAAATCTTTTCAAAATTAATTTATCCACCAACCTTCCTGTCAATTCGTTTTGGGAAAGAATGGCTTACTTAGAGCAGCAGATTGTCTCCCAGGGTAAAATTTTGCCAGTGTTCAAAGGACCACCCCATCACCACTGAAAAAAAAACCCAAAAACCTACCATCCTGATTGCCTGATCAATTCTCTGAGCAAGTCAAAGTCTTTTGTCATGTTTGTTTCAGGTAAAATCATTAAAAATTGTCCCTTCCAGGTTGTATCACTGCATACCATGTGGGCTGGGCCATTTCTACAAGCACAAAGACAGCAACTTAGATTGTTCACTTCGGCTTCATTCAGATTTAACTAAGCGGATGTCTGCACTGAGCCTTTAGAGACTCTTGTCTCTGAAAGAATAAATGCAATAAAAGTCTGTTTTCTGTAGCTGCAGGCACTTGGTGTCAAACCATGTTATGTTGCACCACACAGCAGTGACAATTTCATTTTAATACATGGGGGTACACTTTAACAAGCCAAAGCAGTCCCTGCAAAGAATGCAATATATAAGCTGCCAAGCGAAAAAGACTCAGCGCACTTCATGCATTTTATGTGGGAAGAGAATAAAAGTGAAACCCACAGTGTTCTGGGATAAAAAGGCCATCATTTGAATAGCACTCTGAAAAAAGAATGTGCACATTTTCTTCTCAAGTTTCACAATTAACGGCTCTCAAATGCCATTGCTAGCTATCTGTAATCTGGCACACGCTTCGCTTGAAACTGACACTGGCATTATCGACTCAGTTTGAAAAGGCAGCACAGTAGACAAAGCCATCTACACATGTTCCCTTCAGATGTGTTGCTGAGTAACAACTGCATCTACCCCTCATCTTCCTTACCTGAATCCCTGTCTGCTTTCTGCAACGTGTGCCTGGGGGGTAGACCTTCCTCCTGGATGCACCAAGGCTGGTCAGGCAGCCGCTAACTTATCAGGATGGTATCTGTCCCAGGGCTACCTAAGTATGAATTATAATTTACACCTGCCCACAATACCTGTTTTTTAGAAATAACCCTTTCAAATTGTGTTATTCTGGATGATTAGCTTGCTGACTGACTGGGAAGAATGAGGGGTATAGAGCAATGGATATATTATTAAAATCATCTGGTACTCACCATCACAAGATCTCAGTCTTAATTTACTTAGAACTCTGATCAACGTCAACAACTTGGGTGGCAATGTCTATGGCAGGCACCTGCCCATGAGCCGAACCTACCTGCACACATCTGTTCAGGCATTTCTTACTTGCTTGAGCCATAAAGACTAGCGAGTGATACCTGGGAAGAGGCCCAATAAAAAAAAAAAAAAAAAAAAGAGGTCCACACTAATAAATTCTACCTATTTTTTCTTCAAAAAGCTATGACACTCCTCTATTGTAGAATGTGTTTGGAAACCCGGGGAGATGGACAAAATATGCTTTTTGTCATGAATTTATTCTCTCATCTGAGACAGAAATATTTCAAAATGTTGAGACTGGGTTTAATAGAAATATCATTAACAAGAATGTTACATTGTAAAAGTTAGCCTCCAGGGGACAGGTTTTCTACAAAAGAATGTAATTGAAGCACAGGTAAACTTGGGGGAAGAAGAACACTTTAAAATCCCTTTTTTAGATGCTGGGTTTTTTTCATAATTGATAGAACAAAAATGTGGAAGATGATAATATTCTGGAGAAAAGACAAAGATCTCAGACGCTTCAAAACCTATTGAAAGACAGATACTCAGCTCTCCTGCTGGAAAAAGGAGAGCATCAGCTTCACATAGTTAATAGGAATTTGCTTCTGATCAGATCATTCATGAAGTATCATTTTCAAACTTCTATCAACAGTATGTTTTTGGTGCCGATCCTAAGAGGATCTTAGATAATTATTCACATTTAAAAGCAATTTGGAGACAACAATAAAACATCTGAGTATTACTCTGAATCAGGAAATGCAGTGCAGAAAAAAAATATCAAAGCTATAGGCCAGATTCTTATGATATTTTTAAAGGTACAGATAATGATCTAAACTAAAAAAAACCCCACAAAGCTATGATAATTCATTTTTACCTGTGTCAATACATCTCCAAGTTCTGAAAACTAAGTTGTAAAGTTCCCAAACACATTATGAGTAACTAGACTGTCTATATTCTATTGAACTGGAAAGGAAGTGAATTAAAAAAAAATCTGAAAAGGAAGACTGTTTGTATGATTTTTTTTTTAGCCATAGTTTGCAGATTTAAGATATTTCAATACAATGGGTAAAAGAACAAAAAAATTAGGCTTGCTTAAGCAAGTATCACAACCAAACAATTTGATGTTCATGTATTACTATTAAATATTTATTTTAGATTATTTTAAAAATGTGTATTACGCTCTCTACAGACCATAATGGCTCCAAAGTAGTCATTATGTGTTGTTATAAGTAATAGGGAACCTTTACCATGAAAAAAAGAAAAAGGATTTTTTTACAAACTAAAGCTCTTACACATGCTTATTATAAAGATTGATGCAATGTCAAGAAACAACTTAATAAAATTTATATACAGGGAATAACATGATGATTACATAATTATTACATGAGAAATATTCAGTACCATGTAATTACCCGTTAGCAGTAAAATGTGGGTTTGGTTTACATATACTCTATAGTCGCTTTGCTTAATAATAGTAAGGTAAATGAGAATAAGGACTATATTTCTTTATATCCAGAGTAAATATTTAAAGATTAAATTGTTACTACCAAATTTATATTACCATCAACATACGAATACTGTTTTCTTATATTTATGAGAGCAGGAATAATAAATCCTGAGGGGCAATATTTCTTTACTATTTAAGGCACCTTGCAAAGATGGCAGTAGGTAGGTAGTAGCAGTACGATACAGCAGAGGTGTCCAAAGAACTGAGGCCATAGTTAGAATGCACACTGGAGAACTCAGTTTCTTTAGCATATCAAAAAGATGACCAGAGGGGCACTCTGATAGCAGTGCCTAAGTACCTTTGCAGGGAGAATAAACTAGGTGCTAAGTAGTTCTTTAACCTCGCTAGAAAGTTGTGACAAGAACCAGATACATTTGAAAGAGAAATTAGGCAGAAACATTTAACTGCAAGGAAGATGTTCCACTGGCACACATTAGATAGAAAAGAGGTGGCTTTTTTTTCTCATTGATGCCTTCAAATCACTTCTGAAAGCTGTATTTTAGTAAAAGACAAGTATTATCTCAATATTAGGTAACTGGGAGTACTTCAACTGCCTGTGATATAAAAGTGGCCAGGGAAAATGATCTTCAGGTCTCAAATACTCCAAAGCTACAAGACAGGTTTGATTACTATGAGGTTTCTTAGCACCTCCTTACATCCTACTCATCCTCCTATGACAACATGTTCACTAATTAATTTATTTAGCTAATTTAATCCCAGGCATTCCAAGACCCTGATATGGCTGCAGCCTGTGATTTTCTTCTCTCCTGTAAATGACTTTGGTATCTTACGTCCCCAGCTTTTCAGAGATTGCTTCAAGATGTTTTTGTGCTTTTTGGTTTGAATCCATTTTATGCTGGAAAAATTGCTCCCTCTGTCATTTACAGCCCAGGAAGAGATATTAACTTTGACAAGTTTTCCTCATCACTCATAAATTATATCTTTTCCCAAGCTGTCCTGCCTGTATATTCTTCATGTTCAGTCCTGTTTGCATAAACAACAGGGGGTCGTTTACTACCACAGATGAATATAAAAAATCTGTAGAAACCACTCCAGTGAGGACAGAATAGGCTCCTCTTCTCTGGGCATATGGTCCACACTATACCTTGCAGCATGATCCATTCTGCCAAGCTGACCGTTTTAGCTGCCTGAGTATCTCTGCACAGAGCTACAGTGCTCTCCACAAAGAAACCTCTTTCAGAAGAAGTTTCAGAAGAAATACAATATAACTAAATGACATCTACGTTATCCTGAAAAACCCTGAAAGATACACAGCTTCCTTTAAGGAAAAGAACACACAAATTAAAGTCTTGGCTCTCTCATTTTGCTTCAGTGGAAACTGGAGCGCATCCTACTGAAAATCAATGCAAAACTTTTATTAATGGAATAATGATCCTGTGGAGGCTCAAAATCTTGTTTCCCGTTTTCTGTTGCTCCCTTTCAGTTGCTGAGTTGAATATGATTTCCAAAGACTAAATATAAGAGATGTAAAATGCAGACAAATGGGAGATAAGTTTAACAAAAAACACATGCAGATAGAGAAAAGCATCCCATTGGAAGGTCTTCCAGAAGAACAAGGTAGGGAAAAGACAAGGATGAAGCTGAACCTGCCAACGACAATATGGGTAAATGCCTCACTACAGAACGCCTGTCTCTGTCACAAAGGAAGCACCTCCTTGATATTTCCTTTTGCTTTGAGATTATAGACAGCTAATTGAGAATATCTTGACTTGGGTCGTTTGCTAGGAACAGCATTATAACATTCTTTTATGACAGTTTGTGTTGGACAAATTTTCTCACGTTACTGGGAAAGAACAGTATGAATACACAGTCATTTCCACCTAGACCCAGGCTGATTTATGCTACTGTCTTCACAGTCTCAGGTTAGGTATTATACTGGTGCCCGCCAGCAGAGCAATACTTGACTGTCTGACTGTCAGCATTTCCATCATAAATTTCTGTTTTCAGAGGCTTATGACTTCGTTGTAAAATGTCGCTTGGGGGGTGAATCTTGCAAGGTCGTTTTAAGTTACAAGACAGCAAACAAAATAAAAAAGTTAGTGGTTTCTAACTTTTTCTTTGCCCTTCATCATTTAAAAGGACCTATAAAATGCCTGCTCTGCTGTTCGGCTGACTGTGGTATACGTATGCATGGCATTATTATTACTATCTCTATAGGGAGGATACTTAAATAATATTTGAATGACATCTTACTGTGGGGTTATAAAATGCAATTTTGATTTCACTGATTCATGATACCAGGAATTTCTTCCCCAAAGTATATCCCAATGACTCCTTGCCCCCCTTTCCACATCCCGAGGAGCTCTTCAATTAAACTCACAGTACCTTGGACTTTGAGTTTTGATTATAAAAATAGCTCAGCCAAATTACCTGATGGCTCCTAACTTTCCTTGTTCCTCCTTCTCCACCTTGAAGGGCTTCATAGCCATCTTCATGTTGTGGAGTCCCACTGGTATTTGTCCCAGGATCCTGCCCCACATGTCCCACTCTGGAGCCTGCTTCTCCCTGAAAGTGCTGCTCCATGCCTGGCAATTTTCTTAGGGATGCACTATGAAAATTTGGTCCAGGTTGCAATGCCAGATGGAAATGTGAGGTTCTGGGAGATAGGTTCTCCCCCAGCCCTCCCCAGCGCCCTGAAGTGATGCTGTGAGCCCCTTCCAGGGAGACCTTCCAATGGAAATTTATCACCACAGGCACTGGAATATTTTACGGATATCACACAAAGTCTTTGAGGCATGTTTGGGACTTCCAGTTTCATCTGAGATATCCAATTATAAAGCAATTTCCTGGGTAGGATGTAGGATGTGACAGATCATTCTTCTGACTGAAAGTAGGAATGATCCTCATAATATCTAAGCCTGCACTACTGTCCCTGATGATGGATTTTTTCAAGCTAAATTTATAGCACCTTTTCAGCTGCCTTCAATTAAACCCTTGAATAAGGAAGAACAAAGCATTCTCCCTCTTCATAAATGCATCCTTAAACTGTCTGGATGTTCGTTATCCCCAGATACTGCTGACACTTCTCTGCTCCAAAGATCACTGATCCTCAGAAATCTCCTTCTAAATATACCCCCTTCCATTTTGCAAAATTTTGCACTGCTGCTTTGACTCCACTACGATTGTGTGATTTCTTTATCTTCTCCTGCCTTAACATCTGGAATTCACCCTTTATGGGCCTGTGGAAATCCTAGTCTTCCAGCACATACAGTTACCTCTTTTTAAGTGACAACACATCTTTGGGATGAAGTGTTTCCCTCCATACTCTTAGTACCTTCTCCTATCCAGTAATTCCAGGCTCCCTCAAAGACCTTCCCACTTACTCACTACCTCTGATCTGCTTTTTACTCACACCACCATCAACATTCCTCATGTCCTGATTGCAAAACTCAAATCGTTAAGACATCAGCTTTAAAATTGTATGTTGAAAAAAGTCTTAGAATCCAGTTTCTGTGGGTTTTTTTTCCTTTGCTTTTTTTTTTTTTAGGATGAAGGACTATGCTTTTCTTCTAAGTTCTGAGGAATCCACTCACACTCTTTAAATGAAAGATCAGATGTTGAAGTCATTACATGACTCCCAGCAACAGGGATTTAAGAGAAACACCTACAATTTTAAGTCTTGTGATGAAACCCTGTGTGAGGGCAGCCCTGCGTTATTCCCTCTTTCACCCTGCAATCCTATGACAGTCTGAAGTCAAAGCTTCTTAGGCGCACCATCTCCTTTTCCCAGTTCCTTACTTCTAGTATTTCTTCCTGCTCCTCCTCCTCCTAATTTCTCTCTTTGCTGTAAGATAGGCTGTGTTCCGCCCCAGCTCCTGCTGGGATTTCTGTCAGCAGAAACCCACGTCACAAATGACAACAGCAACAGGAGCTCTGCAGAGGGCCAGCTCCCACGGAGCGCCTGGAGGCAGGCAGCATGGCTTTGAAGTACAAAGCACAGGCCAGTGGCAAGACAGAGGTGGGCAGCCAGAGGTTACGGCAATTCCCTTTCAACTCCATGAACTTTTGTGGAGCCACAGTCGGAGTCTAAAGCTTCCTTTCCTTGGCCCTTGCTCGTAACTTTCCTCCCCAAAATCTCCCCTGGAGCATACCTAGGCACAGTTGAGTTCAAGCCACAGAGAAATGCTCTAGAATGTTTTGGGAAAATCTGTCCTGTTGCTTTTGAGGGATGCAAAAGAGAGGAAATACTTTCACAGCTTAAAAAAGAGACCTAGCTTTGTAAGTGCATAATTTAAAGGAGGCTGAACTCTAATGTGGCCAGACATTACTCAAGATAATTTTGACCCAAGAACATTTGAAGTTACCCAGGTTATAAATGAGTAGTCACCTGCAGTACTATAAAACTGCTAATCATACACATTTAGGAAAAAAAAATTAATGATAGCTGTCTACCGCAAGCCTTTACTTGCAATTGCTGTTTGAATATGCTTGAGACAGACTATTCACATAATTGGGCAGAATCAAAAAAGTTATTCTTAATCACCATAGCAGTTAGTTAATAACTTTGAAAAATCAAATTGCTGGATGCTGCATCATTTTAGCATATGCAAAGTTAACTTTTTCTCCTGTGCTCCTGTGGCTGTTAAGAGCTATGCTAAGCAGTATGGCACATGCCACAAGCAGGCACGATACACTGTGATAAAAAGCCCCAGGTCAGAAGTATATTAGCCAGGATCACTACACGGGTTGCTGACTTGAACTTCTCAAATCTTATCCGGACTGAAATACAGCTGCCACCCTACACCTGTACCGTATTTATACCCGCTCAGCGTGTGCTCACACTGTAGGTACACTAGAATGAAACCTTTGTTGGCTACAAGCAAAGCTAAACAAATTAATCTACTTGCATTGGCATGCAGGAAAAAGATACTAAAGAGCACTTTATTACAAAAAGAAGGTCAGGTGGTCATGTCATCAGATCTTGTATTGATAATTCTGCAAGGACAAGAGTCAGCATTCAACTGCAGTTCTAAATTCCTGGATTAACTCTGGCCTTATTCCAGTCAACAGCAGATCTGCTGTATACTTTGATGGAACAAATGTTTTACCCCTCTGTTGTTTGCATGGTGAATTGCACAACCTTCATGTAAGATCACTAAAGGGTTCTTTAAATATGTTACATAATTAAATACATTCCACAGAGTCAATTTTTAAAAAAGTAAGTTTATCCATGAGTTATACTTATCTATATTTAGTGAGCTAGAAAAAAATTTATGCTATTATCTGCAAGAATGCATAAAGAACAGTGTGTCATCTTTCAGCATAAATGTTTTGCCTTTTTACATTTGAATTCAGACAATATTATCTTAACATTCTTCACACACGATGATCTTTCAAATAAAGGACAGAGGTAACACTATGTCACTTATCTTGCAAGCTACCTTTTTATCATACAGTACCCCATTTCACTCAGTGGTGTTATGACACTAACAGAAGTGCCATGACATACCAAGATATGGTGTATTTCAAAGAAATTTGCAAGATGATTAAGTCATTTTGCCTCCTCTACAAAGCACAATGCAATGAATATTCTGTAGAAACAATGATTTGAGCTTTTTTTCCCTTTTCTTTTGAAGCAGAAGACTGATTTACAGCACAATTGCAAATTTCTCTTATTTTCTTTTTCAATACCTTTCTATATATAGATAGCTCTCTCTTCCTTGCCTTCTCAAAAGATAACTATTTGGTTTAAGAATGGTTCAAGCTGAAGAGAATCTATGTAAATATTCCCTGAGAGTAAACATGGAGATTTGTCTATCTGTACTGACAATGAAGTACATGGTAATAATATGTTGCCCATTCCGTCTATAATGTCTGACCACTCCAACAGGACTTGTTATATGCAAATATTTTTTTCTTTAGCTCTTTTCACAGGCTTGAGTCCCCTGCAGCTTTCAAGGAAGCCACATTTCTTCTGTTACAGTTCCTCCCCTTTGCTCGTCCAACTGCTAAATTTACTTTTTCCTGTTGCAAAATCTTTGCAAAACATTTAAACAGTTTCTTCAGCAACTGTGTGCTTTTGGCTGTAGGATATTTATTATTATCCAAGCTTGATGCTGCATGGATAGCTCACTATTCCTAGCAATTTTTATTTACAGAGACATACAGACAACAAACTATGTTTTAGAGCAATGAAATGAACATCCTTCTGCACTGGTATTCTTCAGCTTGGTAGAAAGAACAGACACACAATCTAATAAAGGTGCTGTTCTGCATTTTCCACAGCTATGAGGCTTCAGAGTTACAGAATAGACAGCATTTGCAAAGGACCAAAGCCAAAAATTCTGCATGAATCAAAAAAGAGCAAAAGTTTCACCTGGCAAAGCCGACTCCTCTGCTGACTCCATTAGCATCTCTTAGTATTCTGGTGGAAATGACATGTCCAAAGGGTTTCAGCATATTCTCCAGTTCCTGCTCATCCATGGAAACGGGTAAATTTGAGATGTATAGATTTGTGGGATCTTGCTCTTGTTGCTATGACAAAATAAGAGAAATATCCTCAGTTAGGTTTAGGACAATGGAACAGCTTATGCCTCATACAACAAAGACTACTCAAAATAGGACCAAGCCAAGAAATTATAGCTCCATTAGAAGCAAAGCTGGGCAATCTGTTCATGACGACAACGTATTTGCCAAATTTCTGCAAACTCTCATGCATGTGCTTAATTCTGTGCGTGACTGCTCTTATTGAACTCAGTGACACTACTCATTTCTAAAAAATTACTCTCATGCACAAGCATTCTCGGGTTTGTGTCCTAATTTAGCAAACAGATTGTGAAGAAAACATGATTTCCACAAATGTGCTCACTGTTAACATACATAAAGAAAACTCAACACATGTTTTAAGCAGATGTGCTTTCCAGCCTGCAGACTTTCCATTCAACCTGTTCATCACGAACAAGGTTGGTTGAAAGCACACACAGAACACTTTCCATAGTATCTTTTTTTTTTTTCCCCCTCCATCAGGAACATCTTAATTGATAATGTGCAAAAAGACCTAACTGGGCTGGGGGGGAGTTCTGTAGTTCAATTTAAGGTCTTGGTGAGATAGGTCACATGTTAATTCTCAGACTGAATTAAAATATCTTATAAAATAAAGCCTGTAGTATGAATAATTGAGAAAACAAATGTGAAGACAGCTTTCACATTCTATTTCAGAATTTAAGGCTACACTTTCCATTTTGGCAAGCATTCCAACTTTGATTCTTGCCTGCCAAACTACTGCAAAGAAATATCAGAGGCATAGATGCTGCATGTAAAATAAGTGTATTAAAGCTGTAAATAAAAACACTGTATACAGGGAACCAAGCCCTAATTACATTAAATCAATTTAGTCAAGCCCTTGCAAATTTTTAAGGCTCTGGCTCCATTTTCATTGATAGGAGCTTGACATAATTATCTGATCACCTGTCAGTACAAACCTGATTGGGATCAGGAATAACTACATCATTTTAGCTAACGGTTAATAACCAAAAATATAAGATACAATCTTTATGCTGTGCAGTAAGCCAGACAGTACCTTACCTTGCAAAGTCTTCTGAGACAGATTTTCGGATTTTTTCATTACATATTTTAATGGGCAGAATTAATTTGTACTTGTTCTACACTGAGCTGACAGCAGTATTACTGTCATTTGCTATGAGGTGTCCTAAAACCAGATTAACAATCTTGCAGCAGCAGCACAACTTTACCCTGAAGAAATTACACACAGTCCTTCAGCCATCTGCCCTGGCTTAACTCAGCTAGTTTCAAATTACACTCCATTAAAAGTAGTGCAGATGTATCTTGTCAAACACAAAGACTCACGCGCCCTATTCTAGAAGATGTATGAAGGCTAGACAGAACCAAGATGTCTGCTCCGTCACTGCCTTGCACGTTCAAGGCCTCAAAAACGGAAGCAGAAATCGTTCCAAGCTGTGATTCACACACACCATCTTCGCAGGGAGAAGAATGACGAAGCAAAGTCTAGCATACCTAAATACCAGAACCAGAAGCCAAAGAAAGTCTTCAGCTTCCCTTACCCCAGGCTCAAGGGAAAATTCAGCCCTTTGGATGCGAAGAAAAGCTGCAAAAGGATACCCCAAAGGATCCAAAATCAGGAGGTGTGTAATGCTGCTTTACTGCATAGTTTGGATTCTGACTTAAGAGCTGTGAACACTTGACTTTGGACTACTGCTTAATGCCCGTTGCATTCTAGCTTTGCATCTCCAGACTCATCACACCATGAAACAACACATTACCATGCAGGTTGAATTCCCCACTATTTTACAGAAAAGAAATAGAAGACCAAAGCAGGCCATGTTTGCAAGTTGCCGTCCATAAAAATATACCCAGTTATTACCACGCCTTATAGTAAGGGGGAGGGGAGAGGAAAACCACACACACATGAACGGTGAACTTACTGCAAATTGAACTGAAGTTACAAACCCTAAATCTAGAAAAACATTCCTTCCCTTTCCAGTCATCTTTCCCTGCAGTCATCTTCCTTTCTCTAATGTCTATTTACATTCACACAGATTCAAAAGCTAGTTCCTCTCCAATAACTGAAAGATATTAGTGAGGGGCCAGAACTGGTACAGTATTGACAATGCAAGGAAAATCATGCAAACAATCCTGGAGGAAAGGTAGGCAAGAAAAGAGAGGAGTATGAGGAAAGCACTTCTAGCTTTGGGAAATACAAACAAACAAAACGCAGAAACATTTTCTTTCTCCTTTATTTTGTTCCGTATTTTTCCCCTTTTCTGTGTGCATTAATTTTTATTGCTTCTTACTTTTTTGGGGTTGTTTTTTTGGTTGGGTTTTTTTTTTTTGGCGCACATACAGGCCACAGGAAAAAAATAAAGAAAGATAGGAGACAGGAAGTATCGTCACTGTTACCAAGTACTCTGAAAATGTGAGCAATGGAGGCAGTTAAAGCAGAGGTGTTAGGGAAGCAAATAAAAGTAACAAGGTTTGCGATTCTAACAGGCACGGTTTTTCAGAAATAATCACATTGTTATGCAAACCTCTACTCATTGATTGGTTAAGGACTTTGATTAATCAACCAGTCAGTGCTCAGGGACTGACATCACTTGTCAGTATTTAGAAAAAAATATGCAGATGAGATCCCCCTAGCCAAAGGACAGACTAATATGAAAAAAGCAGAGTTATGCATCAGTAACTGCACAACAACCTTGGCTTTCACTGAAGCAATTCAGTCCAGCAAAATATTAAAATGAGCACTTTTCTTTTGACTACGCAGTTTTCAAGCTGGGGCAAACAAAATAAGTAAGAACCACCACCAATGTGTCTCACTTCTGGAGTAGGAACACACAAGCCTTTTAACTGTGTTAGATATTAAATGCTGTTGTTTTAAATATCCATGGAAGTTTTAGCTACACTCTGAAGATGAATGAAAGACTAGCAGGCCGTATTCACTCTATCACAAGGATTTACCAAGCCTATCTTTTATCAACATGATAAACAAGAGCTGCAAGCAGAGAGAGACAGATGAGGCCACTCATACTAACTCCACAACGCAACAGTGTTTTCTAAGAAAGGAAGAAAATTCCATGTTATTTTTCCTTACTATACAAACACAACATTTTAGAGAAATACCCCTTTCCTTCACAGAGAAATATCACCCTACAGAGGCTGTTTCTCACACCGCGAACTGAAACAAGACAAGATGCCTTCCCAGGGATGAAGCCTGGCGCTGGGCAGGCTGTGCAGAGCGGTGCGGGCCCGGCTGCCCTGCCACCGCACCGCCAGGCCCCATGGCCACTCGCCCTCACACGCCCCTGCTTCTCAGGCTTGCCCCGCTCCCCGCCTCTGGGACCAGGGCTCCGCGTCATTTTCTTCAGTTGTGCAGACATGCCCTCTGCAGCCTGGAGGTGCTGACACATGCTCCTCGTTTTGCATGAGCCTTTTCACCCCAGATTCCCCAAGCTCCTTCATGACATACTTGCTTCCCCAGCCCAGTGTAACTGCTGAGTTTTCCAGTGTGAAAGGCAGGCATCCTACTGTTCAAAATGCGCCTATCTGTTGACAAGAGGAGCCTAACCAGACCCTCAATCCAAGCACCCCATGAACTACCAGTCTTTCAGAATCCTAACTAGTCAACAGTCAGGTTTCTGCCTTCAGTGATCACAACCAGGGTCACAGGTCCGGTGGCAATGGTGGTGGCTGGATCCACACAGTGCGGCCCAGACTCTCTCCAGTTCATTTAATTCTTTCTGTGGCTTTTCACTAAGGCATTAAAAAATGCTATGTCCCACCTTGGGATGCTAAAATCCCATTTATTGTTGTGTCCGTTCCCAAACCCTGATAACCGACCAGGCATCAGCGAGAGAGCTGAAAGTCATTTGTGTGATACTCATGGTCACTTCAGAACTGCGTTTTCCTCTTATGCCCCCAATACCCTGGACAGGAACAGAACGGGTGGGGTGGCAGAAAGCCACAAACACCTCCAACAGCACTGTGCCTTGGATGTCCTACAGTTGCTGATTTAGAGCTACTGCAGTGGGACCACCAGCCAAACGGTGTCTCCACCACTGCCTGGACTTTGCAGTCCCTGTCTCACTTTCCCCCTCCAGACCACACCAGAGACACCAGGCTTGCCTCACACCGCAGGGTAACGACACATCTGTCGACACAGTCTTCCCAAAGCCCAGCGGCCTCTCAGGTTTAGCCCCCCACCTGTAAGAAGGGTCTCCCAGGGGGGCCAGGGCCAGCTGCTGCAGTTGGCTGCCGCCCGGGGGGCGCAGGGGAGGAGGGGGCTGCCGGGACTGGCGGAGGGCTCGCTGCAGTGCGGCAGCACGGCTCCTCTGCCCTTCCCAGACCCCGCGTGCCAAACACAGCTAATTAATGGGTACAAGAACAGGCCAAGTTGCCGCTTCTCGAAGGGAGCAGGAAGGCAGCTGTGGAGCCTGCTGTGTGTGCCAGCTGCAAAAGCATCATGCTCAAGGCACGCAGACTTGCAAGCACAATCTCAAGGCACTGTCAAAAGCCTGCTCCTGGCTGTCCTCGCTGAACTTCGTTTTACCCAAGATCTCGCATTTGACAGCCCAAGGAGGGTCACATTTTCCAAGTACAGCTTGCACTTGCACTGCAGCCCTGGAGAAATAGGGGCAAACTCATCCCGTCAGCCGCAAGCCTCTGAAATCCTGACACAGCCTCGTACCCAGGACTGAGCTCATTCTGGGGTCCTGCTGTAGGCCTGTCTGCGTGGGTACACGGAGTGCCACAGAATGGGCCAACAGAAAAAAAAAGAAAAAAAAAAAAGAATTAAGCCAATTGCAGCTCCCCTGCAGACAAGTGCAGGGCTTTCTGCAACTCCCTTTGCTCCCACCCCAGCCTGTCTGAGCACCACTGGAGCCCAAATAACCTGTGGGCTCCAGAGGCATTAACTACATGTATATGTTGTAGTTGGGCCATTCTGACAGACACATCCAAATTGGTCAAAACCACACCTAGGAAGTTTTAAAACTGTGAATACTGCAAACTAACAGTAGGTGAAAACTAAGCATCTGATGAGCTCAGAGCATTTCCAGCATTCAGCAGCAGGTGTCCTGCTGCAAGGCTCTGGAGTTCAGCAGTCAGGAGCAACTGTCCTGGGGAAACAGCCAGAAATTTTGTCACTGCCTTTTAGCAAGAACTGGGCCAGTCACTCGGCTCCCAAGGCCTGTGCCAAGGAGGAAAAAGAAGTTTATAATGCAGAGGATTTGAAACGCACTACACCAACAGCATTTGAAACAGATAAAACCCAGTGGAGGGCATGCTGGAACTCAGAGTTTGCTATTTGCTTTGCTGGATCCTCCCAGCCACTTTTAAAAGAAGGGACAATGCTCAGATGGGATTTTCCCTCCCATCTTGAGATAATCTTTGGAAGCAATGCATGAAAAGCTGAAAGAACAATTCCTGCTCGTACAAGAAGAGGCTGAGCCTCTTTACATAGTACATTTAGTAATGCATTCTTTAAGGACACATGTGCAGGGAGGGGTGGGCTGGTGTTGGCTACATTATTTTTTCCCCAGAAGGAACTCAAACCTCTTGTAATCTCAGTAGGGCTGGAAACTGAGTGCATTTGGTTCATCTGGGAACCCTATGTACCAATTCTTTTTATTCAACCTAAATTATTTCTCCTTAGAGCAGCTTGCTCTAGGAAGCTAAGCACTGATTATTAGTTCAAACAACTCCTTTTTTCATTTTCCAAACTTATTCTGGGAATAAAACTTTGTACGCGGATCGATATGAGATTCTGAACTCTTCTGTTTAAAGTTATAATCAGTATTTATATTAATAGATCATATACTTTTTTTGTCTTTAATAAATTGAGACTTCAACATCTTATCATTGACACAGGTCAACATTACAGTACACTTTTGGAAGCATGGTCCTGTCTTTCTGAACATTCTAGACCCAGGTTCAAATCACCCTCTATTAGTATCTTCCCCATACTAGTTCATCTCTGCTAATGGCCACTGCCCAATCTTCAGGCTATGTATGTAACTTCTCTCCTTTAAAGATCTGCGTTGAACTTCTGTCTCCCCTCAACATAAAAATAGTTACGCTTTTTATGGAAAAATCCATTTATGTGGAACCATTTATATGAAACCAGATCATTTATATGGAAACATTTAAATGCCATTTCATAAATTTTCCAGTGCTTGCTCAGTATTTTGAAAACTGTAGTTGTACGCAGCACCAGTCTCATCATTGGTTTATTAGATTATTTCTAAACTGGATTCCATACAAGCCACCGAGCTTAAATGAAATTTAGAGGAAGCATGTAATACTTTCTCTCAGTAGATTCACATTCAATATCTCTTCTTGTTGTTCTATTATTTAATATTTACTTTTCTAGTACTGAAGATCATGAGAACTTTCCAGGACATCTGAAAGAGACATTCATTTCAAAGCTGATTAGAAATGCATTTGATTGGATTCACACAAAAAATCTGAATTAAAACATTTTTCCCTATTTTCTATTGTTCCTCCATTTATTCCTGCTGCTTTTTCACATTAATATCGCATATATTTGCACATATGTAAAAGAAGCCTAGTTTTCAAACAGAGTAAGCTACCAAATTTATAAATCAGATGTCTGCAAGTAACATTTGGAGAGGTTCTCTCTTCACTGACCTACCCAAGCATGGCAGGATGCTCCTAACCTAGTTATCACAGTTAGGATGAATACGGGCTGGTGGTGTGAAAGTTAGAAAAAAGTCACCACCTCCCAGTGACAGAGAAGCAGTGGCAGGAAACCCTTTTCCTCCTTCTCAGTGGGAGAAGGAGGGAGGGGTTCTGTGCAGTGGTTGGGGACTGGGATCTTGCCTCTGTACCTTCATGTGGTGCCTTTCAAATCAATGAAGATACACTGATTTAAGTGACAGTAGCCCTGCTTACAAAGATTTTTTCCACATTATGGTTTCTTTTATAAAAAGAAGGAACAAACAAATCAACCAAACCAGACGAAACACTTGCTATAGCAATGGTCCAGACCCATATAACCTTTCAGAATTGTTAATGACATATTTTGAGCCATCATTGCAGTAACACGAGGTGAACAGAGGGAATCAAGTGCAGCTGCCAGGGTTCCCTTTGACTTTTTACTGGCTTATTTGTTTCCCTTTGTGTGGGCACATTTTTAACAGTGCAGACAGCTAAATCAATGGTCAGTTAACTATTGATCCCTGGCTGGTTTCACTCTTGTTGAGCAGCACACCAAAAGGCTTACAAGACTGTACAGAAAGCCTAACATTTCCATGGATTTTATTAGTACACTAAGTACTGATAATCCAACAGATACAGTAGAAGGAAACTGTTAAAAGCGATGCTGGCCGCCTTCTGAAGAGTCCTTTCAAGGCTCTTCCACAGATTCAGAGTATTGTTTAGGTTGGAAAACACGTTTAAGATCATCAAGTCCAACTGTGAACCTAACACTGCCAAGTCTACTGCTAAACTATATCCCTATGTGTCACATCTACACATCTTTTAAACACCTCGAGGGATGGTGACCTAACCAGTCCCCTGGGCAGCCTGTTCCAACGCTTGACAACCCTGTTGGTGAAGAAATTTCTCCTAATATCCATCCAAAACTCCCTGGAGGCCATTTCCTCTTGTCCTATCACTTTTACCTTGGGAGAAGAAACCAACACCAACACCGATACAATCTCCTTACAGGTACTTGCAAAGAACAATAAGGTCTCTGCAGGGGAGCCTCTCTCTAAGGGGAGCCCCAGCCTCCTTTTCTCCAGGCAACACAACCCCAGTTCCCTCAGCCGCTCCTCACAAGACCCGTGCTCCAGACCCTTCACCAGCTTTATTGCCTTTCCCTGGACATGCTCCAGCACTGCAACATCCCTCTTGAAGGGCACAAAACTGAACACAGTATTCGAGGTGCACCCTCACCTGTGCTGCATAGAGGGGGACAGTCACTGCCCTTGTCCTGCTGGCCCCACTGTTTCAGATACAAGCCAGGGTGCTGCTGGCCTTCTTGGCCACCTGGACATACTGCTGGCTCATGTTCAGCCAGCTATTGACCAATGTCCCCAGGCCCTTTCCTGCTGGGCATCTTCCCAGCCACCCTTCCCCAAGCCTGTAGCACTGCCTGGGGTTGTTGTGACCCAAGTGTAGGACCCGGCACTGAGCCTTGTGGAGCCTCATACAATTGGCCTTGGCCCATCAGTCCAGCCTGTCCAGATCCCTCTGCAGAGCCTTCCTGGCCTCCAGCAGATCAACACTCCTGCCCAACTTGTCTTGTCTGCAAACTCACTGAGGGTGCACTCAATCCACTCGTCCAGACCGTTGATAGAGATACTGAACAGGTCTGGCCCCAGCGCTGAGCCCTGGGGAACACCACTTGTGTCGGGCTGCCAGCTGGACGTAACTCCACTCACCACCACTCTTTAGCCTCAGCCAGCCAGCAAATTTTTACCCAGCGTAGAGTAGACCCATCCCAGCCATGAGCAGCCAGTTTCTCCAGGAGAATGCTGTGGGAGATGGTGTCAATGCCTTTACTGAGGTCTAGGCAGGCAACATCCCCTGTCTCTCATTCATCCAGTAAGCTGGTCACCTTGTCACAGGAGGAGGTCAGGTTCATCAAGCAGGACCTGCCTTCCATAAACCCAGGCTGGCTGGGCCTGATCACCTGGTTGTCCTGTATGTACCGTGTGATGGCACGCGAGATGATCTGCTCCATCACCTTCCCCAGCACCGAGGTCAGGCTGACAGAGCTGTAGTTCCCTGGATCCTCCTTCTGGCCCTTCTTGTAGATGGGTGTCACGTTGGCTAACTGCCGGTTAGCCAGGACTGCTGATAAATAATTCAAAGTGGCTGGGTGAGCACCTCTGCCAGCTCCTTTAGTACCCTTGGGTGGATCCCATCTGGCCCAATTGACTTGTGTGTGTCTAAGTAGGGTAGCAGGTGCCTAAGCATTTCCCCTTGGATTTTGGGGGCTTCATTCTGCCCCCTATCCATGTCTTCCAGCTCAGGGGGCTCGTACCTGGAGAACAAATGCTCTTACTATTAAACACTGAGGCAAAGGCAGCATTAAGTACTTCAGCCTTTTTCCTCATCCTCATTCCGCATCCAGTAAAGGATGGAGATTCTCCTTAGACATCCTTTTGTTGCTAATGTATTTATAGAAACATTTTTTTTTCTTTTACGGCAGTATCCAGATTAATTGCTAGTCGGGCTTTGGCCCTTCTGATTTTCTCCCTGTATAACCTCACAACATCCTTGTAGTCCTCCTGAATTGCCTGCCCCATCTACCAAAGGTCATGAACTCTCCTTTTTTTCCTGAGTTCCAGCGAAAGCTTTGTTCAGCCAGGCCAGTCTTCTTCCCTGCCAGCTTGTCCTTCAGCACATGAGACAGCCTGCTCTTACGCCTTTAACATTTCCTTCTTGAAGAATGTTCAGTCTTCCTGAACATCTCTGCCCTTCAGGACTGCCTCCCAAGAGACCCTGTCAACCAGGCTCCTAAACAGGCCAAAGTCAGCCCTCTGGAAGTCCAAGGTAGCAGTTCTGCTAACCCTGCTCCTTACTTCTCTGAGAATTGAAAACTCTACCATTTTGTGATCACTGTGTACAAGACAGACTCCAGCCATCACATCACCCACAAACCCTTTTCTGTTCACAAACAAGAGGTCGAGCAGCGTGACTTCCTTAGTTAGCTCACTCCCTGGCTGTGTCAGAAAGGTATCTTCCACACACTCCAGGAACTTTCTAGACTTTTTCCTTTCTGCTGTATTGTATTTCCAGCAGACATATGGTAAGCTGAAGTCCCCCATGAGAATAAGAGCTAGCAATTGTGAGACTTCACCCAGCTGCTTATAGAATATCTCATCTGCCTCTTCATCCTGTTTGGGTGATCTATAACAGACTCCAACCATGATATCTGCCTTTTTGGCCTTACCCTGATCTTACCCATAAACACTCAACCCTATTGTCACCATCATTAAGCTCTAGATGATCGAAACAACCCCTAACATGCAGGGTTACCCCCCTGCCTCTCTTTCCTTGCTTATTTCTTCTGAAGAATTTATAACCATCCATGCAGCATCCAAGTTGTGTGAGTCATCCCACCCTGTTCCTGTCATGGCAACTGCATCATAGTTTTCTTGCTGCACAATGGCTTCCAGCTCCTCCTGTTTGTTGCCCATGCTGTGTGCCCTGGTGCGCATTCACTTCAGTTGGGCTATTTATCCCACCAGCTTTATGGGGGGTAGAAGCCCTGATTCCTATGTGATCATTCTCAGGTGCTTCTATGGTTTCTGACACATGAATAACCCTCATGTCTTTGCTGCTACATGGATCTCCATCCCCTACCTCCACTGAGATGGCAGACCAAAGGACCTAGCTAACATGCTGTCCCTCAAATATTGTGCCACCTCCAGGCAAGTGAGCCTGGTTTTATCCCTTTCCCCTTTCAATTTTTTTGCGGCAGGCACTGTTAGAAGCACTAGCTATCTCCTCAACTAAGACCATGTCTAAACATTGAAGGTTTTACAGAGAAGGTACTGAAGAGCAGAGGACATCGGGGTATTCAAAGAAGCTTATTTTGTCTTGCATATCTTTCAAAGAATCTGTGTGTTGTTTGATGGCCTTTCAAAGGCTCCAATATATAAAGATTTAACATCTCAGGATTTAACATCTCTTTCATCTTGATACATCTACTACGCAGTAGTCACTTTGCCATTTTAGACCGAGTGCTGACTGCATGTGTCATAATTTATCTTTCTTCCATAGTCATCCTTACCTGACTTCTACACTATAATGGTTGACAATTTATTAGCAACGTGATTTTTTCCACGGCACTGCAGGAGATTTGGCCTCAGCATAATTATGCTGCTATTATACAGCAATAATTAAGCCCAATCCATCAAACATTATAAATACAGCTAAACTGAACTTGCAGCATGCATTTTCTGTATAAGCTTGGTTATTAACAAGTCATGTCAAAAGCCTGTTAACAAGGACACTTTCTGAAAAGCTACAGTGGTACTGCACAAGAACACAGAAAACACTCATAAGTGCTATTCTGAAGAAAAGCATATTCCCAATGATTTTCAGAAGTATTTCATTGTCATTTGCATAAGTAAAATTAAGCAGCTCTGAGCTTTATAATGACCCAAGAAAAGAACTCCTGCCAGTAGAAATAGTTTGCCTGCGATCATCTAATCAGAAGAGAGATGTGACTCAGACACACACCATTACGGTGCCATCACTGAAACACTTTGCAGTCACTTCTTAAACAAGGCATAGGCTAAAATTTGCTCTATCAGATTTTGTCAAAAAATTGTGAAGAAGCAAACTCCTAAAACCCATGACCTATAAAGAGAAAAAGAACAAAGGTATTGTAGGAAATTATTTGTCACAATTACCTGTATCAGCTCCACAGTGGAGTATTATTTATAAGTACTGTTTTAATTAAAACTATGAACTTTAAAAAAGAGTTCACAGTTTATATATGCACAGGATTTCTTCTCACTGTTCAAACTATCAGTGCTGTGCTGTGTAAGCTGGACTCAGCTTTTTTTAATTAAGTTTGTTCATGGACAGCACAGCATTTGCTAAAGCTAAATATTGCTGGAACTGAATTGTTATTGGTCTGTCCATCGCAGAGCTGCTGCAGAACCTTCCATCATGCACTTCATCTGCCAATGGTGATTTGATCTGCCCTTCATCTTGTGTGGCAAACACGGACTTGACTTGCTACGGTCGCCACCTTCAGAGCATTGCATAAGATACAAGGTACCTCGTTTTATTTCCACAAAATACAATCATAACCAGGACTATCACAGACTGACATAAAAACATATTTTTCATACTTCTGCCATTACGAGGTGAGATTTAAGTCCTTACTTCTTAGTTTTCCTAGAAACAAATTTCCAGTTTCCAACTTGCACAGTGCACTGCAGTCAGAAATGCACCTCAACCTCTGAAAAAATCATTGTCACTCTAGTTTTGAAGGTGTTCAGTTGCCTCCGTATTCTCTTTCACACTGTTTTGACGACTCCTTTGCTATTGATATTAATGTTAAGTAAGAATCATTTAATTACCTCAGATTATCTGAAGGCTGTCTATAACAGTATCTGAAAGTGCTACGTAATCTCCTGGCCATGAACCCCAAATTAGAAACTCACTGATGACCTCTGGAAGCAAAAGGCTGATTTGCCAGATGAGCTGCAATCTAAGTTGAACACCTTACCTATTTATTTTGATTTGTCACCAACTGTGCCCTAGTGAACTTAAGACACAGTGTCCTATTGCACACTGGACAATATTGCATCGAGTATGTCTATTTGTTTTATGCTATAGCGGGCTAATGACATGTTGTTTGACGTATATTTTCCAGGATTTTCTTACCGATACTTAGACAGGAGTCAAGCCCTTTGACCCTGCACAGAATCAAGAACCCTGCAATTTAACTCCTACTATTCGCATTCTCACTAAATTGTGTTGTACATGATACTGTCCCACTGAAAGAGTTCATTTGTACATGTGCATGTATATACTTACACAGAGAAAGAGGTCACAAGAAAGATTATTTGCTTTACAGAGGACATAGCATGAAATCAGGGCACAGTATAAATTTTCCATTGTCAACAACGGAGGAAAGAAAACGAATTTGAGCTAAAATGCCATATGCACTAAATCAATAAAATAAAATTAACAGCTTAACTTAAAAGTGCTCCTAGAAAAAGGTCTTAGAAATATGCACAAACCCCATCCTGTTATCAAGGATTCTTGTGATTATTTGGCATTTTGGAAAGCATGATACACACAAATAGTATTTAGTAGCACCAGTTCAGGTTTTTAAAAAAGAGCTGCAGTGCCACTGGCACTAATTAGTCAAAATGCAATTTTTTATATGTAAAATGTTCAGTGCAAAAATGTCCAATTGTAATGTCTCAAAAAGAAAATTACAATTATTTTTGCTTTACTTAAAATCATAATATTCCCAAGCACCTGACATGACCACAAAGACTTTCAAGATGGAACTCAAACAACATAAAACTCGATCAAGAATTCTATAGTTCTCCTTTGAATAAGCTGAAATATGGAAAGTTCTGATAATAGATCCTGAAAAGCTGGTTTTATGTACAAAGCAATCGACATTCTAGAGTAAATGGTTGGCATTATTACCGACTTTCTAGATCTCACCTTTTTAGTCTACGTTTGTCAAGGTGGTGACTCAAAAGCCATGGTTTGGTGCCTCCTGGAGCTGACTGGGCTGTGCTGCCTTCTTATCTCAGTTTCAAGCAGAGTGTCTCTGTTCTCCTGACAGTAACACTGGACCAAAAGGATTGCAAATGGTAGTGGAAAGAAATGTTTTTCTCCCTAATCTATCTAAGGATACAATAATACCGCTTGCTCAGTGGACAGAATCTGGCATTGCGGAGGACAAACTTGGGTTCCTCAAACTGTAGATTTAAAGCATTTAGATCAACCTATGGATTTACCTCTCCTATATTATTTGTGGAAACTGTGCAAGGTTTTAGAGCAGAGGTTGCATGTTGCTCCTGAAGCTCAGAAAAGGAAGCGATGGGACTTTCTAAATGACAGGAGTGTGGGAAAGGGGAGGGCTTTGCTGTCTGATCTTCCAGTGGCCATAGGATGTCATAGTGAAGCACCAGAGGCACAAGTTACAGGTGTTTTCATGCATGTGTAGCCCTACTTGGCCAGGCCAGGCCAGAGTATTTGCTCTGACATGACCTGATCCTCCTCTAACTGAATTCTACAGCAAAATTTTCAGTGATCTCACTTGTCAGTATCAGGATCTGAGCTTCGAAAAGATTTTCAGAACTATATTCAGATTAATAAAGATGCAAAAAGCTGAGTGGACACATCTCTTATGATGATTATCATGCATTTATTGTTTGCCTTTAATATTTCCTTTCAAAGCTGCCAGCAAAATGAAAACAACATAGATTTGAAATGCTATATATGCACATGGGGTTAAATTATTATCAATATTGCATCTATCTGCAGATCAATAGGAACTTATGAGTCTCTATTCAGAAGCTTCTCTAGGTTGGGGCTAAGAAAACTCATATTTCTTCATGTAAAATTCAAAACCTTAGCATTTAACTGTCTACACAATTGCACTGGAGAAAGACTGTAGCTATTAACGGTAGTAAATTATCAGCAGTGGGAAAGCATTAGAAGCTTTAAGAGGACTTTTTGGGACTTTATAATGCTTTTTAATATTTGACCTACTGACCCAAAGGCAAATTCAAGCAGCACACAGATCCCATGTGATTGCCTGTGAAGAAAACGGAACGCTTTCTTTTGTCATGTTTTACATTACTTCCTATAAACCATAAATGAAGTCAGAATTTTCTTGTCTGGGAATTCCTGTTGGGATAAAGGTTGAGGTCTACTTAGCCTGAGTCCATACAAACTGCTAGAGATCAGTTATTCATCTTGATGCACATGCCAGAAATGGAAACCTACTAGTCCTTGAGGATGCATCAATTTTCAGGGAGTCTGGATTCTTTTAACTACTTCAGAAAGTTAAGAAAAAATCTACATAGATACTGCTTAAGGAAAACAAAATCCACCATAAAACACAGACTTGACAGTTTTATTTTGAGAAATCTGTATTTAACACAGACAAAAATACCATTCCCATTTAAGACCAGGCACAACTCACAAAACATACACTGCAGAAATACTTACGCTTCAGATCTAAAAAGGCAACCAAGTCATGTTTCAAATGTGACAAGGGACGGTTATCGCTCAGAAGCATGACAGACACAGCAATACCACACTTTCCCTGTGTGTGGAATCCCCGGTGCTGAGTCAGCAAGTCCCAGCAGAGGGTTAGCAGAAAGGCCTTGAAATACTCATTTTCCACCCTTAGAGATGAAAATGAGGAAATACAATTAGTAAGTGAAGAAACTGAAACTTCGCTTTATTTAAAAAAATGAGATATTAAAATAGGGAAAAAAAAAAAAGGCAGGGTTGAATGACTGTGACCGCTGAACCCCCTTGCACAGGAGCAGAAGAGCTGTCTGTACTCTCCTCAGCACCCATCAGAGCTCCCTGTGATGAGACCATTCCTGGTAATGAAGTTGAGATTAGGGGCCAAAAAAATCCAGCGCCACTGGGGAAGGAAGCATTACTTAAGGGTGTATTATGGTTTGTGTACGCAGAAAGTAGGGATCTGAGTGGCACAATGCATTGGCTAGAGGTGAGGGGTAAGCCCGGGACAGCAGTAAGTAGACACTCCTACAACTCTATACTATTGGGGGGGGAACCAAGGAAAGCGCAGTATGAGAAACATGGTTCTTGCCTTGCCAGTTGAAAGCAGAGATGAAAGGGAATTTCACTGCGCTTTTCCATTTACAAAGAACATAGCCTCTGTGCAAGATGTGGGGCAGTGAACCAGAAAGGAGTCTATGAACTTTCTTACTTCTCTACACCAAGGAAAGCATGAGTTCTCCACGAGAGTTTTCCTACAAACCTTTCATTAGTTCCTTCTGCCTTTTATATCAGCCAGAAGAATACAGTTTTCTGAGCAGTTAATGCTGACTCAAGTTTTCCAAGCCAATGAATGCTTCCAGTTGCATATTCACACAGAAAAGACAAAGTCAACAATTTTCTGCATAGGAAGCAGAAAACTATTCTGAAATTAGAATAGGTATAGCAAGGAGAACAACATGGCCAGTTCTACCCACCTACTAAGGATTAAGACAGAAGTATAAAGCAAATTTTGTTGAGCCATGAAGAGCCATAATCTGGTCTTACTGTGGAGAGAAAAAAGAATTTCCCTCTGCTTAAGAAACTGATGTGAAAAGGCACGTGTGCTGTTCTTGTGGCAGAAATGAGGAGTTTTGAGAAGACCATTAAGCAGAGATGTCTTGCATTTGAAATGAAATAATGGATGCAGATGTCTGCAGTCAGCTGGTGAGACACAGCAGAATTGGGGTGGCTGGACAGGAGCTCTGCAGCACAGGGCTATTCACAGGGCAGCGAGGACAAGCTCAAAGGCGTTGCTGCATCAAGGGTGCCCACCTGCAAAACCTCACGCTGTTCAGCTCCTTTGTAACCAAGAGACCAGGAGGCAAACTGTACAGGAACGGCACAAGATGACAGAAGAGACGAGTATAGCTGAGACTGAAAGATACTACAAGTTGAAATTCAAGACAGAGCACAACGCTTGAACCCAAGTACGCATGACCAGTTCCTGGGAGGAGGAGGGCAGGAAGAAGGAAGTGCTCCAAGCCCTGTAATTCTCTTTCCTTCTGTTTCTAGAAATCTGGACTTGACCACCCTGCCTAGCACACAATGGGCTGTGACTGCTCGCATGTCAATGACTTGCTGTGTTGTACTAAGCTGGCCTGTGGGAAAATGCACTAGAGTTCCAATATTAAGTTCTCTGTCGATTGTGCTTTGTTCTTTTTACATCTATACAGTATTTCAGCTATGGCTAACGTATATACATGTATATGCATGTGTATATGTGTGTATATATGCACGAGAATGATGTGTTTAAGTACCTAAGTACAGTTCTATATTACATATGTAACAACAAAATGTATTATACACATAAAAGTGCATTCCGGTTTAAGCATGCTTTCAGTTTTGAAGATGTGAGTAAACAGATGTTTGTGTGTACAGACTTCCAAGACTACAGCCAGACTTCGAAAAAAGGAGACACATTTGCAATTACGCATACATATGTGTGAGTGACTGTATATACAAAGGAGGTACCACCATACGTAGCCATGTAATGTGTTTAGCTGGTGGTATGCTTGCATGTGATTAAATATAACTGCATGTAATCATATTTTACATTTATTTCTATATGTGTACGAACCATTCCTACAAAAAGGGATGGCTGTATCAATCCAACAAATGAAGGACGTTATCTTCTTTCTCACTTACAAATCAGAAGAAACTTTAAAAACTGCTGCAGTAATAAAACTGTGAGACAAGATACATTGGCATTCCTTGAGGCCCAGACTGGAAAGGAATTACAAAGGCGGCATTCTGGACGTAGTGGATAGCTGGGAATTAAAGACGAAGGAGAATGTGCAGCAGGGTGTAGAGGGGCTGGTCAGGTTCTCCCCCTTGGATGCTGAAAACTGGACCTGGTTCTGGTGTTGGCCCTTAAATGGTCTGAGTCATTTTGCTCCAGCTTTAGAATCTTTTTTTATAACTAAAAAGGCAGTGTTGAAGAAAGGAACTTGAACTACTGAACACTTCAGGTTTCTGGATTACCTCTCCCAGGTGCTGTATTTGCAATGTGTTTTCAAACCAGTTTTCATGGAAAGAAAAGCTGAAGACTTAAAAGCGGAACATCTTACATTCTCAGGTATCTGATATTGCACCACTAGGGCAAAGAACTAGAATGAGACAGACACTTTATCATATAAATTAGAAGGTTTTTATCAGAGGTATACTCCTCATGGCACTGTTTATCCTTGCTGATACTGATATCACCAGTTGATGACATTAGCAGAAAACCACCCAATACTTGGGAAACAACTTCAAGCATTTTTTGGGGGAGATAAACACAGTTGTTCCTAAAGAGAGTAGGACTGAAAGGTACAATGTACAGCACCTTTAAGTGGATGCCTATAAAATTCCAGAGTTTGCTTGCAAAGTTCTCATCATGACTAGCAGTTCCTGGTGGCTCATGGTAAAACACATACAGCTATGGACATGTGTGTGTTTTTTGCAAGCCATGTAAACACTTTAAAAGTAAGGGCCCAAACTCGATAGCCTGCAGTCCTGAGAAATTTGTGCTCAGCTCGTTTGTCAACAGACCAAGCTAGTGTTATGTGCATTCTGTGGCCACTTGCAACCCCCCACCCCCACCCCACACACGCACACACAAAACACCCCTGTGTTCCAAGTATCAAAGTTGGTTGCATCTACACAAAATCCCTTAAAAGCTCTCAGGTTTCCCAAGAGAAAAATAAATATCCACTGGATCCCACTGAGTAACATCTCAGCCTGATGTTGACTCAGTTGTGGATCAGCAGATCAGTGACTGTCACAGATGGACGCCCATCCAGCCGCCTCAGGATGGGATTTGACATTCGGAGGCTTCCCAGCCTTACCCTACCAGGGAGGGGATGAGGCTGGCTCTGCTGAGAAAAGCATTCAACAATGCCTGCAGCTTGTTGGCTTTTTAAGAGAAATAGTTGCAAGTTACATGACCCTATTTTTATAGATCAATCAACTTAACCTGCTGCCTAGGCTGCCTTTCACAGGTTTTTGAGATACTACACTGTTTTGAAAGAACAAGCAATTCCCAGCGAAATCGAAAAGTTAAGGAGCAGAGCATTTGCATTTACTCTGCTATTATTTTGAAGAGCTAAAATAATAATATTTAAAGAGTTCAAAATAGTGATGTGTTGAGAAAATATTTTGAGGGAGACAAACAAGTCAGAAGGACATGCAGTGAAACAGGAAGACAAACCAAAATACACAACCAGCTTCTGCCACTTGAGATACATGTAGAAAACTGTTGCACTGTCCAAATTTTGCTGATCCATGTAAGTAAAAGATTTCCCCGCTTTTCAATTCTGCTAAACCTGCCACTCATTCTATAAGCTCCAAAATTAACACGAAGAAAAAGAAATGCTATTCAGAGACAAAGCACACTTGAAACCAAGGCCCCGACTACTTTGGGACAATTAAAGCGCAGCCTGGGTATATTAATCACAGTCTTCTGGCCCGGTTCCAAGTTGGGCAATTACAATCTGCCTACCTCAAATTCTCCCCAGAGTTTCAAATGCAAGAGTTATTTGTGATTTCCTTCCTATAAAGTGTTGTTTAGTGCAGCCAGTAAAGACTGGTTTCATTCAAGTGATGGGTGAATGACCCACATTGACTATAGAAAATGTGTAAAAGCACTTTGGGATCCTTCAGGAAGAAGGACACTTATTACATGGTCATTTTACAGTGCTTTTATTATTCTAGGAGGAAGTACTCCTATCTAGATGTTTCTTCACATGCCTTTTAGTAACCAAGTAGTTCACAGTTTGGACTTGTTTTTCTAAAAATTAAATTAGGTTAGGTTATTTTTTCTGTAAATTTAAGATGATAGATTTGAAATGCAAGCACTGTATCGTGAAGACAGTTTAGGAAAACATACACAACTTCCTCTACTTTGAAAACTATTCAGATAATTTTTTGAGCCAAAAAAGATTAATGATTTATTATGGGGCTCATTAATCAAAAATTGTGCGTGCATATTTTTTAAAGAACCGATTCCACTGTTCAAGTCAATTAGGTCCTCTAAAGCTATTAAATCAGGAAGGAGCCGCAATATTACCAAGACTTCCTGCAATATTGTTGAGACTTCCCTGAGTGTATTTAGAGTATAAAATAAATGCTATTATTCAGGAGATACTGAATTGCTAAGCTTCTTAAATTTGTACAATTTGGAACTTGAAGCACATTAAAATGCTGAAACTCATTAAGAGCCCTTTTCACAGCTGCAAAATCGTTGGCATTCACAGCACCGTGCAGAACAATAAAACACTCCCTGCACCTTTGAACAGGGCGACTTCCGTTCCTCCAGCTCCGCTTTAATGAACCACTGAGGCAGAACTGGTATCTAACCTCTCCGTCAACCTCCTCCATTGAAAGGGAGAAACAAAAAGCCACAACAACGCTAATATTCTGAACAGAAAGGCAAAATGTACCAGCATACTGTACGAACCCTCCCCCAACACAAAACCCTTGACTATCGCTGCTACTTTGTTAGAGTACAATTCAATTTTCTCCATCGACACCAAACAAAACACCTTCAGAGGCAGAAAACAATCCATGGTTTTCTCAGCCACCCACCAAACTATGCCCAAGTAGACTTTGTTTCCTCGGGTGTCATCCTTCTGGACCCAAAGCACAGGATTTGGCATTTAGGTAGGGGTTTTCGCTAAAGCCAGTGGCGTACAGTCACTCTGCATGCCAAAACTGTCCTCCTGCTCTGTTCAGTGAGGGGCCGGATTTTGTACCTGCAGAGTGGCACCAGAACAAACAGCCCTAGTCCTCAGCAAACCTGTGGACGCCCCATATACATTTCCTACGTGTATGTTTTCCAGCTCAGCACTGGTCCTGATGGTCAGAAGACAGCACCTTTCCAAGCTTCAGCAAAGTTACATCTTGCTCCAACTGCACCAGGGTAAGCAGTGCTCATCCCTTCCCAGCTAGAAGCCGGCCACTGTGCATGCCAAGCAATTGCAAATGGCGCTCAAAAAGCCTCCTTTGTCTTTGATCTGGTAACAGCACGTTCTGCCTCTTCCTCAGTCAGGAGGATCACAGCTATGCCTCTAATATATACAGATCTCATCAGCCCCAGGGCAAAGAAGCCCAAGCCTTATCAACGTTCAGTGTGCACTTCCAGCTGCAGGATTTGTTTCTAAGTAAATTTCCACTGGGCCACCTACCACACTTCCTTTGGTAATTGAAAAACAGAAGGAAAAAAAGTCAGTAACCAACCAAAAATTAAATGTGAATAAGAACTATGGGAATAGTGACTACTCTAGAGATTTCACAAGATTCATCATAAGCTTGGTGCTGGGCAAAACTGAAAGAAACAGTCTTGGGACTATTATTTAGTTTGTTAAATTCTATGTGCAAGCTCTATCTGTTTATTCCAAACTATTGCCCAAAGCAACGACTGGATTGCCTCCCTGAGAGGGAGAAATTGCTTCCTTTCCTCCTCTAAACATTTTTGAAAGGAATGGAAGAAAATGCAGTGCCAAACTGGTGAAGAAGATTACGTATTTCAGAAGTGGGTTTGAAAGATTCAACAAGAGATATTCACATTAAAGATTACAGAATTAATTACAGAAAAAAGGGGGTGGGGTTCTGCGTGGGTGTTCCCATCTACATCAAACAAACTCAAAGAAAGCAACATTATGAAGGAAGATTAGACTATGAGAAAACCAAGGCATGCGATTAAAGCAAAAGATACTTTGATAGTGTACAGACTGAGGTGGTTTTGTTATGGGCAACAAAAAACGCAGCTTCCAAAGCTCAGTTGAAGAGTAGCACTCAAGCCCTATGGTTCTTGACAAAACACAACACAATTGCTCTTGAAATCCAGCTATTTTGGCACATCATTCTGACTTCATATGTTCAGTTGGGAATTCCCAAGCCATGACAAGTGAGGAGAGTAGGAAAACCTGCCTGCTGACCAACACAGAAGCACACACACGTGCACCCCCCCACCCCACCATCATGATCACGTTTCTGAACTGCTTCCCAGCCACAGAGGCTTGGGACCAGCCACTGTTGGTGTGTGGCCATCAGCAGTGTGGGCAAAAGGAGGCGTCTGTCTCTCTGTCAAACACTGCAAGAGATACAGCAGCAGCGGCAAATCCCAACTTTTTCCCTGAAAACAGGCCCAGTAAGAAAAGAGCTGTACCAGTTTCAGCTGGCCAGTTGTTTGGCAGTTGGAAATGACTGATACTCGCATGGAGACAACAAAAAGAACAAAGACAGCCCTCTAAACTTTTCAGCACCTAACTTTGCTAGCAGATTTTGCCATCTGATCAGGAAAACACTACCCAGAAGAAAAAGAAACATTTTCAACAGCATTTTGTCCTTTAAGGCTTCTGGATTTCCCTCCTGAAACCATCTTACTTTTGCAATCGGATCATTTCATTACAGCAAACTGAGGTGTCCAAGCTGACAGTTTTAAGATATAAATAAGAGGGGATGTGGCAAGAGGTTTTCAGGGAAGGGATCACTATGGAATTCATCCTGCTTGCGGAGTCCAACAGAACTTAACGCCTTCCACCCTCAAGCCCTGCGGCACAAAGCTGTCTTTTACAGAGAACTCACGGCTTTCCCTGTCCTATAATTTAGAGTGATTGAACTTTTACCGTCTTGTATTTTGCAAACACTTTAAAACAGAATCGTAGCCTTCTATGACAATCTAAAAAACAATCTTAACTTATTCAGGCTAAGCTTTTGTTCTCTTGAAAAACAGCATAACCATGCTGACACGCAAGCAGTATAACTAAGCATCTCCTGCGGTGTGATCAAGTACACCTTCACAGGTATGGTAATCTTACTTATTCTAGAGAATGGGTCAGTACCTTTACACAGTAAGTACCCTTCTGGAGAGAAGATCTGGCTTGCAGAGATTTTCCCAGGATTCTTTTAAATATACAAATGAAAACTTTCTATTGCACTCCAAATTGTTGCATTAAAAATTGCATCACTGCAGTTGCATAATACTGGGCATTTAGAGCTGAAGGCACGGCACATGGCTGCACTTAAAGCTACTTGCTAGTGGCTGAACTGCACACAAATACAGCGGTATGTGCTCATATATCTGCATGCCCACACCATGGAGGTTCAGACATGTACTACGCGCCTGGCTTCACATATCCTAGTCTGGCTTTTCAAGTAAAGGGAAGAAGACTTCCCTGATATTAAACACAATGCCTTCAAGCATATTCCTATTTTTCAAAATTACTTTTAAGAACACTTTGGACTATTCACTTCACTCATTAATTATGCTTCAGCCATTAAAGTGGGTTGTGCTTTCCAAAAAGAAAAAAGAAAACCTGAATATTTTCCAGGTGTTGTCCAGACTGCACACTGTGGAAAGAAAAGGGTTTACTAAAGTTTAAGGCTCACAACAGGAATATCAATATTTCTGTGTAGTATTTGGAGTATCTGGCTAGACTGAATACTAGTGTAGGACAGCAAGCCCCTCAAGACATGCAGGAGAAGACAGCCCCTTCCTAGTTGCACTGGGACACGGTGGCAGAAAGGAGGAGAGCTGTGAGCAGGTACCTCATCATTTACAATTTCTCTCCAGCATGTGTGAGAGACATTTAAGAGATGTTTTAGCTTAAGATACTGTCATAGGGAACCTCAATTATCATAATCCAAAACTGTTCTGCTTTAGCACCTGCACCTGGTGCTAAAGCCCACATGAACAGGCAAAGAGGACTGGGTGGATTGCAGACCCCTGAGGACTGTGTCTGATTTTGAAAGCTTTTTCTTCACACACTAAACACTATGTTTAACCTTTTAGAGGTGGAAATGAGAGGAAGAAGTAATTCTAAAAGACTAGAGTAAATTTAACTTTGCTACCTAAAGTCAGTCCAGGAATTTTTGGCTAAGATTTTGGGTTGTTTGCTTTCACTCCTAAGTGGGTTCCAGCTCGATCCTAGAAGCCACCTACAGCAGCTGAAAGTGATACCGTCCTTGCGGAGCTCATCCTCATACAGGTCTTGATACTACTGCTTGCAGTCCCCTGTGGTTTTGAGCATCATTCCTTGCCAGATGACATTAAGGGGATGAGTGCAAGGGTCAGAGTGGGAAAGACCTCTAGTATGCAGAAAAGTAAATGCAACAACAGAACCTGTATTTTTAATGCAGACAGCAAGCAGAAAAAAAAAACCCAAAACCCACCCAACTACCAACAAAAGAACCCGGGGGGCAGGGTGTGTGTGTGTGTGTGTGAATGTATTAATGGATTTCTGTTTCAGTTGTTCCAAGCATATAAATCAATGATGTCTTATTCAGTTGGACATTCTGCTAATCTAATTTACACTAGCTATTTGAAAACCTCTGCCACCAAGAGAACCAAAATTAAGCTGTAAAGGAATACCTTTCCTAATCTTTCACTTTAAATACTGTATGCATAAGTAAATCTGATAATGAAAGACTTCTTACATCTTTGCTACATAGTAGCTAAAGCTTTGGTCCAACCACATTGAAGCAGTTTGTCAATTACCCAAGTTTGAACTGATAATAAGAAACAAACAAAGAGTGAATATTAACTTGGCCAAGCAGGTTCAACACCGAATTATGCTAAACGTACATGGCTATGTACAGGCTAAAGCACAATACTTGTTTGTAAATCCCAGGATAAAAGGCTATAGAAACCACAAAAGAGTGCACATCACTAATCTCATAAGCTCCTAAAGAATACCTTAAAGTAAGGAACATTCTTAACCAACATCAGGAAAGCATGTACCAAATGCTCTTTTGAATCACTATTGAAAATGTAGCCCTCTAGTTTTGGGTTTGGGTCTCGGCCTCTTTATGCTTGTGCCCACTCCATTATAAAGAAACTTTAATTGCGCCCCACGCCCCCCGCCCCTTAACACTGTCAAACTTCTAGCTATACTTGCCCTACTGGATTCCCATGCTCACATCAGTTAAACCCAATTCTTTAGTTTGCCAACACAAAGAGGACCGAGTTTAGTTGAAATCTTCATATGAAAACACGTTCAAAGCCAGGAAAGATTTCTGTTCCTAGCAGGCTGAACAGAATTCGCAAGGTAGAATGTAAGCATAGTTCAAACCCCCTGGGAACTACTACGAGACCACTTTCTTTCTGAAGACACATAAATAGTTAATAGAGGAGTTAACAGTAAATGATGCTTAAAATGCGGATCTTAATTCATGAACTTTATGAGAACAATAAAATATAGTGATGGGCTTGTCTAATGGCTTCCACAGTTCAGCCATCATCTCTTAATGGGTAGGACCCCAGGCTTTATAGTGAGCATAAAAAGGCAGCACTTGCCATTCTGGGTGAGGCTGCTGGTCCACCTAACCTGGAGACTGCACCCCTTTCATACCAGTTTTGTCATCGCAATGCAAGAGCAATAGCAGCTTTTACGCATATATAAAGGAAAATTTTACTTTTTTTACTCATATTTTTATGAGTAAAAAAGTTTACTCATATATAAAGGAAAATGAAAATACAAAAGTCATCACTGCTTTATGTAGTACATAAAAAATAGCCTAAATTAACTTATATTTCAGACCTGAAGTTTCTTCAGGACTGTTCTTTGTTTGCCATTAAAACGGAAGGCTGGGTTAAGAACTTCCCAGGCTGTACATACATTGTGACACGAGTCCTGCCTGGCCCGTGTCTCACCTGGCATGGCAGCAGCACTGATATAGGAAATTCACTGTCCCCCCGCTTGGAGACCCCAGGACAATACCACAGCTTCTGCCCCTTGGAAGAATGGCAAAACGTTTTCAGCAAAGCACATCTTTTAAGTTGACATCATCCTTCCAGAACATGTCAAATACAGCCACTAAAACTGCAACCTACATATGGTCTAGATTAAAACTAACAAACAAACAAACTAGCCCTTAAATTACGAGGCATTCCAGAAGCAAGGACCCAAAAGTACAATAATTGCTTTATACTGTACTGCAGGGAGTGACAGTAGAACCGCTGTGAGTGCAGTGCTGCAGCATATCCAGCACCACTCACAAAGAGAGATCGCTCGCCATTTCCCTGCACGCACAGTGGTGTAACGCCCGCTCCCAGGGCAAAAGGGCTGCCATGCTCTTCTCCTCCATGCTGCGCCTCAGCTGGCAGACACCCCGAGAGCATCTGCACCCACGAAGGACAGAAAAACATGGCACAATAAACAGAAAAAACCCTCCACGTAACTGTGTGCAACAGGCACCGGACCTCAGCCTTGAAGAGCAAAGAGCTCCAGGACGGTTGGGTATTAATGACAAAAATGAAGAAATTAAATTTGTGCAGCTTCCTACATTTAGTAAAGGAAATTATGCATTTCCCACAAAGCCTAATGCCAGCTCCACGGGGATTATATTACTATTTATTGTTTTGTTTGCTCAAATAAAACACCTGTCGAGGTCAGCTATTCAAAGAATTTTTAATATACCAGCCTTACACTATGGAGAGCAAGAAATGTTTATAGAGGCACTCCTGGTAAGATTGTTGGCTTTTTTTTCCCCCCAGGTAGGTGCATAATGATTTAATAACAGAAACAGCATGCCCACAAACCTCTGAACCTCAGATTTAAATAAAAACTAATATATCTGAAATCTGGGTATCAGTCTCCACAGCTCCTTCAGCCTTCCCCTGTTATGAAAGGAGGCGTAACCCTAGGATACGGCATCCCTCTTTTATAAAGTCCTGTCTTAAAGTGTCAGGAGTCAAGGAATTAAAAACAAAAGCGGCATAAATCGCTGTCAATCATTAAAGTCTTTGATCTGCTCTTTGCTTCAGAAGGCATTATGCCTCCTAAATGGAGGGATCAATCACAGCACACCAGACCTGCTGCTGGGCCCTCTTGTGCTGCGCCGCCCGCGCGGAGGGCAGCTCATCGCGGCACATTCCAGCTCCCCTTTCAGGCAAACCAACGGGCAAAAACATGCCAGCAGGACAACAAAACAACACAACACAAACGCCTTTGTGCAGCTACATGACATGACTACTTCCCCCTTTTGGCATTTTTTTAGGCTTTTTTATTAAAAGGCAGGTCGCTTCGGCTTGTCTTTCATGACACATCCTCACCAGGCGTTTCACCATCACCACTCCTCACTAGCAAACAGGATTATTGCTTACTTCTCAAAAAGGAAAAAATGCTTATGTTTTCATTTATTCATATCCATATGAAATATTATGTTGGCCTGCCTCAACTTGTTTGCTGCTTTTTTACAGTAACTAAACAGGTTGGTTGAGTAAAGGGGGAGAAATTTATTTACCACTTCCTCAACTGCAAAACCTCCCAAAATGCAGCACATTTGTCTCACTACGAAGAACATACAGTTAAAAGAAAAAAAAAGTCAAAAAAGAGATGAACTTTCTCCCTGAAAAGTGTGACAGCTATTTTGGTATAACAGGTATGTATGCTAACTCAGAAAGCCACGGTTCAATCCAGATGGGCCGTGCTGTCCTACACAGACAGATCCTACAAGAAAGCTCCAGAAGAAGCCAACCACAGAGCTCTGTACATGTGCACAAGGAGATTCAATTACACTCCAAGACAGCAGGATTAGGCCCTTAATTAAAATGCTGGCTACTGATAGAGTTGCGTGGATTTGATGAAAAGAAATGGATTGTAATAATAGAAAACGGGATTAACTGCCGGCCAAGAGACACTATGAACAGAACACCTAGCTTAATAGGGGTGTACCTGGCCTGTGACAGGGGTTGAATAGTTTTTCAGCCTAATTCAAACAGGTTTGCCACTTTTAGGCTGCTGTTCCTCATGGGTCTCCCACGGTTGAATTCTGTTGCCCTTCCTCAGTTTGAGGAGTACTCTTTTCCGTAAACATTCCCTTTAATTTCAGATTATGGCAATCATGGGCACAATCTGGTCTTTATAAACAGGGAGTTCAAGAAAAAACAAAACGTCAAACAGAGATAAAAGTAGCATTGTACTTTTAATTATCAAAGTATTTTATTTCATTTTAAGGAACAGATTTACTGGTCTTTTCCAGCTGCCTTGCATCATCACAGCAATGAAAAGCATTGTAAACCCAGTTCAGTCAAATGGTTACAGTGAGCAGCTGCTTTACATCACTGGAGCAGCATAAAGCAGCAAGCATTTGAACCTAACCCATACTCTTTCAAGGCACTTGTCTTTACCAAAACAGAAAAAAAAGCTTTTCTTCTCCATCAGTGAGACAGCAGAGCCATCTAGTTAAGAGGAATAAAAGCTACCAGAAGAAATCTCCGCATACAATTCTGAGGTAGAATTTGCTCACTTTGCTGTCCTTTGCCTAGTTAGAACATTTTAGTCTCATCAGTGTCACTGATGGGAAAAAATGTTTAAACTAATACACCTGATTTTCAAGCCTGTGTTTAGACAGTTCTCAATACAATGCTTCAACACAAGTTAGAAGGGCAGATTCACTGTTACTTAGGGCTTGGAACACAGAGAAATCAATACACGGAGATAAAGACGGATAAGCACCTTGGGCAGATATGAAATACGAAGAAAAATACCACTCTCAAAACCCTCTTGCTTAGCTAATGCAATATAAGTGGAAGTGTGGTATCTTCCACAAGGTGACTGCAATGCTATTTTCACTTGCTTTCAGTCTCATGTGCATTCAAGGCTCCTTCTGTTCATGCACTGCACTGCCGCCTGACCAGCTCAGCAACTAACTACGCCCCACGCTGTTCTTTTTTTCACCTAGTTATTGCTTCATTTCTCAATTGGATGGAGCAATTCCTCCTGTCCGGCTAAGCTCTTAGGAACCACACCTACTAATTTAACAGGTTTGTGTTTGGTTTTTTGTTTTCTAGCGAAAGACAACCTGCAGCTTAAGAGTGAGCATTTTCTTTTACCTCAGTGCCAGAGAGAATGGAGGAATAGCTCCACGGGAATGAATGGTTTCTCTCACCAGCATGTGCTCCACTCCGCATGTGCATGCACACACACATGCTCATCCACTTTCAGTTGTCTTCTCTTACCCTGTCATGTTCGGAAGATAACTAGAAAAACAATTGTAGACTTCATTCCCATCTCCTATCAGTAAACAGTGACTGTTTTATCCTCATTCCTAGGGAAATGAGGCAAACATGCTGTTTGTCTGTGTTCATCATTTCTTAACATAATAGCAGCTTACTGCCAAACCCAACAGAAAGCTAAGATTTTCAAAGATCAGCTATAGTTCTACATGTCTTTTGCTGTAAAGGGAGATGAGAGACCGAACGAGTTCCCTCAGCTATAAGAAAAAAAGTATGTGTTCACATATTGTTAGACAGCAGAGTATCCATGTAGGAGAGATGCCTTATAACTGCCTTCATTGTGAAAAAAGTTTCGCTCAGATCTTGTGAGCTTCTGAAACACCCCCATCAATCAACTTTCCAACAGAAATCTGCAGGAAACTAAGCTTTGTTAGTTCTGGTGCTCAGGGAATGATGTGTTAACAATACCATTGCAACTAACTGTGCAGCATCCTTTCTTGGCTCCGCTCTCTGATATGCCTGCACCATGGGTGGCTGGTTTACAGGAACATTCAGGTTGCCCGAGTTACCTCTGTATTTGCATCCCCATTGATCTGTACTGACGCTGCAAAACGCTGAACTGCATTTACACACAGGGCTTCTGTGCACGAAACCGTTCATCCTTGCATTCCTCTCTCCAATTGACTGTGGCATGTCTTAGGTGAGGTTGGGCTTGGCACGCTAGCCTGGCTGATGCGTCACTCCTGATGGACATCCCAGAAGTACTGTACTGGCTTCCCCGTCCCGAAAGCAAATATGGAAACTTGAACACAGACAATACTTTCTCCAAACAACAATTACTTGAGCGCCTTCTTGCAAGCCATTTCAACTCAATTACTCCAGTGAGCAGCAACATTTAATTTTACAGCCTGGGAGCACAGTGATTCTGTAATTTAAATGTTCCTGGCAATTTCAGTCATACTACTGTTTTCATGCAGTTTTCTGTTCCCAACATCCAGTGGCAGAAACTGCAGAACCAAAGTCACTTGCCACAGTTGCACATGCTCGTTGTGCTGTCACAACAACCTGGCAGCCTGGTGCCTGTGACACCAGGTCCTGGGCACATCCACAGCTCAGCTCTGCTGTCCAGCCAGATAAAACCGACACCAGACAATGGGGAAGACGGCAGAGCCCTCACTAATACACCTGCTGCTACTTCAGGAAACCAACAGCAGTAACAACAGCAGTTCATCCTCCACATGTACCATTTTCTGGATTCCTTATAATACAGGAACACTGGCGCATTACATGCCAGAGGTTTCAAGCACAGCCCGTCACGCCAGACTGCCAGCCACTCTTCCTGCTTCTGAACTTGCTGTAGGGACGTGCACTCCCTCTTCCCCTCCCTGCACCACAAGGAAGGACTCAGCATGGTGGGGCAATGTGGCAATTCACCAGCTGACAACACAGCTGTGAAGCTCTCACAGTCGCATCTGCTCTGTACTTTTGAAGGATGGTTGAAGCTTATGTCCCTAAGAAATTAGGGCCCTCCATCTGAAGGAGGACAAGCGGAGCTGCTGTCACTCATATGTTGGAAATGTGTGCACTCACAGTGACTGTGCATACCTTATTACCAGGAAAAAATAAACATTGGGAAAAAAAAAAAAAAAAAGACATCCCCGTTGTAGGTTTGAACTCAGGGAAAAAAGCATAGCTTTTAGACCTGTCTTTCCTTTTTCTAAATTAAAAAAAAAAAAAAAAAAGTCAATTTAATTTAAAAATTCAGTTTGAATACCAGTCATAAATATTTCTTATGACTATGTGGTATCCAGTTTGGACTGTTTTGACTCTTGGTTCACTAGTATTCACACCCTCACTTTCTATTTCCACGCCTGAGCAAGGTAAGGATGAGAGATGGACGTGGACAGTGCCCATTCAACACAGGCACCACTCAGAAAAGTAAGGGGGCATTTCCCTCCTTTCTCTGCCAAAATGAACAGGAATGAGATGCCTACCATGATGAAATGGGGCTAGTTGAATGCGATGCCAGTGACACCACTGCCATTTTGCACAGGCACTATTTCATTCCTGTAGCTGCAACTCCCCTTGCCACCTCACCTATGTGCAGCAAGGTGAGCTGGGAGAGAAGCAAGGAATAGCTATCTGGCTGCCGAGCATGGAAAAGTGCAGGGATGGCTCAGCACCAAGCACAATCCTCCTCCATACATCTAAGCTAGACATGGATTAACATTTCTCAGTCTTCCTCGTCTTCCCTCCTTCCTCCACCCAATTCTCTTCTCCTGGAACACAAGCATTCATCACTAGGAAGGTCACTTTAGAGATGCAGAGTTTCTCTCTGGCTGTTAGTACCTCAGCTGAACTTGAAGTTAGCACACACAGATGATGCTGGGTGGGAGGCAGAGCCCCGCAGACCAGCTTCTACCCAAATCCCAAGACCTATAATTAAAGTAACTGCTATGTCCAATGAAAGAGCTTTAATCTCACAGGAATTCTTTCCTTCGTGAAGGCTACGTAAGAAACTCCAATGGCACAGGATTATTTTTTTTGGTCTTTTTTATTAATTATTAATTTTGAGGAACGCACCCCAGATGTTTTCCACAAGTATGATCAAATACGTTATGCTGTGGAAAATTGTTATCTGCAACTGAAAACAGTTATAGACAATGTATAAAAATGCATGACAGCAAGTCACTTCTTTCACAGGAAATAAAAAATAATAGCCTACTCCAAATGAATACACTTCCCATGAAGTACTAGATTTACCTATAGAAAATTTTTGGTGCTGGAGAAAGTATTTACTTCCAAAAGACAACTATTCTTTGTTGATGAAAAAGTTAAAAGTACAAATTAAACCTGAAGAAAATTGCAAGCAAAAACTAAGACCCAGTGCATGACATCAACGACATCAGATTACTCTTTCTACCCACACCTTATGAACTCTCCTCCTGTGTGGACTACAACCATTTTTACCCAGGAATTTTCTGGAGGGAAAACTATGCCCATAACTACGGCACATACTTGGTAAACTCAGTTTAGGAACATCATACTCTCTATGTTCTTTACAAACAGTTGACATGTCCACATGTAAATCCCAACACAACAAATGCTGGATTTACTGTTTCGCAGAAATCATCTTGGTGACACATTCATGGCTCAATGCTTTGGATTTACTGTGCATTGTGACACAGTGTAGCATGCATGAGCAGTGACTCCAACCACACCACACATCTGCACACTGTGGACGTGGCTACAGTGCACAGAGCTGCCCCAGGGATCCCTAAGACAGTTGGCAGTGAAAGTGGAGTTGAGTTTAACAAAGGTCCATATTCTGCCCAAATAAAAAGCCCTGACAATCCCCCACCCCCACCCCCCCCCCGACAAATCTTTTAGGAAAAGAAAAGACACTTACAGGGAAAAGCGGGTAAAGTTGCTTTTATGAAACTCCCCTCCATACCTCAGTTATCAAGGTTTGACGATTGCACGAGCAGGACTGCTTGGGCGGTTACCTGTTTCCCAGGGAGGCACAGGAGCTGTCTGCAATGTGCCAACTGCAGAAAAGTAAACTCAAAACATCTGGAGCTTTGCTTTTCTTTCTTTGCAAAGAAAAAATGAGTTTAATGCTTAAGAGCCCTGGGAGAGTTGCTGTCCAACTATACATAAAACATCCCCTCCCTTCAGTGTGTGAATCAGCTGCTTGATAGAGCTATGTGGCAACTGTGGGGCTGGGGGAGCCTTTGGGTAAAAAGGATGAAAGTACATTTTTCCTTGAGGCTGTAGTGCCAGTCCAGCTCTGCAGGGGAAGTGCTGTTGCTGCCAGACACCATTTCAGCTATTCCTGCAAAATGATGGATGGCCTCACCCCATTCCCTAACGAAGATTTCATCAGGAAAGCCAGCGTTGCGATCACCTTCTTTTTAGGGCAGCCTTAAAGCATAGGCTGAAAGAAGAAAAAAAACCTCAAACCCGACCCCACCTCCCCATGCACCTATGTGAGGACAATTTAGTGAGGCTGGAGTTTAAGAGGAGAAGTATGGGAGAGACTGAACCTCTGTATCACAGGTTGTACCTGCTTTGTGGGAAGAGTGCGGTCACGGCTGTTGAGCTCGCCCTCTGCCTCCTCGCACCACCACCATGTACAGACAAACTGGGACCAAGCTCCCACCAGCTCCACTCACCTCTGAAAAAGGAGGTGCTCAACGGCAGCAAGGACATCTTTGAGAGGCTCCCCTACTGCGTTTAGTAGTGTCTCCCTTGTGGAAAGGAAAGGGGAATGGGGAAGGGGAATGGGAAGGGGAAAAAGGAAGGGGAAGGGGAAAAGGAGAAGAAGGGAAGGGGAAAAGGGGAAAGGGGAAGAAGGGGAGGGGAAGGGGAAAAGGGGAAGCGGAAGGGGGCCTCTCCTACAGGCTAGGAGACCTCATCCCCCCCCCTCCCCCAGCAAGAAAGGCAATCTTTAAAGTGTAGTACTCAATGAACACTAATAAAATGCAGTGGTGGAGGAACCAAACACGCATGTGGAATAGTGGCACTTAGCCTTCACAATGTAGTGCTGTGAATTCAGGAAGCCAGCTTGTTATAACGAGAAGGATTTCTATTACATTTTATAGCATCGTAGTGGTCAACAGGAAATGTTTCATCGGATACTCTGGCAACAGCTGCTGCTGAGTGCTCCACCAAAACCTCTCTCAGGTCACCCCCTTCTCTCCTCCAGCATTTAAAACAAACTTGGCCATGTTTTATATTTCATTTCAGAGAAAGACAGTCAGGAACAGAGGAAAGCTATACTCTTGTATACGAATGTATACATTATACCAACCTGTAAAACCATTATAAACAGAAAAAGAAAATAAATGCCTTTTTTTGGTTTTTTGTTTTTTTTTTTTTTTTTTTAAATGACATTAGCTACACTAATTGGAAGTATGAATAAAGAACTGAGAGTGTTCATCTAAACAGGAAAATAGAAATGTTTCATGTTCAGTAGCCTGAATGATGTATTTAAGAAATAACATCACATAAAACATCACTGCATTTGCTGCAGTATGCAATGGTGCAATGTTTTTCTTCTCTAAATTGACCTGGTACTCCATTTTGACTTAGGAAAAAAAGATCCATCTTGCTCAGTGCTTTTGGCCATAAAATATGCTTTACATGTAGAATACATAAAAAGTTTATGTGAACCTCTGAATATTTTAGAATAGATCTGTCTCATTTGATTCACAGTCCTGCAGCCGTTGTTCACTAAACTTATACTCCCTTTTTTGACACAGACAAATACCCCAGTTCTCAGATGGAAGATGACATTCAAGTAAATCAATTTCATTACAAGTTAAACTATTCTGGTTGATTGCTTTCAATAAACAGAGTATGTGCTGTTTCCTTCTCTGTCTCCTACAGATCACTAAGGTCTACCACTTGCTTTAGACATTGTTTACTCTTATTCATGATCTTCCAATAAAAGCACATAACACTCCAACTCCTCACTCCAATTCTGGTTACGGCACTTAGCGCATGGAAAGTATGCCATCACACATCAGAAATAATGTGATATGGATATATGAATTCTATTTGTATGGCCTATTAAACTAATATTTATCTAATCCCCATCACCACCACCAAATGGGCCACTGTGGCTGTGGTCTGTCTGTGATAGTTTAACCCATCCACCAGCTCTGACGTCTCTTCATCTAGCAATGGTCTCTCTCCAAAAATCTTTTCAAGACTGTAGACATTCTTGAGCATCATCACAACTGTGTTCCCAACTCCCCGGTATTATTATTAGTGCTTACAACTGCCTCCTCCAAATCTCCTGATGGGACAGCAGACAAAAAACCCAGAATTGCTCAGAAAGGAAGGGAGGGCCCTGCTGTTGCCCATGAAAATAAAGTGAAGTACAAAACTGGAGTTGTAATTTGAATGGTTACCAGCCAAATTTCTAGCGTGTCTGTGGCTGGTTGGGTTCCAGGGGAATGAATGAGGGTTCAGGACACTTCTAATATTATATGAAATGGGCAATGCAGTCCTACTTCATATAAAAGGACATAACATAATGAAACACAATATTAGTTTAGCCGATGAAAAAACAAAACAGAGCAGTTCTTACCTTCAACAGTCTCTTTTACTATCCAGATATAACAAGGACAGACCAAAACCTCAGCAAAACAACTAAAACCAGCCACCTAAAAATTAATGTTTATTCTCTTTGCCACACTCTTCTTATCTCAAGTATTACGGTCATCTTCATCCATCTTTTGGGGAGGAATAGAAGACTAACTGTTCTCCAGTGTTGTACTACCTTTTCAGTCATTAGCTACAATGTTAAAAAAGCCAAGTGCTACTTAGTAATCTCCTCTATAACAATGTTTTATAGGAGGATTTTCCCCTCCAAGATTATAGACAGAATAATGCAAGCAGACATGGTACATTTTTCTAAAGAAAACATCTCCTTAAGGTAGAATAAAGCCCTAATCCTTCCACAGAGCCAGCAGCTGAGTGAGAGTGGCACCAGGCTGCCCCCATCATCATCTGAGAAGCCATGGAAACTTCTTGCTTTCAGAGGTTCAACACCATAGCTTTTAATTGACTTCCAGAAAAATGCACCTGCCTTAAATTTGCCCATTTGTAAGTGGGCACAAACTGGTCATTCCACCAACAGCAGGCAACCTGAACAACTTACTTGTAACACTCCTCCAGATGCAAATATGAAGTTGAAGAAGGAGCAACATCACAGCTGAGGAAGGTGTGATCTGAAGACTGCTGAGATCTGTCGAGTCCAGTGCACTATCTTTACTCAGCTTCCATTGTTGTTAGCAGGGGGAAAACACTACACAGAATATTGATAATCACTGTTTCTGTGGCTCGAAGCCTAATGAAACATTATCGCTTCACTTGAATTTCCATAGCTATTGGTTATGAAGAAGCACTGTTCCAGACAAGAGCAATATTGGTACACTAGACTTCATAACTGTGGTGCATAACTTCAGTGCACTGTATCTGAAAGTGCCTGATGCACTCCAGGAACTACTGTTAATGATTAATTTAGAGTTCAATATGAAAACTTTGGGGAAAACAAATGTGTCCTCAAGATAATTACACTCAAACACAAACCATGATTTTACTCTACGCACATTCTGAAACAGAATGCTGGGCTGCAGACTGTATTTAATAGCATTAGCAGCCCTTTGCACATGGATGATACACTCTTTCCCTTACTACATCACTTGCCATGGGTAAGTCAAACCCCATGCTCAGTCTGATGTTTCAGGGTTAATACAGACCAATTAGGAGAGATTCTAAAGCCAGTCCTGTGCAAAAGGCCATCGACTGCACCAATATCTATGAACACTAAGGATGCCCACTCCCTTTAGAAAGACCACATGTGAAGAGAGGTAGCTGCTCACAGAGACGTTTTTCCCCATAGCCTTTGTATTTATTAATTGGGTCCTCATTTAGTGCTCCCCTCACATCTAGAGCATATGTGAGGACGTAGACTTTATCATAGATAGGGGGCAGCTCTTGCAGTAATGTGTTAGTGTTGCCAGCAATCATGTCACCTGCTTTGTTATTACTCACTGGTTTGCTGTGTGAATAAGCTTTCCTTGTTAAAAGGTGTTCACTAAAAGGAGAGCAGAGAACAAGTACAATTAAAGATGTTTTGAAGTTTTACAGAAAGTTGGTTTTCCTCAGCAATAATATTAGGATTTAAAAGTCTGAAGTCATTCAGGGATAAAAACAAATCTTAGATCATTGAGATGTTGGGTGTTTCTCTTCTTGTTTTACGGAAATAAAATTCCTCTCCTAGCTACCAAAAGGTGTATTATTATACAGTTTAGGAAAAAAAACTACTATATTTTCACAGTGCTTATTCCTCTTCCTTAAGCATCTGCTAAAAGCCACTCTGATGAGCTACTGTATTTGGCCAGGTTCGGTGCAACTGCTCTTATCTTGTAGTGGACAACAGTCCAGTACAAAATTGTAACTTTCATCCTTTTTAAAGTGAAAATGACATCACAGCAGAGAGAGTACCCTCTCCTTTTCAGATCATCAGAGTGCTGTGTGCTTTACACTGGTATACTCAATACTTTATTTTTGTACATTTATTTTCCCTTATATATAAACACAACTTCAGAAGTAGCTGCCATATTCTGCAGTCAGATGTATAGAGGGACATCTACAGACACAATATTCCCTTCACTGGCAGCTTGTATTATAGAACCATAGAATGGTTTGGGTTGGAAGGGACCTTAAAGATCACCCAGTTCCAACCCCCCTGCCATGGGCAGAGACACCTTCCACCAGACCAGGTTGCTCAAAGCCCCATCCAGCCTGGCCTGGAACACTTCCAGGGATGGGGCATCCACAGCTTCTCTGGGAAACCTGTTCCAGTGTCTCATCACCCTCACAGGAAAGAATTTCTTCCTAATATCTAATCTAAATCTACCCTATTTCAGTTTAAAGCCATTCCCCCTTGTCCTATCACTACCTGCCCTGGTAAAAAGTCACACCCCAGCTTTCTTGTAGGCCCCTGTAGGTACTGGAAAGCTCCTGTAAGGTCTCCCCAGAGCCTTCTCTCCTCCAGGCTGAACCATCCTAACTATCTCAGCCTGTCTTCATAGGAGAGGTGCTCCAGCCCTCTGATCATCTTCATGGCCCTCCTCTGGACTTGCTCCAACAGGTCCATGTCCATCTTATGTTGGAGGCCACAGAGCTAAACGCAGCACTCCAGGTGGGGTCTCATGAGAGTGGAGTAGAGGGGGAGAATCACCTCCCTCAACCTGCTGGCCACGCTTCTTTTGATGCAGCCCAGGGTACGGTTGGCTTTCTGTGTTGCAAGTGCACATTGCTGGGTCATGTTGAACTTCTCATCCACCAACGCCTCCAAGTCTGTCTCCTCAGGGCTGCTCTCAATCCATTCTCTGCCCAGCCTGTATTTGTGCTTGGGATTGCCTTGACCAGGTGCAGAACCTTGTACTTGGCCCTGTTGAACTTCATGAGGTTCACACAGGCCTATCTATCTATCTATCTATCTATCTATCTATCTATCTATCTATCATAATCCAAAGTATATTTGGTATGAATTATACCTTTTTAAAGGATTCTGGTTGCTGTTCTTTTCATATTTATATTAATCTAAATTTTTACCTAAATGCTATTTCATTCTTACTTATCAAATCCACTTACTAAATAATAAACTGGAAATGGCGCTCTCATATTAGTGCCATAATATAAATGCAATGCAACTAAAACTCTAATAAAAGAAAAGGAACAAATCATAAAAGATGACGAACTGACATTGCTTTGTAGCTCACTTGGATGTTATGAAGAGCAGGTCTAACCTTGGCAAGCACCGCTTGGTTTCAGTGCATAGTAAAACTATGTCATGTTGGGACCTGGGGAGAAACTGAAGCTTCTATTCAATCCGATAGGCCATGTTAGAAATCTACCCTGCCTGGTCTTCATCGAACTTGTAAAACATGACTGCTAGAGTGCAGTGCATAACACCTTCTAATAGCACAGTTTAAACACCAGTCAACACAATAGAAGAGGCAGAGAAACATGAAAGAAGTATTAAAGCTAAGTCAGCCCTGAAATGTCTGCAGTTCTTTAAACATCTATCCAAATTTCTTTGGACTTAGAATCAAGAAGAAAAGTCTTGTGTGAACATAGAAATGTTTTCCTCCAATACCTGTTCGCAGTCAGGCTTCAAATACCATGAAAAAAGACCAAGGATATCAAGGCAAAAAAAAAAAAAAAGTTTGAACAAAAAGAACCATATTCTTTCCTTTTCACCTCTCCCTGGCTGAAGTCACTCTGTCACCCCACAGAATACTTAATTCCTATGAAATGCTTCACTTCAAAGAGTTCCTCCATTATCTTAAAAAGGAAATATGAAGCAAGTATTCTCCAGGGGAGATTAAACAGTAATCTAACTTGCTGCCGAAGTTTAGAGAGTGGGCTGGGGGAGAAAGCATTCAGTAAACACAAAAATCAACCCCAAATAAAATAAAAAATGTATTTTTTTAAAAAGCATAAATTAAAAACCCAGTGATAAGGCAAGTCGGTTTTGAATGAAAAGATATTTTTCTCCTTACTGATTTCAGCAATAGGACAATTTTCTCTTAAAAACACTGTAACTATTATTTCTCCAAGGATTTTAAAGGTGTATGTCTGGGCTTTTTCTCTAGCTAGATTACTAGCTTGTGGCCTTATTAAGAGAAAGTTAGGTGACATAGGGTGGGGGTTGGTTTCAGAAAGGTCTAGTTAAACTTCCAGGTTTTGCAGGAAAGAGCGTGCTTTCCTTCGATGTCTTTAATCTTGGAAGAGTGTTCCCTTTTGAGGCTGAGATCTAGTAAAATTTCAGTGCTGTTGACTTCATGGAATTTATTTGATTTCAAACTTCAATATTAATAAAAATTCAGTGGAGATATCTGAAAATGGGCTTGCAGAAGTTATCTTGAGCTATATTGATGGATAGGAAAGTAATGTCCAACATATAAATAAATGTACACAGCATTTGTAAGGAACTGAAAGACTCCCATCCAAAAGATTGTTTCAGTAAGTCTTTTTCTAACTTTCTTAAGTCCTAGAGGCAATAAAATTATTTCCACAATGTTTCTTCATAAAGTAAGTGTTCAAGTGAATCAGTACTTGTAAACAAGCTCTACTGAGGATTCATGCTGCCAATTTAGGATAAACTATTTTGTATATTCAACTCCATTTCTCTGGTAAAATTTCCCTAATGAAATGTAGTAAAACTCACAAACCATCAGATCAACACACACCAGCAAAATTAACCCCCTGAGAATATTCACTGCTTTATTTTTATTAGTACTGCTTTAAATATTCAAAATGTATGGGTCATAAAATTATGCTTAGGGCAACATTTTCTCATAAGTTCATTTGTGCATGTTTTAAAATAGATTTAAAAACTAAATAATTTCAACCTCAACCTTAATGCAGAGACAACCAGAAAAAGTAGGGGTGGGAGAAAATCTTAGTAACCCCCTGCTCAGGTTGTTAATTTCAGGGTATTTTAGGGCTAAAGCATGCCCCAGGCAGCAAAAGGAATGTATTTAAATGCCTGAAGCAGTTTATATAACACTTCAAATTTCTAGAGCAGCCCCCACATTCCCTTCCTTACAAACACAAGATAAAATTACTTGGAATTTCCTTATATTATTACTGAATATAGGACAAACAATAATAACACTGTCAAGAGTCAGACAAGGTGACCTCTGATTATTTTTCATGGAAAGATCACAGGACAATATAAAATCTTACCATCCTATTAGAAAAATGGGTTTCCACACAGCTAACACACATACCCCTTGGCATACAATTTATCATGTCATTACCCTGGTCACAAAATTCACTGGGAGAAGGTCAGGTCTAATTTCTTGTAGGAGATGCAGCCATCCTCTGGCATGCTGACTGCCTCTCAGCATACCCACAGAGAGCAAAGCACGATCTGTAGCATCCCAGACTCCGCCCCACAGACTTATATCCTGCATATCTCACGGAGGTGCCAATGGGCATCACTGCAGCCCTATGCACAGAATAAGCGATGGAAAGCCACAATGTGATTTGAAGGGGAAAAATATTTTTTTTCCCTCGCAAGCAATCCAAGACAGCCTGTGATATGATGTGGGTAGCTTCAGGAGATAAAGGATGCATTAACTACAGTCACCGGGAGAAAAGCGTCCTCATATTCACCCCAAGAATCAAAAGATGCAGAGTTGCAGAGGACAGCCTTGCAGGTCCTCGTGAGTTTTTTGCCACGTCTGAATGTAAAAGCAAGGCTGAGGAAGAGGCAGAGGATGGCAGCAGATTGTGCAGGGAGCCTGTCAGGCACTAGGGGAAAAGGAGCTGCCACTAGCAGGATCTGCAGGTGATATGACACCTCATATTTATCCACAAGAACTTGGAAGCATCAGGGACAATATTCAGCACCAGCTATGCAGCTCCACAAAGTGCAATCTGATTTGAGCTGCTGTCTGCCCAACTTTTGGATTAGCGTGAGCTAGAAGGTAGACAGGCCAGTACCGAAGCCTTCTCGTGAGGCAGGGACATCACAAGACGACAGGAATATACTGCTGCAGGACTGCATGTGCCATCAGGAGAAGATGCGGAAGCTGCAGGAAAAGCCTCCATGCAAAGCCACCTTATGCACACAAACCAACTTTTCCTTCTTTCTTTCCTTCCTCCCCCCTTTCTCCCTTTCTTTCTCCTTCTCTCTCCCTCGCTCTCTTTCATCACTGTGTCCTCTAGGAACAGACATTAATTTTCACTTTCTTTTACTCTTTTCTTGCAGGCAGGAGCAGAAGCATTCACAAACAGAAAGTCCCAATGACAGTGACTCCTGGGGACAGACAGTGTAACTGCCCAGTACTGTCAGGGTCTCCCTGTGTGAGGAAGTCAGTTGTGAATACCTAACTCTCTCTTGACTTTGTAAAAAATGTTGCCACAGTGCAAACTGGCTGGAGACCTCGTAGAGCAGAAGACTGCCTGGCTGGAGCCCTTCTTGGTGTTGAGACAGTCACATTCACCCACAGACAACACCAGTCAACAGCCCAGCTGTCAGCATGGCCGAGTAATCTTGGGAAGGGGTTTGGATCCAGCAGTATCCTTCCAGGAGAAGTTTGGAGCAAACCCCAGACCACTCCTTTGATCTTGAGTCAGTTCTAGGTGTGGAGTTTTATCCTTCCATGTTACAAAGTTTTGCATCCAAAAACCTCTGCCTTGGCTCTTCCTCACAAGAGGCTCTAAACGTAATCTCACAGAAAATTATTTTTATGGAAAATCTGAAAGTATACACTGGATTATCCCTATGGAGAATAAAATTTTTCTACGGAAAAGGAATGAAATCCAATGCACATCACATAGTACATGGTCTTAAGAGAGACAAATGGACTCGACAGGCACAGCTTATGTAGCTTCTCTTTGGTTACTTTTTTGGTTCAGATATCCCATGCCAGAAAATGATGATAAGAATTCAAACTGATTGACCATACAAACCCCACTTTATTTGACTACACAGTGAGGTAAGAAGACACTTTTGGCTAAAATTTTTTAAAAAATCTTAGGGAATCCAGCGAAGTCACAGAGCAGAAAGCAAGAAGTAACAACACAAGGGAGGTGCAGATAATCATAACCTTTCTCTAGAAAGCTGTCAATTTTCAAAAGTGACAGGACACAAACCCACAAGTGAACATGTACAGGCTGCTCCAGAAATAATGTGTGATGTTACAGCTGGTTGGAAACCATTTTTAACAAAATAAGCCATTCAAATGCAGAGGGAAATATAACAGCCAACAAATCACCTAAATGCTTTTCATAACAGATTCTCAATAGAATATTATTTAAATATTAAGACTTATAATTGATGAAATTGCTATTATAAAATATTATGTTAGCAATAATACTTCCTGAAACCTCCTCCTTGCATTATACCGCTCTTTATTCTAATTTCAGGCAGCCTTTTTAACATGAAATGCCAACATGGTACTACACATCAATGGCCTCGAGGGTATAATTAACACTTGTTATTTACATTTATTTTTTAAAATAATTAACTAGGAGCATGTCTAATGAATGGTAATAGGGCTTAAATTGAGATACAATATGTCAACTACCTTGCCATTTAGAAGCAAACTCCCAAGCAGCTCAGGTCTGATCAGGAGGACTGGGCTGGAGTGAGAGCCTTGCAGATACAACACTACTGAAGGCATTCTCCTGTGTCCGCAGGTACAAAGTCAATGGCACAGCACGTATTGGCTGCCTATCGGTAACTCTGAAGGAGCTGATTTTGTCATACATAGAATATCAATCAGTTAAGGTACCAGTTTTTTGTAGGCTTCAGAGATTAAATGGAGGCTTACGCATACGTTAAACTAAGCCCGCTGCGGTCCTTTGTTACTGTGCTCTCGTTGCTTTCCACTACTCAAAGGTATGTCCTCAGTTGACACAGTTTATAGGACATGGCATAAGCAGCTAGTCACGCCAGAATAAGCTTCTGACTCAGAAAGAAGCTATGCATAAAGAAAATCCTCACACAGTGATGTACTTTCAAAATGCATGACCTCATTCTTCCCCAGTCAGGCTCTCAAAGGGAAACAGACCCAAACAAAACATTTTGTGGAGTGAAACACGAAACTAGTATCTGCTAGTTCACGTCCAAGAGCGAAAGCCAAATTGCAAATGTGTAATCGATGTAACAATGTTGCTGTCCACTTAGTAAAGGAATAAATCCATTTTTCCAGCATCCTGGAAGATTTTGCCATCACAGTACACTTGGGGTAAAAGCAAAGAATTGACTTATAAATGCATATTCATTCAAATCTGATCACTGGTTGGGGGTGCTGGTACTAATCATGTTCATGACTTAAAAAGCATCTGACTTGCAATGTTTCTCTTAACAGACTCATATAAACACTTTGGCTCTTACAGGTTTAGACAAATTCCCCAGTTTTTCATGTATGGCTTCAGATGTATTTTCATAAATGATTTGCAGCTGTTTATGTGTAATACATATATATTCCATAGGATGCACAAAAAAATCTCAACAGGAAGAAAAACAGAAGGTCCTTGTGTGAAGAGCAAAGCCCCTATGCCACATATCAAATAACCACATGAATGAAGCTCCAGTTTGTAAATACAATAAGAGAAAGAAATAGAAGGAATGTGGTATTTTTCCAACAGAGCACCCATAACCAAAAGAGTACAGTCACATGTGTGTATGACTAATTACCTTCCTCCCCCTACCTTTAACTTCTTCCCCTAGGCTATTTGTTTCTTCCTTTGAAACTCCTCCTTGCTCCCTCTCCTCCCAGGGCATTTTTTTGGCTTGTTGTGGGCTGTACTGCTAATATTTCATGCAACCTACTTAATTTAAGCAAGTCTTGTACATACCGATACTCATGAGTTGGTAGTAAAGGCTGCAATACCTAACAAAGCTAAGCTGACACCAGCACAACTACTTCATATAATTCTATGATAACAAATTGAAGAAATGCAAGATGAGGATTAAAGAAGTACAGGGATTTATTTATCTAGATCCGTATCATGTTGTGTGCTATATACAGGGATACAGCAGAAACGGCCCCAAGAAACGGGGCAGAAAACCGTGAGTTCCTTAACATAGGTAAAGCAAAACTGCAGTCCATACAATTACTGCTTCAGATGACAGCAAGGCTACTCTTTTGGCCCAAGTGTCTATTCATCCTTCTCTAGACATAAATGCGTATGTATGTGCATCAGCTCAACGTAAGAACAGAGGAGAAAGAATGCTCCTATTTCAATCTTAAATACTTGAAGTTTCAAAACAGCCAAATATTTTTTAGTAATTGTATAAGCAAGGGTGGTTGTTCTGACTGAAGAATGATTGTCTTGACTACCATGTATGATATACAAAAAGAGGTAGAGTATCAGAAACACATATATACAGTCGGGTGCATTTCTATACTGAAAGCCCGAAAACAGCAACCGTAATGCATATGCTAACAGAAACTAGAAGGTGGTATTCTAGACAGAAAATGTACTGTACCTGTAATATCTGTCAGTGTGAATAATTTCTTGGCTGCTGGCTAGAATATATTCTGCAGTTCATTTTGTTTTATCACATTATTCACACTTTTTTCTGGAACAAGCAGTTCTTTTCTTATAAGACTACACTCTAGTGGAACAAATGAGCTCAAGCCTATGATTGATTCTCTAACATAGTTGAGATGCTATAGCTTTATTCACTTTTTTTTTTTTTTTAAATGGCTTTATTCATTTACTACCTCCAGCATGACTCCAGAGTGTCAGCTGCTGAGAAACTGCATTGTGAAAGGTTCCCTCCACACTCAAGAAGGTGGTGGTCGGGTTTTTTAATAGTAAATTCCTTGATAAGGAGGAGAAGTGCCCAATACAGACAGACTGTCTCTGCTCACCAGTTCAAAAAGTGCACTCCCAGAAATATTTTCTAAAACCTTATCAGTCTCAACATTTCTCTTCAGCTCTGTTTCCCTGAAGAAATGCTGTGCAAGTCTATTTGGATCAAGGCAGCAACTCCCTGTTTTATTTCCTGCTGGGGAACTGGCAGGAATGGAAAACCAGCACTGTCCTGACCAGGGCCCCTTAAGAAGCTAAAGCCATGCTATGAATGAGTAGGTTTCACACAGAATTGTTGTGTTACAGTGTCACCAAAAAAACCCCAAACAAACAAACAACTTCTTTTTTTCCCAACCCTATGTCTTTTTATTTACCTCTATAATAACCAACAAGAATAAAAGTATTTGGGGGATACAGAATTTACACAGAAGTCACCACATTCATTGTCTCCTTGCATGACTCTCAAGCTAAGAGTAGAATGACCAGGACTACGGACTATCACAGATTCATGTTCTCTGGACTTGCTTCCCCCCCCCCCCCCCCGGTGGGAATTCTGTCTAGGGAGGGGGAAAAAAAAAAAAAAAGGCCACTTACCCAAACTTTTCCCGGCTATCTCAAACCATGCAACACATAGGCTGAATGGCTCGTGCACAGATACTTCTGCTCATTTTCAAAACCAGGCATTCAGAATAATCCTGGACAAATAATTGCATTCCTGAAACATCCTAGTAAAGCAGAGATTGCTGAAAGGCCACCAGGAATAAATAAATAAATAAATAAATAAAAAGTATCGTCTCCTAGTTTTACAACTCAAACAAGCAGTAATAAGATTAAAGGAAAACATGGCTGTTCTTCAGGTTTAGGTACAATCTAAAATTGACCTGTGTTGCCTTTCATTATGACCAAGGCAGGCAGCTATACTGAGGCTCCATCAACTGCAAACAGCCAGTTGTACAATATAAATGTTAAGATCTGTGTGGGTGAAATGCAATGGCAAATAAAAGTAGTGTTAGAATCAATCGTGAAAATAATGTTGCACATGTGGAATGGTAATATCCACTGATACCTCTATACTATATAATGCTTTTGCTCATTTGTTGAAAAGAATTTGTTATTTTAAATGCAATAACTTTACACTGCATAGTAAACAGTTTATAAAAATGTACGTCTCTAAAAGGGAGACAACCACATGAATTAAGTCAAATTTGATGTAATAAAATGACCTTTTTAAGTTCCACTTCAAAAAATTGAAAAGCAGCTGCATAATTTATGCTGCCACAATCTTTAAAAGCTCATAAGGTTGGATAAGGAACAAAATTCAAATATTTGGAACTCAACCACTGGATTTTGGACTCTTTCCTTTTCCAAAGTCTTAACGTTGTTTATCAGCAACTCTTCTGTTGTGCAAACAAATTTATAACCACACAACTAAGCAAGCAAGAGATGCCTTAAATTACAAACATTCTGTGAAGAGAACAACTGTAAAAAAGCAACATGCAACCCAAAAAATTACTAGGAGCAGAAGCAAGCTAAGAAAGCTCATGAGGTCAAGGATCTCAAGAGGAGGAAGGTTTCATTTTCTGAAAACTCTACTCCCTTACTTTTCCAATGCACGGGACACAAGAAATGAAGGGAGCAGGACTTCCCAGGGAGTGCAGGGGCAGAGAAACACAGGAAGCCACAGCTGGTTCTTGCTTCTGCTCACACAAAGGCTCCTTCCTTTTAGAAAATTCCTTATCATGTCAGATACTAAATCTCTTGTGGGGAGAGACTGAGACCGTCCCTCTGCTGTAAAACTAGTGCTCATTAGGTGCTACAGGAGTAAAAAAAAAGAAGCAATAGGAAACATCACCTTTGTCTCTCTGAAAGACACAGGGGTGAGAATCACTGACTTCACACAATTTCCTTTAAAATTGACTTGTAAACAAACACCCTGCAGTAACAGAACAGTCTCGGAACACTGCACCCTGCCCCTGGTGTTACGCTGTTATCTGCCGGTTTGTGCTATTACAGTTGGTAGGATCACCTCAGGTCTGTACTAAATGTGAAGCTTTTTCTTTCTTCCAATTTCTTAAATCACTAATGTAATTTTCAGCTTAGGGGAGAACCCATGGCTCTTCTGGGCTGGCTCGAAGCCATTCACTATTTGTGGTTTGCATGTTTTCTTCATTTTGCTTCTTTTGACATCCTTGTCAGCAGTTTCAGAAGAAAGGGAGCTCACAGCTACCAAACTACCCGCAGCCCTTTCACCCCATCCTGACTGCTGCCACAGGCTCTGCAAAGCAGCGTGCCGCTGCAGTCGCATCCTTGCTTTCTGCCTGTGAAAGAGGCTGCTCATTTGGCACTCTGCTGAATGTTTAATTCAACTACAACTAATCGGAAAGAAATGTGCGCTTGATCTCAGCCGCCTCCTCACAAGCAGGGACTTCTCATCTCTCCTCCTACCCCTTCAACACTGTAATTTAGAGCACAATTCTGGGTCTGTTATACGCTACTTGGAAGTTATCATTGCTCCAGCTATTCATGGCTCATGAAGTATTGTTCTCTCAATTGCATTGTACGGCTCTTTGTGTGGAAATGATGGATGAAATGGGATACATATTACTTAATGATTAGACTTCTGCAAAACATGTTCAAACAGATATGCCAGGGTTGATGTTACCTTATTATCATCAATGAAACAGAGACAGCATAATGGTGCCATGTATGTATTTCTCAGCAGTAAATGCAAGTGGAATGTTTCTGTTTCAAACCCCGACAGCTCCTTAGTCTCAGTTATTTCAGTTCAGCTAAAGATGACATGCTAAAACGAGGGCATTTATTACTAAGTGGCATTAAGAAGGGGGATATTTAACCTACCATTGAAATGCTTACAGCAATGCATGGGAAATCATCTAATGTGTGCTGGCAGTAATTTATGACATTGGAAAAAATGCTATCATCTTTTTTTTTTTTCCACCGTCTGTGGTATGGCTTTGCAAACTGTAAGCCCTGAGGAGCAAGTTTGATATAATACAGCTAATGAAAATAAGTGAGCACACTGCAATATTCTTAAAGGGTTACACTGCTGAGTCTTTGACTCTTTATACTTTTTAATTTCCTTGTACAAACAGTGCAGTGAAAATGGCAAAATCCATTTGGCTGGTCTGTGCTACAAATTAAATCCTTGATTAAATTTTGGCAATTACTTCTTCAGGTCTTTTTCATTTAAACATTTTTAATTCATTTGAATAAGCTTCTTAATCATGATTCTGGCAATCCATTGTATAGCAAGACAAACTCTAATAAATACTATAATGCAGCAACAGGCAAACAGAAAGATGGATGGATGCTGAAAAGGAAGGGTTCTGTATTTGATTTTTTTTTTTTTTTACTATTTTGCTAAGTGTTGCCTATATCCATCTTTCATGAAAGTTGCATTCCAGTATTCTGTGATGTTGAAACTTATCTCATTACATGTTGACATTTCCTTTTGTGATGTCAAAAGCTAATAAAGACTCTAGGTAGGGTTTCAAACCCTCTTAATAAGAGAGTGGAAAAAAGATTAAATCATCCTTAATGCACAAATCAATACTATAGTCAACCAAGGAGTACAAATTAAGAGGGAAATGTGAAGGGCTGTCACTCTGCTAGCGGGACGCTAGATGGACATTTTCAATGAAGGTGCTTGAATTTAGCTACTCAGCCTTTACTGCACAGCATTGTATTACCTATTGAAAAAGTATCCTACAACTTGAGCTGTTCTCTGGAGGTTTTGGTTTTTTTTCCATCTGTGAAGACAGACATAAGAGAGCAGGCAGTAAAGCACCTCCTCAGTCAGAGAGGAAGGTCCAGAGCCTTCTGAGCATGGAGAGCAGCACCACACCATTTTCTGTGCAAAAAGGATATGAAGAAAAGCAGAGCAACTGAATGAGCATAAAGAGGGAGGACAGAATAAAAAATTCAAGTAAACCCTTCAGGACAAAAAAACCTAAGTAGAACTAATTAAATGTTAACTGTTTCTTTTTAATTACTGTGCTACCAGTTTACTGCTGGTATGATGTGTAGAAAATATTAATAAATACAGAGGCTCAAAAATTCACACAATGTTTATCAGTGGCTTTAGGAAAGAAAGAGTTAAAGTCTTACTGCAAGGCCAGCTCTCTGTCAGACAGGAACTATGCTAATATATAACCTGCAGCATCCCTACTCCTGTAATCTCTGGAAATGCTTAATCTCACCAAAAGAGAAAAGACAACCTCTGTGATCCTGAGAGGACAAACAAAAGGACTGCAGATGCCCTGTTTTTTTCCCCTTCCCTTTAAGCCAGAAGATACCTGTGGATCGATTTGCTTCTTTCCCCCACTGCATTCCAGAGGCCTGCCTGTATGTAGTTCAGAAAGGAGAATTTTAAACCTGTGCATTTATTTAGGTGCACTTAAGCACAATTTCACCTGTACCTTACATTATGAACTCAGTGTGAGGCAAAGACACAAAGCAGCCAGATAAACAAAAGACTGTGAAAAGAAACCATAGATTACATTAAGACTTAAGAGGGCAGATGCTAACTCTCAGCAGGCAGTAGTAGAGTTGTATCCTGCCTCTCCTTGTCTCCAAAGACAAGGCGACTGAGGCATGGGGATGTAAATCAAAAAGTGAAGGTTCGAATACTGGTTAGTTAGTATGCAGGGGATACAAAGAGTGGGTAAGGTCACCTGTTTGGTATAATGCAGTAGCGGATAACGATGTATTACCCAAATGAGAAGTCTGTCAATGCCATATACCTGTACTTATGCTCCATTTCACCAACATGTAGAGCCATTTTAAACCTCAAACACTGGGCCACACATTTTAGTCTACAAGTTAATAAAAACATGCTTTTCTTTTTAAAGCCTCTTCTCATGTCAGAATTTCATTCTCTAGAGTGTTGTTATCAAACCTGTGTTATGATCCTGAATGAAAAGCTAGTGCCTGAATAATACCACAATGAAGAGGGAAAAAAATCCCAAACGAAGCACAAGTGGGAAAAATCCTTACCAAGATAACATTCAGTAAATCACAACAAATCATATTACAGCACAGGTGACAAACACGCCAGATCCATCACCAGCAAAGAAAAATAAGCTACCATGATCTATTTATACAAGCATAGTGATAGAAAAGGAACAAGGAAAGAATAATTCACAAGGAACTTAAAAGCTCTGGGCTTCTAATTTTGTAGATTATTGCCATTTTGTCGACAGATGTTGGCACAGAAAGGCTTAAAGAGCCAACTTTAATTCTGATTTCTCCTCTTGCATAAATGAGCGGCTGTAAGTATCCCGATACCGGATTCAATATAATCTGAAAAATAAGTTTGGTACAAGTAAAAGTAAAATGTCATGTGTAAATGCTGGTGTGCCAAATGTTGGGTCTCATATACAAGTTTAGATGATTGAACTGGTAAGACACTGAAGTTCAAAGGTAATACCTTCAGGATCAGTATTCTATTGCAAATATATTTTATTTCAGTAGAACCACTTTAATAAAAACCAGTAGAAGATGCAAAGACATTCTCACCATGATTAGAAACTAAGGCCCAAATTATACTTCTTGATGCACAAGGGTGTCTCTAAATGAAGAGCTGTAGCATAAGAGAGACCTGCAGCTCACCATCCTCTATAAGTAACCAGATGGCAACAACGGGGCTCTGCTGGTGCCTGTCATTTGTTGGTAAGATACTTCTTTTTCTGCGCTGTCTGAATATTACCTCAGTTTTAGTGTGAAGAAAAAGGTCCTCTGTTTAGAAAGCAATGGAAAATACAACTACTGGCTGATTAACTGGTGCATCAACAGACTTTTGACATCAGTTATTACGTATTACAAAGTTGGCAGCAGGAGGGATGTATGACTTCCACAACCAAAGGCTGCAGAAAGAGGATACTACAATCAGACAATTCCCTCTCTCAGCTAGCCAACACCTGGCAAGCTTTTTTTCACAGTTCTGTTGTTTTGGATTTTGGTGGAGTTTTTTTGTTTCTTTTTGTTTGTTTTTGGAGTAGTTGGTTTGGTTATTTTGTTGTTGTTGGGGTTTTTTTGTGGTTTGTTTGGTTTTTTTTTTGTTATTGTAAAATAAAATGTTCCTATGAGCTTCAACTCCAGCACATCACAGCCAAATTCATCTGCTTATAGCCTTAGGCTGAAACATCTTTTAATACTCAGTTTCTACAAAGCCTGAGAAGGATGAATCCTAAGCCTGTGTTGTACCCACTCCTTCCCCACGCTAGCCTGCCCAGCTGGCACCTCCTCCCCAGCCAGAGGGGCACCTTCAGGATCTGGCACTGGCAGAGACACCCTTTGTTAATAAATGTTGGGTGCAGGCTGCGGCCCGGCGTTTGTCGGGCCATTACCATGCAAGCCAGCATGTTACTCTTCTCTATTCAGTCCCTAAAGGAATCGTGTTTGACAGAAGTGAACAGCTGCTGTGTATTTAGAGATGTGAATGTACTGCATTATTTAATGAATTCTGTCATTTTAATATAATTATTACTAAAAGTCTGAACATAAGCCTATTTTTATTTATGCTTAGAAATTTTACCCACTAAGCATTTTCAAATCCGTCTGCAGCCAAAAGTGCTCTCTCTCCTTTCCAGATAGTACCAGGACTGTAGCTGCACTGCTTGCACTTGAGCCAGCTCCCCTGCATGCCACTAATATTGCTATCTTGTGTACAGTATTTCTGGGCTTTTAACAAATTACATCCATGCAAGGATTCCTGTTCCTCCTCCTTTTTTGTAGAACTATTTTATTACCCCAGTGCCTCCACCTGCATATTCTCTCTTACTTAATACCATGACAGTAGTATCTATGCCAAAAAGTCTTGCGTACGAATTATTCCCTTCTGCAAAGCGAGTACCTCATGTGGAGGAAAGGATGAATTTCAACAACCCAATTGATGCTACCAATATCTTCACATGCTTGCAGCCTAACAGCCACCACTGCAGTTCTGCAGCTCCCACTGTCAAGCCCTCAGCAGAGCTCAGCTCCCACCATGTACAAGGACATGACAAGGCAGTTTTGATCCTGGCATTTGCTTTCCCTTCAGAACAGCACCGCTAATAAACTCATGGGGTTTTTGGAACAAGAGGGAATAAAAAGGGAACACAGGTTGTGACACTTTGCTTCCTTATTACTGGAATCCAGAGCGTGACTTGACTCTGCTTACTTGCCACTTAAAATTACAGCAAGGTAAAAAAGGCTTTAAGAAGCAGTGCTCTGCCTCTAGCAGAAGATGGATAAAAATTGACTGGTCACAAGACTCTGGTGACCACATGCATTTACAGGGATCTCATTTTATGCACTTATGCAATAACCTCATTTTTGAAAGTCATCTGGAATCCTCCTCTAGGGCCCGGACCCTGGGCCTGACACATGTTCTTTTTGGAAGGTGCTTGGTTTCCCAACTGTTGTTCTGCATTGCTCTAGGGCTTACAGACCCTCTAAGCACCGGACACCGCCTCATGCCTCATTCACATACCTTTATATTGCTACACTACTGGGTGGATACCGGATTACTCATCTCCATGGGTTACTGAAATATTAATCTATTACTTCATTTGCAGTAGATGTTCCTGTGGACACTAGCCAGGTTAATGCTGAATATGTTTTGCAGCATTCGACAGAAGATGCCTTTTTTTCTAAAATACCCGTTGCTATCAGAAGGAAAATATATATTTCTGTATCTTTCCCTATATGCTGCACACCTCTAACATCTGAAATCAATCAATCAAAGACAGGAATGTTGCTAGCCTGCCTTATAAAATACCTAAAGGTAAAATGTGTGTACACCAAACTAACCCACATGTGTTTTTTTTAAGATACCAAGTATTTGTTTAAAACAGTCAGACTGAATGATCTGCTAGCACATAACATCCAAGTCAGTCTTAAACAGCATAGAGAAGGTGAGTGCAGAAGGATAATGCCCTCTTTCACCCTGTTTAAGAAGTAGAGAACTTTATATGAAACTATAGGCAAAGGTATAAAACAATTACACAGAATTAATTAAACTGTGGAACTCACTGCCACAGGACATTTTAGATGTGTTCATTCACAAAACAGTAAGTATGGAAAAAAGATCCAACCTGTGGAGCAATCCAACTCAGGGAACTCATTATGTGTACGTCTGCATTTGCATACCATACCCTTACATGACTCAGAAGAAAGTCACAAGCACATCGAAACCCTCTTGCTTCAGTGCACCCAGGCATGATGCTGTTTAATCTGTCCCTTATTACTAGTTTCCATTTGCAAATTGAAAGGGGGAACACTGTGGACCGGAGGGATGTGGCTTGTTCCTCCCAAAGGGGTACTTAAAATCCAACCCCCTTTCTGAGCAGCCACGAGGTACAGAAAGCAGCAGAAAAATCCTGACAGGCACTCTAATGAAAACACAGGCTGTCGTAATCCCTGTGATACAGAAAAATTCAAAGAAAAAGAAGGAGCGGCTAGTGGGGCTTCACAAGGGACTACTCTGAGGGTTTAAAAAAAGTGGGTATACTGGAAATAGAGAGGATCCAGACAAGACTACAGAGATTCAGTTAAGACTTGCAGGGAAAATAAGAGTAACAGAAAAGCAACGGGAGTTCATGCTAGCCAAGGGTATTAAGGGGAGTAAGAAAGGCTTTTACAAATACTTCATGTCAGGCAGGAAAAAGATGGAAGAAGTTCGCTAACAAATGAATGCTGGGGCAAAGAAAAGACAGTGACTCTAAAATGAATAAATTCGCTTTTAACAAGGGACATAAATAAGAGAAAGCGGGATAATAAAAGGAAAGACAGGAGGAAAGGCAGGTAGAGGGAAGCCTGCCTGCCGTGTGCCAGCGCTGGGGTGCGGAGGCCAGGAGGCCTGGGGCAGCTGAGGAGCCTGGGCAGCAGGCCCCCGGCCGGCACTGTCCCCACTGCGTGGGCAGGGTCTGCAGGGCCCCGCCAGGGCTCCCCGCTGCCGTCACATGTCACACAGTGCAGCACGGGCCTGCAGCTGTGCCACCCCCTTCTGCTGGGAGTAAGGAGGGAGGGCAACAGCCCTCCTCCTCCTCCTCCTCACCTGCCCTGGAGACCAACGAAAGGATGGGCAGCTCCTCCCAGGATCTTGCAGAAATAATCGACTGCACAAAGCTCAAGAGCATGTGAAGCCAATAGTTCATATTTTTGACCGAGAACCATGTTGCGAGGCCACCGGGTTGAGGACTGAGTGAGGATTCTCTGCCTGTAATTTCATATATATTCATATTTCAGTGTATACAGGCTGCCCTCCTGCGAAGACATGCTGGTCCCGATGTCCTGGTTTACAGACTGGATCCACTGTGATACCAATACCTTTTACAGCACTTTGGTCAAGAGTTTCAAACTCAACTTGCTGATCAAGCTCAGGCCTTTTTCCAAGGAAGCACAAAACCTCAGTGGATAGCAGAGGAGGGGCAGCAGGTCTCCTCCAGTAGGCCTGGCCCGTCAGTCACCACTGGTGGGCACCTATGGAGGTGGATGACTTCTAAGGGCTACCAGCTCAGGCAGTGGCTTCCAGATCCAAGCTAATCTTACTGCAGAGCATCTCTAATACAGGTAGTGACAGATCAAAAACACCCGTAGGTTTTAAACTGCTCTTCAAGCTTTACCTTGTAAAATGCCTCTCCAGAAAGGATCAGACTTACCCTGATTTATTTTTTTTTCTTGCCAAGAAGAATGCCACAAATGTGACAGAAACGTATAGGCCACTTGATTGCTGTGTGCCCTTTACCATCTCTAAACCCAGGCCAAAATGGCAGCAATACAATAAGATGCCCATGCCTGAAGAGCCATACAGCAATTTCTGAGAAACCTTGGGAAATGTTCTTTCAGGGATTAAGATATTAAATAATTTAAATACATTTATGGAAGTTTTCATGACAATCATCTGACCCAACAAACTAAACATTTGTTAAATGTAAACTCTGTATTGTTGGACTCTCCCACTTAGCTACATTAATTTTTCTCTGGGGAAATTTTGCAATTCCTGAGTGTAGCCCAGACCCAAGCAGAGGAGCCAGCCTGCCATTCCTAGCCCTCTTACGCTCCCACAGGCCCTGTGTCTGGAAGACTGTTTGAATGGCATCTGAGTAAAGCAATGCTCCACAGAGGCAGCTCCCATCAAACACACAGCTGTTAACCCAAAGTCACCCAAAGGTTGTAAACCCAGGCAATAAGCCCCAGCTTTGCCTGCAGGGGTGGTGGGACAATGTCTCTTATTGTGACCACTGCCTGTTTCTCCTTCCTTGCAAAAAAAAAAAAAAAAAAGGGGGGGGGATGTCTTTTAACAGCTGAGTCATATTCTGAGTGGGAGCTCTGGTGCAGGCCAGGAGGGCTTCTGAGCCCCATGGGGAGGCACGGCTCACCCCTGCTCTTAGCAGGTACATCCCCCGGGATGCCAAGCCCACCTCCCTCACTGCCACATTTACTGCTCGTTTCCTCCTAATGGTCTTCAGCTCCACACTATCAGACAGGGAAAGACAATTTACACTGGCAAATGGAGGTGCACATAACAAATGTACCAAACGGTAGAGGTATTTCACTTGTTCTCAGTCAATTCCACTTTCAAATGCACCCGGTCTCTTTGAATTGCTCATCAGATATTATTAACTGAGTACTTCCTTCCATTTTTTCCAGTTTTCTCTTGGCTTCCCCTATCATGCCCCAGACAAACCCACTGAATTTGTACAAGACCTTTACTCAGTTTAATACATTAAAAAAGAAGCAGGAATGAACGGACCCCTAACACAATTTGTACCAAACTGAAAGTAGTCAGAGCTGAGCTATCACACTGTTGGAAAATAAGCAAACCCAGCCACTTACACTGTATCTTTCTCCATATATCAGTCTCTTGATAAAAGCATCTGAAACTACTTCTCCCGGTTCAGATAGGACATCAATTAAATGCACTTTAAACAAGGGTGAATATTTAAGCTTAGGATGGATTAAAACCTTGAAATCTGATTTCAAGTACAAATGAGATTGTTCTACGCACTAACACAGTATACATGGAATAATGTAAGTCAAAGTCTCCAGAAATTTCCAGGCATTAAGACACAGGAGAAGCAAGATGCTGTTAAAGCAGTGACCCAGATTAATTATTCCACTGGAAACCCAGAAGCAGTCAACATTACTCTAAGATTGGACACACCAAACTATGTCAGAGAAATAAAAAGTTACCTCAAAGGCTATCCATTATTCTTTGTTAATACCCCTAACCCTCCCTTAGGTTTTTTGACGAGCTAATGACATAGGCTGCTGGGGGAAAAAAAATCTACCGTGGAGAGAGAATTGGGTAAAGCCAGAAATCACATCTCATATGGGAGTCAGAAAATCAAACCCTTTTTAAGATATTTAAACAGACTAATTTATGCACTAACTTCGCTTTTCAGAATAAATTTGCTGCTGAGGCCCCAAGGATGCCTCTCACCGAACTAGAATATTATCAAACAGGAACAAGTCCTTTACTTTCTCAAAATCCCAAACAACTCTAAGAAGAAAAGCCGAAGCTTATTTACAAGCAACGCTTGTGCACCCTCAGCCATGAGTAACAGATTTCCATTAACACTCTGAAAAAGAACATTTGATTTTTACAGACAAGCTACAGGCTGTACTTAACTTTGAATGCAGTCAGTGACCAAGCTAGATGCTTCAGTGATTAATTTTTATGTGAACCACAACTATTATGAGAATCTCTGTGTTGTTTTCTTCATTTTCTGATTTTTCACTTTCATGTATTTATGTCAGAGGCTTCAACAAAACAGATTTATAAACACGGACTTGCATTATTACCCTTGACTCTTTCATTTTCTGAAATAATCTAACATCTAGTGTAAACTTGGACAAAACCAATATGATATACACAGTTTATCTGTTCACAATAAAATTACAGAGAATAAAAATGATTTAAAGATTATTTCATCTTTTCTTATATTTCATGTAAATTGCATTTTGCTACTATGACTCCTTTCTACCCACACAGGGGGGAAAACCAACTACGTTTTATGGCATAATGAACACTTAGATAGCTGCAGAGAGAGGCATTCAATTGCATTTACATTTGGCAATTATTTAATGTCACCTATTAATATCCAGCTACTGTCTCCGGCAGTCCTACCTTGCAAGGTGGCTGAGCACGCTAAATGTGCTAAAAAGGAATTTCCTCCTCATTTCCACCTTTGTTATACTTAACCATGGCTCCCACTGTCTCTGCGCACCTTCCCCAGCAGCAAGGCAGCTTGCCTTTAGATGCTCCCTCAGTACAGCAAGCAGCAGATGCACTGCTTGGCTCTCAGCGCTGCTTCTCTTTGCTGCTCACATATTACAGTGCCTTACTCTTCCTGTTTTTTTCTATAATCACTACCCTATTGTTGCCTGGGCACCTGAGCTCCTTGTCTGCCTGGTGGGGGTGGGGGTGCGGGGGGGAGGGGCTGGAATTATCATAGATTTTAACACCCTCCCAGGTTGTGGTCTTGTCTTATCTTTCCATCTAAGGAGAGCTGGAAGATGCAAGTGCAATGTTGAGACTTGGAGACCAAAGTTCACACCATGCCACTGACGTTCCAAAGATAATTTTCTGAGAAGCAGGCATCTGTCTGAGCTGATTTCATGGCTAAATTCCAGTTCTCATAGCTTGGATGCCTGTACACCTTATGTTTGAGTACTGTTTCCCACCTGCCTTAAGCACTGCGTGTTACCGCTGTGCCTTGAAACCCTTGTGGTATACCTGTACGAAGACTGATGCACGCCACCAACGCAGAGATTCATGTAAAACTGTGCACAGAGTGATCTGAGGCCCTGCATTATTAAAGGAAGATCATAGTGTACTTTCAGAGCTTTACCATATTATTGACCCTCTTCTCTCTACTTAAGCAGCCTTTACAGTTTTAGTTTCTTAACACACCTTCCTTCACCAAATCCACAAATTCATCAACATCTCCCTCAGGAGACCTCATCTCCCCTTAAAACGAATATACACGAAGTCAGAACACGTGGTGATTAATCCCACCGTGGTTCTAAAGGGTGCAAATTTTGGCAACAGCATAAAGTCAGGAATTACTCGAAATCAATGGTTAATCCTGTAATGACCTCAGCAGGACTGTGATTTCAGCAGTACAAGAGAGCTTACACAGAAAGCTTGCTACCATGTGTATCTACGTTGGAACCCCAGGTTGTTACAGAGCTTGGCAGCCAGAACAAAGATGGGCAAAAATTCTTTCAGCCACATTTGCAGATGGACTTGTAGGTATGCTGCAAATAGGTCCCAAAGACCAGAGAAAAAACAGTTTTCTTCCTAGCGTCATTTCATTGCTGACGGCTGTCAATGTTTTTCAACTCTTGCCTCTTCTCCTTCACTCTACAAGAACTGTGCTAGCAGAATAGATTCCAGTATCTGAATCCATGAAGACCTGTGGCCCAGCATCTTGATATCTATAAACTTACAGTCATGGATGAAAGATGCTGTGCAAGGGCAAAGATTGCTGGCATCTTCTCATGGGGAGAACCCAGACCAGACTGAGGGAGCTTCTCACCAAGCAAGCACTGCAGACAGCTCACTTGATGTTAGGGCTGGCACATAATGTCATTTAGCCAGCAAACAGCTCTGAATTAAAAATTTGGAAAAACCTCCCTTTGTATTTTATCATCTCAGTGCTATTTTTTCATACCATTAGGTAAAAATTTGTAAAATGACAGACAGGAGGACCTTACCTAAGGTTCTAGGTCTCTCGGAAAAATGCTTACAAAATCCACCAAAATCAGCATCTCCAAATGTGCAGAAGCTTTTTTCTACATGCAATTGTATGATTAAAAAAATCAGCAAATGAGTAAAAAAAATAAACGTTGGTCTCTGCCTTGCCTGTGCCCATTTTCTATGTAACAGTTGTTTCTTCCTGCAACACTTCTAAATATCTCCTAAAGGAGACTCCTAAAGGTCTGATTTGGAGGACTAGAGAATCAGAGCAGGAGACAAGCAGATGAAATTGGCTCTTACCGAGAACACCTAATATCAAACAATTTCTTTTATACTTGAGCACCTTTGCACTTAGCAGTTACGGCAATCTGGTATCTTAGACAGCTAAGTCTGAGGCCACTTAGCTCCCCGATACAGGATAAATTTGCCCATTTTGAGGAAGTGTCAAGCCCCTTCCACAAAAGTGACAAAATTTCCCTTGGCTTCAATGGAGGCAGAAATTGATCCTCTAAGTTTCCTCTCAAAGCTCATAAATTGATTTGGGCCAAAACCTGGAGAATTCGTACAAACCTACTACGTACCATGAGCAGCACAGAAAATACACTGATTTTAACTTGGCATATGAAAAAAAACCTGCAGAGAAAGGCCTGCTGTGGACCAGCTGCTATCCTCTCCAAGTTATAAGACACACCAGACACAAATGTTTGTGCAGCATTAGTGGCATCCTGTTTTAGCTACAAATAACTACTCTAATGCTATCTATCACAGTCACATCTGGTTTAGTCAAATGGTTTCAACCCATTCTGCCTGGGTGGGAATTTATTTAGATAGATAGGTCCTAAAAAATAATTTAAATACAACAACAGCAATTACACTCTGTTAGATCCGCATTCACAATTTATGTACTTATTGGTATCTTAAATGGTATTCAGAAGAGTATTTGCTCAAATTCATTGTCAGAGACCTTATTTTAAACTTCTGCATTCTAGCTAATCCCTGTCTTTGTCCAGACTCAAAGCAACAGATATCACGAAGCAGCTGATAGCAAACAGTTCTTTTTCCAGGCTCCAATTCCCTCTACAACCTCCTCACCAGGATATTTTGAGCCTATATGGGCCTCATTAATTTTCTTCCTTCTCTTTACTTTCCGCTCATATTGTCCTTTCCATTTTTATTACACACACCTCTACAGTAGCCTGTTCTTTGCTAGGCACTATCATCCCCTCTGTCTTCCACTCCACTGTGTATCACAGGCAACACAACCAAGGCAGAAGAAGAGAGCAGCGTTTTAACTTCTGAGCTAGTAAACCACGTGGCCGGTAGCAGAACTGATAATAAAGCCAGATTAATTGTTTAAAAGCCTGGACTACTATAGAGTCCAGTGAATCAAGCTGGTGCATGTGTCAACTCCGGATAACATTTCAGTCCACGGCTTCTGGGTGCCCTGTTTGATAAATCCCCTCTTACTGCTAGATATTGTAAAAAGCAGCATGCGAGAGAAGCATCCAAAATTTTAATGCTTTCCCAAATCTTTGTAAAAGTTCTCTAGATCTTTTTGGAAGAGGATTGGAGAATTGCTGAGAAGAGACTACTTCACCAAAGTTTTCTGATACTCTAGTTTGGAGAGAGTGAGTCAGCAGCCTGCCCAGATGTAATTCTGAAGCACTGCAGACAGGAAGATCATACAGACTGCCTGAAACAGTCTCACCGGAAAGTAAAAATGCTGAAGAGGTCACTGTGCCAGTGCAGGGGCTCTGTACCATCAGCACTGGGCCCATTTTTTTCTGAATGGTGTTAATTTGCAGCCATGGAAAGACAGCAGGTTTCCACAGATGCAAGGAAAATCTGAGATGTAGTTTGAAACGGAAAGCTTTTGAGAGATGTACGGACAGCACTACAAAGTCTCTGTATTTGTTTTGGGGTGGGGTTTGCAACTTTTGTTTCCAGTCCCAGACAAAACCAGGAAGGAAGAAAAGTTCTCAAAGATTCAAATTTGGGTTTTAAATAAATGTCCCACTGTTTTGTGAGAACTAGTCTTTTGTGGAACCAGCGTCCCTCCCTCATTTGTGGAGAAAAAAAGGGAAGATTTTAAATCTTGACTAATAAAATGAATCTATGAAATACTGACCAGAGCTACTCCTCCTCACAAAACTACTACACAAAGACATCATTTTGTGTTACTGATATCTGACCAAAGGCAAAGAGGCTGAGCAATGTGCCTTCATGTCAGGAAAAATAATGCAATGCTTAGATTGTGCCAAGAGTGTGGTAGCCTACTGGGGCCAAAAGGGAGGAAAAGCAAACAATAAGCCTTTAGTTTCTCACTCCACACACTACTCTGAGGCTGAACATCCCAGACCTAGTCCAAGTGCTGCCTTCAGAGCCAAACAGTCTTTCTTCTGCATGGCCAAAGCAGCTCTAGCTTCCTTTGCTCAGGGCTAAATAAAAACTAAACCTAAAATAAAATAAAATAAATATGCAATACAATAAAAATAAAGCAAAACAAAACTAAACTGTAAATTACAGGTTACCCTTTTTCCTCTGAATTACTAGGCACTGCTACTAAATCAATCAGACAGGGGTTTTGCCCCAGCATCCTTGCCAGCAGTTACATCCTGGCATGCCCCCACAGATGATAAGAAGATTTTAGTCTGATATTCCTCTTCCAAAACTCGCAGCTAGAGTGCTGCTAAGGTACTGCTGATGAAACAAACACCACCTAAATGCCCCAAAGAGCAATAAAACTCAGAAACACTGCTCTGCCACCATGTTTCTCAGCCTTCTTGCAGATTAAGCTTTGAAAAAATTAACATGCTCTTTTAACATTTTTAATTAAAAAAATGAATTAAAAATATTTTTGAAATTAACCTATTTACCTCTTAACTAAACAACTACCTTGAGACAAAGTATTTGAAACACATGTAAATATGAATATTAAACTCTTAGTATAAAAATACCTCCTGTAGATTTCGATTTTGCTTTTAGGCTCCTCTTGGGAAAATTATTTTAACACAGGTGCAGATAACAGTAGGCTTAGATAAAAAACTGGTTTTCAATAGTTCAGGGATGGATTAAGGGCTAGTAATTCCTCTATAAAGCCACAACAGTAAAGATAGCCTGGGCAAGTCCTGAAAGCATACACATGCACCTTATAAATCTTGCACAAGATTAGATATTGTTCTTAAGGGTGTTAAGGACCCAACAAACCCCCACAGCTATAGCGAAATAAGCCAAGAAAGCAACCAAAACTTGCAGTTTTGGACACCTTTTCTCCCACAAGAGGGTGAATTGTCTGAGAGAGAAATTCAGAATATACCATTAGCCCAAGAGTTTCCAAAAAAGCACACTGGGTCAGTTTTTTATGGAATTTCTGTGCTCAGGAGTTAGGTACCTATCTTGCTTTTTTAAATCTCCATGCAAGCCTATTTGCCTCTTTAGATATCTAAAATAAATTTTAAATTGTGGCCAACAGTGCCCTATTTTCTCCCATCTAGCCTCCGTAACTTAATCAGCCAACTCATCATTTTGAAAGCAAGAACAATTAAATCCTTGTATTAGAACTGGGTCCCATTAGATCTCCTCCAGCAAAACACCTTCTTAAATGAGATCTGCAGGAAAAAGACATCTGCTGGAAGAACCGGGCTGTAAATTACTATTTGAATCCTGATGGCACTTGGAAAAAAAAAAAAAAAGAAAGAAAGAAAAAAAGAGAAAAAAGAACTAAACCCATTTAAATTTCTGTACCTAGAGAGGTATGCTTTTTAATTAGATGGGAGAGTTGACAAAGCTTAGAATAAAATATTTTCATGTGCTGTGCCTGCAAATATGGATCTCTCTCTTCAGTTCTAAGAAAACTATCATTTGGATGCGACTGTGTGCTAACTCTATTTATGGTGTAGTCTAACACATTCCACTAATGTGTTCCAAGAGACAGCTCCCTGGGAAAAGCCAGCATCCACGCAAGCAATGAAAAAATTTGTCTGCGGAAGGCATGCCTTGCAGTGCAGTGGGAACAGACGATGAGTTTGTATGCACTGCTCTATCGTGTCTGTTTTCAGATAGCCCTGCATTCTCTGAAGGCAGTTAAATATCTCCAAAATGAGTACAACTCTAGTGCTCGACATATTAAATCAATTTGTCCTGAAGGAGGCTGTGCTAATGACGGCAGCAAAAAAAAAAAAAAAAAAAAAAAAAAAAAAAAAAAAAAAAAAAGCAGCTCACTCTTTGCCTAGTCTGACTTTGGAAATAAAACTGTGGCAAAAGAAACATTTGTATCTGATCCAAGTTGTTACTGAATGAGTTTGACAGATTGATAACACTTTCTCTGATGCAGTAATAAAAATTTTGAAACAGACATCAAGATGTCTCCTTTCCATTTTAAACAAGGATCCTGAGAGGTCCAGTATATTCAACATTCCAGACATATACATATATTCAATTAAAACCAGCTTGGTAATAAATATTTGTAATTTTTGTCAAGTACTTCAATTAAAGAATGCTGTGGAAGCACACCTTTTACCTCTGTACCCTGTAGCTATCACAGAGATGCCTAGTAGTGAAGCCTGCATGTGAAGACTGTGGCAGGAAGGCTAGCGGAGATACAGAAATGTCAAGAGGTGTCCCACCTACCTACCCAGCACAAGGCTGAAGCACAGTTATTAGCTGTCCTTTACAGGGCAAGATATGGATTTCAAGTGCTGGATAAGCAACACAGATGAGTTAGAGGAGAAACCAATGTTAAGGAGATGGTTTAAGGGAGCATTATTATGCGAACTGGATCTCTAGCCATTTGGCAGGCTGTCTGATCAGAGATGAAGGGAACCGCTTGCTCCCATGAATCTATTCAGGGTCGCACTGCACCAGCTCTCCTGTGAAGAACAATAAGGGCTCAGAGCACATCCCTGAGGCTGCCACATGCAAGATGCCAAATGAGCAGAAAGGTCTCTTATGGACTTCTGAACCCTGGACATTTTTTTATTATTATTTATTTATTTTTATTTATTTGTTTGTTTTTGGTTGCTTGTTTTTTTAAATTCTCAGATGCCCAAAGATTTCGGCAACCTGCTGGGGACTGCAATGAGTAAATGGCTGAAGAGCCACAGCAACAACCTACACACTCCCCTCTTGCTTGGATTCACCAGGTAATGCCAGGAGTTTGATATGCCCTGGGAGCTCAAAGAACAGCATGGGTGACTGACTGTCTTGTGAAATAAGGATGATTAAGTCAGATCAGAGTCATTGTTTGCCTTTATGATCCACGTCTAGTCTTTCATCCCATTCACAACACTTAATCCTTCATAGGTAATGCTCCATTTATTTTGACCACTGATGTATTCAGGACAGTCTCAAGGGTCAACACGGTCTCCATCTTCTTCTTCCCATGCTACATTATTATTACTGTCCCTTGGGAAAATCAGGCTTTGGTTTACCACATCTGTTTCTTGCAATCAGGTGAAGGAGCTCCCTGAGAGGAAAGGGAGCAGGAGGGAGAGCCAGGGTGCTTTCCAGCAAGGACTCGAACTCTTCCCTACCTTAAGCGTGCCTGCTGAAAGGGCGTGACATGAGCTTCCCTTGCTAGTTCACAGGGAGCTACCAGAAAGGCTTGGGTAACAACAACAGCGTTTCCCCCGAAATACAGACTGTGCGATATTGTTACTCTACCTGAATTTGTATTAAAAATGGTATTTAGCTAATACAGCTAACCTGGAGTGATAGTCATTGGTATTAGTAATTCTGTTCATATTATTTAAATGTTTAGCATATTTGAATGATTCACATTAGGAGAATAAAGAATATATTACATTTAAGGGAAAAAAAATTTCTCCCTTCCAAATCTGTTATTCACAGAAGACCAGTAGATATACGTTTACATTGTTTTTACTGAGGTTTGTTCATTTGTCAGCTTTTTAAGTCAAGGATTTCACATCTCAGAGAGATTCAGGTTCTTTAAAATGACTTCCCAACTTCTTTTGCAGAGCTTTTGACCAGAATAAAATATTTTGCCTCACAAACACAATATGACAGCTTTGCACTTCACATATTTTACAGATTTAAAGTAATGCAATAGCAGACAACCAATGGAAAACTGACAGACTAAAATACACAGGTTTATAAAGAGAACTGCATGGACAGGTACACTTAGCAAAGTCATTTTCTACAAGCCTACAAGTATCAAACACCTAAATTCTTAGCTCTTTATTGATTCACCTTTGGAAGGTTTAGTTGCCAATTCATTTTCTCAATCTCTCAACTTCATAAATTTTCATTATTTGCATTTTAATATGAGCACAACTTTAATTCTAGATTCCGAATGGGTTAAGATAGCACAATAACAAAAGAAAAAAGCATGCTTAGACGTGGTAGAAGTAGAGTGAAACGAACCGAAGGGAAAAAGTTGATCACAGATATGGAAAATATCAAAACACCAGGGAGAAAACCATTTGTTAGAAATTGGAAAAGAAGAAGGGAGAAAAAGCAAAAACAAATGGAGTAATTGTTAACAAAAACATATTATGAAACAGGAAGGAAAGAAGTTTAAGTTTGTTTAAAAGAATGAAAAATAGTATCAGAAGAAACCATGGGTAGGGGACAGCCTGCAGATGAGGCTGCAGATGTCAAAATGGAGAACATGCAGCACTGAGGAAGGGCACCCTTAAAAGGTCATTCTTTCCATCCAATGCATAAGTTTGACTTTGCCACATATTTCCAATACTCACAGCATTTTCTGTGGTATGTGCTGACCTTTTAGGTTTGTCTACTGTAGTATTTTCTTTTACTTCAATATTTTTCTTTAAACATTTCAAATCAATGATTTAATGTCCTGTTAAGTAAAGCTCTAGTAAAAATAAACCCACATACAGAACAAAAAGAAAAACCAAGAAAAATAAACCTTTAGAACATTTCCAGCTTCGGCTCTGGATATGGGCGTAAGTAAGATGACCTCCTCCGAGCAAACCTCCAGGGCTTATTGGGGTAGTTTCAGTGTTATGTAGGAAAGCTGCCTGTAATAAACATTCTTAGATGCAGCATCTCTTAGGACACTAAAAGCTTAAGGGGTGATGTAGCAAAGGTGTAAGCATGTGACTGGTGTGGCACCTGTGCATTATGCTGGGAGCCAAAAGACGGGTTATAATGCCAAGCCCGGACATAACGGCCTCAATCAAGTGATTTAAGTTCTTTGGGCCTCTTTCTCTGCCTATGGTCTTACAAATACTATACAGACCACAAGCCCTTTTGTCTCTCAGCATTGCCTGCTCATGCTGTACCACTTCAGGTACACACAAGACAGTCAAATAGCGGTCCACTGCTAGAAGAAGGGAAAGCGAATGTTTTCACACAGAGCAATACTATTGGTAGCACTGGTATTTATGGTCTGGCAGTAGGACTGAGCAAGTCTGACAAAAACTAATAAATGAAGCTGGAGTTCATGGTCTGGTTAAATAGAAATGTTTCAGTTCTGACCCAAGGTATTCCCACTTGATGGGGGAAAACAGATAGAAAGACTACAGCAACTGCATGGATAAAGCCAGTCAGTCATGTGACCACCATTTATTAATGTGAAAAAGCAAAGCAAAACAAACAAGTTAAGAATTGGATAAAAATGCAAGGCCCTATATATTACATCAAGATTTGAAATGATAACCCCATTATCATTTTCCCGAGTTCAAAGTCCACAGTTATTTCCTTGTACAGAAAGGCAGACTGATAATTCACTTACGTCAGTTAAGGTCTTTTTTTCCCTTTACTCTTTCCACAAAGCCCTTCTTGTCACTGGGAAATTCCTTAGACAGCAGCAGGCCCTCTTGTTAAGAATGAACAAGACAGAAAGCTCAACTTCTGCAAAGCATTGCTCATTCAGCAGATATTAATTTGAACACTGAAATCAAAGTGTCTGCTGACAAACAGCTCAACATCCCTGGAGAAACGTAAGACCCGAAGTATAAAGCAGTGAAAGGACCTTCAGATTTGTACATACCTATGCATTGTTGTTGCACTGTTAAGCAGGAGTTTTAAAACGGATGCTGAGTCTCAGCATCTCACTCATTAATTACAATTTAAATAACCAATTAAAATGGACCTGAAAAGACAAGGAAGCCTTTCACTTCTCCTATCTCTTTTAGAGCTGAAGTTTGAAGATGCTTTTTTTCTACTTAATGAGGTTGGTTCCACAGGCCCCTATCTGCAGATTGAGGTAATTTTACTTACAAAAGTTCTTTTAAGAAAAAAGCCAAGCAAAGCATGTGTATCTCATTTATCCACATAGGGAATACTCAAAACAAAGCACAAATCTCTAAAAGCAATAACAAGTCCTGTTTCTTCCAATATGCTGGTTTCATGCACTCAAGAAGTCAATCACATAAGTAAATTGTGCACATAGGTAGCATATCCAAGAGCAGAAATTTAATTTATTTGTACTTTCTCAAAGAATAGCAATGAAAGAGAACATAATGGTAAGTAATGGTAGCACCTTCAGTTCTTAGAAGCGCCATTTCCATCACGTTAAAATTAAAAAAGGACCAATGCTTTTGCAAAGCGAGCTCTTACATACTTTGTTTTCAAACTTTGCAAATGCATTTTTGAACATCAGCTCAGATCTGGTACTCATTTGCAAGTGAAAAAACTTGGCATAAATTTTAGCTCAATTCATCTTGCAGGGTCATTTCTTCCCATCCTCCCTTTTGGTGCGTAATGCCTCCTTGTTGACTTCTATTTAGTTACAAGCGTTTCAAAGGAGACATTGGTACCTCTTTTTAAGAAATTATTGTTATTTGTAATTGGAGTCATTTGCCCTTCTGAGAAATCCACATCACTGATGCTAGGTCTTCTGTTTCTGACCTCCACCACCTCCCTGTCAAACTGGAATGGAAAACAACCAGCTCTTCCATTTAAATCAGCTCCTGCTGTCAGTGACAACACCCAGAGTTACACAAGTAACAAGAAAGCTGGAAAAATGCATGACCAGTCCGTACAGACTGCTGCTTCAGGAACTGTCTTCGCTCATTTCAGCCTCTTTAATCCGAACAAGGTGAGAAAGATGAAAGGAATTCAGATAAAGCAGAAATCAAATTGAACTGCAACATCTGGATCCAAAGCAGCGTTGTTCTGTCACTCTTGGAGGAGAGACGGGGAGTTTCAGGACAGAGACCAGATCCAATTTAAAGCTCACTGAAAGGGAAGACCACCAAAGTGCAAATATTTTACTAATCAGGTCTTTTCTAGAGATAGAATGATACCCTGTTCCTGGCTTTCCAGGCAGAGCTAATGTTCTGGCCTGGCTCAAGAATGCACAGTCTTTCAGGCAGGTCAGGTGCATTAGTGCTCTTCCAGTTAAGCAAGGCTTAGGGAAGAGATCTGACTGTGCATTTTTCTTTTCTTTCTTTTTTTCTTCTTCTAATTAAAATTTATTTCTGCTTTATGTACAGGTAGCTTGCTCATGTACCATGATGCTGTCCAAAGGCAAACCATTGCAGTCCCATTGGGACTTAACCAAGCCACAAGGTGCTCGGTGGCGTCTTTCAGGGAGTTCAAACCCTCTGCTGTCACAGGGAAAGCTGAGAAGCAAGCACTTAAGTATCTTCTGGCAGCCCTCAAGAATCCCCTTTCAAATGCCAAATGCAGGAAAGGCACACACTTAGAATACCTTCTTCCACTGAAGCAAGAGTAAGACGTACCTTGCCCACTTACAAGAACTGTGGGCTGGACCACAGAAATAAATAAATAAATGACAGCACAAGGCCTGCTGCCTTAGCAGAAAATGATGAAACATTCAGGGATCAGCATTTTTCACCCCAACTACTTACAATCTGAAGTAGATATTTCAGGCTCGCAAGTTATACCTCTGAGGACAGAGTTATGAAATAATTTCTCCCCTGGCTTGACAATAAAATGTGGGGGGAGAAATGACAGGCAGGATAAATGCGCCTGTCACACAACTAGCAAATGGTAGAATCAAGCCTTAAGCACTGTCAAATAAAAAACAACAAAAGCAGAAAACCCAAAGCTCTGAACTTTTGTGACAAAACTAAGTGAATTTCTCTCCCTGAATGATCCCCCCAACCCACCTTCTATACCATAGATGCGTCATGTTGTTTGACACGTGGCCTGAAGATAACTTGACAATCTTTGGCTAAACACTCAGCTTTTCGGTTTTGGGTGGGTTTTTTTTTTCTCCTTGATTTTTTTTTTTACGTTTATTTACTCATTATGTCCCTTAATTTACCATAGGGCATTAGGAAGAAGAAAAAAGGGATGGAGGAAGGACAATTTTTGACAATACTTTTAATGGCAGAGGATTATACCTCTTTTCCTCCATCTTGGGACATCCAAAATTAGAAAGTGTCTTTTGTAGTTAAGGACTGATGGTGAACTGAGAAATTATCAGCGAGGGTTATCTCATGGAGCAAAACCAAATCTGAACAGAAACACTTTATCATAATTTACAAAAAACAACCTGACAACAAACAAAGCCAACAACATGATGCTCCTCTTGTGTCTACCATGGGCTACATTGGGCTAAGAGCTCATCCCTAATAGCTCTGCATGTGCAGTTGCTAATGCACGGGAAATATGATTAACTGACTGAGAAAGGCCTAGAATTACTCCCATTCTGACTAGATTACTGGATAATTAGATTGGTGGCACTCTTCCCTTACTGGACTGTCAGATTAAATCCTGCTGGTTTTCTTCAGATAACTGTCAGGTTCCAAAATAACAAACAGGGACTGAGATGAAGTGCTTTTCATGTTCAAAGGATGTAAATGCCTCTTCTGCCTTCACTGGACCAATAAGAAAAATGCCCAGTGTACTTATTATTTCATTGAAAATGTCATTAAATTTGATTAAAACATACCTAGTTGATAAACCTGGTCAGAAACATTTAATTTGACTTGATAAATGAGAATCACAAGGCTTTGAATACTCATCTCACCGATTACTTAATGGAAGGGCAAAACTGAATTATGCTTTAATGTGGGTAAAGAAGGAACATTTCAAAGCTCTGCTCACAGACATACAGGTGTCTCATTTGCATGCTCTTTCTGAGGTTCTGTTTGGTCCAAGAAAGGAGCTGGCAGGTGGTTTTGGATCTTCCACATTTGCTTAATGTGGAAAGTGAAAACTTCCTATATTCCTGAATTCCCGTAACTGGTACCACACCACATGTTGTTAAAACGGTAACCAATGATGCATTTATGGTATTTGGTTCCTCTATTCTCTCCTTAAAGAGCCTGACAGAGCTTGACACGCACTCTGTTATCTGACAAGAACGAAAAGTTGCGTTACTAGCTCCCAAAATAGACAAATAATGTTACTATTGTCAGACCTGTACATCTGAATTTCATGAAGATCAGCAAGTTTGGCATTTTTTCCCCGAGGTTACCACTGGATGGGAAAAATCTTCTGAAAGATAGCAACGGGTGCATGCCAAACCCGACTCAGTACCTTTATTCAGCTGAAAAGAGCAGACAGTCTCCCATCATCCCATACAACACAGAGGAACAGCCCTTGGTGGCCCTAGCACAGGGGGCTTTGCTGCCCCATTGTAACCCCGTTCCAACAGCAAACCAGCTATTGGGGCACCCGCTAGCTGTCACAGCACCACTGGGTTTTTTCCTGGGGATTTCAAGAAGGCGCAGAAGTTTACATTCTAGACATTCCAGTATTTTTCTTTCTTGCTTCAAATTACGTAATAGTGCCATATCTGGAGTCTTTCGACAGCTAGTTAATAGAGGTAAAGTTTTCTGCACATCTGGTCTCACTGGCAAATTTATGTAACGTGATGAAAAATGTATCTTTTGAAGTTTGCACAAGAAAGAGGAGACTGAAGCCAAAGAAAAGGTGGAACATCTCTGATAACGTATGTCAGAAAATCAAAAACATTTGAAACTGTAAAGCTGTATCTGCATTTCTTTTTCGTCTTCTAATGATTTTTTATTTTTTTAATTTATTTTAAAATGTAAAAGTAGTTTACATTTGTATATTATTTTCCAATGAAATGGGGAAGAGGTAGAGTTATAAACAACAACAGCACTGAAGTAGAGACCAGATAAGCAGCTGAAACAGTGAGCTATAAATGTACAAAGAAAAAGTTAATGTTAAGAAATAGTTACATAGCTTGTATTTACAATGCTAATGTATATTTATCATACCTGATATGAATAATAGTTCCAAGGACATGCAACAATAGTTAGAATAGCAAACTTAATCAAGTTAACGATATGGAGATACTTATCTAGAGAACTCCCCCCCCCTCCCTCAGGTGCTGTTTTTTATAAAAGTAGATAAGAATCGTTTGTCTTTTTCACTTACGGCTGAAAGAAAGCCACCTTGGATGGAAGGAAAATGAACTGGCTGATTTACAGTGCCCAGCAATACCAAACAAGCAAGTCTGGATAAAGAAGTGACTGATGCTTTACGTAAGAAAAACAGCAGAGGGATTGTAACAGGCTTCTTGAATTAGAATTTGGCGAAAATGTTCAAATTAACTCTTCAGCCTCACAGATTAGGAGAGATGGTAAATATTGTGAGATCCTTTCTATCAAGGTGCATTAATACGCCCAGATATTTGTATTAACCCTATTTATGAATACATGCTAGCTTGTTATCTTTGTGAGTCAACCATAAATGAGATTAGCAACATACTGCCTTGAAGAGACCTTGCCATTACATATGTCTTCTGAATGCTACAGGGAAAATAAGTTCCCACAGAAAACTGAAGTTCCCAACAATTAGTGTCCATGTGCACATAACTGGAAACTGGTGTAAAACCTCAAATTTCCATTCACTTCAGTGGAGCTGGGTTGATTTGTATCCATCAGGGGCATGATTCATCACACCGCCTCACCCACTCTGATCCCAGATCTATGATGTTTCGTACAAAACTACACAAAAGAAAATGGCTGATGAGCAAGAGCCTTGGGTTTATAATTTTCGGCTGCTGGGTATAAACATGTTCTGATGACTACTCAGTGGGCTAGGATCAAAATCAATACAGAAAGGGGTCTGGAGTAATCTTTTAATAAACAATTCTTCCTCTGAGAAAAGGAAGGAAAAACGTCTTTGACTACTTGACAGAAACAAAATGGCATTTGTTTAAGGTTGCCTGGGGAATCAGAATGGTAGAAAATGACCTGTGAGAGATGGATTAATATAAAGTTAATGTTGACATAAGTACAAAACACATTATTCACCTATGCTGTTTACCAGGATAGACAAATGCATATGCAGTCAAACACTCATAAAACCTCGACTAAAATTTGAAATAACACTCTGCCTTTCCTTAATCGCACTGTAACTCTTCCCCCTTTGAGGCTGCTTTGATAACGCTGTTTGAAGGAAACCTTTCTTGGCAGTGGCAGCAGGGGAACTCCATTTCCCTCGGTCTCCATCCTTGCGCTCGCTCAGGAGCATGCGTGTTTTTGCTCACTGTGGTGGAGGTCTTCTCTGATGTGAACACCTGTCCAACATAAGCTGAACAGAAACCACCAACACCTTTCACAGTGCCTAACAACGATCAGATGTTAATACATTTTGGCTAATAATGAGTGGGATTATGATTAAATCCATTTGCATAAGAATAGGAGGGGTTTAATCTTGTTGTTATGTGCGCTAGGGAGTAAGCACTCTTCAGTTTGAAGAGCTACCTTCCAGTCCCTTCATGAGAACTAAATGCACTAAACCAGTAACATGAATAGTGTCCACCACTTCACGTACTTTGGGCGGTCTTATTTTAACAAAAGGTTATTCACGCTGTTACATTATGAGGATCCCTAAAACCCCATTAGCAGCAATGAAGCAGATCCAGTGGCAGTAATAAACTCCAGTTTAAATTAGAAACAGCTACGTTTTGCACATTCACATACATACACAACCTGTTTGCTGATAACCCAAGATGACCAATTTGTTAAAGTTTACATAACTTAAAGAGGAAAAATAATAAGCAACCTCTGCATCTAGAGCAATAAATCCTTTATTCATCCTACAGCTGAGCCTTTCCTCTAATCACTACGGAAAAAACAAATTAAAACAGGGCTCCATACACCTTTGCAGAAAACTGCATCCCAGAGTGAGATGTGGTAGAGCCAAAGAAGGTGCGCATTTATTTGCAGTGTGTGGTCCCTGCTGTGAAAAAACACGCAACTTACAAGTCACTCACGTTTTAAATTTTTCCAGCTTCAATGTTCACTGTAAAACGTCATTGCTAAGTTTGTATTCAAAAGGCATGGCATAGTAAAATTTCCCTTTAAAAACAAAAGGAAAGCTTTTTGTTTTACAGCTAAACACCCCTCTCCTTTTATTCCACTGAGAATAACACTACATACTGTAAACCCAAATCAAGTCAAGTTTGCTTTCCTCTACAAAAATTTCTATTTCAACATCACAACTGCTGTTAACTTCAAAGGAAGCTGACAGTTCTTCAGTTGGTAAGTTAAAAGACGGCCAACTTTCAGCTGGAGTCATTGCAAATTAATTCTGCCTTACAAGGCCACATTAGGTCATTTCCTGAGCTGGTGGTAATAAATAGCCGTAGTGTAAGAACAAATCAGTATAGTGAGGCTGTCCTGATGTGAAAACAGGAGGACCAGGCTAGGCTGGGCGCAGGGAAATGGCATAGGGCAGCCTGACGCAGCCATACTCAGACCTGCTTCCACCGCAACTCCACCTGCAACGTGAATCTGCATCTTGACGTACAACAAATTTAGGCAGTATGTCCAAGCTGGAGTCCAACAGTAGGTATGATCTGACAGTACCTCCTCTACAGCCCTCCTCCTCATTTTACATTTTGTCCTGTGGATTGTAACAGCACACTTGCCAGCCACAGGACAGAGCTGGCAGATTGGAATCAAAATGGGCTGATCAGCAGGTTTTGTCTTACAAGCTTGATTTCTACCATGTCCTCAGCTTTGACGAGCTCTTATTTATTAATGGATGTATAGGAAGAAATAGTTGGCAGGAACATGCTGTATAAACAAGCATCAAACTCCTGACATTTTCACTTCTTGCTGAGTAATTTGCCAGCGTCATGTGAAAACGTTAGTTAACAGAGTCTAAAAATCCAGGATTTTGTCTTCCAACTAAACCATTCCAGTAGTTTCATTTCTTAGAATGCAATGACCTCCCGGCAAAATATTACCTCAAGCGGTAGAAAAAATCCTGCCTAAATCTTGCACAGCCTCAAGTTTGTACAACCTTCTCTCTCCGCACACAGAGATGGCAGTGAAGACACCACAACATCCAGGTACAAGGCCAACCTCTAATGCACGGTGAGCATTATCCCCTGTCTGTCATCAGCTGCTGTCTCCCACTTGAATCCCTTCAGCTGTCTGGGGCAAGGGTTGCTCTTTTCTTTTGATTTACACCGGACCCAGTGGATTCATGGGCCCAGTCCATTACTACTCTAACACTATTTATATATTTTATAATGTCTCCCTGTTGTCCATGTTAAGGTCAGGATCAAACGACACAAGATGGTGCAGAGCCAGCTTTTCTGAAAACAGGAGCAAAACACATGGGAGTTTTGCTATTACCTTCAGTGAAGCTACTGCTTAACCCAGAAGGTCCACAGCTCACATTGCAAGTTGAATAGTAAGAAGTCTGCGCTGGTCTCCGACACCTGCCTCTCATTATGGGAACACAGATTTCCCCTCTCTAACATTTCTGGTTTTTATCTACTGAAACCTCCATATCTGCATTCGACACTGGTTAAGTGAATTTCAGTGAAGAAGGGACAGATTAATTCTCATTATTACCATTATTATCATTATCACTGAATTAGTACAGAAAAAGAAAAAACCCAAAACTCAGACTCCCTGACCACAAAATGAGCTTAGGTTTAATTATAAACAAAATGGGCTTGATGGTAGGTTTTAGCACAGTTTCAATCAAAGCTACTGATAAAAAATAGCCATCGTTTATGATGGGAATTAACTATTTTTTTTTCTTTTGGACAAAAGAAGGAAACCTGAGAGCCAGGAGTGCAACAGGGTATTTCCATGGACTAAAAATGTACATGTTACAGCACACAGAATATTAGTACGAAAACCTATGCAGAGATGGTTACACAGCCCATTGTATTGTCTCTTTGAGGTAGCGATGAGAATGCAGGTCAGTGTCAGTAAGAACAGCTGGTAGATTATCCTGCCCTTGTCGAAACCAGAAAGAACATCAAAGTGTGGGGCACAAGCTGACAGCACAAGGTCCCACAGGGACTCTAGGCTTCTCCAGCAGGATGTGGAGCTCTGGGTTCAAGGCCGTACAACCCAGATACATCGCAGGCTACAGCTTTAGTCTCTTGCACTGCCCCAAAAATTATTCAATTATTCCTACAAGACGGGAAAGGTCTGGGTGAGAGAGAATGAGGGAGGCTTCTTTCAAGACAGCCAGTAATTTGATGGGGGGGGGGCAATCACCTGGCATGTAAGAGACCCTCCTTAGAACCCCTGCTTCAAACTGACTGAAGCAGGACCGAAGCCAAGCCACCAAAATCTAAATGGGTTCTTTAAGCTCTGAATTATTAACTGTTCTGAAGAAAAAAGATTCTTTCACTACCAAAATTCATTTTGGAAGCTCTAGGGTTTTTTTTGTTTGTTTTGTTGTTGTTGTTGTTTTGGTGGTTTTTTTGGTTGGTTTTTTTTTTTTGTCTAAATACATTTCTACAGCTTCTGTTTTGTTTTATTTTGGGTTTTTTGTAAAGTCAAAAACACCTAACTGTTTTCACCACCATATTTATCTACCAGTGCAAGTGGCAAAGCACAGTGGGGTTAGGTAGTCCAGTGAAATCCATGATGAAGGGTCCTACACAGAAATAAGAGAGAAGTATACCAAGTTTTTAAAGTCCAGGAGGATGAGGATAGAAATGTTGAAAACTGGTAAACAACCTACATAAATTGAAGTTTCATTGATTCTGCATTCAGAAAATAGCACTTGGAAGGACTTCAGCAGTGCCTTGAAGTATTAGAATGTTTAGGGTCTTGATAAATGGATTTTTTTCATTAAAAATAAATTCACCTAACAGTTCAACAATGAATACAGCAACTAGTCTGGTGCTACTGTAGATTAATATATACAATCAGCTTAAAGACAATTTTTTCACACAAGACGCTGCAAAATAAATCAAGCAGGTTGAGCATCTTCTGTTACACCAAAGTCAGAAATAATTGCTAATACATCGGCATATGTTATTTATCACAACACTCATATCTTTCACCTCAGAAAGTAGCCACTCATTGTCCTTTGCAAGCATTTAGTCATTTCCATTGCTTTGGGTTCTTAATATTCTGGTTGTCATATAAAATGCATTATGGCTACTACACAAATCCTTTGCAATCACAGTCAAATTTTCTGAAAATGGAAAGAAAACCAGCAATATAACCAAGTGAACCTCGAGGAGCTTGAAGTCCCAGGAGAACTGTACAGAGCAGACAATTAGTTTCTGCTTACCAGTAATGTTTTGCAGGCAAACACAGGGGAATCAAACCCAAAAAATCCCCTCATAAACAAGCAGGATGGATAATAACTCTGAAAGAGGCAAATTGCAAAGCACAGGAAGAAAATAAAAAAACAGAAAAAAATATCTGAGATCATCAAAGCTTGCCCGTGTTTCACCTCTGTAAGGTCTCTCCCTTCACTTCTACCTGTGGATACATATCCTGCACTGACGTTTTGAAAACATCATGAAAAAAAAACCAAAACACAAAACCCCACAGGTTCATTTGGAATAACATCTTTCATTATTTATTTACTTGTAAGCCACAAACCGCTATGCAATGCATTTACTGAGATGGGAAAAAAAGATATTTTTTATTGCAGTCTGAGTAATTTCCTATTTTCTTCCATTACTGAATAATAATTTAACACAGTAAACAAATATACACTCATTAAAGCTTCTTAGCAGACTAAAGCTTTGAGTCATTGTTCTGGCAAAATTCTCTGAAAGCTCTTAGAAGTGCTTCGTGAGCGATCTTACACAGGTAATGAACATAGAACATTGTGTGGTTTTGGCTGGGATAGAGTTAAACTTCATAGTAGCTAGTATGAGACTATGTTTCGGATTTATGCTGGGAACAGTGTTCATAATACAGGGATGTTTTAGTTACTGCTAGGCAGTGCTTAGGCAGAGCCTAGGCCTTTTCTGCTTCTCATGCCACCCCACCAGTGAGTAGGCTGGGGGGCACAAGAAGACGGGAGGAGACGCAGCTGGGACAGCTGACCCCAAGTGACCAAAGGGATATTCCATACCATAAGACATCATGCTCAGCATATTAAGCTGGGGGAAGGAGGAGGAGGAGGAGGTGAGGATGTTTGGAGTGATGGCGTTTGCCTTCCCAAGTAACCGTTATGCATGATGGAGCCCTGCCTTCCTGGCTATGGCCGAACACCTGCCTGCCCATGGGGAGTGGTGAATGAATTCCTCGTTTTGCTTTGCTTGCGTGTGAGGCTTTTGCTTTGCCTATTAAACTGTCTTTATCTTAACCCACGAGTTTTCTCAGTTTGACTTTTTTGATTCTCTCCCTCATCCCAATGTGGGGGGGGCAAGCGATCGGCTGTGTGGTGCTTAGTTGCCAGCTGGGGTCAAACCACAACAGACAGGAAGATAAGTAACATATCTTCTTGTGTTTCAGCACACTGAAAATCCCACCACAGGCTGCAGAAGAGCTGTGCATTCGTTAGGTCATGTTCACTTTACAGTCCTCCTCTGGCAGCTCTCAGGCTGGCAGTCACGAACCTTGTCACCGGTCAAGCCCGGACCAATGCTACATGGGTCTCATCAGAAAAAAGCCCGCTAATTAGCACACAGCTCTGGGAGGCAAAGTCTTGGGTCCATGGTGGGCACAGAGACGCTGGGGAATAACGCTCTGAACAGCATGTGTAATGTGGGCAGTGATGACTGTAAAACCACAATAAATGATTCAAAGGTACCTCCTGACTGCCTTGATTAAGCTTAACACAAACCAGTGTTCAAACCAGCTGTCTCGAGATACACCAGGGAGCGTGACCAGCTTTGAGGGGCCTGTATCTCATCTCCAGAGCAGGCACAAGTTCGCACAAGCAAGTACTGAAATTTAAAGATCAAGAGGACAGCAGTCAAAAAACTTAGGTAGGAAGGGGAGAGGAAGCACGAAGGAGTTTCCAGGTGCTGTTCAAGACTACACCTGGCAGAGACCACAGAAAGTCTGAAGGAATTTGGCCTCCTAAAACTTAAAGGAGAAGGCATGCACACATACTCTTTGTTTAGATCTGTGCTTTCTTCAGTGTTTTGGTACTCAGGGAATACTACTTGGGTTAAGAAAGGTTTTTGCCATTTATGACGGTCACTGTTTATGGTGCTCCCAGAGGGCAGAGAGCTGCAGGTGTCGAGCCCAAACTAGACCTGCTGATACAATCAACAATACATGTTCCTGCTCAGGGCATTCAAATCCAGATATGGAAAATTGCACAACCCTGTCCCAAGACAGGCAGTAACCAGGAGGCTGAAGGCCAGAAAGGATACCGGGAAAACCAGGAAGCGACAGATGTCAGCCTGTGGTGCAGACTTAAAATCCTGACCTCAGATTTAGAGAGCAAATCTTCTTGTCCTAAATACCTATACAAACTCTCAGGCAAGGATAGGAAGACAGTGCCCATATATCCATGCAAATGAAGTTTCAGCTTTAGGTGAGAGGGACAAACGTGGCCCAGCCCGGGCAGTTGCAGTTGGCATCCCTGGCCCAAAAGGACAGGCTACTGGGTGACACTGGTAGCAACGGCTGGAGCTGCACCTAAAAGACCTCTCAGGAGCAGAGCTGGGAAGTCAAGCAGTCCTGGCAGCATCCTCCATACACACGCAGCTGCACTCTTGCCCGGCAGCATGCTCATAGGAGAACTGCCAAGGGCTTCTCCAATTTGCAGCAAAAGCATTATTAAAAAAAAAAAAAAAAAAAAAGGTAAAACAAACAAAACAGGCCAATAAGTCAGGCACAATCCTATCCTTCTATATGGTACTAGTGAAGGATTTTGAAGCCACAATAACGTTGCCACGAAGCAGAGCTGTTGTCCTACAGGCAGCCCCACTGGAGGCATGTCTCCTTCCATGCAGTAGCACAAGAAAGAGAGGTGCAGGGGTTCCAGTCCCTGCAGGGCACTTCAGCCCTGGGGGAAGCAAGAGATGAGAAACCACGGCAACACATGCCCACCATGGGCTCCATCAGCACCACCGGACAAGGACTAACACCCACTAGCCCTACCATGATGTCCTTTGCCCTCTACCACACAACTGGTTTTGTACAAGGAGGACCCAAGAGCCTCCCTCTGAGTGATCTACTACAAATAAGGTATTAATACTAATGCAGATAGTAATCTTTTTACAGCTCTGATTTATTCTAGGTTTCTTGTTGCAGGGTTAAGACATCTAGTAGGCTGAAAATGCACACGTGCACTGGCACTGTCACATACAGTGAAACCAGTGGCTCTGAGAGGTTTGGAACCTCTCAGTTGTTTTTTTTTTCATTAAGCATCTGGGACTGGTTATTTCTCAAATCAGCCACAAATTTAACAAAGGGCACCCTTTCTCCTCTCCCTCAACTCTCCGCAAAGTCTTTTCCAAACCATAACAAAATTTGTTGAGCAGGTATTTTAGCATCTGGGACTCAAAGAGGCTGGGGAGGAAGGAACACGCTGAGAGAGATAAGGAGGTAGAGCAGAAACAACTGCAGTTCAGAGGGAGGAGGAGGAGGTTCAGACTGGGTTTGCACATTTCAAAGTATTTCACATTCTAAGATAGGACTGTGAAGCTCCAGATGACACGGAGGTCTATGGTAATACTCTCCACCACAGTAATTTACAGCACTGATATAAATAAAATATGAGGGGAAGACACACATGTAGCAGCCAACCATTTTAAAACAAGCAAATACCTGATTATTTTTTTTTTTTTTAATCCTGAGAACTCAAGAATTGCCGACCTTCTGTCAGGAGTGGCTCCAGGGACTTCTGAGCTATGTTTTGAAGGCCTCCTTGTTACTTTATCATCTTTTCCACTTCTTCAGCCTCCTGTCTCCCCATTTAATTATAGAGGTGTCAATGAGGTTGATTAGAGCACAGTTTTGGGGAGTCAGGGGACTGCCATGATAGCAAATCTAAGGAGAGACAGCCCATATGAGAATCTCATAAATAGCTACAATTTGCAAAAGAATTTTAGTCTACTTAAGAAAGGAGGACAGAGAAAAAAGGCATCCTAACTCTGCTTACTTCTCTGCCACCGACCAGCTCAGCACCACACGTGACACCTACTATACTGCATGATCTAGCCTCTGAGTACCTGGACATACCTACCTTCACAAAACTCTCCAAATCCTTAAAGTGTAAGGCACAAAAGCATTACAGCAATCCTCTAGTAAATGTATACTAAATCCCACTGTGTGCCCAAGTCCACGAGCCTGCAACCCTAATCAACATGAGCACTTAGCACCTTAGCTCAGGCTGTACCACACCGTGCTTTAACTGTGTGGGTCCTTGGCCCAGACCCTATTCTAAGAGACACAATGGCAGGCACTACATGTATTCTACGGATATATTGAGGCCGAGTTTTGTTCCAAAGGGCCACCACACATCAAAGGCTCAGGTAACTAAAACCAGTCTGCACTGTAATGAACAGATAACAACACAGGAAAAGACAATCCAGTATTTCCTTTTAATCTTAATAAAGCAATCAACTTGCTATATTAAGCTCTTTTTCTGATAACGGCTGTATGAAGTTATTTACCACATAAATTAAGGCAATTACTAGCCTTGATTCTCACTTACCCAGTGTGCAATTATTCCCATTGCCTAATCTGCTCTCACTTGTTTCCTTCACATTTTCCAAGAGGTACAAAGTAGCCCGAGTATAAACAAGCATGAAGCTCACTGAGGTTGCATCTACATTTGCATTTCAGTGTGAACCAGGAATGTGTCTTTGATGCAAATTGCCTAATCATTCCCACTTGCCATGTGCTGGTTCATATCACAGAGTGGCTGTGGAGCACAGGAATTCAGGTCTTTTCAGATGAAATTTACCCAGAAGTTCAATTCAGGACTCCACTTGATTTATTTCCACCACTGAGCATTTGGTATTACAGGACCTGATGAGAACTAGTGTGAAATAAAACCTTGCTGAAATGCATAATGTAGATGTCAGCTCTGCAGTGCTATTTCTCTCATCAGAACTGCTCCCATTAGTCCATACTGCTTCTTGCTATAGACACAGCCTGAATGCTGGACTTGGGCAAAGCCCTGCAGTTCTCAGCTCAGCAAACAATGCCCAGCTGAAGACAACAGACCCATTTTTCTCTCTATTGATCTATTTAACAGGATTATGCTGATCTAAAGATGAAGCAAGTGAATGAGAAGTTCAGGATCAGAAATCATCTAGGTCCCCTTGCCTCACTCCAGCATCGCTCTTAGCAGCAACGTCCAAGAAGGTAACATACAACATCTTTCAGTCCTCACTGAGTCTAGTTAAGGATAGAAAGGTTGACTGCTCGCTCCAGGTCTGGACAAAAATGTTGAATGCTTTGGAGCATCAGTTTAAGAAAACACCACACTGACCCGGTTGCTAAAAATGTCTTCATTATTTCTGTGGGTATACTACTTCCAGAGAAAACTTGCTCAAGTATTTATACTCTTCTGGTAGTGTGAAACTGGATTGGTTAATCATTTCCTTTTGTTAAAAATAAAAAATTGAATGACCAAATCTGGTTTTATTAATGAAGACATAACAGTTTTCACAATGAATGTGTCCTGAAAAATACCGAACCCATGAAAAAAACCCACGTTATTGTAGGTCCCAGTTTGAAATAATTTATTGCAATGTGGTTCTAGTCACCATTAACCAACATCTCCTTCCTTCGTGGTCATGGCAAATGTATGTGCTGCCTAGAGCAACAAAAAACACATTCATTGGACATAAAGTAGATTTAGTATGTTCTGAACTGGTTTGTAGGACATTTAGTAGCACTTGAATTTTAGAACTCAGCTTAATTTGGTAAGATAAATTAAGATATCTGTACCTAACCTTTCACAAAGACAGCAAGTAAATACATGTAAAGTTTGCCTACCTATCTGCTGTCTACAAGACACAAAGCATCATCATACCCTCCTGGAAAAAAACCTCTTTTTGACAAAGCTTCTTGTCGAAGACTGTACAAGGACATCATAAAAGACAGACCACAGAACAAAATTAAATACTTAGAAGAAACCGCAACTTGTCAAAGAATCCTTCTGTCTGTATAGGAAGTGGCTTGTTCAAAGATGCCAGGAGCATCTCTTGCCTAATTTGCCAGTTCCATGCCATAATTACATTAATGTTGTATGTTTCCTGGCAGTTTTACTATAAAGGATTTGCAACTATTCAAACATTTTCTTTTGCTTTTGATCTATGTCAGTTCTCTTCTCTCCCCCAACTCCTACACACCTCTATTTGCCTTCATATAATGGAATAAAGTATTTTCAAAAGTATATACAAGAAAACATTTTCATTGCCGTAAATTACGGAAAAAACCCTCCACTAGTAAAGCACTCTTCCAGCAGAAAAATCAGCTTTGCCCTCCCCCCACACCCCCCGGAAAGGCTGAGCAACAAAGCAGGTGCATTGGGGAAAAACACATCTGCTGGCTTTGCACAATGGAATGGAAAGTCCACTTTGTTTTATTACCATTTCAAGCCACTTACAAACTTCAGTGCGGAACAAAAAAAACAAATCAACTAACAAAATCCAGATTTTTCTTGTATATTCTGTAGGAAATTCCCTTGTTAAAACAGAGCAGTAGAGGTTGTCTCTTGTTTCTCTCCCCTGTCCTCCCTTTTTAAAGGACTGTTGTGATCTTGAAAACATAATCTGGGAAGAAACATCTGGTCTTCACTTTTTAATTACATTTCAATCATCTCAAAGGCCTTCCTGGAGGTAGACATACCTACGAGAGCTTGCTGTCAAAACTAGAGGAGTTATGGGGCTGCTGTATAAATGGATCAACTGTAATGGTGGATTTGGGACCAGTCTAAATAAATAAGATCATACCACGTAAAACCTCCTCTTTCGAAGCAGACTCTGCACGCAAGCAGATTGCGAGGTTTTGATGCTGACAGAAGCACGGCTTTGGGTGGGGCAGGGCAACCTCTGGGGGGAAGACAGGGCCAAGGATGGAAGGAGCATCCAAACTGGGCAGTGGGAGTATCCCAGCAGCCTGCCTCCGGCTGCTGCCCAAACTTTTCCACGCAGGGAACGAGAGTAGTCCCTTTTAAAGAGAAAAGCAGAGCCCTCCCTGACCATTTCTGTTTATGTCCAAATGAAGACAGAGGGGGGAACAGCGCAGCGGTGACGGCAGCAGGGCCAGGAGCCAGGCAGCCAGCAGCCAGGCAGCCGTGCAGGTGGGCTGCAGCAGCTCGCCTTGTGGCTGGTACTTGCTTCCTGAGCCTCCCCCAGCCCAGGTGCTGACACTCTGGAGACCACGCAGGGGGAGCAGGAGAGCTGCCAAGTACAAGGTGTTATCCCGGACACTAAAATGCCTTCCTACAGCTCTGAAGCACACAGTAATGTAGACACGAGAGGATAAGGAATTCACAATTTATTCAGGCTGTGATCCAGCAAAAAGCACTTAAGCAGGTGTATTACCAGCATAGCCACCAGCTCCATCACATACTAACGTCCAGATTCCCAACAGCAGGATCTACACCATGCCGAGGGAGCAGGGGATCACTTTGAGAAAAGCCCTTTTCCTTTTTCCTTCTATTAATTTTCAAATTTCATGTCAACCTGGCCACAGTATCCCCTAGAGTGCAGTGGTTAACAGCACCAAGGAACAACCTGAGAGGAGTGCTTTTCTCTTTTTCTTAGCTAGTATTTATGCTACAGTAACTGAAGCCAAGAACAGTGTTGCTCTGTGCTATGTTGTGCACAGACAGAAAATAAGAAACCGTCTGAAAGCAAAAAGTATCAAACTGGAAAAAAGCTGGAGGGACTAACAAAGACGGTGAGAACCAATATCACACAGCAGTCCAGCAACACAGTGTGGAACGATCCTACATTTCACATAGATAAAGTAGATACCACACTATCCCAAATTTGAGTCCAGTGGTCTATGTTGACTCAGCCTCGGGGGTCAGTGCTAACCACTGTGTCACCCATGCCCTGGCAGTCCAGAGAGGCGGACCAAAGTCTGAAGTAACAGACAAAGATACTGTTTCTATAATCAACATTACATGCCATGCTTTGGAGTATTTTTAAGGCAACATACCAGAGCCCTGAATCCTGGCAAGCATTTTACTATTTTAAATTACTTAATTAAAAAATGGTAAATTAGCCCCCCCACCCTTTCTAGAACTGTGTGTGTATATATATATATACACATACACATGTATGTATTTAGATATGAAATTAAATACTAGGTACTGACAAGACAAGGCTGTTTTCCCTTATTCTTTCCTTTACCCTTGTATGAACCTAATGAGGTTCTGCAAGGAGGTTACGTCTCAAAGTACTATCAGTAACAGAGAGGTAAATAAATGTTTCATCAGCACCCCTTTTAAAGACCTTTGCTCACAGTGTCTCTTGCTGGTAAGGTCAACCTGACATAAACCAGTTCTCAGCAGGCATCGCCTGGCTTTCAAAGAAGAAACAGAACTTGAGCTCTGCAGATGATAAAGCACCTTGTGTCAAACCCAGTGCCTTGTGACTTTGGCCTTGCAGTTAAACCTCAAAGGTCTGCTCTGAAGTGATGTAATTCACAAGTTATCTTTGTTCATTACTGTTTTTAAACTTCTTAGTAGTGAATAGAGAATGTCCTCTAGATTAACAGAAAATCATGAAAGGCTAGAAAAATACATATGGGTAACAAAATGACAGCAGGAATTATTTTTAAATCTGTAGTCCTTACTACAGATAATTAGCAAGGTGGAAACAGTTGATGCAGTTCTAAGTAGCCTAAGGCATGATAAACAAAAAGGTAGTTATATCTCACACTTTGATTAGCAAACCAAAACAAACTCCAGTAATCTCAGTTGTATGGTGTTCCCAGGTGGCAAGGAATGGGTATGACTTCTCTTGTCCAGAATAGAAGTGTGCTGACCCTAAATTCATATTCAGGGGATGGAGTTTTCCCAGCTTTTACATCTCATATTGGCTGCTGTTAGTTTATACAGCCTTTCAGTCAGATACACAAGACGACTCAGTCCTCCAAAGTCCATTTTAAAAGTCATTTTCTCAAAAAGAGCAGCTCTCATGAAATAACACCCTTGCAATGTGATCCTGCCAATATTCATATTCCCTTGCTTGACCTGTAGTGGCAAAAAACTTCATGAACCTACTGCTGCTCATCTACCACACTCCCATTTGGCAGTGATGGATACTGCTGGCAGGCAGTGCTGCTGGCCTAGTCCAGCCATAAAAGAAGGCCAGTCGGGGTGTGGATGTGGTTTCTTCAACACACTGATTAATTTCAGCAGTTCAGATGATATGTGATATTTATGGGTTAGAGGCAAAGATGGGAAACGTTTACTTACATTTCAAAACCGCCAAGCCTTAAATATGGGATGAGAAAACACAGAAGGAATCCCAGCTCAGAGGGCAACTTGCTTTTGAAACCACTGCAGCCAAAGAAAGGCATGTGTTTGGACAAGATTTATTCTTATGTATTTGGGGACTGATCAAGAGTAGAGCCCTGTCACACTCCTTCCAAAAAGCTCACAAAGAAGCAGTTGAGAAGCCAAATTGCTTCATTCCCTCTCACATTCCCCCTTCAGAAACCCTGCCACACACAGGTGATGCTCTTCATGGGAGGATGTCAGGGAAGTTAGTTTGGCCCCAAAAGTAGGATCATACATATATTATCTATCTTACTAAGCACTTACAGACACCAAGAAAACCCAAACAAAACCCACAAAAAAGGCCTGGAGCTGAGGTCTCCTCAACATTTTTGGGAATAAAGTATCCAGGAATAAAGGGTCGCCTGTAGTTCAGAATTAAGAACTGTTAAGAAACATAAGGGATGAATCTTGGATATTCTGGGTATTTCAGAAGGGCAGAGTATTTGAAGGAGGCTATCACACCACCACTGGTTCTGTAATGCCCTTTGGATTTCCAGGAGGGAAAATTCTGTACATAGAAAGATAAACACTCACAAAGGTACACAAAACATACAGCTGAGACGGAGATAGGAAGAAGCAGGCAATGCTGAAATTAGGGCAGCACCAGCAACAGTGCCATATGCCTTTTTGTTACCATAACATACATACATACAGTACTTACATCCTGCACCAGGGAGCCTAAGCCCTGCAAGCTTATCCTGGGTGAGAAAAGCAGTATAGAATTTCTAATCTGAATGTAGCTTAGACAGGCAGCGTACTTGGGATGAACAGTAATGAGGACTAGTTACCTGCTAGCCACGTACCTTTTTGGAGGGGATGTTAGGTTACAGAACGAATGAGGGCAGCGCCTCAGAGCCACTAAGCCTCCTTGCCATGACATGAACCAGATGCCAGCAGCTTGTTTCCACACTGCAGTACTGGGCCTCCAATCCCTCTTCCAGCAATCAACAGTGGTCCAAATGGAAACACACTTATGGGAATTTGATTCATTACCCTTCTGCACAAACATTTACACATCTCCTTTGCACTCCTTCAATCTTAAAAAAGGAGCTACTGATTCTGAAAGTTGGTGGCATCTCTCTCCTTCTGTGCTAGCCCATTCAGCACAAGGCAAGTTACTCATACCTTTATATTTCCTTCTAAAATAGTCTCTGGTTTCTAAAAAGAAATGGAAATCAAAGAGATGGGATTCTTCCCTAAAGTCTTCGTGGATATTTGTTTTCTCTGGATGACTATTTTCCTGCATTTCAGCAAACGGCCAGGCTGCGTGACCCTCCCCCTCGGCACCTGGGAAGCACATTGTCAACTCTGGAAGTGTTTATTCTCTGTAGATTAAACAGCATTTGCTGGATGGTGATCACAGAAAGTTGTAAAAACAGATGGACAATGATCTGTCCAGACTTCCAGAGCTCACCATGAGAAGGCTACTTACATAAAAACATTTTGCTGAAGGATCAAAGGATTTTCTTTCCCCCCCTCTACACTCTAGTTACATGAGGTCTGTTATATAAACATGAGAACACAAAACAACCATCTTAAATAACGCCAAAACTCTGACTTTTGAAACTAATATTCCAAATTAGGCTGTTAGAATTAATGGATTGGTTTAAAAAAACGCACACAAACCCAAACCAATCCTATGAATGATCCTTTTACCATTTCACCAGCATCTCAAAGTCTTTTTTCTTTTTTTCCAGCTATACTGTCACTCCTTGGTTTCAGTGGAAATAGCAGAACTATTTATTTTCACTAGAGCTCCAGATCAGACTGATTTAAAAGTCGACATCAGTGTGCTCTCTCATGCATCAACATAACCGAATAATACGCTATTTAAAAAGCATGTGAGTTCTCATCTAGGAAAAGAAATAAAGAACATTTTTCTAGGTGGTGAGCTTGACCCCGAGCTGCACCTCTGACAAAGTCTCTAGGTCATGCTAAATTGCAAGATGAACATGAGTTCTTAGTGTAGAACTGCTCCAAGAGGCTAATGTGATGGAAGGGGAGACAGAGGATGGGTAAGCACAATGCTGTCTCTGCCTTTGGCTCTAGTGCTCCCAATACAGGAACTGGGACGTCCAACAGGAACTTAGTTGCTTTCGCACTAAGGAGTACTTGGAAAAACTAGCGAGGTTGCAGGAGAAAAAGCAAGAAGAATGACGAAAGGATCAAAAGCATTTGCTTCACAGTGTGAGATGCAAGATGATCAATTCATTTAACTCATCAAAGAGATGGTTTAGAGGTGACTTGATCTCAGCCTATGAGTACCCATATGGGAAACAGTACTTTAATAGAGGGCTTTCCAATCTAGGAAAAAATTACTGAGATCAAACAGCTAGAACCTGAAGCTTGTTCATGTTATAAAATCACTTGCTCACTTTCTGCCACCAATCCTGATTCTATAACCATCTGGTCCTTCTTCACGTACTTCATCTTGAAAACTAACCAGAAAACTAACCAAAGAACTAAACAGAATACAATGGTAAAGAGGAATCAAGAACTACATGAACAGAAAAATCACCAGTGATCTGAGCTGTGCACAAATAGTATTTTACAAGCTCTGACTTCCTTTCCATCCCATGTTCATGTTTTTCCGCCTTCTATGGTTCTATTAACATCATTTAGAATATTAATTCCTCTATCAATAAACACTGTCTTTATACTTGCCTTCATGCAAACAGGTTTCTATACTACCTAGCAAGTAAAGATAAATAGCGCCTGTACTTTGTATACCAGGAAGCTGGAGCTAATGCCTTAGCCTGGAGAGCAGCAGTTTTCAAACTGGGGATGGAGGATGGCCACTTCAGTGGCCCTTGAGAAGGTTATCAAGGACAAGACAACTAGCATTTCTGCTTTTACACAAAATGTGGCTTCCCATGCTTTCTGAAATTTTGGGGTAGTTTTGCAGTACTCATGGTGCACGCACCTTTGCACAGGCACTTACCCAGAGAAGTGCTCGGGAAATTTTACTGTATGGGAATGTCATAGTGCTACTGTTCAGAACGTAGGTGGCACAAAAAAAAACTTTTCGCTTTTTTGCTGAAGAGGAATTTTGTATAGCGTATTAAATGGTCTGAGTAACACCAGAAACTTGCATGTGCAACTTGCAGTATAAAGTCCATTAACTTCTGAGAGTAATTGCCGTTGTGTATTTTTTCTACTATGGTAGGTAAGCATTGGACTTTGATGGACAATTATTAAAAATAAAACATAAGGGATCTCCCAGAATAGGTTTCAATCTAGACAAGGCAGATAAACTTTGGGAAGGGGAAAAAGCTCATGTCAAGAACACCATATTGCCTGGCATGCAAAGTAGCAGTGTGATTGTTTGGAGCTGCATGCTTTCCTGGTCATGTCCTCAATATCATTATGCTCTATCCAGAAACCTATAAGGAAGCAGGCAATGCGCCAGCCTTTATCACAGGAGAATGCTGAACGCTTCAGTATTAAAAGCTGCTAGTGCAATGTAGCTGCATGCTGTACATATTTAATACACAAGCACCAGCACTGTGCAAGCTCTTCCGAACAAGCATTTTGCCTCGTGCTTTTTTAAAATACATTTAAAGCACTTCGTAAGAGTAATAGTCCCAGGTTACATACAAAGAAAAGTATTTGCCATACCAGCGTGTGAAATCCCTGAGCTGACAAGCTGTGGTATAATGCAGAACAGAGGAACACCCCACACTTGACTTACCTAAAGAGCTCTTCATGAGCGAGTCAGATTTGGGAGCCCTTAGAAGAAGGTTAATTAAGAGCTTTCAGTTATGAAAAGTTAGGAATAAACTAGAGAGGTACAACAAGGGAGGACAGAAGGACAAAGAAGTCCAGCCCTCTGCCTGCCTGATCCTTGTAGGGCAGCATGGTGTGGCGACCCCACTAGTCTCTCTGTACCGACGCTGAGCCTGTGAGCAAGAAACCTGCCCCTGAATACGCAGGGCAAGAAGGGTGGCAGTCTCTTCCTTCCCTGTCTGTACTGTCACACCGGATAAACCCATATACTCCCTCTGAACAAATAAAATAATGCACGGGGAGGAATGAGAAGACAGTCCTCCCTCAGAAGATTCCTCAGCTTGCACCCCATATCATGAACTGCATCTTGGTGACACAGTCATGCCCCTGAGTAAGTAACAATTAGATAAACATCCTCAACAAGGAGGAGAGAGATCAACTGCCTTTTTCAGTGGTGACGTACAGAAGATGTCCTCCTGATAGGGCCAGAGCTTCACTCCTCATGGTCCTTGCCCTGCCAGCCCCCAGTGTGAATGCCCACTCTGTGGCATGAGACTGGGGCCACTTGCTTTCCAATTGACGTGTGTGTGTACACACGCTCACAAGAAACAAAGCATGAGGGAAACACAGGTGTCTGTAGCATCGCTAATGAGCGGAAGGGAAGCCATAATCATTTAACCTATGGAAGCTGGGTAGGAGTTAAGCATGTCTTCCACCTTTCTAATGAAGTAACCAAACCAAGTCAATTCTTCTTTTCCTCCCCGTCTGTCTCTGCCCTTCCCTTCTCCACTACTGAGTAACGCACAAGGTATTATACATTAATACAAGTATCAAATGGGGTCCTTGCCCCGACAATCAGTGCTCTTCTTGCTCCCTGCCACAGGAAACACAAGATATTTGGCTAACTCTCCTCTTCTAATTTAGGGAAAAGAATTACAATGCTGACTAACAATTATAAGCAAGATTAACGATTTGCCAAGAGTCCCCTTTGTACTTTCAACTACCTATAAAAGAGCTGCTCTTTGTTTACAGAAAACAAACAGTGTTTTGAAAGAAAACATGAAGCAGTTCCCAGTTTGGAATTTTTCCCCAGAAAACTACAAGCTGAATATTTTAAGCCAGCACTACGATAAGCCCTGCTTTGCACAGTGTCTGTATCAGCTATACCCTACCAGGCAGAAACTCCTCTAGCTTACTCAAACCTTAACACTGCAATGTTTTAGAGAGGGAAACCTCCGTCAGAAAGTAGCAAGCATGATGCAGATACACCAGGTAGCCAGTCAAGCTGCCTTAACGCTGATCACCATTTTACTCAAAATACTGCTAACTCCAGAAATAGTTATTGGAACAATTAATTGTAAAATCAAGCAGAGATTATTTATTAAATACCTTCACTCTGCCACCGAAAATATCTTTTGGGAAATTTAGCAGATTCTGTAGAAAATGAGAAGAGTGTCACTGCTTGCTATTGAAATGCGGCAAAACATATTTTCTTTTCTCAGAGTCCCTAGAAAGCATCAGTATGCTCTCTAGGTGTCAGTTGGGTTCACTGTCGGTCTTCCTGAAAGTCCTTTTCCTTTGTTGAAGTCTTCTTCTTTGTATAGCTCTGTGTGTGTGTGTGTGTGCGCGTAAGCAATACTGATAAAAAGAAAGACAAGTTATTCAAAATAGAAAGTGTGGTGCAGAAAGCAGATTTATATTCAATAGAATCAATACCATAATATGCTCAATAATGTCTACTTATGTGAAATACAGCCCTAGTCTCCCATATACACATACATATACAGAGGATGGATATTTTCACTCTACACAGTATCTTGCAAAGAACTGAAAACTCTCACATCCCACTAAAATTGGTGAGAATTACTGGCAGTTAATCATATCCTGGAATTATTCCATGACTTGGAAGAATAAGCACAAGGACAAAAGAAATACACCTAGTGACTAACATAAAAATATGAGTGATTTGCTAATAAAACCAAATAGCTTAACAGGGGATCATGCTTCCTGCCAACGACTCTTTTTCTGGGTGAAATCTATAAGGGGAAATCATATCAGGGAGTCACTGTAGGTATTCTCCTTGTGAATACTTAGCATTTCCACAATAAATCTGTGCATAATTTCAGTTTGCTACTGATAGATTCAGGTTACCTGCAAAACGGTGCATATATCGAACACCTGCATTTGCTTTCCGATACATACAGTCATGGCATTTGAAGACAAACAGGTCTGAGTCTTATGCCTTTAAGCATTCCTACTATCTACCTGGGAAAAATCTCCCACAAATTGCTGTTTGTGCCATGTTACTTTATGCTGGGTACCTGATGCCTTAGATAAATTTAATTCCCTCACCCTCTCTAAAATATCTTTTCCTGTTACTCTAGGTAGTTAAACTAAATACAGTCTAATACATTTTCCCTCACCCAAGTTGTGGAGCAACCACAGCCTAAACACACAGGCGAGGCTCCGACCAGCTTTTGCTTACACATAATGACCCAGAAGTCACCATCCAAAACTGCAACTCAAGCTAACACAGTTTATTGGAAACCTTATATACAGTGCAGTGACCGAGCTCACTGCCTGTGACTCCGTGCTCCAAGGGCAGCCTCAGTCCTCTTTGTTAGCAAGGGGGGCTATGTTTATGGGGTAGTTTTGTAGAGATTTCCCCAGGAACTCATTCTGTCCATGCTCCAAGTGAACTGAAAATCAGAGAGCTGCAGTTAGAAAAGAGTTGAGCTGCAGACAGAAAAGCTTGCTGAGCAGTTCATATAATTTTAAACATAGTGAAGCTCAACTTCTCCTGAACAAAAATATGATCAATTACAATACTAGAATTGCAACATATTTTGAAATAATCTGCTGAAGTAGGGCTTGAGTTTCAATCTATTGTAGAACCTGTTAAAAAGATGGAAGGCTTTCCTTGCTAAGCCCATTCAGACACGTCTTGTAAATGGCTTATAATTCAGTCGCTACCAACAATAAACCATTTAAGCAGAAGATGACACTGAAGAGAGCATATGTAAAATAATGCAAATGGACAAAAAAAGACCAGAAATTAAAATGTAACCATCATACTGCATAAGCTGAGAAAATAGAGACAAAGTATAAAAATAGAGAATGAGATTTTATAATCAATCGCAGTGCTATTTCCAAAATGCAATCTTTTCTTCTTTTTTTTCCTTTCTTCTCTTCAACATTTGATGTGCCTTTCAAGTAGAGGAGCATGGAGTGACGAGTGATTGCTGAAATGAGTATTTACACAGTATTAACTGTTATTTTCAAAGACGAAATAATTAGTCTTAAAATCTGACATTTCAGAAATGACAGGACAAATACTGCTGGTTAAAAATGTTTGAATAAGGTAAAAGAATTCATAATTATTTTTATGAGTCCCAGAGTGGAGTTTGCAAAAACCACAGGTAGCTTGTAGCTGGTCCTAGAGTAAGAATTTTGGAAAACTCTGCTTCATATGGAAGAAACAACTCTAATAAATGAAGTCAATCTGTCTATTTAAAGAAATACTTTCCTTCATCATCAAATAAAATACCTTGACTGAACATCAATCTTCCTTAGAGAAATGTAAACTTTTAAACTACTTCATACCTCAATAATAACTATAGGTTACCTGGCTATAGATAGCAAACACACTGTGTTGTATTTTAAGTATTTTTTAAATGCTGGGCATAACACCCTGGTATTACTGCAAGATATTAAGGCAGTATTCTTACAGTAGATAGTTTATAAGTTGTTTAGTGGAACAGAGCATATTCTCAACTATTCTTATTTCTGTTTTCTGCAAGAGAGAGCATTTAAGCAAACAAAATCATAACACATGCCATGTATATCTACAATTAAAGGTTCATCTGCATTCCTGTTCCACAGGACAGTGGGTCATTTATATCCTAGCATCTTCAGAAAGATTAATGTTTCTTCTATAATTGCTCTCTTTTCTATGTGACAAACCTAAGGCTCTGCCACATACTGGAAAAGGGAATTTAAACAGGGAAGAGGAAATGCTGCAGATGGGCAGGAATAATGGAATAAATTTCACCTGTTGGAAAGCAAGGAGCATTTCTTCTCTGGATGAGAAAAGGCCAGATTTTCAAAGGGTATTCCTATTAGGCTCTACATCTTGGCTATTACCAGCTTTTACTTGATGTGAAACAATTTATACACAAAGATCAGTACTTCTCTGTGGAAAAGAAATTTTACTGCAGAGTTCAATTACCTATATGTGTAACTATCTCCCATCATTTCTTTATGCTGGCAAACTTTTTGTGGATTACATACACAAGGAGGAATCTTAACAGGAGTGCTGTGAACTTACATAGCTTTTGATCTGTCACCTAAGGACCTGACTATTCTCTGTGCACAAAGCACTCAGTATCATTTATGCGTTTAAAAATTCTTCTGCTTACAGTAAAACAAAAAGCAAAAGTATTTATTTCTTTTTTATGTAAGTTTTTATATTCTTTTCAAAAGTTTCCTTTTCTTAAGTTTCTATTCCTCACTCTCAATGCTTTCTTAACCTTCTTTTATTTCACTTCCGTCTTTTATCAACTTCCCATTAAACATGTTCAGGAAACCTCTAGATAAGATGGTGACAGATCCAGGAGAAATAAAAAATGCATAGCACCAAAGGCAAAAAAATACATGAAACAACATGAGAATTGCAGAGCAGGCAAGCACTCTCTCTTTTTAAAGTTTCCCACAATCAGCTCTAACATACTTGCCATAAGTAATACTATCTCACAGACGGCATAGATAAGGCAAAAGCCTTATCATGTAATTAGACAAAATCTTGTAATGCCACAATGTGCACTAAATGTCTGATCTGACACCCAATAAATATGTGGGAGGCTTTCAATTTACTTCAAAGGTTGCTGGACTAAACCCTGAGTGTGTGGGCTCACTAATGAGGAACCTGCCCTGTGCCGATGAGCCAGGCAGCGGATAGCTCCAACAAAATGCAAACCCTACAGCTCGTAATTGTTTAGATGCTGGAATATGGAAAACCACAGAAATAACGAACTGGTCGAGACACAGCCCATGACACATTTGCTTTTCATGTATTCCACTAATCAAAATTTGTGACACGCGATTGGAAGAATAAAAGATTTAGAACTACAAAAAATTGTGCTTAAATTTGCTGCCTAGAGTGGATTGACAGCTCTTTCACAACCTTAACAGGAAAAGCCAGTGCGGAGCCAGTGCAGAGGGAGGCACACTTTGGGGCATGACTGCACTGCAGTGCAGGAGAAACCCACCCATGGTCTTGGAGAGTTCTCCACATGCTGATTTAACTTGCTAAGCAGATTAGATATAGACCTAACAGGAACTCTTTTCCCAAAAGGTAACTTTAACCCTTGCACATCCACTATGTAGTATCAATATAAAGCTTCTTAAAAGCATCAAGCCTTAAAAAGATTAAGTTGAATTACAAACTTGTGATTGGTACTTTGATTTACCTTTGTGCTAAAATACAGCCAGCACACAACATTGGCCTTTTACTGCTTTATGGAGTATACAATTACATGAAATACACATCAAACTCATCTAAACAGCTGGCCATTTAACTGTCTCTTTGGAGCAGTTGCACACTCCGTCATCTCATGTGATCTAAAGCACAGAGACAAGTCTGGCTGCTGTTTATAATTTAAGCTAGGTAGGTCTGAACAACAGGGCCTTTCCCCCTCCTCCCCCCCCCCCCCCCAAGGAAGGGAAAGCTCTTAAAAGGTCAGGCACCAATGCAGTTTACTGAATAAAGCTCAAGTTTGAAGAATGTGCCTTCTAAAGTGATTTTACTACCTGGGATGTAATGAGTTTTACAGGCTCTCTTTGTTAAATTGCCCTGACAATTTCCATTTCCACTTGCTTCAATCATATTAACAGAAGCTAAAGTTCACAAGTAGTAAAATATTTCAGTGTACTAAGTTGGGTCTCTAAAAAATAGATCACACACTTGACAAACATATAGAACATAATGTTTGGCATTCCATTTCATGTTTGGCTTGGCATGTCTCATTTAGGGCAGGACAAGATGCCCTACCACAGTATCTCATTACTCATGGAAATAAAACACAGTTACACCAAGGACTTGACAAATCCCATTAGGTATGTCAGAAGGACAAGATTGTCCCAGTGGATTCGTGAGTGAAGGAAAAGGGAAATACGGGAGATGCTCCAATGAAGGGAAACATACTTAACATCATAAGACTCAAACATACAAAATCTGGATAAATAGGTAAGAACTGAAACAGGAAACCCCTCACTGAAATGAGAAAGGGAACAAAAAAGTGAAGACAGTGGGGATAATTCTGCTTCTCCTTAGAAGATCACACACAAAACTGTTACTACCTTGTGTACTTGCCTTTGTCTTTCTAAATCATACAGTCCTTAGTGCATGGGATGAACCTTGCCCCATCTTTGGTAAGCGTCTAACACTCCTTGGAAAGTACTGCAATCTAAGTAACAATGACAAAAAAAATGCCAGCTCCCTCTTTTCCAGTGTTGAAAGAGTTCAGAAAGTTCTGTATAGTTTGCAGAATATAGGAACAAAAATTTCAGTGAATGATTAAATGATGCAAATGAGGATTTGAAAAAGATCTTGCACAAATCCAAAGCAAATGCTTATAATGTGCAGCACAAGAGGCTCACCCAAGCCTTCACCCTTTGATTTACAAATTTTGCTTCCCAAATGTTTTTCTACATTATTGTCCAAAAGTACCAAAGCTCTGACTACGCTGTAAGATGCATCAGCACTATACTAAGATTTAAACTGATTAACTGTGGCTTCAATTTAAAGCGCAAGTTGGTGCAACCAAAAGAAGAGCTGGGCCAAGAAATGTTTTTGCTAAGAAGATCCACCCTAAGTGACATATAGCAAATGGGGCACCTTGATGCATCCCACAGAAATCTACAAACTCAATGAGGGAGCCTGACACAGACCTTTAGAAAGCCAGTTAATGGGCTACTGAGGCTCCTTGGAGGCAAAAAGATAAGAGGAAAATCAATGCTCTCCAAACAATTCTAAAACAAAAACTTTGGAACGATACATTATCATCCAATTCTTCTCATAAACATTAATAATGCCGAAGTAGGTTCAGATACAGTCAATACTTAACATAAAAAGTAAGTAGTACTTAAATAAATGCTGTACTCATCACTCATTGCTCCCCCTGAGGCCCAGAACACTGTAACTGGCTTGACAGCATAGTAACTAGCTCTGATGTAAAAGATCTTTATTATATATACTTATCAGACAGCACTGACTGAAGATGGCAGACAGTATGCGAAGGAAAGATGAGTGCATAGTGGGAATATGGTTCCCCAAATCCCAGGAGGAATAAAAACCTGTAGCAATCGAGGTAAATCAAAGCTGTATGAAAAGAAATGCTCAGGTTTTTAGGTGCAAATAAATCCAGACACCACTATGCACTGCCTCTAAACAGTATTGCACGTCCTGTATGACTTCCATTGTACCAACAAATGCCTGTCTTCTCTATAATAATTTTCCCTTTGATGTACACGCTGTGGAAGGGTTAAGGCATATTTATATTCAATCAACAAAACTTCATCAGGACAGCAAGATGAACAAAGATCATATCCATCGCAGGCATCTGACCTTTTCATCTCTCCCTCCCTGAATGCACACATGTGATGCAGGCAGGCGTGCACATACACATGAGCAGAAATCGTATGTAATGTCTGAAACCAACTTCTGGCCAAGGCATCTCGGTATTTTCTTGTATGGTAAGTATCTCATTCACTGCAAGCACTGGATTTTAATTTGTACCATCTACAGAGCTATGCACAGAGTTGCTGCTCAAGTAATGAAGGAGAACAGAAAATACATTTGTTAAATAAATGCAATACCTTTTAATCTAAATCACTTATTTACTAAATTACTTTTTTACTAATTCAGAGTATTCTGCCAGGACGTGGCCTACTCATCACAGATCACTGAAATGAAACCGTGCATATTGCAGGACTTTGGCCCAAGAACAGGTTACTGCACACCAGCCGCTTTTCAGAAACTACCTACGTGCATATTTTTCTCTGAAAATACAAGCAGCAGTTTGAGGTAGTTTATCCTTCAGTAGTGGAAGTATAAATCACCAATTTATTACTTTGAAATAATGTGTTGATGCATCAGAACCTTTATGGCCTTTCACAGTGGGTCCCTGATCCGATCTGTCATTCACCATCTAGAAATAAAAATCTTTACACTTAAAGTGAGTGGTAGAAGTTAATAACACTCTTGATGATACTGTTTCAGCTTGAAAAACACAGGACTTCACAAACTGTAAAGGTCTGACAGGGCGCTGGACAGCCAGCTTTGGTTAACAAGGCTTCCTTCTTAAACTCTGCAGTCTGTAAGAAGCTATCGACCTCTAATTTGCAGTAAACAGCTTAATTGGGGGTTTCTACTTTATTAAGACTGATTCTGGAAACTCTAAATGGGCTTAAAACAGTTGAAATATTTGCCTTAATATATACTGCTTACACAAAACAGATGCGATCCTCTTTCAAGAGTGATCCTTGAAGAAATTGCTGGACCCTTACCTCTGATTTAGATCCCAACGTGCCTCAGACTGCACCTCCTTACAACTCCTCATGTTTGTGAGGGAGGAGACATCTCGTGGGTTCGGCAAGCCAAAGTGCAGATCACCAACTGCTGCTGGTAATTTGAGAGTTGCCCCAAAGGCCAGACTTAGGTTTTGGTTCCAACTTGATGGGCCAAGCTGACCTACGGGCATGATTCTGTTATCTCAGCTTTACCTTTGGGCTTCAAAGGCATTATTAGGCATGCAGGGCCCCACTGACTGATACAAGGGTTTTGCACAATTATTTAATAAGGTGTTTTCCTCTAGCTGGGACTTTAAAGGTTTTAAAGGCAAATCTGACCCCTCATTCCTAAATTCTTCCAGAATAAAACCTTGCACCATGTCATTAAGGGTGAAAAACAAAAGCAAGGTGTATAGAAAACCAATGTTCATTGTTTGTTTCTAAAGGAAAAAAAAATGTTTGCTCCTTTTTTTTTTTTTTTTTTTTTACCAATACATTAAGTGGAGGTAGTTACATTATTGATGACCAAGCAGAGCAATATCAAAGATTTGAGGGGTTTTTTTTGCCAAATACATACTGTCCTGGATTATTTTTTTTTTGAAACAAAAATTAAGAACAAGTGCTAATGGAATTAAAATTGAAAGATCAAGAGAAATCATTTGTTGATCAAAAAACTCCAATATATTATATTTCTGCTGCAAAAGAAGAAAAATAAGCACAGATGAGGCAGCAAAGTATTTCACATAGGCAGAATATCAGCTAGGGAAGCAGGACGCCAAAATCTTGAAACAATCCAGCACACCTTCCTATCAGAAGACTTTGTATTCCAGTATTGCAAACTGAATACATCTGTTAACTTTGGGTCCAAAATATAGGTCTGTATTCTAAACTAGCCAACTTCAGAACCACAAACCACTGCTACGTAACCCTGAGTAATTTGATTTTTAAACATGACTAGAAGTGGCAGAGTACCAACAAGGGTGAGGGTCTTCTAAATCATCCAAACTTCCAGGTTTGAGCTCCTGTGCATAAATATTGAGTTATGTCTTAAAACAACTCAACCTGATTCCCTGAAAAATATTTGTATGTGCATCTGTCATCTGGATATTTGTACTGGGACAGCAAGATTTCAGAGTTGTCTAAAACAAATATCAGACACAAATATGTCTCTAGAGTGCATCTCTCAAGAGTGCCAGTTTGAAGAAGGCAGATCATTCTCTTTAGTAAGTCTTCTGCATGTTTCAAGGTTTTTCTCAACATAATATTTATGTGAACAGTAATTCATAAAACCCTCCCCAAACAATAAAAAACATGAAAGGAGAATACCCATTTTCTTCTTATGGATCTGTAACTCAAGTCTATATTTCTCACCATTCTATCTTCATTTTAAAACTTTTTAGCAGTTAAATATCTACATAGATAATAAAAAGTTGGGGTTTTTTTTCTTTTTTAAAAAAATAATCTTCTAGGTAATAAAAACCTGCTAACCCCATGGAATCTAATCCTCATTTCTTAAAGCACATGAGATTTTATCATGATTGAAGTAAATGTTCCTTAGAGCAAAAATACCAAGATTTAATATGTTAGAAACTCATCTAGCCTCTACTGGCATTTTCTCATTTCCACTTTCCTTTGTGAAATAGAGCATTTTAGAAAGCATTTAAAGTTTAGAAACACATAAATTTAACTTACTTTCCCTATCTTCTATTTAGTTTACTGTATTTTTGGAATTATACACAGCTAGAAATTAAGCTCTAGGACACCAGGCAACAATACCCTAACAAGATGCTGAGCCATAGCATTTATGGTATTAAACAACAGCCAACCAGTTGATATAATTGCTAAAGACAAGCCAAAGAACAGGACTTTAGCTGTGAACATTTGCAGGCACTTGGAGGTCATATTAAAACTTGCACTTACAAAATATAACATCTGCCTTTGACTCTAAACCTGGTAAAGCATTCAGAGATTTAACTTTAGGAGACTAAATGAAATTTAACAGTTCACCATGCAAAATTATGCTGTTTCTACACATGCTAAAAATAGGAGTTTCTGCTGCAAACTCTAGGGTGCTCATCAACTGACTGAAAGGTACTAAAATACACATATTAGGCAAGGTACTGCCCAAGTAAGAGATGGTATTACAGCACTGCAAAGACCCTCTCTGAAAAATAGTGTACAGCTCTGTTCAACCACATTCAAGACAGATGGATTGTAAGTAGAAAAGGTATAGAAAAGGGCTATTGATCAGTGGAATACCACAGGAAGAACTGGTCTTTCCTAGAAGAGAGACTTTTGTTGCCTGCCTCGTGCAACATCCACCCAGCTCAGATTCAAAATTTGCAAAACTGCCACAGGATGGTGATAAGCATGCAGGATCACCCTAAAAAGAATGTGGCTTGTTTACAAGAGCAAAAGGAAGGATGCAAATGGGATATTGTTCTGCTTTACAAATGCTTCATGTGGACTGACAGAGGTAGAAAAGACTGAAGTGAAAGGGCTGCACTCACATGGGAGCAAAGGGGGATGTTACATAAGGGAAGACGTTTGTGAAAGCAACAATCACTGTGAAAAATTCCCAAAATTTTAAGTGAAAGACTAACACAAAAGGGGTTATCAAAGAAATACCAGCAAACAGGCAATAAATAGTATTTACATGTATCATTCAATGCTTGATCTGTTCTATGGACTGTTAAGACCAGGTGACTTGAGAAGGACGTGTTTTGTGAGAGGTTTTCATCACAGTACAAAGCATTTCAGGTCTCAGCTACTAAAAATTCAAAAGACCTCTCACCAAAGACATGGTAAAATCCATCTATAGTAAAATCTAGTATAAAGGATAAGGTACTAGCTGATGCTCCCAGGAGGGAAGCGCCTAAGTTGCTACTTTTGTCAGACCGTGTCCTTTAGATATGCCTGCACCAGGCTTCCCAGATGTCTTGCGATCAAAGACAGCCAGTACAATAGTCACTTAAGAGGAGTGCAGAGAGGTACCCTGGTACCTAATCTAATTGCTGACTGACATAAAATGTCCAGCCTCTTCAATGCACTCCCGTAAGCCAATCTGGAAATTACTTATATACCCAAGAGAAATGAATAGCATGCAACAGTGCAATCATGCAAGATGAAACTGTTTATTTGAACTTCAAGCAATGCAAAGCAGAGTCTACACCTAACACTCCTTTTTAATATTGAAAGCCTGAGTTCCAGAAGAATCAGAAGATTGATTTTACAAAAGAGAGCCATTATGTATTTCAGCTAATCAAATTTTTATTCTGAAAGGGAAACATCTCCATTACTGCAGGCCCAGCAGCCCCAGAGAGAGGGCAAGGCAGCGAGACCTCTCTGACCCCATTACAGCCAGATTTCCACCTGGTTTGGATCTGTTCTAGCTGCTTTACCAAACCCATGATTTTACCACGTGAAATGGGTTGTACAATAAGAAGGCGGTCTGATGTGAATTAGGTCACGCTATTACTAGTTCTGACCTTTCACTGATGAACAGTTTTTAAGTGAGGAAAAAAGATTTTTTGGAAGCTAAAGATGCTGCCAAGACCCTCCCTTCACTGACTCCGTATGCTGCTTTATGCTGTATTGCTATAACAAGGCAACACAGCCATATAAATTATAATCCTGGTTTTCCATAACAAGCTATAATTGGAGTAGGTGACTAAGAAAATTGTTAGATAAATGGTGGGATCATAACCTTATATGCAAAATGGACAAATAAGTTATGGAAGTATCTGGGAAACCCTGAGGCTCTGTAGTACTACTTCAATCCACGGGCACAGTTAAAGCAGACAGTAAATCACTAAATCTCATCTCAGACTTTACAATTTTGTTGTTGTTTTGGGTTTTGCCAGTTTTTGCTGACAGATGGAAAAACACCAGCTGAATGTGACCAAGATTTAATTTAGTTCCAATTTCCTTCCTATTTCTACAGCACATTCCTAAAAAACACACAGCATTTTATTCCCAGGGCTTAGAAGAATTACTAGTAAATAGTCGCACTCCAAGAGCACATACTATAAAAATGCCACTGTAATACTTTTTGCTACGCATGAGAATTGCATTATATAATAAAATATTCCAAGAATATTTCTAAATGATCATCTATAAATCCATGCATATATTTATATAAATATAGTTATTTGAGTACTTATCAACTATGCATGCACATACTAAACCCCCATATGCCCATATACACAGAGACAGAACTGTGATACTGCACTGAAACAACATTGTGTATTAACTAAGTGGGATAGTAAAAGTGGCAGATACCTTTCAAGATGAGGAAGTTTTTCATCAAGGCATCTTCTCTTTCTTTACCTGTCTATCAGCAGCATTTAAGAACCAAGAATGATTTAACTGCATGAAGAAATGACGTCTGAGGCACAGACTTCAGTGACAACTCTCACAAAGATACCTCCACTTGTTCTGAGGAATTCAAAGTCAATCTTCCCAGCACCAAACCTTAATTATCCCAACTCCAAAATTTTCTGATTTAAGAAATGAAACACCTTATACTCCCTTCCTTCATGATTTCTTTTCCTTTTTGAATCTTGATAAATATATCAAGACTGCAAATGACTGATGAGTGTTTATTGAACACACTGATTTGTTACTCACTGGCATTGAGATAAGCAAGTTATATACATTCTAATATGGGAAAAATACACTTCCTATCAAATATTATATCCATTCTAATTCTACGTTCACCCAGGGGGGGCCCAACTTTTCCAACTACAAAAATGTACCTACAGCTGCTGTCATCAAAGTTTTCATTGTTCTCCATGGTTTTCAAAATCATAAAGTTATGAAGCATAGTACAGGACATAATTGTTGTACTTCCATTACTGCAGTGTAAGGGGTCTCTTTGGCAGATGCAAACTTCCCAGAGATCCCCAGGACATACTCTTCTATGAGTTTTTTTGGGGACTCAAACAAAACTTCCTTCTGTATTCACAGCTAAAGAAACTGGCAATTTAGGGTCCCTAGGTTCTCCCATGTGCCCACCATTTCAGACTATGGCTCAAAAAAGGGTCATTTTACTCCATGAGCACTAGGGAAAGCAGAACAGCATTAATATACATCCTTCCTAAAAAAGGATTCATCTGCACAGCATGAGATCTGCTGCAGTCCTTTCCTCCTTTTAGATATGAAAGCACGTGCTGCAGCATTGCTAGCAACATCACGTCCAAGCAGCAAGAGCAAGATAAAATGCACAGGGGTTCTTCACTAGCCCCGGCAAAGGTAATGTCCTCAACTCTGCACACAGAATTGGCCAGACATTGATCCACCAGTGGCTTTAGTTTCAGGAATTGTTCAGCAAAATGTCAGACCAAACCTGATCTAAGATTTAAGGAAAGCTGAGATCAAACAAACCCAGGATTTAAGGCAGGCATTTATAAGCCTTATTTATATACACAGGTGGGGTTTTTTGGCATATATTTCCTTTTGACACAACATTGAAAATATGGCCTATACTTGGGGTTATACTTTCTTCTCTTGCTGTTTTGTTACTCTTTTTTTAACACTTCAATTATTTCTGGGGTATATTTTTCCGAAGCTGACATTTCTTGTTTAAAAAAATGATCTTCTTAGATTTAATCTGATATGTGCATTTATCCTTGTACAAAATGAGGAACACCTCACAAAATACCTGATAATAGCCAAATGTACCCTTCCTCTGTGTGTCTGTTTTCCCATTTCCCAATATGCAGCACTACACAGCATTAGCAAAACTCAACTCATGTTCAGCATATTGATGTGAAACGACCCCCTAAGCTTCCTATCAGCTGTGCTTTCATACTACAACAACACTTTACCATGCTTCACGTTCATTACTTAGCAACTGCTCCTTGCTTCCGAGAACCACATCCTTACTTATGCATGCACATTTTGGCACATCTTTCTTAAGAGTGGAAAAGAATAGGGATTAAGGGAAGTTATGGTTGCATTTTATAAAATTGTAAGTGGTATGAGAAAGACTCGTAGGGAAAAGGAGCCTTCTCTCTCTTCCAATGCAAGAATTAGCAAGCAATCAATGGAATCAACATTGCTGGTCTAGAGCAAGCAAAGGAGATGGTTCTTCAGAGAACACAGAGTTAAACCGAAGAATTTCTTATGGCTGGATGTTGTGCTGCCAAAATTTTAAATGCAAAAAAGGCAGGACAAATTCTTTAATTGGGGGTGGGGAGGCAGTTCTACAGGAGGCTATTGAATACAAGCTAGAGCAACCCCAAATCGCAAATTGCTGATTTGTTAGGAGACAGTTAGGAGAGTACTCTGGGAAAGTATCCTCATGCGCTTGCCTGGTTCTTGTACTCTTCTGTTGGCAAGTGCTACAGCGCACTATCAGAAAGCGAATCTGATGTCAGGGGGACCTTTGTTCTGGCCCAATGAGGCCAGTTTTACATTCTTATATCACTTACATTTATGCTGATCACATCATAGTTAGTCTAACAGAACTGCAAATAGAATTCGACCTATCAAATCATCTTAACCTCTCCTTCTGCACATAAATACACAAAGAAAAGTCCAAAGACTAAAAATTTCAATGAGCTGACATCATGACTCTGTTGCAAGGAGAGCCTAATCCGATAATTTTATACAATGGAAAAATAGAGGGGGTTTTCCAGCGACAAAAATTATCATTCATTAGTGAACAAAATTGCATCTAAACCTGAATTTATTTAGATGACAGCCAAACCACTCAGACATGTTGGTTGAATGGGAGACATTCATTAATAAGGAAATAACAAGCAGAATATTCACTAATACAGTAACATTTAGATATTCAGAGGGGGATGCGTATGTGCACAGGGAGTATCTATGCATATTACTAGTAGATTTGTGTTTACTGGCAAAATATGCACCTGTGTATTTCCAGGCTGATGAGCTGTTACACAGGCACTCAGATCAACTCAGAAGAAATGATACTGAAGTTTGCACACCTGCTTTCCAAATCAAACAAAATTTGAAAGCGGCCTGGTTTTCACACAAATCACATTGCTTTGTCGAGTAAGTGTCTCAGTTCAAACCAAGTGGTACCCCAAAAAGCATGCATATATCCTCCCACTGGTGGTCATGTGAATCATCTCTTCCTCCTCCTGAGAAGAAAGCATGCTAGATACAATGATTTTTTGTTTCTCACCTTACAAAAGCATCGTCCTCATGCTGAGCAACAGAAGAACATGATTAAATGTTATGTCACTGAAAGAAAGGCTATGTCCATTTTCTACCACAGTAATATTTTCTAAAACCACAGGTTTTTGATCATTTCAGAGTGCACTGGGTTTTTCCTGGTGAGTAAAGATGTGCTTACTGAATTTAGAACATAGTTTCTCTCAGTCTGAGCAGCAGATTCCCAAGCTGCATAGTTGTGGTAGGATAACTCCTCCATGGGGCATTTGGAGTTTCCTGAGTATGGAGGGAAAAAAGAATTATCTGACTCATTTGTCATTTGTGTTTTAACTCATTTGCAGGACTCAGATTTCCTGTTCTGCAAACATAAAGGGTTTGCAAAGGGTGTGTAAGAGCTTCCAAGATGTATAGCTCTGTGAGTGCTAAAGATAGGGAGCCCCATTCTTCTCTCTGGCTTAAATTGCCAAAGCTCTGTGGATTTCAGCTGTATTATTACCAACTCAAATGTGTTCCAAGTCAGAGGAAAGTCAAGAACAATGTGTATTTATGAAAAAAGGCCAATTCTTGTTTGGCTGAAGTTCATAACCCGAAAAGAACCCATTAATTCCACTATTCTCCAGCCTAAAAGTTGGCTACGTCTTTCACTTATCAGCATCTGTTCTGTGGTGCAGGGCATTAGTAGCATGGAGGTGGATATATTTACTGATTATTTACATTGCGATTTTCAAAGGCAGAGGAATGTTTTAATCTTAGATGAAGTTACACTATGAAAAAAACCAACTCAATCTAGAAACTAAAGCAGCGCTTGAAAAGGGATGTAAAATACCATGGCAAGGTCTATTTGAGGTGATAGCTAGAGAATAAACATGACTGTATGTGCCATAGGATTTTCTAAGCTAACTTAGTGGTTAAGAAAGGTGCTGAGCTAAGATTTTTGGGAACAAAGGAACACAGCACTGACCTAATTCCTCTCCATTAACCAACAGTAAAGTCCCATTCACTCCTAGAGAGTAAAATTATGCTAAGTTAAGCACTTCTGAAATTCCCCAAGGAGATTTTTTGTGTAGAAATTTGGCAGGTGTGGTACAAGCACTGCCGATGCACACCCCCTTTCATACTGACCTATGTGTTTTTTAGGAGCAATACATGCTAGTGTGAAAGGACAGATTTTAATATACCCAGGATTACTTGATGATCTCCTTGCAAGGACGGCTCCAGCTAATACATTCTATGTTGGCTTATGAATGTACATCTAAAGGCAGGAACAGGATCATACGCTCATTTCACATTGGCTACCATATAATTCTCGGGTAGAAGCATGAAATTTGCCAGGCTAGATGAGAATATGAAATCCTTCCATTAATGTCATGTATCTTCACTATCATCCCAAGCCATCACTGTTTTTACAAAATTGCTCACTGCTTTAGCCTTGACTGTCGAGGAAGCTCCTAAGACACAGTCTTCTGCTACTGCAGAGTTTCTGGAATTTAAATTTGCTATAGCACATCCGTGATTTGAATCCTGAATTTAGACACTGTTTCATCTGGAAAAAAAAACTTCCAGATTTGGAAAAGCACATCTTCCTAAGACTTTTGTGGTAAAATCTGATACAAGCAAATAATTTAGCATCTCTCCAGTGCTTTTACGTTGTCAGTCATTATCCTTTAAAGAATGTAAAAATATCCTGTATTTACAAAACCTGTACTTAAGGGCCAGCTCCAGCTGAGAAACTATGATTCCTCACTACAAGAGTGAAAGACAGTTTTTGCAAAACAACACCACAGGTAAGCAGGCAAGAGAGGATGGGTAGGGCATGGCTTTGATAAGTGGTACTGTATGAAACTTGGGGCTTGTGGTATGGTTGACTTGGTAAAAGAAATCAAAGGAGAGAGACGCTGGCACCTGTGATTTCCAAATCTAAATCAAGCCACCTTTCACTGCCTCCCACCTATAATTTTTCACTGTCATTTAACCCAGGACTGTTATTGATGCAGGTCAGCATTGATCAGTCAGTACATACTGTGAATACTGTGCAGGGGGTGACAGTTGACATTTTAGGAAGATAAGAGGAGTGTTCACTGTGGAGCACTCTGCACATACACTCAGTTGTGCCAAATGTCTCTGACAACTGGTGGAGCAGCAGCCCACGCCTGGCTGTGTAATTCATTTGGAAATGGCGTGGAAGGTGGCCAGCATCAGCACAGCACAGTTCTCAGCTTCTCCTACATTACTGAGCACGCTGGCGCTTCCAGAGTCACCAACTCCTGCTCTAGCAGCAAACGAAGAAAAACTTTTATAAATAGCCTATACAAATATTTGACTTCATAGAACAGTTGGGTTGGGGTGTGTGTGTGTGTGTGCGTATAAGATAATTAAAGAATGAGGTTAAAACAAAATCTGACAATTTCAATATTGAACTCTAAAAATCCCAGCATCCTGCTTTAGTACCAGAAGGAAAGTTAACTCAGTCAATAAGCCTGTTATCCATAAATACTGTCCAAAACCACAAACAACCAGTATCCTGAAGTTTGGTTAGCTAAAATTTGCAGACATTTCAGTCATGAATTAAGAAACTACTTGCGGGGTTCAGTGTATCAGATGTTCGGTGTATACGCCATATTTCATAGTTTTTAAGTATAGCGTTTCTATTTAAAAATTTCATGAATTTTTGAACTACAAAATACAGACAATTAAAATTTGCTATTAAAAATCTAGATGAAAAAAATATTAGGAAGAAGGGCTTTCACTGGAGAGTCTTTCCATTTTCTGCAGTTTCCATTTTAAGGAACAGCTATTTAGAGTATTGGTATATGACACAGAAAAAAGCGAAGTAATTTAAAAAGAAGAGAAAATGAAGCTGAAAAATGTGCAGGCAGAATGGACTTATTTGGTCAGCTGACTCATACCAGAGTAATTCCCGAAACCAACGCAAAAGCCTGGAAAATAAATAAGATTCTTCTGTGGGATTTCCTTTTCCTTGGTCCTTGGAGAAAAACTGTCTATTTAACTCTAGAGCAACTAGCTCTCTGCTCCTCTTCAGAAGCTCTTATGCTTGGCTCTGTTCTGTGGGAAACAGCTCCCTTTTATGTTTCACCTAGATGGTGATCACTCCCTGTATTTAAACTTCTGCATAATGGAGAGATGAGAAAAATATCACACAAGAAAAATTTAATTCTGTAATTCCCTTGTCAAACAAAACACATCTGAGCTTACTGACACAGTCCTTTTTCAGAACCAGCTCTTTCAGTGTACGCCCTGGTTGGCAATCGCTGCAGCAGAGTAGTCGAGAAATGTTCCTTGGACTTAAGACAACTACCAACACTAATTAAATATTTCTTATTGTCCACATTTCTCACACAGATGCTGAGCATTCCTAAATGCATGATATGTACAAAAGGAAAACCCAGAGAAGACAGGTATCATCGAATACTTTTTTTAAGTCCTTACACATGCACTAGGAGTAACAGCAGGATTGAGAACATCTCCTTGGTGAATGTGTTTATTTCAACACTCTTGATGGGCTGCTAGATATTAAAGAACCTATTATACGCTCTCTGCAAGAAGCAACCTTTGCCTGAACTTCCACTTCATGCAGTCTTGCAGCAGACTAGAACTGGAAAGAAAAGATATCAGAGAGGACGCCACAATGTCTATGAAGGTATAAACTGGTTGCTTAGTCCACTAACTTTAGGATGACACAAGTTCAGACACTCAAATTTGTTTAGACAACAGACTTCTATTGATTCTTCAGGTGATTTAGACTCCTCAGCATCATTAGAAGCTTACATATAAAGCAGATTAGGAAGTGTCGTCATGAATATGTAATTCTGGGTGAAGATCTATTGCAAATCCCAAGAATAGATGTGGCTACAGATTTTATTAGAACATTGATACGTTTTTCATGTGTACTAGCTTCCTTGCCTACTTGCCTAAGCCAACTCCCGTATTAGTAAGATTTTCCTTATGAATTTTCCATGTTCTGTCTGTCACATTTTTTCAGAAAATGCAGCAAAGGAGCAGATGGAAAATCCCAAACTAATATATAAACCATGCACATAAGGGTTGTCTTTTCTGTGTCATGTTTGCGTAGTCCTTAGCACAAAGAGATAAACAATTCAATAATTCCTGTGAGATTATCCAGTGGCATATCAGTTGTGCTGGTTTTAGCAGGAAAATAAAACCAAAAAAACACCTGGACTCTACGAGCCTGGACAAGCAGGCACTACGTACATACAAACAAATCTGCACGTCTGAGTTCTTTCCAAAGGCAAGCAGGAAGCACATAGTAAAATAAGCCAGGCCAGCTGAGAAACCATCACTCAGCAGCTCCATGGCATTAATTCTGCTCGGTAAATGAAGTTGTTAATAAGCACTTTTAAAAATAATGGACAACTCAGATGAACTTCATTGGACACAGGACAGTGGCAGTAGTCAAAACTTCTGCTCCGGCACCTGTGTGAGGGAAATGCCAAAGAGGCAAGGTGACCACACACACATGTACAAGAGCCTCATGCAGATCTCACGTGGGTGGGAGGCTGTGAGGGCCCTTTTCCCACCAAGCAGGTAGCTGTCCACGTGCCTAAGAGACCTCACCTCCCAGCTGCCACCGCTACCTCTGCAGACATAGTACTGCTGTTCCTCTCCCTCGGCTGAATCCTCTCTGGATTACTTTACACCAGGCTGAACATCATCCAAGAGAACAAAGAGAGATTCAAACACATTTATTGATGTTTTTCCCTGTGTAGGGTTATGAGGTGTATTAGCCTTGACAGAACAACTTTTCCAACAGTGATGGGACTTGGAGCATCAATCCACCAGAGTTTAACCTTCTTCCAGAGGCAGCACTCTGAAACAAAAACAGCCAAAAAGGTGTCCAAATGCTATAAAAATGAGGGAGGTGGCTGTATTTAGGCATCAATAAAATAAGTATATTTTACTCAAGTATCCACAAGATACTTCTGCTAGCCAGCACGGGTGGGGGTTCAGTTCTGCTTTTTGTTTTTCAAAGAAGATTCCTGGATTTCCATGAGAAAAATTATATTGTGTTAAAACTGAGAAAGAACTTTTCTTTCCGAGGAAGATTTCTCTCCAGGAAAACATCACAGACTATACCGACCCTTCAGCATACTTTGTCTCACTACTGGAGAAGGCCAGCACATAGCAAAAGCTCGCTAATCCATCTTTCACCTTTATTCAAAAGCATCCACGACTGGACTGAGATTTTTGACATTTGCTGAACAGAGGTTATAGTCTTCTCCTGGGCCTCTACACGGGGCAGTTCCATTGCTTTGCAATGCACACCAAAAGATACAGGCCACTGATTGTATAAGGTATGGCATGTAAATGGTTTAAGTAAATTCTTCACACTTACTCTTTTTTCTTTGATTTCATTTGATAGGCACCATTCACCACTAATTAAAGCAGTTCTTTAAACAAAACTTCCAGAAGTGGAGGCTAAATCCTTCTGACTCTTTCTTCAAACCTCTTCTGAGCCCTCATTGTTAATTCAGACACTGGCAGGTAACGTTTTCTTTCAGTCCTGATATGCGACTTGGCTTCCAACACGTGCAAGAACCAACATGTTTCTCCAGATAGATTTGCTTTCCCAGGCTCCCGCCTTCTCAGCAATGTGAGGTACTTTGTGTAGAGTCATCTCAATTTCCTTTGAATCCCCATTTTTCTAAATACTTTGGGGTTTTTTCAGATAGGAAAAGTCAGTTGTATATTTATCTTGAACTATCAAATGCACTAAAAAGGACCTATCTGGGATTCTAGGCACCACAGCTAAATAATAAAAATACAGTTAGCCTTACACAAACAAATGTGTACACACTAGCCGCCTCAAAATTATGCAGGGCAAAAAAATTTTCCTGCCACAAATCCCCCAGAAAACAAACCTCAGTGGTTGGTACAACCCTTCCCAGTCTGAAAACATCGAACTTTGCTTTTGGCCCCCAAAATATTGGACAATCCAAAACACAGTGACCTTCTGTTTTAGTATTTTCACTCATGGAAGTGCTGAAATTGTTCATTGTTCTGAATCATGAGAATACCAAATACTGACTATCTTTCAATCCTATCTTTAAATCTCTGATTTTAAATCTACAGCTTTACAGATTTATGTAGTTAGTGATTTACTCCTCCCCAGAAATGGCTATTTGATATCAACCAGTAGGACAAAACATATCTCCTGTCTTTTGTTTCTTTTTCACAGTTTGACTAATGTGTCAAATTGCCTATATTTTAACAAGGAGATGAAGTATATCTGAGAAATAAAATAGCACAGTACTTAGTAGGTGTTCGTATTCTTCAGCTTGCCATCTTTTACCCGTTTGAAGCAAACACTTTTTATCGCCACATGTCAACAAAAACTAAGAGCAAATAAAACAGCATAGCTTGTGTTGCAGGGCACAGATAAACAGAAATGTGCGGATGACATCCAGTTACTTTTCAGACACAGTGAGTGTAATCCAGTAGAAGGCAAAAGAACCTCATTTACCACCAAGGATTAAACTAACTAAATAAATAAATATTTTCTATGACCTTGTTGAAAAACAAAGGTTTAAATCAACAGCATTCCTTTAAATGGGAATCTTTAAATGTGGTGGATGTCTGTTAGTTGATTTGCCTCTTTTTATAATTACCTGTTTGCGATCCTAAGCCAACGTCATTACTGCAAGGACTAAATCAGGCAATATTAAGGGTTTTTTTGTGCTTGTAGGGCAAGGCATTTTTAAAGTACAAAGCAACAGCTATTTTTGCTGGCTGACACAGTCCAGAGCCCAAAGACCATAATTACGCTTTCAGAAAGGCAACAGCCAGAGCACCTGACAGTCATTGACTATCACTCCCACCTCTCCAACAGCCCCTTTGCTTGGGGACAAGGGACAATTCCAGGACCAGAGTATCTGAGCTCGCTGCACTTGCTACAACAGGTACAGCATGGCTCCTATTGCCTCTCTGAACAACAGACACCAGTCACCTCCAGTAGCTATTCTTTCAGCAACATTCTACACTTTTAGGACTATAGTCCTCAAAATAAAAAGTCAGGAGAAGCCACACAGAGCCAGATCAAACAAAATTCCCTCATATTCAGTCAATCACACCCTCAGAGAAGCCCACCTGGCATGTCAGAAAAGAATAAGTATTCCAAGGCTAAGGAACCAAATGAAGACAACTCCAAGGCAAAGAAAAGGCAATGTTCTCACACTGCAGCCATCACAAAGGCACTTCCAACTGCTCTGCTACTCCAGCACTCTCCATATTACAGCTGTCTCCAGGAAGTGGGGCAAAGAGAGAGCATCAGAGCTGAACCCGTCACATGAGACACAGCTTTCAAGAATACAAGACAAACCATAGGAAGAATAAGGCTCTGGAGCCAAAGGACAAAAAAAACCCCATTGGCATAAGCAATCCAAAACCTTAAGAAAAACATGAACAAACCAAACTCCTGGAAATCTAACCCAATAGCTTAGATAATCCGTAGTAACATGGCTGCTCTTACCTTTGCCATCTGCGCCTGCACGCCATTTGCTTTGAGAGATGCTACTGCTTTCTGTGCTGCTGCTGGACTGTCAAAATCTACAAAACCGTAACCTGAAAAGGAAACAGATAAATAGATATTTTCATTACTATTCATGTGTATGTGCATAGGTTAAGATTTCACGTTTATAAATAAGGAGACCCCTTCAATTCTCTACATCTGTCTCATAGCCTTCCAGTAGCACTGCCATCACACCTCTATTTCCCACACCTTTCCTCCTGAACCTAGTGGGGTTTTAAGGAAATGCAATGACCTGAAGCTTCAAAGTACAGGAAGGTATGCAGCAGAGGGGGAAAGAAGGTAGATCTTTGCCTGTCTTAAGAGATCAAAGGTCCCTGGCAGTAGGAGGGCACACGCTCATGGGGCTGTGGTGCTCTGGAGTCCTGACCCATCTCTTGCATAAGAGGAGGCAGCAGTATGGCTGTCCCTAGGATGCAAAGCTACAGCTTGCAATCGCTAATTTCGTGAGAAAACACCACCCTTTCCCTGTCCCTTGAACCCATACACGGATTAAGCTTCAGAAAAGGAGGGTAGCGGGTCTCTGCAGCAGGCTGGGGCCATCTGTGCAGGGGCAGGGAGCACAGTCTTCCAGCAGGTGGGAGCAATTAAGGGAGAAATCGCAACCTGCGCTCTACAAGTGACTGCCAGATAGCTCTAGAAGATGATAAGATAATGAAGTCACAGCCTAGTTAAACCACATCCCTTTCATCTCACCACCCTCTCCGCTGGAACAAGGGCTAAGTCCCTACCAGGAACTGCTCCAGGGTATCATCTGAACAGCAGCTTAGTGAGGTTAGACTGTAGGGACTGGCAAGGGATAATCTTCTGCTTTTAAGTGGCTTTCCTACTCCCAGTATTTGTATTAGTTTAGTTTATTAATCAGGCAGTCACTTCCCATCCTCTCTTCTTCCCTCTCAATTTTTATTTCCTTTTAACCAGCAAGACTGGTAAGTTCAAGCAAGACCAGTGCTGCTAAGCCCATACCAGATAATCAACAACTCTCTAAGTACTTTTTTTCCCTAAACATACAAAGGAGGGCAAAGAGGACAAGGAATGGGCTTTTCATAACTTATAAGCACTAAGCTATTTATGATCTTCAACAGCATTCAAATGTCTTGCTCATAAAGATTTCAACACAGTTAGGAAGATTTAAAAATTTCACCAAGTACCTATTTAGGCAGCTGCACGTACTTCACAGTCCATCCAGGGAAAACCCCAGCTTACATCTTATCAAGCAGTTACAGCACAGGCAAGCATGTGCTGCTCAGACTAGCTGTGGACAGGGGCCACGTCTCTGGCATCTCCCTGGGAAGCCATGTGGACAAACTGAACTGCCTGAAAGCTTTAATAATATTAGCACAAGCATATTTATAGCATAACAGCTCTTTTGCAGACATCTCCATTTACTAGGTCAATACACATCATATAGGAGGCAACCACAGATACACTTTTTTGCTGTATCCATTTTTATGTCTTTTGCCAGCCTTTCTTCCTACTCCTGGGAGGCCTTATTGCCTTCCTCCCTCCACCAGATCTAGGTATAAGAGCATGTGCCTGTGATCACATTGCCACCCAAGTTATAAACAACTCTTTTATTATTATTTTGGTACGTATACATTATTTGATGCAGGGTTAGTCCAATGATGAAAGAATTTTGTACACATACACTTCTTGTTTTCTTGGCTTAAATCTCATTCACAAAGATTTAAGAAAATGAAAAGAAATAATAAAAAAGAAACAGCCAAAACTGTCAAAGAAACTGCTGACTTCAAAAGTATATAAAAAAATTATTTTGATTAAAAACTCAAGATCTGAACCTTTGTGGTTTTTTCCTTCCCTCAGTTTTCTGTGTTCTTGGGGTTTGCATGAATTTTTTGGTAGGGCATTACTACAAATTGAGGGAAAGTCTAGAACAACTGTAAGCTCGGACAGCAGATCCAATAAACACCACCATGAAGAAGTGAACTGGAGTTTGGTCAACTTGGGGGTGGTGGTCCTGCACGGATTCCCCCATTTGATTTTCCCTTTTTATTGCTACTGGGCATGCCATTTTAAAATCAGCTTGTTTTATACTGCATTTTGCTTTGCAGCGTTATCCAAGCTGTCTGTTCACTGCAGAGTGGCAGTGAAGCTGATGCTGTGTTGAGCCAAAAAATATGCTACAAGGGAGCAAGAGTTCTGCATGGATTTCTGCAACGCCTTTGCCTTTTGGGAGAGCAGCTTCTGGGGATGAAGGAGGAGATACAATTAGATGCAGCTTCCATCTTGCTAGATGAAAGATCCGAAGAAGAAGCCAGAGTTGCCAAGCGGGAAACCTGAAATGCTTTGGGAAGTCATGGGATGGCTTGCATCAACACAGAGCAAATTATTTTTTAGGGTAGCAAGGTGTTCTTCTCAATAGACTAAATTTCTTTTTGTTTCTCACCATGTTCATGCCCAAAAATTAGGAGGTGAAAGTGCAAAAATAAGTTTTAATATTGGGATTGCAAGCAGATAATAGAGTTAGATTTTTGTATTTATTATCAGTGTACAGTGCAGGATTTACGTATGCAGTAACAGAAGGGAAATGATTTTAAATTTAACTTTCTAGACAGCACAGTAAGTATTCACATCTAAGTTAGCATTGCTTTGTAAATGCAAACCAGAATGTATAAGAATATTCTGGTGTTGTATTATAGAGATCAGGTATACCTAACATAGTGTACTACTGAAGATTAACATCAGCCCATAATATCTAAAAATATGAATATATTCTAAACATTTATTCAATCGGCACAAGGGGCTATATAACAGTATCAGAGATCCAGCGAGAGTGCTGAGACAAAAAAACCTTGCATCTTTAGCTGTCCATAATGCATTCTAGTATTACTACTCCCAGCCACACTGCAAAGCTGCTCTTTTTTCCTTCCCTCAACTCCATTTTCATTCCAAGTATCTTTTTCTGGCCCTCCCCCCTCCTGACACATCTCTCCACCACACACAGAACATCAGGACAAAATCACTCCATGGCTGAAAACTCGTCCAAAGAACATCAATCTGCTGCAAGGGAAGCCAAGTTCCCAGGCTGTTTCAGCATTCAAGTATCCTTACAAGAACCCTGTGATGCTATATAACAGAAAACCAGGCATGCTGCCTTTTTGTACAGTTTATGTTCTTCCATGTCGATGTTTATAGCCTATGTTGGTGACCTACACTAAACATATTTTATTCGTTTATAATCCCGCTTCATTTTCTGGGTCTTACGTACTAATCAAGTAGCTTTTTTGTTTGGGTTTGGAAGGATTTTGTTTATTTAGGGGTTGTTTGTTTTGTTTTATATGCCTTCCAGGGTAGATAAAGTTTAGTCCCCACAGAAGCTAAAGCTGGGTCTTGAAGCATCCCCTCCATCTTTCCCCATCGCATAAATGAATCCCCAAACTCCCTGAACTGAGTCCTTCCCTCCTGGCCATGCTGGGGCTGGAGCGGGCACAGGCTGTGCTCCCCCCCAGCCCCCGCAGCGCTGCCCTGGCTGCCCCTGGTAGGTGCAGCAAGGGTGGGTTTGTCTGCTCAGGCACCCATCACTGCCCAAATAACCATCCCCTGGCTCCTCCTGGGAAAAGGCAGCAGGCTGGCTGAAAGCATCCCCGGCAGGGATTCAGTCCAGGGTCTGCCAATCAGCTGCTGCTGCTCTAAGAAAATGTCTGTGCTTCTTTTTCCTCTTTTAAAAACAAGTGCAAGCCCCAGCAGCCCCACCCCTCTGCTAGCCTCAAATTCCACAGCTGCTTCCCCCCCCCTCCCTCTTTTTTTTCCTGTGTGCACTGCCTCATAAACATTCTGGTCAATGAATTGTACTTCCACCAACCCACCCCCACCCCACCCCCAGTTTTTGTACAGAACATCATGAAAAACACACTTGGATTCTAAACCAGGACATTCAGACTCTCACAAGAATCCATCACCACCACAGGAAACCAAAACCAAAACTATTTCCCCTTTTTTTCATGAAGCATCCTGCCCTTTTCCTTTAAGAGCTCCAAATGCAAATAGGGATAGCTGCATTATACCCTGCTTCTTCAAGAGATGGGAACTGAATCTGTCACTAATATGAGCCCCTCTGCTTAAGTGTACTTACACTGAGGGTGACTTCAGCACTCCAATGCTACAAGCACTCCAGGAACCCGAGGTTTTTTGTAGAATGACATATTACTAGTTCAGACACGCAAACACACACACACACGCAAAACCCCAAGACTAGAACATCTAGATTAACTGTTAAACCTTCCCTCTAAGAAATAAAATGCTCGTAATTTTGTTTTGGCCTGGTGCCATTAGAGTTAAATAATTAAATTTCAAGGAATAAAACCAGTGGTTTTGTACCTGTGGGGAAACAAAACAGCTAAGCATCAGCAAGTGCAGGTTTATAGCTAGCTGCAGTAAGTGCTACCCAAATACACTGGCAGACACTAAACATCTCCGTCTCCTATAACCTAAACGGCTAGGGGCCTCCCGGTCTCAGTTTCTCAGTTCCATAATTAAGCTTGGCAGCAGGTTCAAATGAATTAAAACTGAATGTCACTATTTCCTCAACAAATCCCTCATCCTTGTTTTTTCTTACTTGTCAGGGAGAAGACCAGCAGAACAGCAATTAGTGGTAAGCAGTGCAGTGAAAAAGAACCAAGTATACACTAATTAGGTCACTCGCCAAACACGTTCATTTCATTGGCAGATTTAATCAATGTTTTCCTGAAATGTCTTAAATCTCCTATGCTAATTTAAAGTTTTGTTATTGTTGTTACTTTAAACACAGATGGGATGCCTGGAGATTTTCAATTGCTTTCCGCAAATCCATTTCAAAGTAACAACCCCTCATATAGTATATCATCAAAATTTAGGTGCAGGTTTTAGGAAATGGCCTCTAATTTTATGCCAACATTTTTGTGCCTGCAAATACCTATGGGTGCAATTTTGTGGATTTAGTAATTGCAGGTGTGTAGAGCTCTTAGACATCAAACTCTGAATTGCCCTGACTGATCGGGTACTTAAGAATAATGCCAAATAATTTAAGGGGCTGCTTGCCACTTGCGGTTCCCACAATCCTTGCGAAGTGCTGGAGCGGTGGCACATGGCAGAGGCGAGCTCCCACTGGTGCATGTGGGCTCCACAGCCCACCTTCGGGGAGCTGCACTCGTGTAGTGACAGGAGCAAGGGCCCGGCTGCCTTTTTAGAAAATTGAAGCAGCTCCTCTGCCACTGCCAAAAGCAGCATTAGTCACTGGAAGTAAACGGGAACGGCGGTTTCAGGGTATCCTGGAAGTCTGGTCCCCCAATTAGTACTTAACAGCTAGCACACCATGGCACTTTTTTTGCATGGAAGACTCTCCATCAGCAGACGTCCTTGCTGGCGCCATCAGAAGGGGAGCTGTGACAGCCACCAAACTAATCCGCACCCGCACCAGCCAGGCTCTGCCGCCTTGCTGCCCTGACCGCACACCCCCAGGCCCCCACAGCGGCTCCCCTCCCTCCTGCTGGCACTGCTCCCCCAACCGACTCGCCCTCGACCCCATGGCCACCAAGGGGTGTGACAGGGCAACAGGCAGCCAGCCACAGCTCTGCACCCGTCCCAGCTCTGTCCTGACAGCCCAGGTGAAAATAAAATCTAAGGAGAAACAAAGAGCAGGAGAAATATGCTTTCCCAGAAGTGAGGAGCAGAGCACCCTGGCACGCTGCTAAGCTTGACCCCTGCAAACGCAGTAACCTCTGGAGGGGGCTGAGGAAGGAGAAGCCGTGATGAACGAGGGAGGATAAGCTGTGGCTGGTGAGCTCTCAGCTTCACCCTGCCACAAGGCCAAACATCACTTCTGACCTCTGAGCCTGTCCTGCTTTAAATCACTTGAATTCACGTCAAATAGTACTCCGCATTTTCCAGCTGACGCCCCCACCTCTCCAACACACACACAGAGACAGGACAGCTGATGCACCCAGCCAGGAGACTGGCAGGGAGCCCGTATGTTAATCCAACATCTAATGTGCCTGGGTAACTAATATTGTTCTGTTGGTTTTTTTTAAAAAGTACCTAAATGTATTGATAGTCACACATACTGAGGAGCTTCTCTGGTTCCACTGATGTCAACAAACCCACTCCTGAAAAGTTTTAATGCTTTGTTTCTGTAGAGCTAAAATCTTTGCATCAATAGGAGAACAGATCCAGCCTGGCAGATGGGAAATGCTGACTGACAGCTGTCCCATGCCACCTGCACTCCTGCAGGTACCTCTGTACTAGGGGCTGACGTGGAGTTTGAGGGAAGCTGCACCAAAGGATGGACCCCAGCTCTGCCATTTTCCTTTGGAGAGTTTGACTTTGGCACAATTCTTTTCAACATAAAAATGTGTAAATTTTGCATAAAATTACACAATATAGGAGAATTTTCTCTTCAAAGATAAAACCAAATTTGCTCATGTGTAATTACAATTCTATTATACCTAAATGGGTTTTTCTGGTTTTGATGTACCAGACCACTTGGAAATCTGCTTCCCACTGGGACACAACGTCTTTTTTAATGTAAGGAAGTTCCTAGTCCTTGTTTCTGGCCATGTAGAATTCAATACATCAGATCTGAAATCCAGAACAGAGAAGACTGAGCATATCTTACATGTTGGGTCTCCAAGAGGTATAGAGAATTTCTGGACGAAAAGGAGGATACAGTAATTTTAAGAGAGTGCTTGCTTTTTTTTCAATAATGTTTTTTGTTAAAGTTGCTTAGAGATTGGAAATGGAAATTGACAAAAGTGGCTGTGATGAGGGAAAGGAATAGGAGCCTATGGAAAAGGCAGCAGTCAAAATTACTTGTTGAACTGAGAAACCATGAAATAAAATATATTTATCACAAATATTTTTTAAACTTTATGATGTCACCTCCACATGTATCTGTATACATATATGCCTACATCTGAAGAAACTAGCACAAAGTTTTTACACAAACTCTAATACATACACACAATTAAGCAAATATATAATAATCAGTGAGATATTTCTCCTACAGACTTAGATGAAACCACTTGGATTTCAAGAGAACCTAAGTCAATTTGAGCTGTAAAGTTCACTTTTGCCCAGCACTTTATTTAGAGTGTCTCTTAAAAGGCAGTATTCATTCTGACAATCAGGTAGCCCACAAAAAAGTGATTACCCAGTAATTTACTATGCAATTTCCAGACATTGTTTTATGTTCAGATAAAGAATCAAATTAAAGTCTTATAAGCCTTGGAAAATTAGAGTTATCAAGCAAAGAGGTTGAATCACCCTGGAACACAAAATTACTGAAAACAGCTTTTTCTTTCATTGTTCAAATTGCATTAAAATATTCTTACAGCTCCAAATGCTCACAGCAATAGTAAAATAGTCTACATTATTACTATTTTTAAAGCTCTACTTTATAAAAATGTTCTCAGTGGCTAGAAAGTGGTGAATCATCACCTTTTAATTAAAACAGCTAATATATAGTTTGAAAAATAATTGGTAATGGAGTCTTAAATGCAAGACAGAAAAAATAGTCCCTTCATTTCAGATCACTCCCCAGAGACACACCTACATTGTTAAGTATGCATATAGAGCTGAATTTTTTTGTTTGCTTTAGCTTGATATGGAAATACGGCACAAAACTGTCACTTTGATTATGTTCCTGCAGTGATTTCTTTTGCCTCTCCCATTATTTGAATCTCCTTTATAACAACAGAACCGCAGAAAACCAGGACTGTAGGTAACTAACAAACAATTTTTAGACATCTGTTTGCAAACACATTCTTAATTTGAACATTCAATTCCTTTGATTTAAACAGAGTGTATATGAATGCAGGTTATTATTAATTGCACAACTAATTAATAGTAATTTTTACATGCAAAACTAAGTCTGGAACTCATGATGATCTTTTCTGCAATCTCCAGTAAGTACAAGTAAGGATACAAAGAAACCTATAAAATTTTGGTATGTGGGAAAAAAGTACTCACATAATGAATAAATAGATGAGTAAATAAATAAATGTATGCATACGCATATGTGTGTGTATTTTTCTGGAAGGTAATCCTTCCAGAAATATACTCTCTGAAAAAACAGAAACAGACCTCAAAACTGACAAAAGCTCCTCGTGAAATGTGGTTGCAGTAAGAACAGTAAGGAGGAGACGGGTATGCAGCACAAATTTAGCAAATATACCTATCAAGAAAACAACATTGCACTTGACTGCCCTCTCACCATTTACACAGCATTCCTGACAATTCAGAACCACAAAGACTGGCAAACTGGAGAAAATTCTGGAAAGAGCATAAATATAGATATAAAAATCCAGATTGTGCAAACAGCAGAGCTCTAGTGGATTATCCCTAACAATAGGCCAAGTGTTTGGGGCCTCTAAAAGTTAACCTGGATGTGAGTGAGTACCTATGGGCAACCGTATTGCAGTGCATGATCAGCATAAACAGTGAGACTTCATGAGGACCTGTTGAAGAAGGAAAATGTTGGTGAAAATAAATTGAGAGGGAAGTTGAGAAATATTTCCTGGTATTCTGCTAACAGCGTGAACATACAAAGCCAGTGATGGAAAACTCATTGCTCAAGTTACTAAATATGGACTGAATAAAGAAAAGAACATATTGTAAAACTTGCAGTGGCAGAAGGACAAGAGATAAACACACTTTTCCATCTTTAACATTTGAAATTACTCTCTCTGCAAGTCCCATTGATTCACTGTCAAAATCCAAAATGAAGATTAACTCTATTTTTAAATACAGGAATATTTCACGTCTACTATTTCCATATAAACCAATGTATGACTTAACATTACGTTTATTTAGTACCATAACATTTCCTATTCGTGTATTAGTAAATTAGTAATTTACTAATTTTACCAAAAAAGTGAACAAAAAAAAAGTAAAATAATTAAGATTATTTTTACTACACTTGTTTTACACTACACTTGTTTACTACACTCTGCAGCTGAGCTAAATTTCACACTTGACGCAGTGATTGAAAAAGCAGAATGTTCTCCCAAAAAACAAGTACTCCAAGAGCAGAGCTTAGTTACATATTTACATGAAAGGGAGGGAAGGATACAATAGCAGTTTCTTCCCTTGACTTCAGAAAAACTTGGTGACTCACAAGCGATAGTATTTTGCAATATCCAGAACAAAATAGCCAGAACTCGTAGTTTCAGATTAAGATCTACTTTCAGATACACAGTTATGATATCAATTAATAGCTCCATTGAAAAACTTGAAAGGAACCTCACACCCACAACTAAAAAAGGATTCACTTTTTGAATAATTAGTTTTTCATATTCACTTTCCTCTCCGATTACAGCAATGTCCAGATGCTGAAGCTCCAAAATACCACAAGAAAGACTATTTTCTTGGTATTTCCAGTCAGCAGGAAACACTGACACTCTCATGAGAAAGTCTGTTCTTCTGAGGTTTCATGCTCAGTTATGCAGACTCCAGAGCTTTACTTAGCTTGGATAATGTTTGGGTAAGATATGAAACCAAATCTCTTGAGATTTGTCCATCACTTATTTTAGAGCTGAGTGACTTGAGTAAAAAACCTGGTGTGCAGAAACAGTTCAGAAAAAAAAAATCATTCAGCCATTATCTCCGAAAGCTCCCAGCGCCTGTATAGGCAAGCAATTGCCTCTTCTAAATACTGGATCTCAGTTTGCCCAAAGCTAAGCAAGTTATCCAGTAGGTGTTCATCAGAAGAGCATATAACTTAAGAAGCTATGAGACTAACTCCAGCACTCCCATGGACTAGTTAAAAATTAATGTTCATATTGTCTTGCACCTTTCAGGCTTGATATCTGGCACGGCACGCCAGCAGGCATTTAAGGACAGACATGGACAAAACAGAGTATCAATGGGAGAGTTATTTCCAGTTATGGAAGACAGCAGTGAAATACTAGAGGAAAACATGAAGTCCTTCAGCAGTGAACACTTCCAGCATTAGGTTTAAACAACGATACCGTTTGAGAAGGCAAAGGAGGATTTTCTGTATCACCCAGTGCTCTTTGTCAGAAATGAAATATTCCATTCTCTTCCTCCCAAGACTGGATTGCTCAGCAATCATAACATTAAGTAACCACAAATACTCATGAGTAGGAAGAAACAATCTGACAAGAGAAGATGCACTTGGTGAACACACTGTGATTACTGTACTTTATTAAAAATAATTTTCATTTCAGTCTGTTTTGACAAGAAAATAGAAAGCATCTTGTGCAGGCTTCAGGAAATATTAAAATAACCCAAGGTGATGAACATGTTATTATCCAGCCTGTTCCAGAGGGAGGATGCTCAAGTACTGAAATGGTTTTCATTTCAAATACACATTAATTTTCAAGACACCACACTTGAAAAATTGGACTGTATATTTGTCATACAGTAAGCAGTGATAAAGAGCACAGCAATTTATGTTCTTTATGCAAAGCACTTGTAACTCGGAAAACAACTATAGCTTCTAAAAGGCAGCAAAGTGATAGCACTTTCCGAAGAAAGTGAAATGTTTTTTTCATGCCAGTTGGCCAATTCTGGCACATCAACCTTTGCTATGATAAACATTTTGGATAACATGCAAAGAGCTCCTATTCCAACCCATCAACACTCATGATGTCTTGGAGCTTTAGGCAGAGATGAGCAATACCTTCTGAATATTTCATGATTCTGATACTAAGAAAAGGATCCTGATACCACCCATCACCATCACGCTAAAATACCAAGGACCTTTTGAGCAAGAAGGCAGTGTGCTTCCAAGAAATGGTTGGTGGTCACAACCAACATTACACCTGTGCTATGGAGGGGACGCACAGCAGGGGTGGGCGGCACAGAACAGGGTAAGCCACAACACACAGGTCAGAACAAAACCCACGTTAAAGATACTGTCTAGATTCAGTGCTCAACGATACTGGTCTCACATGGTATTTCTTGATTTAAGTATCCCTGTAGCATTATATTGTCCATCACTGTTTGTAGATAGTTCTTTTTCTTCTGCAATAGATCCTTCTGTAGTTAAATACCATTTGCACCTTTTGAGCCTCTTGTCATATATCTACCACGTTTACTTGTAGCCTGAAGTTCAAAAATGCTGTAATTATGGTAGCCAGAAATGGCTATTAGTTTTGCAGATGAGAAAGAAAAAGGAAAAGGAGAAGAAATCACATCAGAAAATCTGTTTTCAAGATCTCCAATCCATTTTTCAGATTCAAGATAGTTCTACAACCTAGGTAAGTGGAAGATGCAGATAAAAGAGGTTGAAATGTTAGCTTTTAATCTAAACTGAATTTCTGAACCTGCAGAAGTTTTCCTATCATTACAAATCACATACCTCAAACATATGAAAAAGAATCAAGTGAATAATATAATATTTTAACCTTAAGTGAACACTTTTCTTTCTGTGATTTAAGGTAGCTATTTAGTGTTATTTTGACTGTCGGCTTGTATTTAAAATCACCTGCTGGTACAGTACACGGCAGTCACACACCATGAAGGTATGATAAAGGATGTTATCTGGAGACTGTACTGAAGCCACCTGGACATCAGGAGGTCAAACCAGCAGAAGGACAATCCCCTGTACACAAACGCCAACATGTAGGAAGCTTCTTGCACACTGAAATTCATGTCCACAACAAGCCTTTACACAGCTTGTAGAGAGAGAAGGCACATATATGGGTCCGGAAGAGGCATCCTGAATCTTTCTGGAAAGTGGATGACTATAACCCTTCAGTAGATGACCACATGGGGTCACACCAGTGACTCACATAATTTCTCTCTACCCTTTACCTACTGGAAGGATGTCACCTGATACATCCTTGTACCATATTTGTTGCCTTGACAGCTGTGCCCATTTTTGATTAGGGCACTTACAAGATCATCTAATACTTCTGTCATGCTTTTCCTTTGTTCCCTTATAGATAAGCTTCCAACTTCCCATGCAGAGATTTTCCTATTACTTCCTAAGTAGATGATTTTACTATTGGATTTGTTCCCTGTTTCTCACAATCCAGTCTTTAGGATCACCTAATTACTCTTCTGTGTAATTGCCTCATGCTTCCCAACTTTGTGTAACAAGCAGGTATTGAGGGAGATTTGGTAGCAGTATCTTTGAAGATGACAATGGAAATCTGGTATATGCCTGAGAGAGAGAGAGAGAGAGAGAAAGAGGTGGGTGTTGCCAATGATGCTGACTGTATGTCCAAGCCTGCATCCAAACCGTAGTAGTCTCAGCAAGTTGCTACATCAGTATTGACTATCCTCAGTAGTTCTTGCCAAATGTTCAGGCACTTTCTGAATGTGAAAACATTTTGTTCAGGATCTCTGGAGAACCTTAAGGGTTTAACTAAAGAGCAAACTCATTGGTGTATACTGCCAGTGAAAGGCCAAATATACAACAGAGAACAACTTTCACCCCATGAAGCCAGTTTAGAGAAAGGTATGCATTTCAGTGCTTAATAACAGAAGATAAATGGAAGGGAGGGAAAATATATGTGATAAAATATTATTTTTAAAAAT